>NC_064920.1:455852977-457102977 GCF_023897955.1 Schistocerca gregaria
ATTTAAGTGTCAGGAAGTCTTTTCTGAAAGTATTTGTCTGGAGAATAGCCATATAACGAAGTGAAACAGGGACGATAAACAGTTTAAACAAGAAGAGAATAGAAGCTTTTGAAATGTCATACCACATAAGAATGCTGAAGATTAAATGGATAGATAATCCAGCTAATAAAGCAGACTGGCTATAATTGGGGAGAAACAAAATTTGTGGCACAGCCTGACTGGAAAAAGCAATCAGTTGACAGGACACATTCTGACACATCAAGGGATCACCAATTTAGTAATGGATGGAAGGGTGGGGGGTAAAAATTATAAAGCGAGACAAAGGTATGAACACAGTAAGCAGATTCAGAATGATGTAATAGGTTGCAGAAGTTATTTGGAGATGAAGAGGCTTGCACACAATATAGTAGCATGGAGACTGAAGACCACAACAACTACACAATGGTTAAATCAAAGGAAATGCCTGGGCTGTGTTTTCGATTTAAGATCTGCTGCTGTTGAATTTCTGAAGGAAAAAGCAAAGCAAGAATGAAAATTGGAAGATCCGCAATGGATTGCAGACCTTGTATCTTAAAAATAGAGCTGAGTGCCGACTGCCCTTGGCAAGACATTGCAAAGTGAGAAGAAACTTATTTATGATTTAAAAAGAAAATCACATTGTGATAGGTACAACTTCTGGTAAGGAACACTGCTCAATTCCCTAAGCTCACTGACATAAAAGAAAATGTAACTTTTGAACAATCCATTGTGGTGTTGAAAAAATTACCGAACAGCTTTCTAAACATTTGTAGGCACTGCCAAGCATACATCTGTTTATGAGCTGTTTTCAAGACTGTTTCCCATATCATGTGAAAGCACTCCTGTGCACCTGCAGATTGAATCACTCGATCTGCAATGTAATTCCCTTTTAAAAGACAAATTCTTTCATGTTAGAGCTATCCAGAAGTTCTACGTCGTTTTCTTCAAGAGGAGTTTCCACTATTCCATAATGAGGTTGCAAATGTGACATCAGTGTTCTGATCTACATATGTGCCTGAAAGGCTTTTACTGGTTATGAAACTAAATAAGTCATGCGACCTGAATGACAATATGTAGTTGGCACAGCACGAGAGGCTTGGACAGAAGTATCCAAAGCCTTCATGGTCCTTCTGATTGCCCTCAGCTTGTTACAGGTTAAAATAGTTTGCTGTACCATATCCCAGATTTTCAGACATAGACATACAGTTGCAACTGTATGTCTATGATTGGTACTCTGAGTTCAAGTTTGTCTCCTGTGATTTCTTCTTTAGCTATCTTGTCTGCAATTCATTTCCTGGTATGCCCATGTGGCTTTATGTCCAGATGAATACTACGGTTGTTCAGAAGCTGTGTAGGTTAATCATAGGTTGCTAGCAACCAAAACATTTCTGAGGTAGCATTGATACATTCCTTGAAAGCAGCCCATAGAGTTGCTACAAACTAGGAAGTTCTTTGTTGGGATAGTTTCGATGTGTTGCAGAACAGAAATATGACTACCAATTCTATGGTGTTTACACTATGTGAACTTGGTAGGAAAAGCTTTTTGTATCCCTTCGTGTATCCATCATGCAGATGTATTTCGAATTGGGGTAGTCACTGAGAAATGAATGGAATAGGTGCCTGAAAGTGGTGGGGTGTGTATTTTCCTCAGGGCCACAGAAGGGCTCCATCTGAATCACAGGACTGGGTGCACACTGAAAGGGAACTCTGTGTATACAGATGCCCTTGCACAGGGCCTTCAATTGTACCCCAGCTGGTGTATCTATTTTTGTGCAATTTGTACATAGTCTGAACTGCTGGTTGTGAAACAGAGTCGAGTAACATGAATGGGTAGGCATCTGAAGAATTGTGACCACATAGTTCGATAAGAGTTGCTGGCGTATCACCCTCAGTGGTGGGATACCTCCTCCCAGAAGAACTGTGCAGTCTGCACCCCAAGGGGCATTGCTGAGAAATCTGAGGGTAAAGTTTCCTCGTGCAGTTTGCCTGTAAGTCGTATACATGTGGTAACCAAGTCAGCTTACCATCAAATAAAGGGCCTAAAACTTTGAAATGTTTTATGACTTCAGGTAACTGGTTACCTAGGTAAAATTCTGGGTGAGGATGTACAGTCCTCAGTTAAAAAAAGTGCACAATGCAAATATTTGTAAAAGAATATTGATACCCATGATTCACAGCCCAGTTTTCTACTACCCATATGGCTCCCTAAAGTTGAGACTCTGTGGTACACAATGATGTAGAGCTGTAATACAGGCAAAAGTTGTCCACAACAGTGATGAGATAAACAAGGGTCACACGAGAGTCAGTATCAGATGCATGCAACGAGCCTGCGCGGACCGCCTGGGACCATAGCCTCGACTGCCACCACCCAGTCAGCCAGTCGAGCTGCACCAGGGTCTGTTGGGCAGTGTGGTGCCCCACCAGAAACTGAGTCTGTCTGGCCACTTGTGTGGCTTGGCTGCTTGTGAAGTCGTTTGCCCACCAGGCATCGCATTGTTGTGGGTGTGAAAAAAAATCTCTGTGGCTTGTTTGCAAGCAGCTTTTTCCTTCACACAGCACTTAACAACAGAGTACTTCATCTCCGGTCTTATATTAATATAACATGTCTGTAAAACATCAGCAACAAGATGGTTACTTAAATCTCCACATTTACTTGTAATTATTACATTAATTTATTGTTAGGTACATGTGAGAAACGTCTGTACCTTACGATGCCATCAAAAATGGTTCAAATGGCTCTGAGCACTATGGGACTTAACTGCTGAGGTCATCAGTCCCCTAGAACTTAGAACTACTTAAACCTAACTAACCTAAGGACATCACACACATCCATACCCGAGGCAGGATTCGAACCTGCGACTGTAGCGGTCGCGCGGTTCCAGGCTGTAGTGCCTAGAACTGCTCGGCCATCCCGGCCGGCTACGATGCCATCAAAATAGTTAATTTCATTAATGGTCACCCTACTAATTAGTAATTTTTTTCAGGATTAACCTAAGTATTTACAAGTTTTGACTAACACAGACGTAACATCCTTTTATCACAGAAGAACTGTTCTCATATTGTACGACATTTATCTTTTTCTCACCCGGTACACCTTTCCTAGGCAAAGTATATGCTTCCGGATTAGCTTATTTGAAAGAAATTTTGTTAAAAACTTGACAGTTGAAATTTATTACTTCACAGCCCAAACACAAATCTGTGCAGTGTGCAAGACCATACGAATTGTTCATTAAAAGCCTTGCAGTTTGGGAAATCTGTCTAAATTCCTATCAAATTGCATGCTTAGATGCCTTTCATGATTTGCTAGTAGAAATTCATGTTACTTTGGACAAAAACGTCAAGAATAAAATTAATGAACAATTGAAGGGATTTGGAAAAATTTCAAACACAATTTCCCTGCTCCATCTAGTAACAACAAATGGATTCGCAATCGCTTGGAAAATACAATAGTTTTGGAATCTACGTGTGGTGTAAATTGAAATGAGAAGGTACTCGAAACTTCTAGTGACTACGTTACAGAAAATAAATCTTCAACACCAATAAGTTTCTAGTTTAGCTAGGAGACAGAGTTTCCACTTCTATCAAATATCTATCGTGCACTCCATTGCTGCTATACTTGAGCTTGAATACCCCTGGTGTGGGCAACAGGATGGAGCAGTTGGCCGCAGCCGGGCTTGAGTGGGCAGATATGGCACAATGCATGGCTCTAGTCACAATACCACAGATTGCAATGGTGAAAAGGCTTACTCTTAAAACTGATTCCTAGGGGAAATCAGATTCTTTGTTGCGGCATCAGTCTCATCCCAGCTTAGGGTATTCGAGACAGCCACATGCGTAATTTTGCTGTTGAGTGTTCAATAACACTGGTGTTATGGTGGGCTGGATTGCTACACACTGCAGTGTAAAGCAACACTTCACACCCGGCTACATGATAGGAATTAAGTTACTGCCACTATACATATGGCCAGTGCAAGTACAAACACCCACAATTCAGCCAACAGCTTCATTTCATCGCCATCATGCATTTGTATGGCACAGTACCCTCTTAATCATCAGTCGGATGTACAGCCGAGCAACTGTAGCTTCATCGAACAGCATCATCAACCAAGCAGTCATTTGTCTATGAGCTGTCAGATAGTCTCCACAGTTTTGGGCTTTGAATGGGTACTGCTGAGGCAAGGTCTCTTATTGGGTGCTGTCACCTGACACTCCAGCTGGCCTTTAAGGTTCTGGGTTCAACTCAGTGTGCCTGCACATCCCTGCCAACCGCCTTGGGCCATAAACAGAGTATGTCTTTCCAACCGGAAGCTCGCTAGGTTCTTGAGTGGACAACCGTCTCACATCAGCGAGGCTGCCGAAACCACCAGCCTCCATTATGCTGCCTCACTCACTGCTACTAGCCACACCTGGGCTGCTGGCATCAACCTGCTGTATGAGAAATGTCAAATAATAAAGAATGTTTCAGTAAGCCACCTTCCTTGACTCCACACTTGCCACCTTTCCTGGAAGAACGCAGCCCCACAGCCTCTCACACACAATGATTTTTGTGGCAGCAATGGCTATCCTGCAACACTGAAACACTGATGTGAGTGTAGTGGTCCAGCAAATGTGGAATCAGCAGTGGAATTAGTGGAGATCCTGTTTTCACCGTCAATTGAGAGTAAGTAGAAGATGTGTATCCTGTAACCACTCGGGGGTTCCTTGAGACCATTAGTCCCGAGTTTATTTCCATCCTCTTCCCATTGTCCTATTAATACATTTCAATTATATCAGGAATAGATAGGCTTGTGGTACTCAGTGTCCAAAGGAAGAACTGATGAAACCAGTTACACGCTTGCAGTGGGACTCCAAGTGTCAAATCGCATGATGTAGTATATTGGACATGCCAACAAAGGGGGCATTATACCAGGCAATACAGAGAGTATTTGTGGCTGAGACATGGAAAACCAGAGGTACTGGGGAAGTTCATATGAATGTACATGGTAAGCAAGTGGAAGTGTAATTTATTGTAAACAGTGTTGGGAAGTGAGTTAGGAATTTAGGAGTCCTTCAAACATCTGTGATAGTAGATACGTGGTTTGATGTCCACTGAGTACCTGCACTCAGTGTGGAGCTTCTCTCTTATTTTCCACTCCTGTATTACACTCCTTCTGATTCTATCTGTGATTCTTTTTTCCAGTGTGGTAGTTAAAAGAAATTAGTGCTGCAGCAGTGTCTTATTGTTTGGGTTTTCTGTATTCTCATCATGACAACAGTGTAGTAGGACAATACCTCACAGAAAGGTCACCGGCCGTGACTTCATTGTTATATTGTTCCTGGTTCTTCAAAGCTCAGTAAGCATAATAGCAAAAAATCAAAACATAATAGCAAAAAATCAAAGAGCAATATTATCAGAAATGATGTAAGAAATAATGGGAGTCATGATGGGAGAACATATCTGGTTTTGCGAAATATGACAAGGAGAAAATGCTATTGTGAAACAGGAGTCGATTAAGAGTTCATGCGTTGAAGGCTGTTTTTATTGCTCCGACCTAGTAATAAGATGTTATATTTAATAGGATAATGTACAACATGGGGAATAGGATGAGTATGTAGGTGAAGATGAGTGATATGGGACGATGATAATTTTGTGTGGCTCACTGGCCTGTTGCAAGTCTTTCAATTGGATGCCATATCAGCGACTTGTGTGTCCTTAAAACCAAAGGCACCCAGTTTTTCCTGGACGGTCCCTCACCCAAGTACTTGCCAGGCCCAACGCTGCTTAATTCAGTGATCAGGCAAGAAGTGGTGTTATCAATGTGGCACGATTCTTGGCTTCTGATATGTTGCAGAAGCTAGTGTAAGAAGGATAATTCACAGTAATGAATGAGTACTTGATTCTCTACTTTTAGATAAGTAAAAGTGGAGTACTAAAAAAAAATAAAAAAATAATCCTTATGATGTGGCTTGACACTGCTGCCGAATGGGCCAATGAATGATGGAGCCTGTAAGTATTTTGCCTAGAGACTAAGGGCAACAGCCTAGAGATTATTACATAAAATGGATCCTAATGTGAATGGTATGGACAAAAGTGACCACAGGAGAGTAAATAGTGATGGGAGAAAGAATGCATCAAAGCTGCAAAAGGAGGAGAAAATGTAAACATAGTTGTATCTCCAGTAATTCATATGTTCTGTAGTAGCTTGGAATTCAGAGCACTGAATTCTCCCAAGGCAAGAATTGTTGTGGCATCAGTCTTAGGCAGACCACAGCAGACAGGCCACAGCCCAGCCAGACACATGCTGTCTAGCCTCCTACATAATCTTGGGACTTTTGCAACAATGCTGGCATATGGTATGATAAAATATTCAATAATAACAAATTTTTTATTGAGCCAGCATTCATGACACTGCACTCGCCATGAGAAGATCCCATCCCCACAGCTCCCACACACGTCATTCTGGGGACACAAGTCGCCACAACAACGGTGTCAGTGCAGCGGCAACACAAACATTACACATGCTGTACACACTGGTTGCTGAAGGCTGAATCTATCTGGACCCATAACAGTCAGAGCTGATACAAAATTCTGTATAAAAATTGGTAAGAAACCCTGAAAACCCAACTAATGCACAGCCCGCAGGATGTGATGGTTCCTGGCAGTATCATATGTCTTCTGCAGATTGAAGTACATGGTGGTCAGGTGTTGGCAATGTGCAAGAGCGCTGCATACAGACTATTCCCGATGTCTCAGCTGATATGTGGGGAACAAAGTGTTCGAAAGCTGCTTAGATATTATTGTAAATATCTAGGGCTTCCAGGCACCAACACATTCATAAACTGATCAGTCTTTCAAATAATTTACACATACCATTCATTAAAGAGATTGGTTGATAGTCAAAATTTGTGGTTCTTTTCCTGGTTTCAGGATAGGAATTTTGATACTCTCCTTCCATTGGGAAAGAAATTCCCCTTGTTGTCAAATACAATTTAGAAACCCGAGAATGTGTTTTATTCTGGTGTTGTTAAGGTGTTCAATCATCTAACCTTGGATTTTAATGCGTTTGGGGGCTGTGTCTCAACACACTGCTAAAGCCCTGTGGAGCTCCCATTTACAAAATGGAACATTGTATGATTCCAGGCCTTGTACACGGAAAAACAAGTAGGTTCACTTAGCTAGGTGTTTCCAGATCAGAAAATTTAGATGATAGTTACTACAAGTGAACAGTTTGGTAAAGTGTGCTGCAAAACATTCTGCAATGACCAAGGGATCAGAAAAGATCCCACCATTCAGGTAGATGCCAGGACCTACTGTGGATGGTTGGTGACCACAAATGTGGAGTTTAGTCCATACCTGAGACGATGCAGCAGTGACTCTCACAAATGGTGCATATTATTCTCAACACTTCTCTCTCTTTTCTATCCAAAACTCACACTTTTGCCCAAAATCTTTTGAGAGCTATTAAATATTCTGTAGAAGCATGGTATTTATATCATAACATGCTCGCTCTTCTGTGTAACATGCTCGCTCTTCTGTGCCCTCTGATTGTTTTTTTCTTCCAACCACCACGGCACGGGTTTTGAGTGGGGTGGTCTGAAGCTATTGTTGCCTCCAAGTGTGTGTAATAACCAATAGCATTTTGTTCCACTCCTTTGGTATCATTCTCTTGACTGGCTTCAAAACTTACTTTGGAGGTGAAAGCTTGCCAGTTCACTTTCAGGAGAAATCAACAAGGTGAGGTGCATGTTCCACTGGTTGGTGGTTTGGGAAGGAGAGAGTAACAAGGAAGTGGTCGTACGATCACAGAAGACGCCATATCTTGTACGACAGTGTTTAGAGGTACCCGCTTACTGAAAGTGTCTGAATGTATGATTGGGCAGATTCTTCCCACATGTCCTCTCAATATTAAAGTGATTCCTTTTCTACAACCTACAGGCTGTGGTTCTTTCAACCATTGGTTGGTGTTAGATTGCTGGCCTGTTTCATCCTGGGTGGAGGGCAGTTTCAAGTGTGCACTCTTTCCTAGTGATACCAGAGGAGAACAAGGTGTGTGAGGCTGCACTGGTGGGGTGGTTGCCGCTGGTGCTGTGTGGTTAGGGGTGATGTAAGCTGATGTATCCTTCCTCAGCTGAGAAACAGGCTTTGAGATGCAGCTAGTGCCAGGAGTTGCCACTCAAGATCTTTTTATTATCTTGCTAGGTGGGGATTTGGTTACAAAGTTTGGAAAGTCTGACATGTCAGATGGGTAGAGTCATTTGAACTTTTTCTTAGCAACTCGTTATGATAGGTGGCCTTGGGATTTCATCTCCTTCTAGAATACTGAACATGTCAATGAATGAGATGAGTGGTGGTCTGGGAAGTTTACACATGTAGGGGGTTGTTCTCAAAGTCTACAGTCATCTGTTATCCTTCTACACACCCCAAAAGTATGTTCCGTAATAGAGCAGGGTGTGTCCACAACTCAGGCATGTAAAGCATCTCATAAATGGAGGGAAATAGGGTTTCACCTCACAGTTATAAACCATGATCTTAAGTTACTCAGGTAAAACATTTCCATCGAAAGCCAGTGCCCAACCTATTACCCTTAGGTATCATCTGAATACTCTGCGCCACTCTAGATTAGCATGCAGTTCTTGATCTATTTGTAATGAAGGTCATAATGGGGGATGAGATCATTTGAGTTTGTTATGAGGAGAGATGGTAAATGATATATCCCAAAACTTGTCCTTGGCCTGTAATGCCTGTGATTGATTAGCATTTAACGTTTTCTCTATTGCAGTGAGTTCTTCATACCTAGTCTCCATGTTTTCATCAAAAAACAGTGGCTTTGTTGTTGCCAAAGATTCTCAATTGGTTCTAGAACACAATAAAAACTGAATGAACTATCTAATTTCATTTCTTGTTGCCTGCCTTTCATCCCACGGCATGGTCAAACATGGAAACACTATATAATTGTAAGCCTCTGCATTGAAACGTTGTTTTCTATCTGCTGAGACAGCCAAGTAGGCACTGCTATTGGTATGAGTAAGTTTGAACCATTTCATTTCATTGCAGATGGTGCCGCCCTGATGCCACTCACTCTGACTGGAGTCCCTCCCCTGTGTGCAATCCGACCATGACAAGGCAACTGTGAGGGTACAAGATGACACTCCCATCCTACAAAAGACTGGCTACCACAACGGATTTCAGGTGTGAACATGTATCTACTCTAATGGCTGTGAAAAATTAGATAAGAGGCAGTCAGGACCTCAAAAGGGGACCATAAGTAATTTAGCCAAATAGGTTGAGGGAGGGGCTGTGATGTGAGCTAATAATGACTGTCATTTGAAAATAGCCAAGTCTTTAATGTGAAAGCTGTACTAGGTATAGGACACCTTTTAACTGACTCGTATGACCGGCAGGACTACACATGGGTCTATTCTAGTCCCCAACACTGCAGGGCAGTACATTTTAAGATAATACTTTGAAACGAAACACTGTTGCACACACAGAAGCCATTAAAAATTTTAATAACATTTCTGTAGTAGCAATACCAACCTGCATTCTCTTCCGCCTCTATGGTCTGACGAGCTTCACGTGCTTTTGTCAACAGCTGAAGCAACGTTGGAGTCAGCTCATCAGACACTGGTAATGATGCATCTGAGTTGTACACCATAGTCAATGCTCGGAGATCACCATTAAGTTTTAAAGCAGTGGCTCTAACATTTACCATGGGAACAATTTCTGATAATGAGGTGACCAAGTTATCAATTAGGTTACAAGTTTGTTCTGTGAGAACATGAGATGCCACCTGAAAGAAAAGATGTTTATGGTAAGAAATATTATACCTCTAAAAATACACGAACACACACTTACAAAATGGATATTTATAAGAAATGTTAATGAAAACAGAATTACAGAACTGGACTTACCTTAGGAAAATACAGACAAAGGAAATTATATACAATTCCTATATTTAGTGAAGATCTTTCATCCAGTAAAACTGCTTCAACATAGTCAACAAAATAGTTACTGTTTGTAAGCATGCCAATGTATTTCCTGTCCACGTGCTAAAAGAATAATGTCAGCAATTAGAAAGTATGAAGGATATTTCATTAATTTAATTTTTTAACATAAATAGTACATAAAACTAACATCTATTTCAAAATGTAAACACCACACACACACACACACACACACACACACACACAGCATGAATAGCACAGAATGGTGTGTTTTTGTTTGTTTTAACAGCACAACCCCACCCCTGCAATAAATCTAAGCAAGTTGGTAACTCCATTCTGCCACAAATTTGGACAATACATAGTGGAATGCACATTTCTCGGTATTTTCAAGTCATAATTACTAAATGTTTAGCCAAAAGAGCATCCATATGACAATCACATTTTAAGTTCAGAAGCTCTGTTTACATTGCCAAAATTCACGTTCCAGGAATACAAACATTTCATGTCACAACAGAGGAGATCATAAAATTCACAAACACGTTACAAAAATGAAATGGAAACTGGTTCTACCATTCTGGGGGCAGGAGTCAACCTTTTTTCAAGCCACTGATTGCTGATAAAGCATGTTCCATCATTCACTACATTCATACCAATGGTGGCTTGGAAAAATTCTGGATATCAGTGAAGAACAGAGCTGCAAATGCAAATTTATGAGGCAAAGCGGACGTTCATCAGTTCATTTGTAGACACTTGCTGCTGATGTTTGCTGGATTCCCTATGAAAATGTTTTAATGACTTTGTCTGCTCCTGCCACAAGTGCAAGCACCAGTCACTTATATACTTTTGGATCAGACATGGTTGTCCCCATGATAATTTGTTTAAAAGAATGAATGCTTTTTACAATTACTCTATCCAAGAACTTCCATTTTTATCCATGTTCTTTCAGTTTTAAACCACAAAAAAAGAGGGAAGAAAACTAACAATAGAAAATGACATTCATTGCACGTCTATAAATATTTCTGTGCATAATTCCAGCATTTTAATAATCTTACTTCATTACATCGTAGGTGTTCCTTTTTATCATGCCAATGACACTGAATTGAAGAAAATCTTTAAAAAAATAATTTAAAAAAATTACTCCTTTTCTACTGAAGCCAGTTTCAAAAAGCCTTCTCTGGAAAAATTATTCTAACCACCTACCATTATGTATCTTCTTATATCAGTTTTACACAAACATCTGTGACATGAGGGCAATAAGATTTATTTATTTTGGGTGATTTTAAATGAAATGAGTCATTATGTATTTTTAATGCATTGTTACCACTGCCTTCTGCATCCTCACACTGCTGATCGGTGGGAGCAGCTTCCCCCACCAAGGGCAAGAGGATGTTCTGAATCTCTGTCCATTTTTCTGCCCTCTTTGATGAGGGCGATAGCAGAATGATTTTTATGCCTTATAGTCAAAGCCTTCGGCTGCTACTGCTGATGATTTTTATTCAAAATTTAAGCAGTGGCTGCAACTTGTACCACATTCCTGTCCTATCCCCTACTAGCCCCCCTCCCCTTCCCCGAAACCCCTCCCTTTCCAGCCTTGTTTCTCCTCTCACCACCTTTACCCAATGCAACTGCTCATCCTAGCTGTGTTGCTGCAATGGTACAATGTAATCGGTGTGTGTGTGTGTGTGTGTGTGTGTGTGTGTGTGTGTGTGTGTGTGTGTGTGTGTGTGTGTGTGTGTTTTCTGTATCAGCTCTGAAGGACATTGGCTGAAAACATCGCAACACTGTCAGTCTTCTTCAGTTGAAGCTTCCTCGCTGAGAGGCCACGACTGCTACATATAATTTTCTTAATTTTTTTTAATATGATGAAAAGTTTGTACATATATTATTGAATGTCATGACTGAATGGTGGCAGGCACTGCTTTTTAACCTCAATTGTGTATTAAAATGCACTAACATTACTAACTTTTTGTTCAGGTCCGGTTTTTGCAATGCTAAATTGAAGGAAATTTCCAAATTCTCTCAGTCTTATAGTGTACAAAATAGTTTTGAAACGGCTAAGCTTTTGGAAGGGGCTGAGGTCCCAAAGGGGGCATACTCACCTCCCTTGACATCTCGAATCTATATACTAATATCCCCATTGATGAAACTCTATACACCATCACGAGGAATATTTTTTAGATTTGATAAAATAGGTTTAAGTGAGGCGAGTGAATTTACTAATCTCATGTCTTTGTCTTTATCTTTCAACTACTTCACTTTTAATGGCCAGACTTATTATCAAAAGGATTGTCTTGTCACGGGTTATAGTCTTTCAGGTATTCTCTCTGACTTTTTTGTAAATGATTTGGCAACTAGGTGTTTTACTTCTCATGAAGAATTACGGAATAAAACTAGTTTATCACAGATACACTGATATCTCCGTCCACTTTCAGGGTAGTAGAGAGACGTGGAAGAACTTGCACAGGCTTTTAACTTGATGCAAAAATGGATACAGTTCACAATGCATTTTGAAGTTGATTTTCTTGATTTAATTGTCTCTATAGTAGGCTCTAATCTCGGTCATGACTATTTTTTGTAAGATAACTGCTACTGATACAATTATTACTGCCACTTTTTTTACCTTCCAGTTCACAAGCTTGCATATTTTTCATCAGTGTTTCATAGGTTAGCATAATGATGCTGCTAACAAGAAAATAAATGTTACAGTACAGACAGGACAAGCCAATGGATATTCAGAAAAGGTCATATGAGATGGGTAGAAAAATTCTTAAAAAAGTACATCATCAGTCATTTTCTTCGAAGGTTTAACTGCAAATATTTCCATGTCATACTTCAGCCCTTCTTGCATTAGAATTGTGCACACCTTCAGGAAAGTAATGGTTCAGCTGGTTTTTGTCCACAAAAGAATCTTGGACTTGTTTTGTGGCTCAGTCTTGACAAAACTGATAAATTTAAAAACTTGGGCGTTCACAGAATCACGTGTGGCACTTTCAATGGCATCTATGTGGGCCAGAGAGAGATTCTGTGACAAGATTTATGGAGTACACTTTTTTTTAATTTACTTTTTTAAAATTGTCCCCCGTTAATGATGGTTTGATATCTTCCATGCTGAACCTATGGGTAGGGGCCTCTACATTCTACATCTACATAGATACTCTGCAACCCACCGTATGGTGTGTGGAAGAGGGCACCCTGTGCCACTACTTGTCTTTTACCCTCCTGTTCCACTCGCAAATACAGCAAAGGAAAATTGACTGTCTGTATGTCTCCATAAGAGCCCTGATTTATCATATCTTGTCTTTGTGGTCATTACGCCCAACATATGTTACAGAGCAGTAGAATTGTTCAGCAGGCAGCTTCAAATGCCAGTTCTCTAAATTTTCTCAATAGTGGTTCAAAAAAGTAAGTTTCCAAAAAAAAATGTAAGTTTCCAAAACATCTCCATAACACTTACATGTTATTCGAACCTGCCAATGGCAAATATAGCAGCCTGTCTCTGAATTGCTTCAATGTCTTCCTACGGATCCGAAGCACTCGAGCAGTGCTCAAGAATAGATCCACCAATGTCCTATATGTGGTCTCCCTTACAGGTGAATCCCACTTTCCTAAAATTCTCCCAGTAAACTGAAGTCGTCATTTGCCTTCCCTACCACAGTCCTCACATGCTTGTTCCACTTCTGCAACATTACGCCCAGGTATTTAAATGACTTGACTGTCTCAAGCAGGACACTAGCAATACTGTATTCGAACATTACATGTTTGATCTTCCTACTTATCTGCATTCACTTATGTTTTTCCACATTTAGGGCTAGCAGCCATATATCTCACCAACTGGAAATTTTGTCTACGTCATCTTGTATCTTCCTACAGTCATTCAACTTCGACACCTTAATATACACCACGACAGCATCACAAAACAACCACAGATTGCTGCCCACCCTGCTGCCCAAATCATTTATGTATATAGAAGGAAAAAACAGCAGTCCTATCATACATCCTTGGGGCACCCCTGATGACACCCTGTCTCTGATGAACACCTGCTGTAGAGGACAACATACTGGGTTCTATTTGGTGCCACTCGTATATATGTGAACTTATTTCATATGCTCGTACCTTCATTAACAGCCTGCAATGGGGCACCGTGTCAAATGCTTTCCGGAAATCTAGAAATATAGAATCTGCATTTTGCCCTTCATCCACAGTCCTCAGTATATCACTTGAGAAAAGGGCAAGTTGAGCTTCGTATGAGCGATGCTTTCTAAAACCGTTCTGATTCGTGTAAGGGGCCAATGCCATAGAGTAATCTTTGTAAAATTGAACTGGAATTCCACCTGGAACTGGTGATTTATTTTCTCTCATATCTTTCAGTTGCTTCACTACACCAGGTACACTTATTACTGTGTCGTCCATACGGGAGTCTGTCCGATGGTCAAAAGATGATAGGTTTGTACGATTCTCCTGTGTAAACAATTTCTTGAATGTGAAATTTAATACTTTGGCTTTTGTTTTGCTATCATCAACTGCCACGCCAGATAAGTCACCAAGGGCCTGAATGGAGCATCACACCTGCTTAGCGATTTTACACAAGACTAGAATTTTCTCGGGGCTTCTGCCGGATCTTTTGCTAAGGTGTGACACTGGTAGTTGTTGTATGCTTTGCACATAGATCTTTTCACAGACATATGAATCTCTACTAACCTTCTCTTGTCGTTTATGCATTCCCTTTTGAACTGAGAGTGCAACGCCTTCTGCTTCCTCATTATCTGCCGAATTTTGTTATTAAATCATTGTGAGTCTTTTCCAGACTTTATTCACTTACTAGGCACCTAACTCTCCAGATAACAATTTACAATCTGCTTAAACTTTGGCCATAATTCTTCTAAATCCATTTTACTGGAACTAAGTGACATCAGTTCACTGTCTGAGTGAGATGTTAATAACTGCTTATGAGCTGTATCTAGCAGGAACACTATCCTACCTTTCATAGTTGCTATAATGACATCATGATCACTAATTCCCGTTTCTATACTGACATTGTAGAGAAGGCCTGGTCTATTTTCAGGTACAGGGTCTAAGATACTTCCATTACGTGTGGGCTGCCGAGCTAGCTGCTCAAAACAATTTCCAGAAAACATTTTCAAATGTATTTCACATGACAGTGTCTGTAATTCCCCTCAGCAATGTATCCATATACATCTCTGTCTATATTCGGCAGGTTAAAGTCACCTTAAACTAGTATTGCACTGTTGGTATTTGCACGCTACTGACTGCAGACCCTCTTTGAATGACTCTAGAACTGTCACAACAGAATAGGGTGGCCAGTAAAAACATCCAACAGTTAACTTACATTTCACCTACACCTGTTATATGCGACCAGATGACTTCACTTTCACACTCAACTTCAACCTCGGGAGAGACAACATTTTTGTCAAATGCACTCCCTCTCCTATGGCTCTAATCTGTCTTTCCGATATACATCCCACGAATTGCTAAATATCTCAGAGCTTTCCACTTCGAGCTTTTGCCAGCTCTCGGTCCCAAGAATAATTTGAGTGTGAGAACTTTACTGGTGGGTAGTAAATTCGGGACCTTTATTATGAATACTTTGACAGTTTACTGATAAAATTGTGACAGTCGAAGTGTCTTTATTCTGAACTTCCCTTGCTGTGAGTCAACTGGTGAGAGTTCATCAGAGCAGCTCAAACTACCGCCTAGCCTAAAAGCCCTCATGTGCACTCCAAAAGTGTTCTGCTATCCAAGAAGCCGCTTCCTTTGCACCCCTGACCTATCAAGGGGAGCCCTATAAATTCTCATTCAATAATGCAGGTCTAAAAATCAACAGCCAAGACCATCACAGAGTCAATGAAGCCTTTTGTTGAGATACTCCACTCAGCTCCAAACCAAAGAACCCTGATCAACTCTGGGAATGATGCTGCAAATTGAGAGATCTGGTTGCACTCTGTGTGCGAGTGCAGCTGTCTTCACCACCTCCACCAGTTGCTGTACAAACTGAGGATCACCTCAGAAACCCATGCGACAGGCGTCGTTGGTGCCAATGTGAGCCAAAACATGCAGATGACTGCACCCTGCATGCTGGATGCCACAGGCATCTCGGATGAGTTTCACACACAAGGAAGAGCAAAGGGCCTATAGCGCTACCTCGGGTAAAGCCGGAAATCACTTCTGTTTTACTCGATGACTTTCCATCAGTTACTACGAACTGTGACCTCTCTGTCAGGAAATCACGAACCCAGTCACATAACTGAGACAATATTCTATAAGCATCCAATTTCACTACAAGCCGTTTGTGTGGTTAGTGTCAAAAGCCTTTTGGAAATATATAAACATGGAATCAATTTGAAATCCCTTGTGAATAGCACTCAACACTTTGTGTGTGTAAAGAGCTAGCGGTGTTTCACAAGAATGATGTTTTCTAAGCCTGTGTTGATTATGTGCAAACAGACTGTTCTCTTCCAAAATCCTGCTGCATATCGATGTTAATGATACGGGCCTGTAATTTAGTGGATCACTCCTACTATCTTCATTCTGTCAATGCTATGGATAGTGAGTTCTGCCTTCATCTTGGAAGGAATACTGGCACTCTTTACCACTTCAGATAGCCGCTAGATAGACAGACAGAAAGTCTTCTGATCGAAGTGCCACACATAATTAATAACTACATAAGTCAAAATAATTCTTGGACAAAGCATTTACTTCTATTGCAGACATGTATTTCTGCCAACATGTTGAGGGTAGGTCAAAGTCACCCCCAACTTTAAGTGTATGAGTGGAGTACCTACTGGAGATGATATTCAAGTTTTCTTTGAATCTTTCAGCAATTATATCATCTGTGTAGCATATTGATAAAAGGAACCAATTATACATTTATTCTGGTTGTCAAGTATAACCTCTACACATACTAACTCATAGGAAATACAAGGTAAACTACTTCTAACAAACAAACCACTAAAAATTCTATTTAATCCATCCTTTCAAAAACTGCCACATTCTTCTCAAAAATTTCAGCTGAACTTATCTCTGGCTAATCCAGCTTTCAGTATCTATAACAATTTGAGCTACAGTACTTTTCTATTAACTATTGGAACTCTGGTTCTTTCCAAAACAAGCTACGACAATTCATAGTTATAAAACTTATGGCTCACATCTACCCATGTCCTGTGTTTCACCTGTACCCTTTGAGACTGAGGACCCGAGGCCCCCTAACCTAAAAAGTCACCCAGTCCATTCTACACAGTCCCCATTACCTGTGTAGCTATCACCTTCATGTAATGGAAACCTGACCTATTAAACAGTACCCGATACATCACCACCCTCAGGGGCAAGTTAAGGAACCTGCAGCCTACAGTGTCAAAACCGCCAGAAACCAGAGAGATTCTCTTCTGATCCAAAGCAACACACATCATTAGTAGGGAACGTAAGCCATAAACTACAGTTGGCGGCTCCCTGTGCTCTAGTTGGCATAAAGAAGGATCCATATTACATTTGGGTTGACTCCCCCTGCTATGCACACAGAGTACACAATGGACTTGTTGGCAGCCACATCTCTAAGCAGCCCCATGTTGATCACACTGAAGCTCCCAACTACAAGTAATCCTACCCTCTGTGAATTCCTGATCTTGCAGGTTGAGAGGACAGGAAAGGTGACTCCTCCTGACAATAACCTGGGTTAAAGTACAGTTTTTTCCATGTTAAGTGACAATATACTTGACCTCGAAACTAAAACTTATCAACTCATTGAATGGTAAAGATTTTATACATCAACATAGAAATTTTGAGCACTTTAAGAAATGAAATTCAGCAGGGGAAAAAAAAGCATTTTAGGAAAGATCTTTAATGTGCGGCAACACGTTTACTGCATATTTTTGTATTATGAAAGTATACATACAATTTCCACCAAATACAGCATGGTAGCTTCCAAAAAGCATTAAAATCAACATTGTGCTGTACGATGTACTTTTGTTAGCCAATCATAGCTCATGTCACGTGATGTAGGCTGTCAATAACAACATCAGTGTTAAGCAGTGCCAACGCACAAATAGGTAAAGCTAATGGTTTAAATTAATGTACATACAGTACAGCTACAAGAAAAACTAATCTTGAAGCTTGTATGATTATCAGTCTTGTTTAAGTACCTATTCACTGTTCAACACCTAAACTGTACAGTGAGTTGTTAGCTTTACCACTCACCTGTATTGTGAATTGCTACCTTTATTCCTTTCAAAATTTGCTATCCACCCATGATATCTTCTGTAATCATGAGTAGTTACAGATGTGTAAAGTTTCCACAGAAACGGCCCTGTAATATCTGAGCAAGATTAACACAACTGTGATGTGGCAAATGTCAAAGAGAGACATTCCATATTAGCAAGTAGCAAAGTCTGACGTTGAGCTTTCTGGCCAAAAGTCAGTTTACTAAAGCTCATCCAGAGCATATGATTGTGGAAGACTGGTGGTATCGACCAACCCCCAGATCAGGGACCGTGGGTTTGCCATGCCTTGATGAGGTTCTTTGAGTGCCTGCTATTTGGCACAGTCCAGAAGGCAAGTAGAACTTATCAGAGGGTCTGGATGAGGCAAGCATTATTCTCCTACAAGTACTGAAATCTGTGGAGGATGAAATTTATTAAAGGCTGTAAAACAGGAGATATACCATCAAAGTTTCAAGAAAATTATGAAAAACTAAATTATGACCAATACAATGACTATTGGCTAGGATAACATGAAGAATAGAAAGAAGACCTTCCGAAGTATTATATGAAGATAATTTTGGTATCAGAAAATGGAGAAGTATGAGAGAAACAATTCTAATCTTGAATTCAGTACCAGAAGGAAAGGAAAAAGGGAGGATGGAAGGAAGTTGAAGCCCTATTGTTTTCAATCACAAGGCAATAAAAATGGAATGCAGGTGATCTTTGAGGCTGCCATGAGCCCTATACTTGTGTACTTCCTGTGGGAGGGTCAATTTGACTGGTGCCTTTCGCGGTGGTGCGTGTGATCAAATTGCTTGCAACTTTTCTCACAGGAGTACTGTTACTACATGATAAAACACACTTTCATATGACTATGCATGCTAAGGATGTGTTATGAGGCTTAAAATCTGAGATGTTTAAACACATTGCCTGGGCATTACACTATTAATTTGCACTTGTTTGAATCTTTGAGAGACCATTTGTGAGGTCTGATATTAGCGGACGATGACAGGGCACCTGCCAGCTTATCGACAGATGGATACCGACTGTTCAAAAGCTTATAACAAATGTCAATAAATAAGGCAACAAAAACATCACGCAATGTATGCTCAATGAAAGTTGTTATACAAATGCTTTGTTGTTTAATACCTTACCCACATATTACTATATTTCTTTTAACAATAATAATGCTGCCTAGAAAGAATGAGGACACCCTATCAACATTCCTCCAGAACATTAATAACTACTCACCCATTCACTTCATCTGGTCCTCTTCAGCTCAACAAACCACCTTCCTCGATGTTGAGCTCAACCCAAGACTAAATCTGTACCTCTATCCTCACCAAATCTAGCAACCACCAACAATACAGCTGCTACCTATTCCACATCAGGAAGTCCCTCCCATACAGGGTAGCCAACGGTGATCCTTTCATCTATGGTGATGAGCAGTCCCTCTCCAAATTTGCCAAGGGTCTCACTGAGGCCTTCACACACAAAAATTAATTCCCCCACCTTTTCCAGAAACAGGTCTTCCATGCCTTGTCTCCATAGTAACCTACAATTCAACTCTGTAGCCTGTCTGGCTGCAAAAGAGCATTACCCCCACCCTTGTGACTCAATACCACCCAGGACTGAAACAACTGAACCACGTTCTCTGCTTAAATTTTGACTACCTCCCATTGTGTCCTGAAAGGAGAAATACCTTCCACACCCCTTTCATTGTGGTATTCCACTGCCCACCCAATCTAAGCAATATCCTTGTGTACCCCTAAGCCATCCAAACTCCTAACCTCCTACCCCTTGGCTCATATCCCAACAATATACTTAGATACAAGATCTGCTGCATACATCTTCCCACTACCTCCTTCTGCAATCCTGTCACAGATGTCTTATCCCCCATTAAAGGGAGAGCCACCAATGAAAGCACTGAACAAGGTGGCGCAGTGGTTAGCACACTGGCCTTGCATTCGGGAGCACGACGGTTCAATCCCGCGTTCGGCCATCCTGATTTAGGTTTTCCGTGATTTCCCTAAATCACTCCAGGCAAATGCCAGGATGGTTCCTTTGAAAGGGCAAGGCCGACTGCCTTCCCTATCCTTCCCTAATCCCATGAGACCGATGACCTCGCTATTTGGTCTCTTCCCTCAAATAACCCAACCAATGAAAGCAGCCATCTGATCTACCACTTAGCTGCAATCACTGTGCTGCATTCGTTGTGGACCTAACATAACAAATTGTCTGTCTGAATGGATGTCTACTGGCAAACATGAGCATGCCATCTAAGACAATGTGCTGCACTTTAATGATCATATCATAGCTTGTGCCATGTACATTCTTCCCACTAACACTGGATTTTCTGAACTGTGCAATTGTGAACTCCGCCTGCAACTTATCCTTCATTCCCATGACCTCCCCGAACTCAACCTTCGCTAGTCTCTATCCTCTACCATCAGATCCTCTTCCCTGCTTCCACTGCAGCCCTACATACAACTACCAATGCGCCTGCACAATGATGCTGCTTCCCTAATTTCCTCTCAGTGCAGCCCTCTAACACTGCACCTAGCAGCCCACTATCCTGTTCCTGCCACTACCAAAAGCAGCATTAGCATCTTTCCCCACCTTTAAGCTGCTAGCCCTATATCTCTCCTATACACCCACTAACTGTCCCAGCAATGGTTGCCACACCTCTCAGAAGCAAACATCAAGACATCAAGGTGTGTGTGTGTGTGTGTGTGTGTGTGTGTGTGTGTGTGTGTGTGTGTGTGTGTGTGTGTGTGTGTGTGTGTATATAAGGACACAGCCTGATAGCTGATAATATCCAGTAATAACCACCACCACCACCCACCAATGTGCTTGTCTGTTACTCAATGTCTCCTATGTGGTGAGAAGCAATCTATCATTTTCATTATAAAGTCAATCATACCTAAATTCAATGACAGTAAGCAAACTAATGCTTGTGAAAACATGAATTCTAGGACAGCAATGGTACCTAATATTATGAATGTTCTGCTGAAATATGACACGAATGAATTCAGAGTTATCTGAACGAAGGGTGACACGATGAGATCTAAAACTTCACTGATGTAGCAGTTTATATCCTACATTGTCCTTAGTAGGTTACAGTGATGTTGACATGTTGTGCCTAATGATACTCCAAGCAACCTGCTTGACATTTTTCCACTATTTCATTCTACAATGCAAGCTCCTTGGACCAACAACTGAGGTAACCATCGCTGCAGAATTTGTTGCAGCATGATCCGTCCAGTGACGCAGTTCAAATGGCCATTTCAATATGAAACATTTCTGGGCAAGGGTGACCAGTGGAATGGCAAGCCTGGAAACAGTACAACCCATAAAGTGTGATGTCAATGTAGTTAATTTTCGAAAGACTGCCCCTTGCAAACTCATTAACGTGATGTTATGGCACACTTTCACATTGGCAAGGAATACTAGTAGCATTCGCTTTCAATTTTTCACTTCAAATGAAGGTTCCTCACCGTACGAGCTTGAAATAGCACAGCCATTTTTGGTCACAGAAAAGATAGACTGTACTATGTTGTATTCCCTATCCCTGCACTTTTAATCAGCTTTCTGATATAATACTCTAATAGCCTTCAAGCCTGGATTCAATAGATCATTCTTTCCAAGTGATGTAATTTTCAAAAATATTTGTGTCATTATCATCTTTCTGCAATTAGTACTATTTGAGAGCATATGTTCCAAACATGTGTCAATATTTTATGATGTAATTTCAGCTATTTATTTGTTTTATTTACACGTCAAGTTCTGTAGGACCAAATTAGAAGCAAATCTCCAGGGTCAGGGAACATGTTAGTACATGAAATTACAACATAAAAGTATGTAGTATGACTGCCTGTCTATCTTTTGTCTCCATATCTTCCTCCCACTCCCACTTCAATAGAGTAACAGCCAACAATATTACATAATTTATGAGTTATTCTGGTATTTTTATACAGCAACAATAACCACTTGGCAAATATCACAATCAATGTAAGAGGAAGGTAAGTTCACAACTTTAATGTCTTGTCAGTTTTTAAGCCAGTCAAGGATGGAGAAAGTAGTAGCTCACAGTGAATTACAGAAACCACAGTCAATGTAGAGGACTAATAGTTTTTCAGTTTGACAGGACCCAATTACAGTACAGTGAATAACATGACTATGTCTAGAATGTCAACAAAATTTTCTCATTAAAACTTAACAATATAGTATAATAAAAATAAGTACTGATGGACATACATAAAACATGAAACAATAAAGAAGAATTCTAACCTGTGCATGGTAAATGTCGACCCATAGCTTTGGGAAGAATGTTAAATGCAGAGGAACACCTTCAAAGCCCACCATGGCACTCAAGTTTACAAGTGCTTCTGACATGCATTCATTGTTTATAGCCAATCGACACATGACATCGATGAATTCGTGATATGGAGAATAAAAGTCATGAAGTGCATGATCATATTCCTCGTCCACTCCCTAGAACAAAAATATAACAATTTAAAACAGAATACTGTAGGTCACTGAACACTACAGCTACTTGAGAAATGTACCTTTTGTGAGATTTAGAAGTTTTAAACAACAATGTCAGAGCCTATAATTGTCAAAAAATAATTTTATGTACTTACATAGAGATGTGTCTGAACTACCACAATAAGCAAGATCACCTAATCGTAAAATGCTGCATTTGTATGCAATAGGTGTTCTAATGTTAACAAAATATAAAAGCTAAGGAGGCCAAGTTGCTGAAGAAAAGATACTGTGTAACACACAGTTATGACCAACAGATTTACAAGTAATATTTCACAAAATAGAAATTGATGTGTTGTTGTATGTTCTTCCCTGAGGTGCATTTATTAAGTTCTTCAATGAAGTGATTACAACACAATGGAATGAAACAGCTTGTGGCAAAGATCTGGATAATGTGATCACTGTGGTTATTGATATTTTACTACTGAAGTGTGGATGTACCAGAAATGACATGTTGCTCTAGTCAAGAGTGCATTTGTTACATTGAGCTGTGTTTTAATCACTTCACTGAAATCCATATTTTCACTTTGATGACAAATAAGGGAAGAATATGCTGTTGGGGGGTGGGAAAAATCAATACCGTGAAAGAGTTGAGCGACATAAAGAAAAGTTGACGGCGTGTTTCTACATCTGAAAGATGATGACCATTCACTAGTAATAATTACGAAGATGCAGATCAGGTTTGCTTTAAATACATGCTGCAATGGTTGTGAGCATTGGTTACCTTTGACACTGGACATGGTGAGATGACGTTAGTCAAGAATTCCTTTAAGGCGACACAGACACCATTTTCAACACACCACTGAGTATGAACGACGTCATGTAAAAGGGCTAAGAGAAGATGGATATTGCTTCTATGATACTGCTTAAAGACTTGGTAGGAATGTAGCCTCTGTACATGATTGCTGGCAAGTCATGAGAATGTACAGCTGCAGGAAGACCAGGCTCCAGACGACCATGTGACACTACCAAGAGCAAAGATCATTGCATTCGGCAAATAGCTCCAACACATTTTATCGCATCTGCTGCAGCAATCTGAGCAGCAACTGGCACCACACTGAACCAACGAACTGTTACAAATCAGTTACTTCAAGGACAGATCCAAGCCAGTCACCCTGTAGTGTACTTTGGAAGGCAGGGGGGAGGTCTGTTGTATTTTCTGGTGAAAGCTACATATTCATTGGTGCTCATGGTGGCCATGTGTTGGTTAGGATCAGGCCAGATGATCCAGTCTGTATGCTACACATACTGGGTCTATACCTGGAGTTATGGTCTGAGGTGTGATTTCGTATAACAGCAGGAGCACTCTCGTGGTTATCCCATGCACCCTGACTGCAAATCTGTACATCCATCTGATGAATCAACCTTTTGTGCCGCCAGGGCATTCCAGGGGGTGTTTTCTAGAAGGACAAGGCTCACACACATACCACATCTGTAACCCAACATGCTCTACAGAGTGTTGGCTTCTTGCCTTGGCCTACTTGGTCACAAGACAATTCCAGCATCATCCACAAACAGCATTAACTGTCCCTGTATTGACCGACCAAGTGCAACAGGCATAAAACTCCAGCCAACAAACTGACATCTGTCACCTATACAACACAATACATGCATGTTTGCATGCTTATAAACAACATTTTGATGGTTACACCAATCATTAAGTTATCTGCATTTCACATTTGCAACAGTTTATCTTATCCTTACATTAACCTGTGATCTTGAATCACTGAAATATGTTACCCAGTCAAATTTATTCCTGAAATTTAATTAGTCTACATGAATTATTTTTTTGGTGGTGTTTTTTTTGTTTGTTTGTTCGTGTATAAAAAAAAACACAGCTACTTCTGCACAGTAGTTTTACAAAAATTGTGCAAGTAATGGAACATTTTTCCAAACTTAAACGCCTTCAAAATAGAGTCCACCAGATATATTACATCTGTCCAAACCTTTTTCCATTGGCAAAAATAGTTTTCAATCTCACCTGAAGTTATTTTGTTTAGGACCTACAACAATTTTTTTTTTCACTCCTTCTATGACTTGAGATGTTTCCCCTTTTATGTTTCTTTTCATTTTTGGGAATAAAAAAGTCACAGGGGGCCATGTCCAGTGAGCAGAGTAGGTGAGAAACTTCTGTCATTTAGTTTTTGGCCAAAAACTGCCCAACACTCAAAGCCGTGTGTGCAGAGGTGTCATCTTGGTGAAAAATCCAATTTCCTGATTGTCATACTGTTCCTCTTGCTGCTTCACATAACTGTTTTAGCACCTAACTTTGTAATTCTGGTTACCTGTAGAGTTCTGGGAAACAAATTTACATTGGAAGACCCGCTTGATGGGGGTAGGGGGAAAAAAAACCCAACACTGCCTCGACATGGGATCTCACATGCCTTGCTTTCTTTGGACTTAGAGATGAAGCTATTTTCCAGTAGCTGGAGTGTCGCTTTGTTTCTGGGTCATATCCGGAACACAAGAATTCGGCACCCACTATGACAATGACTTCTGCATCACAATCTGGATAAATTTCTGGATCTGCTTTCAATTTCTAGCACACACGAAAATAATTGGCTTTCTGGACAGAGAGTACACACAGGATAGATTTTGCTGCAACACATTTCATCTACAATCAAAATTCGTTGGCATGACCTCCACAACATTCCAGTTGTTTCCACCAATTCATTGACTGTTCTATAATGATCAAACGTGATCAGAAGACGGATTTTTTTCAGTTTCTCTCTCTCTCTCTCTCTCTCTCTCTCTCTCTCTCTCTTTGCCCATTCTGGAAGTCAAAGGACATCCCACTCACGATTTGTCTTCAACTGACACTGGACCATAAAAAACACTTGTAAACCAATTTCTCGCTCAAAGCTTCTTCTCCATAATCTGCTCACAGTATTGAGAGTTTCTGTTGCTGATTTCCCTAACAGGAAACATAACCAGATGTTAGCACATTGGTATTTAATGTGTCTTAGAAAAATCACCAAACACATGAAACAGCATTTACAAAAACAATCCCATTGACCACAATAATGCTTCCACACCAATGCTGGTAGGACAACTGATACAAATTTGTGTCTACTGGAGGCACATAGAGGGAGAATTAGGTTAGCAAAAAATTTTCATTGCTCATGCGTCTCCCTGGTAAACTGCTTAAAGAAAATGTTTCGCTTTTCACCAATCCATTTCTGCTACACAGGAAAATCCAGTATGGAATGGAACAATATGATGAAAAGGATAGTTGCTACTCACCATATAACGAAGATGCTGAGTCATAGAAAGGCACAACAAAAAAGGCTGTCACAAAGTTAGCTTTTGGCCAACAAGGTCTTAGTCAGAACTACCAAAACACACACACACACACACACACACACACACACACACACAGTCTCTGGCAGCTGGACCCAGATTGGGGATGTTCAGTATCCTGGTCCTCTGCCTGCTCTACACTAAATTTCAAAAGAGAGATAAATACCTGAAAAACCACAAGGGCCAGTTGGACTCTCTCAAACAGTTCCAGCTTCCATGAACTTAAAACGTAGGAACTTGCTATCCAATATATCCTCTCATTCTCCCATACACTTTCCTATCTGCATTTGAGTTGTTACAATTATTATTTTATTTTACTTGTTTTTCTGTTATGTAATTTTTTTCTTCCATATGCAACTCACTCAATTCTCTCTCTAATATTCTTTGTACTTCTTTGTATTACTTTTTCCACTTGCGTTTTTCCCTTCTTCTTGTTCTATATCTGGCCTAATTTCTCGCTCTTTCCCCCCTTTCATCTCTAAGCTTGTTATCACATTACCTTTTACTTATTATTCTCTATGGAACCTTCTCCTTTATCTCAGACTTTTTCCTTATTAAGGGGATCACTCTTAGCCTGGGTTCTGATTGATCTGCCCCCCCCCCCCCCCCCACTCCCAGCCACCACCTAATAAACCTCCCTAAAACCTGAAGTTTAAAGTTGCTTCCCCCTTTGTTGGCTATAGTGGCAGCAGTGGTTCTTGAAGGTAAAGAAGGAAGGTTTTTTAGTACTTAATGTACTGTTAAAGACAAGTTTATTAGGGACAGACTGCTTGCTGAGGTGGAAAATCTAAATCTAGATGTCTGGACAATCATTTGAGCCACCATCCTGAAGGTAAGTAAGAGAGGTATGTGAAGAAATGTGGATGATTTACCTTGCTAATAAGTGGGCAGGCCAGTGTGATATAATATAATACTTTTGACATCTGAAACATTTCACAGGATTTGGAATACACAACTAAAATGGCAGTGTGAAAGAATGTCAGGGTGAGAGTGTGCAAAGAATTAAGTGGTTGCTTAAGTCAAGTTATTGCTGAATAAGAGTTGTACATTTAAATCTGTTTCTGATTGGTCCTTTAATGCAGAAAATGTGATGACATCTGTGTAATTGTCTTAATGCAAACATATTACCTGTTATAATGAAGCTAATTTGGCAAGCATCTGTGGGCTTTTATGCTTTCCATCCTTATTTTCCTTACATGGCATCACATTGTTACATGTTCTGATTTCCCTTAGAGCATGTTCTGTGATTGGTCTAATGTGACCAGCTATAAATCTTCATCATTATAAGCAAAACATAACTAATCAGTGTGCTTTATGCTGTCAACTGGTTACATAAATGAATGTGGCTATCAGTGGAACAGTGTCCACCAGTGACATTTGCAGGAGATTCAATACAACTGACTAGACAACACACTGTAAGAGTATCACTGCCTGCTTCACATTCATTAGTGTCCTTTTCGAGGAGTATAGAGAGGCACTGTTAGAGCTGCATGTGAGGATTCGGTGTGAGGGGTACAAGTACTGCTGGGTGTGTGGCTAATCAAAACTTCAACCGCTGCACTGCCAAAATGAGTATAATTTTCACAATAGTAGTCATCTTCTCTTTTTGTATTAGTGTTTTGTCAGTGAAAGAACCTACAAATTAATACGAATAAGTGTGCCTTCAGTATGTGTGTGTTGTGTCATTGAGGCAACAATTGGCCACGCTCTGATGGTTTAGGAATCAAGAAATCTGAAACTGAGTATAATACAGTGAGTACTGTTACTGAGAGAGACTATGAACTGTGTGGAATTATAATTCATGAGTGATGAACTTTCATCCATGTGTTGTATCCTGGTATCACCAGCCAACCGTGTCGTGAATTTGTTACATGAAGACTCATGAAAGAGATTGCCACCATAATTAGTGTGAGCTAATATTAAATACTAGGCACTAAGCTAATTATCAAAAGCATAACTAAATATACAGATAAAAACTTTCAAATGACTGAGATTCTAGTGCATGGACAGTGCAATTGAACAGAATGACACTAGGCCACTAAGTTTTGCAAATACCACTGTGACTAAAGTCTTAATCATAGTCTGAGACTCTTCCATTATTAAAACAGTTTGTAAACAGTGAAGCCCACACTTACGTATTTCAAGGTAGAATATATGTGGACCTATACCAAATACTTGAGGTCTTCATTATATATATATCCCCAACCCACAGTTAATTTAAACAATCACAGGACTTTATTTATAGTTGATGGTTGTGGCAAGGTTGGGAACAATGCCGAGAGGAAAACAGGTGGATGTGGCATAGGTACATGGTTATTAAGTATTCCAATGCGTGTGTCTTTATGTGTATCTATGTAAGAGGCTGTTTTTTGAGGGATACAGAAGCATCTTTTGTCCACCCTGGCCACTTTCAACATAATTACAGTGAACTAATTAGCTATATTTTCACACATAACAAAAATTTCTGAGCAGCCAAAAAATAAATTGACACCAATTACATGATATGCTGTATGAGGAAACATTATGATGATTTGACAACATGGCAGGAAATAATGAAAGGTCGCTCATTATGGTGAAATTCATACTTAACCTATGTTGGATATACAAACAATATGGCTGTATGGATGCAGATCCCCAAAATTCTATATTGTTTATCATTATAACTCTGCCATTCCTAGAGCCATATCCCATCAAGGAATCTCATGTTGACAATAATGTCTCATCCAGACGAGACTGCAACATTCATTCAATGAACAATACACAGAAAAGCAGCATGTTTTTGAATTATACTTCTTAAGCATTACACAGAAATGTGTGTACTCTTCAGCATGTTTTATATTAAATAGGCTTTCAGTAGAACAACAGAGGAGGGGAGTAGTGATAAATCCCAAATATCAAACCCACATTGAAAGATTTCCTTGTAGCACACTACTTCGGTTTTATACAGGAGTACCTCATAGCAATTGAGAACTTTTTTTCTGCAATGTGTTATTTATTATAAAGTGGAAATTTTAAAAGTAGTAATTAAATAGTCTAAACAATTTGTGTGTGCTTTATCCTACAAGGGAGAGAGAATTTACAGGGATGTAAAATGGAACATACATAAATAAAGCAGTCTGAGAGCTTTCAGATGTTAACCAAGAGTCTGGATGAAACACGAGGATATTTTACCTTGGCGTGAGTAGAGGATTAAAAGTCCTCCAAATGAAATGATATTTGAATGGCTGTTCCAGTGGTTTCAGGACATTAGGTACCATCTTGAGAGATGGCCTAGGAAAGGGCTGTTAAAGTTTATGCCAATTTCTCCCCCTCCATTTACTACAAAGAATGGTGATACAGGTGTATACTTGAACAAGGAAAGAAAATTCCCAGATTTTCCAGTTAAATATACACTTTCTCCCAGGTGAAAAGACACTTTTTCCTTGTTAAGTGACAGTACATTTTCCTCTCAGAACTGTAAAACTTATTAGTCCTTTGACTGCTTATGATTTTATACACGCGCATAGAATTTCCCGGCACTTTTGAAAATGAATCTAAGGGAAAAGAACACGTTTTGGAAAGATCTTTGATGTGCAGTAACATTCACGTTGCATATTTTCATATTACGAAAAAATACATTCGAATTCCACCAAACATTGCATGTTATTTTCCGAAGCATTGAAATTGAGATTGAGATTATGATGTGCATTTGTAAGCCAGTCCCAGTTCATATCATGAGATCTCGCCAGCAGAGGACAGGATATTCAGAGCACAGAACACACGATGAAGTCAGCCAGTACCAACATCACTGTAAAGTAGCACAAACACACAAACAGGAAAAGTTAATGGTTTAAATTAATATACATAGTGTTTCTACAAGAAAAGCAAAGCTTTCACATACAATATTGGTTTATAAGGTTAATAAGCTGCAAGAGAAGCTAAGCTTTCACATAAAATGATATTTTTGAGCATTACACTTTACAATACATCACAAATTTTTTAATAATGACTAAATGTCTGATCTGGGCTCAAAATTCTTCCAAATGGCTTGCCATCAGAGAGTTGATTTTTAAATAAGAGTCAAATGCTCTGTGTTTTATGAAATTCATTGTACGAGGCGTGTTTTTTTAATTAAGTATCTTTTGAAATTAAAAAAAGACTTGCTAAGATATCTCAATAATTTTATTTTTACATGAAAGCCTGTACCTTAATCTATGCACTGACGCCATAACAGTCTGATTCTTCCTTGTTTACGTTGTGTACTGAGTGTTTAAGATGCCTCCGATAATCGTGAGTCCCACCGACTGTGAAGTATGGGCTGTTGTAAGATTTCTTAGTGCTAAAGGCCTAAAAGCGATCGATATTCATTGTGAGATCTGTGCAGTTTCCAGATTCTCAATGAAGTAGGCCTCGACCTGATATTAAGCTCTTCAGTGTGGTTTTCAGGATGTAAATTTTCTTGGAGTACCAGTACCGTATTATCTCTTGTCCGGTTCTTTATTACGGCAAAATGGCATACATGCTACAAGATGAAAACATCCACTTGAAATGCAGTGAACAGTTGAAACTAGCCAATAGTGTGGAATTAAACACTTCATTTCAAATACACTGACTGCCTCAATGGAAAAGATCAATAAAAGCAAAATTTATTAGCAAACTGACAAAAATGAATTCATTGTTCTGCAAGGCAATTAATGGTTGACTGTTAGAAATGTGGAATAAAATAAACTCTAAAACTAATAACATATTTTAGCCTTCCATCATTACCTGAATGTATTTTAATTCACCTGATAGCTCCGAGCCACAGAAATCCGTATTGTTTTATTTGACGTGAGAGCAGTAAACGAAGAGGAAACAGAAAAATCACTAAATGTAAACATGGGTGACATGGAGACTACCTGCTTTCTCACTAAAACTCAGACTGCTCTGCGCATCAGCCCCGGATGTACATTATTTCCGAACCGAGGCAATACCAGATAGTGCCCCCCCCCCCCCCCCCCCCCCCGAAATCACCACCACCCAAGCGTTCGAGATGGGATGTAAATTTTTTTTAATAAAGAAATTGAATTTTCAAAAATATGTTAATTTTGTAGCACACATCTTTCTGAAGAGTCTGATAAATAAAATGTGTGTGTATGTGTGTTTGAGGAAATGTAAGACGTGTTATTTGGTCTTAAGTGTGCCGAAGTGCAATGCCCCGCCTCTTCACACAGCATTCTTCTATCGCATGTCACTGTATTTTGCTCTGTGGAATTGAAACGTGTATATTTTGTAATGGATGCCATCAAACTATATTCAGGACAGTGGAAATTAAAATGTCCTGTGATGTCTCTTGTGCTCCCAGTCGGCCGGTTTGATATACTGCCCCTCTTTTCTTTCTTTCTTTTTCTTTTCAATAATACTGGAGGAGATTATTTGTAATCAGGAGAACAAGAACTCTTCAGAAAATTTGCACTCTTTATTGCCTGTTGGCTAAAACTTGCTGTTTTGTGTGACATAAAATTAAATATGGGATACATAAAACCAGTAAAGACAAGAGATATGCAAGACAGTACACATTTCTTCAATTCTTAGCTCCTAGCATTTTTTTTCTCTTTAATCTTGCAACAGCTTTACATAGTGTGCTTTCCTTTCTATGAAAGAATCTATTACCTCATCAAAGTTTGTAAAATGTTTTGCTACCTGAAAAATCGAAATGTCGTTGTCTAATACTGAAAAAGCTGTTAATACAAATAACACCCAAGTCTGGTGTGGTTTCTCAATCTGATTATGTCTATTTTATCACTGTCTGCTAAATAAATTATCACTGTCTGCTAGATGAAACAAAATAGGCCTTTCTAATATTTCAGCAATTGTAACACACCCCAAATAAACAAGACTGTTTTGACACAAATGGTCATTTCTATAACATGACAGAAATAATTCACGAACTACCAATATCAAATGCCTATTAGGCCTACTACAAGCAGAAAGCTTTATGTTAGGAAACAATTCCTACCACTGTCAAAATTTATTCGCTGGTTAACTTCACTAACCCTGCCAGAATCACATGATTATTCTCCATTTAGGCGTTGTTACATGTTCGTACAAGTTTTCTGGGCTACTTATAGTGAAGAACTTAAGCGGCTACTAGCTGGGGATTCTAAAACTGGCCCTTACGAGAGTAGCGATCTGGCCAAAAATTTGTAATCTTTCTTTACTCGTTATTCCTGCTAGTCTGAAACTATGGATTTCACTAGTAATTATAACAATGCTGATCATTCGCAAACACAGTCAATCACATAATCATACAGAGATTGGCATTCATCTGTTCGGCTTTACTCTGCTCAGTTCTTATAGCCCTGTCCTCTTTTGTCAGAAATCAACTTAGAAAGTTCCAAAAGTGTTGAAAAACCAACAGGTTCAAAATCATATGAATAATTGATAGATCAAGGTGCACTGGATGCAAGGCACTTTGTGGAACAAAGTTTTTTTTCCTTAATAATATGAATTTGGTGCATGAAAAGCATGGTAATTGGAGGATAGGGGAGAAAATGCCGTATGAAAGTAGGGGGAGAGGAAATAGAGCAAGTGAATAACTTCAATTACTTGGGAAGTGTAATACTGGATGATATGTATTGCTCAACAGAAATTAGGAAAAGAATTGCAATGGCAAAAGAAGGATAAAAGAAGGATTCAAGAGGAAACAGAAATTACTTTGTGGACCACTAAACAAAGATCAGAGGATAAGACTTGCCAAATGTTACATCAAAAGTGTTGCACTATATGTTGTGGAGACTTGGACATTGAGGAAGGAAGATGAAAGATTGGAGGCACTAGATTTGTGGATATGGAGAAAATGGAAAAAGTGAAATGGGATAACCGAGTACGGAATGAAGAAGTATTAAGATGAGTTGGAGAAGAAAGAAACATGCTGAAAGTTATCAGAAAGAGAAAACAGAACCGGATTGGACATTGTTCGAGGAGAGACTGTTTATTGAAGGAAGGAATAGAAGGAATGGTGGAGGGAAAAAGGGGAAAAGGAAAAAGAAGGTACCAAATGCTGGACAATATAAAAGGAGACCAATATTCAGAAACGAAAAGACTAGCTATGGACAGACGAAAGTGGAAGAGGCTTAATCCATGACAAGACTTGCCGTAAGGCAATATACCATACTACTACTACTACTACTACTACTACTACTACTATAGCTGCTTGCTGCGATTGGTAACCACAGCTAACTGCCACATTTCTGTAGCCAGAAACGGGAGAAGGTACTACTCATACGTGACTCAACTGCGCATGTGCATGAGCCCGCTTGTAACTTCTAAAATGAATGTAAGCCGTTCTGACGTCAAGTTCACTGAGGCAATTTGTTGGTATGATGCATTGCAGTCTTCCTAAGTCTTTGACACAGTTTGCTATTGGTAGACGCTTGTATGAGCACTGTGTTTTGTTGTTGTATATGGTGGATTTCCTTTGCAATTTAAGTTTTATTTTCTTTTTTTCTCTCTTTCATGTTTTATTGCTGCAGAATTATTCTGCAGTAGCAGGAGTATCGGTTCTTACCAGTCAAAATTACAAAAATTTAACTGAAAACTAAAACAATGAAAAATTCCCGGGTTTTTTCCCAGTTTTCTCCTGGATGAAAAAATTCTCCAAGTTTTTCCCAGATCTCCCAGTTGTCCCGGGTCATATGCACCCTATGATAGGATCCGGTAGATTGGAAATTTTGAAGGTCCTGGTGGAAGGAAAGATTGCTGTAACAGATAAAGCTACTCATAGCTTGAAAGCAGTTGAAAATTTTCCACTTTCACTTTCTTGAGATTCCAGCTATGTAAATTAACAAATTAATCATTGCAAAAAATGCATTCCACCTGTTATCTGTTTTACATGTGCGTAAATATACTTGGGGGAAAAAAAATAAATAAAAATTAAGAACAGTTGGAATTAAATGTGAAATTATATTTCACTGGAAACTTTAAAACTTTCTTGCTATTACTAAACATAGACAGTACTGAAAGGTAGGAAATATATAGATATATAATTTAGAAACAGAACAAGAAAACAGAATACTAGGATGCAACAATGAAATATGAAAGAAACGATGGGGAAATGTATCTGAGATTAACGTCTAACGAAGCACTGGAGAAACTGTTACTCAAACTACTGTGTTCTGCAAAACACACAGCTATAAAAATGCTTCGCTTTTTTGTCAAGTGATGTTTGACAGTGAAATGTTTAATTTGATATAATACAAATATGACCCCGGGAATTCTTATTTTTCTTTCTAAGGTAGTGGTTCAGTACAAACAAGTTTCTTAAAGCAGGAGGATGGAAAAAGTAGAAACTGAATGCACTATAGCATCAGTTTCATGTCAGAATGTCAGCTGCTTTTAAACATGTATCTGACAGACTGTCAAACCCCGCCCCACATCAATCTCAGCACTAGTACTGAATGCAAAACTTAAAATATCTACTAGCAGCAAGTGTTAATTATTTATAGAATATAGAAGCTGCTATTATCTGCACTATGCCACCACCCCCTATCATGATTTCAGTTTTTTTTAAAGACATTATACAAGTAAAAAGAATGAAAGCAATGGTTTCTAGCTACTTAAACCAGTTACTTCAAAAGAGAGTAAAGAAAAACCTACTAAAAATGCAAGAAGTGGAAATAGACACAAACTAATTTTTCTACTATAACCATACTTATAGCCTATATTTCTGATGTGTAAGACAAAATCACCGCAGATGATTTACAACCAAAACAGATCTGAAATACATTATATACAGCATTAACAGAGTTAAAAACAACATGTATAGCTATAAATAAAAATAAATGAAACTGCACAGCACATTATGTTGCACTTAATGACTATGTGAATAACATGCAGAAATATTTACATATATGTCCATGCGAGGTACGGTCCTAACATGATAATTACATGTACAAATCTTTTAAAATACTCCTTAAACCATTACTGTAGTGAAGAGAAATTCAAGAGTAAGATGTTTATCATTGTACATGCTGATGCATGTGAATCATTTAAAAATGTTTTAGTGAATTCAGCGCCACCATTAATAAGAGGCATATAATAACCCTGTACTTCTAGGATTGTAATAACTTCCACAATTGCATCATATGAAACAAGCATTATTCCACCCTTTCTTTCATATTTCACTGTTGCTTGCTAGAGTTCTGTTTTCTTGTTCTGTTCTTTAAACTATATATTTCCTTCCTTCCAGCAATATCTCATTTTCAGTAATTGCAAGAATATTTTCACACCTACAATAAGATACAATTTCATCTTTCCTTCCAGCTATTTTTAAAATTTTATTGTATTTGAAGTAAATTTATGTGCTTGTGCGCACGGGCACACACACACACACACACACACACACACACACACACACACACACACACACACACACGGAAAGCATTCTTTTTGTAAGTTGTGAAAAAATGAATACTACAGCACATTCTGGTCTGTGTTTAACTTCGAGTCATCTGTACCATGAGCTAACAGAGTACTTCCGTGCAGTGGAAGTAGAAAATTTGCAACTGTCTTCACAGGTACAATTGGTAAACAAACAGCTGCAGCAGCACTTCAGTACTGATATGTTGCTAGTAAGTAACACTCCTGACTGTGATCTCTCTTATTTGATAGGAAAATTTAGATTAATGGTTCTCTCAGTGTTACTGAAGAGGAAGATGCTTCTTGCTGAGTCCAGGTTTCCAGCTCAACCTACTTTTCATATCAACAGCACAAAAAACATCGCACTGCACTATCCCACACTAAATTCACTATAGGCATCAACACAATACAAATACCAATTTACTATGCCAAAGAAAGGCCCTGCATCAAAAATTACAATAGTTTTCACCAAGCAACATGAAATTGGTTTGCAACATTTGGATACAAACAAATGATTAGGAACAGAAAAGTTGCATTTGAATTGAAGTAAAGGTTGAAATTAATGTTTGAAAAAAGTTACTTGAAACGTTGTCAAGAATCTTACATAACAATTAGTCTTCACAGTTCCCATTATTTTCACAATGTTGGGAAGGGAGATACATTCTTTAAAGATACTTATTCACAAGTTGTATGGTACGAAAATGGTACACGCAAAACAGCTGTTCTTGAACAAACCTTTCTCTAAATAATCATTCACGGAGACTGTATGAAAAGGTATTCAAACACAGAATGTGCAAAGTCAAGTTAGTTAGGCCAGAACAATAATACAAGCAATGCATCACTGTTTGGTAACTGTAAGTTACTTGTTCATATGTTATGTCACTTCCATTTCTCACACAGTGTTTTAAAACTAGAAAAACAAAAATATTCATATGCATTTAAAAATTACAAGCATTGTCATCAGACAAATTTTTCCAACAAGACATCTAAATGAGTTTAAATAATAACTTGCAACTAATATGTATATCTGTAGCTGACCTTGGCAGCCTCCAGTTGCCCATGAGGAATAGCCATCTGTACCATAGGACGGGTTGGCCTTGCACCCGACTTTAAACCATGTGGTGGCAGTTTGTGTCCACGACGAGGGAAGTATGGGCCCATTGGCAATGCGTTGTGATTTTCTTGGAAGACAGCATGGCAGTGAGATAGAAGAGGAACCAGTACTTGTATAACTTCCTGAGGCATTAGCAGAACCATTTCCTTCAATAGTTCTGTATCGAGAGACAATATGTGAATAAGAAATTAATATAAAAAAGAAAAATTCTGAAAACATTAGGACATAGATTGTATTGTGTAATGTCCATTTAAAAGGGTAATTATGTCATTCCTACACAGCAAATAATATTATAGTTTCATTACAAATTAAGAACTTTAACATTCAGCAAAAGACTGTTGCATTTTCTTCTGCATTTTGCAACAAATGAAGTTATTTCCAATAGTTTATGGATGTTTTGCAATGACTACAAACAGGAGCAAATCTCAAATAAAAACTTGAATGTGTTATAAATATCTTATGTATTATATGATTATACAGGTTTCATGACTTTATGCATGCTGCATTCCAATCTTTTCTTTTGCATTGTTTTATTGACTATTCTGGGATCACATCTTGATAACCATGTCATTTTTAAAGCCTATTCTTATTCTGTGTATAATGATGTTACTGGTCAAGGGATATAATTCAACTGAAACTATGCTGCTATATCATGATGATCCATATGATACTAAAATGTAGACTTTCACGGCCGGAAATATCATGTCCATTATACTTATCCGGGCTGTTATGCCGTGGTCGGTTGATGAATTTTGTCTCAATTCCCAACGTTTCGTCTCCGACTGCGGGAGACATCTTCAAGGGGGTCCGTAGGTCGATAGAAGGTCCAACACACCCACTGGCTCGCTACTGACTGCCGCTAAATTCCGTCTCCGCGAGCTCCTGCGCCGCGGTGTGACGTCACGTGTTTTGACGACGTCAGTGCAAATGGCAGCTGTCCGTCGCCGTCAATCGCCGTTGCCATCACCCAATAGTGGACGGGTGGTACACATCTTCTGTAACACCAGCATCCATATACCGTTTAATTTCACGCCCTCCTCCTTTCGGTTGAAATTATTTGGGTGTTTAGCGATTTCGATTGCCTCCCTGTAGAGCCTTTCGTAGTATCCGCTTGTGGCCGCTAGTACTTGCATCTCCTCGAAACGAATATTGTGGTTCCCTGGCTGGAAAGCATGCTCCGCAACAGCTGATCGTTCCGTTTCTCCTCTTCTACAGTTTCCCTTGTGCTCTTCCAAACGTTTAGAAACCGTTCTTTTAGTTGTACCCACACAAACATCACCACAGATGCATGGGATCCTATACACTCCAGCTTTTTCCAAAGGTTTGCGAGCGTCCTTGGCAGGCTTAAGGTATTCCTGTATTTTCCTGGTGGGCTTGTAAATTACGGTAATATTCCGCTTCGTCAAGATCCTCCCTATTCTTTCTGTTACATTTTTAACAAACGCCAGGAATACGTTAGATTTTGCAGTAGCCTGTACGTCAGTATGGTTTCTGCGTGGCTGCCTCAACGCACATTTTATTTCGGCGGACGAATATCCGTTCTTCATTAATGCATTGTGGAGATGTTCCATCTCAGTGTCGAGCAACTCAGGTTCACAAATATTTTTAGCTCTGTCCGCTAATGTCTTAATAACACCCCGCTTCTGTTGTGGGTGGTGGTTCGAATCCCGGTGCAAATAACGGTCTGTGTGCGTGGGTTTGCGGTATACTGAGTGGCCCAAACTACCATTTTCGTTTCTAAAAACAAGCACATCGAGGAAATGTAATTTGCCGTCTACCTCCTCCTCCATTGTAAACTGAATTCTCGAGTTTATGCTGTTTAGATGTTCGTGAAACCGCCTTAGTTCCTCCCTACCATGTCTCCACAGCACAAACATGTCATCCACGTATCGGAACCATACATTTGGTTTTTTGCTGGCAGTACCTAAGGCCTGTTCTTCGAATTTCTCCATAAAAAAGTTTGCAATCACGGGACTTAGGGGGCTTCCCATAGCCACGCCATCCGTTTGCTCATAAAACTGTTCATTCCACTCTTATATAAAGAATTCGACACATTTCATCAGCAGATTGGATGGCATAGTGGTCCAGCCGGAGGACATATTGGTCAGCTTCGATGTGGTATCGCTCTTTACCACGGTTCCACGTAATGATGTATTGGAACAGCTGGATCGAATTTTTCCTGCCGATATTTTAGAACTATTTAAGTGTTGTTCGACGACCACATACTTCAAGTGGAATGGTTCTGATACGTGGATGACACGTTTGTGCTGTGGAGGCATGGTAGGGAGGAACTAAGGCGGTTTCACGAACATCTAAACAGCATAAACTCGAGAATTCAGTTTACAATGGAGGAGGAGGTAGACTGCAAATTACATTTCCTCGGTGTGCTTGTTTTTAGAAACGAAAATGGTAGTTTGGGCCACTCAGTATACCGCAAACCCACGCACACAGACCGTTATTTGCACCAGGATTCGAACCACCACCCACAACAGAAGCGGGGTGTTATTAAGACGTTAGCGGACAGAGCTAAAAATATTTGTGAACCTGAGTTGCTCGACACTGAGATGGAACATCTCCACAATGCATTAATGAAGAACGGATATTCGTCCGCCGAAATAAAATGTGCGTTGAGGCAGCCACGCAGAAACCATACTGACGTACAGGCTACTGCAAAATCTAACGTATTCCTGCCGTTTGTTAAAAATGTAACGGAAAGAATAGGGAGGATCTTGACGAAGCGGAATATTACCGTAATTTACAAGCCCACCAGGAAGATACAGGAATACCTTAAGCCTGCCAAGGACGCTCGCAAACCTTTGGCAAAAGCTGGAGTGTATAGGATCCCATGCATCTGAGGTGATGTTTATGTGGGTACAACTAAAAGAACGGTTTCTAAACGTTTGGAAGAGCACAAGGGAAACTGTAGAAGAGGTGAAACGGAACGATCAGCTGTTGCGAAGCATGCTTTCCAGCCAGGGAACCACAATATTCGTTTCGAAGAGATGCAAGTACTAGCGGCCACAAGCGGATACTACGAAAGGCTCTACAGGGAGGCAATCGAAATCGCTAAACACCCAAATAATTTCAACCGAAAGGAGGAGGGCGTGAAATTAAACGGTATATGGATGCCGGTGTTACAGAAGATGTGTACCACCCGTCCACTATTGGGTGATGGCAACGGCGATTGACGGCGACGGACAGCTGCCAATTGCACTGACGTCGTCAAAACACGTGACGTCACACCGCGGCGCAGGAGCTCGCGGAGACGGAATTTAGCGGCAGTCAGTAGCGAGCCAGTGGGTGTGTTGGACCTTCTATCGACCTATGGACCCCCTTGAAGATGTCTCCCGCAGTCGGAGACGAAACGTTGGGAATTGAGACAAAATTCATCAACCGACCACGGCATAACAGCCCGGATAAGTATAATGGACATGATCCATATGATGTCAGATCCTTTGCAGCCCATCTCAATTAGTGATATGCAATCAAGTCTTGTGTTTTAACTTGGGAAAAAAACCACTAATAAAAGGAAGATAAAGTATAGGTGAAGTGGGTCTCCTGAAACTTATGTCCATAAAATAACAATGACAAAAGTGCATGTACATAGTTTTTGTTTCTGACATTAAACTGAAGAACAATCTCGTGAATTTCTCATCCTCTTTTAGAAAATACGAGATGTGTGCACAGATTTTTGGAGCAAGTAAGCAATGATTATGAAACTTAGATATTTCAGTATGGATTGGAAATGGAAAGACTTAACTCTGAAAAGAATGGTCTGTAACATGTTTGGGCAATACAAACAGATAGCTAAATACATATTTTACATGCAAGAGGTTTAAAAATGGCCACTGTATATTTTGTTTCTAAATGGTTTGCCTGTGAGGACATTGTACTATTAGATAACCATTCAATAATGCAATTTATGTAAAAATGCTTAAAGATTGTTGTAGAAAGGAGCTGAATAGGCCTGTCCAGAGTTGCAAAACTCGAGGACTGTGTGCAACACATTGGTGCTGAACAGTCAGTTATGAATGAAGGAGACTCATGTAACACCTATTTAGAATTTGTACCTGGCTCCAATCAGCCTCTTTCCATCACATCAGGAAGGAGGAACCTATCTTTTTGGGGAGGGACAATTTTGAAACTGCCTCCCCCCCCCCCCCCCCAATAACAAGATACTTTTACATCTACAAACACACTCTGCAAACCACTGAAGTGCACGGCAGAGGGTACTTAGCAGAGAACCACGAGATTAGGTTTATTCCTGTTCCAGCTGTGTCTGGAAAGAGGTAAGAATGACTGAGTAAATACCTTTGTCCAAGTTGGAATTAGTCTGATTCTGTCTTCATAGTTCATAGAGGAGCAATACCTCTCTTCAAAGTCTGCCAACTTAGGTCTTCGTAACATTCTGATGAATCAAGCAAACCTGTGACCATTCATGCTGCCCTTCTTTGTATGGATCCCACACATTCAAGTAATATTCTAATATGGGATGCCCAAGTGATCTGTAAGCTGTTTCCTTTGTAGACTGACTGTGTTTTCCCAGTATCCTGTCAGTGCACTGTAGTCTGCCACCTACCTTACCTATGACTGAGCCTATATTGTTATTCCACTTCACATTGTTGTTGTTATCTTCAGCCTGAAGATTGGTTTGCTGCAGTGCTCCATGCTTCTCTATCTTGTGCCAGCCTTTTCACCTCAGGAACGCTGCTGGAACCTAAAACCTTTTGAAACTGCTTACTGTATTGTACTGTAATGTTGTGTACTCTGATTTGCTTTGCCTTAGGTCTTTAAGTGCTCTATCAAATTATTTGCACAGTACCATATCTCCTATTTCATTCTCATCTACATCCTCTTCTCTTTGTACAATATAGCCTTCAAGTATGCTTCTCTTGCCTAGCCTTTGAATGTATTTCTTCTACTTTTCAGCTTTTCCTGTTTTGCTTAGTATTCATTTTCCATTCGAACTCTTGATATTTATGTAGCAGCTTTTCTTTTTTCCAAAGGCCTCTTTAATTTTCTTGTACGTGTTATCAACCTTTCCTCTATTTATATATGCTTCTATATTCTTACATTTGTCCTCTAGTCATTCCTGTTTAGCCATTATACACTGAAGCGCCAAAGAAAATGGTATAGGCATATGTATTCAAATACAGAGATATGTAAACAGGTAGAATACGGCATTGCGGTCAGTAACATCTATATAAGACAACATGTGTCAGGCACATTAGTTAGATCGGTTACTGCTGTTACAATGGCAGGTTATCAAGTTTTAAGTGAGTTTGAAAGTGTGGTGTTATAGTTGGCACGCAAGTGACGGAAAATAGCATCTCTGAGGTAGTGATGAAGTAGCGATTTTCCTGTACGACCATTTCACAAGTGTACTGTGAATATCAGGAATCTGGTAAAACATCAAATATCTGACATCGCAGCGGCTGGGAAAAGATCTACAATAACAGGACCAACGACAAGTGAGGAGAGTCGTTCAATGTGACAGAAGGGGAACCCTTTCAAAAATTGCTGGAGATTTCAGTGCTGAGCCATCACCAGGTGTCAGTGTGTGAACCATTCAACAAAACATCACCAATATGGGCTTTTGGAGTTGAAGGCCCACTTGTGTACCCTTCATGACTGCATGACACAAAGCTTTATGCCTTGCCTGGGCCCGTCAACACCAACATTGGACTGTTGATGACTGGAAACATGCAGCCTGGTTGGGTGAGTCTTGTGTCAAATTGTATCGAGTGGATGGACGTGTACGAGTATGAAGACAACCTCATGAATCCATGGATACTGTGTGTCAGTAAGGGACTGTTCAAGCTGGTAGAGGCTATGTTAGGGCATTACCATTTCATTTGGGCTGAATGTATGTACTAGCTGAACCTTCAACAGGAGATGTATGATCACTAAGTGTTTTTTTCTACAAATATTTCACACACCATATCATACACTGCACTTAACCATGGGTGCAACAGAGATTCTGGGGAAAATCAGATGGGCGTGATTTTTATCAGACTTCTATATTTGTACTATGGAGTTAATATAGTAAAACCAGAAGGGTATACAAAAGGTTTTTTTTTTCACACAATGTAAACATTTATAATTGTAAGGAAAGTGTTTGAGGAGGAACAGTTCTTTTAATATGATTTCAAGATCTGTATTTATATACAACTGGACCTCAATATTGCCCTCCAATGCTTGTAAGTTCAGAAAACAAAACTTTTCTTTCCTTAGAAATTTTCACTGTTATTAGCATAAGAAATGTGAGAAGATAAACGAAAAATTGACCAGAAATTTACCTATGCAGAGTGACCTCATCTCCGGTGGATTATAGGTATTCAGCAATGTAGAAATCTTGCGCAGCACTTCCACCCACTCTTTGACTTGCAGCATTAACGTCCGAATATCCCGCGGTTCACGGCACATGCGCACACACTTCAAAAAATCACACAGTAGGGAAAGAAGTTCTAGTAGATCAGAAAGTACATGGCATGCTGTTGCTTCATGGTACATTGTATGCAATGTCTGTAATGCCTGTAAGAAAAGAAGAAACACATTAATAGCTAAATACAGATTTGTGAGCTAAAAAGGGTAAAGTTACTGTCAGCTAGTATAACATCACATAGAGGGCAGTTTTGCATACACTTTGTGTGAATGAGTCAGTCAGAAGACTATTGAACTTGCAATGGAATAGTTATACACTTGCCAGCAGGTAAAAAATATCTCATAGTAATGCAAAACATATTAGTTCAAAGGACTGTTAACGATTAACTAGTTGTATATTTTATATGTAGTTGACACTTCTTTAGTCACTAGTAGTTGCAGTTACATTTTTCCATTTTCTTTGTTTTTCCACATTCCAGAGAAACAAAGTGGTCATAGATATAAAATAATTTGTGAAACCTATCAATTCTGGTAGAAAATCACATCCAATTCTCTGCATAATTTGCTACATATTTTTTTCTTCTTTAGTAAGTGGAATCAAACTAAAAACAAAGTAAGTGATTTTCACAGATTACTACTAAATTACATTCATGTAAGTCCACATAATTTGAGTCAGCAAGACAAAGTGTTTGATCCGTGAGGCCACACAGCTTCTTTTCACATGTTAATACAGGGAGTCAGCAGCTCTTGCAAGACAAGTCATATTATTTACAGACGATGCCACTCAAGGCTTCTCTTACATGTACAGCTGACTATTACACACTTTTAGAAGATGCGTGTTTTTAAGATATTTGTGTCTCGGTATTCTAAGTTGTACTCAAGACTGTTGTGCTTAGTTTGTTATGTGGAACAAAGAAGTAACATATATACACTTTTATTTTATTTATTTATTTATTTATTTATTTTATTTATTTATTTATCCATCCGTAGACAATCAGGATTGTATGGATGTTGTCAACATGAGTATATACAATAGGTACACAAATTTATAATTGTCACAATCGGAATTCATGAATATTATAACAAGATGCATTTTTAAACCACTTAATGACACAGTTGCTAATTTTTACATATTTCTATGCATTCACATCATCTCAAGTAATCATTGACAGTATAAAAGCACTTTTCCGAGAGATTTTTTTTAGCGATTTCCTCAGGTTATCTATTTTGCTTATGTCTTTGATCCCTTGTGGAAGTTTATTGTATAATTTAATTCCATTATATAACATGCTATTTTGAGTTTTTGATTTGTTTTTCCTATAGAGGTGTAAGTGTTGTCTGTGTCTGGTGTCATGTGCATGTATGGAACTGTTTATCGGGAACTGGTCAATGTGTCTTTTTATGTATATTACTGTCTGCAAAATGTATTCACACGGAACTGTCAATATACCCAAAGATTTAAATAACTCTGTGCAATGGGATCTACTGCTACTTTTTGTTATGATTCGTACAGCCCGTTTTTGCAACTTACATATTGTTTGTCTGTTCTGCTCTGTTGATCCCCAGAAGGTTATGCCATAACTAATTATAGAGTGGACATACGCAAAATATGCAGTTCTAGTACACCGGCTACTACACACTGAATTTATAATCCTAAGTGCATAGCATGCTGAAGCTATTCGCTTTCCAAGTACCGCAGTGTGCTTGGTCCAATTTAGTTGAGAGTCGACATGAATGCCTAAAAATTTTGTTGATGGTACACATTCTATGTGCTCGTCATTAACTTTTAGCTTGCTACTGTTCGGTTTTCTGTTTAAGTGGAAGCTAATACTGTTGGTTTTTTTTACATTTAGGGTTAATTTATTAGTCTCTATCCACTGGCATACATGCTTAAGTGTTTCCTCAGCTTTTTCATTGAGTGCACTTGGCGACTCAGCTTTGATTAGGATGTTACTGTCATCAGCAAACAGTACTGATTCACCATGTTTGACACTTTGTGGAAAATCGTTTATATATATTAAAAAGAGGATTGGGCCCAGCACACTTCCTTGGGGGACTCCTATGTTGATGTATTCTGGGTTTGAAAGGTGTGAAAAGGTGTGATTGGAGTTGGTTTGAGTGATCTCCACCTGTTGGACCCTGTTTTGCACGTATGAATGAAACCACATGTTTGTTACTCCTCTTACTCCTAGTGCATTTAGTTTGTTTAGCAAAATTGTGTGGTCTACCGTGTCAAATGCTTTGGTCAAATCAAGGAAGATCCCTGTTATGTGGTCTCCTTTGTCTAGTGCTTCGAGGATAACATTTGAGAAGTGAGCTACAGCTGAATTTGTGCTTTTGCCAGCCCGGAAACCAAATTGCTCTTTACTCAGAAGATTGAACTTTGTTAAGTACCCCATGAGCCTGTTTTTCATTATGGTCTCTATGACTTTTGAAAAGGATGACAGTAATGAGATTGGTCTGCAGTTTTCTATGATTTCTGGGTCACCTTTCTTATATATAGGTAGGATTTTTGCATGCTTTAGTATTTCTGGGAAGCAACCCATGGAGAAGGATTCATTGATAATGTGCACTAATGGGTCTTTGATGTTGTCTATGCAGTCCTGCAGTAAGCACACAGGTATTTCATCTATGCCTGCTGAATTTTTACATTTTAGGTTACTCACAACATTGGATACTTCTTCTGCTGTGGTTGGTCGTAGCATCATTGTGTGTGCTATTTTGTTCAGAGTTTGTGATTGCTTTGTTTTGTTGAACTTCTGTTGCAGTCTGGTAGCTATGTTACTGAAATATTGATTGGCAAAGTTTGCTAGTTTTTTGGGATCATTTATTTTGGTATCATTGTGCTGAAACTGTATGTTTACTGGCTTTAATTTTTTCCTATTAGTTTCTTGTTTGGTGATTTTCCATGCTGCTTTGATTTTATTACTGGCTTTTTCTATAAATTTGTCATTTTGGTACCTTTTAGCCACTAACAATACTTTTCTATAGATCTTTCTGTATCTATGATAATAGTTATGAAATGCTGAATCATTACGGTAGTTTTTCATTGAGCTGAGGTGCTTGAGCGTTTCAGCAGATTTCCTTATCACATTGGTTACCCAGCTGTTGTTGTTGCATGATTTAGTGATTCTTAGAAATTTAGGGAACACTTCTTCAAACCTGAATTTAAATACTGACAAAAACTTTGAAAACTTCCCATTTATAGTAGGTTCTCTCTACACTTCCTCCCATGTTTCACTGTTAAGTAGTGCAGCAAATAGAGCTCTTTTTGACTTAGAGAAAACCCTACTGTACTTGTGTATTTTAGTGTTATTATCTAATTCTATACCCAATTTTAATAACTGACTGGAATGGTCTGCGATGCCAAGGTCATCTATGACAACGTCACATCTATCTTTCTCTATGTCTGTTAGCATATGGTCAATACTTGAAGCTGAATGTCTGGTTATCCTAGTGGCAGTGTTAATTAATGGTGATACACCATAGGCATACATAATGTTCAGAAAATTATTGTACAACATATCTGGGTTCATCATGTTAATGTTTAGATCTCCACAAATGATAATTTTGCCTTTGGGGCTGGAGACCATATCTAATGCTTGGGTTAACTTTGTAGTGAATGTGTCCATGTCACCACTGGGAGCACGATAAATACATAGTACTGTTAGTCTTTGGAATACATCTAGGTTTTTTATATCTAAAGCAGATATTTCTATGTGTTTATCTTCACTTAATGCCATGACGTCATTCCTAATTTTATACATAATCCCCTCTTTCACGTATATGCATGATCCACCACATTTCATAGTGTTTCTACTGTAATGACAGGCTAGATTGTATGAATGTAGTGCTACATTTGATAATTCTGAACCGTTACACCAATGTTCTGTTAAGCAAACAAGTGAGCTGTCAATACACTGCAGTTCCACTTCTAATTGTTGCACTTTGTTTCTTATGCATTGCATATTTTGGTGGAAGACTGAGAAGCACTGAGCACTGCTTACCTTGTAGTCTTTACGTTTCTCTTGCCTTGGTCTAAAAAATCCTTTTGGTGATGGGGTGTTATGGTTATCCTACTGATTGATGGACTGGCCACTCTTTCTTCCGTTGGATCCTCACATTTTCTCGCTGTTTTTGTTGAAGATGATTCTGGTGCTGCCTCTTCTTGTTCAAGTGATGATCCTGGCTGCACTGATGCTGTGGCTGCGACTGACTTACTAGTTATGCAGCTGTTAAGGTGTTTTCGTATTTCCTTGATAGAAACTGGCTGTATTGCAATTGTATTTCTTACAGCGTGGTCGTCTTTTTGTATTAGTTTTGTCAGCATTTTGCTAATGCATGACTTCCCAGCACTGTTATAGTGTTGACCATGTTTCGTGAACAGTTCTCTTGAATTGGGAAGCTCAAAGAATGTTACGTTTTGATAATACTTGCATATTTTACGAAATTGTCTATTTATTTTTGTAAGCTCCCAATTTACGATTGAGTTGTCCTGCAGGTCGTTTCTATGAGGCATGCTTGTGACTACGATATTCGGCACTTTGAGGTTCAGTAGTGTTGTTTTTAGACATTGTGTGGCAAATTTACCCTCGTTTCGGTATACATCGTTGCTTCCACCCATGATTATGACCGTGTCATTCTTAGATAACTCATTGCACCTGTGTAACTTAAGACCTTTGTGTGAATAATTGATTAAAATGGACAACCTTTAGTAAGCAAAGTAAAGGTAAGTTGTATGCAGAGGCTTACCTCAAACGCCAGCTGCAATCCACCATTATAAATGACGTACAAACGATCATCATCACTGTCTATAAGTGTGCGGAAAGCCATTATAAGAGTTGTCCAACAAGAGCGTCCATCCAGAACCTGCATTAATTGTATAAGATTAGTTTTAATCACACACATTCATGATAAACATTTTATCTAAAAATTAAATGAACATTAAAGGACCAAGTAGTACTTAATGTTATGCATATGGCACTAAATACATATGCATTTGTGAAAACAGCAGCACCATCGAGAAATCAGGATGCAACTTACGCAAAATGTAAAGCAAAATTGGGAAACACAAATGAATATAAATTGAACTCACATTCCTGCATTATGAGCATACCACGAACCTAAATGTCTGATATACAATACCAGCTTGCTTGCTTTCTTTCTTTGACTGATGCTTGTCCCGCGGTTTTGCATGGTTAGCGTGGTTAGGAATCGATTTGGCAAGGTTAATTTTAAGGGATATCAGATGGTTTCATTCCAAACTTCTTGTTAATGATTCATTTGAAAGCAGATGGATGATTATTACAAAGAGATAAACAATGTACTTTTTCAAAAGTGGTTTGAGATGTCATTTACGACAAATCTACAAGTCCATCAGTGATCATTATGGATAACACATTACACTACTCTGTTTTTCATGAAAATACACCAACTTTGGCAACAAAAAAATAACAATATTATTCAGCAGCTAAAATGACAAAAAGTGGGTTTCAGAAGTCTGAAAAGAATGAATTGTTCGAAATTGTTGCATAAAAGAAACCACACTTCCAACATACATAACTGACAAGCCTTCTAAATGGCATGGGCATGGAATCGTTCGACTTCCTCCGTATCACTGTTGCTTTTCAATGTCACTGTAGAGGTATGGGCACAAATAAAAAATTATGTTGCTGCAAACGACAAAAAAATCAACATCTCTGAAGCTAGAAACCTCCTTTTGAAGTTGTCGGTCAGGTGACAAGCAACATCTGGAAGAATAGTGTCAACAACACTGAAAGTGATATCGGAAAACAGCCAAAGATGAAAAGATTGTGGAAGAAGACATTGAAATTTAATTATACATCTGGAAGGGTGCAGTGATAGTTCGAGTGGTGCTACAGAAGACTATTCAGTATCAGATTCTGACAGTGATGGGGGTGGTGTTTTCCCTTCAGCATAACTACAACACACTTAGGCATTTAAAAAGGGAGCATTCCACTGATATCTATGATCACATTGTGAGTATTTTCTTCAGGTTACAACTATTAATATACTGATAAATTATTCTGTTGCTTGTTGTAGAACTAATAAATAAGGCAAATATTTAACAACAAAAACTGCAAATGTTCAACAATTTGGAAAAATAGTTTTCACTTGTTTTGTGAAGTATAACAAATAACTTCATGATATTTCAGTATATTAGATACCAAACAGCTCTTTTCAATTTTTCGGGCTTATATAGGGTGTCTAGTGGGTCAGTATTCATGGATATGACAGGAATGATCACTGAAAGCAAAAAATATCTTAAATGTGGGCTCTGAAATGTCTGCCCTAAGATCTACGAGCACCACTACATCTTCTGTGCAGTTTCTTTCAGACAGTACTTCATTATAGACAACAGTGTCAGAGGCAAAAAGTTTGAGGTTGCCGTTAATGTAAGCAGCGATGTGGAAGTATGTGAGGGTTGGAGTCCCAACAGCTACAATTGAAATAATAATGATGATGATGATGATGATAATAATAATGATAATAATAATAATAATAATAATAATAATAATAATAATAACAATGAGATAAAATTGAATGTCACGAACTTTTACTACAAACCTGTAAGTAAAGCTGCAGGGTTTGTCTACGGAATGCACTAATTTCGTGTAGCTCTTGTTCTGTACTATCCGGAAACTTCATTACAAATAGTTGTATCAACTTGAACAACTCATCAACAGCCTGAAAGTAATACATTGGAGAAATAAGAGAAATAAATTTGCTCTAAATTGTTAACTATCACATGAAGAAACAGTCCTATTTTTTGACTATATCTTTGTGGATAATATGAATATAAAATATAGGTGCACTTAATAAAAATATAATAATTATTCCCAAAATCTAAAGAGATAGAACAGAATCTACAAGCTAAAAGTAACTTACTGCACTATACTGTGTTGGATGTGGTGTAATATTCTTGAAAGCCCAATGTAAGTTCTGATGGTTGGCTAGTGACCTCGTGAAAGTTCGAGATTGCTGACAGCACATACGAAGTAACCCATAATATGCAGGAAGCATTGTACGGTTGAACATAACAACGTCCTGATCTTCATGATCTGCCCTAGATACGAAATAAAAAAGATTTAGGTTAAATACAGCATATTTTCTTCTTCTTCTTCCCCTAATAGTAGATGATTCACATGTTCTGGTCACAGAGAAAGTTATAACAAGAGAATCATGAGCAACAATTACATACCTCAGAGAATTAGCTTTCAAATTAATTTGTTTACCCGACATCAAGCAAACTTAATCACTATACACAATCACAACAACAACCAAAATCAGTCAAAAATCTGAGCATGAGGTGATCTGATTAACAGTGATCAGGAACATTACAAAACGTGAGATTTGTAGTAACCAAGCTGAGCAGTAACGTAATTTTCAACTGTTGCTGCAGTCACATTGTAATAACCTCCTCTGGACATGCAATGAATTAGTTTCTTCTTCTTCTTCTTCTTCTTCTTCAAAAATATAGTGCTGTGAAGCAATTATCACTCTGGATATGGACCTGGCCTGATGTTGCCTTGGTGTTAATATGCACGGATCGATAACATTCCTGCAGTAATGGAAAGGAAAGGGATAGAAGGCAACTGTGAATAAGAAAATAAAGATTGAGTGGTAACAAAAAAATGTAATACTCCAGCAAAATAAAGTTATTGTTTCAGAACATTGATATTTTGTTTCTGTCTTAGTGTGCACATGTTTACAGATCATGTTGCTAATTAATCACCAGTTTAAGGACGTTGGGTTACTGACCATGGCCATAACAAACACTGACCCCAATTGAGAGTTTAAAACTTATCAGGTGCATACCATATTTACTCACATGTAAGCCAACCTCAAATGCAAGCTGCACCCCAGAAATGAGATTCGGAGGGGGAGATTAACATCATTACTGCTAAGCTTAGTTACTATAAAAATCAAAACAAATATGCTTCCGCATATGATGGATAAAGTATAAAGTGGCCCCGCCATTCAGGGATTTGTAGTAGTATTTATGTTTAGTAATTCAGATGGACTTAAATTTAGAATGTTGGACACATGAAATTACTGTTACACTGCAAACAATGATAGCAGAGAGGACTCTCAATATCTATCAAAATGTTCCAACAGAAACAATGGCAGCAGGGGCCACTAAGGCATTTACATATTATACAGCAAGTCATGTTCGAGTCTTACACTATATCACATGATTGTCTTTCAAAGTATTTTTTCTTTCTAATGAATATAGTGTTTTCATCCAAGAAAGTTGCATTTTGTCTTGAGAAAGTATCCCACTCTATTTAAAGGAAATAAACTTGACACAGAGCAATCCATATATTCAAGACAGAGATTATACAGGGTACTTTATTAGATTACTTTTTCACATTGTAAACAATACAATTCAACTGCAAAGAATCATTTCCAGCACAAGTAATCTGTACAAAGTGCAGACCACAAGCACTGCCATCACTGCAGAAAATCTTTCTCGTACAATGTCTCCTACATCTGTCAACGTTGTTTGACTACCAAGTTAGAGCACGACCGCCTAAAATACAGGCAGCCGTAATTAGGAACTATGCGCAGGTGGGCTGAGTGGCAACATCACAAGTGAGTCTCACTGCACCACATACCTGAACACAGTCAGGATTTTTCATTTTTTCTTATGTGGTCAATAAAATGCTAGTATGAGACTGCCTAGAGCTGTTGAAATGTAAAACTGTACTTACTGTGCTTGTCAACTAATGCAAGTTTCTTAAAACAGTCAATTCTGATGGGGTGTATATGAAAAGACATTTGTTTTAATTGCTTTAAATACTTGAAAAACTCCTGCATTCAAAGATGAGCTATATTAAATTTGAATTTCCCTTATGATAAAAAAAAAAAAAATTAACGTTCAATACTCCAAACAATAACACAATAGCCTCTGAGGCAGAATGACTACTCATGGCAGCTTCTACCAGCATTTTTCAAAATTTTCTTAGGCTTTGTCCCTGAATCTAAGCCAGAGGAGGGCCTTAATTTAAGTAAATGCTAGTTTCATGAAATTTTAGACGAATTGCAGGAAGTCAGTAACTTCTTGCCTTGATTTTTTGATGCACAGTCTTCTGGTCATCTTCAGTTGTATACTCTGCACCAAAATACCATGGTAGAAAGCTACTGACACATAGCAATTCACCCAAAATTTCATGGTACACTTATTCCCACTCACCAACAGCAGATTACATGCTGCCACAATAGAATGGGTACATCACCAACATATTTTACTTTATCTTAATTTTTTTGTTTCTTTCCACCTGGTGTGTGCCTTTGCTTTCCATTTCTTGCTGCACTCTTTCATATACACTCATGAGAAATTGAATTTCAGAAAGCTATTGTGGTTGAGACACAGCATTCCTGCTGCCAGAGTGAGCGGAATGTCTCCTGAACTGGCAGTCATCAGAATTTCTGCTGTCTGGCGGCATGACAGTTCACTGTAGGATGAGTAAGACATGCAATATCAGCCTTTCAGCTTATTTGATGTTGGGTACCAGAAAAATGGGACTATCCAACATCAGAGCTGTGGTGGTACTGAGATTTTTGTGACCTCCATCAAATGTATTCCATTACTATCTGGATTTGGAAATCACTGCCATCAGAATGAGCAGCCATTTCTAACAATGTGACCGAGGGGGTGAGTACTGTGGTTCGTAACAGCAGACGGTCAAACAACAGCCTCGGTAGCTGAGTGGTCAGCGCGACAGAATGTCAATCCTAAGGGTCTGGGTTCGATTCACGGCTGGGTCGGAGATTTTCTTCACTCAGGGACTGGGTGTTCTGTTGTCCTAATCATCATCATTTCATCCCCATCAATGCGCAAGTCGCCGAAGTGGCGTCAAATCAAAAGACTTGAGCCAGGCGAACAGTCTACCCGACGGGAGGCCCTAGCCACACGGCATTAATTAATTAAAACAGCAAATTGCTCCCAAATTCAATGCTGAACAACTAAAAACAAGCAGTCGTACCATAAGAACCACCATCTTTGAATGGGTACAGGTACCATTGCCTGCACATGTGAACCAGAGCTTACTCCAGATCATAGAATACAAAAATCGTCATGGGCCTAGGATCATCTCCAATGGACACTCAAATGATGAGAAAATGCTGCTAAGATGATGACTAACATTACACAACAATGGCAGAGTATGAATACACTAAAAATTACATTAGGTGACACATCTCACTTGTCTTTAAGGTACTAGACAAGAAGGCGGCAGTGGATGTACACTATGTGATCAAACGTATCCGGACACCTGGCTGAAAATATCTTACAAGTTCGTGGCGCCCTCCATCGGTAATGCTGGAATTCAGTATGATGTTGGCCCACCCTTAGCCTTGATGACAGCTTCCACTCTCGCAGGCATATGTTCAATCAGGTGCTGGAAGGATTCTTGGGGAATGACAGTCCATTCTTCATGGAGTGTTGCACTGAGGAGAGGTATTGATGTCGGTCGGTGTGGCTTGGCACGAAGTCAGAGTTCCAAAACATCTCAAAGGTGTATTGTAGGATTCATGACAGAACTCTGTGCAGGGCAGTTCATTACAGGGATGTTATTGTCAAGTAATCACTCCGCAACAAGCTGTGCATTAGGAACAGGTGCTCAATCATGTTGAAAGATGCAATCGCCATCCCCGAATTGCTCTTCAACACTGAGAAGCAAGAAGGTGTTTAAAACATCAATGAAGGTCTGTGCTGTGATAATACTATGCAAAACAACATGGCGTACAAGTCCCCTCCGTGAAAAACATGACGACACCATAACACAATCACCTCTGAATTTTACTGTTGGCACTACGCACACTGGCAGAGGGTGTTCACTGGGCATTTGCTATACCCACACGCTACCATCGGATCGCCACATTGTGTACCGTGATTCGCAACTCCACACAACATTTTTCCACTGTTCAATCGTCCAATGTTTACGCTCCTTATGACAAGCGTTTTTTTTTTTTTTGCATTTACCGACATGCTGTGTGGCTTAATGAGCAGCCACTTGACCATGAAATCCAAGATTTCTCACCTCCTGCCTAACTGTCATAGTCATGCAGTTTGGAATTCCTGTGTCATGGTCTGGATAGATGTCTGCCTATTACATATTGCGACCCTCTTCAACTGTTGGCAATCTGTGTCAGTCAACTGACGAGGTCAGCCTGTACACTTTTGTGCTGCACGTGTCCTTTCATATTTCCACTTCACTATCACATTGGAAACAGTGGACCTAGGTATGTTTACAAGTGTGGAAATCTCATGTACTGACATATGACACAAGCAACACCCTATCACCTGACCACGTTCGAAGTCTGTGAGTTCCGCAGAGCGCCCCCTTGTGCTCTCTCACAATGTTTGACTACTGAGGTCGCTAATATGGAGTTGCAGGGGCAACAGTCTGGATGATTGACTGATCTGGCCTTGTAACACTAACCAAAACGGCCTTGCTGAGCTGGCACTGTGAGCGGCTGAAAGCAAGGGGAAACTACTGCCATAATTTTTCCTGAGGGTATGCAACTTTACTGTATGGTTAAATGATGAAGGCGTCCTCTTGGGTCAAATATTCCGGAGGTAAAATAGCGCCCCATTCAGATCTCTGGGCGGGGACTACTCAGGAGGACACTGTTATCAGGAGAAAGAAAACTGACATTCTATGGATCGGAGTGTGGAATGTCAGATCCTTTAATTGGGCAGGTAGGTTAGAAAATTTAAAAAGGGAAATGGATAGGTTAAAGTTAGAGATAGTGGAAATTAGTGAAGTTCAGTGGCAGGAGGAACAAGACTTCTGGTCAGGTGAATACAGGGTTATAAATACAAAATCAAATAGGGGTAATGCAGGAGTAGGTATAATAATGAATAGGAAAATAGGAATGTGTGTAAGCTACAACAAACAGCATAGTGAATGCATTATTGTGGCCAAGATAGATACGAAGCCCACGCCTACCACAGTAGTACGAGTTTATATGACAACTAGCTCTGCAGATAACGAAGAGATTGATGAAATGTATGATGAGATAAAAGAAGTTATTCAGGTAGTGAAGGGAGGTGAAAATTTAATAGTCATGGGTGACTGGAATTCGATAGTAGGACAAGGAAACACAATAGGTGAATACGGAATGGGAGGAAGGAATGAAAGAGGAAGCTGCCTGGTAGAATTTTGCACAGAACATAACTTAATCATAGCTAACACTTGGTTCAAGAACCATAAAAGGAGGTTGTATACATGGAAGAAGCCTGGAAGGTCTCAGATAGATTATATAATGGTGAGACAGAGATTCAGGAACCAGGTTTTAAATTGTAAGACATTTCCAGGGGCAGATATGGACTCTGACCACAATCTATTGGTTATGAACTGTAGATTAAAACTGAAGACACTGCAAAAAGGTAGGAATTTGAGGAGATGGGACCTGGAAAAACAAAGAACCAGAGGTTGTAGAGAGCATCAGGGAGAGCATTAGGGAATGACTGACAAGAATGGGGGAAAGAAATACAGTAGAAGAAGACTGGGTAGCTTTGAGACATGAAATAGTGAAGGCAGCAGAGGATCACGTAGATAAAAAAGCGAGGGCTAATACAAATCCTTGGGTAACAGAAGAGATATTGAATATAATTGATGAAAGGAGAAAATATAAAAATTCAGTAAATGAAGTGGGAAAAAAGGAATACAAACGTCTCAAAAATGAGATCAACAGGAAGTGCAAAATGGTTAAGCAGCGATGGCTAGAGGACAAATGTAAGGATGTAGAGGTGCATATCATTAGGGGTAAGATAGATACTGCCTACAGGAAAATTAAATAGACCTTTGGAGAAAAGAGAACCACTTGTATGAATATCAAGAGCTCAGATGGAAACCCAGTTCCAAGCAAAGAAGGGAAAGCAGAAAGGTGGAAGGAGTATATAGAGGGTCTATACAAGGGCGATGTTCTAGAGGACAATATTATAGAAACGGAAGAGAATGTAGATGAAGATGAAATAGGAGATATGATACAGTGTGAAGAGTCTGACAGAGCACTAAAAGACCTAAGTCGAAACAAGGCCCCGGGAGTAGACAACATTCCATTACAACTACTTGGGAGAGCCAGGCCTAACAAAATTCTACCATCTGGTGAGCAAGATGTACGATACAGGCGAAATACCCGCAGACTTCAAGAAGAATATAACAACTCCAATCCCAAAGAAAGCAGGTGTTGACAGATGTGAAAATTATTGAACTATCAGTTTAATAAGCCACGGCTGCAAAATACTAACAGGAATTCTTTACACACGAATGGAAAAACTGGTAGAAGCCGACCTCGGGGAAGATCAATTTGGATTCCATAGAAATGTTGGAACACGTGAGGCAATACTGACCCTACGACTTATCTTAGAAAATAGATTAAGGAAAGGCAAACCTACGTTTCTCGCATTTATAGACTTATAGAAAGTTTTTGACAGTGTTGACTGGAATACTCTCTTTCAAATTCTGAAGGTGGCAGGGATAAAATACAGGGAGCAAAAGGCTATTTACAATTTGTACAGAAACCAGATGGCAGTAATAAGAGCCGAGGGACATGAAAGGGAAGCAGTGGTTGGGAAGGGAGTGAGTCAGGTTTGTAGCCTGTCCCCGATGTTATTCAATCTGTATATTGAGCAAGCAGTAAAGGAAACAAAAGAAAAATTCGGAGTAGGAATTAAAATCCATGGAGAAGAAACAAAAACTTTGAGGTTCTCTGATGACATTATAATTCTGACAGAGACAGCAAAGAACCTGGAAGAGCAGCTGAACGGAATGGACAATGTCTTGAAAGGAGGACATAAGATGAACATCAACAAAAGCAAAATGAGTATAATGGAATGTAGTCGAATTAAGTCAGGTGATGCTGTGGGAATTAGATTAGGAAATGAGACCCTTCAAGTAGAGAAGAAGGTTTGCTATTTGGGGAGAAAAATAACTGATGATGGTCGAAGTAGAGAGGATATAAAATGTAGACTGGCAATGGCAAGGAAAGTGTTTCTGGAGAAGAGAAATTTGTTAACATAGAGTATAGATTTAAGTGTCAGGAAGTCGTTTCTGAAAGTATTTGTATGGAGATTTAAGTGTCAGGAACTCATTTCTGAAAGTATTTGTATGGAGTGTAGCCATGTATGGAAGTGAAACGTGGACGATAAATAGTTTAGACAAGAAGAGAATAGACACTTTCGAAATGTGGTTACGGTAGAATGCTGAAGATTAGATCACATAACTGAGGAGGAGGTATTGAATAGAGTGGAGAGAAGAGAAATTTGTGGTACATCTTGACTAGAAGCAGAGATCGATTGGTAGGGCATTCTCTGAGGCATCAAGGGATCACCAATTTAGTATTGGAGGGCAGTGTGGATGGTAAAAATCGTAGAGGGAGACCAAGGGCTGAATACACTGTACAGATTCAGAAGGATGTATGTTGCAGTAAGTACTGGGAGATGTAGAAGCTTGCACAGGATAGAGTTGCATGGAGAGCTGCATCAAACCAGTCTCTAGTCTGAGGACCACAACAACAACAACAACATGAAAATCTTATGTTTTTGGGGGTGTCCAGATACTTTTGATCACATAGTGTATTCTGTCTATGGGATGTTTACAAGGAATTAAATAGGATATGCAACAGATCTGTATTTTATTTTGTTTACAAACAAATATGGGCATTTATAGGACCCTATAGGTAATCTATGCCTCCAGAAAGACAATTAACTATTTGTTCACACAACTACTCAGAATGATTCGAGAAATACTTCACAGACATCAAAGTCCTTGGGTGTTCTCCCATCACCTGACATCAGTCCTATTTGACAAGTCTAGGGTTTCACAGAGTGAGATGATCATGCCTTCAAACAACCTCTGACCAATCTCCACAAATTGTAGTAGGTGACGGTAGTGGAGTTATGGATTGGGATGGCGTCCAAATGCTTTTAGTTTCATGGAAGTCCACAGCAAGGCGCATTGCCACCATCAGGGTAACACGGAAATAGGGGGTGGGTGATCTTTACTTCCTACATATGAGTAGGTACATATTTACAATTATTCGTTGAAGAGTTTAAGCATGATCACTGTTCACTCGGTTAGATCACATAAACACTGTCATTGTTGCACAGACTGTCACCTTTTTTTCCCAGATTTTAACAAAAATTCACTTTTATCTTCTACCTTATTGTAGACACACACTGTAAGTTTTGGGGTTAATTCGTTCACTTTTATTAAGTGTCACTTTTAAGGCTGAATTACTTCACCATCACATTGTCAATAAAGTTGACCTTCAAGCAATTTAATTTCTTTTCCTCTCTGTAAAACATTCTGATACTGAATTTGTCAGATATGTCGGCAAAAGTAAAATTTCCTTCTAACCTAGAGCATATGAAAGTGCTACCACCTAGTGCAATTTTTTTACCTCAAAACTCACTCCATGCCTAAATATTGAAGTTTTTCTTTGTGATTATCTCCAAAGTTACATTTTCTTAAATGACTGTATTCCTGCACAAATTGCACAGAATTTGAAATTTCAATTTTCAAGAGGCACGAATAATGAACATATTGTAAATGCATACTCTCAAGACGAGAGGAAAAAAAAAAAGATACCTGTTGGTGTATTTACATACATATTTATCAATATAATCATGGTTAAGCAGATTCCAGAATGCTTCGTGTCATATTCTCAACACCTTAATAACTAGCACTCTTTGTCAAACCAAACACTGAATAATTTTGGCTTTTTAAAGTACAATGAATAACAGAAACAGAAGCTCAGACTCACAGTATGTAATTGAATGCTATGTTCTTAGTAACATGAGCATTCTGCAAGATGAGTTGTACATTTTCTGGGCAGTCAACACAGACATGATGCCAAAAGAGCAATAATGCTTGTTTGTTGTGATGCACTGGTATTGATGGTTCAGATAGTTTGGGATGAAACAGCTGCCACAGATCCAAGAAATGCTGCCCAAACTGTAACATGGAAAATGAGCCTTGAAGAATAAAGTACTTGCAATGCCATAACAGTAATACATAGCTATGAGAAGTAAACTGTGAAGTGCAACTGTCTAGATAATTATTACATAAAGAGATTATATTAAACAGACAACAAAGACAAAAATGTCACATGAAAATTTTTTGAAAATTATTAATCTCTTTAAATCAAATAAAAATTCTCTCACTGTTATTGCAATAATGTCTAAAGAGACTTTTTTACATCTATGACAACAATGTTATTCATTTTTGTTATTGTGTGGTCTAAGGGTGCAAAACGATAATGCTGTCATTGGTGCCATGAAGTAATATTTAAGAGGTTAGTTAAATAAATTACGTAAAAAGTAAACTGATCAAAACATATAGAAATAATACAATATCAAAAAAACTTAACAGATGGGCACAAAATGCTGCCCAAACACACGTAATGTGCAATAAAATTAAACAATTTTAACATTTGACTTTTAAGGCCAGTTTCAAGAAATTCTCTTCAAATACTTCTTGGAGGAACTGAAAGGAAACATAACCATTTAATCGACATTTAAACTTTTAATATCATCTTCCATATCAGCCAAGTTCATGAGCAAGTTATGAACTCTAGTACAATCTGGCTGTGTCTACATACAGTGTGGGATACATGAAGTTATATACCAGAAACATCAAACACTGGTGAGTCTTTTCCATGGAGGAAGAACCTACTTGTCAGAGGGCAGTGAATGACATGGAGATGAGTGAGGACTTTGTTTCATCTTTATTGCTGAGGGGGGTTATGCTGTGGCCAGATCTAAAGATTTACTAGCCAAATTTAATCAACCACTTTCACCCACTACTGCTTCCAATAGAATAATTCTGCTCTTCTACACTGGGTTAATTCCATATAGCGCAATGGCAAGCAACAAATGGCCTGCGGGAAAGATCTGATCTATGACTGGTTTCAATCTGGCCCGCGGAAGAAATTTGTGGTAGAGTGAGAGAGATACTTGCATTGTACTCCACCAGAGATGCTTTTTTGGATATTTCTGCCAATGCTCGGCTCACCTCCTCGGGTTTGCAGCTCATGATGCACACCAGCAAAAGTTTTGCTTACTTCAAGCATGAACATTGCCATTTTGATGCCACTGGATTTGAACAACAAAGAGAAACACATTGCTTGTCTGAGCATGAAGTTATGGCCTATATGCTCATGTGCACGAGGAGAGTGGGTGCAACACTTCACTACCTTGAAGGGGTGCTGACAAAACACACACACACACACACACACACACACACACACACACACACTATTTACTGATTACTGCCTATGTCCGTGCTACACATGGATAGATTACAAATGTTGAATAATGGTTGCAGGAGCCATAACTTTGTGAACAAACTAGTTATCTGTTTTTGGTTAACATATAAATATCTGTGGCAGCTGTTTATTAATTTCATGCAAATGTTGGCAAGCGTCTTTATTGAGTTTATTCAGAAAATTCCTGGCATTAAGAAGAGAAAATTAGATGCTTAATGTTGCCAACTCTAGGAGAAATAGATGGAGGTTTATTTCTTTACTATGTAGAAAGATAAACCTGCTTTCTGGTGTAGTGAATCACTAAATGAGGTGAAAGAATGCTCACCAACAGCTTGCAGGGCAATTGTGGAAAGACAAAATGAAAATATTAATTTCCAATTTGGACAAGCAACAGTAAACACATACCAAACCAAAGACATAGTGAAACAACTCAGTTAAAGCTAGTTTCTATAATGAACAGAAAAACTGCCAACTTGTTAAAGCTTTTTGCTGAAGGCCTTGGACATTGCAGATGTATTATATCCTGATAAAGAAAAAGAGTTTGAAAAAAGAAGTATCAAGATGAGCAGTTGTATGCCAAATTGTTATAATGGCTGACAACATTAAAGAAGAGTTTGTGAGATCATGCTGCCACACTTGAAGCATTTGTGATCACTTTGGATGAGAGCGCTGATTCGTCAGACAGAGCTTTGTCAACAATCTTTTGATTGTGGTGTAGCTGTGGAGTTCATCATAATGGAAGAACTACTAGGATTACAGCCATTAAAGGGAGACACTACTGGTGAAGATATTTTTTGAGGAGAGATCAGGAAGGTTCAATCTGCAGAGGAGTCAGCTCGCTGGAGTTTGTTCTGAAGGAGCACCTGTGATTGTCAGTTCACCAAAAGATGTTAGTGGCAAATTAAATGAAAAATCTGCTGAATAAATATTTAGAAAACCAATTTAACAAGTTTTCACTATATTATCCATCAACAAAGTTTGTGTGCTAAATTAATTAAAATCGAAACTGTCATGGCTGTGATTAACAAGAGCATCAATTTTATAAAGTCCCACACATTACATCACCACCATTTCAAACTATATTTTGATAACCTGTGATCCGATCATAGAGATTTAACTTACTATTGCAAAGGAAGAAGGCTGAGTGTGTGCAAAATGCTGAAACATTTTTACAATCTTTGACAATAAATAGCAGATTTCATGGCTGTCAAAAAGAAACTGCTGCCTGAAGTAATCAGGCCCTAATGGATTTGTGATTTAGTATTTCTGGTTGACATCACAAGTTACTTAAATGACTTAAATTACAAGCTCTAGATGCAAGGTCAGTTACCTCATGAATTACACATCCATCTGGAAGTTTTTCAAACTGAGATGCACTTGTGACAAATGCAGATGGGAGCTGGAAACTGTTACAATCTTTCTACAGTGTCAGCTCAAGAAAATATTGATTACATTATTTATGATGATGAACGGAAATCATTATTATTGCACTTTGCCACAAGATATTGTAATTTCAGAAATGCAGACAGCACTTTTGCTATATCTGCTAATGCAATAAAATGTGACAGAGAAAGTGCTGCAGAAAATTTTCGAATGAACTCAAGTTTCAAGGAGCTTTTTCTTTGAAATCTAAATCTGATGAAGTAGGCAAGATCTAGGTTCATAAAACTTATTTGACTGGAAAAATATGCACAACTGAGATCATTTGCAAGAAAGAACACGTCTTTTCAGAAGCACATTTAAGCGAAAACAATTTTTGTTTTCACTATGCACTAGGGGTGCTGCTGTCAAGTTGTTTGTTTTCTCTTTGGATATTAGGCTGACATTTGATTGTCATAATATTTCACACATTTTGCTGTCCTATATTCTTGTATTTAATTTTGAGTTTCTATGTATGATAATATTCACATTCTCTTAAAAATGTGTCTTTTGATGTTTAACACCTCAAGCCTATGCGATCAATCATCAAGTGTTTTTGGACAAACATTTACAAAAGCTTGTTAATCATAGGGTTTATGGATTATGAGTAAAAACACTCATGCTACTGGTGTAATAGTCTACAGTATTTATTATTTTACAAATCATTTTTAGGCTGTTATGCCATCATCAGGTAGAAAGCTAAATGGGTGTGGCTGCGAAATTTGATAGGATCAAGGATTTATAATAGTTCATCACAGATCATCTCAGTTTGGTTCCAAACATGACAATTGTTAACTTTTCATTTAGGACAAGAAAAAAATTCCTAGACTTCTCAGTTGAAAATACACTTTTCCCTGGTTGTAAATAGATTATAACCCAGGTGAAAGTACATTTTTTCCATGTTAAGTGACTTTCAACTTTCCCTCAGAGCTGTAAAACTTATCAGTCCTTTGAATGGTAAATGTTTTATACAATGGCAGAGAACTTTCCAGCACTTTAAGAGGTGAAACTAGCAAAAAACAAAATGCTTTGGGACAATTTTTGATGCACAGGAACATGTACACGGCATATTTTCCTATTACAAAAGTATAAATACGAGTTCCACCAAATACAGCATGGTAGCTTTCAAAGCACCAAAAACAAGATAGTAATGTGCTTTTGTCAGCTAATCATGGCTCATGTCACTTGATCTCGAGACAATGACAGCAGATATTCAGAGCACAAGAAACATGAAGAAATCAGCCAAGCAACATCACTGTTAAGTAGTGCAAACACACAAACAGGAAAAGTTAATGATTTAAATTAATGTACATATAGTATAGCTACAAGAAAAGACAAACTCTCACATATAATATTGGCCATCAAATATTATTTTCTTTTTTTTAAGGGTGTGACTGGGCAAGTTCCTAAGACCACAGCTTCAACTGCAGCAGCAGAATATTTCCGACAAGCACAATTATAAATTTCAGTGTCGTGCATGAAACATTTGATGAGTTACCTGTCTGTATACATGTTATGTCAAGCACTTTGACTTTTTCATAAAAACGCCAATTACGCGTGAAATTGCTTAAGAACTCACCTAGCACTTTTTTTGAAGGATAATTACACTTTCTGCCTTTGTTATTGCACAATCTGTAATTTACGATAAACGAAACTTGAATTTGCTCTTTTTAGCATGTGTTACCCTGACCTTCTGTGTCCAAAATTTTTCTAAATGGCTGGTTCTCAATGTGCTAAGTTTTGAATGAGAATCTAATACTCTGTGGCAGTTTTAATTCTGTACATAGCTGCAGTTACAATCTGAGCAACTGAGCAGGGTGACACAGAATGTTGCAGGGAGACCATTATTTGTTCTTGGATGACAAGCACAAGTGTGAAAGAGTTGTGGCGTACTTTGTACACAATATGGCGTTCCTCTCTGGTGATAGACAGACTTGTTTTATGGTCAACCGGAACTGTTATTACAGATATGTTTGCATTCATGTTAACATGCAGTCCAATATCAGCCCACTGTCACATCTGAATGCACCAAAACTCTGGATACTGCATGATTCAGCTATCCAACCAAATGGAGAGACAGAATGAGGCTCCTCTCCAACCATGAGATGCTGATAATGCTGTATCACATTACTATGCAGCATTTCTGTGATCATTCAAAATCTGTCACTGTTAACACCCCTCATATAGCCTATCAGACTTTGTAACAATGCAGAACATGAAAAATTTATACCTAGGCCACTGAAACTTTGCACTTAATGTATGCATTTCAAGTTGGTGGCATAACAGCTTAATGAGTAAAAAACAAGAAGCACAAGGCGCTAGGCATAGGAAGTGAATTAATCCCAGCACGGTAACCGCTGCCCATTGTGACATCAAAGCTCCTGCAATGCTGGCACTGTTTGATATGACTATAAACAATATATGTTGCATATCCTCCAATGAACCCTAGACCTTGCCATTGGTGCAGAGGCTTGCATGCCTCGGCAATACAGATAGCCCTACCGTAGGTGTGACCACAATGGAGGGGTATCTGTTGAGAGGCCAGACAAATGTGGTTCCTGAAGAGGGGCAGCAGCCTTTTCAGTAGTTGCAGGGGCAACAGTCTGTATGATTGATTGATCTGGAATTAACCAAAACAGCCTTGTTGTGCTGGTATTGCAAATCGGCTGAAAGCAAGGGAAACTACAACTGTAAGCTTTCCTGAGGGCGCACAGCTGTACTGTATGGTTAAATGATGATGGTGTTCTCGTGGGTAAAATATTCTGGAGGTAAAATAGTCCCCTATTCGGATCTCAGGGGGGAGGGGAGAGGGGGGGGGGGGGTAATGCTCAGTAGGATGTCGTTATGAGGAGAAACAAAACTGCCATTCTACAGATTAGAGCATGGAATGTTAGATTCTTTAATCGGGCAGGTAGGTCAGAGAATTTAAAAAGGGAAATGGAGAGGTTAAAGCTAGAAATAGTGGGAATTAGTGAAGTTTGGTGGCAGGAGGAACAAGACATTTTGGTCAGGTGAACACATGGATATAAATACAAACTAAAATAGGGGTAATGCAGGAGTAGGTTTAATAATGAATAAAAAAATAGAAGTACGGGTAATCAAATACAAACAGCATAGTGAATGCATTATTGTAGCAAAGATAGACACTCAGCGCATGCCTACAACAGTAGTACAAGTTTATATGCCAACTAGCTCCACAGAAGACGAAGACATTTAAGAAATGTATTATGAGATAAAAGAAATTATTCAGACAGTGAAAGGAGACAAAAATATAATAGTCATGGGGGACTGGAATTTGACAGACAGAAAAGGAAGAGAAGGAAAAGTAGTAGGTGAATATGGAATGGGGGTAAAGAATGAAAGAGGAAGCCGCCTGGCAAAAGTTTGCACAGAGAATAACTTAATCATAGATAACACTTGGTTTAAGAATCATAAAAGAGGTTGTATCCATAGAAGATGCTTTGAGAAACTGGAAGGTTTCAGATAGTTTATATAATGGAAAGACAGAGATTTAGGAACCAGGTTTTAAATTGTAAGACATTTCCAAGGGCAGATGTGGACTCTGACCACAATCTATTGGTAAATGAACTATAGATTAAAACTGAAGAAACTGCAAAAAGCTGGGAATTTAATGAGAAGGGGACCTCGATAAACTGAAAGAACCATAGGTTGTAGAGAGTTTCAGAGAGAGCATTAGATTGACAAGAATTGGAAAGAAATACAGTAGAAGAAGAATGGTTAGCTCTGAGAGATGAAATGGTGAAGGCAGCAGATGATCAAGTAGGTAAAAAGACAAGTGCTGGTAGAAATCCTTGGGTAACAGAAAAGATATTGAATTTAATTTATGAAAGGAGAATATATAAAAAATGCAGTAAATGAAGCAGGCAAAAGTGAATACAAACGTCTCAAAAATGAGATCGACAGAAACTGCAAAAATGGATTAGCAGGGATTGATACAAAACAATTGTTAAGGATGTAGAGGCATATATCGCTAGGGGTAAGATAAATGATGCCTACAGGAAAATTAAAGAGACCTTTGGAGAAAAGAGAATCACTTGTATGAATATCAAGAGGTTGGATGGAAAACCAGTTCTAAGCAAAGAAGCGAAGGCAGAAAGGTCAAAGGAGTATACAGTGTGTCCCATTTATCTTGACCACCATAAGTAACTGTCCGTCCAGAAGCAAATTACAAAATGTTTCCAGAAAATGTTCTTTAGCCATCAGTGGGACATCAATCAGCATGACTGCCTTCGTTGTAGCTTTGTTTTTCACAAAGATATGAACAGCGGAATGACTTTTTTCAATTGCACCCTGTATTTTTTATTCAGTAATTCATTTCTTCTCCTAAGGACCTATTCAAAAATGTATCACAGTCTACTATTGACTGAAACACATTGTTATTAATTACATAACACAACATTGACTGTGAGCCCAGGATCACAAACTTGTCCACTAGCTGGAGGTGTCAGAAAACAAATGAAAACCAATTAAAAACATAACACAAAATTGTCTTTGACATTCCTGTACCATCGCCCAGGAGCAGAACATTCAAAGGTGACCCTGGAGACACCAATACACTGGTGCACTCATTGAATGAAAGACTTATTTACTGCTTCCAGTGTTGCCTGCTGAAGAGAATTACAAGCCAGCATGATACATTCCTGCCGGTCCTCTGGAGTTGTTGGAATATTGCGATAGACGTCTTTAATGCATTCCCAAAGAAAACGGTCCAGGGCATTGAAATCAGGAGACCTAGCAGGCCAAGTGACTTTTCCTCCTCAACCAATCCATCTGGCAGGATACCTTAGAGTCAGAACATGACGTGCACGTAAGGCATTATGTGCTGGATATCCATCATATTGATGCCACATAAGCATTCTGGTTCTTAGTGGCACTTCATCCAGATGAGGAGGAAGAATTCATCTGAGGAAGTTGGCATAAGCTGAGCCGTTTAGACTACCATTGCTGAAATAAGGGCCAATAATTGTAGCACCAAGCATCCCACACTAGACATTAACCCTCCACTGACACTGAGTTTCACCTGTCTAAGCCATTGTGGGTTGTCACTGGACCAATAATGTTTGTTTCTTGTATTTTCCTGTCCTTTGTTTGAGAAAGAACATTCACTGGTAAATAGAAATTGGAGAAGTAGTTCGGGTTGGTGAGGATTTGCTCCTCTTTCCACTGACAGAACTGTACACAATTCTGGAATTCATTCCCACGGCAATTCTTGACATAGGTGTACATGGTAAGGATGGAACCAGTGACGTGTAAGAATACGGTGTACACTGGTTTTAGGAATGCCAATCTCATGTTCAAGCTGCCATGTGCTAACATGTAGATTGATAGCAATGGAAGCGAGAACAGTAGCTTCATCAAATTCATCTGTGCAAGTGCTACGACGATTGCATTGTCATGGGTTGAATCTTTCTGTTTCCTGCAGCATCGCAACAAGACGAGAAAATGTTCATTGGGAAGGTGGGTTCCTGTCAGGATATTGCTCTCTGTACAGTTCCGCTGCCTGCGTAGCATTTCACCTACATTCAAGAACAATAATAATAAAAGAAATGTTATGTCGATGCAATTTGTAGGAAGGACAGCCTTTACTGTATGCGTACTCTACACAACAGTATTTAAACTACGGTACTAAATGTACCCGTACATAAGAAAACAATCAGCACGTGGATGTGCTCCATTACCCTGAGTACCTGCACTAAGCGCAGGGAGCGTCAACGTCAATGTTGTTTCATGTAATTAATGATGATGATGTTTGGTTGGGGGGCCTCAACTGCACGGTTATCAGCGCACTTACAAATTCCCAACCTTTGCCCCTTTCAGGAATGATGATGAAATGATGAGAACAACACAAACACCAAGTCATCTCAAGGCATTATGTAATTAATAACTTTGTGTTTCAGTGAATGGTACACTGTGATACATTTTTGACTATGTCTTTCGGGGAGAAAATGAATTACCAATCAAAATATCCAGGGTGCCATTTAAAAAAGTCACACAGCTGTTCATATCCTTGTAAAAAAAACAAAGCTACAACGAACGCAGTCATGCTGATTGATGTCCACCTGACGGCTAAAGAACATTTGCTTGAAACATTTTGTAATTTGCATCTGGACAAACAGTTATTTAGGGTGGTCAAGATAAATGGGACACCACATATAGATGGTCTGCACAAGGGTGATGTACTTGAGGGCAATATTATGGAAATGGAAGAGGATGTAGATGAAGATGAAATGGGAGATATGATACAGTGTGAAGAATTTGACAGAGCACGGGAAAACTTAAGTCGAAACAACGCCCCAGGAGTAGACAACATTCCATTACAACTACTGATAGCCTTGGGAGAGCCAGCTCTGACAAAACTCTACCATCTGGTGAGAAAGATGTACGAGACAGGTAAAATACCCTCAGACTTCAAGAAGAAAATAATAATTTCAATACCAAAGAAAGCAGGTGTTGACAGGTGTGAAAATTACCAAACTATCAGTTTAATGAGTCATGGCTGCAAAATACTGACACAAATTCTTTACAGATGAATGGAAAAACTGGTAGAAGCCGACCTCGGGGAAGATCAATTTGGATTCCATAGAAATGTTGGAACACGTGAGGCAATACTGACCCTACGACTTATCTTAGAAAATAGATTAAGGAAAGGCAAACCTATGTTTCTCACATTTATAGACTTATAGAAAGTTTTTGACAGTGTTGACTGGAATACTCTCTTTCAAATTCTGAGGGTGGCAGGGGTAAAATACAGGAAGCGAAAGGCTATTTACAATTTGTACAGAAACCAGATGGCAGTTATAAGAGTCGTGGGGCACGAAAGGGAAGCAGTGGTTGGGAAGGGAGTAAGACAGGGTTGTAGCCTATCCCCGATGTTATTCAATCTGTATATTGAGCAAGCAGTGAAGGAAACAAGAGAAAAATTCGGAGTAGGTATTAAAATCCATGGAGAAGAAATAAAAACTTTGACGTTCGTCGATGACATTGTAATTCTGTCAGAAACAGCAAAGGACCTGAAAGAGCAGCTGAACGGAATGGACAATGTCTTGAAAGGAGGATATAAGATGAACATCAACAAAAGCAAAACAAGGATAATGAAATGTAGTCAAATTAAATCAAGTGATGCTGAAGGTATTACATTAGGAAATGAGACACTTAAAGTAGTAGATGAGTTTTGCTATTTTGGGAGCAAAATAACTGATGATGGTCAAAGTAGAGAGGACATAAAATGTAGACTGGCGATGGCAAGGAAAGCGTTTCTGAAGAGAAAGTTGTTAACATTCAGTATAGATTTAAGTATCAGGATGTCTTTTCTGAAAGTATTTCTGTGGAGTGTAGCCATGTATAGAAGTGAAACATGGACGATAAATAGTTTAGACAAGAAGAGAATAGAAGCTTTCGAAATGTAGTGATACAAAAGAATACTGAAGATTACATGGGTATATCAGCTAATTAATGAGGAGGAACTGAACAGAATTGGGGAGAAGAGGAATTTGTGGCACAACTTGACTAGAAGAAGAGATCAGTTGGTAGGACACATTCCGAAGTATCAAGGGATCATCAATTTAGTATTGTAGGGAAGCATGGAGGGTACAAAATGTAGAGGGAGACCAAGGCATGCATACACTAAACAGATTCAAAAGGATGTAGGTTGTAGTAGTTACTCAGAGTTGAAGAGCTTGGACAGAATGGAGTAGCATGGAGAGCTGCATCAAACCAGTCTCTGGACTGAAGACCACAACAACAACAACAACAACAACAACAACATGTGCATGGTTTCTACTGTGTGCCTGTATTGTAATGTGCTTCGTTTCATTGTGATTTAGAAAATCCTGATACACGAAAAGAAAAAAGAACTGTTTGCCTAGTGACAATCCTTTGCATTAGGATGTGCTGCTAGTCAGTGAGGCATGGAAGTTACCACACAGAACCCAAGTGTTTTAGGAGCAGGAGAAAGAATACACAAGGATTCATGGACAGCCATCAATTTATTCTGATAAAGTTTTGAAACAAACATCAAAAGCTCTTGGAATTAGAGCAATATTAGTTGTAAGCAAGGGAGAATTATTGCAAAAGCTGAAAGATGTATGTGTAAGCTCTTACAATTCAGAGCCTTCTGGATCAGACAATATATTTTTAGTGATGCCTGGAAAGAAGAAAAAGCAGCCTAACCCTGTCATTGACTTAGATGCTTTGAAGACTGGCACAATTTGCATATATTTATGCTTACTCCAGCAGGAAAGAGTATCCTACTGCAGTAAAGTTACTAGTGTCATTAACAGAAAGTGAACTTTTCGGGCATTCTTGTAAAAATTGTGGGTAAAGACATTGATTTGGTTTGTGATGCTGACCATGAAGACTGTTTCGACACTGATTAGGACAACAGTGATGTTACCAAGCTAGATGGATTTGCACAATCGTCGCTATGAAATGGTGACAGGCTACAAAAAACCGGTTATTTATTGCATCACTGTCATTATAAAATGTAGATCAAGAAGTTAAAGTGTCTGTTATTTTTATTTTATAAACTATGTACCGTTTTGTTTTCAAGACATAGGTCATCATCAAATGCTTTTTTCTCTATTTCTTTGCTGCATTATCGAAAGCGTGTCTTTGTTATGATACGTCTACTTTATTATGCACTTTTTAATTTGCTGCCATTGTGGTAGCAAGTCAAAAACAAACTCTTATATATACTATTATTGCTCAGTATTTACATTCACGAGATGAAACAGAATACTGTATTGTCTGCTATGTGTGGGATGCTGTTGAAACATTACTAGTGCAATATAGTCAACCTAATTTGACATAATGCGAACTGCCAAATGCAATGTTTTGACAGCACAGGTACACTATGTGATCAAAAGTATCCTAACATCTGGCTGAAAATGACTTACAAGTTTGTGGTGCTGTCAATCGCTAATGCTGGAATTCAATATGGTGTTGGCCCACTCTTAACGTTGACGACAACTTCCACACTCGCATACATTCAATCAGGTGCTGGAAGGGTTCTTGGGGAATGGCAGCCAATTCTTCATGGAGTGCTGCACTAAGGAGAAGGTATCAATGTTGGTCGGTGAGGCCTGGCATGAAATCAGCGTTCCAAAACATTCCAAAGGTGTTCTATAGGATTCAGATCAGAACTGTGTGCATGCCAGTCCATTACAGGGATGTTACTGTTGTGTAACCACTCACCCACAGGCAGTGCATTATGAACAGGTGCTCAATCGTGTTGAAAGACGCAATCACTATCCTCAAACTGCTCTTCAACAGTGGAAAGCAGGAAGGTGCTTAAAACATCAATGTAGGCCTGTGTTGTGATGGTGCTATGCAAAACAACAAGGGATGCAAGCCCCTCCATGAAAAACATGACCACAACATAACACCACCACCTCCGAATTTTACTGTTGGAACTACACAAGTTGGCAGATGATGTTCACCGGGCATTCGTGATACCAACACCCTGTCATTGGAAATCGCCACATTGTGTACCGTGATTCGTCACTCCACACAACATTTTACAACTGTTCAATTGTCCAATGTTTACGCTACTTACACCAAGGGAGGCATCATTTGGCATTCACCGGCATCATGTGTGGCTTCCAAGCAGCTGCTCGACCATGAATTCCAAGTTTTCTCACCTCCTGCCTAACTGCCGTAGTACTTGCAGCGGATCCTGATGCAGTTTGGAATTCCTGTGTGATGGTCTGGATAGATGTCTGCCTATTACACATTACAACCCTCTTCATCTGTTGACAGTCTCTCTCAGTCAACAAACGAGGTCAGCCTGTACGCTTTTGTGCTGTAGGTGTCCCTTCAAATTTCCACTTCACTATCACATTGGAAACAGTGAACCTAGGTATGTTTATAAGAGTGGAAACCTCATATATGACACAAGTAACACCCAATCACCTGACCACGTCCAAAGTCTGTGAGTTCCTGCTCTCTCACAATGTTTAATGACTACTGAGGTCGCTGATATGGAGTACCTGGCAGTGGGTGGCAGCACAATGCACCTAATATGAAAAACATATGTTTTTGGGGGTGCCTGGATACTTTTGATCACATGGTGTATTTGTCAGCCAGTATACATTGTTCACACAGCATGTGATCAGTTGCCACTATTTCGATTTGATGGTACAGCTGTTTTCTCAAATGGACAAACCATGAAATCTTTAAGCTGATTAGCCACCAATACTTTCAAATGGACATTTCAAATTAAAGAAAGTATTCCTGGTTGGAATTTTAGATGCCCAAGCAGCTAAGGAAAATAACTGTCAACCCGGGCAAAGACATACATACTTGAACACGCCTAAAGCAATGGGGTTGGAAGATGCCCTAGAGGCTGCTTGGTAACAAATATTTCTTTTCAGTAACCATACTACTCATTGGCACACAGTTCGCCAAGACATTGAGTATTTTTCTATCACCAACACCATTATTTAAATAGAGATTTATGCCATCCTTACAATCCAGGTGGGTAGGAAATGATCTCCTTTCTCCAAAACCTGAAAACATTCTACTATCCTATATCATGTCTAAGTAGTATGACCAAGAGTTTACAATATTATACACATTTACTAGTTCCAAGGCCCAGAACTCACAAAACTAGCAGAGTTTCATTAACCTGCTTTATAAATTACTTTGTTGTTTAATGCATGTTTAGCCTCCTCATCTCTTAAGTACTTTACTGATTCCTGAATGAATTAATGTACTTAAAATTTTTGTGCAGCATTTAATTTCCACTATTTCAAAAGAGCTTAATTTAAATAAATTTAACTATACCGAATGGTATGGTTTTAGTGTAGATTTTATGAACAGCAACTAGTTTCACTAAATTGTAGACACTGGAAATTAAGTAACTGATCACAAGAAATTAATTCTACAATAGGCACTGTCAGTCAGCATAAACGTATTATACAATAGCATGTCATACGGATCATAAGAGGGAGAAAACAGATTTCTATTTTGTGCAACCAACATTTTTTTCCATCATTTATTAAAAATAGTGGGAAAGCATCAAATGAACAAACCATGAGTTTTTCTGTACGGCTGGTGCAGCAGTACGTAAGTACAGCGAAATATGCAGTTAGCTTCATGGCTCCATGAGTCTGGATGTCAGTGTAGTGCCGCGCAGGTTTCAACAGCCTCAGAAGCAAATTATAGATCTGATGTATTACAACTTGAGCCTCAGGACAAACAGGAACATCCTTGTAAGGCGATCTTGTTCGATAACCTTGACGAAAGTGAGGGTTTGGAACTAAAGAAACCAGTAAATATGCTGCAGCTGAAAAAAGAAAACATCTTATCTCATACTTTCTCCCAACAATTCTATTTTATGTTATAGTCATTAGTGTCAAGCATTGTGCAATTTAAAATGGGATTACATGAGCAAGCCAAGTGGACAATGGTAGTCTTCCTACAGTTGACACACGGCATCAAAATACACTTAAATGAGGGCTATTCATTCACTAACTGACTTAAAGGAAAACACACAATTTTTTATATACAAACTTTACTTACATGTTGACATTACTACTCCTCACAGTTACCACCCAGATTTAAACATCTGTCATACCATGACACCAAATTCTTCATCCCTTCATCAAAGAAGGGTGCCACCTAGTGTTTCATCCACTTGTTCACAGCATCACTGAGCTCATTGTTGGTCATGAAATGTGTGGAGCCCTACAGGACTTCATCAGGAAGAGATTAAAGTCACTTCATGCCAAGCCGAGACTATACTGAGGATGTTGAAATTTCTGCTAGTCAAAGAGTCTTGAGCTTTTCCCTCATCTGAATCACAGTATGGGCTCACACACAGTTAGCAGCAGGGAATGAGTGCTCTGTTCATCATCCCACAGCATTTGTTCAGAATTGACCATACGTGTTTTGGAAGAGTCTTGCAGTAAATCCATGACATCACTGGATGCTCATTCTTTACTCTCATGAAATCTGTTTTCAAAATTCCTCTGTGATCCCAGAAAAAACTGTAACCATCATTTTGAAGTCTGACAGCACCTGCTTGAATTTTCTGGGCTTCTTGGGATTACTAGGAGAACGAGGGTGGACTGTTCCTTAGTTTCAGAATTCACATACTGCACCCATGTCTCGTTTGCAGTCACTATTCTGTAAAGAAATTCCTCCCCTCCTCATTATAGCACTGAAAGAATGTCAACAATGCCAAAACCATTCTTCGAGTTTTGTGGAGATCAGTTAAAACATTTTGGTACCCACCATGCACAAAACTTATGGTAATGTAACATTGTGTGTCATTATTAAAGAGGGCTCCACTTCATACCTGAGACACACCTTCAGAAAGTTGGGAAACTATGCATATGAGATGTGGTTCCCAATTTTGTCAACATGAAGTTCATCAGTCACATCCAAATGCCTTTCTCGACCACTTTCTTCATACACACCGGTACGAACAGCCTTGAATTTTCTGCACCACTCCCCACAACTCTTATTGCTCATAACGTCATCCCATACCCACAACATTTTCAGTGAGTAATCTTAGGTGGCACTGACTCTTTACACTAGTAGGAAGTGAATTACAGAATGTATCTCGTAACTTGGGGGAGATATGGTGCAACATGACCTTCAAAGTCTCCTTTTTCCTACCATGCAAGTGCCATGAAGTGACAAGCATTTACTTATTTTTAACAGCTAACAGGAGGTAATTTATGAATAGCTCTCGTATATAAATGTGGCCTTGAGAATGTGGTAGCCGTAACATTTTGTGTAACATCAGGCAATATTACCTTTCTCAACTACCTATTACGAAGTTCTTTTAATTACCCTGTATCACCTTAGACAGCCACATAGCTCATAGATTTTTATTTTTACTATCATTATTTTTAAATAATTGCATGGCCATTGCAAACAACTTTTATGTGATTGCATTCAGTACAAATGGCCAAATTCAAAAAAAATCTGTGTATTAGAAATTGAGATGTCAGTGCATAAAAAAATTGTTACTTCCTGATATGCTGTAGAAAATGATTAAATAACAATCTAATTGAAGTCAAAATTGTGGTTATGGCAAAGTATAACAACCAACAATTCTCTCTCATAATTTTTCATTGTAATTAATGTTTCAACAACAAAAAATACAAATCACACATTTAAAAACAATCTAAGTGTTCTGTGCATGAATATAATGAAAATAATAATAACAATAATAATGCTGTGAGTGAGACTCTAAGAATCTGAATTAATGAAACACAAGCAGCAACCTAGTCAGTTGTGATGGAATATTAGTTTGTGTGTGAGCAAATGAAGAATTATTCAGACCCAGCTTAATGCAGAAACTAGCAGATCCATGTTATTTTGCAGATAATTTTTTTTAATTTTAAAGATGTATAGTTTCCTGTCTTTAGAAGCAAAAATTTTGCTAGCATGCCTAGCTGTTTCACTGCACAATATTGCAAAATCCTAAAACGCGACATCTGATTATTAGATTACACAATATGATGAGCTCAAATCCTCCCTCAACCAACAGAACATACGAATACAAAAATTAATGGTACACCATTTCTTACAACAATAAAACATTCTGCTATTCTAAATGGAGAATCTGAGGTCTTTCATCAAAGTAGCTGACATTGTTATAACTGAGGGATAACGCATTTGCAGAAAACATTGTCAGGCAAGTGAATCAGCTTAGGATGGAGAATTCTAATGGATTAACAGTCATATTTACTAGAGAAAACTGGAGGAACAAAAATAAATTATGTACAGTTTTTAGTCAAGAAAGAAACAGTTGAAAGTGAAATACAGCATGCGATAACTGTAGTTGTTATGGGAAAAAAATCATCAAGCCAGAGTATTATAAATAAAATTTAAATTTGGAAGAATCATTTTTCAAATACATAAATAACTGATATTAAACAAGTTAGTAATCAACCCCTTTACATTTTTATGTGTGTTTACTAAAAGTTTTTTTTTTTTTCAAAAAAAGAAGTCGCCTATGATTTATACGTACCAGAGCGAACACGCTGGTTATTGTGTCCAAGAAGAAAATGTTCAACCCAGGTATCCATACTCTGAAGCACCCAAGTATGAACAGTTTTATTGCGAGGAGCCTGAACTGCAAGCCAATCCAGTGCACTCTGCGCACAGAACTCAGCAACTTCCCAGATATGCTGTAATATTAGCTGAGTGAAAGGTGGCAGGCCTGTCATGCCACTAGTTGTCTCTATAAGAAGAGTTAAGATCTTGAAGAATGGTTGGCACAACTGTGAAAACAAAATACAATCACAACATACTTACATATTCCCAGTGAATAGTACACAATTATTTACAACAAAAATAAATATATGAGTTTTGTTACATAATAACATACAGGGTGAAAAGTATTTAAACTGACAAACTCTGGGAAGTTGTAGGGAACATCAAAACACATTTTCCCCTAATGTCATTTTTTCCTATGAGGATTATTTAAACTGGTGGAGGCCATATTACACTCTTCAGTTGTTAGAGGGTATATTACGTTCTTCAGTTGTAGGCAACTGCTGTCCACCAGTGTAGTAGTGCATTGTCTCTGTTTACTAATGGAGTGCTACACCTGGAATGAGTACACTGATATGGTTGGTGCAACTACGTGGCCAACAACAACGGACGAGCTGCACAGTGGGTTTATCAACAACGATACCCTAATTGCTGTATCCCACATCATACGACCTTTTGCTGCTGTGTATCAATGCCTGCGTGAGACTGGGTCATTTAGCAGATTACCTGGACAGAGACACCCTCGCACGGTACGAACGCTGCAATTTGAGGGAACTGTCTTGCAACATGCTGAACGGGGTCCTTCAATCACCACTTGTGCAATTTCATTTAACATGGGGACAAATAAGACGAATGTAAGAACAGTAATTTGAGAACAATTGTTATGTCCATTTCACTTACAGCGTGTCCACAACCTGGAACCAGTTGATTATCCACTCAGAGCACAGTTTTCGCAGTGGTACTTGAAACAGTGTGAAATGCATCCTATATTTCCATCCTCTGTGCTGTTTACCGATAAAGCAACGTTCGGGTGTGATGGAGTTTCAACATGCACAATTCACATGTTTGGAGAGAGGATAACCCACAAGCCACAGTTACCAGTGCTCATCAAATGCGGTTCTTCGTTAATGTGTTGGTCAGTGTTGTTGGGGACTGTTTAATTGGGCTGTAACTGCTACCTATGCCATTAAATGGCAGGCACTATTACAATTTTCTCACCAGAAAATTGCCAGAATTACTGGAAGACATCCCGCTCCCTACAAGAAAACACATGTGGTTCCAACATGACGAGGTGCTGGCACATTTCAGTCATCGTGTGCGTCGATTCTTGGACCGACGGTTCCCAGAAATGTGGATTGGCAGAGGTGGTCCTGTACCATGGCCTGCTCGATCCCCAGATACGACCCCTCTGGACTTTTTTGTGTGGGGAGAGATGTGCAACCTTGTTTACACAACTCCTGTTGCACCAGAAGAGGATCTGATTGCCTGGATAGTAGCAGCAGCAGCAGAAGAAACAATTCAGGATACTCCTGGGGTGTTGCCCATATGACAGAACACGATCCGAAGATGTAACCTTTGTTTACGTGTCAACGGACACATTTTTGAAAATATACTGTAACTGAAATTGGGTTGTGTTAATGTGTTGTCTCTTGGTCATAAAAAAAAATGGAAAAGTGTTTGTTGGTTTAATTAATTTGCCGGCAGAGAAATCTTCCTCTACTGGTTTAAATACTCCTCATAGGAAAAAATGACATTAGGGAAAAATATTCGTTTTCATGTCCCCTACAGCCTCCCAGAGTTTGTCAGTTTAAATACTTTTCAACCTGTAGAATATATGGTCCATATTTATATTAAGGTATCTCTCTCTCTCTCTCTCTCTCCATTTTTTATGAATAATCCTTTTAAACAACCTGGAACTGAATAGTTACTGAACTAATGCATGATAAATTGCAATTAGATAACTTGTTTTCTACTTTAGAAACAGGCAAAGCAAACAATTTAATATTTTTGCAGCCCTAACTGAAGTAGTGAAACTTATATTTGGTGTGTGTGTGTGTGTGTGTGTGTGTGTGTGTGTGTGTGTGTGTGCATGCGCGCGCGCACGCCCGCGCGCGCGCCCGCGAGCGCGTTCCCGTGCACACTGGGGGTGGGGGTGTAGGTTAGAAGATAAACAACAGTTACTGTGTTAAAGATTCACAAGATCATTTTCCTTGAATTCAATTAGTATAGGATGCATAAAAGTTGGGTTTTTCCTGGACAGACACAATACTTGCATTTTATTTTATTACAGAATGTCTTAATTAAATAATATATGTCTGTTAGGAAGTGATTTTCAGAAATTAAAACCAGTTAAGACCTGGAAATTCAAATAAGTATCTGAGAATCTACCATGTTTTCCCTTAATATACTTCCATCATCGGCAGTGTGAAACCTTGTTGCTACAATATAAAACACTGTAATCAGTTCCTTGATGAAATCCACCTTTTCGTTTGAAAATACATTTAGTTACGAGTCAAAATCCTGTAATTTGTGATAGTATCTTGTTTACAAATCTACTTTTCTACCTTATGCCTGAAACAATCATATTCTATTTTGATAGCTTCTGAACTTGTCTATACTCTCAAGAAATCTCAACTCAATATGAATTTTTAAGTGTTTATGACCATTTAGCCCATATGCCATGAGTGGCTACTGGTTTCCTTTTCAAATGATAGTGAAGGTGCTGCGATAGATTCATTAAAAATACAACAAAAATTCAACAAATTGTCTCGTCCATAAAAACTAATAGGAATAAAAGCGAAGAAGCAAACATTTTTAGTGTGTTCAACAGCACCAAACATGAAAACTTATCTATTGTCTTTAACAATTAGCTTTGGGGAAATATAATTATCATTCATTTGATTTCTGATGGAGAAGAGACATATCTGACCAAACAAGACTTAAATGACTATATGTAACACAAAAAATTACTACAATGACTTTAAAATGGCACACACAGAAACAGTTAGTGAAGAAATGAATAAAAACTCTTACAATGGTATTAGCAGGTGGTTTTTCAATATAGCATGCAAACTTTTAATTGAAGTTATTGACACATGTACTGAAAACATACTCAAGCAGTTTTAGATACTATAGTTTCCTGATCTTCTACTCTACCTCAGAATGCTTCGTTATGGCCTGGAAAATCATAGCTACAATGTGGACAGCAAGCCTCTCATTCCAGCGGCAGAGAGCATAGATCAGATTTCGTGTCTGGTGGAGGTTAATAGCATCTTTGATCTGCTGATATAGAAATGGAAACCCCTGCACAAAGCCACACATTGAGATTATTATCATTCATGCCACAGAAATGACAGTATCTTATGAAACTCATTTACAATAAGTAATAGCATCTAATGAAACTCATGTACAACAATGAATGAAAAAGCTGGTGAGCAGAAAACACACTGTGTACGACCACTGATCAGCTATGGCAGTTAAATATAACAATTTGGTACATTACTAAGTGGTTTAAAATTTCTGTATGGTGCAGTAACATTAATTTTTGAATGTTACACTCCATGATTTTCGGAAAATTAAATCACTGGCACAGTAACGTACATAGCCAGTCAAATCATTTCACACATAAAATGATTAATTAATGATTACCTTTCCACCTGCAATAGCATTTAAATCAGATGTAGATAGCTTTAGCAGATGATCAGAGCCCCTTGACTTTTCTGCAAGTATGGCAACCAAGCTGATCATCTTTTCAAGAGAGGCGGGTTTGTATTTGTCTGTTGGCAATGGTATCACTTCTTCTTCATCTTCCTCTTCACTCACCACTTCCACCTTTTAACAATGAAACAATATTAAAAAAATAATTTACAGTAATTAGACATTAATATGTTTCAACTTCTAAACAAGACAAGGACTACACCAATATCAAAAGGCTTATGAACATACGCACTCCAACATTAAAAGTTAAAGATAGCACATAAAAATACCTAAATATAAGGCCCATTCAAACAATAATAGCTGACATGCTGAATAGGGAGAAAAATGAATAAATTAAAAAAATTCCTATCTCACAACAAGTTCATCTATATGCTTGTTAGTCAACACTATGCAATTTTAATATAATAAAAAATCTTTTATCGAGCCAGCTGTAGAAAATTTATCAGTTATGCAAAGAAGTTCCAACTTCTCCATTTCACTGGATTGTTGAGATACTATCGAGTTTGTGAAGGGTGAATTAGTTTTTATCAGCAATGGAAATGTTGCAATTGTATTAGAACAATCCAAACGACTTCTTTATCTGTCTGGGTTGGCCTGATACAGCTGCAACATTTCTGCTGCTGCCAAAAACAAATCACCACACGTACTATACTTTGAAGTCCTACGTGTTTCTTCATCTACTAGCGAGTTTCCCAGAACCTTCCTGAAGCAACATTTAGTTGTATGTACCACATATTCCCACCAGCCTCCTCACCAAGCCACCCATGGTATAATAAACTATACGAGACACCTTGGTGAATGAAGTGCTGACTTGTCCCCGCACCCCCAAAGAATTGAGCAAACTCTTTCAGTTCTGTGTTTGCTGTTTGAAACATTTTTGTGTTATCTGAATAAATATTATCTGATAGTTCTCTCTTGCAGTAAGTTTTCTGAAGCCCATCAAAATTTATTCAAGGTCTTACCTAACGCAAGTTTGAAGTGGATAGTTCTTGTTGTAGCACATACTTTTGGAACAGGTTTTGGCAAGCTTGACGAGAAGTGGTCCTGAGAAATCTAAGCCTGTTATCGCAAATGGCTTAATGAATTTAATGTGGTCAGATTGTGGAGGTTCTATCTCACACCTGTGGACACCTCTGTCTATCTTACAAGGAAGGCACATATGTATGACACCTTTCACAGTCATTTGTAGTTTGATAAATTGCACAAACCGAGAAGAGTCACTGATATTGTAATTTTTGATTATTTGTTTACTTCTGCTCCCAATAACATGACAGCTGCACCAAAGAAGAACTGTGAATGATGCAGTGATCCAAAACTGGACTGCAATTTTGATACTGACAATCTCACTTTTTTTTTCATCTGGTGAAAAAGTAATTGTAAAGTGTCTAGCACAAGCCTGATTTACTCCTTCTACAAGCATTAGAGTAGACTCAGATTATCATTCCTAAATCACTGATGACGCAATCTTCCCAGAACCAGCTCCAATTAGAGTCGCATCAGAAGCGCTACAATTAAAGCCACATACAAATCTATAACCAAAAACTCTCTTATGTTATTTGAGACTTGTGCATCAACAACATACTGTTGGACAGAGCAAACTCTGAGTTTTACATGGTTCCTGCCAGGTAGCAGCAGTGTGCGCCCATTTCAGTTCAGGTAAAAATGGTGTCGGGAAACAGGAAGCGTTTTGTGTTCTCCATTTTGTGCAATGCAGGTCAAAAATAACTGTTCACTGTGACTTTCGTTCTATGTATGGTGTAGATCCTCCTACAGCACAGAGCATTAGATGATGGCATGAACAATTCCAAGAAACAAGATGTTTGTGTAAAGGCAAATTACCAGGCCATCCCTGAGTGTCTGACACTCCGCCATAAAACAGAACACTGTTACAAGAAGAACATCTATCAATATGCTTGAGAACTTTCTTCCCCACAGTTGGAGACTGATTTGAATTACATCATTTTCCAAGAGGATGGGGCACCATCACACCGACATCTGGAAGTGTGGAAATTTTTAAATCAAAGATTTACTGAATGATTGATTGGTCACACTGGACCAAATGATTCAGCCCTACATTACTGGCCTCCAAGGTCACCAGACCTGCCTGTGTGTGATTATTTCTTGTGGGGATTTTTAAAAGATTCTGTTCATGTGCCTCTGTTACCAATAATAGTGAATGAACTAAGACATCACATACCAGCAGCTGACGAAGCTGTAATTCAAGACATGCTTGGTGCAGTGTGGGAACAAATTGAATACTGAATTGACATATGCTATGTATCTCAAGGGGGGCATTTTGAACACCTATGAAAAGGTATGATTTCTTTTCTTTTGAGTTTTCTATTCATCAAAAAACAAAAGTCACTGTATATGTTTATTAGTTTCAGAAATATAGATGTGTCAAATCGATGATTTTTTTTTTATACACACTGTATTTGTTTGATTTCCTTAATGACTGGCTCCTGTATAGATTGAATAACATGGGGAATAGGTTAGAACCCTGCCTCACTTCCTTCTCGACCATTGCTTCCCTTTCACACCCTTCAATTATAATAGATGCCATCTAGTTTCTGTACAAATTGTAAATATCTTTCTGCCCTTTGTACTTTATCCCTGCTTCCTTCAGAGTTTCAAAGAGTATATTCCAGTCAACACTGACAAAACTTTCTCTAAACCTACAAATGTTTTAAAAGTAGGTTTGTATTTCTTTAATCTACTTTAAAATGTGAATGAAAGGGTCAGTATCTCCTCTTGTATCCCTACATTTCTTCATAAAGCAAATTGATCTTCTGCAATGTCGGCTTCTGCCAGTGTTTCCATTCTTCTGTAAGTAAGTCATATCAGTTTTTTGCTAGCATGACTTATTAAACTGATAATTTGGTAACACTCACACCCATCAGCCTTGCCTTATTTGGAATTATATTATTACATTCTTTTTGAAGTCTGGAAGTATTTTGCCTGTCTCATTATCTTACACACCAGACAGATTAATTTTTTCTTGGCTAGCTCTCCGAAGGATTCCTATAATTCTAAGGGAATATCATCTATCCCAAGGGCCTTTTTTCCACTTAGGTCTTTCACAAGTCTGTAAATTTCTTCTCACAAAATCACATTTTCCAATTGATCTTTCTCTTCCCTTTCTATAATATCACCTTCAAGCTTATTTCCCTTGCAAGGCACTTCATATATATTCCTTCCATTTTTCACTTTTCCTTTCTTGGCTTAGTACTGGCTTGCTATCTGAGCTCCTGACATTCATACAGCTCCTTCTCTTTTCTCCATTTTGGCAGCATCTATCTTTCACCCTGTCATGCATGAATGTTTCGAGTGGTTACAAATATTACAGTTCAGATAACTTAACCAAGCAATAGCCTTTGTAAATAGGCCTTCATGAAGTTTTCTGTCCCCTTGTTACTGTGCATTCACTTATAAGGTGTTTTGCTTTTTGCTCCATTGCATCACATTCGCGTTCTGGACAGTGCACAGTACCTCTTTCACGGACAGCATCTTTGCAGCTGGATGCCTGTATGCATTAAGAGTCAGAGTTTGACAGACATTTGTATTATATTTTTGTTCTTGGGCTTCCACAGCCAGAGTCAGGTTGAGTAAAATCATTTTGGTTATTAGGCCAAGTCATTATGAAAAACTGAAACAACTAAAATGTTGCAGTTTCAACTGATGTCTCTGTGATCCTCTTCAGGGCAACAAATTGCTGGATTCTGGTGATGGTCTTCCCCTATACACTGTCTTATTCTGGTTGTAAGGGGCTACAGACATCACTTTCTGGGATAGGCCAATTCATAGTAAAAATTGTTGTGGAGGAGTGGCTGTATGGTAGCTGTGCTATTCTGGCAGGTGACTGATAGGTAATAAGGAATCAGCGACTTGTACTCAAGGATAGTGTTTTCCATCAGCAAGACATTGATGCCACACAGCAGTTTTCTTATGGACATTGGTTTGTACTGTTGAACTCGAGACACAAGCAAATGTTGGTGGCCGAACATATGTGGTCCGATGGAATGGGATCACTGGCAGCCAAATCGATGCTAACTTATAGCCATCATACCTGTTGATGCTGATAGGGCATTTAATTATTTCACTGGCCTTTTATTTTTGGGTGCTGAATCCACAGTTGTCGATCAAGCACTAGAGGTTCTTGAAAATCAGTAGATCGGTGCAATCCTGGTGGTTTTGAGCTGCAGCCGATTTGTTGCCCTAGTCATACATAGCTTCCGTGCTCTGACATGCAAGTTCTGATTGCTCTTGGTTTCACAACATAAACTTTGTCACATTCAAATCAAAGCCCATAGACACCTGCTGCATGGAGAGCAACTACAGAATACTTCATTGGGCATCAACAGATCTTGGATCTTCAGGCCACTTGGAATATTGGTTTAATTCTTCTGTGGCACAGTATCTTGCCTACACAGTCACTGATCCTTCTCAAATAAGGTTAGCGAGCAACAGGAAGAGGTTCTCCGTTTGTTTTATTTTCACTATACCTCAGTGTTCACAATATGTTTTTGTTAACCTACATCCATTCCCATGAAAAGTTATCCAGATCTTGTTTTATTATGTTGGCAGTTGGCAGCATCACTAATCAAGCGAGCTAAGGTTGTCTAGCAGCAAACTAGAACATACAGTGTATAAGAAATTGATGCACACCATTAGGTATTTACATGTGGAGTTACACCACCACTGAGCACTAAAGAATGCTGTTCTATGTACAAGGATAGTGAAAGCTGCAGGATAACACTACCTCTGGTACAAGCTAGTGGTTTGTTATTGACTAAAAATCACTTGTCAGAATAGCACAGGCAATAACCTACCATACAGCCATTGCTCACCAGCAATCTTCATTTTAAATTGTCCAACAGGCACCCAGAATGTGGCATCAGTAGCCACATGACAACTGAAAGAAGGCAGCATACAGAAAAAGAACATCACCAGACTCCAGCAGTTAGTCACCCTGAAGCAGACCACTGCAATGTTGATCAAACTGTCAGCATTTTTGTTTTTCTAATGTTTCATAACGACTTGCCTAATACCCAAAATGATTTTATTCACATAATATTTGCTGCACTACATTAAATTATTTTGTTCTTTGTTGTACGTTGTGTCTATTACTTTATTTTCCAGACTTTTCTGGCAAATAATTACAATTTTAATCTTCATCATAATCAGTAATTTGACTTTACTGATAGCTAATAGCTTCCTTTTGACTTTTCCATGCATTAAGGTCTTCAGCCAAAATCACTGATGTTGCTCCTGGATATTCTAATGTCATCTGCCCACTTTCTATTAAACCATGATTTCTGTCTCTTATTGTGTGTGTAAATTAAGAGCAAAACTTCCTTGGCCCATCTAGTATCCTTCCGCCTGGTCACGTGTCTCTCCCATTTACATTTCAAGCAAATGGAAACTCCAAGTAGAAATCTCAACAATGTAGGAAAATATAGATTGCTACTTACCATAAAGAAGACACATCAAGTTGCAGACAGGCACAATTAAAAGACATTTACATATAGGTTTCAGACACAGCCTTCGTATAAAAAAACCACCTAACACGCACGCACACACGCACACACACACACACACACACACACACACACACACACACACACACACACCATTCACACCCACAAGCAAGCACACCTCACGCACACGACTGCCAACTCCAGCATCTCAAGCCAGAATGCAGCTATCACATGCGATGCAAGCAGGTATCTGGTGGGGAAGTGGAAGGGGAAGGGATAATAGTGTACGATTGGGAAGAGGCTGTGGCCAAAAGCTTTATGTAAGTGTTTTTTAATTGTGCCTATCTACTACTTGATGTGTCTTCTTTACGGTAAGAAGCAATATGTTTCCATTTCAGATTAGATTAGATTAGATTAATACTTGTTCCATAGATCATGAATACGACACTTCGTAATGATGTGGAACGTGTCAGGTTAATAAAAGATGTCTGTACAAGAAATTACATTACACAAAAGATTGCATGACACTAATGATTAATAATTTTTTTTTTTTTTTTTTTTTTACTTACTTTATATCTAAAAATTCAGCCAATGAGTAGAAGGAGTTGTCATCTAGAAATTCTTTTAATTTATTTTTAAATGTTAGTTGGCTATCTGTCAGGCTTTTGATGCTGTTTGGTAGGTGCCCAAAGACTTTTGTGGCAGCATAATTTACCCCTTTCTGTGCCAAAGTCAGATTTAACCCTGCATAGTGAAGATCATCCTTTCTCCTGGTGTTATAGGTATGCACACTGCTATTACTTTTGAATTGGGTTGGATTATTATCAACAAATTTCATAAGGGAATATATATACTGTGAGGTTACTGTGAGGATCCCTAGATCCTTAAATAGATGTCTGCAGGATGACCGTGGGTGGGCTCCAGCAATTATTCTGATTACACGTTTTTGTGCAATGAATACTTTTCTACTCAACGATGAATTACCCCAGAATATGATGCCATACGAAAGCAGTGAATGAAAGTAGGCATAGTAAGCTAATTTACTGAGATTCTTATCACCAAAATTTGCAATAACCCTAATAGCATACGTAGCTGAACTCAGACGTTTCAGCAGACCATCAATGTGTTGCTTCCAGTTTAACCTCTCATCAATGGACACACCTAAAAATTTTGAAAATTCTACCTTAGCTACAGACTTCTGTTCAAATTCTATATTTATTACTGGAGTTTTGCCATTTACTGTACGGAACTGTATATACTGTGTTTTATCAAAATTTAAAGAGAGTCCGTTTGCTGAGAACCACTTAATAATTTTGTGAAAAACATCATTTACAATTACATCACTTAGTTCTTGGTTTTTGGATGTTATTACTATACTTGTATCATCAGCAAAAAGAACTAACTTTGCATCTTCATCAATGTGGAATGGTAAGTCATTAATGTATATCAAGAACAGTAAAGGACCTAAGACCGAACCCTGTGGGACCCCATGCTTGATAGCACCCCAGTTTGAGGAATCAGCTGTTTTAACATTACACGAACCACTTATTTCAACTTTCTGCATTCTTCCAGTTAAGTATGAATTAAACCATTTGTGCACTGCCCCACTCAAACCATAATGATTTAGCTTATCTAAAAGAATTCCATGATTTACACAATCAAAGGCCTTTGAGAGATCACAAAAAATACCAATGGGTGATGTCCGGTTATTCAGAGCATTTAATATTTGATCAGTGAAAGCATATATAGCATTTTCTGTTGAAAAGCCTTTCTGAAAACCAAACTGACATTTTGTTAGTACTTTATTTTTACAAATATGGGAGGCTACTCTTGAATACATTACTTTCTCAAAAAATTTTGATAGAGCTGTCAGAAGAGAGATTGGGCGGTAGTTGTTGACATCCGACATATCCCCCTTTTTATGCAATGGTTTTACAATGGCATATTTCAGTCTATCAGGGAAAACACCCTGCTCCAAAGAGCTATTACATACGTGGCTGAGAATTCTACTTATCTGTGGGGAACAAGCTTTAAGTACTTTGCTGGAAATGCCATCAATTCCGTAAGAGCTTTTACTTTTCAGCGAGTTTATTATTTTACTGATTTCAGAGGGAGAGGTTGGTGGAATTACAGCTGTTTCAAACTGTGCAGGTATGGCCTCTTCTATTAATAGCCTTGCCTCTTCTAGTGAAGATCTAGATCCTATTTTCTCCACAACATTTAAAAAATGATTATTCAAAATATTTTCAATTTCTGATTGTTTGTTAGTGCACTTGTCATTCAATTTTATTGCACTAAAGTCTTCCTGTGCTCTTGGTTGCCCTGTTTCCCTTTCAATAATATTCCAAATTGCTTTAATTTTATTATCAGAGTTACTGATCTCAGACATGATACACATGCTTCTGGACTTTTTAATAACTTTTCTTAGTACCGCACAATAGTTTTTATAATATTGAACAATTTCGGGGTCAGTACTCCATCTTGCTGTTAGATACAGTTCTCTTTTGCGGTTGCAAGATATTCTTATTCCTTTAGTTAGCCAAGGTTTTTTATATGTTTTCTTGGAATTATGTTTAACTATTTTCTTGTGAAAACAATTTTCAAATACCCTTAAAAATGTATTGTGAAATAAGTTATATTTCAAGTTTGCATCGGGTTCCTTATACACTTCATCCCAGTCTAGCTGCTGTAGGCTTTCCCTAAAGTTTGCAATATTTATATTGTTAATTGAACGCACTGCTTTGAAAGTCTGATTTATTATACTGCATGGAGCTATGTCATGTACTGTAACAAGCTGTGCACTATGATCTGAAAGACCATTCTCAACAGGATAAGCATTTATGTCCTTAAACTTATCTTGGTCTATAAAAAAGTTATCTATCAATGTACTGCTGTTCTTTGTTATCCGAGTAGGAAAATCAATGACGGAGCTCAAATTGAAAGAACTGAGTAATACTAAAAGGTCATTCTTCCTATTACACTCTTTCAGGGAATCAACATTGAAATCCCCACAAATGATAATTTGCTTCCCCCTGTCTGACAGATAGCACAACAAAGCATCCAAGTTTTCCAGAAATAGCTGGAAATTCCCTGAGGGGGACCTATACACTGTTACAATTATGAAAGTGCCATCCTTTAGTTTAAGTTCAGTGGCACATGCTTCCATATGTTGCTCTACACAAAATTTTTTAGTTTCTAAATTTTTTGCACTGTGGAAGCTTTTGACATATATGGCAACTCCTCCTCTCATCATATTATCTCTACTTACATGTGCAGCTAATTTGTACCCATTGATGCTAACCTTTTGCATATCAGTGACAATGTGATGCTCAGACAGGCATAGTACATCTATTACATTCTCAGTTTCTATATCTTCTAAACAAAGCAGAAGCTCATCAATTTTATTGTTCAATCCCCCAATATTTTGATGAAATATACTAACATTTTTCATTTTACTTTTGCAACTATCTTGAACTTTTTTGACATCTTTAGTACTTGCATGGCTGAGTTTCCCACTGGACACTGATCTTACACTAAAAAAGAGTTTCCACCATGAGATGTAGTTCCTCCCCCCTTTAAATTTCCTGCTATCAGCCCAGCCAGTTTACCCTTCCCTTTCCTGTTGAGGTGTAGGCCATGTCTAGTATAGTCCCACCTACAGAGTGAATCAACACGAACCACACCAATGTGTGACCCCGCATCAGATCCAAGTAGCCGTTCCAACTCCAAATTAACTCTCCTGACAGAAGAGGTCAAATGAGGTCGGTCGTGGCGCTCCAGAACCGACACAAACCCAACACTGGTATGATTCGATGCCGATGCAATATTTGCCAGGTCACACTCTATGCTGTACCCCGGATCTCTGTCAATACTGTTGCCCGGCCCACCCACAATAACCACGGTGTCTTCCTTAGTAAAACCTTTACATAGTGAACCTAAATCCTCTGTAACCTGCCCAAGTTCAGCACTAGGTTTGAAAAAACTTGTGACCTGGTAATCCAACCCTAATTCATCCTGCAGAAGTTGGCCCACACCCCTAGCATGCGAACTACCTAGCAACAAGACTTTCTTTCTCTTTGCAGACTTCCCTACATTCTTAATCAATTTGCTGCTGAAAGCTTGTTGAGCCCTGTGGACATCTACTTCTGTGAGAGGCTCATCAGTTTCTGACTGAGGCAACAGGTCAAACCTATTTTGTACATTAATAACAAAGCGGTCAGAAGAATTTCTTGGCCTGTTCCTCATGCCTGTTGCCACTTCCCACCCCTGTTTACCCTTCTCCCCCCTTAACCTGCCCAGTTCTCGCCTAGCCTCATCTAACTCAGCCTGAAGGGCAGCAATTTTCCCCTCCTGTTCCACAATCTTCCTATCTCTACTGCATAGCCTACAGAACCACTGATGAGTCTCGCTCATTTTCCCAATTCCCACGCCACTACAGTCGCCCCAATGAAAAAAGTTACTACATCCATCACACCAGACCCCGGAGCTAACGATCCTACGGCACGTCAGGCACTTTACACTCATGGTACAAATCTATTTTAGTGACAGAAAGACAATTAAGTTACCGGAAAACAATGAAAATACGTGTACGAAAAATTAGGCCTACTCGCGACTATGTAAACCGTGGTTCAGAAGTTTTTTACTGGAAATTACTTAAGAGATGACGATACTCTACAGATATAACGGCAGCAAACGTATTTAGCACACTAAACTATCAGTAAATGCACTTAAGATTGCGGTATGAAGTTTAATCTGAAAACTCAAAAGTTCGGCCTGGCCGCGATATGTAAACAAAATGAACTTTACGTGATTACTGTGAAAATACGCGAGTAAGACAAAAACCTTTAATGGTATGCTTGCAGAGCACTATAATTAACGTAATAAATTAGTTTAAAGTGTTAAAAAACAGTTTATTACTACTTAAATTACTTATCTTGTACAAGAGCTGTGACTCAGACGTCCGTGTAGCAGGCGCAGGGCTACCAACTCCATTGCTCATTGAATTGGAGTCAAAATTGCAGATTTGATTCCAGTTTTTTCCATGATACTTTATTCAGAGAAATGGAAACGAGACAGATGGAAGAAAAGTAAATGAACTGTTTATCATTAACTTTCCTGGCATATTCAAACTGTGTTCCGGACCAAGACTCGAACTTGGGACCTTTGCCTTTCACAGCCAAGTGCACAACAAACCAAACTATACAAGCACGACTCACAATCCATTCCTGTAGCTTCAATTCTGCCAGTACATCTACCTTTCAAATTTCATAGAAGCTCTCCTGCAAAACATCCCCAAGGCTGTGGCTAAGCCACGTCTCTGCAATAAGCTTTCTTCCGGGAGTGCTAGTTTTGCAAGGTTGGCAGGAGAGCTTCTGTGAAGTTTGGAAGGTAGGAGACAAGGAACTGGCAGAATTGAAGCTGTGGGTAGGGATCGTGAGTCATGCTTGGACAGCTCAGTTGGTAGACCACTTGCCCACGAAAGGCAAAGGGGCTGAGTTCAAGTCTTGGTCTGCCGCACAGTTTTAATCTGCCACAAAGTTTCATATCAGTGCACACCCTGCTGCAGAGTGAAAATTTCATTCTGGAACTGTTTATTATTTTATTTTATTTATTTATACGTCAAGTTCCATAGGACCAAATTGAGGAGCAAATCTCCAAGGTCAAGGAATGTGTCAGTACGGAAGTTACAACAAAAAGTAATAACAGATAAAAATAAAATGTTTATGAACCCAAAAGAAGTCAAGCCATAAGTTTCAGTAAACACAGTCAACAATAAAACATAAGAATCAGCTTAATTTTTCAAGGAACTCCTCAACAGAATAGAAGGAATGACCCATGAGGAAACTCTTCAGTTTTGATTTGAAAGTGCATGGATTACTGCTAAGGGCACTAACAGTTAATACGCTTATCCCACTGTGAAAGATGACACGAAAAAATGTTTGCAGTTGCCTATGGAACTATGACCGCACCCAGGTGTGCACCTCTCTGTCCTAAGCAAATCAATGCCCATGTATATCTTTCTTCAGGGATCCAAAAACAAGGAAATTGCATGGGGAGATACTGAAAATGTAGGGAGGATGTGCAAGAGCTTACCACTGAAACTCTTGCAGTGTACTCTGAACAACCCACAACAGGTTGGGGGGTTAGAATGTTGTCAAGGCTATTTTGACTATGCTGCAGATTGTTCACTGGGAAGCACTTACACACACAGTCCTATTCTCTCCCCATACAATTTCCACATTTTTTAGCCCTGAAGAAGACATCAGTGGATATTGATTTGCTTTGGATGAAGGGGTACATATCTGGGTACAATCTCAACTGAAAACATATTTCCATGAAGACACCGACTGTCTTGTCTCGCAGTAGGATAAATGTTTTTACAGTTATGGTGATTACTTCTGAAACAATAAACAGTTTACTTACTTCTTTTCCATCTGTATCATTTTCACGTGATTGCCCCTTGTATATTTGTTTGTTTTGCTATTTAGCTTAGTAATTCCCAATACGCACCTTATCGCTTTCTGCCAATCACCCCTCACTCTCTAAATGCTTTTCATTTAAAACGCCATGTCTCATTCTTGTATGTAAAAACTATCGCATGATGGTCATTAACTTTATGTTTCAAACTCATGGGAATTTGGTTTTGAAAGTTCTATTTAGTTTTCCAAAAGTGCTGCAGACCACTGGTTGATAACTGTTTGTTTCTGAAGACAGCATCTTTGTTTACAAAACACGACAGTTTATGTGTGATGTTTATGACAGAGAAAGGAATCTGTGACCAATGGCACACCAAAATTTTAATACAACACACCCATGTCAGACTAACACATGTAAATCGACTTGATGGAGGTTTAAACCTTCGAAATGCATTATGGATAAAAATAAACAGTGACTGGTACAAATTTGTTGTTTCATTTGATGTCAATAACAGTAAAGCCTAACCTAACATGTTCACATTTAAAGTTAATCTGTTTGTTTCTTCTGTTGTCAACTGGATTCACCTTAAAATGTTCTAACTACAGAAACTTATCAACTGGTTCTCTAACTTCACTGCTAATATGTATTATTTTCTGTTCAGTGCAATGATTGCCTATTTCTTTACTCAAACCATTTTTATATCTTCTATCAGCCTTCCGGAGATATGAATAGTCCTGTCACAAGTTTATTTATGGAAACTGAAAGTACAGAACCTTCCTTCATCTCATATTTTCTTTTTCTTTCCTTATATATATATATATATATATATATATATATATATATATATATATATATATATATATATATATTTTAAGGGGGCTCTCTCAATTCAAAAACCTGACACTGAGTGAAAACCTTGTTGATTCTCAGTAAATACATCTTTAAACATTTACAGAGTAAAATATGTTTCACTTTTGAATTCTTTTAAAATTTTATTATTTGGGTATTACATGTAGCGGGAAAGCACTGAGTTGTCTTACAATAAATGACTAGCATTTGCTACAGTTGGGTGTGGAAAGAAGAGGAGGAGATACTCACGTATTCCTGCTGTGACTTCTGACCTAAGTAGAAGCTCACCATCATTGAAATAGCTTGTACAGAGAGAAGAAACTGACTTTCTTCTTCCCCCATTTTGATGAATTCATTAAAGAAACTGAAGTATTCTGTCAGATTCTTCAAATGTGCCTTAGCACCATGTTCCATCTGTAAATAAATCATAATTAGTTAATAAAAACCACAATATATGCTAAATAATTTACATACAAACTATTTTAAAAAGGCAGCTTATTTGAGGGAATTATGTGCATCAGTTTTCTGGTGCCTAACTTTATAGTTGTCAATTAGTTGTGCAACTGTAACGTTCATTGCAGTTCGAAGTTTGAAGATGAGGGAGAGATAGACATAAAAGAATTAACACCAAAAAATTCACCACAAATTTGATACTACAGCTCATATCGTGGTTATCATATGTTATGCACTGATATACAACAATTGATATTGTCTACCCTGTCTTGAAGCAATGAAATCATTTGCTTAAATTGATTACATATTTCTAGAAGGCTTCTGACACTGTACTACACAAATGGCTTACAGTGAAATTGCGTGATTATGGAATATTGTCTCAGTTATGTGACTGGATATGTAATTTCCTGTCAGAGAGGTTACAGTTCGTAGTAACTGATGGAAAATCATCAAGTAAACCAAAGTGATTTCTGGCATTCCCCAAGGTAGTGCAACAGGCCTTCTACGGTTCCTTATAATGATTTAGGAGGCAATCTGAGCAGCCATCTTGGGTTGTTTGCAGATGGTGCTTTAGTTTACCATCTCCTAAAGTCGTCCTATGATCAAAATGCATTGCAAAACAATTTGGCCACAATATCAGTAGGGTGCAAAAAGCGGCAATTGACTATAATTAATGAAAAGTGTGAAGTCATCCTTGCAAGTACTAAAAGGAATCCACAAAATTTCGGTTACACAGTAAGTCACACAAATCTACAGGCTGTAAAAACTAAACTACATAATTAGTGATTTTGAATAACTTAAATTGGAACAATTACACAGATAATATTGTGAGTAAAGCACACCAAAGACTGTAATTTATTGGCAGAGCACTATAAAATGTAACAGGTGTACTAAACAGACTGCCTACACTACACTTGACCGTCCTCTTCTGGAGTACTGCTGAATGGTTTGGGATCTACATCAGATAGGACTCATGGAGATCATCAAACAAGTTCAAAGGAACTGGTGGTAGTCATTAAAATAAAGTCATTTTTTGTTGTGCCAGGACCTTCTCATGAAATTTCAATCATCAGCTTTCTCCTCAGAGTGTGAAGACAGTTTGTTGGCACCTATCTACATATGGAAAAATGATCATAATAATAAAAGAAAAGAAATCAGAGTTAGCACAAAAAGCTTTTTTTTTTCTTGCACACTGTTCAATAGTAGAAGTAGTTGTAAGGTTGTTCGACGAACTTTCTGCAAGTCACTTAATTGTGAATTGCCGAGTAATTACATAGATGCAGAAAAAAAGGAAGAAATATATTGACAAATAGAATGAACAACAATCTGTGCTGATCATCGTGACACCTCATCTGTCTACGGAAACCTTTTACTGATTTTGTAACAGGTGAAGACTCATTCAAATGAACAAAACTGTAATCAGGGACTGATGACCTAGCAGTTTGGTCCCTTCCCCCCTCTTTTAAACCCACCAACCAAAACTGTAAAAATAAAAATGAATTGCACAATAAAATGGGAAAACGCTCATTCAGTAGTTCCTACTCATTCTGAACGTTTCTATTGGGGTATTTAGATGTTGGGATAACTTACTTTATTAATGACAGCTGACGTATAATATTTCAAGTGGAAACATATTTTGTCAGCACATTTACAATGTTGTTGTTCTGAAACATGTGTAAGTAGTTTGGTTAGTAAAATTTGACTCTATGGCTCAGTACTCCTCATTTAACGGCCAGAAAATTTCATGTAAAGAATATGGTTCATAATGAAATACTTTTATAGTAATTTATTAATCATTTGAACTTAACCATATGTTTCTCTCTCAAAGGTGTCGTCAATGAATACTAACATATAATGATGAAATGTATCAGTTATGATGCACACCAATAACAAACAACCTGGAGACTGCGTAAGAGAGAAGCTATACATCACTCGTTCTAGTCAAAGTAACAGTATGAATTTCACTGTGACTTAAGAGACTGAAATACCTACAAGTATATTATGCAAGATTGAATAACAATAATGGAAATCCCTGAATGGAATAATGTGAAACATTAAGGGAAAGGGAACCACTCACCTTTAGCAGACTGAAGTGTGAAGCATAGAAACACCTAACAGAAAATACTATTCACACAAGCTTTTGAACTTTCACTTTTTTTTCTACTGAAAGTACACACATTCATAAACACAACAATGCAGGCACTTAAACGCACATGGCGAGACATGCTATGACCACAGGAGTGTGCATTTGGGTGTCTGTGTTGTTGTGTGTATGTTTACTAGGAAAACAGCTAGTGTGAATAGTGACTCCTGTTAGGTGTTTATACACTCCACACATCAGTTCGTTAAATGTGAGTGGTTGGCTTTCCCTTATTTTATGTTTCATGAGACTGAAATGCTAAATATATATTATAAGAGGAATATCACTGTTAAACTTAACCTACCATTCATTTAATGTGAAAAACATTTGGGACTATTATTGCCCCCAAGTTGTGGATTCCTAGACTATCATGAGTATTGCTGTTGATAAAACAAAAATGAGTGGTACAGATATGATCATAAGATTGGTGGTGAAAGAGTATAAGCACAAGGTTTGTCAGCTATTTTGGGCCTAGAATTCTGAATCAAGTCAAACAACAAACTATGCATAGCCGCACTCAAACTATCTTCAAGCTCCATTTTCTGTACTCTTTCTTATTTTTGCAACAATTTACACTTTCCTGTCTGGAGCAATGATTTGCACGTGACATGAAAGATTTGGCAAATGCTTTCATAGTGACAAAGTATTAGTATGATTACTCTTGTTTATTTATGGATGCAATTTAAGTTTGCATTTTAACTAGTTTTTCACTCTGTGAGGTGAAGTACCCATTGTATGAGAGCCATTTCTTTGACTATCCTACTCCTTATGGTAGGACAAAGCAATGACAGCAGTAAGACTCACTGTGTATGGTCCATCTTTTTACTTTGTGTACACTGTCAAAATAGAGAATCAAAATTTAGGTCCAGTTGAGACTGTGGGGTACTTAGATAGTTACATTTTATTACTATCATTAATAAAAACTGACAACATGAAATAGGCAGAAGTAGCACACCTGTAACATTAGACTACAGTTTAATGGTACACTAAATGACTCTTTTCCTTCCCAACAAATATCTAGGTGTAATGCTTATATCAACCATGGAATGGAGTGAGCAACTCACAACAGTGAGTTGTACGGAAGGTGAAATGGCTGGCCATGTTTTACTGGGAAAGTATTGGCATAGTGCAACGAACCTATAAAGCGTTCACATAGTGTACTTGAATATTGTTCAATTACTCATTGAGTGCATGTGATATACATCATGTTAAGAGGTATGTGGTTATACGTGTCAAGAGTGTTACAGAGCTTAGTTGGGAATCATTGGCAGTAAAGGTACAACCATTTGACAAGACACTATTCAGAAAATTTAGAGTACCACCATCTTTAAGATTACAAAATGAATCTACTACCTCCAATATTCATCTCATGTAAGGACAAAACAGGAAAATTACGGATCCTAAACAGAGGTATACTTACAACAATTTCCATAGCAAACTGATAACTGTTAATACTGTTGAAATATGAGATAACTAACTGATACAAAATTTCAGCCATTCTCAGAGAAACTACTAATGACGAAAGTTTGGAGTTTGCAGCTGAGTTAATGTTATCATTTTATATGTTCTTTGAACAAGCTCCCTGGTGTCATCTTAAGATGTGGCGAGCACAGCTATGAATACAGTAATGTCATAAATGTGTCCAGATACTGATTTGCACTAAAGAACTGAAGTGCAGTAATTGGCATGTGCTATTGCACAGAGTAATGTTGTTAATAGTGAAACTTTATGACCACATTTTTTGTTGTTGCGCTAAACAACTGAAGTGCAGTAATTGGCATGAGCTATTGTAATGTTAATAGTGAAACTTTAAGGCCACATTTTTTGTTGTTGTTATTGCACAGATAGCAACCATATCAGTAATTTTAAATTAACTCTGAAGAAAAAGAAAACAGGCTAAATTAACCCCTTAACTTAAAACCTTTGAACACAGGATTGCCTGAAGGTTCAAAATGTATCTCTTGTAAGCAGAGGAACATGAGGATATCCCATGTAAAAAAAGCTTTCCTTCTTCCATACATGTTCTTAAATTTTTCATTCACATCCTATTGCAATAAAGGATTCATTAATCACATGGTGTTTTCTGTGATCCTGTCTCATGCTTTTGGTGACAATTGTTGGGAAGTGATTGGAGAAATAGAACAACTTCTCACTTGTTCTGTTTTAGGGTAATCTTAATCAATTAATACTACGTCTTCCTATCTGATGGTTTTGTGTCAGTTTTCTGGATTTTTTAAATTTTATTTTGAGTGTGGATGTCATCTTTTGTTGTTGTGAGGCAGCTTGTCTGGCAACAGCTGAATAGCTTTGTGATTGAGGGTTGTCTCCTTAGTTTGTCCGTGACAACTACTGGAACTATTTTTAAAGTATCTGCAGGCTTATTAATGTAGATATTATTGTGCATGTACATTTACAAGTGTACGTGTTTGTATCAATCTCTCTTACTTCTGTTTGCATAGTAGTGCAGACTTTACTACATATGTTCTCAGAGAGGCAGCGATGTATACATAATTCTGTTGGTACCTTTAATTTCTTCAACATTCTTCTCTTCTACAAACTACAGGGAATTCATGTGGAAAACAGGACAATTTCCTGAGCAGTTTATGCATAAGTCTAGTGTTCACTACAGCGACCATGCTTTGTAAGAATCTTTTCCACTTTTGCCGCATATAACTTTGCCATTATACCTTACTGTATAATGATCACATTTTTGACATTTATAGCATCACAACAAATTGGTTACATAAGGTCTTGCCTTCAGCTGAATAACTCCAGCCTTGACACAATCAGGAAGTATAAGCAAACCGAATGATAAGATCAAAGTGGTTGTCTTCTTCAGCTAACCATTCGCTCACTTCATCACATTTCTAACTTCTGTTATGCTTTCCATTTCCAAATCTTTTGCAGTTTAGTGATGTCCATGTCCATGACTTCTGCAGGAGAGTGGTCACTTGATGGGAGACAGCAGTTTCAACCAATAGTATTCCACTGTCATTTCAAATTAATATGATACATTTTACAGTTCTAACAATACTTCCCAAAGATTTACTCATGTGCAAAAGGGATACATTTATCTGGTAAATTTGATCGTTGGCACTGACCTGCCCATGACTTTGGAACTTCGGATTTGTTGAGCTCATACTCAGCCATTACTGGCTGAACTACTGAGGGAAGTACATATGACAGACAGAGGTAGCAGAAGGGAAATAGTGCTGGTCTGTTTGCCAATCATGTAGTTGTGGTCTTCAGTCCAGGGACTAGTTTATGCTACTCTATCCTGTGCAAGTTTCTTCATCTGTGAGTAACTACTGCAACTAAATCCTTCTGAATCTGCTTAGTTTATTCATCTCTTGGTCTCCCTTTTCAATTTTTACCCCCCACACTTCCCTCCAGTACTAAACTGGGATCCCTTGATGTCTCTTGAAGTCCTACTAACCGACCCCTTTTTCTAATCAAGTTGTGCCACAAATTCTGTTTCACACCAATTCTATTCAGTACCTCCTCATTAGTTATGTGATCTAACCATCTAATTTGCAGCATTCTTCTGAAGTACCATATTTTGAAAACTCCTATTCTCTTCTTGTCTAAACTGTTTATTGTCCATGTTTCATTTGCTTCTCCTTCTTCTCCTTCTCTACTTTCAAAAAAGAATTCCTGACACTTTAACCATCTAATTTGCAGCATTCTTCTGAAGTACCATATTTTGAAAACTCCTATTCTCTTCTTGTCTAAACTGTTTATTGTCCATGTTTCATTTGCTTCTCCTTCTTCTCCTTCTCTACTTTCAAAAAAGAATTCCTGACACTTTACTCGAAGTTAACAAATTTCTCTTCTTCAGAAATGCTTTCTTTGCCATTGACAGTCTACATTTTATATCCTCTCTACTTCAAACATCATCAGTTATTTTGCCACCCAAACAGCAAAACTCATTTACTAATCTAATCCCCTCAGCATCATCTGATTTAATACAACTACATATCATAATCCTCATTTTGCTTTTGTTGATCTTCATCTAATATCCTCCTTTCAAGACAATATCCAATCTGTTAAACTGCTCTTCCAACTCCTTTGCTGTCTGTGACAGAATGAGTGTCATCGCCAAACTTGAAAATTTTTGTTTCTTCTCCGTGAATTTTAATTGCTACTCCAAATTTTTCTTTTGTTTCCTTTACTGCTAGCTGAGTACACAGATTAAGTAACATCGGGGGTAGGCTACAGCCCTCTCTCACTCCCTTCTCAACCACTGGTTCTCTTTCATGCTTCCCGACTCTTTATATCTGCCATCTGGTTTCTGTAAAAATTGTTAACAGCCTTTCACTCCCTGTATTTCACCACTGGCGCCTTTAGAATTTGAAAAAGTGCATGCCAGGCAACATTGTCAAAAGCTTTCTCCAAGTCTACAACCACTGTAAAAGTATGTTTGTCTTTCCTAAAGCTATCTTCTATGAGAAGACGTAGGGCCAGTATTGCCTCATGTGTTCCTACATTTCTCTGGAGCCCAAACTGGTCTTCCTTGAGGTCTGCGTCTACCTGTTTTTCCATTCTTCTGTACAGAATTCATGTTAGTATTTTGCACCAGTGACTTACTAAACTGTTAGTTCAGTAATTTTCACACCTGTCAGTACCTGCTTTGTTTGGAACTGGAATTATTACATTCTTCTTGAAATCTGAGTGTATTTTGCCTATCTTGTACATCTTTCTCACCCAAGGGAAGAGTTTTGTCACGGTTGGCTCCCGCAAGGCTATCAGTAGTTCTATTGGAATGTTCTCTACTCCCAGGGACTTGTTTCTACTTAGTACTTTCATTGCTGTCAAATTGTTTACAAATTATCATATCTCCCATCTCATCTACATCTACATCCTCTTCCATTTCCATAATATTGCCCTCAAGTACATCTCCCTTGTACAGAACCTCTATACACTCCTTCCACATTTCTGTTATCCCTTCTTTGCTTATGACTGGTTTTCTTTTTGAGCTACTTAGGTGGTTCTCTTTTCTCCAAGGCTCACTTTAATTTTTCTATAGGCAGCATCTTCCTTTTTCTAGTGATATATACTTCTAAATCCTTGCGTTTGTCCTTTAGCTATTTCTGCTTAGCCATTTTGCACTTCCTGTCAACTTAATTTTATTGACATTTGTATTCCCTATTGCCTGTTTCACTTACTACAGTTTTATATTTTCTCATTTCACCAATTAAATTCAGTATCTCTTGTGTTAGCTAAGGATTTCTACTAGCCCCCGCCTCTTTGCTACTTGATGCTCTGCTGCCTTCACTATTTCATCTCTCAAAGCTACTCATTCTTCTTCTTCTTCTTTCCTTTCACCTGTTCTTGTGAATCATCCACTAATGCTCTCTCTGAAACTAAAAATTACGGATGTAATTTCCCCTTGCTTTCAGCCATTTGCAGAACCAGCACAGCAAGGCCATTTTCGTCAATGTTACAAGGTCAGATCAGTCAGTCTTACGGACTGTTGCCCCTGCAACTACCCAAAAGGCTGGTACCCCTCTTCAGGAACTACATGACTGTCTGGCCTCTCAACAGATACATCCTCCATTATGGTTGCATCTACGGTACGGCTATCTGTATCGCACCAATGGATGGTCCATGGTTACCAATCATATGCTAGCAGAACCATTATTTTAAGTCCCCCTGGGGGTGGAGGGGAAACACTTTTGTCTAATGTTTCGTGACTACTAAATTCCGCTGTAGCACAGAACTATATATCTGAGTGCAACATTCCTTTGTACAGTATATGTTGAAAAGAATGTCTTCCAGTAGTGTAAGCAATCCCACTCGGAAAAGTATATAATGCTGTCTATTTAATTTGGGAGGTACAAACCTTCTGTGCATCATAGTGATGCAAAAACGTTTTATTTGCCTACATCAAACAATATGTGGTGCTGAATTTGCATGGGTTTTCTCTGCTGATCATTAAAGACACATTATGAAAGCCTTTTAATCCAATTCCGGTGTTTTTATAGTTATTATTCAACACAAAATTACCATCTGCTCAATTGCTGGAAAGATGATTGTTGGTAGCCTTTTGCTTGGGAAATGTCCAGTATACAAACTTTTCACAACCACAAAACCTCATCCAGTAGGTTTGCAAGCAATGTGTAGGCTAGCTAGTGTACTAATTGTTTTCCTGTTCACACTGACTAGTATGACACAGCAAAGGCTCATAAAAATAGCAAATAATAACAATGCTATCACAACACTGGCTTGATCAGACAAAACTGCACTATTTGCAGTACTGGCATTTCCTCTATGTGAAGAGCGACTGTTTTATGTAAATCCATACTATTGGCTCAAATGTTGTCAAAAGGAGCAAACAGCTCAGAAAACCACCAAAACTTAGCAAAATCAATATGATGGCAAATCCATGATGGCACAGAAACAGCTGTATTAGGACAAACTCACTGCACAGAGGAGTCCCTGACAAAACTTAGTTAAATTAATGTACTTTCAAATTCAAGATTTGCCATTATATTACTGTTATGATTATTGAAGTTCCACAAATGTGTGTCGAAAGCTACAAGTTTTCAGTTGTTTGTGTAGTGTGTGGCCCGGGCTTACCATTCATCCAACTCAATGAAGTGAACCCCCAAAAACTACACTAAAATTTTTGATTAGAACCATTCTCATATCCCCTCTATTGTGCTTCCACTGCTACCATGCCAATGGATTGGAGAATTTTTGATTCTGTTTATACATGCAGAGTGAAGTATAGTAACCCTGTAGAGATCTAGAGGCATCACATTCTTAAATTTGACAAAAAGTCACGCTGGTTTTTCTTGATTTATTTACCTTCTGTTCACTGACTCACTAGAGTCCATAGATGCAGTTTTGACAAGAACACGTGCCACATAACATATTCTGTTAGCCAGCAAAGATCTAGGACAAGTGGTCCTTTTTCTAAAAAAAAACTGGACTTAACAATGCTCCTATTGAAGTAGTCCCCTCGGCTATCTATACACAGTTGTCTTTGCGGCTTGGAAGCATGCAGGGAAATTTTCAATAAAAAATAAAAAATTTGGCAATCTATACGAATAACCGCAAAGAAGCATGGAATGAAGTACTGCATCAATATTAAAACAAAATTGGTACAAGGAGCTAAAACAATGGAGGAATGGGTGTGGCTGGCTGACTGACTGCAAAAAAGAGGAGGAGCCAGTCACCTTGCAACACACTAAAACCTCCAGCCTAAAAATCTAGGCCAGAGTCCAGACACGTAACAAAACTTAGAACCTTAGTCACATTCGTCTCATCATCAGCTAAATTAGAGGGTAGATCCCCACCAATATTTGCTTCTGCCCTTGCAGCACAGGACAAAATACACACTGTTAAAATATGGATGATATAGATGTGCATGTTACAACCATCACAAAACAAGGGATCCTCTCGCTGGAGTAAAAAGCTATGTGTGAGAGGGCAGTGCCCAATTCTAAGATGTGTGAGGGTCACTTCATCCCACCTGAGCAACTGACAGGAGGTACGCCATGGCTGGGTTGCTGACTTCACCAACTGCAGCTTACTGGTCATCACTGCCAGCCACTCATCATCCCACAACTGCATGCACTTCCTGTGTAGTGCAGAAATGACATCCTGCAAGGAAACAGGACACTGTGCCACATCCTGTCCTCTACAGGTCTCCTTGGCAGCCGGATCAGCCTGTTAATTTCTCCGTATCCCTACATGACCAGGCAACCAGCAGAATGACACCTGCTTACCCCCCATTGGATCATATATCAGCTGGACCAGCTCCTCAGTGGGGTACAGGTTGTGTAATGATTGTAAGGCACTAAGGGAATCGAAGTAAATGAGAAACTGTTTGCCCCAAATATGACACATCTGCTCTCCAGTACCTTCAGGATCATGTGGAACTCTGCTGTGAAAATGGTATAATCATCAGCAAGGTGAATCCTGGTGACATGGTCAGGGAACACAACAGAGCAGCCAAAGGAATTCCCTTGTTTGCAGCCACCAATGTAAACTACTGTGAAATCATTATGCACATCTAAAATGTTAAAATAAAAGTGAGACTGGAATGTAAGATCTGGCTTACTATTTTTCTTAAAATTAGTCAAGTCTAAAACAAGTGTGGGTCTCTGGAGGAGCCAAGGTGAAAATCTTCTCCAACCTCAAAGTAAAACATTATAACTGGCCACATCCATCTCAAAAAGATAATCCTATGAGTGAATCCCATAGGGGCTTATTGCTTGTGCTGATTACAATAAAGCTGTGCCAATGGAAGCCGAGCAACAGTATGGTATGCACATGCATATGGTGTGGACAGAGTTTTATTTACATGGCGCACCATAAGAAGCCATTGTCTGTTCTGAAGTGGTGGTTCACCAGCCTCTGCACAGAGATGTGGTATGGTGCTTGTCCTGAATGCCCCAGTGGCCAATCGAGTCCCTTCATGATGCACCACGTCCAACTTATTTAAATAAGAAGGTCTCACAGACCTATACACCGTGCATCCATAATTGAGCCGAGACCGCATAAATGCCCCGTAAAACTGGAGCAGACAAGTCGTCTGCTCCCCATGTACTTGGTTAAGACTTTTTAAAATACTGAGAGTCGTAAGTGACTGTTTCTGGGGACAGTTTTGGCATTATTTTGCAAGGATTTGGTTCCATCTACATTGCAGTAGGCAAGTAGGCACCAAAACACCACAGAGCCTTATGAAATAGCATGTTTTACCATTAACAGCATGGAAACAAAACAAATCTAAATTACTTCGGAATTGCTAAACCTATAATGTTTGCGATCACACTTGGCAATTAAAATCAAGAGACACTAAACCACTTGTTTAGTACCAGAAATGCATAAAAATTCTGCGGTGAAAAAAATTCCTGTACTCCACATTCCACGGCAGACAAATACTCCTTACTGATAGCCTCCCCTCATTCACACAATTGCTTCTTTATGGTTATAGTGACACAAAAGCAATAACAAACAGTTGGCTTTTATTAACAATTTACAATTCAATTTTATTACACTGCAGACTAAACTTTCCAGTTAAGCTACTCCCCCCCCCCCCCCCCCCCCCTTTCCTTCCTTCAGTTCCTTACTACAATTTAGCTCAATAGCAAACTGGTGGATATTTATTGTATTGACAACACGGTTCTCAGGATTTATTGACAACACTAATTCTCAGCATTTACATTTTCTTCCACGGCAAAGGTAAGAAGGCTGTGAGTTATGAGGGAGGGAGGGTGTGTGTGTGTGAGAGATAGAGAGAGAGAGAGAGAGAGAGAGAGAGAGAGAGAGAGAGAGAGAGAGAGAGAGAGAGAGAGAGAGAGAGATTATTTGAAAAGAGACTCATAATCAGAATTATAAACTTCAAGCATGCTGGACTAGCTGTGGGTCAGCAACATCTATTAATCAGTACAATGAAAAAGTTGCAAATTTTACTTTATGATGACTAGCTTTGGGCCGAGACCCATTTTCAAATCATTGTAACATAGTCAACAATAGTCTTTTCGAAGATGTGAAAACCATGTCAAAAATGTGCAATGAGCAGTTGCAACACATAGATAACCCACTGCACCATCATTTTCTATCTGTATGTACTGCAACCATTCGTTGCACATTTCTGACATGGTTTTAACTTCTTTGGAAATACCATTTTTGAGTATGTTACGGCACTCTGAAAATTGTTCTCAGTCTGAAACTCGTCATCAAATAAATAAATAAAGTAAAATTTGCAACTTGGGCTGTCTTTCTGTTGTATGGAAATGGGTTTTGTCTCAGACTGCAACACTATGCAGCAGCAACTGCACAAAATTACCATACAAATATGAACATACGAACATCTTTATCATTGTTAACATGTTTTATGCAGAAACAACTGATACAAAATAATTGCATACTTTTGTTATCTTTACAACTGAATGTTTATGAATAATTGTACTTTACTATCCTACCCATGCTTTTTACTTCAAATGGGATTAGAAACAGTGATGTTTAAACGTCATTAGTCAAAGACAAGGAACTCACCAATGAAAGTAGCATTCTTACGAAACGTGTAACACAAGAATGATTTCCAATTTTATTTGGATCTGGCTCTTCTTCTGTATCACCATCGCTCTTTAAATACAAAGGAGCATGATTTGGCCTATCAAAAGAAACAATTTTTGAAATGTTACCGATCTGTGCTTTGCAAAAAGACTTAAATTGCATAAAGTGTATTTATTATACAGAAAAGTAACAAATTAACTGTACAAGTCACTATCAATGATTAAAGTTGTACAATATTTTTGTCAAAAGAGATGAAAAATATTAGTAAATATATAAACAAACATTTTTAGAAAGCAGTTAAACAGTACCTGTTAAGCAATACATTTTCTACAGTGAAGGTCTACTCAGAGTACAGGTTTGATAAAAAATGCATGAGAATAACAGAAAAATAATGGAAATTACTGGCTAGAACAATACATAAAACAGAGGAAAGGCAACCACTCACCTATAGTGGATCAATGTGTAGAGCCACAGTAGCACATTACAGAAAACAGCATTCACATTATCTTTTGAGCACTAGATCTTTTTCTCACAACAGTACACACACTCACAGACAGACACCAGAACAAACATTCCTGTTGCCACTGCAAGATCATTAAAACTCAATTACTGAAAGGAGTTGTCTGAGCTGGTTGAGGTGGGGAGGGGGAAGTGGGAAAGAGAGAGGGTTTATTGACAGATATATTCACGGCCCCACAACAAGAGAAAGAAGTTCAGAGAGTGCAACAGAAGGAGATGTAGGAAAATGTAGAGGGGAGGACAGTGGCGGTGGCAGCAGTGGTGATGGTGGTGGTGGTGGTAAGCTCCTATGGGATCAAACTGCTGAGGTCATCGGTCCCTGGGCCTACACACCACTTAATCTAACTTACACTAAGGACAACACACACCCCCATGCCCAAGGGAGGACTCAACCTCCAACGGGGGGAGCCGACTGAAGGAGGAGAGAGAGGTGAAGGTGAAGAAGGAGAGAGGGAGGAGATAGAAGGGAGAGGGGTTGAAAAAAGAAGTTATGCTGAGGGTGGAAGGGGGAGGGAGGGAGTGAGATAGGTCGGAAGGTGGAGAGAGGGAGAATACCTGTATTTGTGGGGGGAGATGAAGAATGGTGAGAGAAGGCAGTGCATGATATGAATGCAGAAGGAGTGATATGGATAGAATAGAGAAGAGAAAACCTACAGGTTACTGGAGATTTAGGCCAGATGGATTGCAAAAGAGCAAGAGATGTTGGAGATACACTTCCCATCTGCACAGTTCAGAGAAACTAGGTCTGGAAGAGAGTATCCAAATGGTTCATGTAGTGAAGTAGCTGTTGAAGTCATTTGTGAGGAGATGTGCAGCAAGTGAGGCAACTGGAGCGTCAAGTTTGAGATTTACCATGGTTTACAATGGCCGTTCATGTGACTAGATGGTTGGTTACTTGCCATAACCACACAGAATGCTGTAAAGTAACTGCAGCAAAGCTGATATATAACAGGGCTGCTTTCACAAGTGATCCTGCTTTTTATTTTGCAGGAAATGGCTGTGATTGGACTGGGGTAGGAGGTGATGGGTGGTTGTATACAATAGGTCTAGCGTCTGGACCAATCCCAAGGCAGTGACCCATGGGGTGCAGGACTGGGAATAGGGTTGGAATAAGGATAGACAGGGATATTCTGTACATTGGGTGGGCAGTTGAACATTACTTTGGGGCATGTGGGTAAAATTCTGGGTAGGAAATCTCTTGCTTCAGAGCATGATGTGAGGAAGTCAAAGCCCTAGTGGAAGACGTGGTTGAGCTTTTCAAGACCAAGCTGATAATGGGTCATCAAAGGATGCTGACTGGTGGCTGGTTAACAGGTTTACTGGTGTGAGAGGAGCAGATGGCATGGGAGACTTGTTTTGGATGAGCTGGATAGGACATTGTCAGTCAGTAGATGCTCTGGTAAGGTTATTGGTTTATTTTGAGAATTTTTGCTTTCCACTGCAGTGTTCACAGATAGCAAGGTTCCCAACGTCGTCCTGACACCAACCCAAAACCTCTTTCCTAATATTCCTAGTGAACCATCTTTCTGACTCACAATTATTTCACTTTCGAAAGCCAGATCTACAAGCAAATCTGTGGTATTATCATTGGTACTGGCACAGCACCATCCTATGGCTACTTATAAAATGAAGTTGCTTTAGGACGTTGCTGTCTAGAGGAATATTTCTTGTCCTATTAACTAATTGTCTGGTCCAAACTCACTGATAGAGATTTCATGGTCTGGATTCACAGCAAGGACAGCTTTTAGTCCTACCCTCCATAATGTCAACACCTATTCCAAAATCCACTTCACCTTGTCCTTCTCAACTCATAAAACCACTTTCCTGGATGTCAATCTCCATCTATCAGATGGCTCTATAAATGCATCTGTTCGTATCAAGTGCGCTAACGACCAACAATACATCCACTCTGACAGTTGTGGCCCATTCCATGTCAAAAAGTCTATTCCTCCATGGACACTGCATCTGCAGTGGAAAGCAGGAATATTCGAAATATACTATATTAGAACCTTTACTGACAGACAATATCCTATCCAGCTTATCCACAAACAAGTATCCCTTTCCATTTGCTCCTCTGACATTAGCCGCTGACCAGTGCTTCTCTAATCATCCAGTGCCAACCTGGCCTGGAAAAGCTAAATCACATCCTTCACCAGGTCTTTCACTACCTCAAGTTGTCACATTTTTACAAAGAGCATATTCGGTAATGGTACAAAATGAGGAAAAACAATAAGTACCACAGCCTACTCTCTCTCTCTCTCTCTCTCTCTCTCTCTCTCTCTCTCTCTCTCTCTCTCTCACACACACACACACACACACACACACGCTCTGTGTGTGTGTGTGTGTGTGTGTGTGTGTGTGTGTGTGTGTGTGTGTGTGAGAGAGAGAGAGAGAGAGAGAGAGAGAGAGAGAGAGAGAGAGAGAGAAGAAGAAGAAGAAGAAGAAGAAGAACGAATACATTTGTTTTCGTTATTACCTTAACCTTTGTATAACGTGTATACACAGTCGCTGAAACATCTGCCTTACAATCTGATTTGGGCATTTGATAAGTATCTGTACAGGCCACCAATCATTTTCTGCCATATGACCAAGAAACCATTCACAAGCAGCTTGTGATGCATTGAACTGCTTTGTTAAAAGTTCCACCCACTGCACCATCGTTGGCTATAAACAAAAAGGGCACATGTGTTTATTGAAAGTTTCCTGGTGGATTGAGTAGTCTATCATTTTTCCGGCATGGATCTGGGATATTATTAAATATTGTCAGCTGACAACCTTTAGCAATTCTCAAGATGAGTCGCTTGTAAGATTATCTCTGTTATCCCTAATGCATGTGCTTTTTTTCCACAATGTAAAGTGCCTTAAAAATCTTGCAAGTGACTCGCCTTGAGAATGGTTGAAAAGATTTAATAATATCCCACATGCAGTCCCAAAAAATGATGAAAAAATGAGCACAATAAACATACATAAATATATAAGGACAAAGAAATAGCGGAGGTATCAATATACAGTTGCATTTGTGTATGTGTATATTTATCTGATTCATATAATCTTCCCACTCTGACTTTACACAAATTATTCTCTAGTCATCAAATACACACAAATGAACATATGGGCTAATTATGTGTGTAAGTTAAAGAATTTATACACAAGGATTAAAGTTTGTTTCCAACACATTCAGTATAGAGATTTAAAACCAGCAGTATCTCACCTACTTCCATGCAAAGACATGGGAGAGTCATTCAATAATTAAAGAGACAAATTGGTCTGGGGAAAAAACTGTTAGTAGGGCAAGTTTGGTACTTTTATGGCTTCAAGTTTTGGCAGCACTGGGATGAGCCCTAATCAGGCGATGTATCAACATTGTTTTGTTTATAATCTCTAAAATACATTTCAAGATGTCGAGGTCGCTTGAAACGTCCACGTTACTTGAACAACATTCTGTTATTCGTTATTTACTTGCTGAAGGCAAGAAACCAGTGAATATATACTGTAGAATATATGTAGAGTTTATGGTGAAGGTTGTATGAATCATGCAAATTTTTACAAGTGTGTAGAGCAGTTAAAAAATGGTCATGATTCAGTAACCCACGAAACCACTCTGGCCGACCAGTTGCAGTTTCAACTCCCTGACTTGAAAGTCAAATTAATGACATTATTCATGCCGACCAGAGTGTGACTGTGGAAATAATAGTTGATAAGGTTCAAGTAAGTACTGGTACAGTTCATAACATTATCTATAACAAGCTGAAGCACCGCAAAACATGTGCAAGATGCGTCCCAAAGGAGTTGACGTGGCTACAAAAGGAAACGAGGTTGTGAGTGAGCCAAGAGCTAAAGGAACATTATGAAATAGAAGGTGAGCACTTCTGCAACAAAATTTTAACTTGTGATGAAACTTGGGTTCATTATTATTGGCCAGAATCAAAAAGGGAAAGCATGGAATGGAAGCACACCAGCTCACCTGTCAAGAAAAAATTCAAAACCCAAGTATCAGCAGGAAAAGTGATGTTGATGGTGTTTTGAGAAGCTGAAGGTCCAGTTTTTTGTGATTATCTCTAAGAGCAGTGTACAATGAGCAGCCAATACTACTCGCATTTGCTTTTGAACAGTGTAAAGGCAGCCATAAGAGAGAGATGTTGTGGATCTCAGAAGAGAGGTGTGATTCTCCAGCAAGAAAACGCATGCCTTCATATTGTTCAACTAACCCATGAAACCCTAGACAAAATGGGCTGGAAAGTACTGGCTCATCCCCTTACAGTCCTGATTTAGCACCTAGTGATTTCTATTTGTTTGGTACACTGAAGGAGGCATTACGTGGGAAGAACTTCCAGGACAACGAGGATGTGAAAAAGTTTGTAGGAAATTGGTTCAAGCATCAAGATAAACAGTTCTTTCAGCTGGAATAAAAAGCCTGTACCCTGTTGGAACAAGTGCATAAATGTTCAAGGAGATTATGTTGAAAAGGAGAAAAAGTAATGTTTTGTAAAAATGAACCTCTTTTTTTCTCCAGAGCAATTTTTATCTGTAACCCTTTAAATGCTCTGGACATGTTGATACATGCACCTTTCTACCTGTCCCTGTGTGCTCTGAACATGTTTACGTGTGACACCAGTCCTTCTACCTGATACTCTAAATGTGTATATGTGTGGACACGTTCAGAGTACCAGGTAGAAGGATTGGCAGCATGTGTAAACACGTACAGAGCACACAGGGACAGGTACAAAGGAGTGCGTGTTAACACGTCCAGAGCAGTTAAAGGGTTAATTACTCAATGACCCTTATAGTATTAAAACCAATTTCATTCAGCAAATAAAAAATTACCTTAAAACAACAGGTTATTCAAATGCTAAATGACAATCACAACTCTGTATCTGTGTCACAAAATCTGCAAAGATTGAGCATATAGTTCCCTCAAAATACATACATACATACATACATACATACATACATACATTCAGAAAGGCCTTTAGCTCATCTTTAGAGTTGGCCAAAATGGGATCCTACTATTCTCTAGAGTAAATCTCACTTTACTCAACCAAAGACAATCACAAAATCTATAAAGATCATATACAGTGCACAGTTTTGTTATCAGCATTAATCTAACATCAAAGATCATGATGGCTGTTCCTTGGTTGAGTATAAAACAGCACTGTTCTACAGGTAAAGATTTTTCAGCCCTAGGGGTATCAAGTAACTGGACAGAATTTTAGTGAGGATTTTACCATCAACTGAGAGCAGTGTAAGTTCATGATAGTTGCAACAATCGGACCTGTCACTATTTTTAGAAATGGTTATAATTAATATTCTTCTGTGGTCAATAGACATGGTTTGAGTTGCCCATATTTTAGTTGCAAATAACGGATATAATGGATAACTGTGGGATTCTCCTGTACCTACAGCACCTTCATTAGCTTAACTTTCCTAAATATTGTCTGTGGAATCTGACATGGAAACTAATTACCAATATACTGATGGTAGCTGTTCCGAATTATTATGTTCAATCAATCTAAACCAACTGTTCCTTTTCAATCACTGGTAGATCATTATCATTTAACTATCTGTGTACAGTTTGTGTGTCTAATTTTTAATACTGGTAAGTGTTCACCAAAAAATTAAGTTTAGGAGCATAACAACATAAACATGTCAGTTTCTATTTACCTTTTCTTTAGCATGGATAAATGTCTCCACAAAAAATGACGTGGACAATTGAGCAGCCATTTCCGTAATATCGGACTGCAGGCTGATGAGAGTCTGAGGAATGTATCCACATACTTGCCACATAAAGCTGGAAAACAACAATACACATTTAGTATCTGTATCATACATGCTATCTTTCAAAATTTAAGAGTGTGTGAAACAAGTCACTAATCTTTCTAGCCACATGGCACATTAGTGCATGTCAAGTCTTACTTCCAACACACACACACACACACACACACACACACACACACACACACACACACACACAAAAGCACACTTGGAGAAAAAAGGGAGCAGAACACACATTTTTTAATGGAATAATATAATCCGCTTTAGCCAGGATCATTTACTTATAAAATCTGAAGATTTTGGGAGCTATCTACATGTTCATCATCAGAAGTGTAGCTGCTGTTAAGTCTCAAATTACTTCTCTAAGGATGCAGTGCTCCTGATTCTAGTAACTGTTTCTGTTCCACTCCAGGCTCTTCCAGTTTGAGTATTACCCATGGGCAGCCAGGTGCCTGCAGTCAGAAGTGGAAAGGAAAAGGCAAACAGCTCAAGTGTGGTAGTCAGTACTTTCCACACAACAATGCCAGCTACTGGTTTTGACCACAACTAACAAAGTATAATCACTATGAGATGTGTTTGAATTGTCTGTTTATCTACTAACATTTTGTAACATTTATGGAACATGACATCTTTTTATTCGCAACTGATGCAATATTTTGTGTCAGACCCCATTTTTCCATATGACACACACAATTTCTCAGTGCTGGATGTGAATCTGCAACCTTTCTGTAGTTTTTATCCTTCTCATGATACGAAGAAGCTGTTGCAATATGTTGATTTGCACATTTGATGTCAGGTTTATTTCTGGGAAGCTTGGCAAATGCACTTCAAAATACCACTATAATAAATTATTCCTGCTTAATAACTCTCCTTTAACAGAATGCAATTTTGTAAATTAGTACATTGCAATAGAACTTTTGAAGAAATGGAATCTAGTGTGACAGAAAATGGTGTGATAAATAATTTCAATTCATTTTCTAGACTCCTTAAGTTCTGAATTCTTGTCTTAAAACTGTGACAAAGTGATAGCATGTCTTGTTAAAAAATCATAATATCTGTGGTGGGGCATGCTGTAGTGACAAAAGACAGTACAGGTTGCTTTCCCAAGCTGCCTTTCAAACAGACTCAGTTCATCCGTGAACACAGTAACTCCATCGTACATGTAAATAATGAGCAAACACATCCCTTGAAACATCACTTAAGTTATTTTAAATATCATACTTCATCAGTGAGGAAGGCTGTTTGCACCAACAGAACACGGAGCAAACATGGTGTAATAGGTCTGCATGGCAAGCTGCATGCGATTGCCTGTGACCTATTGGGTAGAGTTGGTACCATCTGTCCTATTAAATCAAACTGAAATACAAATAATTCCCTCCAATAGCAAAATAAGATATCATGATGTTATGCACTATTACATTTAGTACTAAACTTTCGGCAGGATGGAGAACAGCAATTTCTTCCAGCAATACTGTTCCTGTTAACTAGAATACGAGCACTTGCGTGACATCTTTTTTTTTTTTTTTTTTTTTTTTCTCTTAGAGCCTCTTTTACAGTATGTAGTTTAAGCAGACAACAAATGGTCAATGGGAATCAAATAATTATGACTTAAATTTAGATGGCTGTGCAGCATCAGGCTAATGCCATTCTGTACTTCAATGCTAAGTCTAATAGGACATACATAAAAATTGTGGCATTAAGATACTTTTACATCTAAGAGATAATTTGAGTCTCAGGGTACCCAGGTTTAAAGCATTTTTGGCACAAACTGTGTAGACAAACAGTTCAAACCACTAGCGCACTCAATATCCCTGGCACATTCAATACTGACAAGCTGGCCAGCACAGGCTGTAGCATTAACATAATGCATACAGTTATAGGTGGAAGCTACATTGAGGGCAAAGACAGCTTTCGAAAGCCTGAAAGACTGTAATAGAACATGCTGTAATACCACAGATGAAATATCACTCAAGAGGCAAATGCCAAAATTCTCTGTTCTTAATATCTGGTCTCCATCTTAAAAATGAGAGTCTTTTTGTTATCTATTCCTACAGGTGTTATGAGTTAACAATACTAAATTACAATGACACACAGCTGATGAAAATATATAACAGGAAAATATGGGTGCCCAACTGTAAATTAGGTCAAGAGACTCTTGAAGAGAGAGGCAAATCTTGCTATATCTGAAGTAGAATAGAAGCAGAAGGAAGATGCAAGAAATGCATAATAGTAATGATTGTACAAGGGAAAAAACTTCCTACAAAAACAATATGAAAAGCTATGTTTGGGTTAAATCTCAAAACGAGTATGAAACAACTGATTATGACAGAAATGAAACAATTAGGAGTCTTCGTAATGTGGTGTTGCTGGAGACATTTGAGACACAGGTCTCAAAATCAAATTTTAAAGAGCAAGGTATTTTGAAGGACAGATGTGGAGGATAACTACTGTAAAGTTTGGAAGGTGGGAGACAAGGTACTGGTAGAAGTAAAGCTGTCATAGTACTTGGAGTGGGTCCTGACACAGTTTGGAATTACTGTATGATGCCTATTATGACCCTCTTCACCTGTCGGCGGTCTCTGTCAGTCAACAGATGGGGTCGGCCTGTACGCTTTTGTGTTGTACATGCCCCGTCATGTTTCCACTTCACTATCACATCGGAAGCAGTGCACCTCGGGTTGTTTAGGAGTATGGAAGTCTCACATACAGACTTACAACACAAGTGACACCCAATCACCTGACCACGTTTGAAGTCCGTGAGTATATTTACAATATGCAGCTGATATTTTTCTCATCAATATATCAATGGTTTGGATACTGTTTTGAAAAGAGGTTATAAGATGAACATCAGCAAAGAAAAAGATGGGTAACAGAATGCAGCCAAAAGAAGTCAGGCCATACGGAGGGAAGTACATTAGGAAATGTTGTTGTTGTGGTCTTCAGTCCTGAGACTGGTTTGATGCAGCTCTCCATGCTACTCTATCCTGTGCACGCTTCTTCATTTCCCAGTACCCACTTCAACCCACATCCTTCTGAATCTGCTTAGTGCAGTCATCTCTTGGTTTTCCTCTACGATTTTTACCCTCTACGCTGCCCTCTAATACTAAATTGGTGATCCCTTGATGCCTCAGAACATGTCCTATCAACCGATCCCTTCTTCTGGTCAAGTTGTGCCACAAACTTCTCTTCTCCCTAATCCTATTCAATACTTCCTCATTAGTTATGTGATCTACCCATCTAATCTTCAGCATTCTTCTGTAGCACCACATTTCGAAAGCTTCTATTCTCTTCTTGTCCAAACTATTTATCGTCCATGTTTCACTTCCATACATGGCTACACTCCATACAAATACTTTCAGAAATGACTTCCTGACACTTAAACCTATACTCGATGTTAACAAATTTCTCTTCTTCAGAAACGCTTTCCTTGCCATTGCCAGTCTACATTTTATATCCTCTCTACTTCGACCATCATCAGTTATTTTTCTCCCCAAATAGCAAAACTCCTTTACTACTTTAAGTGTCTCATTTCCTCATCTAGTTCCCTCAGCATCACCCGACTTAATTCGACTACATTCCATTATCATCGTTTTGCTTTTGTTGATGTTCATCTTATACCCTCCTTTCAAGACACTGTCCATTCCGTTCAACTGCTCTTCCAAAGTCCTTTGCTGTCTCTGACAGAATTACAATGTCATCGGCAAACCTCAAAGTTTTTATTTCTTCTCCATGGATTTTAATACCTACTCCAAATTTTTCTTTTGTTTCCTTTACTGCTTGCTCAATATACATTAGGAAATAAAACACTAACAACAGTAGATGAGGTTAGCTATTTGGACAGCAAAATAACTGAAGATTGTTGAAGTATAGAGGATATAAAATGCAGGCTGGTAATAGCAAGAAAAGCATTTCTGTAATTAAAAAAAAATATTTGCTAATATCCAATATAAATTCAAATTGTAAGAAATTTTTTCTAAAGCTATTTATTTGGAATGGAGTCTATATGGAAATGAAACATGGATGACAAGCAGTTCAGACAAGAAGAGAATAGAAGCTTTAGAAATGTGGTGTAATAGAATAACGTTAATCAAAGGGCTAGTCTGAATAACAGACGAGGTCTATACACAATGGAAAAATATACATTCAAAAAATTTAAATGAAGTAATTTGCAAGCATGCTGACTTGATCACTGTTATCTTTTTCTTCAGATTAAAATTGTTCTCATACTTAGAATTCATCGTTACAATTACAAATTTTGCGATATAAATAAAGCACACATACTAGCTTGTTAAGAATTTAGCAAATATTTTGTTATTTCCAGAAACCCCTGTAAGTAATGTTAGGTGGTCCTCTGCCAGGCTTTAGACATCATGTTTATGCCCCAGTTGCACTAGTGCACATCGCCATCAAACGTGGCTGGCTCTGAAAAACAAACCCACTGCCTACTTGTCAGCTACACTTGCACATTGAACCTGTACCTGCAGCTGGATCACTACAGTAGCATATTTGGTTCTCCCTAAGAGTGAACGGAAATGCTCTTATGCACTTGTTGAGAAAGAGGCATGCACCTACATGTGTGCCTCTACTTGCATGTGGGGCAAGCACAGGCCCAAGGAAACTAGGTGTGATGTGCAGAGATGTAAATGCAGCCTTACAGTGTCTATGAAATACATGACAGTGTTATTCTTCCCCATCTTTAATTATTATTATTATTATTATTTTCAGATCAAATTGTTATGTCAGTTTTAAAAATAATCAAGCAATCTCTTTTCTTAGTACTTACTTGAAGTATGTATGTTCAAAGATGTTCTTATCCTGAAGGAAGTGCATGTTATCTTGCCAGATCCAGTCTTCAAGCTCTTTGCTAAGTTCAAATGTGGGTTGTTGCTGTGCTTTGGAAGCAGCAGGTGGTGAGGCAGCAGTGGCTGCTTGTGGTACTGTGAGAGCATCTGCCTCTGGTTCTTCCTTTGAGCCCCGCTGCTCTCCATCGCGGCTTACCCATTCATAGAACAGCATATATGCGCTATTTGTTTTTTCAAAGCTGAAGTCCATGAATTTATCTGTTACTGAGTCGTATGTCTTGCTCTAAAAATTGAGGAGAAAACAAAAAGAAACAGTTGCAGATTATACATGGTTCAACAGTGTGGCTGATACTAGAAACATAGGACACGACAAATTTTCATGGTACTGAATAGATAGAAATAGATTTCACAGAATGTACCTCCCTAATTAATTAAAACCCAGTATATCAGGTACAAGGTACCACTTATATGTCCATTGCCTTTCTCCCATATGTTAGCAAAACCTAAAATCCCAATGTAACTTCTGAAACCCAAACAAATCCAAATACAACAATGCTCAATTTAATGTCCTGGATATATGCAGCTACAAGTTTCTTTTTCTAACATACAAAAGAATGGAACAAAAAACTGAGAATCTGTTGGGTGATGATCAGTTTGACTTTAGGAAAGGCGAAGGCACAAGACAGGCAGTTGTAATGTTGCGCTTAATAAGGAAAGCAGGACTTCAGAAAAATCAAAAGTCAATACATGTTCATAGGATCTGTTGACCTACAAAAAGCATCCAACAATTTAAAATGGTGCTAGAAGTTCAAACTTCTCAGAAACTTAAATGTCTGTGATAGGGACAGATAGGTAATATACAATACTTACTAAATCAGCAAAGCTTTGCAATTGCCTAAATAAATGTGGAAGTAATTCCATATCCTCTATATCCGCATCCAGTGATGCATATTGGCTGAAGATGACACCGCAGTCGGTTGGTACTGTTTTAAAAATATGTAGCCTATGTCGGTCTCGATGTCTATTTGAGTATAATGTAAAAGTTTAAAGTAAATTGGCCAAGAACTTTTTAAGAAGTGCATCTTCATGTTTTTGCGGCATAAAGACTGTGCCATAAAATTTCGGGCATGCAGCCGCATAAATTCAGTTTCTCCTGCTTCTAATATTTCGGCTGAATAAGTCCAGCCATCTTCAGAGTGAGCCTAGGTGACTAATGTTCCAGCAGTTGCTCCATCCTTTTAAACTCGAGGACTGAACTACTGTGTATGCGGCCAAAGATACACATGGCGCCAGTGACGTTGATAGGCGGCAAAGAGGTGTAACATATCCATGGAAATTAAATCTATGGCTGCGCAGTCGATCCAAATGGCGATATTGATGTGTCACTGAGAGCTGTAGCGTCGCGACGTCTTTGTGATTTAATTACAGAAATTGCCTGATTCCATGCTTTGTCCAAGCTGAAGCCAATATCTCTATTAATTAAATTAGTCGTCAACCAAATTTCAATTGCTTCTTTCATTACTGAGTCCCAGAAAGATGAAGTTGAGGGTAAAATTTCGACATTATTGCACACCAATAGAGTGCCCAGTGTCAATACAGTGATCTGCCGCTGCAGATTTATTAGGTTGTAAGACACGGGTGTACCTGTATTGCTCTGTGCTTTTCTCCTGGACTGTAAGTGTTGTCTGTCCAATGTATGAACGGCCGCAGACACAGGGGATCTTATAAACCCCAAGCTTCCGAAGCACCAAATTATCCTTTAACGGAACCCAGGAGCGCTGCAGTCTTTGGTGGAGGGCAAAAATCACTTTCACTTTGTTTCCAGAGGATCCATCCTATTTTTGATGAAAGGCTTCCCACATATGGCAGGAAAGCCATGGATTTATAACTTTCCGTGTCTTCCTCCACTTTTCTAGTGCCTACTCAGAACTCTAGTACACAGAGCACACGTCATTGCTGACGACAGCAGTCTGAAGGACTAGCTTCTACACCTGAGAAGAGTTTTTGAAGCCAACAGGTACTCTCCACAGCAGATACGTAAGGCACTACAAATGAAATCAAGAACCTGGTTGTAAGCTTGTAGAGACACTGGCTCCAAAACCTCAACCTTCTACTTTGCATTAACAAAATATCTCCATAACCAATAAAATATTTTAGGATTTTAATAATTTTAATATGAATAGTACATGGTTTGACAAACTTTACTGATTTAACTGATGCATATTTTAGATATACCAATTGAGCTTCTTTTATTTAGACGATTTTCTGTCACCAGTTTGTGTGGTGATAAATTTATATTTTTTGGAGTGTTATTTTACACAGAATTTATTTATAAGAACAATGTACTATTTATTATATTATATAATATGAAATATTTCATTAATGCTAACTCTGCAGTGTTGACTATCAATTCTGTCAAGCTACTGCTATGGTAATTCTGTCAATGATATAATGCTGTATGAAACTGGTGGAGCTTACAGTATATATTCTTGGTTAATGTTGCCTTATTCAGCAGTTGATGTTCGTGCTCTTTCAGATATTGCTCTGTCTGCCTCCACCATCATAGGTATAAAATTGTTATTATTGTAAAAAAAACTCCACATTAATAGGCCATGAAGGCCCAACAGTACCAACTGGCCGCCACATCATCCTCAGCCAACAGATGTCACCAGGTGTAGATAAAGAGGAGCATGTGGTCAGCATACTGCTCTCCCTGCCATATGTCATTTCTGATGTCGGAGCCACTATCTCTCAATCAAGTAGCTCCTCAGTTTGCCTCAAGGGCTGAGTGCACCCAAATTGCCAACAGCACTCGGCAGACCGGATGGTCACACATCAAGTACTAGCCCAGCCTGAGAGTGCTGAACTTCGGTGACCTGACACGAACTGGTGGTACCACTGCGGCAAGGCCATATCTGTTTTTATTGTAGCTTTCATTTGAAATATTTTTTTAGCCATATTACCATCTCTTTGTACAGAACTCCCTCTGCATATGTATTACTATTGTACTGCAGTGCTTCAAGCCTGAAGATAATCTAATTTATAGATTGAAACTGGTTACCAAATAAACATTTATCATGGTCAGGGCTGTTTTACTGAATTTTAACACTTTTAATCACTGTTTATGCACCACTGATAGAATGTTTTCTAAAACTTTAACTTACGAAATTACGAATAATGTATCCACATCTATTGTGCACTTGGGGATCGGAACATTCTTGAAATTATCTAGTAGTGCTAACAAAAGTACTAAAGTAAAAGAACAGCCTGGTGGAAATGAGGTAATTCTTTCATCGTGTATAAATGTTAACTTGACTTCTATTTATATATTTATTTATGTGTGTATACACTGCACTGAACTCTATCCTGAACTGCCAGTACACTGAATGCTCCTTTCAGTAATTTATATCTTAATCATTTCTTTCACTTTTGGGAGGTCCCTACTTGCCTGGACAATATATATATATATATATATATATATATATATATATATATATATATATATATATATATATATATATATATATATATATAAGATTCCAAGACTTACCAAGCGGGAAAGCGCCGGCAGACAGGCACATGAACAAAACACACAAACACACACACAGAATTACGAGCTTTCGCAACTGGCAGTTGCTTCGTCAGGAAAGAGGGAAGGAGAGGGAAAAATGAAAGGATGTGGGTTTTAAGGGAGAGGGTAAGGAGTCATTCCAATCCCGGGAGCGGAAAGACTTCCCTTAGGGGAAAAAAAGGACAGGTGTACACTCGCACACACACACACACACACACATATCCATCCGCACATACACAGACACAAGCAGACATATTTAAAGGCAAAGAGTTAAGGGCAGAGATGTCAGTCGAGGCGGAAGTACAGAGGCAAAGAAGTTGTTGAAAGACAGGTGAGGTATGAGCGGCGGCAACTTGAAATTAGCGGAGGATGAGGCCTGGCGGATATCGAGAAGAGAGGATATACTGAAGGGCGAGTTCCCATCTCCAGAGTTCGGATAGGTTGGTGTTGGTGGGAAGTATCCAGATAACTCGGACGGTGTAACACTGTGCCAAGATGTGCTGGCCGTGCATCAAGGCATGTTTAGCCACAGGGTGATCCTCATTACCAACAAACACTGTCTGCCTGTGTCCATTCATGCGAATGGACAGTTTGTTGCTGGTCATTCCCACATAGAAAGCATCACAGTGCAGGCAGGTCAGTTGGTAAATCACGTGGGTGCTTTCACATGTGGCTCTCCCTTTGATCGTGTACACCTTCCGGGTTACAGGACTGGAGTAGGTGGTGGTGGGAGGGTGCATAGGACAGGTTCTACACCGGGGGCGGTTGCAAGGGTAGGAGCCAGAGGGTAGGGGAGGTGGTTTGGGGATTTCATAGGGATGAACCAATGTGGAAGTTTCTTTCTGTTTTTTATATATATATATATATATATATATATATATATATATATATATATATATATATATATATATATATATAAAAGAAACACACACATAAAAGAGATGCTTCCAAGATTGTGGAAGAATGCAGGAGGTTCTCTCTTCAATAAAAGTTAACCTTGTAATTTATTTCATTTACCTCTATCAAGAAAACCTCTATAAACTATCAAAATGGTTACAGTTTCAAAACAAATTAACATTTTTAGGTTTAATGAGACACAAAGAGTAATCAAAAAATAATTGGGATTTTTAAATTTCTTTATACATACAATTTTCAGTATTTTTTGTCTGTCTTGTTGCATGTTCCTGAGGTATGTTTGCATTTTCAGTTGTTTTTAATATTCAGTTTATTAATAAGAACTGAAAAGGTTATAAGTGTTTTCGAGTGCTTGGCAAATTCTTATGTTCGAAAAACATGGATCAAGGATCTGCATTAAACGTTTCTTGATAAATGGAATAAAGTGGAGCACTACATTTGAAATTTTGAATGTGGCTTTTGACAAAGTTTCTATGAGTAAGATAAGAGTTTACAAGTGGTACAAATGCTTCAAAGAGAGCCGAGAAGATGTTGAAGACAATGATGACAATGATGGCCACCACCCTGGACACCCTAGCATGTAAGTTATTAATGGCAGTGTGGAAGTTGTAAAGAAAGTGGTTCTGTTGTTTTCGAAAAACTGCCAAATAACCATAAGAGAGTTGCTGATGATATCAGCATATCCTTTGATCATTCCAAGCAATTTTTTCGGGTCTTTTGTGCATGAAAGGTGTAGCAACAAAGCTTGTTTCAAAACTTTTGAATTACTACCAAAAGCGATGTGATGTAGACATCGCTCAGGAGTTGCTGAATGAAGTTGACAACATTCCAGAACTTCTGAAGAAGGTTATAACAGGTGACAAAATGTGGGTATACACATATGATGTTGAAACCCAAAGTCCAATTGTCCTATTGGAAACCACCTGAAGAGTCACGACCGAAAAAAATTTGACAAGTTCAATTATGTGTAAATGTTCTGTTTATTGTTTTCTAGAAGTTATGTTCTGTTTGCTGAAGTAATCCAGAGAAAACAACCAGAATTGTGGCAAAACTTTTCATGGAAATTGAATCATGATAATTCTCCCACTCACACCTCAATGCTTGTTCATGATTTTTAGCGAAAAACAAAACTGTTATGTTGTTTCAGCCACTGTATTCACCAGACGTGGCATTCTGAGACTTCTTCCTATTCCCGAAGCTGAAGAGAACCATGAAAGGATGACGTATTGTTACTATTAATGAGATAAAAACAGAATCACTGAAGGAGCTGAAGAGTGTAATGAAAACTGGATTCCAGAAGTTCTTCCAAGATTGAGAAAAAGTGCTGACACAAGTGTATTATATCTGAGGGAGATTAATTTGAAGGAGCCAAAAAATTCCCTTTACTGTGTGATCGCATCTCATATGTTGGTGTTTATAAGCAAAACATATTAAAATATTCTTTCTGCTCTACATGAAGTACCTTACTATGGGTACATGAATCAGTGAAAATGGTCATATTTCAAGAGAGGATAATGACCATGTTCTGTTCATGTGGACAAAATCTGACTGTTTAACATTATAATAGGAAAGTTTGCAATACTTCCAATTACAGTATAATAATTGAGGTTAGGTTATATAAAATTGAGAACCCGGCTGTATTTTACTTCAGCCAAGAACAATGAGAGGTCTCTCATGTCAGGTGCAGCGGTGCAAGTGACAAGGGATACAAAACTATAAGTCTTTGCATTCCATATGGTTTAGTACTCAACAACTGTATATTACAAAATACAAAATGCAAGTGCTGGAAAAAGTAAAATCAGTTGGCAAAGCAGAACATGAGGAGGGAAAAAAAGAGTCATAAGAAAAGTAGTTCAACCATTTCCTTGAATTCAAGGTTTTTAGTACCACATCTGTGGTACAAAAATATGTAACTTAGCTGCCAAAAATCCTTGAAGGTTTTGGGAATTTGATGGAACTTGCTGCAGACTGCCACACTTTCATACTGCACATTGCCTGTTGTTTCTATAATATATTTCTTTTTCTAAGTCATCAGCCTTCTCACTGGCTTGATGTGATCTACCACGTTGTCTTCTCTTGTCACCAGCTGCGACATAGTTGCGAATATGAATAGTGATCCAATACTGTTAAATGTTTTTTTTATTCCAGCCTTTGAGTTGCGAAGTGACTCTGTGGACAACATTGCCTATTTTACACCATATTTTAGTTCTACATGATGATGCTTTGCTGAGTGTATAAATGTTTTGACGATGTCATTACAGCTTTATCGCATTAGGACATGGCGTAGAACAAATCTGACTGAAACTGGTCATCATCAAAAGAATTTATATTATGATCAAAGGTGGAATAAAAAAAACAGGAGATATACTGAGTCACAGATAAGCACAACAAAACAGACTGTCACAAATAAATAAAGCTTTCGGCCATTAAGGCCTTCGTCAACAATAGACGTAGAGAGAGAGAGAGAGAGAGAGAGAGAGAGACACACACACACACACACACACACACACACACACACACACACACACACACAACTCACACACGACCGCAGTCTCAGGCAACTATAACCACACTGCAAGCAGCAGCACCAGTGCATGATGGGAGTGGCGACTGGGCGGGGGTGGGATGAGGAGGGATAGTATGGTGAGGGTGGTGGACAATGAAGTGCTGCACGTTAGACAGAGGGCAGATGAGAGGTGGCGGTGGTGGGAGTGAGAGAGGGGGGGGGGAGGAAGCAGTGGAGAAGGAGAGAGGTAAAAAGACTGGGTGTGTTGGTGGAATGAGAGCTATTATAAGATGCAATAAGCCATTTGGGCCATGTATATTCTCTAGTTCACGATCTTATCCTCTTTTCGATCTTATTCGAAATGTTTTAATCTCTGACTATACAGCAGTATATGTCACACAAACACAATTAACCATGTGATTTTTTAAAAAAATCATAAAATTACTGTACTATAAAAAGATAATTTTTTGTTTATGTGAATATATGGCTCTGAGCACTATGGGACTTAACATCTGTGGTCATCAGTCCCCTAGAACTTAAAACTACTTAAACCTAACTAACCTAAGGACATCACACACATCCATGCCCGAGGCAGGATTCGAACTTGCGACACGTAGCGATCACTCGGTTCCAGACTGAAGCGCCTAGAACCGCACGGCCACACCGGCCGGCTATGTGAATATATGTTATCATAATTGTTCTATTGTGCTGTTGGGTGAAATTTATTTGATGTAAATTAATTTTTATTTAATGTTTTATGATTCAATCTTGGTATGAATATATCTTTATTGATGTACTTTGGAGCAATGTTAACTGGGTGTGGGTGGGCTGTATGTTGTCTGGCAGGAAGGAAAGAAGGAGAGGTGTAAAGTTTTCTGGAGTTGCGTGTATAATGGAATGTATTTCCCTGAGTGAACATTGTAATTCATGGCAGCAAGGCATCTACGACTATTAAAAATGAAAGTTACATACAAATCAGTTTGTTGTCTATGTTAGTTCAAGAAACATGTCAACCTACAGGGTTTCCAGACCTACAAGAGAATCTGGCTTCCAGACTGAGGCAATTCAAGCAATAGATTGAAGGAGATCCTCAAAAACCAGATGAGTAATTTTTCTTGAAAACTACCACTAGGTTTGGGCAATATTTCTACTCCATGAACAATTATTACAATTAATGGTCATACAAGGTGCGTAACAAAGGAGGTTGTTATAAAGTGGTGCCACTGTGACCAGGATACTTGTACGTTTGGATTTCTGACAGTGTTTATGCTTCATGTGACCAAAAAGCATAAAATTGTGTTGCAAAGTACAATGATTTGAAATCAAATATAATCTGACATAATACATGTGGAGAAGTTTTGGAATGAAGCAACACTATGGACATACATGGTTGTAAAGGTAGAAGCATTATTACTAAAGTTGATGCTACCTACCCAATCCAGGACAATAATAAGCTAAGTACCAATTAAAACAATTTTTTTTATTTTCTCAGTGCAGTACTGTGTGAACATTTTGACTGTTTCTTTTTTTGGACTGATAATTTAAGAACAAATTTACAAAAAATGGAACACAATCCGAACAATTAAATAAATATGTCGAGCCTATCAGGTTCAACTAGTGACTTTAAACAGGAAATAGCCCATAAAGACATGTTTCAGGATGTATTAGGCAATAGTCAACCAAAAAAGTTAAATGAAATCAGTGTAGACTCAGGATTTGTAGACCGTAGCGTGTTAGATTCGAGTCCAGACCATCAGAAACAAGAACAGTCGCACATAAGTGAAAAATCCAAACAGTTAAATTTACAAGACATGTTTACTGCATTAATGTCATCAATGGAAAAAAATAGTGAAAAACTGTCATTGATAGAAAAAAAACGGTGAAAAACTTGAAAAGCCGATAGTCCCAGAATGTAATCTCATTACAAAAATAGGGGAAAAACAGGGGAAGTTGACAAGGATCTCAGATAGGTGCTGTTGAAGTTAGATGTAAAGATGCTGTTGGAGACACTAGCAAACAAGCTGTAACCTTTATAAATAAGTTAAATGAAAAAATAGGCAGTGTTGCCTTAGATGTAGATGAAAAAGTTCCAAAGATAGCTGAGATAACAGACTCAATTGTGTCAGACTTACATAGTGATGTCACTATTATAAAAAAAAAAAAACAAGTAGAACAGTTACAAGATGGGGCTTATCTAAAAACATTCTGTAATGTAGGACACCCAAGCTATCCTACTATGCCACTAAAAAGGTTTCCCTGGTGACAAACATTTTCATCCAGCTGATTTTATACAACATTGCCGTGACAGTTTTCTCCCTGGTATGAGCGATGAATTAAAAATTAAGTTTATTAATAGATCATTAGAAGGAGAAGCCTTGTCATGGGCTAACCGACTGGACTGAAGCAATTTACCTATAGATGAATTTGAAAAGTGTTTCTTGATAAGGTTTTGGTCTGACACTGAACAAGCAAGGATAAAGAGTGAGTTTTTAAATGGTCCAATGTACAGGGAGCATAGAGGAGTATGAAAGAGTTTTGCAAAGACAAGATCATGAAACTTGCACACTTAGACCAACCTTTTGATGAATTAACTCAAACAGACGTACTTAAGAGAGGGCTACCAGAGAGAATTCAAATTGGGTTAGTTTACGGGTCAGATGATTCTGTAGACAAGTTCCTACAATATGTAGAAAAGTTAGACAGGGCATATAATGGTTTTGGCCAACATAGTATTTATTTCAGGAGGCCGAACTGGAGTAACCACAATCATGATAGAAATACTAATAGTAATGACAATTTTTAGCAAAGACTTAACACCGCCACCCTAGGGAGGAATGACAGGAATCCAAATAATTTTAGAAATTATCAAGATGTAGGACCAAACCATGGGGACCAACAGTTTTGTGAGAAAAGAAATTCTGGGAACAGAAATGGTGATAGGAATTTTGAAAATAGAGGTGGACAATGGACAAATAATAACCAGTCCACCCCACATGTGAGAGATAATGATAGTAGAGGTGATAGCTTAAATTGAAACCCTCTCGGTTGGCAGAAACATTGGTGAACAGTCATTTTTGGCAGTAAACAGAAACCTACACAACACTGATTATATAAAATTCAGCAAGTTAACACCTATTTCATTATTTTCTGAGTATAGTAGTAATGCAGGAGGATGTTTTTCTGCTTGTAGTGAAAAATGTTTTTTGATTATACCAAAAGGGTAAGGTAATGGAATTCAACAAAATGAACAAGTATATCAAACTTTGTTGAACATAACCAGTGAACATGTAAGTGTAAAAGGTTGTATAATTGCAGGAGTAATGAGATTAGTACCCAGTATGTAGACAATGTTTGGTAAATTTTGAGGAAGTATATGGTGTGTGTGTGTGTGTGTGTGTGTGTGTGTGTGTGTGTACGTAGCAATTAGTAGAAGAGTCCACCTGAGATATTTAATGTCATGCACTAGTTTTCAATGTGTTTGTAAAATGCAACAGGTGAAATTACAGTTGCCTAGTCAAATGCATTTGAAAGTAATGACGTGATTGTAGGGAGTGTTACCTTTCTGACCCTTAAGCTAAAGTAATATGATTGTATACAGTAATGAGTTGTGCAAGCAAAGCAATGATTACAAACAGTAAAGTAATAAAACATGTAGAAAGTGTAACGTCTGTTTCTATTGTTAGAGGAAAAGCTATACCAATTGTGAGGTCTGCAGCTATGTGATGTTATTTTGTGAGGTTGATCTATTATGTAAGATGAAGCAGGTGGTTTTTCTTAGGTGATGATTATTATGGAGTATTCAATGGAGTAATGAGGAGATATTATGAGGATACGAGGTAAAGTTATTATGTTGATGCAATGAGGAGATATTTGATGTATTTAATGAAGTATTGGTGTATTACTGATGTAATGAGGAGAATAATGTTATGTAGGGACTGGTTAGGGAACCTGTTTTTTCTTACTGTGGTGAAAGTATATGAAAGACACACTTCGTTAGCAAGTTTTGTAATGCAAGTTGGATATGACTTGAAGTAACAGATGCAAGTAAATACTCAATCATATTTATGCAGAAAGGTTTATTCTATGTGAAGTGTAACACCTTTTATAATTAGGCAATATGTCAGTAATCTCTACACTGAAAAGTAATTAAGCATCTTGGTAGTAAATAATGTGAAGAACATGACACTTGAAAATAGGAAGTAAACTGGAGATTTTTTTTTAGTGAATTAACCGCTCTACCGTCACACCAATACATCATTACACACTGTTGAAAGGTAAAGAGAAGTGAAAACTGTTTATTTCTGAACTTATGAATTTTTTTTATACTTACGCTGAACCATATAACATAAGTCAGGATGAAAAATCTGAACACTTGATAGTTGATGTATTCAGTACTCAAAAGGCTATATGAATTGAACTACTTACTGTGTCAGGATAGACACTTGACATTTAACTGTTCTGTTATTGAAATCTGTGGGTACTTGTTTCTCAAAAAATTGATACAGAATATTATTTGTGTACAGTATATAACTTTTTGTATTACCTAAGTGGGTATTTTCCAATTCTATCTAGCTCTTGGTGGATTTTGAACCGGAAATGGTATGTAAATTTCAGACAACCCCATGATCTGGGGAGGACATTTTCATTGTTTTTAGTTTTAAGTGTTAGTTACATGACATGCTCTATGTACATTCATCATAGTGCTTATAAATATAAGTTATTTCATTGATGTTGTGTAGTATCCTCAGCCATGAGTTGAACAACATTGATAGTGAACTTAGCTGTGAGTTTAAACACACTACATGGTATCCCCAAATTGAAGTTGTGACATGTTAGCGCACCGGACTTATATTTGAACTGCTATACAATAATCTAGTATCCTGGAACTGAGTAGTGCTTATGTAGCACACAGAACTTTATCAAATGCTTTGATGTTTCAGTAGTGTCTACGCTGCACACAGTATTTCATGAACTACTGACAATGTAAAATGGCATTGTAAGCCAAGGTAGCGCAAAAAAGACACAGAGGACTTGCTTCTAAAATATGGTATCGCATTTTTTGGTAGTAAAATTGGTATCATGACCCACAATATTGAAAGTGGTTTCTTACTTCATAGTTATGATGACACTAACAGAAAATAGTATTAACTTTTCAAAAAAATTGAGTAACTTTAGGAAGGCAAGTGTGTAAGAGAACAAATCATTTATCTTAATTTTCTGCATCAAAACCAAGTTAAAAATTACTGATTGTTGACTGTTAGCTTTAGTCTTGTTACCCCTAAAGCATTAATATTTGCTTTACAGTTTTGTCTTAGTATAAGTATTTTTTCTTTAATATTACTAATTAGTATTTGTACAAAATTCAACAGCACAATTACATCTGACAAAATCTAAAATATTATCTTGTGAGAAATAACCTTATTCAATTTTTTTTTCAAGATGAGTTAATATTTGCTTTTACCTAAGGGTTTGCCAAGTATTCTTTTCACTTAACTTCAAATCAGTTAAGAAGTCATTTTGACATTTCTCGGTTTTCTTGAAACTCAGATTCTGAGAGCCTTATCTATCTTGCAATTTTCTCATGAAATATTTCATACATGTGATTACGGAACTTTGGATTCTGAAGCTGATATACTGTGAAATGTTGTAGGAAATACCCAGGGAGCCTTCTCCACTCCTCAAATATTATCAAGACCATGATAGGTATGTAGAACCATCTGACACCACCCTCCAATTCAGCCTCCACCAAACACCTCCTTTTATCAGTCTTCAGCATCACCTCGGTTCCCAGAACTACTGAAGATAGACACTGACTGTGTGTACTGTATCACAGACACAGTTTCTCTGACTGTTTGGAGATGTCACTATACCCATGCAAAGATGTAAACAATCATGCATGCACAGCGGCTATTAAACAGAGGGGGTCTGACAGCTCATTAGTCCCAGGCATTCCACCAGGAAGGAAGTACATGGCTCCTGTTGTCTGTAATTCAGCCATACCTAGATGGTAAATATCATGGTTCAATCGTGCCAACAATTTTACTTGGTGCCAGGAATGGCTCCCAACAAGGGAAGTGTCCAGGTGTCTCAGAGTGAACCAAAGCAATGTTGTTCGGACATGGAGGAGATACAGAGAGACAGGAACTGTCGATTACATGCCTCGCTCAGGCCACCCAACAGTTACTAATGCAGTGGATAACTGCTCCCCATGGATTACAGCTCAGAGGAACCCTGACAGCAATGCCACCATGTTGAATAATGCTTTCCGTGCAGCCGCAGGACATCGAGTTACGACTCAAACTGTGCACAATAGGCTACATGACGTGCAACTTCACCCCCGATGTCCATGGTGAAGTCCATCTTTGCAACCACAACACCCAGCAGCGCGGTACACATTGGCCCAACAACATGCCGAATGGACTGCTCAGGATTGGCATCACATTCTCTTCACCGATGAGTGTCGCATATGCCTTCAACGAGACAATCGTCGGAGATATGTTTAGAGGCAAGCCAGTCAGTCTGAGTGCCTTAAACACACTGTCAAGCAAGTGCAGCAAGGTGGAGATTCCCTGCCGTTTTGTGGTGGCATTATGTGGGACCGATGATTGCCACTGGTGGTCATGGAACGTGCCACAAAGGCTGTACGATATGTGAATGCCACCCTCCGACTGATAGTGTAACCATATTGGTGGAGCATTCGTCTTCACAGATGACAATTCGAGCCCTCATTGTGCACATCTTGTGAATGACTTCTTTCAGGATAATGGCATCTTTAGCCTAGAGTGGCAAGTGCATGTTCTCCAGACACGAACCCTATCGCAGATGCCTGGGATAGACTGAAAAGGACTGTTTCTGGACGACTTGACCCACCAACCACTCTGAGGGATTTACTCCGAATCGCTGTTGAGGAGTGGGACAATCTGGATCATGCAATGTGTGGTTTTCACGAGCAATAAAAAAGGCAGAAGTGATATTTATGTTGATTTCTATTCTAATTTTCTGTACAGGTTCAGGGACTCTTGGAACCAAGCTGATGCAAAACTTTTTTTGATCTGTGTATATTCTCAAATTCACGACCTTATCATTTTTTTTAAAGTTCTGAATTGGGGGGGGGGGGCCCTCCCTATGGTTCCCAAGCTGTGCAGCGACCATAAACCATAAAATTACCAAATAAGCAGCAACCAGTCCCAAGATAATGTTTTCTTTATTTAATATTGCAATAGTAAATAAAGAAAACATGATCCTGCAACTGGTTGCTGCTTATTTGGTAATCTTATTTGAAATGTTTAAACTCCAACTGTATGGTAGTGTATGTTGTGCTAACACAACTAACACCTGTGATTAAAAAAAACTAATTTTATAAAATTACTGTACTACAAAAAGATAAATTATTGTTTATGTGAATATTTGTTATCGTAATTGGTCTATTGTGCTGTTGAGTGAATTTCATTTTCTGTAAATTATTTTTGATTTAATGTTCTATGTTTCGATCTTGGTATGAATATATCTTTACTGAAGTACTATGGAGCAATGTTAGCTGGCTGCAGTTTGGTTGTATGTTGTCTGGCGGGAAGAAAGGAAGGAAGGAGAGATCTAAAGTTTTCTGCAGTTTCGTATAAATGAAATGTATTTCACTGAGTGAACATTGTAATTCATATAATTCATAGCAACACGTCATCTAGGACTATCAAAACTGAAAATTACTTATGAATTAGTTTGTCGTCTATGCTATTTCAAGAAACATGCAACCTATTGTTTCCAGACATACAAGAGAACCTGGCTTCCAGACTGAAGAAATTCAAGCAATGGATTGAAGGAGATCCTCAAAAACCAGATGATTTTTTCTTGAAAAATACCACTAGGCTTGGGCAATATTTCTACTCCATGAGCAATTTTTACAATTAACAGTCATCCAATGTACGTAACAAAGGAGGTCCTTAAACTGTCTAGTGCTAGAATGGGAACAGGGAAGGGCCTGGATGGGTGAGGACAGTGACTAACGCATGTTGAGGCCAGGAGGGTTACGGGAACGTAGGGTGTATTGCAGGGAGAGTTTTCACTTGTGCAATTCAGAAAATCTGGTGCTAGTGGGAAGGATCCATATGGCACAAGTTGTGAAGCAGTCATTGAAATGGAGGATGTTATGTTTGGCAGTGTGTTCAGCAACAGGGTGGTCCACTTGTTTCTTGGCCACAGTTTGTTGGTGGCCATTCGTGCGGACAGACAGCTTCTTGGTTGTCATACCCACATAGAATGCAGCACAGTGGTTGCAGCTTAGTTTTAGACTATGTGACTGGTTTCACAGGTAGCCCTGACTTTGATGGGATAGGTGATGTTCATGACCAGACTGGAGTAGGTGGTGGTGGGTGCATGTATGGAACAGGTCTTGCATCTAGGTCTAATACAGGGGTATGAGCCATGAAGCAAGGGGTTGGGAACAGGGGTTGTATAAGGATGGACGAGTATATTTTGTAGGTTCAGTGGACGGCGGAATACCATTGTGATAATGGACAGGACATTTCTCATTTCGTCACGATAAGGTAGTCGAAACATTGGTGGAGAATGTAATTTAGTTGCTCCAGTCCTGGGTGGTACTGACTGTATGGAAGGGACTTCTTAGTATGGAACAGGTGGCAGCTGTTGAAGCGGGGTATCGCTGGTGGTTAATAGGTTTGAAATGGATGGAGGTACTGATGTAGCCATCTTTGAGGTGGAGGTCAACATCTAGGAATCTGGCTTGTTGGTTTAATTAGGACCATGTGAAGCTAAAGGGAGAGAAGTTGTTGAGGATCTGGAGGAATGTGGATAGGGTATTCTCACCATTGATCCAGTTCGTAAGGATGTCATCAATGAAACTGAACCAGGTGAAGGGTTTAGGACTCTGGGTTCTTAGGAAGGATTCCGCTAGAAGGCCCATGAATTGGCTGGCGTAGGATGGTGAGATGCAGGTAACCATCACTGTGCCCCGGATATATCTCCTTATCCCTAGTCAGCTACTAGTCCCTTATACTGTTAGTGTGTTGTTGCTTGGCTCATGGAATCCCCCAAATGGGCTTACCACCAAATTACCCATCTATGGCTGCCACCCCTCCTTCTACAATGACCTCCACCTATTCAGATTCCGCCAATCCTTAGCCCTCACCAACATAGTCCTGGAAAACCACATCAACCAACCCCAACCTCCTTATGGTACCTTCTCTCCATCCACAAAATTCTCCTTGCATGCAATCCCAATTTTCTGGAACCCACAACACATATTGAAAGTCTTGCCTGCAGGAACTTGAGCAACATGCACAATGCCACCTCAAAAAACTCTCCACCCTGCTCACTTCCTATTCCTGCCTTGAAAGTACCACTGTCCGCCACCTCTACAACAACCTTCAAACTCCCCATGTCCCCTCATAGTAGACAAACCTCGTCTCTAAGACATACTACACTTACCCCACCCTCCAAAACTCCCTCCCACCACCACACAGAATCCAGAACAGAAACAGACACCTAACACAGTCATGCCTTTCCTTCAGAAGCCTTGGCCCCACAGAAATAACTGTCCTTTCCAAAGGCATCACATTTTGTCCCACTCCCAAATTCAATCTGCAGGACTTGTTAAACATCTTCTCTCCTTTTCCTGGTCCATACAATGGAAACACTTTTTCACCACCAATCCTACCAATCAGACTCATTCAGTGACCAATACTAAACCCTGTTTAACTTAATTCACTCCCCCATCAAATTATGATCCACTCCTACTGCCCCCAAATAACCGTCTGCAAACTTTCCAGAATTTCTTAACTTTGGTCACTTCTTGCACTCCTACTTTCTATGTGCTTCCTAAAGTCCATAAACCTAAACACCCAGGATGCTCCATTGTGGCTGGTTACTGTGCCCCCACTGAGAGGATCTCTGTTCTTGTAGACCAACACCTTCAGCCTATTACCCAGAACCTAACCTGCTATATAAAAGATACCTACAATTTCCTCCATCAACTCTCCACAGTGCCTGTCCATTTACCACATGGTGCCCTGCTTATCACTATTGATGTCACCTCCCTTTACACTAACATTCCTAATGCCCATGGCCTTACCACTATTGAACACTACATTTCTCAACACCTGACAGATTCCAAACCAACAACCTTCTTCCTAATCGCTCTAACCAACTATATCCGCACCCACAATTACTGCTCCTTTGAAGGCATTACCTACAAGCAAATCCAAGATACAGCGATGGGTATCCAAATCTCACCATCCCTCTGCCACCCATGGGCATTAAATCTGCGGTCCCTCTTGAAATATACCAAAGGTCTCACTGAAGTCTTCACAGACCGTAGTTAACCTCCCAACAATGTACAGAAACAAATCTCCCATGCCTTATTTTTCCAGTCTCCCATCACCTCCCAAAGTGCCACCGTTCGGTCACAAAGGAGCACTCCCTCATAACTCAGAACCACACAGGACTGGAGCAATTATTTACATTCTCCACCAGTGTTTCGACTACCTTTCATCGTGCCGAAATGAAAAATGTCCTGCCCACTATCACAGCAGTATTCTGCCGTCCACTGAACCTACACAATATACTCGGCCATCCTTACACAACCCCTATTCCCAAACCCTTGCTTCATGGCTCATACCTCTGTAATAGACCTAGATGCAAGACCTGTTCCACACATACTCCCACCACCAACCACCACCTACTCCAGTCCAGTCACGGACATCACTTATCCCATCAAAGATAAGGCTACTTGTGAAACCAGTCATGTGATCTACAAGCTTTGCTTCAAGCACTGTGCTACATTCAACATGAGCATGACAACCAAGAAGCTATCTCTCCACATGAACGGCCACCGACAAACTGTGGCCAAGAAACAAGTGGACCACCCAGTTGCTGAACACACTGCCAAACAAGACATCCTTCATTTCAATGAGTGCTTCACAGCCTGTGCCATATGGATCCTTCCCACCAACACTGGCTTTTCTGAACTGCGCAGGTGGGAACTTTTGCTGCAATACATCCTACATTCCTTTAACCCTTCTGACCTCAACCTTCCTTAGTCTCTGTCCTCACTCATCCAGCCCCTTCCCTGTTCCCATTCCAGCACTACACAGCTGCCATTCCACCATCACACTCAGTCTTCTTACCTGTTGTCTTTTCCACTACTCCCCCCCCCCCCCCCCTTATCTCCCCTACCCTCTGTCTAACCTGCAGCACTTCACTGTCTGCCACTCCCAAATACTATCCTTCCCTCTCCCTGCCCCAGCCTCCTCCTTACACCCACCCAGCTACCACTCCCATCATGCACTGGGGCCACTGCTCGCAGTGTGGTTTCAGTTGCCTAAGACTGCAGTTGTGTGTGTGTGTGTGTGTGTGTGTGTGTGTGTGTGTGTGTGTGTGTGTGTGTGTGTGTGTGTGTATGTCTATCTATTGTTGACAAATGCCTTATTGGCTGCAAGCTTTTTTTATTTGTGACAGTCTTTCTGTTGTGTCTATGGCTCAGCATCTCCACTATTCAAACATAATGGAAGTTATTCCATGATGTCTTAACTCATGACCTATCACCATGTCCTTCCTTTTAGTAATTTTTTTCCACTTGTTCCTTTCTTTGGCCAATCTAGGCCTGGGGGAAGGAGGCAGATATATATATATAAGGTTTACCTTGGGTCCTTCATTAGATTTACTATGACAGCTCCAGCATTGGCCACAGCCATTTGTATAAACTGATTTCTCGATGAATGGATAAACATATTTAATAACATTAAAATGAAGTTATACCATTGCATAAGCCTTGGTGTTGTGTATTCAAGTTCTAATTTGTGTAAATGAGCATTAAACAGTACAAACATTACTTACTGTCATCTCACCACCAAAGCATTCAGCGGCTATTTGGTTGGGATCAAATGGTTTTACTTCCGCATCATTGAAAAGAAACCACTTATCACGATTAGATGCAGTCCGGTCCCTTATGAAACTGTAGTAATGACCACCATCAGCTGTTCCAGTGTGCACAGTCACACCAATCAGATCATATTCATAGCATTCATTGAAATCTTCTGAATATGATGCTTCTTTGTCTTCCTCCTCTTGATCATCAGTCTTCTCGGTCTTTCGCAGTTCTGATTTCCTCTTTTCCTCTGTAACCACAAAGAGAGAAGAATTTATGAAACTAGTACGAAGAATGAAGGATATAACAGTTTAATGATCCTCAAGGCAAAGCACTAGAGGTGACTGGAAAATAATGTTTATGGAGTAAGCCTCTGTGCAAAAGACAATCCTGAAGTATTTACCTTACCACCTCACTGCACGATCATCAAGTTCTTTACAGTCTTTGAAAAAATATATTTATATTTTAAAGAATTCAGTTTACAATGTAAGCTCAAAGATAAAATTGTTCAAAATGTCACAACATAGTCAAATCATGATCCATGAAATTTTGCGCAAATTGCCAGATGTCAATAACTTGCTGACAAACAAAAGCTGAACAAAGTGAAAATTAGCGTAAGAAGAGCAATGAGAGAAGCATTCAATTATTTTGAAAGTAAGACGTTGTCAACTGACCTGAGTAAAAACCTTAAAGAGATTTTGGTCGTATGTAAAATCAGTAAATGGGTCAAAATCACCTATTCATTATCTCAGTGAACACGCCGGCACTGAAACAGACGATAACAGAGAGAAGGCCGAAATACTGAATTCACCGCAGAAGATCGTAACACTGTCCCTCTTTTCAATAGTTATATGAACATCAAAATGGCAGATATTGAGATAACTGATAGTGGAATTGAAAAGCACCTACAATCGCTTAGTAGTGGAAAGGCTTCAGGACCAGATGAGACACCAATAACATTCTATAAAGATTATCTGAAAGAACTTACTCCCCTTCTAGCAGTAATTTATCATAGATTGCTTGAGCATTGAACGGTACCTAACGACTAGAAAAAAGTGCAGGTCATTCCCATTTTTAAGAAAGGCTGTAAGACAGTTCCACACAATTATAGATCTGTATCATTTACGTCAATGTGTTATAGAATTATGGAACATGTTTTATGCTCAAGAATTATGACGTTCTTGAAAAATGAACATCTGCTCTATAAAAATCAACATGAATGCCACAAACAGAGATCCTGCGAAACTTAGCTTGCTCTGTTCCTCCATGAGATTCACAGCGCAGTGGACAACAGCACTCAGGTTGATGCCGTGTTCCCTGATTTCAGTAAGGCATTGTCCCGCACTGCCGTTTAATGAAAAAAATACGAGCTTACAGAGTATCAGAGCAGACCTGCGATTGGATTCAAGACTTCCTTGCAGATAGAACTCAACATGTCGCTCTTAATGGAACTAAATTGACAGATGTAAAGGTAATATCCGGAGTACCATAGCGAAGTGTGATAGGACCATTACTGTTTGCAATATATATAAATGATCTGGTAGAAAGCATCGGATGCTCTTTAAGGCTATTCATAGAGGATGCAGTTGTCTATACCAAAGCAGCAACACCAGAAGATAGTACGAATTTGCAGAACGAGCTGCAGAGAATTGATAAATGGTGCAAACTCTGGCAGTTGACCCTGAATGTAAATAAATGTAACATATTGCACATGAAAAGAAATCTTCCCACACACTATTTGCGAGTGGAACAGGGTTGGAGGGACCAGATAGTGTTACTGAAAGTACCCTCTGCCGCACACCATTAGGTGGCTTGCGGAGTATGATGTAGATCTTTTGGCACAGTTTCTTCTGGCCACCTTCAGATGTATACTGGTGAAAGGACACTGAGCTCCCTTGTTTCAAACTGCACTGGCGCATGCATAGGGTAACCAGATACTACTGCACGTTTTGCTAGAGCGCATGTGAAATCTGCTGCAAGTCTGAGCACTTCTATGAGTGTCTCCACACCATAAAATCACAGAATGATGCTGGATATGCAAACCACGAAGTTTTTCTGTAACAGAATTCAATATGCTATTTAAATGGAAACCATTGTCCTGAATAACAAGATCCTTCAATAGTTGTATTTCCAATGGTTCATTGATAACAGTTACAAATGTTTAAGTATGGATCCAAGATTTGTTTCATTGTATTTTACCAAATAACCATTATAAATACAATGTCCTTCAATAGCGGACTTGTTGGCTTGGAGTAGGCAAGTATGCTGCTGGTGTTCTGTGAGGTACTCCTGTAGAGAAAATGTCATTTGCCCCCCCCCCCCCCCCCCCATTAAATTGTCACAGTCACATGTCACAGTTCTAAGCTATCTTTAACTGATATCAGAAGTCGCAAAGTTTTTTGTTTTTGGTTGAGGACAAAATATCACTTTAACCTTATCTTTTCTTAGGAAAGGAGATCATTATGAGGTGGGAACCACACAATTCAGTTCCACATTGGTTGTCTAAACTTTTCGACTGCCTAAGATCTACAGGGTGCAGCAGTTAAATCCGGGCAAATTTCAGTTTAAATTTCCTGTCATATCGTAGTTCTGCCAGAGGTTGCAAATGGCATTCCTGAAAGCCATAGACATCTAGTAAATAGTCAGAACTTCAAAATGGCCGAGTGTTGCAGACAAGTGTGGAACACAACTGAAGAGCTGTGATTACCAAAGGTCTTTGCGCAGGGTGTTTGCCCACTGAAATAATTCGATTCTTCATGTACTGGAGATCAACTGTTTATGATATAGTGACCAAGTACAATGCTTCAGAGAAGTCTGTGGACATTTCCACTAATCCAGCGAGGAAACCTCATTCGAGGAAACGCATCTCACAAACTGCAGTAGTCATCAAAATGGCTCAGGTGCTGATTTCAGAGGACCCATGGCAATAGCTGAAAAACTTGGCAACAGTATTGAAAGTCAGCGACCGAACAATGCTTTGGATGGCAGAGGATGACCTCATATGAGCCATTTAGTCCAAAACCGGCTCACAGATAATGCTGCCATGTTCTGGTCAAAGGAGTTCTGGCCCCTGAATAGCTTGGATGTCAATCCCCTCAACTACTATGTTTGGAGCGTGGTCAGAAAAGTTACCAATAAGAAGAGGCACTCTAATGTTGCATCTCTGCACCCCTCTATTGGAGCAGCATTCTTGAATATGGGCAGTGCTGGTTTAAAAAGTGCATGCGATTGCTTCAAGACAAGATTGGAGGTCATCATTGCAGCTGACGGGGGTTACATCGAGTAATGTTACTCTTGAAAGATACCATTACTTATATACAAAAGGATTTTCATTTTCTTTTGTATTTTGTTTTAATAAATTTGCTTTAACAAAAAAAAAGTTTCATTTGTTCAAATTTATGGCACCCTGTATAAAAGTGTGCCACTATAACCTATTCTGAGTAATATTGGTAACTACCTATGATTTGGCCAAATACTTGGAATCTTTACTCAAACTAATTGTAGACAAGTGTTCACATAATATAAGAAATTCTACTGATTTTATTAACAAATGTAAGTCATTTAGGTGGGGAAGCAATGACTTATTTGTCAACTTTCATGTTATTTCTCTTTTTACAAAAGTGCCTCTGATGGACTTGCTACATCTCATTGGGAATAGGTTTGGTGCCAACATAATAGCAGCATTCAAGCACTCTCTTACCTCAATGTGCTTTTCATTTAATAATGAATTTTACAAACAGTCTGGCGGTGTCACCATGGGGAGTCAGGAGTGGGCACTCAACTCTGCAATTTTGAGACCAACAGTTTTTTGGCAATAAGTTGGTGATGCTTTAATAATTATACTTCATGGTTTGGACAGTCTCCAAGAGTTCATTATACATCTAAACTCATTACACGAAACAATGCTACAAACCTATGAACAGCACAACAAGCAAGAGGATGAGGCCTCCGAGATAACAGCCTACCTGCTGTATATGGGAAAGTTTCAGATTAAAATAGGCAGAATACTAAGAAAACATGAGTTTAAATTAATCTATTATGAACTGTAGTTGCAGGGGGAAAAACTGAAGTTGCATGGCAGTATAAAAAGTGTGATGTTTCTCTCTGTTTAGAAGTATATTTAGAGATCTACCGTACCCAATAAACACACTATGTGATATGTTAGACAATACTACTACCTGATATGTATTAAGTCTGATTCATAGCAACCAGCACAATATTTAAATATCGTGTCATTTTGTAAAACATGGGAGCTCATTGTAGTTTCACCAGTATACAACTGAAGATGGCCAGAAGGCTCCATCGAAATATTCTGGGAGTGAACTTGCAGTTGGCCTGAAAATTCATGGAACAATCTAAGGGACAGGATAGTTTTAAATTTCACACGGCACAGTCACATATGATAAAAATTGTTGTGTTGCAGATGCATGTAATCTCTTATAGCAACAAACAGAAAATAACAGCACTTTCAATCTTGCCGAAATAGTTCACGGGTGTACATGCAAATGTCAGGTGCACCAGCCACATTATTTCAGCAAGTGACCACATTGCCATCATAAGATGCACTGATGAACTGACTGCCAAGAGCCAGCACAGAGCTTTTATCTTCTCCCCTTCCCTACAGCCTGTGCACTGTCAGCGGTTTACAGCTTACAGCAGGTGCACGGCTGGTATCTCCTCTTCCCTCCTTCCAACTCATGACTTTGTCCTTGGTTCGCACCCAGCGATGTGTGCTGGCAGTGTCTCCATTGTTGCGCCACCTGCTCCCAAAGTCAGTCACACAACAAACTGACTTCGGCGGTAGGCAGAGCAGCATTGGAGACACGGCCAGCACACATCCTTGGGTACAACCCACAGATGCAGCAATGAGTCAAAGGGAGACATCTGCTATTACCAAGCAGTTTACATTCTTGGTCTTGTTTGTCTAGACCTTATAAACACACTGTCTGTGTACAACTGTCAGCTTAATAAGTATCAAACCAATATAATATGATGTACAGCAGTTGCACATCAGGACAAATCATGACGGACAATGGTCACACCATAAAGCTGTCAGTAGTCTTTGTTTAACAACACTAGTGGATCACATTATGGGAAGAAATATCGATGGGCTGCTAAAACAACACACCCTATGAACAGTGTTATGAGTCTTCTGCATGCAACACACAGACTGCCGAATGACAGCACTGACTGAGGGCTGCTGAAATATTAGAGAATAGTAGATTTCGAAATGTGGTGCTGCAAAAGAATGTCGAAGATTAGATAACTAATTAAGAAATACTGCACTGAACTGCAGAGAAAAGAAATTTGTGGCGCAACTTGATTCAATGAAAGGACTGACTGACAGGACACATTCTGAAGCATGAAGGAATTGTCACTTTGGTAATGGAAGGAAGTGTAATGTAGGGAAGTGTGAGTAGTTAAGTAGAGACAAAGAGTGGAAATTTGTGCTTCTGTAAAATGATTTATGCACAAACCACAAAATTTTCACTGTCATACCTTAGCAAACATCTTTCCAAGATACTGAGAAAATTCTGGTCCTATATACAGTCTCTAAGTGAGCCTAAGTCTTCATGTGGCAATAGGAGACAGCAAAAGAAAAGCTGAAGGTTTAAATTTAACGTTTAAGGAATCATTTATGCAGGAGAATTGTACAATAACACCATTGTTTGGCCATTGTATGGTCTCCCATAAGGAGGGCATAGTAACAGGCATCCCTGGTGTAGAGAAGCAACTAAGAGACAATAACAAGTAAGTCGTCAGGACCAGATGGAACCCCAATTCGGTATTTATTGTGGATCTCTCCCCTGCGCAAAGTCCCAAGCATGTGGAAAAAAGTGCAGGTGACTCCTGTTTATAGGAAGGGTAAAAGAAAAAGCCCACAAATTACAGACCAATATCCTTAACATCGGTTTGCTATAGAATTCTTGAACAAATTCTGAGTTTGAGTACAATAAACCACATCGAGAAGGAAAAATTTCTGTCCATAAATCAGCACATATTTCAGAAGCATAGTTTGTGTGAAATTCTGCTTGTCCTTTTCTCACACATCTTTCTCTTTTCTCACAGGCTATCCTGCAAACCATGGGTGAAGGGCAACAAGCAAATTCCATATTTCTAGGTTTTTGAAAGTACCTAAAATATCCCCCCACTGCAGATTGTTAACGAAGGTACGAGCTTATTGAATAGGTTCCTAGATATGTAAGTAGCTCCAACACTTCTTAAGTAATACAATGTAGAACATTGTCCTCAATGGTGAGTGTTCATCAGAGATGAAGTTCTTCATACAGAATGTCCCAGGGAAGTGTAATATGACTGCTCTTATTCTCTGTATGCATAAACAATCTGATGAACAAGGTGAACAGCTGTCTGATGATACTGTGGCGTACAGGAAGGTGTCATCGTTGAATGATTGTACGAGGACAGAAGAGTTAGACAAAATTTCTAGTTTGTGTGTTGATGGGAACCTGGCTCTAAATGTAGGACAATATAAGTTAATGCAAAAGAGCAGGAAAAATAATCCTGTAATGTTCGAACACTGCATTAGTAGTTTACTGCTTGACACAGTCATGTCGATTAAATATCTAGGAGTAACACTGCAAAGCAATATGGAATTGAATGTGTACAGATGCATGATAGTAGGGAAGGCAAATGGTCAACTTTAGCTAATTGAGAAAATTTTAGGGACGTGTTAGCTCAACTACAAAGGAGACTGTGTATAGGGCACCACTTCAACCCATTCTTGAATACCACTTCAGTGTTTGGGATTCCCGCCAGTTGGGATTAAAGGAAGACATCAAAGCATTCAGAAGCATGCTGCTAGATTTGTTACCTGAAGATTCTCAATCATGATATATTACAGAGATGCTTTATGAACTAAAATGGAAATCCCATGAGACAGGACATGTTCTTTTTGCAAAACACAACCTGAGAAAATTTAGAGAACTGGCATGTGAAGCTGACTGCGGAATGGTTTTGTTGCTGTCGATGTATATATCGCATAAGGATGACGAAATAAGAAAAATGAGAGCTCTCACGAACATACATGGACAGTTGCTTTCTTTGCATGTGGAATGCAAAAGAAAATGACAAGTAGTGGTGGAGTATGTATATAGATGTAGATGTACAAGATACCTGCACAGGAGAGACACATGGAGAGCAGCATCAAATCGATCTACGTACTGAAGCATGTAACAATGACCACCTAAATGTCTGGGCTGAAACTCCTGTATGTGTAGCACTGTTGATGTTTAACACTGTTTGCATGTCTTGCCAAACTCTTCAGGCACTGGTAGGGTTGTCATATGCTCTTTTCCAATGTGGAAGTTCCTCACATTTTGGCATTCTAGCCAAGGTAAAGAAATATTGGGAGTAGCAGACATGTGCAACTATGATAAAAGCATCAGATTACGGGGCAAAGTCTGCTATTTATTTGACTGCATGTTACTAGGTAAAGTATTGCTAAACAGATAATAATAAGGAACTTAAAAATAATATGCTTCAACTACATTTTTATTTCAAACAATAAGTTAGTGACCTTTAGAATCTGAAGATATGTTAGTGAAGTTCAAATAGGATTTACTGGACTTGGTAACCTTGTTAAAAGTATGGTAAGAAAATGAGTCCCAAAAAAATTAAAATCGGAACCACATTTTTTCCAACAGAAGAACAGCACAAAGGGGAAAGTGAGATGTAGGCTTTACAGTCAATAATAATAATAATAATAATAATAATAATAATAAACTGTACAGATACTAAAGGACTCTCAGACAGAACAACAAGGCAGGTTCTAAACATAAACCGAAAATATTCTACGGAAATCGAAGTCAAAACCTATGCAGCAATGTAATCACAGTGTGATGAGGAGTTAGAAGCCCTGCATAGAATGTAACAGAAAATTTAATGACAAGATAATAAGAGGGGTTTTTTATGCACAAGTGGGACAGAAATTAAACAATTCTTTCGGTGATACCAGAAATGACAACATGTTGGCCACAAAGAAATGACTGAAAACTTCCAATATCTCCAGGTTTCCCATTAAGTTTGTAATATTTTTCCCTGATTTTGAAAATTTGTTTGTATTATAAAGACAGTTAAAATTTCCATAGTTAAATCCGGTATAAAACCCACAAAAATTAAGAAGACATGTTTATTTATGTTTTTATTTTATTCATTTTATAAGTAATTTAACAATCTTATAAAATGCATATAATTTAAAATGAGTAATGCAAAAACAAGCTAATGATGTTCAGTATGAACAAATAAAAATTAAAAATCTAATATTTGGTAGGTCAAATCATTGAAGAGTTTTACATTGCCTAACAATCTTGCTCTTGAATCTTGGCTAAGAGTTCAGCTTTTTTTAAATGCCAAATCATCTTTTGTTTTTAAATTGCTGTACGTTTTCTTTTCAAATCTTCTGATCTAGTTACTGAAGCTCCTTTATTCTGACAATTCTGAACACGAGTTCTGGTAAGAATGAAGTGAAGGTTTCGGAACATCAATAATGGCAATATCTCCATTTGATTGTGGATTTGTGTGTGTGTGTGTGTGTGTGTGTGTGTGTGTGTGTGTGTGTGTGTGTGTTAATACGTTTCAAAACTGATCTAGGCATTTGTTAGCCTGTGAATAAGTTCTGAGAAGTAGCTGTGCTGAAGGTTGAAAACATAAAACTGTTGAAATTTCGAGTAATTTTATCAGCTACAATACCACTGATTCAACTACTTTCATTCAAAATAGTGAATAGATTTTTCAATCTCCGATTTCTGAGTTTAGGAAAATGTACAAGATTTGGATCAAAACAAGAGACTTCTTTAGTCAGCTTATACAGACAACAGTGATTGCATCAATAATTTTTTTTAAAAGCAACGAAAGGAGATGAGGCATCTTTTCTAAATTGTAAAATCATAGATAGATGACTTTTTTTGTTATTTTTTTAATTCTTTGATAGCGTTTTTAGTACAAAGCAAACTGTTTTTACCAGTAAAGTCCAAGAGTCAACAGACTTCAGTACAATATTCTTCGATAAGTCTTCGTATTACATTTTGAATAACTATCACTAAAGAGCCATACACAAAACAATGCCGTAAGAGAGTTAGTATGATACTCTTGTAGGAATAGTTGTGACTCAGCTGCTAATGATTGAAAGAATTCTAATTTCGCTGGCAGAGAAGGATCTGAAAGCGCCCCAATTACAATTTTTCTAATCGGTTCCTTTTTATCACGCTGTAAACCCACCGCCATTTCTATAAGACTCCAAATAATTTCAACAGCATGAGCAGCAACATTTTTATTTTCTACACAATGGAATGCACAAATTTTTTTTAGAATATGGACTTGATGTACCATGTGTGATATGAAGACTGCAACTGCTCGTGTCAATGAATCACACATGTCTTTAGTAGACTGCAGTGTGTGTGTGTGTGTGTGTGTGTGTGTGTGTGTGTGTGTGTGGAGGGGGGAGGCACCCAACAGCGAGGTCATCAGTAGAACGCAGAGAAAACGTAACACAGAAGAACCAAAAGAAAAGCACAGGGAAATGTGACTGGCTGACCACTTATAAAAATCTAGGATGAGCCAGCCACCCTTTGACACATTAAGAACATCTCCCTAAAATCTTGTTAAAAATTGTGGACAATACATGAAACTTTAAAACTCTAACCACATTAGTTTGATCCTTACATAAAGTAGATGGCAGATCCACCGGCAAATCCACCGCAGTCCGCTGGTCACCAAATAAAATGCAGTCCAAAAAATGCAGCGCACTGTGATCTGCATGCCATAAGCACCTCACATTGGAGGGCCCTCTCGCCGGAGTAAGAATCCACGTGTCGTCGAAGGGCTGTGGCCTATGTGAAGACGAGTAAGAAGAACCTCGTCCCGCCGACATGGCTGGAAGGAAGTACTCCATGGCCGAGTTGTGGGCTTGATGACATGGAGCTTGTCATTAGTCACTGCCAGCCACTAGTCTTCCCATTGACACATGACTTTTGTACCTAAACAATAAGGTGATAGCATGCAGGGGGATAGCACACCAAAATACCAAACGATCATGACATGCCTTCTTGGCTGCTGTATCCGCCCTTAAATTTGCCACAGTTCCGATTTGCCCAGGTACCCAGCAGAAAGAGCTCTCCTCCTCCAGTCATTGTAGTTGTAGGAGGACATCCTAGATATCTGGATTAATGTATCTGCTGGTACACACATTGGAGACAGTAAAGGGCACTCAGAATCTAACACCAGAAGAATGCCCCTTGCTTAGACCCATCCATAAAAACAGCTACATGGTCGTGGTACTCAGATATAGTATGAGAGAATATCACATTAAAAACAGAAGCAGGAGTGCTATCTCTCCTGTACCACACCAAATCTAAAACCACTCTGGGCCTCTCCAGTAACCAGGGCGGCAGGCAGTTAAAACCCTGGATTTGTGGTCGTACTGACTCCACACTGGGTAACTTCCACAAACATGCAGCATGCGGGTCCTAAATGGCATCATGGCTCATGGACAGATGGAAAAAAAGGCAATCCACAGGTGGAAGAGAAACAATATGGTGTGTGGATGAAGCCGGAACTGCAAGGAACTTACACACCTGATGTACCATGAGGAGGTGGTTACAGGTAGTAAGTGGTGGTTCCCCAACCTCAGCACAGATACTACATTGGGACTGGTCTGATAAGTACTTGTGGCCAGCCGAATCCCCTCATGATGGACAGTGTCAATGACACGGGGGGTGGGGGGTTGCCTTGCTGACCCACACACTATGCAACCATAGTCCAGCCACTAATGCATAAAAGCACAATAAAACTGAAGGAGACGCACTCTGTCCGCTCACCAAGACCTGTCACTAAGGCATTTGATGAGGTTCAGTGCCTTCAAGTTTATGGCTTTCAGGTCTCGCCCATGTGGTAATCACGACAATCGGGAGTAAAAATTGAGGCCCAGAAACCGCACTCTGTCTCTAAAATGTAGGATGGTGTTCCCCATGTTCAAGGCAGGCAAATGAAAAAGATGATGAGAATGATTAAAACGAACACATCCACATTTATCTGCAGAAAACTGGAAACCCATCCTTGCAGCCCACTCCTCCAATCTCCGCACTGTAAGTTGCAACCGACGGCTCGCCGTTGCAACACTGGAGGAGGACCAGAAAACAGCACAATTGTCTACAAATAAGGAGCGCTGTACAGGACTCCTTACCATAGATGTGATGCTGTTAATGGCTGTGGCAAAGAGGGTAACACTTAAAACACTGCCCTGAGGAACACCATTCTTCTGCTCAAATCGATCAGACAGCATGTCACCAACTTGGGTCCTAAAAAACCACTGAGCCAGGAAAGACTACATGAAGATGGGTAGGTGGCCACAAAAGCTGCACTGATGCAGTTGTGCAAGTTGTATTATATGCCTCACTTATGTGGAAGAATATGCCGAAACAATGATGATTACAGATGAAAGCCTGCTGAATAGCTGCCTCTAGGAGGGTCAGATTGTCCACCAAAATCTTCAGAATCCACATCGAGAGAGGTTAAGGAGTTGCCTAGTCTCTTAACAACCAGACCAGATGATGGTTAACCATTCGCTTGAGGGTCTTTCCTACACATCTCATTAAGGCGATACTCCGATAACTATTGGTACATGTGAAGTCCTTTCATGGTTTGAGGAGAGAGATCAGAATTGCTTCCCTCCACGAGTTGGAGAGGTTGCCTGTCTGCCATATTAGATTAAAGCATTTGAGGAGGATTTCAATTGATGCCGCTGGCAAATGTTCAAGCATGCAGACCAGATTTGGTCGTGACTGGATGAAGTGTCATGGATCTCAGTCAATGCCATTTCGACTCCTATCTGGAGAAAGGGCAATTGTTGGACTCAGAGCTGTTGGACCTGAAGTCCAACTATTCCTTCTCTACAGTCGCACGATAGCAACGAAACATCAGCTTGCATTGGCAGTAGTTTGTGCAAAATGTTTGGCCAGCGTCTGAGCAATGTCTCCGGGTGATGTTTGGAGGCACCCCTATTTCAGCACTGATGCTAACGGTAAACGGCTGCATTTACCAGAAATCCTCAGGATGGCTTCCCATACTTTTATAGAAGAAGTGGAATGCTTGATGGAGTCCAAGAACACTTGCCATGACCTTTCTTACTCTCTCTAATGACGCGTCGAGCCGTGGCCAATGCAACTCGACCTTGGTCAATGCAACTCGAAATGCCCTAAGGTTGTTCGCTGTTGGTTGGCATTTAAAATGTCGAAAAGCCACACACCTTTCCCGGATCACGGAATGGCACTCATCTGTCCACGAAGGTACTGTTCACCTACTAAGATGACCTGAGGACTGTGGGATGGAGACGTCAGCGGCACGATGGATCACTCGAGTGATGTGGTCCGCCTATCCTTGGACGCTGTCGCAGTGTTCAAACACAGCCAGCTGGCTGAAATGTGTCCAGTTAGCCCTGATGATCATGCATTTTTGGGGCTTAACTTCAGGTGGTGAGCCATTTGGTAGATGAAGGCAGATTGGGAAGTGGTCGCTGGACTGAAGGTCATCAGTGACCTCCCACTTAACAGAGTCAGTAAGGGCAGGAGAACAGAAAGAGAGGTTAATGGCTGAGAATGACCCAGTATCAGTAGAGAAATGTGTGAATACCCGTCTTGAGGATGCTAAGCTAGTGAGACGTCATGAGGCCCTCTAAAACCCGACCCTGAGGGCAAATATTGGTCAAGCCCCACAGGACACGATGGGCATTAAAGTCTGCCATGAGAAGAAATGGTCGTGGGAGTTGTGCAATAAGATCCATGACAGCCTCAGAAACTAGTGCATCTTGCAGGGGTAAATACAGTGAGCAAACAGAGATTCTTTGACACACATGAATGGAACTGCAACTGCTTGCAGGTCAATAGCCAAGGGGAGAGCAGAGGAGTGGTGCACATTGGTGCAAACACTGCGACATGTAATTTCCCTACCTAATGTAATATTATTGAAATATTCCGGCTGCAAGTACCAGCGGTGATGCGTTACCGTAATTGAGATTACAATGCTCTTTGCCGTGATGACAATGCTCTTTGCTGTGAAAAAAGAAGCATTAACTTTTTTGTCACTGTTGGAATTAAGGAATGCCGAATGGATATTGAGCTTTATTGGAGGTCAGATAAATCTGCATATAGAAATAATTTGAAGTGCAGAGGTCAACTTGTACCTTCTGGATGCTCACTGCAGAACTGTTGTTGATCTTTCCTGGTGCAGCTGACTGGATTGCTTTGTCCTTACCCTTTTTCCCTTGACATGTCCACGTGCGAGTACAAGCACACTAGGCATCATCTGTGTCGAAGCGTCCACCTTGGTAATAGGTTTCTGCACCATGGAGGAATATGAGGCAGCAAAGACAGGGGGTTTCGACAACTGATATTCTTTTTTGGCTTCGGCATAGGGGATCGGCATGGTCACTTCTATCTCTTGTATTTTGCATTCTTCAGCAAAAACAGGGCGTCTCGGCTCTGGACTGGGTGGTTCCTACAGCAGTTAATGCAGATTGCTGGAGACGGGCAGTCAGTCCCAGTGTCATGAATGGCTTTTCTGTAGTTCTCGCAGATCACTTCACCTCCACAACTCATGGTTGTATGGCCAAAATGCTGGAATTTATAGCACCACTTAGGATTTGGAATGTAAGGCCGAACATGAAGTCGAAGGAACACCACCAAAGATGTTCAGGCAGTGTCAGAGAATTGAATGTGACAATGAAAGTGGCAATCTTTTCAGTTGTTCCATTATTCCTGCATGTTCCTGCTCCACATCGACTATTCCCTGGGATCCCCATTCTTGCTTCAGTTCTGCTATGTCCATGTCCATGATATCATGGCATGTGACAACACCTTTACTGGTGTTGACAGAGGTGTGTGTCTCAACAATGATATCATAGTCACTCAGTTTCTGTGATTTCTTAAGAAGGACTAGCTGCTCTGACCTGTTAGTTCAAACAACAATAAGCCATTATGCAATCGTTTTGTACATTTTAATGTTCCAGCAAGGCCTTCCAAACCCTTATGGATATAAAAGGGGGACACTTTTTCAAATGTTCCCTCCTTTCTCTTTATCATCAGAAACACATTGTTATTCATGACTCCATGAGCCCTGTTACTGCAGTCCGAAATATTCTTATTATGAGGAGGACTAGCCTCTTTCTTTTGGATGCATGGGTGTCAATACTCCCACGCAGTACACCCTTCCCACTGGGAGAAGAAGATAATGATTTTGATGGTTCCATCTTGGTTCCATGAGCAGGTAGGGAAATAAGGGTCCAAAAAGACAGAGCACTGCGTGCCTCAGCAAGCCTTACTTGAGTGATGTGCGGCAGGTTCCCCAGAGGTTTCCCGCTAATGACTGTTCCACCCCAACAGCCATGCATCCCAGCAGTGCAAAGAACCCTTGAGATTGAGGGTTTATTTTTATAGAGGTTTATCCTTGCGTTCATGGTTGTCAAGCCAAGATCCGCCGTACCATGGAGTGGTCGCTGAGGCATGCCCAGAGTTTACAGTGACGGCGGATTGGTGGCGCTTACCAGTCCCCAGCTCAGGAACCCAGGGGTTGCCAAGCCCTTACCCAGCAAATCAATGCCAAGCCCCTGAGCGCTAGTAGACTGCAGCTCTGATTTTCTGTGAAAAATTCATCATTAACATTTGATCCATTCATTGAGATTTGTAAGATTCTAATATGGCGTGTAAGAGGTAGAAGCATTTCCTTTAACGGTGGAAGTAAATCAGAAGCTCTTGCATGATGAAGAAAATTTGATGTTGAGTATCATGTACAAACTTCATTCTTATTCATTGCTCTAAAATTTGATATTTATATCCGTTTTGAGTTTCTTGATAAACTTTGTTGAGTGACACATGAAATCTTATAAAAATGATTACAAGAAGTGGTAGATTCCCTCACTCTATCTTTATAATTAGGAGCAATTTTTAGTGCTGAACCAACATGTTGTACATTTAAAATAAAATATAGTACATGTATTAGTTGGAGAACACTGCTATATACACAAAGTACGTTCCATAACTCAATGTTTCCACAGTTTATACCACAGAACAACAAGCACGCATACAGGTCTCCACAATTACAATATTATCCCAAACAATAATGTGCAGTAATCTTCCAGCTGCAGTCCATAGATGGCGTGCCACATTTTGAACATATATAAAAGGGAGGTTAGTCACAAAAAAATTCTCTGATACTTTATGAAATTCCTTGATATATCCCAGCTGCATGAAATTCCCTGATAATTACTAATACTCCTGGTTTGCAGCCACCCTGGACAGGTTTAATGCATTATTAGAATTTGCAAGAACAGAACATGTTTGTCCTGAAGACTTTGTTCCAAAAGAAAACAAACAAAAAATGATACATCCTGGCAGATTCAAAACTGTGCGCCAACTAGGATTGAACCTAGTAGCTTTCCTTTCATGGTTAAGTGCTCTACCAACTGAGCTCCCTGAGGATGACTCATGACTTTACATGTCCTCATTTCCCACTTTTCAAACTTCACTGGTTCTCCTGTTCTTGCAGGACTAGAACTCCTGGAAAAATAGGTATTGCAGAGACACAGCTCACACCCAACCATCCCCATCCTAACTGCCAACCAAGGATCCACCACTGTGATTATGATCACAGGGATTACCTGGCAGAGCTACTCTGACAGGTGTCTGATACATCTGCCTACTAACTCTGCAGGATCTTCACTAACTCCTCAAATCCTCTGGTCCATCCCAGAATCTCACCCCTGAGTGTCTCTCTCCCCTCAACCCTCACAACTCCCTGCACTCCCACCTCCTACATGCTTCCTAAAGTCCATGCACCTAACCACTGGTTACTGTACCCCGTTGAGAGAGTCACTGCTCTTTTGTACCAACACCTTCAACCTATCACATGCAACTTACCATCTAATATAAAAGACTCCTGAGATTTCCTCTTCTTTTACCACCCAAAGACCTGGTCATCACTGCTGATGCCACATCCTTCTAAAATAACATCCCCAGTGCCGTGGCCTTGTCACTCATGAACACTAACTTTCCAAATTCCCAAATGACTAGAAGCCTACAACCTCCTTCCTGGTCACCATGACCAATGATATCCTCATCCACTATTACTTCCCCTTTGAAGGCATCTACAAATAAATATCTGGTACAACAACGGGCATCTTCCGTGCATGGTCCCATGCCAATCAATTCATGAGTCATCTACAGGAATCCTTCATAATCACTGATGACGTTTTCATGATCTGGACTGAGAGTGAGGACATCGTATCCACATTCCTCCAGAACCTCAACATCATCTCCCCATTTGGTTCACCTTGTCCTCCTCTACCAAGCCAATCAGCATGATCTGCTGCTGTGAAAGAGTGCCCAATATACAGCTTAGCTAAAATGATCTGTTGCTGTGAAAGGGGAGAGGAGGTCTGCCAAGCTGCAGGGAGAGGTTTAATTCCCTGGAGCTTGTTCCCATGAAGAGAAGACCAGTTGTGACGCCAAAGTGTCACCATCTGCTAGCAGATGGCAGCACAGGGATCATCGGAAGGAGTGGAAAAACTAGTGGCCCGAGTTAGGGGGACTGCAGCCTTGGCATCAGTGTCAGCAGCTTCGTTTTCAGTCAGATCAATGTGATCAGCAACCTGCATAACTATAACAGTGGCTGCCTGAAAAGTGAGCTAGTGGAAGCTTCCTTGGACCTACTGCACTAAGGATGGACTGTGTACAGTACACAGAGTCTCTGAAGGGCACTGAGAGAATCGCAGCAGATAACACAATTGAAAAGTCTGTGTCACCAGATGTACTTCATGGCCTGATACGAGGGAAAGAGCTCTACTGTAAATACTGAGCAGTGCTCTGGAAGCTGATAATGAAAATCATTGGTGCCAATGTCCGCTGCTTAGCTGAGTGGTAATGTGCTTGCCTCCCATGCAGCAGGCTGGGGTTCGATTCTCGAACAGGTTGGAGATTTTCTCCACTCGTGGATTGGGTGTTGTGTTTTGTCCTCATCATCATTTCATCCTCATCACCAGCACACAAGTTGCCCAATGCAGTGTCAACTGAAATAAGACTTGCACTCAGTGGGCGAACTTCCCCGGATGAGGCCTCCTGGCCAACAATGCCACATGTTCATTTCATTTATTTTTTTTATTTTTTATTGGTAACAATGATGAAGGCACACCTGACACCATGGGCAGTCCAAGAGTCATCAGTGTACACAAAGTAGTATTACAACGTTCTGTGTGAAAGTCAAGAAACTTATAGTGATAGATTGAATCTGGAGCAATTTTCTTAGGAAGCAAATGAAATCCAAGGTGAACACAGACTGGTGCACAATGTCAAGATTGTGAAGGGTTCACAGCCATCACAGATAGCATGAAATTAAGCTGCAGGAGCAACAGACAAAAGCCAACTCCAGGAGGTAGCAGGGAAGAAGGTTGCACCTGACACTGGCAGTCAAAGGAGTCATTAAAGGAGGATGCACAGGATGGGTGTCCAGGCATGGCAGACAATCAGCATGTTGTGTATCTGCTGAGGAGAACATCATGCTGGTATGAGAGGGGTAGTTCGGCAGCTTCTGCACAGAGACTCTCAACCAGACTAATGTAAAAGGTGCCAGTGGCTAAACGGATTCCATTACTGGATTGTATTTACATGGTGTAAGACCGATGGATGTGCACCTGCATAAACGAAACATCCATAGTCTACTTTCAAATGGACAAGGGATCAGTACAAATGTACACTCAGAGGAGGGTGGTCCAAACCACTCCACAGGAGGTATTGCTGAGGACACATAGGACACTGAGAGGCCAGGCACAGTGGGCGGCCAGGTAAGACATGTGGGAGGACAAAGAAAGTTTCCTATCACGCATGAGTTGCACAAATTTTGGAGTTTCAGCAAATGGAAAAGCAACAGGTCCAAAATGTAAAGACAGTGGAAGAAACCCCTTCCGCCACCAGAAATTCATACAAAAAGTTTTGTCACTGGAAAAGTGAAAGCCACTGTTAATGCTCTACAAGTAAAGATGATCAAGGCATCACAGAAGATGCCGATCAACGAGACAAGTCCATGGAGAACTGCAATAGCTTGCAAAATCTTCGACAAAAACGGAGCCAGAGATGGTTGTGGGATACAGGCTGTAATAGTGTTAATAGCTACAGCAAAGAGGACAAACCTCAGGACAGAGGCTTGAGGCACTGAGTTTTCCTGGATAAAGGTGTCCGACAAGGCAGAACCCGTACGTACTTTGAAAACTCTTGTCTTTTAAAAATTCCTGAAGGAAATGGGGCAGGTGACCTTGGAAGCCCCAAATGTAGAGTGTACGCAGGGTACCAGTCCTCCAGCAAGTAAGCAGGTGTCATAGGCTTCCTCCAAATAAAACATAAAAAAAAAACATGGCCGCATTCTGGCACTTCTACAGAAAACTGTTCATGACATGGGTTGACAAAGTGTCAAGATGGTCAACTGCAGAATGGCATGCTCAAAATCCACATCGTGCAGGGGACAGAAAATTGCAAGAATTGATCCACCACACCAGCTGCACATGAGTCATATGATCCATTACCTTGCAAACATACCTGGTGAGAGAAGTGGGGCAGTAGCAAGGAGGAAGGTGTTTGTTCTTACCGGGCTTAGGTATCGGGTTGACAGTGGCTTCAAGTGAGTGACTGGGAAATGTGCCATACGCCTAGATACCATTGTACGTATGAAGGAGAAACTACTTCCCCACAAGAGAAAGGTGCTGCAACATCTGAATGTGAACAGATGATGATGATGAAGTAAGAGAGTGCTCTAGCTCCATCACAGTAAAGTTGGTATGGAAGCATTCACGATTCTTCGAAGAGAAGGGTACATCCCAAGTCTCCTTGACTCTTTTCTAATGGAAGAAGGCAGGGTGATAGTGGGTGGAGCTCGAAATCTCCACAAAATAGCGGCCTAAGGTGTTAGAGACATCAAAGAAGTCCACAACGACATCATCTGCAATGGTCCTGCCAGAAATTGATAATGGACCTCGGTCCCAGAAAGCCATCACAGTTTGGCCCACATGATGGAAGAAGGAGTGAACTGTTAAAAAAACAAGTAAGTGAAACCCAGCTAGCTTTTTTGCTATCCCGGAGAATGTGACAACACTATGCATGCAACTGTGTAAAACGAATACATTTCACCATCATAGGACGACAGTTAAAAATGTGGAGAGCATGTTTCTGTGTGCAAATTGTGCCATGGCAAGCTTCAGGGTCTGGGACACAATGCGGTAAAGATGAAGTGCAAGGAATGGAACAATCTGCGGCAGGAAGGATTGTAAGGTATTCTACATGGACATCAGACTGGGAAAATGTAGTACAGGTCACAGAGAATGGACCACTCGCGATGACGGGCATGCTGGGCAGTGCAGAACAAGGGGTCCAAATGAGAATAGGTGTGCATCAAGTCTGAAAGGAACGTGGGTGCTCTAGTGAAGTTAAGTTGATTGAGGTCAGCCATGATGGCACCTTTCAGACAGGTTCTGGAAGAATTCCAAAGAGGATGGTGTGCATTAAAGTCACCAAGCAGTAAAAAGGGGTGACGGAGATGGCCACTCAACTAGAGGAAGTCCGCACTGGTGACACCGAATGACGGAGGGATGTAGATGTTATAAAGAGAAGAGGTTAAGTGAGAAAGGAAAATGTGAATGGGCAACAGCTTGCAGCCGTGTGTTCAATGACATGGTTGGATTATGAACGCCATCCTGGATGAGCAGCATGACTCCCCTCATCAAGAGGGGGAATGCTGTCCTAAGGGGTAAGGTCAAAGCAGACTAGAAAGAAATGTGAGAGGTCAAAATGATTGCTAGGAACCAATTTTGTTTCCTGGAGGCAGAAAACAAGTGGATGCGATGATTATAAGAGCAGTCATAATTCCTCCTTGTTGGGTCTAATACGACAAATGTTCCACTGGAGGACAGTCATAAAGAAGAAAGGGGAGGTGGGACTCACTACTACAGGATGCAGAGGCTGGAGGATCCTGTTCCATGAGATCTACAGAGGTGACAGTATTCGTTCTGGGTCTGCCTGCAGATTCCAGTGCAGAAAAACTGTCAGTAGTGCACACCAGCGAAATGAAGGTTGGTCAGGTGAGGATATTGCGTGGCAACGCCGTTGGAAAGGATCGCAGTGTCGGCGAAGGAGAAGACCATTTGTCTTTCTTTGATTTCCTAGAGCCTTTACAACTGATAGATAAAGACTCTGATTTTTTTTGGTTGGAGGGATGTTGCAAGACTTCGCAGGAGTACAAATTAGATTAGATTAGTACTTGTTCCATAGATCATGATGTGGAATGTATCAGGTTAATAAAAGGTGTCTATACAAGATATTACACTACACAAAATATTACAAGACACTTTTTTTTTTTTTGGGGGGGGGGGGGGGGGGGGGGGAAATTACCTACTTACTATATCCAAAATGTATTCTAATGAGTACAATGAGTTGCAATTAAGAAATTCTTTTCATTTCCTTTTAAATGCTATATGGCTATCTGTCAGACGTTTGATGCTATTAGGTAAGTGACCAATGACTTTTGTGGCAGCAAAATTTACCCCTTTCTGAGCCAACCTTGAGTAGTGAAGATCATCCTTTCTCCTATTATTATAGCCATGTACACTGCTATTACTTTTGAATTCGTTCAGATTGTTAATAACAAATTTCATGAGTGAATATATATATCTTGTGAGGCTACAGAGAAGAGCCTTAGCTCTTTAAATAAGTATCTGCAGGATGATCTTGGATGAGCTCCAGCAATTATTCTGATTACATGCTTTTGTGCAATGACGAGTTACCCCAGAATATGATGCCATACGAAAGGAAAGAATGAAAATAGGTGTGGGAAGCTAATTTATTGAGATCTATATTGCCAAAATTTGGAATGACCCTAATAGCAAAGTAGCTGAACTCAAACGTTTCAGTAGATGCTCAGTGCGCTTTTTTCCAGATTTTTTCAGCTCATCAATACATACACCTAGAAATTTTGAATATTCTACCTTAGCTACCGATTTCTGATCGCAGTCTATATTTATTAATGATGTCATTCTGTTTATTGTGTGGAACCGTATATACTGTGTTTTGTCAAAGTTTAATGAGAGCCCATTTGCAGAGAACCACTAAATGATTTTCTGAAAATATCGTTTACAATTTCATGAGTTAATTCTTGTCTGTTGGCTGTGATAGCTACACTTGTACCATAGGCAAAAAGTACCAGCTTTGCATCTTCGTGAGTATAGAATGGCGAGTCATTAATATATATTAAGAGCAGCAGAGGACCCAGGGCCGAACCTTGCAGCACCCCATTCTTGATTGTTCCCCAGTTTGAGAAATCACCAGTTTTTTGCATATTATGTGAAATGCTTATTTCAGTTTTCTGCACTCTTCCAGTTAGGTAAGATTTAAACCATTTGAGTGCTGTCCCATTCATTCCACAGTACTTGAGCTTATCTAGAAGTATTCCATGATTTACACAATCAAAAGCCTTTGAGAGATCACAAAAAATTCCAACGGGTGACTTCTGGTTACTCAGAGCATTTAATATTCCATTAGAGGAAGTATATATAGCATTTTCTGTTGAAAAACCTTTTGAAACCAAACTGACATTTTATTAAAACTATTTTTACGAAGATGTGAAGCTACTGTACAATACATTACTTTCTAAGGAATTCTGGATAAGGCAGTCAGAAGAGAGATTGGACGATAGTTGTTGACGTCAGACACATCCCCTTTTTTATCCAGTGGTTTAACAATGGCATACTTCAGTCTATCTGGGAATATACCCTGCTTCAGAGAGCTATTACATAGGTGGCTAGGAATTCCACTTATCTCTTGGGAACAAGATTTTATTATCCTGCTGAAAATGCCATCAATTCCATGTGAGCTTTTATTTTTGAGAGAGTTTATCATCATCCTACTTTCAGAAGGCGAGTTGGGTGGAATTTCAATTGTATCAAATTGTGTGGGTAATGCCTCTTCCATTAACTGCCTTGCCTCTTCTAATGAACATTTAGATCCTATGTTCTCTACAACATTTAAAAGTTATTCAAAATGTTTTCGGCACCCGGCTTGTTGTTTGTCAAGTTTCAATCAGTTTTGATGGTAATGCCATCAGTCTCTACTCTTGGTTGCCCTGTCTCCCTTGTAATAATATTCCAAATTGTTTTGATTTTGTTATCAGACATGATGCACACATGCTGCTGGACTTTTTAATAAGTTTTCTTAATGTATCACGGTAGTTTTTATAATATTTGGCTGTTTCTGGGTCATTACTCTTTCTTGTTGTTAGATACAGTTCCCTTTTGCGGTTACCAGATATTTTTATTCTTTTAGTAAGCCAAGGTTTTCTGCATGGTTTCTTATAATTAGATTTAACTACTTTCTTGGGGAAATAATTTTCATATTCTCTTACAAGTGTATCATGAAATAAGTTATATTTTAAATTAGCATCAGGTTCCTTGTACACTTCATCCCAGTCTAACTGCTGAAGATTTTCCCTGAAATTTCTAATTTCCTTTTGTCCTTCTGGCCTGCCAGTTGTGAAGCATGGGATTTCACTACCAGGGGTGAACATTTGGTGGCTTCTTGCGGAGCTGAGGAGACAGGGATGCTATTGTGATAGGGTAATTTTATACCTGTAGTGCTGAATTTGAGGTCGCACTTCTGTGTGGCTATGTCCTTTGTGGAGCAAGGGGTAGCTAGAACGGTACTGTTAAGTGCCAGATGGTAAAACACAGGGGTTTCAATTAGCCAACGTCTTGTGAGCAACAAGGACAGGTACTTTTTCCCTTCACCCAAATATCCTGGATATCCCACTCATTGAGATACATGCGGCACTCATGGGATGAGGCAGCATGGTCTTCATTACAATTGTTATAGTGGGGAGGTGGCAGGCAATCACACTTGTGAGGGGTCCCTACCATAAGTAACACATTTGGCAGTGTTTTTACATGACATTCAAGTGTGGTTGTAACACTGACCCTAGCAGCAACACATCAGGTTTGGAATGTACAGTTCGACGATGATGACTTCATCGTCTGCTTTGGTCTTCGAAGGAAGCACTACTTGATCAAAAGTGAGAAAAAGAGGGCATGTAGGAATTAAGGTGGCATCAACCATTTTCATTACCTGATGAACTGCAGTGATGCCCTTATCAGAGGTAAGTTTGAATTTCTCCCTCGCTCAGGCAGTCAAGCGGCCTAGTGTAAATAACACCACATGAAGACTTCAGCATTCAATGGGCCTTGACACAACAGAATAGCCATGAAGGAGAGAAGCCGTAAGCATTTGTTGGGCTTGAAAATCACTATTGGTCTCCAAAAGCAATGTCCTGTTACATAAACAAGAGCAAGATTTTGCAGGGCCAGCAACTGCATCAACACCTTTCTGTATAATAAACGAATTAATCATAGCAAAGGACTGACCTCCTCCGGTGCATGATACCCTAAGGACACAAGGTGCGGCTGGAAAAGTCTTTGAATCTTTAGCCTCATTCCATTTACATTTAGTAGACACAGACAGAGATGAAGATGAGTGGCTCAGTGCAAAAAAATCCCCTATGATTGCCAGCGTATCCAATGGTATGCTCCTTCCAACTGTGGGCTGCCTCGGTGGGGCGCTCTTCCGCCTTAGGTAATGGTTCACACCTCAGGTCACACCTCCCGAATTTCTGATAGAGGGACCAACTGGAAATTTGGGAGAGTCACAGCTCAGGCAGTCATCCCTCCCTGGGCCTGGCCTGTATCAGTGGGTACGTTCGAACCCAACCTGTCGACCCGACGCTCACAATCACAAATTACCCAGTCACCTGTTACGCATAAAACATGTGGGCCAGCCTTCAGGAGCCCACAGAGAGGAAGATGAAACATAGAGGAATCTCAAACGGCGAAGCAGAGGAAGGGTATGAGATGGCGAACACAGAAAAGCAGATGTCAGGCTATTAAAACGCAGAATATATGCCCCCCCCCCCCCCCAAGACATGTTCCCCAAGGGAGGGAAAAAAGAACAGCAGGGCAGACATGCAGCATGGAAAGGGAGAGGTGCTGCAAATCTGGAGCCCCATGGTAGCTAGTCACAAAATCACCAAAGAGTCATGAACTCTTTAGTGGGATCTTCCTTGATGCTGACCACCACAAGGATTGCTACATCAATACCTCCATCCACATCACACTTACTGACCATCAGAAATATCTCTACTTCGACAGCTGCCACTGACTCCATATGAGGAAGTCCCTTCCATACAGCCAAGCCACTCATGGGCTTCGTATTCGTAGTGACAAGTAGCCCATCTGAAAGTATGCCAAGGATCTCACTGAGGCCTTCAGAGACCGAAATTAACCCCCTCTCCTCCTCAATCTTGTTCAGAAATAGATCTCCTGTGCCTTCTCCCTCCAGTCATCTACCACCTCCCATCTACCCATTGCCAACCACAATCAATCATTCCTCTGATGACTTAGTAACACCCAGGATTGGAGCAACTGAATCACTTTCTTCACCAGGATTTCAACTTTCATCATGCCCTGAAATGAGGTATATACTACCCACTATCCTCCACACCTCTGCCACAGTGGTATTCCACCACCCAATAAACTCACACAATGTCCTTGTGCACCCTTCCTACATCCCTCATCCAACCCCTTGCCTTCTGGCTCATATCCCCACAACGGACCTAGATGCAAAACCTGTCTCACACATCTTACCATTACCGTCTAGTCCAGACCTGTCACAGGTATCTTCCATCTAGCCACAGGCAGCGCTGCCTGTAAAAGCAGTCATGTGATCTACAAACTAAACTGCAACCACTGTGCTGCTTACTATGTGGACATCAGAAATAGCAAGCTGTCTGTCTAAATAAATGGCCACTGACAAACTGTAGCCGAGAGACAGCTGGACCACACCACCCAGTTGTTCAACATTCAATCCGACATAATGTGCACCACTTCAACGACAGCTTCAAAGTCTGTGTCATCTGGATACCCCCTACCAACATGAGCTTGCCTGAGCTGTGCTGCTGGGAACTCTCCATCCAACATATCCTACTATTCCTGTAACCCCACCACCACCACCACCACCACCACCACCACCAATCCCCTACCGTGCTTCTACTCCAGCACTACACATGCCTCCTTTTCCCTAACACACCTACAGTATTACATTCTTCTCTCATCTACACGTCACCCCTCCCCCACCCTCCTAAACCCTGCTCACAACTTCTGGACTCAGCACTTAGCAGCCGATCCTATCCCCACAATGTCTCTACACATTACCAAAAACAGCACACATTTTCCCCCAGCCCTACCATGTTATACTTCCCATCCCACACTTCCTCCTTACTACCACACATTCTACATTACTGCATATGACAATTTCGAAATAAGTACCTTTTGACCAAAAGATTAAATGTTTGGCAGTCTTTTCATTGTGCCTGTCTGCAACACAATGCCTCCTCTTTGTTGTGAGTATAGCCTTGCAACAAACAGTCTATGTTTCCCATGACCATTTGTTTTCAATAACTGTTTATACACTTCCGCCCTACTGTGACATATGTAGAAATTAAATAAAACATCTATTTTAAATATATAATAAAAATAAAACAGATATGTACAGCATCGAAAGATCTGGCAGAATTCAAATAGTTCAGGAATAGAAGAGAGTAGGAACAGAGAGAGTTGTCTAGTGGTCTTCTTCACCCCTAAATTATTTACATGAAATAAGCTTAGCTTTCAAAGACATTAATCTCAATATTTGGATCTTATGAAATTAATTGCTGATTTTAGATCCATTTGTCTGTCGTTCGTAGGTGGTTTTATAATATATGTTTAGGTGAAGTTATCTATTGTTGACAAGAGATCTCATATTACTTGAAAGTTCAGTTTTATAAAATGCTTTACTTTGTTGTCTTTGAAACTAGGCTCCTCAGTCCCATATAGTGAGAATTTTACACATGTTGAAAGAGATCCTGAACTGTACTGCATTTGCCTGCATGAGCTCCACGTTTCAGAGCTGTAGCAATGAAAAGAACTCCTCATCAAAAGCCAACTGGCAGCCACTTTAATGACACAATTTTTTACCTGCTTTTGGTGTAGTAACAAAAGTGAGCACAATATACTTTGACAGAGGATAATGGAGAATGCTATTGTTCAAGAAAGGACTGGTCAGGCTGCTGCTGATGTAACAGCACTATGAGACTGATGAGAATGTTATATCAGCAATGTTAAAGGGGTTGTCCACCAACTTTATTGACTAGTCTAGTTGATAAATTAAGTTGATGTAAATAAAATAGAAAGAAACTTCCACATGGGAAAAATATATTAAAAACAAAGATTCCAAGACTTACCAAGCGGGAAAGCGCCGGAAGACAGGCACATGAACAAAACACACAAACACACACACAGAATTACGAGCTTTCGCAACTGGCAGTTGCTTCGTCAGGAAAGAGGGAAGGAGAGGGAAAAATGAAAGGATGTGGGTTTTAAGGGAGAGGGTAAGGAGTCATTCCAATCCCGGGAGCGGAAAGACTTCCCTTAGGGGAAAAAAAGGACAGGTGTACACTCGTGCACACACACACACACACACACACACACACACACACACACACACACACACACATACACATAACCTGTACTGCAACCTCACTATATCCAGTTCATTGCCATCTTGACTAAACAGGACATAAACCAGAAAATAAGCAAAGATTCAAATCCTTGAGGATCTCCTCATTGTGTGTCTATGGAACAAACTGTGTATCTAATCTAATATAAAGTAAATGAAAATTGCCAGTCACCACACACACATTATACGGTGAGCAGCAACCTATTGTTTTCATAATCTTATTGTTATTCCACGCTGGTCTTTCCCAGTTGTTTAATACACAAATTTTTATGGATAAGACACACAGAAGAAAATATGAATAATGATGAACACTAATTATTCCAGTACTTTTATAACAAAAATCCAAGGCACATGATCATGAAATGATAAGAATACATTATGTGTGGATTACCTTGATAATGTTGAGGCATGAGATGTTTCTCAACATAGCCTGACATATCTAGTCGCAATGGAAAGGAAAAATGGGTATTGACTTTCTCTTTCAACATTGTTGACATGTTGAATGTATAACGCATAGTATTGAAGCACAAGATATGAGGCAGCTTCTTAAAACATGCCCTGAAAAATAAAAGTTTCACATGAAAACCAACCTCCACAGGTTTTTCAGGAAGCTATCAAACTTTATAAGAAACAACTACAGGCAATGTCAAAAGTGTTGGAAAAAATTGGAAAATTGTTTTCATTCATTAATATGTTATGAACATGCTGTTAGTATTTTACTTAAAATGCTGCAAGGCGAAAAGAGAATCTAAAAGTAACCTTTTATCCTGCAAAAAAGTATTGTAGAAAACAGTAAACCTCTCTGCAAGGGAAAGGTAAATGGCTGTAAACTGGTAATGGCTAGGAGTCAAATCTTATGTTCCACAAGTAAAAAGTGCAAATTTTTTGGCATAGCCACCTTTTAGGGAAACACACATTGTCAACATTCAGTCTCCAAAGGATGTTTCTGCAAAGTGCAATTCTGTGGGTTCAAAACATTTTCACAGCCACTTATTTCTTTAGATGCAGGCTGTAAAATCTGATGAACAGTGTGGGCATACAAAGAATTTAGAATTCAAATTGTTTTGTTTTCCCACTGCCTTCACACCACAGTCAGCAGGTGAATTGTTATAATGGCAAATGTTTTCTTGCTCTTTTTTTCATTTGACATCATGACCTCTTCTGTTATCCTTTTTATCAAGTATCCACATGATCCAGAAGACCTATACAGTAATCACTACTTATCCTTTCATCCTTAACAATGCATCCAATAAGAAAGCAACTTCAGCCTTCTTTTGTGCAGGGTCATCAGCTTCCATTCACAACCTTGAAAACATTTCTTAATTGAAGTGGTAGACTCATCTCTAACCAACACTAACAAATGTGTACTCAAATTTAATTGAGTTCTTTCTAAATAGATCAAAACATTACTGAGAGATTTTTTTCCATATCTGTGTTTGGTCAGTACAGAAAAAATATCCACCATCTTGTACCAAGCTTTCCCACAGCCGATTCATTCCTGTCAAATACTATTTCCTTTGATTTGCCTATGGCATCAGCTACACCACACACCTTTAACACCTGATCATCCAGCACCACTTTGTTAATGTTCTCGATATTCATACCTTTTGTTGCAGTTTTAAAACTTATGGATAATATTCATGAGATGTATGGCCACATTTGAATTCAAGCAACCATTTCGTTATGGTTGAAAACGAAGCAGTAGATTACTTGCAAACATCCACCAATTCTGGAGAAATTTTTCATTTGTTATAAACGGCTCTAAACAAAGTATTTTTATGATGCCACAGTATTCCACATTGTCAATTCGAAAGCAAAGCAAAGAGGTACTTAAAATTCCATATAAATGAAACTATTATGTCCCTCAAGTTGATGCTTGGTTTACCTTATTGTGCTTCATGTACTAACATAATGAAAACAAGATTTTATTGATGCCAATGCCATCTCTTTCTTAGTTCAAATATTTTTTCCTTGATATTGTACATAGCAAATCAAAAATACAAGTCCCTGCCAACGCAATACAAAAACAACAACAAAATTTGCTAATACACATAATTAGAGAGATGTTTTTGAGAATCTTGTGATAATCGTAAATTTGGTGGGTACAAAAATACTGCGTAACAATTTACCTACTCCAACAGAAATAGGCATAGGGTAGCATGAAAGTGTAGGGTGAGAAAATTATTATAAGCAGTAAAATATAATAGGAACACATCTTATCTGCTGCTAAGCAGTGTCTCAAAGTTATGTAATGTCTCCATAATTGCAGGGCTGTTAGAAATAGCTGTTCAGACCAACAAGGATAGTAAGAACTGGCTGAGGCCTTGTTGGAGGAAGCACTTCGGCCAACATAATTTATTTCACCCTAAATACAACTCAGTGTTATGTATCTCGGTCCTTCATAACAATGCTTTACTGTTATTACAAAAAAAACACTTTTTTTATCAGAATCTCTAATCAAAATTCTACTGAGCACTAACTTTTTTACAAAATTTAAATTAATGACACAAAGATTCCAGTTTAAATACAAGATAACGAACACTAGACCAAAAATATGAAACCAATAATCTACTGGATACACAAGAGATAATTCATTGTCCTTCACATCCACACACATGTACACAATTTATTCACACCTTGTTCAATGCACTTTACATGTGACAGTTTGACTTAACAAGTGTTTCCCCACACGATTTTCACACATCTGCTGCTGACCACAGCAGTTCACAGTTAGAGGGGCAGAAATTTTCATCACATAGCCTGATACAGATCAGTGTTAGCCAGCTTTAGAAATACTATTAAAATAAAGTTACTTCTCTACATTATAAATCACCTTTACTATGGAACAGGTGGACAGTTATTAAGTTTTACTACTAACAAAGATACAAAAGTGGGTGGTATGGCTAAAAAACTGTTGGCTACCCCTGTTTTCTTGAACTGTGCAAATGGGAGTTACGCTTACAAGATATTCTCCACTTGGAAAGTATCCCAGCCTCTAAATACAGTATCCTACCATCCGTACTGCCTTTACCTTTAACCAACAGTTTCTGTCTCCTCTGTCTTATAACCCCTCACCCTCATTGAGCTTGCTCTCTGCCAATGCACCCATCAATCAGCCTGTATCTCTCCTTTTCCACTTTCCAACCCCCCCCCCCCCCCCCCCTCCACCCCACAAACTCTGCCCTGGCAGCCATGTCCTGCTGTCTTCTAGTCTGTACATGCTCCATGCTCCACCAGACAGTACTTCCCCCCCCCCACCTGTTCTCTGCTATTCCTTCCCCTTCCCTGCCTCCTTCCTGATTGTTGTCTCCCTTTCAAAGCAATAGCTGCAGTCTGGTTAGAGTGGCCAGAAATGGCAGTCACATGACTAATATGTTTGTTTTGAGTTTTTTCCCTGAAGCCTCTGGCTAAAAAGTGTTCAATAGCCCTTTTGTTGTATCTATTTGCAACTCAATATGTGATCTTTATGGTGATTAGCAATCTATCCTATGCATAATTCTTGTAAACTGGAATAGTAACGTTGACTAACTTATTGTGCACTCACAAGTATTTCACTTTGTTACTATGAGCCTATATACACAATATTTAATGTTAAACATTTATATGACACTCTTACATTTCTCGTCATGCTGCACGAAAACATGCGACTATTATATTGTGTATGTCACAGCACACAAGATAACTAGATGCATCTCATAAAACTGCCCCTGTAGAAAAGTACCACTTTCAATAATAATTCCATACAGGGACAAATTGCAAACATATAATATATCTACAACTACAAACATACTCCCCAAGCTAATGTTAAGTACCTAACAGGATGAACTTCATTTCATTATTTAGTCATTGCGCATCATGGATTGCAAGAAACATTACTGTCTTTGAGGCTCTGGGGGTTTCTTCTGGGGATCTTAGGTTGATATTAAGGTCTTTGCAAGGCACAGAGTAATGTCATCTACAAGGGTCTATCAATAAGTAATGCCCCAAAATTTTTTTCTCAGAACATAGTTATTGTTAAGAGTCAGAATTTGGTGACAATATACATCAACATGTCTTGTCCATGTCCTATGTTTCTATGTAGTCTCCATCACGTTCTAGGACCATACACCAATGCAGGGAAGAGCATGTATTCCCTGCTAGTAAAAGCTCCTGTCCTGTAGGCATAGCCATGTTTTCACTGCATGACTGACACTCTCGTCATCTTCAAAGTGTGTTCCCTGTAGAGAATCTTTAAGTGGCAGTTGGCATGAATAATCACATCTGCACGATTCAGCATGTCTGGAGCAGTGGATGTGACACGATGTCCTGAGCATAGCTGATCATGGAGCTCTGTTTCGCATTTCCTGAGGCTGTAAATTTTTTTACCCATCGCGCAACTGAACTCTTATCAAACACAGCATCGCCATACACTGCACACAAATGTTTATTGATGTTCACCACGGTTTCTTTTTCTGCAAGCTTTTTGAATAACAACAACGTGAGTCGTATATAGATGCCATTTTGAAGCCGCACTACGGCTCTGCCATCTGCCAGAATTGTTCAAAACTTCACTGGCGCACAGAACAAACATCAAATGTGAAGCACCAACAAGGACATTTGTCTGGGTATATTAATGGCTTGTTTAAAAAATGTGGGTATTACCTACTGAACTACTCTCGTAGAAACTACCCCCCACAAGTTACCAAACTACCCCCTGGTCATGTTCTAGCAATTCCTTACCTCCCATTTGGCCTCACCACCCTTCTCCAAGCCCCTTCCTAAGAACACCAACCTTTCAGCAAAAGAAAGAATAGCCAATACACAGCCTCGTGCAGCATGACAGCCTGCATATAAAGGTTCTATCACTGTCATTATGAATCACAGTGGCTACCTGGCAGAAAGCCTTTGCCAATTGTCTGACTCTACCAGAGTGATCCAAGCCCAGAAGTCGAACAAAACCACCAGTCCCTGCATACGGACTTAGGCCCTTCACAGAACCTCTCTCTGAATCGATTTCCCTCCTCACCCCCATGACACCTCACAAACCTACTCCCCAAAATCCACAAATCCATCAATCCTGATGTCCCACTGTAGCTGGTTAGTGTGTCCCACAGAATGAATATCGCCCCTCATTGGCCAACAGCTGCAACCAATTGCCCAAAATGTAGCCTCTCATATCAACCACTTGCTTCACCAACTCCCCACCACTCCCACCTCTTTGCCTCCAGTATCCCTACTTGTCACTGTTGATGCCAGTTCCCTACACACCAACATCCCTCATGCTCATGGTCTTGTTGTTATTGAGCACTAACTACCTCTCTCAACATCCTTCAAAATACAAACCCCCTACCTAATTTCTCATTCACCTTGCAAACTTTATCCTAATACACAACTGCTTCTCCTTTGAAGGGAAAGTATAAAAAAATTGTGTCACCACATGGCTTCCACCTATGCCAACCTGTTTATATGCCATCTAGAGGGAAAACTGCCTTGCCTCCCAAAACACCAATCCCTGGTCTTGCTCAGTTTCGCTGATGATATCTTCATGATCATGACTCAAGGCCAAAGCATCTTATTCTCACGCCTTCACAGCCTCAACACCTTTTCTCCCATTCACTTCACCTGGTCGTCCTCAGCTCCGTGTGCCAGATTCTTAGACACAGACCACCTCCTCTCTGATGGCTCCATCCACACCTCTGCCCACATTAAACCCACCAATCACCAACAGTACCTACATTTAGACAGCTGCCAACTCTTCCACACTACAAAATCCCTCTCCTAAAGCCCGGCCACCTGTGGATGAAGTATATGCAGTAATGAGAGCTCCCTTTGCCAGTATGCTTAAGGATTCGCAATGGCCTTCACAGACAGGCACTATCCCCAGATTTCCTGGGCTGTATACTTATACACTGCCAACCCTCCCACCACCCCCAAGAACTAGCTACAAAGAGGGACCCCTTTTTGTCACCCAATACCACCCTGGAGTGGAACAACTAAATGACATTCTTCATCAAGGCTTTGACTACCTATTATCACATTCTGATATTAGAGGCATCCTACCTAAGATCCTTCCCATCCCTTCTAAAGTGGTGTTCCACCATCCACACAACCTGCACATCCGTACCTATCCATATGCCACTCCCAGTCCCAACCCCTTGCCATAGGAATCTCACCCCTACCCCCTATCTAAGACACAGGTGCAACACCTGTCCAATCCACCCACCAGCACTTCCTATTCCAGTCATATCACAGGCTTATCCTAGACCTTCCTGTCGATCTCATTTTTGAGACGTTTGTATTCCTTTTTGCCTGCTTCATTTACTGCATTTTTATATTTTCTCCTTTCATTAATTAAATTCAATATTTCTTCTGTTACCCAAGGATTTCTAGCAGCGCTCGTCTTTTTACCTACTTTATGCTCTGCTACCTTCACTACTTCATCCCTCAGAGCTACCCATTCTTCTTCTACTGTACTTCTTTCCCCCATTCCTGTCAATTGTTCCCTTATGCCCTCCTTGAAACTCTGTACAACCTCTGGTTCTTTCAGCTTATCCAGATCCCATGTCCTTAAATACCCACCTTTTTGCAGTTTCTTCAGTTTTAATCTACAGGTCATAACCAATAGATTGTGGTCAGAGTCCACATCTGCCCCTGGAAATGTCCTACAATTTAAAACCTGATTCCTAAATCTCTGTCTTACCATTATATAATCTATCTGATACCTTTTAGTATCTCCAGGATTCTTCCATGTATACAACCTTCTTTTATGATTCTTGAACCAAGTGTTAGCTATGATTAAGTTATGCTCTGTGCAAAATTCTACCAGACGGCTTCCTCTTTCATTTCTTAGCCTCAATCCATATTCACCTACTATGTTTCCTTCTCTCCCTTTTCCTACTGAGAAATTCCAGTCACCCATGACTATTAAATTTTTGTCTCCCTTCACTACCTGAACAATTTCTTTTATCTCATCATACATTTCATCAATTTCTTCATCATCTGCAGATCTAGTTGGCATATAAACTTATACTACTGTAGTAGGCATTGGCTTTGTGTCTATCTTGGCCACAATAATGCGTTCACTATGCTGTTTGTAGTAGCTTACCCACACTCCTATTTTTTATTCATTATTAAACCTACTCCTGCATGACCCCTATGTAATTATGTCAGAGACAGCAAAGGACCTGGAAGAGCAGTTGAACGGAATGGACAGTGTCTTGAAAGGAGGATATAAGATGAACATCAACAAAATCAAAACGAGGATAATGGAATGTAGTCAAATTAAATCGGGTAATGCTGAGGGAATTAGATTAGGAAATGACACACTTAAAGTAGTAAAGGAGTTTTGCTATTTAGGAAGTAAAATAACCGGTGATGGTCGAAGTAGAGAGGATATAAAATGTAGACTGGCAATGGCAAGGAAAGCGTTTCTGAAGAAAAGAAATTTGTTAACACCGAATATAGATTTATGTACCAGGAAGTCGTTTCTGGAAGTATTTGTATGGAGTGTAGCCATGTATGGAATTGAAACATGGACGATAACTAGTTTGGACAATAAGAGAATAGAAGCTTTCGAAATGTGGTGCTACAGAAGAATGCTGAAGATAAGGTGGATAGATCACATAACTAATGAGGAGGTATTGAATAGGATTGGGGAGAAGAGAAGTTTGTGGCACAACTTGATCAAGAAGGGATCGGTTGGTAGGACATGTCCTGAGGCATTAAGGGATCACAAATTTAGCATTGGAGGGCAGTGTGGAGGATAAAAATCGTAGAGGGAGACCAAGAGATGAATAGACTAAGCAGATTCAGAAGGATGTAGGTTGCAGTAGGTACTGGGAGATGAAGAAGCTTGCGCAGGACAGAGTAGCATGGTGAGCTGCTGAAGACAACAACAACAACTATTCTAGCCCATCAGAGGCTGTGAAAATAGCCATGTCATATACCAAGTATGCTGCAATCATTTCACAGCTTTTAATACATTTATGACTACCAATGAGCTGTCCACCAGGATGAATGGCAACTGCCAGACTGTGGCAAAAGAGCAAAGTGGAGCATCCTGTGGCACAACATGCAGATGCACATAACATGCTTGATTTCAGTGGCTACTTCACAATCCAGGCCATCTGGATCCTTCCTGCACCACCAGATTTTCTGAACTGCACAGTTATTCTTACAACATATTTCCTGCTACCAAAATTATCTTGGCCTCAAACCTGCATAAAACTACTTCCCCACATCCTCCACTCACCAGTTTCTGCCCCTCTATCCTATAACCTCCTCCCAATTCATGACCCCCACCTTTACTGTGCTCGCTTTTTGCTAACACACCCACCAGTTTTTCTCCCCTCACTGTTCCTCTCCTTTTCCACTCTCATCCCCCAACCCCCACCCAGAGCCTCCCAACACTGCTGCCTTATAAACCCTGCATATTCCACCAGACATCACTCTCTCTCTCTCTCTCTCTGTCTCTCTCTCTCTCTTCTTCCCCCTTCCTCACCTGTACTCTGCTACCCCTTCTCCTTCCACTGCTGCTTTCAGTTAATGCAACAGTTGAAGTCTGGCCTAGAGTGGCCAGATATGGTGGTCATGTGTGCAGGAGATGTTTCTGCTTGTGTGAATTTGCGTGTGCTTTTCTTACATTTCTGAAGAAGGCTTTCACAGAAAATTTAGTGTGTAACAGTCCTTTTGTTGTGCCTGTCTGCAACTCAATGTGTCATCTTTATGTTGATTAGCAATCTATTCTTTTCATAATTGCTGATATTCTGACCAGCACACTTTCCACATTTTAGTATTACAGTTTACAGATTGCTATAAACAAAGAATGGCAAATAATACTTAACTGGATAATGCAGCTTTAATTGGTCTAATACTTTGGCCCTCTTCGAAACACATAGGTGGAAGATCCAAATTCTTATCATGTCAAATTACTCACCTTTTTTCTGCACGAACTTTCTTGCCACACTGTGAGCAAGTGTACATGTTATCTCCCTCTAATGTATCCTTTACTGTAACTTCATCAAGTGACTCGTACAGGTTACGCATGTCTGCAACTTGGCAACGAACAGTGTAAAATTCCTCCAACTTTCGACTTACATGTTCACAATCCTGTGAAAGAAGTGTGGAAATGTAAATTGCTGTGCTGAAATGAAAATCATGTTTGACACTGAAGACGTGTCAGTTTACTCCCTTACATATCCTCCAATAACACTTATTTCTATTAAGGATAATATAGATAAAGTCAAAAAGGGCACTTGGTACCTGTGCCTTCAACTACAAAATAAAGGTTCTTACTCATTAGCAGAGTTTTTATGATTTAAACCTCAAAAATGTTGTTTGAAATGAGCACATCTATGTGATTTTGCTGTTTAAAAAACCACTGAGTTATATTAAATAAGGAACTTGTTGAAACAATGACTTAAGTGCAAAGAAAGTATAGGAAGCACTAAATGAAACCCTATATACTATTATACACAAGACTGTAGGCAAGTGGTGGTGTGGGATTAAATGCTAAAACAGAAAACTCTGACCTTGTACATTGTGATGTTAAAACAAAACAAGTGGACTGTATATCTCAGAAAAATGTGTTTCATGTAGCAAATCTGTGAAAAAAATGGACTGATTTTAAGCTATTGAAAACATAGTTTCTGTTTTCTGGTGGCAAGCACAAATTGGACACGCTAAATTAAACACACAAAATAAGATACATTCTGAACGATGGACAGAATTAAAATAACTTAGAGTAAATTTGAGGAAATGATATTTGAAGAGACTTAAAATGCATGAACAGTGTACGAGATGAAATTTTTGTAATGGCCCAATTACAATATTTAATTTTTTAATGTATCAGATAAATTGATACTGCAATTAATACTCACTAGTGAAACAACATTGTTGCTTATGACACCTCCAAATAATGTCTTGACAAGTTTCTTTAACTCCGGAGTCATTTCTTCAAGTTTTGAAACCAAGTCTATAAAAAACTCTGCCATGTCCTTCTGTTCACCAGTATTCAGAGGTTGATGGTCCATGGTATATACTTTACAAAAACTACGTGGATTGTATGCCTTTCGTTCACTCTCCTATAACACATATTTATAATGTATTTTGCAGTCATAGTTCTATTACTCAAATAATTACAAAAAAAGTACATCATTTTTAGAAGCTTTGTAGTGAGGATGAAGAAGTGTGTTCTATCTACAATCTTTCAAATAGTAAAATTGTAAATTGTCATCAACAATCTGAGCCAAACAAAATAACTGTGCAAATAAATGATCTAATATTCAGTAATCACTTACTGTGAAATTTTAAAATCATTTCAACGCACAAATACGCAAAGAGAACTGATTTTGAAGAGCAATATGGGGACATCTGGCATTCAGAAGTACTGAAATTGTCACTTGATTTCTGCATCTGTAAATCACTCCAACTGAAATAATCACTGAAAATCTTTTCCAAGCAAATCATAAACTTGGATGATCTAATTTGAAGTGAATTCTAACTGCCGTGTATATTTAAAATAATAATAATAATAGTAGTAATAATAATAATAATAAATAAAATAAAAATAAAAACAATTGGCAAAATCATGAAAATTAAAGTAATAATATGTGTTCGCTCTGACTCTGATCACTATCTCCCTAAAATTAAATCATAATTTCTACCTGGCGCAACCTAACTACAGAAATCAATGACATAGAAAATATTTGCGCCAGACAAATCTAAATAGGACAGAATGGCAGAGCGCATTAAGAGAAAGAGCAACATGAGGAAAACTTGAGAATGTTCTGTGAAAACAAATAAGTGTAATATATACGACAACAACTAGACATGAAAACAACTATGACAGAGAAGTTAGACACTACCAAAAATAAAGAGAGGGAGAGAATAACCATGTCAAAAGGACATCACCTGTATGCCTGCCATGGCAAGCATTACATTTCAACCAAACTGGAAAATGGAATACAGGTCAGCTAACAATGAGTTGGAGACAACAGTTTTGTTACATTCCTTTGGTTTCAGAATAGACTAATTGAAATGGAAGAAGAAGGAGTAAGAATTAAAACATTATCAAGAACCAAGGACTTGCTTCAGAGGTGAAAAAAATGTAGAGTGGGCTTAAACAGTGCTGAAAATAGTTAAGTACTTATGAAATACATGCGTCAGCTCCTATGCTGTCTAAAACTGAAGCAAAAGTTAGAATTTCCATAGTTTCATAAAAGATATCGGTGTGCCACCCACTGCTAGTGAAATTAAGGATGTTGTTAAAACTCTGAATATAATAACGGTAGTATACAGCGTCAGGAAGTCATTTCTGGAAGTATTTGTATGGAGTGTACGGAAGTGAAATGTGGACGATAAATAGGGAGACCAAGAGATGAATACAATAAGCAGATTCAGAAGGATGTAGGTTTCAGTAGGCACTGGGAGATGAAGAAGCTTGCACAGGATAGAGTAGCATGGAGAGCTGCATCAAACCAGTCTCTGGACTGAAGACCACAACAACAACAGTATACATGTCTCCACAATCTGAACTTTCACAATTATAAATTAATTTTTATTACTTTATGAAGAAACCTGGAAAACAGAAAACGTCTCTGAAGAATGGAAAATTGCATCCATTCACATTGCATAATAAAAGTGACAAACAAGATATCAACATCTACAGAGGCGTATCCCTTTTGCTTGATACTCATAAGATTTTCTCAAAAATTGTGCTGGAAAGGGTAGAAATTTGCCAGTAATTTAGGTGATTTTACCAAAGGTTGATCTTGCTACAGAGCATATTTAAAATTTATAATCTGTAATTCCAGAAATACTAAATAGCCTGAGCGAAGTGGTGCAGTGGTTAGCACAATTCACTCTTGTTCTGGAGTATGGCAGGTCAAATTCCCATCTGCTTATCCTGATTTAGGATTTCCATGGTTCCTCAAAATGCTTAAGGAAACTGCTGGCATGGTTCCTTTTTAAAATGTCATGGCTAATTCCCATCACCATTCTTTCCTCATCTTCCCTTGAGCTTGGCCTCTGATGACATCACTTATGTTAAACCATAACTTTCCTTCTTTCTTCCAGCAATATAGTCATGGCTGCCATTGATAAACAAAGGACTTGTGACTATAATGACAGAAAATCCTTAACGTAATCCAGGAATTATGATTTAAATTCAAATTAGAAATTGAATGTCTGAGTCTCCAAGAAAAAAGTCAATTTACAGATGAAACATCAAATTTGTTGAAAATAAATACAGGAGTAAGACAAAATGATGATTTTGTATTTCAGTATTCTTTAATAGCATTCTGGAGAAAATCCTAAGAATCTTGAATGAAAAATTATCAGAACATAAAATTTAACCAACAATGCTGGGAGGAACAACAAAGTTTTTTCAGTAAATATATGATGATAATTTTGTGTTCTTGTGCTTTCTGAAGGTCTAGCAAAGATAATAATTCAAGAGTCTCAGAAAAACCAATTTTGTAACAAAAATAGAAAATTCTTCATAATTTGTACTATCATATATAGATCAAATTGAACGATAGAAAATTACAAGGCAAATGTGCTCCAGAAATAACAGGCTCCAAGAAATTGACAATAATGTTGAATTTCATTACAACATAGAATATATAACAGACACATTAAGAAAGAGGAGACTGATAATCTCCAGTCATTTGCATAAAATAGACAGCTCTAAATTAACCCAACATTTTCTAACTTTACTGACAAAAGAGTCAACAGCAAGTTGTGATCGAAAACAGTCATGGAAGATTTACAATGGAATGACACAAGAGAAAGAGAAGCAACAGATGGCTGGAGTTTTAAAATAAAACTGTCACAAATGAAAGGATCTACAACAGGGGAAAAAAGATGTACTGAAAGTCATGAAAATGGATGAGAAAGATTGAAGTAATACTGGCAAAGGGATACTAAACAATAGAATATGAAGCACTGAATTTGTTTTGTTGTCCTCAGAAAGCAGCAAAAAGATGATTAATTATCTTGTGGATAAGAATCCAAAACGAGAGACATTGAGCTGCAGCAGACACAAGAAAAAGACTGCTATACATTTGAGCTTATGGTCAAGAGACCTTCAACTAAAGTAGGAAACACACACAATCACGACCCCTGACTCTGGCCACTGATGGGCCTCAAGGGTCGTGTGAATGTGTGTATGTGTGGGCGCGCGCGCGACATGATTGTTTGAATGTGTTTGTTTTCTACTTTAGAAGAAGGTCTTTTGGCAAAAAGCTCAAATGTACAGCAGTCTTTTTTGTATATATCTGCTACTCAGTGTTCCCTCTGTACGGTAAGCATCAATCTATCATTTTCATAATACTGTCATTATTCCATACCAGTTTTTCCACTGCTTGAGAATAAAAAAGATGATGTTACAAAGTTATGAGTTACCATGACTGACTACATCAACACTGCACTATTAAATGCCCATTAACCCTGGCTGCTGCAATGGGCATATACACTTGGGTGTCTGTATGTGTGAATGTCTGTACTCTTATGAGAAAAAGAGCAAGAGCTTGAAAGCTAATGCTAATTATTTTATTTCTTTCTGTGTGCCACGCACCAGTAAGTGGCTGCCTTTCCCTTATTTTACGTATTCCTCCATCGAGGCCTTTCAATTATCGGTATATAGTCTCAAATAATATATTTTTAGTATGAGTCATGATGAAATTCATAATCACATAAATTATTCCGACTGTTGCATTGCTCAGAACAAGTGATACAGTGTTATATTCAAGGACCATGTAACCTCCAAAACATCTCTTTATTTCTGAAAGATTACAAAAAACACGTAAAATATTCCACATAGTTTTCTACATCACTTGGCTTCAGTTCTTGTACGGTTCAAATGGCTCTAAGCACTGTGGGACTTAAAACCTGAGGTTATCCGTCCCCTAGACTTAGAACTACTTAAACCTAACTAACCTAAGGACATCACACACATCCATGCCCGAGGCAGGATTCGAACCTGCAACAGTAGTAGCAGTGTGGTTCCGTTGACTGAAGCGCCTACAACTGCTTGGCCACAGTGGCCGGCTCAGTTCTTGTATCCGAGTGTAGTAGCAAGCATGCACTCACTACCTGTCATTTTGAGTAGGACCTTCCTGTGTTTCATCGTAGGCATCACAACAACTTTCTGCATAGCAGAACAAAGTGTCATTCCATCTGTTACAATTCTAATTGACATGTTCACATACTACCATGGCAAGAATAACTGTTCCCACTGTATAAAGTGTAAGCAACATATTTTGGATCACACTCTTTGAGGGGTCCCATATTCTCTCTAATAGTACTGCTTTCTAAACAGAGAGAGAGAGAGAGAGAGAGAGAGAGAGAGAGAGAGAGTAGTAGGTTAGCGGGTGCACTGGTGGAGAATCCTCCCATTACCACCTATTCCAGTCCTGTCACGTGTGTCTCCTACTGCACCAAAGACAGGGCTCTCTGTGAAAACAGCCATTTGATCTACATAATACGATGCAACCACTGTGCTGGTTTCCACATGGGCATGACACTAACAAGCTCTCTGCCAGGATGAATGGCCACTACCAAATTGTGACCAACAGACAGCTGGTCCACGCAACACAGCCAACCAACTCTGTATCCTGTCCCCACCATGTCTGTGCCTGCTTTCACAATAGCACATCATATTCCCACATCCCAATCCTGCTATCCCTACCTGTCCCCACCCATGCCTCTTCCACTTACCCCAACCACCCAACCCAGGTAGCTGCTCTCATCAGACGTATATGAAGCCCACAGTCAAGCCAAAGTAGCTGTATATCATTGCTGTGCGCGCACGATAGAGTGTGTGTGTGTGTGTGTGTGTGTGAAATGATCTTGGCCATGTTTCTACACAAACTCAGTAGGTGGCAGGGCTGTGCTTAGCAATACACTGTTTGGGTTCTTGGCGCATTACTTAAAGTGATACAAGGATTGCTGATTATGAGCACAGATGAACATTAAATTCTGCATTACACTCGGTAAAATCTCTAGTGAAATGTGGACAGTGATTAAGCAAGCATTGCAGGTAAGGCACTTTCAAGAACTCATGTTCGAGTGGCAGGTTCAGTGCAAGACATTCCCAAAGCTGGTTTCCCATCTACAGCACACACCAAAGCAAACACGCAGCAAAACTTTGTCTCACAAACAGACGAACAGAGAGAGGAAAGACGATGAATTTCTACTGAACTAATGGATAGACGCAGACATGATCTCAAATTTCTGTCAAAAATTATTGCTGGGGATGAAAGCTGTGCTACCAATATGACCATCATTATGAAGTGTGAAAGTGCTGCATGGTGGAGTCTTGGATCACCAGCCTCGAAAAAAGTCAAACAACAACTTTCAAGAACAAAAACAATGTTGATCGAATTCTTTGATAGTAAATGATTAGTTCACCATGAGTATGTTCTTGCAGGTCAAACAGTGAAGCAAACTCTTTAATCGCAGTCTTGAAATGTTTGCAACAGACGATTCAATGTTGTTACCCTGATTTGCGTTTGAGAATTTCACTGATTGCTTCCAAGACCTCCAGAAACATGGGCATGTCTGTATAAACAGACAAGGAACTGTTGCTTGTAAGTGCAATTTTATATTTTTTATAAAAATCTGTCCTGGAACTTTTCTGACAAAGGATGTATTTATCCCAACTCCTCTCTCAGACACACCATCTTATTCCTTTGTTTAATGAACTTTACATTTACTTGCCACTGACTCTTCACTTTAAATTACAGAAACAACTTGTTTATAAATATGTGCTTTCATGGTTGTAGGCTCGCCCTTATTTACTCTACCAGTTTTGGCACCTTAGTCTATGATAGACAGCCTTCCTAAACATTAATGTTACTTCATTCATTCACACACAGTCTTCTGTATATGTAGGACAGCCTTGAGAGATGTGGACTGAGGCAAAAGTTACACATGAACGTTAAGATACATATACAAACAGGAAGTACCAAATTTAAGAGAAATAAATTTCATAAAACTGAGTCAAGACATATACACAATAAGTAATACAACAGAAAGAAAATGAAATAGTTTTCATACATACAAGAAGATAAGCAAACATGCGCTGTAGCTCTCGAAGAGTCATCTCGTGTTTGCTTGATCCATCACACTGAGCCTGCAGAATGGAAGATCGTGCCTGTGGCATCATGTACAGATGCTGCATGCATGAAGCCATGTAACATGTAGCACCTAAGTTCGTCAGGCCAACAAAACCACAGTCCGAACGACCATCTTCATGAGGCCAGTAATCCCATGGGTATGGTGAATGCGGTCCTGGTCGATGTTGTTCCAGCAGCTTTTCATGTAATATACGGTAGTTTCCTGGTGACTCCTTTGCTAGTTCCACCAACAAGTCATAGGCTGAAGACCGTGAAAGCTGTGACTTGCACTTTGGTACATATCGCTTACGTGGATTTGGCAGTGCGAACAGAAGATCAAAAACCTGGAAGACATTGAAAAGATCTATCAGTTCCATCTCTTGGCTCCACAATTAATATCCAAATTAAAACAGAATTTACTGCTAATATATGTTACCAACATGATTGTAAGCTTAAACATAATTATTAATGTTGATAAAAATATTCATTTTAAGAATGCAAGATAGATTTTCAGACTGTCATGCACAAATGTGGAAATATCTGAATACAATAGGTAAACAAATTATAAATTACCTCTATCAGAAAATCTTTCCCTTCTTTGCTGTTTTTGAATGGTGGGTTATGTTTAAGCACATTTGACATGAGATTCAGAAGCCCAATGAGACCATCATCTTCCACAGTGTTGTGTCTTGTTTCTAAATACTCTCGTGTCAAGATGGATTGTGAAAGCCTCTTTGCAAGTCCATCAATATCAATTACACAGCTCTGCGGATCTTCTATACTTTCTGTAAGACATGTGAACTCTGTGATATCAAAAATGATGGCACAAATCAAGACAGCTGGGACAATGAAAATTATATCAACCTAGCACAATAGTCTAGTGTTAAAATTTCGATTTGTTACATTCACTAACAAAATGAATTCATCAGTGACAAACATTAAGCAAAGCTCAAAAAAGAAAAGCTTTGCCACTCTGGCCTAAGATGTGCCAATCAGGATTGACCAACCGCCATGTCATCTTTGGCCAATAGTGTCATTTGGATGCATTACAGAAGGGTGTAAGATCAGCACACCTCTCTCCTTGCCATTTTCAGTTTTGCAGACCTGAGAGCCACTACTTCTCACTGAAGTAGCTTCTCAACTGGCATCACGAGCCCAAGTTGGTCCCATTCCAAACTTCTCACCAGGGAAAAATACCTGGAAGTGCCAGGTATTGAACCCAAGTCCTCTGCATGGCAGTCAGCCATGATGCCCATCAGCTACAGAAGCAGTTGACAAACATTACACTGAAACCATGTAATATGTATGTGGAAAAGAAGAAACTAAAAGCAAGATGCAGGAAAAGTGCTATGAAACAGGCAGCTAATCTCTAATATTTGAGCAAGGAACTGTTAATTTTTTTTAAATAAGACGATTTTTTGGAGACAAAAAATTGTGTAGGAATCAAAACAGCTTCTGCAAGCATCTGCCATATGTAACTTAGATGTACAGAGCTTACAAAATCCAGAGAGCTGTAGATAGCAGAGCCCAAGTTCATGCCATGTTTTCATGTATGGAAAAAGCTTGAACAGTACTTTGCACCATTACCTAGCAAATTGAACACATATTTACAGAGTAAACAGAATGTCATCCAGTCATTCCTAACAGGGAGACATTGTCCAATTTAAAACTATCACTGCTGCTGTTCACGTGATATATGAATGACTCAAAAGAAAAGATTTGTAACTCTCAGAGGATGTTGACAGATGATATAGTTGTAGACTGCAAGTTCAAGTCACAAGAAAATTGTTGTGAAATGCAGGAATTCTTGTAGATAATCAACACTTGGTGCAAAGACTGGCAGCTGACACTCTACATAAATATCCTTAACATAATGAATGTAAACAAATGAAATGGTCAAATATTGACTGACTTCTAAGATTAGTTATCAGTCATGGGAATCACTCAACTATCAAGTTGGGAGAAAGCAGATAAACTAAGATTTACCTGAAGAATCCGTAGGAAGTGTTATTTACCCACAAAGGAGGCTGCTTAAAGATCCTTGTTTGGTCAGTTTTTGAGTATTGCTCAATGGTCTGGGAAAATCACTAACTTGGGCTGAGAAATGGGGAGGAGGCAGGTTGGGATGGCAAATAAGAACAGATGTTTGTTTCAGCCACTCATGAATGAACAACAAACTCTAATGGTAGATGTTACAATAAAAATGCAGTACATCGCAAACAGGATTTTCCTGATAATTCTGTAGTCTATGTTCTAACACAAGCGACGGAACAGGCTACTTACTCCAACACACAATGTAGATAATGAGTATGAGAAGAAAAATACAGAAATTTGATCTCACACAGATGGTACACATGACCCTTATTCCTATGTACCATTCTAGAGTGGAACAAGAAGGGCAGAAACTACACTGGAAGACAATACAACCCCTGCTACACATTACACAATAAGTAACATATGCAATGATAGATTTTTTGGACATGCAACATTGAGGTTTTTAGTGCTCATTCTAAAATCTTATACACGGATAAAAAGAAGAAAAGAAAGACAACAAAAAAACACGCACACGTCATTTGTCAGTTCGAAAACTTGTGATTTAAAAAACACCACAAGTCATCTACTCTGCAACAGACTAAAACAGCTTGCTTAGCAGTGTACACTGGAGTAATGATAACATACTACTTTTAAAATTAGTATGATACTCACCACGCCAACAACTAAAATAAAAACTACATTAAAAGGGGACCTGATCTGCACCCTAGAATCAAAATATAAAATTCACTGCGTTAAAAATGTGGCACACTGTAAACACCATATATTAGAGTCCCTCGACATCAGAGCATGCACCCATGTATTATTAAAGAGCACCCTATTAGGAGACTTCTGATGATGATTTCGTGTCACTGGAGTGACTTAATAGTTTATTTCACTGACTGTAGCTCACTGCCTTTCATCACCAGACTTTACTCAGCCATGCCCTTTTCGATGGGATCGTCCCGGCATTTGGCTTAGGAAATTCAGGGAAAATATGAGAAAAATAAATTTGCATGACTAGATGGGGAACTGACTCACATTCATTCTGAAAGGGATTACAGCATCTTAACCACTCCTTTATTTCAAAAAATGCATTTGGAGAAGGGGTAACTTAACGTTAATGAAACCACTACTCTAAGTAATCACTTGATAATGGCAGAATGCAGGATGCTTTCTAGTGGTGGTGGTGGTGGTGGTGGTGGAAATCCAAGTTAAACACTGCCATTTTCTGGGCAACATATCCTGAGCCAGTTAACTGCCGATTACAACATTAATAGACAATCTTACATCACATCCTAAAGTTTTATTGTGTTTGTTGGAACATTTCACTGAGTTCAGGACATCTGGCACAATTTGTTCTCGTTTTCCGTAATTATATGAAAGCCTCTTGCTTTCATCATTGCCACCAGAAGAATATGAGGATTTTGAACCTCCTTTGAACTGTGCTCTGTCAATGCTTAAGGAGTCGCACTCTTCATTTCACTAGAGAGAAGAGCATTTATTCTTTGCACATGCAGCTACAGGATTAAAAGTTAGATCCAGTGAATCCTTTAATACTGGAAGTCTAGAACACTTAAGATGCCTTAAAAACCACCCACTCTTATTGGTACGTAATACACTATGTGGTTAAATTCGTTTTCATGTGGTTTTATACATCCTCACAGTGTGGGTGGATATCATTAAATATCCTTTCTCTCCAAACAATTTTTTTCTTAAAATCAGTGACAATTTCTTAAGTTCTTGAGTATAAATAAAATTTATGATACTAGCAAGAGTGAAAAATATATTAAAGCTACGAAATTTGAAGCACGAGGAATATTTTATGCTAACTATGTACAAGATACGCGCACTACTGAGCAGACTCAAGCAAACAATCTACTGATTAGCACTGTGGATGTGCATCACAAAGTAATGAACACAGGCAGAGTAAAGTTGCCAAATATATGAAAAAACATCCAAGCTGACAATTACATAAACTATACAGCATTTAGATCCAGCAGATCCATCTCAGATTTATAGACACATTGATTTACACATGAAATTGAATAAATTATAGATGACAAAAGAAACATTTACATCACCCTTTGATACATAACAAGAATGGGGCATGAGAAGAGGAAATCAAACATCTTCCCCACACCTGAGGCAGCAGATGGGTTAACACTAAAGCATAATAATCTGTCCAGAGATTATAAAGAATTAAGAGACCTGCTACATCATATCTACGCCAAAAGAAAAGAATTTCTGGATTAACACAAGATGTATTGAGGGCTTATGGGAGCCCACGAATGAACTCAATTCAAGCCTCGACTCCCGTCCCCCCAGTGTTACATTTGAACACACTTCCCACATGGCATAAATAATCCTAGAGATGAATGCAATAAGAAGTTTCTTTGTAATGGGTGCATTTAGAAAAAGGGCAGAAGAAATGGAAGCTGATCTTTTGCATATTCAGGAGCCATATCTGAAAAATGGGAAACACACACATCACATCTGGTGGATGTGTTGGTCCTCTCCCGGATGCAGCGATGGGTTCATATACAACATACTAACCACAGCCCCACAGAAAAACGTACACACATTTCTTACAGGTCAACTTTCATTATGCAGAAATCCTACAGTTAAATTAGAAAGCATCTCCGTCACCACTCAAACAATCATTCAATAACTTGGAGTCCAGCTGGACAAAAATCACACAATGCTTTCAAACAATTGTACACAAAGCAAGTAAAATTATACACAAAACTGCCTGTGCTTCAGCACTACAAGGTACCACACCTCGCAGAGAGAACTTATCATGATGAGATTTTCATGACCACCACAGGCTATGCAGCAAGTGTTTGGGCACACAAATTTTGGTGCACATAGGACGGGCAAATCATGTGGTGTGCACAGAGTGGTGTGCTCCTCTAACAGTGGCCTCTGGAACTATGCCAACTGATGTTTTACTGTTGATACTCTGAGTCTACCCATCAGAATGCCGAGTGCTCAGTTACCTAAACCCCTGTTGGTACACTACCTAACTACGCACCTGCATGGGTCTAACAGGGAACACAATGCCTGTCAGTATTGTATATGAATTCAAACAATGGAAAATCCAGGGCGCGCGCGCGCGCGCGCGCGCGCGCGCGCACACACACACACACACACACACACACACACACACACAACCAGAGTCTCTGCCAGCAGCCTGATTGTGGTTGTTCTTGTGTGTGTGTGTGTGTGTGTGTGTGTGTGTGTGTGTGTGTGTGAGTTTTGAGTTGCATTTGTGTTTGCGTGTGTAGTCTAATTTTGACTAGGGCAGTTTTTGGCCAGAAGCTTATTTTCAGAAAGTTTTTTTTGTTGTGCCTATCTGCGACTCAGCATCTCTGCTAAATGGTTAGTAGCAACTATCTTTTTCATAGTATTGTTATACGGGAAAACTTGACCACATTACCTTTAACTGTGATGTTTATAATGGAATTAGAGAAACACAGAGACTAATCAAGCACTATACGAACTTACAAGAAAGAATCAATGGTGAAAAAGACAAATTTTCCAGTCTACAGCAATTACAAAACCTCTCCCACCCTGCATAGAATCACCACAGGAGCACCAATGTGAGTAACAAAGTGCTGACAATTGCAACTAGAGTTGAGGAAGATGTGAATAAGAGAGCTGCATTACAGAATGAGTGTGCGCAACCACGCTTACAGTGACACACTAGGCAGGACCTGCAGTACCATGTCAGCCCCACATCAGAGCAGCATCATATTCCACCTCAGCGATGGAAACAAGCAGATGCTTGTCGAAGAGAGGTACATAAAACAAGTGTGGCACATTGCCTTAAATTGTTTAAGTGGTTTGTAATTGTGATTCCTAGGTATTTAGTTGAATTTAAGGTGTAATTTACGTTTTACAGATTCCTTTTACCACTCATTTGGATGACATCACACTTTTCATTATTTAGGATCAATTGCCAATTTTTGCACCACACAGATATTCTTTCAAATACTTTTGCAATTTGATTTGACTTCTGATGACTTAACTAGATGATAAAATGACAGCATCATCCGCAAATGACCTAAGATGGCTGCTCAGACTGTTTATATACATAAGGAACAGCAGCAGGCCTGTAACACAAGCTTGAGGAATGTCAGAAATCACTTTTGTTTTACCTGATTACTTTCTATCAATTACTAAGAACTGTGATATATCTGACAGGAAACAATGAATTCACCCGCATAACTATCACAAGCCTTCTGGAAATCTAGAAATATGGAATCAATTTGAAATCCCATGTTGATAGCACTCAACACTTCAAGTGAGTAAAGAGCTACGTTACAAGAACAATGTTTTCTAAATCCGTGTTGACTGTGTGTCAATAGACACTCCTCTTCAAGGTAATTAATAATGTTTGAGCACTATATATGTTCCAAAATTCTGCAGCATATAGACATTAATGATAACGTCCTGTAATTTAGTGGATTACTCTTATTGCCTTTCTTAAACACTCGTGTGACCTGTGCTACTTTCCAGTTTTTGGATACAGACCTTTCATCAAGCAAGCCATTGTATATGACTTAAGCATGGAGTTACTGCTTCAGACTGGACTGGAAGACTTGCTTTTATTAAGTGATTTAAATTACGTCACTTCTTAGAGAATATCTATTTCTAAGTTATTCATGTTCGCAGCTGTTTTTTATTTGAATTCTGGAATAGTTACTTTGTCTTCTTTGGTGAAGGAATTTCGGAATGCTGTGTTTAGTATCTCTGCTTTAACAGCACTGCCATCAATAGTATTTCCACTGCTATTGTGCAGAGAAGGCATTGATTTCGTCTTGCCACTAGCATACTTTACATACGACCAGGATCTCTTGAGATTTTCTGCCAGGTTTTGAAGCAAAGTTCAACTGTGGGTACTATCATAAGCATATTACATTGAAGTCCGCACTAAATTTTGAGCTTCTGCAAAAGGTCACCAATACTGAGGATTTTGCATTCATTGAAGTTTGGCATGCTTTTTTTCAGTGTTGATATAACACTGTTCTGAACTGTTTTGTGTACCATGGGGGATCAGCACAAATTTTTGCTTATTTATTTGGTAAATGTCTCTCAATTGCTGTCGATACTACACTCCTGGAAATTGAAATAAGAACACCGTGAATTCATTGTCCCAGGAAGGGGAAACTTTATTGACACATTCCTGGGGTCAGATACATCACATGATCACACTGACAGAACCATAGGCACATAGACACAGGCAACAGAGCATGCACAATTTCGGCACTAGTACAGCGTATATCTACCTTTTGCAGCAATGCAGGCTGCTATTCTCCCATGGAGACGATCGTAGAGATGCTGGATGTAGTCCTGTGGAATGGCTTGCCATGCCATTTCCACCTGGCGCCTCAGTTGGACCAGCGTTCGTGCTGGACGTGCAGACCGCGTGAGACGACGCTTCATCCAGTCCCAAACATGCTCAATGGGGGACAGATCCGGAGATCTTGCTGGCCAGGGTAGTTGACTTACACCTTCTAGAGCATGTTGGGTGGCACGGGATACATGCGGACGTGCATTGTCCTGTTGGAACAGCAAGTTCCCTTGCCGGTCTAAGAATGGTAGAACGATGGGTTCGATGACGGTTTGGATGTACCGTGCACTATTCAGTGTCCCCTCGACAATCACCAGAGGTGTACGGCCAGTGTAGGAGATCGCTCCCCACACCATGATGCCAGGTGTTGGCCCTGTGTGCCTCGGTCGTATGCAGTCCTGATTGTGGTGCTCACCTGCACGGCGCCAAACACGCATACGACCATCATTGGCACCAAGGTAGAAGCGATTCTCATCGCTGAAGACGACACGTCTCCATTCGTCCCTCCATTCACGCCTGTCGCGACACCACTGGAGGCGGGCTGCACGATGTTGGGGCGTGAGCGGAAGACGGCCTAACGGTGTGCGGGACCGTAGCCCAGCTTCATGGAGACGGTTGCGAATGGTCCTCGCCGATACCCCAGGAGCAACAGTGTCCGTAATTTGCTGGGAAGTGGCGGTGCGGTCCCCTACGGCACTGCGTAGGATCCTACGGTCTTGGCGTGCATCCGTGCGTCGCTGCGGTCTGGTCCCAGGTCGACGGGCACGTGCACCTTCCGCCGACCACTGGCGACAACATCGATGTACTGTGGAGACCTCACGCCCCACGTGTTGAGCAATTCGGCGGTAAGTCCACCTGGCCTCCCGCATGCCCACTATACGCCCTCGCTCAAAGTCCGTCAACTGCACATACGGTTCACGTCCACGCTGTCGCGGCATGCTGCCAGTGTTAAAGACTGCGATGGAGCTCCGTAAGCCACGGCAAACTGGCTGACACTGACGGCGGCGGCGGTGCGCAAATGCTGCGCAGCTAGCGCCATTCGACGGCCAACACCGCGGTTCCTGGTGTGCCGTGCGTGTGATCATTGCTTGTACAGCCCTCTCGCAGTATCTGGAGTAAGTATGGTGGGTCTGACACACCGGTGTCAATGTGTTCTTTTTTCCATTTCCAGGAGTGTATTTCTTTGAATTCAAGCCACATCTGGCTACACTTACACTGATAATTTGAAGGAGTGGAGATTGTCTCTCAAGAAAGCATCAAGCAAATTTTTTTCTGTGGTTTTTTTATACGCATATTTTTTATTTTTGGAGGATTTGGGAGTTAGTCTCACTACGTCAAATCTGTGTTCAGTAATCCCTGTACCTGTTCTGATGCTCATTAGTGGCTCAGAATTATTTGTTGCTACGGGTGAAGTGTGTGTTCACAATCGTTTATTATTCAAGTGGGCTCATGAACAAACTGCTCAAACTAATTTTCAGAGAATCTGTTCAGCACAATTTCCGACGATGTTTTATGTGTATCTCTGGATTTAAACATGTATTTTTGCCAAAATATCAAGGGTAAATTGAAGTCACAACAACTATAATTGTACAAATTGGGTACATGTTTGAAATTAGACACAAGTTTTCTTTGAACCTTTCAGCAATTGCATCATCTGAGTTGGGAGGTCGGTAAAACAATTTAATTACCATTTTATTCCAGTTGCCAAGAATGAACTCTGCCCACATTAACTCCCACAAACTATCTACTTCAATTTCGGTACAAGGTAAGCTACTACTGAAAGCAACATTCCTGTCGACCATGCTGCAAATTGTAAGCTCTGCTTTGCCTTGCAAGTAAGACTGGCAGCCTTTAGCACTTCTGACAGTTTCTTGAAACCAACGAGAATCTCTTCCGATACGAAGTGATACACATCACTGGTAGCAATGAGAGCCACCACCTGCAGTTGGTTGCACCCAGTGCTCTTCATGGTACCTGGAAGGACCCAGTCCACGTCTGGAATAACTCCACCCGGTTTGCACATGGAGTTCACACTGGCTTTCTCCCCCTCCTTGGCAGCCATGTCCCTAAGAGGCTCCATAACCTGCCTAACACTGGAGAACCCAACTACCAATAATCCCACCTTCTGTGATTGCCCAAATCCTGCAGGCTGAGAAGTTTCCTTTGAAACAGGACAAATGACTGCATCTGGTTTAGGGTAGCGTTTGCCACAGACAGCAAGGGCTTGCCACCAGCGCAGACACATTGGCGGACTTGTGAGTCATGCTGGACGTCCAGTGGCTCCTCACTGCTGGCTCACAACAGTGATGACCATACATTGTAGCCTGAAGCTGTGTAACCAAAGCCAATACAGCCTGGAGCAGAGAGGGAAGCGACTGGGCTTGCATCCGCACATGGGGATCACAGTCCCTACGCATACTAAAAACCATGGAAAACTACACTACACTGACAAACAACAGACTATCGACAAGCACTATGAAACTCTACTGCAGACACTGACAAGAATGCAAGAACTGTATCCAATAAATTAGATTAACATGCAGAGAGTCAAAAACTAAACAATCACAGCACATAGGTGGGACCAAATAATTCATCCCTGATTAGAAACTTGCAATGTCACAAAATCTTTGCTCAACACAAACAAAAATGTGAGAACTGTGTCTAGTAAAAATGAAATTAACACACAGAAATTCAGAAACTAAACTACCATAGCACGTAGCTGAAACTATATATAATTTGCTCCTGGTTAGGAACTTGTAAAATATCACAAAATTGGTTACTTCCCTGTTGTTGCTCTGTCCTAGCTAGCAGCTACTGGCTGGTAGTGGGAAAGGAGAGGGGAGAGATGGATTTAGAAAAGGGGTTAAAGTTTAGAAAGGGGGAGGGGAGGCAATTACAATGATTTACAATGGCCTTCATATATGTTCATATTAGGTAGAAAATTGGCTATTGCTCAGACTTTCGGAACAAATTTAGCAAAAATGAAATGCAACCTAGATTTAAATGCAAAAGCACATAAACAGTAGAATTTGAGGAGTAAACTATCTTTATTCTCACATACCTTTTATGATATCATCACTAAGACTGTCTACAAGGCGACACAATAACCAGAAGTAATCACGACAGGCTGGCCCATACGGTTCTTTCCCTTCCTCTGTCACATGCTGAATCGTCTAAAACAAAAGTAAGAGGAGGTATTTTATGTAATATGAAAATCCTGAACAATATATACTTTCTTCACATAAAAATAGTCCTCCTGAGAAAAAATTTATATCTGACAGAGAAAAGTATTCTTACCTGCGTTTAAAATAGAAATAATCAGAACGAATGCAATATACTGAAATCAAAAACACGGTTATATCTTTATCATACAGGGGAAAAAGAAAGGCGAGCAAGGTGAACTTCAGCAGGCTGATAGAAACACACCGTAAAAGACTGAATTTGAAGAGACTCGGTAAATGTTTCATAATTAACTGGAATAATCTTCAAAAAAGTTCCGAAGTTCTACTAAATCTCTCAGGAGATGTTGCTCAACTCAAGGAGAAACACCTCCTCGGTGTGTGTGTGTGTGTGTGTGTGTGTGTGTGTGTGTGTGTGTGTGTGTGTGTGTCTCAGCTATTATTTTTATAACACATTATCACTCTGGAAAAAGGAGAGGGGAACTACAAAGCAATTTAAGTGACAAATTTGCGAAATAAAGACATGGGATACAGGCTGTTACTCGGTTTGTGTTTGAGATGCTCGGCATGACTGTCTCAATGTAGGATCATGTGCTAGTGGTAAAGCTCTTTTAGGAGAATGGTGATTGTGCGCCAGTAGCTATGCAGAAGTTTTGGACACTTGAAGGTTTAAAAAAAAGGCATTCGTCTGGTGCCTGCTGAGGGTCTGGAAAAATGATTATGAAATTCTAAAAGAGAGGTTATTTCTGAAGGGCAGTGTGGGAGGGGGAGGGAAACAATTGATCCATCTCACTAAAAGATGTGGCCACAGGATTGCATGAGGGGTCGAGCGGAAAATGTGCAAAACATGCAGTGCTTGGGAAACTGCCCAAACTCGGGAAATGCCTGTGAGTACAGTGCAGAAAATCCTACAAAACATCCTGCATTGCTACCCATGCAAAATTACTCATGTTTTAGGGGTTGCTTCAAGGCAGACCTCCCAGTAATCCAAATGTTTGCTCTACAATTTTTTGCTCCCACGGTAGTGGACAACGAATGGCCATCGAACATTCTGTGAATGGATGGATCCCAAAGGCATGTTCGTACACAAAAATCATGAACATGGGCAACGGAAAATCCACTCACACATCAACCGGTATGTCTTCATTCTACAAAGGTAACTGTGTGGTGCAGATTGATGACAATGTTTATCTTAGGGCATACTTTCCAAGATGGGTCCTGCAAGTCCTGTTGCATGTATGGTCACTGGTAACTACTACAACTGTCCTTTCCATATCAATGTCATTCAAACCCTTCAACACAGTGGATGCATGGTTAGGTTGTTTTCATGAAAGACGGCTCCCTGTGAAGATAATACATCGGCTTGTGGGGTGCTCAACATCGTGATCGTCAGTGCCCATACAAGTTCCCAATCTTTCCATTTCCAGTCTAGCCACACCTCGAATGATGATGAGATGATGAGGACAACACAAACACCCAGTCCACAGACAGAGAAAGTCCGCAAACCGGCCAGGAATCGAACCTGGGACCCTGAGATCCAGAGGTAGCCATGCTAGCCACTAGACCACGAGCTTTGGGCACACCCAGTGAAGCAGCTGCTGCTGAAACATTTAGGAAATTATCAGCTATCATTTCCCTACAGCTTGGCCATACAAATAACCTGACTCCAATCCATGTGACTTCTGGCAGTGGGGTTATCTGAAAGGTGCTGTCTTCAGTGATCCAATTATAAACGTAGATGAAGTGAAGGCACGCACTGCGCAACACATTCTGAATGTGGCCCCTGAGACCCACTGATGTGTTGTGGAATATGCTGTTTCTCTGTTTAACTTGTGGCAGGAAACTGTCGATGGCATATTGAATGTGTCATATACCAGTCTTACGACAATTAAAAATCAATTTCACTGTTGCTTTTTTTGTTGTTTTGGCCTGAGGACAGTTAAAAACCCATTTCTCCCATCCAATGCAGTACAAGCTTGCCATGGTGGATGTACTTACCTACCTAATAGTCATAACAGTTGAATGCAAAACTTTCGCAGTTATGCATAATGCACAGTACACTTGGTTTAATGTGCAACACACACCACAGCCATCATACAGTGATTCATATGTCATTTCTAATAGCCGAAATCATTTATGTTATGAGGCTTACAAAGACATCTAGTGGGAAAATTTTCATCTTCACCCCCCTCCCCCAAGTAATGTTTCCCCCTTGTGTCATTCTGAGCAGTGTTTTTTCCCCCCCTTTTGCATTTCAAAACTATAATATTAATGACAATCGTAAAAATCACAGTATGCTAGCTTTTTTAAATTTTCTATCACCTATCAGTGACAACGTTCACGTTCGAAGCATAATGAAGAATTGACTAGGAGCCATTTATTACTGTCCAAAAAATTTTAATTAACTGATATTTCTAAGACTGTCCTTGATTTGCTATTTATTGCAATATTTATTTCATCAGCAAAGAAAACAAACTTGGCATCTGGTAATGTTATAGATTAAAAGTCATTGACATACACATGGAAAAGAATGGGTCCTAACATGGGAACTTGTGTGTTACCACATGTTATTTGTTCACAGTCGGATGATGCCTGATAGCTTAATACATTTCCCTTATCACATGGAACTGATGGTATCTCCAATAGAATACTAAAATCTTGTCCACACCTGATAAGTCGAGTTCTTAGCCACATATGTAATAGCTCACTGAATCAGGGAATATTTCCTGACAGATTGAAATATGCCATAGTTAAACCCTTGTATAAAAAAGGTGACAAGACAGACGTCAACAATTATCGTCCTATTTCACTTCTGACATCCTTCTCAAAAGTGTTTGAAAAAGTAATGTACTCAAGAGTAACTTTACACATCAGTGGGAATAACGTTTTAACAAAATGTCAGTTCGGTTTTCAGAAAGGTGTTTCAACAGATAGTGCTATAAATGCTTTCAATGATCAAATTTTAAATGCTCTGGATAGTAGAACATCACCAATTGGGATTTTCTGTGATCTCTCTAAGGCTTTTGATTGTGTGGATCATGAAATCCTCTTAGATAAGCTGAAGTACTATGGAATAAATGGTTCAGTACACAGATGGTTCACTTCATATTTAACTGGTAGAATGCAGAAGGTTGAAACAGTAAACCCACATAGTACACAAAGGGTTTCAGTTTATTCAGACTGGGGATGTGTGTGTGTGTGTGTGTGTGTGTGTGTGTGTGTGTGTGTGTGTGTGTGTGTGTGTGTGTGTGTGTGTGTGTGTCTCAAGAATGGGGTACCACAGGGTTCTGTCTTGGGGCCTTTATTGTTTTTAATATATGTTAATGACTTGCCTAATTATATTCATGAAGATGCAAACTTGGTTCTCTTTGCAGATGACACAAGTATTGTAAACATGCCTAAAAAGCAAGAATCAGCTGAGGAAAATGCAAATAATGTTTTTCAAAGAGTTATTAGGTGGTTTTCCGCAAATGGACTTTCATTGAACTTTGAAAAAACACTGTACATACAGTTCAGTACAGGGAAAGGCATAACACCGGAAATAAATATAGAGTGTGGGGGAAAATCTTTAGCTAAAGCAGATTGTTCAAAATTTCTGGGTGTCTGTATTGATCAGAATTTAAACTGGAAGACACACATTGACAATCTACTGAAACGATTGAGCTTAGCTACCTATGCTATTAGTGTCATTGCAAATTTTGGAGATAAGCACATCAGTAAGTTAGCTTGCCATGCATATTTTCATTCGTTGCTTTCTTACGGAATCATCTTTTGGGGCAATTCATCACTAAGAAAGAAGGTGTTTATTGCACAAAAACGTGTTATCAGAATAATATCTGGGGCTCATCCAAGATCATCTTGTAGACAATTATTTAAAGAATTAGGGATATTGCCAGTAGCTTCACAATATATATATATACAGCCTAATGAAATTTGCTGTTAGTAACCCAGATCACTTTAGAATTAATAGCACAGTCCACAGCTACAATACTAGGAGACAGGGTGACCTTCACTACCGTTCATTGAATTTGACATTGGCACAAAAGAGGGTGAATTATACTGCCACAAAGATTTTTGGTCACTTGCCAAACAATATCAAAAGTCTGACAGACAACCAATCGGCATTCAAAAGTAAGTTAAGGGAATTCCTGAATGACAACTCCTTCTACTCCATAGATGAATTTTTAGACATAGGCTAAAGAAATACAGTAAGTATTAACAATTGTACCATATATAAGTCTAACAAAGATTATTTGGGATAAATGAATCTTTTGTACTTTGACACGTTCCACATCATTACGAAAGAATCGTGTTCATGATCCATGGAACAAGTAATATAACTAACTAACTAACTTTCACAATGACGTCCTTTATTTTCTGCCAAAAATATAGAAAATGTGCCAAACTGCAGCATTTCCTGTTACACTGTAATATTCTTATTTATTTAATAGGACATTGTGATTCACACAGTCAAATGCCTTGGACAGGTCACAGAATATACCAGTAGCACGTAATTCATTGCCTAATGAAGTAACTACTTTCTCACAGTTGTGTAGATGAACTCCTAAATATTAGAACCCTTTAAAAATCCAAATTTTTACTTGTACAACATATTATTTATTAAGAACTTGAATGTTTATTACCTTTTCTGAAATGTTTGAAAATGCTGGCAAAAGTGAAACTGGATGGAAATTTAATGGTATTTCTTTATCTCTTTCCTTACACAAATATTTAATTTCAGCATATTTCAACCATTCAGGAACTCTTCCGCAGATGGACTACTTACACAGATAACATAATACGTTTTTACACTCAGAAGTAAGCACTTTAATTTTGTTGATGTTTTATCATGAACACTAGATTTTATTTTATTTTAAGGATTTTACTGTGGACATTAGTTCTACTGGTGTGAGGGTCATATTCACATTAATGAAGCTATTTATACTGACTAGTCAAAGATATTCCATGGCAGGATCCACTGAATCTGAAATCCTTTCTTTGCAATTTATGTGGTTGAGAAATATAGATAAGAAATGAAGTCACATGCAATCCAGTCAATATTCCTTGCACAATTACACTGCCATTTAATGCAGCTCTTTCACAGTTACCCCATCTTCCCATTCAAACAGCATGGCACGGTGGTGGGGGAACTGTGTAGTCATGTAAGTGAGATTCTCACGTGTGCAAAGCACATTTACAGAGTTATTGGCCATCCTTGATCTAGAATCAGTAGACTGGGTGTATTGAACACTACTACTTCTGTGAATTACATTTCTTTACGGTTCTTTCAATGAAAGACTGCTATCTACTTCTCCCCAACAGCTAGTTTCAAGTCATTATTCCACTCTAGCTCGCCATGTAACAGTCTCTCAGAGTACACTCCATGAACAATCCGTGTTTGGGATGAGTACACTTTTTAAATCATCAATGTGTCAGCTTATTTGGTGCTGTCCATCGAGTAACAGAAATGTTGCCACAAAAAGGGCAAAGCCTGTAACCATAAAAACAAGTGGACATGAAAAAATGCAGTACACTGTTGTCCTTTCATATTTCATATTGTGTAGATGGTACTCAACTTAATTGAATGACCATTCCCAAGTGCAAAACAATGCCAAAACCTTCTGAAATACTGCCAAGTGTTGGTGTTCACATATTACATAACGATTTAAAGTCTGTATGAAGGAGTGGAACGGGTGGATGATGGATGAAACCCAACATGAATTCACACCAAAGGGAGCTTTAAAACGACCTACAATCAAACAAGGGAATCAGTGAATAAAGCAGTCACACTCCAGAGTGAGAGAAGACATTATTGTTAAATCTTTTTAAAAGTGTGACAAAAGTAATGCTCCCGACATAAGTGAGGCTGATCTGAAATATGAAGAGAAAGAGGAAGAGGAGGAGTTCAGAAGATGATTTTCAGAGATTTTAAAGGTCAGTTCGGTTTAATAAACTAAGAATTTTTTTAGTGTGGCTTTGCTATCTGAAAATAAAAATGTAACAATGTTTTTTTAAAAAAAACATTGCTTAAGATTAAGAGCAATCATACAGTCCGTAAGGCCTTCCAGTCCATGAAATACAGTATGAGAAATCTCATACACTGACTCAAGTGCTCCACACACACTGAAGTGATTCACTGTATGGTTACCCATGGACAACAATTTGCAGAGCAGTTTTTGTACATATTTCGCTAACATGCTAGTATTTGGGGCCACTGGGATTGTCATGATAAAGAATTAGAGCTTTTCTTAAGCAGTAGGTTGGCAGCCACAAATTGGAACATGTACTTAGGAGTGTGTCTGAGACACAGTACTTCGCTGTTACATCATCAGCATATGCTCCCAAAAGATTTTACTGTTTATCACAGTGGTGTACAGGTATCAACTCCTACATTATGTAACAAAAACACCATGTACATTTGTGTGTTTTATAAGACTGGCACCTACTGAGTATTCCTGAACAAAATGTGGATAAAAGTTATGGTGAACTTTATTTATTTGGTAGAATTCTTTACCTCTAATCTCTGTGGTCTCATACTTTCTGCCACAGGAAGCTGCTCCATAAGGTGACTAAGCATCTGCGCAGTGAATGCAGCATCACCAAGGCACAGGCGGTACAGTGCAGTGCAAGCCTCTCGTCTCACAGCAGGTTCTGGATCTTCAAGCACTAGTCTTTGCAACCATTGTGAGAAATCAGATGCCGCCATCACTGCTTGACGTACTCCAACAGTTGTATGTGCCCATGCCACTAACAATGCCATAGCATAATGTACAACCTGAGCATAATATAGAAAACTGTAAGAGTGCTATAGTCTTGAAAGTTGGTCTGCACTTGAAATAAAAACAATATAAGAAAATGAGCCAGAGTTGTCACATTGAACACTTGATTAAAAAAAAAAAAAAAGAGTAAAAGTGATGTAATCAGCTGTAAGAGGCAGAACAATAAAATGGATGCACATCTTTGTCTTTTATATGACTTGGGATCTGGAAAAAGTACTAGATAATATAACATAAAATAAAAATGCTGAAAACATTGCATAAAAGGTCATATTTTCTGAAATGGCTGATCAAAATTTGCCCTTGATTACGTATTGTATACGAGAAGTATGATGACATTTACAAAACATAAGTAAAGTTCTAACAAGTCCAATTAACCAAACTGAAAATAAAACATGCTGTATGACACCCATAAAATTGTGTTTTTTTCCCACACTAAATTACATTTGAAAATAAAATTAATTAAATATATGATTTAAAATGTTAAAAACATTAAATAACACTGTTGTATTTAGTTTAATTTAATCAGATATAAATGGACAGGTAGCAAAAACTGTCTATGAACTCAGTCCCAAATCAAGCAAACATTACCGAAATTACTATGGATCCAAACAGCGCCTCTGCACTCACTGAGGGCATTTCAGGCTTGTAACCAAACACAGATTTTCATTATTTTTCCATCAACCTTTGAACCTAGGGAGCATATTTGTACCTGTACATCCCAAGAATCAGTATGGGCAGTGCTACATGCTACCTACAACTTCTCTGATACGAATGAGTATTCTGTCTGATGATGATTGCAGACACTATATCACAAGGTGAGTGTAGAGATATGAATCATGAGCATCTTTGTCGAAAATGTACTAATTTGGAAGAAACCAAAGGTTATGTATTGCTTTCTGAATGATGCTGCCAAAGATGAAATGACACAGCCTAGTTCTTTCTGTAGGCTTAGATTTCTGTTCTTACTGAATCCACCAGTAAAAGCCTTTGTATACATGACACAGCAGTAAAAATGACATACCCAAAGAAACATATAAAATAAAAAAAAATAATAAATAAAAAGAACGCAGAGGAAGAAACAAGAATCAATTTTGCTACGACAGTGAAACTCAGCAAAATGTAAGAGTGTGAGAATGGGTACAAGTAGGAAGCTCTTATGTGGTTTTTGATCACCATGTGCAGGAGAATGTGAAATTACAAAAGACGTCAGTGGCCTCTGTGGAAGAAGCATTTGAGTATTTCTTGTAGGATATGCATGAAGGTAATCATTATACTGGTGATTGTGTTTAACAATTGAATAATATAGAAAAATTTCCAGGTTCCTAATTTGAAGGGCCTTAGTGCAGACAAACTCGACAGTTTTTCCTGCAAATATCAGTGCATGTCATCCAGAATTCAACCCTAACTGCTTCTTTACACTCTAATTTTTCCAGAAATTTGTGGTTACTTCAGAGCACAATGCACTTATTGCTTTTCAGATGAGAAGACAAATGGAGAAATTCATTTAACTTTCGTGTTGCTTCTGATAGCAAAACAGTTTGAAACAAACTGGAAAACTGTAGCTTCAACATGATGTGGAAAATCTTTTAAAAGACCTATATCTGAAGAGTTCACAATGAAGTATTTTGTTTAGAGGATTCCCAACACAACATAAATAAGAAGAATAGACCTACAAAATGGTGTGCAATACTCTGTAATAAATTAGTAAAAAGAAGACTTTGCGCTAGTGTAATGACTGTGGTGTAGAGCTCAGAGTTGTAATTTTTTCAAAATGTAGAAAAGTGTAAGTTAGTCTCAATGAGGATACTGAATTAATACTAACTTACTTGTTGCAACAGCTAAAATGTTTGTGAAGATTTGATAAATTGTTCCGGTGCAAGAGTAATTCTAAAGACTCAACATTCTTCTGTGATCATTTAATAACTACCAACGGGTTGAACATGGAACAGAAATTATTAGCTTAAGGATTTACAAATAATGACAGGAGTAAAGCTAACTACTCACCATAGTCAAGATATTAAGCAGGCAATATTCACATAAATAAGACTGAAAACGTTGCTAAGTTTTTGGACAATGTTGTCCTTCAGGGAGAACTAATGAAGACCACACAAAGAAATGCCCAATACACTGTCTTGACCAGCTACAATGGATCGACACTGCAGTTTTCAGTTTTGTTTATAAGATTAGCGACCGTCAATGTCTCGGTTATATGGTGAGTAGTTACCTTCACTAATTCAATTATTTATATTCCAGTCAGAACTTTTCTTTCCCTTACCAGATTAAAAACTTAACATCTTCAATGCTATTAACAGTACAGATGTAAAATTTTAAAAAATTCTTTCATTTTATGAAACACGAAATGTATACAGGCACTGTTGAGGTTACTTTCTGTTACACAAATACGTACGCACCAGAAAGGCTGGTGATTTAGGCATGTCTGCATCCAGCTTATTTATAACAGAGGTGCTGTTCACATGTGACAGGGTAGGTCATGAACATAGAATAATCGGAAAATACAGCAAAGCAGGAAATTTTTGCTTTGCAATTTCTTGAGAAACAACAGATCAAATCTGCCAAAAACATTTCTAGGCAACAGGGGGACAGTTTTCCAGCTAAAAAATCTTTTATTTAGATCCAGTTGAAGGAACATAATGTTAAGGAATGCTACTGGAAGACCATTCTGACCATTAAGTATAACAACTCATTTAAAATGTGGACTGGCTGCCAATTTCGTCAATAAATCTACTATGCTGCAAAATTAGTAAATCCTGAAAGCATTGCATTTGTATAATCCATGGCCTGATGAATAACAAGTGGTACTCCATTTTTCAGGCAACACTTGGTATGTGGAGAAAGTACCAGTGAAGACAGATAGTTTACAAGATTATTGTGTCTGAATATGTGGGTATCCCAATACATCACATGAACAACTTCGTCATTCTTAGGGAAAAATATTTGGTGCAGCATGTCCAATGCAAACCAGTTACAGTCTAAGGTCATTACATATACATAAATCTCCAATATCAGTTAATTATAAATTACCTGCATATTTTAAGTAAAATGAACACACATCTCCATCAATAAAATTATTCACAGAGTGGTGATAAATATTCTGGAAAGTATTGTTATCTTACATAAGAAAGAGGAGAGAGAAGAGTTGAAGAGACTACCTACCAATAGAATTTTTAAATTATAATATTCACTTTTTACAAACTGACTAACTTATGTTCTAAATAGTGGGATCCATGTTCAAATGTCTAATTTCAAGAGGAATAAGTTAAAATATTTATTACTGTATAAAATGTGTGTGCAACAAACCTGTGCTCGACCCCAAAAGCCAGTCTTATAATGGTTTGGATCACGAGGAAGAGATGCCTCATAGAGAATACTTGTTAACCTTGGTATAACTGTGTCGATATCCATCATCTGTAGCATGTCCTAGTGACAAAAATAACAAATCTATAGGCAACTGAAATACACTCCGAAAAGAATTCTGTAACAGCTGTCACTGTCTGAAATTCATTCATTACTTTATAAGGCACATTCAAACATTATTACGCAGAGATAGTTTGTAAACTTCGTAAGTCAATAAAATTAATAAGAACCAGTGACACAGATATAAATTTATGAATTAAATAATGACAGTTTTACAACATACTATGATTTACGATCTGTCAAATGTCTTGGCTGATAAAGTTCACAAATTATTTGTTGTTTAATGGTTTCTATAAAAAAATTCTGGAGATTTTTATATCCTGCAGTTCAACTTTTCTCAAGTTATTTGACAGTATTCATTAACACAAAATGTTACACAAGAGCTGATGGTAAGCTCTTCAGATCAGCCACCACACTAGTTTCTACTAATAAACCCGATTCTTTAAAGAATCGAACGATCATGTACAAAACAGATTCAAACATTTGATTAGTTTAAAAATGAGTTAACATATTAAATATTTTTCATTAAGCATGTAAAGTGAGACAAAATTTAGAAACAATTTGAAATTACGGTTACAGGTTTTTGGAAGTCACTGCGTGCTTTCATTAGGAAACACTGGATGAATGTAAACTGGTTAATTCGTACTTCATTTCAAGCAAAAGCTAGTTCTTCATGCATCTCAATGTTTATAATGTCATAATTCCTAAACTATATGTCATACAATAACATAATTTTGCAGGTACATTAATTGATGTATGTAGATACCACATGCCAAGTGTGTCGTGAATGGAGTAAGCAGTAGAAAAGTAATAAATTAAAATGGCTTGCCTAATATTGAAGTCTTACATGCACCTAAATGTTTATCACTTCATATCTCCTGAACTGTGTGTCGAAAAATGATATAATTTTGCAGGTAAACTCAGAGCTATATGTGGATACTGTCTGCAAACTGTGTTGTGAATAGCATTAGTAGTAATGAAGTAATAAATTAAAAAATCAGGCCTGACGCTGTCATTTTACCGCATGAACAACAGAAATGTAGTAAGTGATAAAGATTTTTACTTTCATCATTTAATGGTGTGGGGGAGTTGAGAAAAAATTTCAAAAAGGTTTGAAATTATGAGTAAAGTTTGTTGAAAGTCCCTAAGTTCTCTCATTCTCAAATACTGGATGACTGAAGTCTGGGCATTTTGCATACAGTCAGATATGAAGCCCCGAGAGAAACACTCAGTTTCTAATTGCAATACTTGCTGTATTAAACTTTTAATGTAAGACTATACCTCTTAATGAGTACATTATGACAGCATGCAGTACATGAATAATATCAAACAGCAGCAGCAGGTAATTCAACAAGTACCTGTGCTTGAAGATGGATGTGTTTTCTGATGTGATTTGGTTTTAAAATTGTGTGCCACCATCAGTTAGTGGAAGATAAAACCAAAGTTACACTGCTTCATAGAATATTTTGGATTTGGTAGCCATTTAAGTATGTTGTGTTATGTGGTTATCACTGAGATGGAAAATATGTAGAACTCTTCAGCAACTCATACTTCCTTTTGGATGGGAAAATGTGTAACGAGATAAAAGTGAAACAGGATGTTGTTTATGGAGATCCTTCACGATAAATGTCAGTAGTTGATATTAAATGAAACAAGTTTACTGTTATCTCCATGACGCATTTCAAAGGTTTTAACCTCAATCATCAGGTGGATTTACATTTGTTAGTGTGACATTTGTGTGTGTGTTGTGTTACGATTTTTTGGAGGAACTTGTGACATTGTCTAGTGGAGAAACAAAGCACTATTTCAAACATGGTTTTGGGTTTCTTATGACAAAAAACTAAACGAATATCTAATGGTAAACATAAAATAAGTAAAACAAATAGCTGAATTTTAGTCCAACAGATTTACACATGGTCAAACAATGATGTGTGATGTAGCAGATGCCAAAGGTGTTTCAATGAAAATCTTACACGAGAAGCTGGTGAAGAAGATTCCTGAGATTGTTGATGTGGACAAGTGAATGTGGCTTTTGGCTATGAAGTTGTGTTTGGAGCAATTTAGGCATGATCAAAATGACTTTACGCATCGGCCTGTCACCACAGATGAGACCTGGACTCAACATTATACCTGAGAAACCAAGCAACAATCAAAACAATAAGTTGTTTTGGGGACAGTCCCACTTACCAGAAAATTTACAGGGATCATGTGAATGGTGCCATATTCATAAAATCTTTACAATAAAAGGACAACAATCGCTGTACAATATTAATGTGAGATATTGGACAGCATTATCAAGAAACTGAAGGAAACACTGCTCCATTTCTACATCTACATCTACATCCATACTCCGCAAGCCAGCTCACGGTGTGTGGCGGAGGGTACCCTGAGCACCTCTATCGGTTCTCCCTTCTATTCCAGTCTCGTATTGTACGTGGAAAGAAGGATTGTCAGTATGCTTCTGTGTGGGCTCTAATCTCTCTGATTTTATCCTCATGGACAAGGAAGGGATTATAACATAACAGTGCAGTCATCTGGAACTGTGACTACAGGACTGTATGAATTGTTGCTGCATCCCCCATATTTGTCCAACATGGCTACCTGGGATTTCTTCTTGTTCTCAAATTTGAAGATATGTCTCATAAGTGAAAAATTCTGCCCAAATAAAACGGCCATTGTTCAGATAGAGGTCTATTTTAGAGAACTTGACAATTTCCATTTTTCAGAGGAGTTAAGGAAATGGTCGAGGTTTGGGAAGTATATCTCTTCCCGAGGTTTGGGAAGTGTATCTCTTTAAAATGAGACTATGTCAAAATGTAAATAATTTCCTTTAGAAACAAATGTTGTCTTCATTGTTAACTGAGATACTTACTGTATCACCAAGTTCAACATATTTTATTGGTGACTGTAGTAAACTTCATACTTATTCTAATATTGTAGAACTATTATTATTATTATTATTATTATTATTATTATTATTATCAACAACCGAAGATAACGCCATCAGAACTGGCACTACACATAAAATCAAGAGTTGGGAAGATCCCTGTAGACGCAATCATGAAGGAAAGAGTAAAAAACGAACTGAATGAAGTCAATAGGCACCTCCATGATCACACCACACTATCAGAACCCTTTACTGAAAGAGATATAAATGAGGCCATCAAAACATTGAAAATGAGAAAAGCCTCAGGACTGGATGGCATATTCCCTGAATTTATAAACAAAAAGGGAACATGGAAGAACTTGGCTGGAGAGGTTCTACAATGATATCCAGAAGGGTGCCTCAACAGTTTGAGATCACACACACACGCTAGCAATCCTGAAATCTGGAAAGCCAGTACATGACACCTCAAGTTACTGGCCAATTGCACTGCTGAGCATGTGCTTCAAACTACTGGAACAATACATCCATAACAGAATACAAGGAATAATACACAACATAACCTCAACATATCAGGCTGGGTTCAAAGCAAGCGGAGCTCCTGTGAGAAGGTCCTAGCCTTGACATTGTATATTGAGGCTGGATTCCAAAACAAACTAAAGACATCAGTGGCCTTTGTTGATCCGTCAGCAGCATATGACACTGCGGGGCTACATGGACTCCTGCTGAAGTTAAAAAAGCACGTCTCAAGAAAGAAACTGATGACACTTGTGGGAAAAATGTTAACCAACCATTATTTCAAGGTTAGTGTTGGACAAAAACAGAGGCAAGTCATTTAACTTAAAAAATGGGCTCCCCCAAGGGTCTGTCCTAGCACCTCTGCTTTTCAATCTGTACACCAGTGACATGCCAAACACTGCTAGTGAAATGTTTTACTATGTTGACGACCTTGCCACAGCCATGCAAACCAGCAGACTTGAGGAAGTAGAAGCTATGTTATCTAGAGACTTAGAAACTCTCAACACATACTACAAAGCATGACTCCAGCCAAATGCAGCAAAGACAGAAGTCTGCACATACCATCTAAACAACAGTATTGCAAACCAGCAGTTAAATCTGTGCTTCTGCCAACAAAAGGTTAGAAATAATTTTCAGCCCAAATACCTTGGTGTCACACTAGACTGGTCTCTGATGTATAAAAAACACTTGGGAAAAAAAAAACAAGCAAAAAACTAAAGACCCAAATCAACATCATATGAAACTAGCTGGTACAACATGGGGTACCAATGCATCGACTCTAAGTACCACAGAACTTACGCTGGTGTACCCAGGTGCCGAATACTGTGCCCCAGTGTGGTAACATAGTGCCTACACGAGGAAGCTGGACGTACACAAGAATGAGTCAATGAGGATTATTACAGGCACATTAAAATCCACCCTGATCCCCTGGCTGCACACCATCAGCAACATCTCACCACCTGAATTACAATGCCAAGAAGCAACCAATCAAAAATGGAGGAAACAACACAACCCTGACTACCCACAAGACCTCCCAACTCACACAGTCTTAAATAATCCTCTCCCAGACCACTTAAAATCTCACAATCCACTGTGGCATAATGGAAGGAGCAACGAGAAGTTTGACATTAAAGAAGAGTGGCACAGGAGGCGGAATGCTGCAACAACAGCACATCAAGGTGTCCAAGACCCAACTGCCAGCCTACCATGATTTCATCTGCAGAGAAGCGAGTGGACAAGGCTGAACAGAATAAGAACTGGCCACTCCAGGTGCAACACTATGATGCACAAGTGGGGACACCAAGATTCTCCAGCCTGCGATTGTACGGCCCAAGAACAAACTGTTCAACACATTTTTAGAGACTGCCCTCAGAGGAAGTATCCTGGACCATATAGTGACTTTATTAATGCTACTCCTTCTGCTGTTCGTGGGCTTAAACATTAGATATTGAACCAAGATTAAATGTATCTGTCCTTTTTTTAACTTGCAATTATATTAGTTAAAGTAGTCAGTAATATTAAGTTAATAATTTTCACAATTTAAAAGTGTGTATAAAATTTGTGCAAAAAAGTGAAACTAATCTATATGTAAATACTTAACTAGATATACATGTAAAATAAAAACTTATATACCTGTCAATGTTTGCTGTTGTTGCCATAGGATAAACAAATAAAGTTCAAGAATATACTTACATCATTCAGTTTTGGAAGAGATGATTTATCACTGTTAAGCTTGTGAAAACGGCGAGCACGTTTGTTACGTATGCTACCAATATCATGCAGGAAATCAGAATCATCAGTCTGGACTCCTAGGTGGCAGAGCAGTTTCAACAGACAAGCTAAACAATCCTGCTGCCACTCACTGCCCTCCTGCTGTAAGACGCCTGTAAAAAAAACCTTTCTTCAGAGTCTGAGTTGTTCCTGCGCATACACAGTTACACAAAATGACAATACTTTCACCAGATGACTGTAAGGGATATCACGCCCAACGTATTCCAGTCTGTGCTTTATCTGGTGGTAATTTCTGCACTACCTATATTTGATTTACAATGCTACAAACAGCCATCTGTCATCGAGGGAGACAGTATTTGTTGCACACAAGTATGTAATAAGGATAATATGCGGTGCTAAGACAATCATGACTGTGGTCAGAAAGTCGCCACTTTTTTTTTTATTTATTACAAACATAAAACTCACTGATCATAATGAGTGGTCAATACTAAGATCCATGGCACATGCAAATAAACAGATTATTCTGCAATACTTTATTCATTTTACTGGTTGTTGAGTTCTATGGCTGTGGATTATATTATTATTATTATTTTTTTTTTTTGAAATACAGCAAGCAGCTACTATTTTATGAATTTTTGTTTGCACTTTCACATTACCTTCAATAAGCTTAATACACATTCGTGTTTTCAGTCAGTACATCATTACAACATCAACAGCAAACTAGATGCTGCAGCTACAGCAAACTTAACTGTGCATCCAGCTGTATTTCTTAAAATAAAGTAATAAACTAAACCTAGCAATTAATCTGTTCAAAATGTTAAATGATTTCTGTGAAGCAATCCACTTCTTCAGGGGTGGAGTCAATTGACTGCTTGCAGTAGCTGAGTACAATTTTCAATCCGGTTTTGTCATATGATTTTATTTGTAGTATTCCCCATCTTGAATCTCTATTGATCTTGCTAAGCATAAGCAGAAGTCAGCCACAAATGGGGTTATCCACAGTAATAAACATTTGAGCTTAATGAACACTTACATTCTCTCATATTAGGTGCACATTATTCTACTTCACAACAATTTATTTCAGTGTGAGATACCAATAGGCGACACTATGTTGATAAGAGAAGTAGCTGGTAAAAAATAACTCTACAGTGTTTATTAACAATTGTCTATAAGTGAACTGCTTCATTATATTTGTGTTTATATGGCCTAGGAATAAACATATGAAGTAGGAAGGAAAGTAGCTATTCCCAAAGTAACAGCTGTTTATCTACTATTGCTTGTGTAGTGTTTACATGTATATACAAACAACAGTTACAGGTAGCTGAAAAGATTAAGAGTAATCTGTGTGTCAAAATGCAGAAGAATTTAATTCAAACACAATCAATTATGTGCTCTTAACATGAGTATTCCACTCTTGAATCTGTAGCAATAATGGGAAAAAAGAAGTGTATTTCATTAAATTTTATTTTCAGTTCAATGTGATTCTTAATTTCTTGCCTTATGGCTGTAGGAAACAAGTTAAGTCCTTTGCTTGAGGACAGGGAAACATGCACAGCTACACCCCACCCCCAATCCACCTCAAAATGACAGACTAGGCAAAGAAGTAAAATCTACATGGAAATTATTTTTATTACTGGTCACGTTACTGTTAAAGAGCAAAACACTTTCGGAATATCCAGTTGCACCTTTTTGTTATACTGGAAGCTCATTTACCTACATCTTTCATCATAAAGGAAACGAGCCAGATTGACACTGATGATGTCAATGTTCTTGAAGGAATTAAAAAGTGTAATCCAAACTTGGAAATTACTAGCTACAAGGTCGAACATCAAATGCATATGATCCAAATTCAGTCTATGTGTGTCTTAGTCATAATGTCATTCACCCTTGGGTACATCATTCTCAGCTAAAAGCAAAAGAGAAAATTACCCTCAAGTTAACACCCCTATACCTGTTACGAGGTTTCCTACATCTACATTTATGTGAGTACCCTGCAATTCAGACTTATGTGCCTGGCAGAGGGTTTATCAAATCACTTACACATTATTTCTCTACTGTTCTGCTCTCTAACGATGTATGGGAGAAATTAACACAAATCTTTCTGTGCAAGCTATGATTTCTCTTATTTCATTACAATGATCACTTCTCCCTATGTGGATGCGGCCAACAAAATATTTTCGCACTTGGAGGAGAATGTTGAAGAGCAAAAATTTGTGAAGAGACCTCACTGCAATGAAAAATGCCTTTGTTGTAATGGTTGCCACCAAAACTCACTTATCACATCAGAGATAAACTCTCCCTAATTTAGAAATAATACAAAAAGAACTGCCTTTCTTTGAACTTTTTTGATGTCCTTTGTCAATCATAAATTCTTTGTTGTATAAAGAGATTTCCCCTACTGGTGGACAAAAGGAGGGACTTGTTGGATATGTGCACAATGATGTACAATACAGGGAATTTAGCTTCTGAGCCAACAGTTCAATTTATATTTCCTCTAGTAGATTTTGTCTTTGCTTTTGTTTGTTGTTGTATACATAACTACTTTTTTGTGGAGGTTAATTAAAGAAATACACTGTATTATTTCAGTACATCAGATAATATATCCTGTTAATACTTTTCATCAGACCTGGGTTCGAGTCCCGGCTGCAGCAAAAATTTTGATTCGTTTCTTCTGCTTCAATCATTATTGTAGACTTTTCATTATTTTGCCATTGTAAGAGAAAATTATATTTTTTTACACAATGTACTTTTACAGGGTATGAATGATGACATTTTTATACATAACTTTCTTTTCAGGGAAGTGTTCAATTGCATAGCAAACTTCAGACTAGTAAAGCAAAATCAATAACATATAATCAATTAATGCATTAATTTTAGCAATTACTTTCCACTCTGCTCTTAATTAAGTATCTATTGATGTATAAATAGAAAAATGGGATTGTTTATCACTTTGTTGATGTATTCAAGGGTGTGTTCACAGAAGGATATTATTTCGTTATTTTGGTCAATGCACCTCTTGTAACGGAATAGTTAGTGGTCAATAACAGCTGAAATCCATATCAATTGAGATTGACAGTCATGTTTTTTATTGTTCTGTATCACTGAGGCTGCAGTTTGTTCATTATATTGATCCAAAATATGACTCCTCTTAAAACAGTAATAGTAGAAAGTTACTGTCAGTTCTCGCTAAAAACACTGAGATCAGCATTTTTTTTGACATCAACATTCGAGGAATACTACCATCATCGTGTTCAGACAATTCCACCAAGGCCACGATATCATCGCTATGGAATTCTAACATCATCATGTCGCTGCCCCGTGAAGGCCATTCTCACCCCGCCTCCCCCATTCATTGCGGTATTAATTTTAATGCAGTGCAATTTTACTGCCTCCATCATATTGCACAGAAGTTGTGAGTGCGCGAAGCCTGCATTCATTATATCACAAGAACAACTTAATAAATATGGTATTTAAAAATGCATAATGCACTGGTGAGTAATGTCAATTTTTTTATAATTCAACTGCATTAGCACGGTCATTTCTTCACTTGCTGTATGTGCATCTAGGAGACAGTTGCATTGAGCAAAGATAATTTTAACATTAAACACTTATTAGAGAAATGTACTCTCCACTTTCTGCATCAAGAATGGAAAGACATGATAACAATGGATTATATAACTGTTGACAAGAGTTTCATATCAGCGCACACTCCGCTGCAGAGTGAAAATCTCATTCTGGAAGAGGAATAATGTTCAACAAATAACTGCAGTGCAGTAAAATGGAAATAATATGTGTTACCTGATTGGGTCCACCAACACATGTGTTGCATATGCTGGAATTGTATACCCTTTACAAATGGCTACCCAAACTTCCACTATGCAAGAAGTGGTAGTAACAAATAATAGCAATGAGTTACCTTGTGTCGACCCTCACTAGAATTACTGGTGAGATCTATTGGTAAGTATTCATCCATCTAGAATTATTATTACATGTTTTGTTATTATTACAGCTACAACTAGCCCAGAATGTATAGACATATTCTAAACATCACAAAAGCCACAATAGTCTGCAGCACAACTGGACACGGCATTCCACACATACCACACAGCAGCAAGTCTGCATGTGTGCACAGTAATAATTGTCTCTGTCTGGGAAAGCCTTGATGAAGATGACAAATGAACACATTAATATAGAGTGTGTTCAATTATAGATATGACTAATGCTAGATGCACAGTGCTATGCTTGCAAGCTTGCAATCCTGTAATAATAATAACAACAACAACTTACGATAACTTAAGATGACATGCCAAAGAGACACTGAACAGACAATGTGCACTGTACATTGTGTTAATCCTTTGCTTTGACTCTAAGGTGATGGGAATATTACTGAATGTTTGTAAGCCACACAGCGTGATATTCAATACAAAGCTCATGTCATCCCTTCTTGGTAACAGATGCAGCTGTGAATTCAGCAAGCCCTTTAAAAAAGAGAGAGAGAACTATCAAAGAGTAAAGATGTCGAGATATATATCAAAACTTTCTGCTGCGAGGCACTGTAAGTATTGGCACTGATGGCGAATAGTGATGTGTAAGAACGTAGACAAAAAATAAATATGCTTAACTAATAATTCCTTTCGTTGCACATGAAATGAAGTCATTGCAGCACTTCAGTGGCAGCAAGCTTGTCACTGGTGGTATCGTATTGAACAGAAAGTTCTGCATGGTGATAGTATTCAAAAACCCTCAAGTACTGACATACAGTAATATTGTGCATGGACAAATGATGTCGAATATGTCATGAAAGAGTGCAGATATCAGCCTTGTTCAAAGGAAACATTCACTCTGTCAGTGATACTCGGTGATCATACAATCTTTTCAGGTGACTTCCTTGGAGCAGTTAAAATATTTAATAACAGAGAATGTACAAGTCTACAAAGGCAGAATTTAAAGAATTTAATGTATGCTGGCCATGCAATACAGCATGTGCTAGAGTGTCAAGTGAGGTAACAGCTGGATATCCACCAATTCTATGAGTCATCGTGTAATAATCTGCTGGATGTAGCTCCCCAAGCTCTCCACCTATCAGAAGAAACCATAGCTTAACTCTATGCTGTACATTGTTGGAAGTGGAAATGTATGAATCAACTCTGCCAGATATGGGTACAGAACTACAATCTTCTATAAGTTCATTTTTATACGCAACTACATATAAGTGTCAGAAAAAAAAACCTACACATGTGTTGCTTATTTTTCTACAAATTTCCTGCATTCTAATGTAAACGAACAGTGCCACCATGACCAAGTGGACGAGGCACCCTCATCACAATGGTCTTGTAGTAAGCAACTAGTCTTGCAATGATACCAGAATCCAGATCAGGCGGAATGGCTTGCTACTTCCTGATAACAACCATGCTTCAATAGTCAGACCATCTGATAGCAGGAAGCTGTTAACACATCCTATTTCAACCCAAGTAGCAGCTATTACAGAAAATATTGCATGACACTGACGGATTCAGTGACAGCAAAGATACTCCATCACCTGATAATGTAAAACCAAACAATGTACTCATATTTGACAAAACTGTCCTGGAAAACCAGGTTCCAACATGTAACTATTTTTCTTTCGGCCGTCACATAAAAGCCAATGTATTTTATTTGAGCCAGACATACTCATGGATTCCAAAGCATTTGGCAAGGGATAATGTAGACCTGATTAACACATTCAAACAGGACAATATAAATTCCAAATATTTTTACAAAGTGCATATACGAACAGGCATGACGTTAAATGAACTAATTAAAAATATGTGAGGAATGCCGGAATCACATGCTTATGGTTTCTTGTTGTTGTTGTGGTCTCCTGGGACTGGTTTGATGCAGCTCTCCATGCTTCTCTATCCTGTGCAAGCTTCTTCATCTCCCAATACCTACTGCAATCTACATCCTTCTGAATCTGCTTAGTGTATTCGTCTCCCTCTTCGATTTTTACCCTCCATGCTGCCCTCCAATACTAAATTGGTGATCCCTCGATATCTCAGAATATAGCCTACCAACCGATCCCTTCTTCTAGTCAAGTTGTGCCACAAACTCCTCTTCTCCCCAATTCTATTCAATACCTCCTCATTAGTTATGTTATCTATCCATCTAATCTTCAGCATTCTTCTGTAGCACCACATTTCAAAAGCTTCTATGCTCTTCTTGTCCAATCTATTTATCGTCCATGTTTCACTTCCATACATGGCTACACTCCATACAAATACTTTCAGAAACTACTTCCTGACATTTAAATCTATACTCGATGTTAACAAATTTCTCTTCTTCAGTTATGTTGCTCCCCAAATAGCAAAACTCCTTTACTACTTTAAGCGTCTCATTTCCTAATCTAATTCCCTCAGCATCACCCGACTTAATTCGACTACATTCCATTATCCTCGTTTTGCTTTTGTTGATGTTCATCTTATACCCTCCTTTCAAGACACTGTCCATTCCGTTCAACTGCTCTTCCAAGTCCTTTGCTGTCTCTGACAGAATTACAATGTCATCGGCAAACCTCGAAGTTTTTATTTCTTCTCCATGGATTTTAATACCTACTCCGAACTTTTCTTTTGTTTCCTTTACTGCTTGCTCAGTATACAGATTGGATAACATTGGGGATAGGCTACAACCCTGTCTCACTCCCTTCCCAACCACTGCTTCCCTTTCACACCCCTCGACCCTTATAACTGCCATCTGGTTTTTGTACAAATTGTAAATAGCTTTACGCTCCCTGTATTTTACCCCTGCCACCTTTACAATTTGAAAAAGAGCATTCCAATCAACATTGTCAAAAGCTTTCTCTAAGTCTACAAATGCTAGAAACGTAGGTTTGCCTTTCCTTAATCTAGCTTCTAAGATAAGTCGTAGGGTCAGTATTGCCCAACATTTCTACGGAATCCAAACTGATCTTCCCCGAGGTCTGCTTCTACCAGTTTTTCCATTCGTCTGTAAAGAATTCACATTTGTATTTTGCAGCTGTGACTTAATAAACTGATAGTTCGGTAATTTTCACATCTGTCAACACTTGCTTTCTTTGGGATTGGAATTATTATAATTTTCTTGAAGTCTGAGGGTATTTCACCTGTCTCATACATCTTGCTCACCGGATGGAAGAGTTTTGTCAGCACTGGTTCTCCCAAGGCTGTCAGTAGTTCTAATGGAATGTTGTCTACTCTGGAGGCCTTTTTTCGACTTAAGTTTTTCAGTGCTCTGTCAAACTCTTCACATAGTATCATATCTCCCATTTCATCTTCATCTATATCCTCTTCCATTTCCATAACATTGTCTTCAAGTACATCGCCCTTGTATAGACCCTCTATATACTCCTTCCACCTTTCTGCCTTCCCTTCTTTGCTTAGAACTGGGTTGCCATCTGAGCTCTTGATATTCATACACGTGGTTCTCTTCTCTCCAAAGGTCTCTTTTATTTTCCTGAAGGCAGTATCTATCTTACCCATTGTGAGATAAGCCTCTACATCCTTACATTTGTCCTCTAGCCATCCCTGGTTAGCCATTTTGCACTTCCTGTCGATCACATTTTTGAGACGTTTGTATTCTTTTTTGCCTGCTTAATTTACTGCATTTATATATTTTCTCCTTTCAGCAATTAAATTCAATATTTCTTCTGTTACCCAAGGGTTTCTACTAGCCCTCATCTTTTTATCTACTTGGTCCTCTGCTGCCTTCACTATTTCATCCCTCAAAGCTACCCATTCTTCTTCTACTGTATTTCTTTCCCCCATTCCTGTCAATTGTTCCCTTATGCTCTCCCTGAAACCCTGTACAACCTCTGGTTCTTTCAGTTTATCCAGGTCCCGTCTCCTTAAATTCCCACCTTTTTGCAGTTTCTTCAGTTTTAATCTATAGTTAATAACCAATAGATTGTGGTCAGAGTCCACATCTACCCCTGGAAACGTCTTACAATTTAAAACCTGGTTCCTAAATCTCTGTCTTATCATTATATAATCTATCTGATATTTTCTAGTATCTCCAGGGTTCTTCCACGTATACAATTTTCCTTCATGATTCTTAAACCAAGTGTTAGCTATGATTAAGTTATGCTCTGTTCAAAATTCTACCAGGCGGCTTCCTCTTTCATTTCTTGCCCCTATCCATATTCACCTACTATGTTTCCTTCTCTCCCTTTTCCTACTCTTGAATTCCAGTCACCCATGACTATTAAATTTTCACCTCCCTTCACTACCTGAATAACTTCTTTTATCTCATCATACATTTCATCAATTTCTTTGTCATCTGCAGAGCTAGTTGGCATATAAACTTGTACTACTGTAGTAGGTGTGGGTTTCGTGCTAATCTTGGCCACAATAATGTGTTCACTATGCTGTTTGTAGTAGCTTACCCGTACTCCTATTTTTTTTATCCATTATTAAACCTACTCCTGCATTACCCCTATTTGATTTTGTATTTATAACCCTGTATTCACCTGACCAAAAGTCTTGTTCCTCCTGCCACCAAACTTCACTGATTCCCACTAAATCTAACTTTAACCTATCCATTTCCCTTTTAAAATTTTCTAACCTACCTGCCCAATTAACGGATCTGACATTCCACACTCCAATCCGTAGAACGCCAGTTTTCTTTCTCCTGATAATGACGTCCTCTTGAGTAGTCCCCGCTCGGAGATCCGAATGGGGGACTATTTTACTTCCAGAATATTTTAACCAAGAGGACGCCATCATCATTTAATCATACAGTAAAGCTGCATGCCCTTGGGAAAAATTATGACTGTAGTTTTCCCTTGCTTTCAGCCGTTGGCAGTACCAGAACAACAAGGCCATTTTGGTTAGTGTTCCAAGGCCAGATCAATCATCCAGACTGCTGCCCCTCCTCAGGAACAACACGTTTGTCTGGCCTCTCAACAGATACCCCTCCGTTGTGGTTGTAGCTACGGTACGGCTATCTGTATCGTTGAGGCACGCAAGCCTCCCCACCAATGTCAAGGTCCATGGTTCATGGGGGGTTATGGTTTCTTAGTTATAGAAAAAATGGAAAAGCTGAATGACAGCCAGTATAAATAAATTTCGGGAGTTTCTACTTAATTGGTAGTGCACCAATACGCAACTGTATCTGTATACTGTAGACGATGGACAAATTTGTACATGTGTTGCACACTTTGTAGTGCTTTGAGAATTTCCGTGTGAATTCCAGAACCACTTGTCCTTCTACCATCTCAATCATATGATATTTTAAAAATAAGTGTGAGAGAACATACCTACTGAGCGATACATGTTTGTGCGTGCAGGCTGGAAAGGACTCATGAGCGCAAGGTAGATGCCACAGTCGAATGGCATTGACAAGTGTTTGCTGCTCATGTCACAGAAGTCATATTGGAAGAGCAAGAATTTGTCATGTAGTATTCCTTGCTGTTTTAGTGTCTGTGATTATTATTAAAGAAAAATGAACAATTGATTATAGACATTTAATAGTACTTCATGTGTTGGACTTACTAGAAGAAAGACATGTTCATAAATTATGGTGGCTAGCACACTGGACTCGCATTCGGGAGGACGACGGTTCAATCCCACGTCCGGCCATCCTCATTTAGGTTTTCCGTGATTTCCCTAAATCGCTCCAGGCAAATGCCGGTATGGTTCCTTTGAAAGGGCACGGCCGACTTCCTTCCCCGTCCTTCCCTAATCCAATGAGACCGATGACCTCGCTGTCTGGTCTCCTTCCGCAAACAAACCAAACCATAAATTATGTGGTTGTAAAAACTACGCTACTGCAGATGTATTTTATTGACTCTAACGCAAGACAAATCGGTTGACTTATAAACATTCAAATATTGATGTGAGAGATGTTGAATTTGTTCTCTGTGGAAGTTGAAATATACTATGTCTGAGTAGAAAGTATTCTTTGAGTACTAAATTATTTCAAAAATAGAGAGTGTGTCTTATAAATTCCCATAACCAGCATTATTCTTCCAAGGAGGAGGTTTTGGAGATCGACGGAGCTGGCAATCCAGAGAAGAAGATCGGCTACGCATATCAAGTAAGTCAACCGATGTGAGAGAGGTGTGGATTCTGCTTAAAATCCAAAGTCACACCACTTCTTATCATCACACATCATTAGAACTTGTTCTGGTGGTGCAAAGCACTGACAAAAAACTGAGACAGTCAACAAAAATAACAGAACTGTAAGTCTTATCCAGGCAGTAGCTATAAAAGATGAGATGCTGAATGCCATAATTGAAAAGTCAACACAATGCTTAATGGATGCACTTAATTTTATCAAGGTAATAGATACAGAAGTTTCATCCCATCATCCCTTGTAGTTTCAAATATACGTTTAAGTTGTATGTAACCACAGAACTGGCTCACAGTGGTATAGAGAAGCATGTTGGTGACAAAGTGTGAAGTTACTGAGGCACGGAAAGCTACCTGACAGAAATTACGATTGTTAAAATTATGTCAGTTGAAGTGAGATAGTCTTTTTTGGAAACATTAAACAGTAACTGGATAACTGAAAGTCTGAAAGGCTCTCACACACTGTGAATGGAAGTAGACAAGAAGAAGAAGAAGGGCGAGGTGGGGAGGGGGAGGGGGGGGGAGGAGGAGGAGGAGGAGGAGGAGGAGGAGGAGGAGGAGGAGGAGGAGGAGGAGGAGATATGCCATTAATGATTTCACTAACGTCAAAGTGATGGTGAGCTACACAGAACATATGAGGTCAGCAGGAAGAAACTATATATGTTAAGTAAGCACCCTGTATGTTTAACAGAGAATGCCTGGTTTATAGAACTAATATTCTTAAACACTTTGAACACTATATAGTATCTCCAGAAAGAAATAAAAGCTTATTGTGGAATATTATACACTCCTGGAAATTGAAATAAGAACACCGTGAATTCATTGTCCCAGGAAGGGGAAACTTTATTGACACATTCCTGGGGTCAGATACATCACATGATCACACTGACAGAACCACAGGCACATAGACACAGGCAACAGAGCATGCACGATGTTGGCACTAGTACAGTGTATATCCACCTTTCGCAGCAATGCAGGCTGCTATTCTCCCATGGAGACGATCGTAGAGATGCTGGATGTAGTCCTGTGGAACGGCTTGCCATGCCATTTCCACCTGGCGCCTCAGTTGGACCAGCGTTCGTGCTGGACGTGCAGACCACGTGAGACGACGCTTCATCCAGTCCCAAACATGCTCAATGGGGGACAGATCCGGAGATCTTGCTGGCCAGGGTAGTTGACTTACACCTTCTAGAGCACGTTGGGTGGCACGGGATACATGCGGACGTGCATTGTCCTGTTGGAACAGCAAGTTCCTTTGCCGGTCTAGGAATAGTAGAACGATGAGTTCGATGACGGTTTGGATGTACCGTGCACTATTCAGTGTCCCCTCGACGATCACCAGAGGTGTACGGCCAGTGTAAGAGATCGCTCCCCACACCATGATGCCGGGTGTTGGCCCTGTGTGCCTCGGTCGTATGCAGTCCTGATTGTGGCGCTCACCTGCACGGCGCCAAACACACATATGACCATCATTGGCACCAAGGCAGAAGCGACTCTCATCGCTGAAAACGACATGTCTCCATTCGTCCCTCCATTCACGCCTGTCGCGACACCACTGGAGGCGGGCTGCACGATGTTGGGGCGTGAGCGGAAGACGGCCTAACGGTGTGCGGGACCGTAGCCCAGCTTCATGGAGACGGTTGCGAATGGTCCTCGCCGATACCCCAGGAGGAAGAGTGTCCCTAATTTGCTGGGAAGTGGCGGTGCGGTCCCCTACGGCACTGCGTAGGATCCTACGGTCTTGGCGTGCATTCGTGCGTCGCTGCGGTCTGGTCCCAGGTCAACGGGCACGTGCACCTTCCGCCGACCACTGGCGACAACATCGATGTACTGTGGAGACCTCACGCCCTACACGTTGAGCAATTCGGTGGTACGTCCACCCAGCCTCCCGCATGCTGAACGTCCGTCAACTGCACATACGGTTCACGTCCACGCTGTCGCGGCATGCTACCAGTGTTAAAGACTGCGATGGAGCTCCGTATGCCACGGCAAACTGGCTGACACTGACGGCGGCGGTGCACAAATGCTGCGCAGCTAGTGCCATTCGACAGCCAACACCGCGGTTCCTGGTGTGTCTGCTGTGCCGTGCGTGTGATCATTGCTTGTACAGCCCTCTCGCAGTGTCCGGAGCAAGTATGGTGGGTCTGACACACCAGTGTCAATGTGTTCTTTTTTCCATTTCCAGGAGTGTATATGACTGATCCACATGGCAAAGGCAACACCTTAAAAGGACGAGCAGTAACAAATACAAAAATATAATTAATGCATGTTGAAATTCAGCATAAAGACTGAGAAATCTACCTCTGGAGTATTATGATAACCCAAACACAATCATAGAACAGTTATGACTACGCACAATGTCAACTGCTGCAGAGAGTACAGGTTAAACATGTGAAATTATATAAATTACTTTACAACTTCAAGAAAGAGAAATCGTTGAGTAATTATGGAGATGTTTGCTCGTGCATTCTAAAGTTCAGCACACAAAACTATCCGCGCAGACATGTCGTAATAAGAGGACTGAATGATTTACGGCAGGCTGATTTCGTAGATATGTGACAATATTCGCAATCGAATACACGTTGCAAGTACATTGTCATGGTCATATTCAAAAATATTCCTAATTTGCATTGGCTCTGTCTGTGAAGTTAAAAAAAAGGGGAAGAAAGCTGTGCAGGTATTTTAACAATTGCTGCAGAGTGGGATGAACCAGTGTCCTAACAATCTTCAAGCCAATCTTGGAGGTGAATTTTACAACAGTAATTTCAAAGTGGTAATGGTACAACATTGAACAAACAACTACCCACCACTCAACACACTCCCATTTCAAAGCTAGTATTGTAAAATGGTTGAACAAGACGATAAAAAACTGGATGTGAAGGAATTTAAGCCTTTGAGAGCCAACAACATAATTTTACCTTTTTTATCGTCATAGTAAGCAATGAATACAAGGAGAAATGGTTAAAAAGTAAACATTTAACTGTTCTAAGGAGGTGGTTCCACTTCTGAAATAATATTTTAAAATTTTTCACAAAATTAATCTTCATTATCACAGAAAACAATTAGTATAAAATGAAATTGGCAAAAAGTACACATCAGTTATATAAGGCAGTTGTTTCACTATAGAACCACTAGCATACACAACTTTTAAGCATCCATCATTTCATGTGGCATATTTGAAAGCAAATTTGCATATCCTAGACACAATACCAAATCTCTAAATATCCATAACTCATTATGTCTATAACAAGCAAAAATTAATCAATTTTGTATCAAAACTATAAACTACCCCAGTGATTTCATTACAAAATCACTCCTAAAAGCAGTAACACAAACTCAGTTTCGTTACAATGGCTTTAGATACACTTACTTTCATTCTCAATTTTCTCAATACGGACACTATTAAAAAATGCATGTCACAATGCCCTACAACAATGTAGCACTAAAAATGGGAAAAACCACTGATACTTGAAGGGTTAATCTTTGACTATCATACAAATGCCTAGGCATTCTACCACTAATTACTGAAGAGTATAATCTGACTACTTAACATGTCAACTTTGTAAATATAAAACAAAATGCAAGCCTTAAAACATTCAAAATAATTATCCCAAAAGACCTAGAAGATGCCACAGTGTCTTTAAAAAAAGGGTGAAATTCCAACCACTGTAGATCAAGGGTGTTTATAACATTATTTCTCATCCATTAGCTAAAATTATTAGTCAGTCATTTGGGGAAGGGTACTTCCCGGATGTGTTAAAATATGCTGAAATAAGACCGTTGTTCAAGAGAGGCTCACCAGATGACCTGGGAAATTACTGCCCTATTTCCCTGCTGCTAGTTTTTGCTAAGGCTATAGAAAGGATTGTTGCAAACATCTTGAAAACTTTCTTACTGAAATGATATTACAGTTAAAAATCAGTTTGGATTTCAAAAGCGGAAAAATACAATACATGCTATCAGGGAATTCAGTGAAAAGGAGAGCTCCTTTAGACAAGGGTAAAGATGTCAGAGGTATTTTTTGTGATTTGACCACTGCTTTTGACTCGGCCAATCACTTACTACTTCTACACAAGTTATTAAGATATGGGATTGTGGACAGGGCATTGTAGTGGCCCAAATCTTATTTGTCAGAAAGCAAACACAGAGTTATTCTAAATACAAATGGGGAAAAAAAAGTCATTCTCAGACTGGAAAAAGGTTTGACAGATGTCCCACAGGGCTCAATTTTAGGGCCTTATGTTTTTCTGTTATACATAAATGATTTATCTTTAAGCACTGATGTTCACTTCATTTTATCCGCAGGTGAAATGTCGGTTTTAATTGAAAATGACAATTTAGAACAAATTATGACACAGTAGAAAATATAATGGTTTCAGCATAATGGATTAAAACTCAACGCCACAAAAACATAATAAGTGCAGCTCAGTGCTAAAACATCATTAGCATTTCCCATAAAAATAGTGAACGGGAATCAGGAAATTGCTCAAGCATGTTACATAAAATTTCTAGGTCTAAATCTTGACAAACATTTAAATTGGAAGGCACATGTGGACTTCTTAGCAAACAAACTAAACAGCCTAGCTTATGCAATGAATGTATTATCTGGTTCCACCCTTACGGACACCAGGAAGATAGTCTAAACAGCTACTTCGAGACTATAATTCGATATGGAATAATTTTCTGGCGAAACTCTACGAACAGCCCGAGATTACTTACTCTTCAAAATAGAATCATAAGAAACTTGTTTAGTCAAAAAAAGAACAACATGTCGCCCATTATTTAAAAAATTAAAAATACCAGCCACCCCTTCTCTGTACATATACGAAATTTTTATTTTCATATATAAAAATCAAAACTCACTCGACAATTTTCATTTCAACCACAATTACAGTACTTGTCTCAGACACAACCTTCCCTCTCATAATTAAAACTTTACACTCAAAAACCATTGCACATGCGATTAATAATTTATAATAAATTAAATAGCACAAATCTGTTAAATATGGAGTTTGACCCACTAAAAAGATTGTTTTTTAAAACACAACTGGAAAATATTATTATTCAATTGAAGAATTTATGCAGGGTTAGGCAATTTGAAATGAAAAGAAACAATAAAAGATTATGTATTGTGTAATAAGTTGTTAATATATTGTATAAATTGTATTGCAAGCAGCAAAATGATCATAAGTGTTATATATGTTCTTGTTAAATTGTTCATGTCTACAAATTCAGAAATGCCTGCTTAAGTATGGTAATTATTATAACCTTTTTTTAAAAAGTAATTTCATGTGTCTCCAGTACAAAAATCTTTAATTAGTAACTGTACATTATGAGACGAATAAACTACATTCTATGTCAAGATGAGGCCTATTGATGTCTGTGATAATGGGCATCTGAATACAGTGCACAATCTTATTAAGATGGTGGATCCACGCGCACAGAATTTCAAAGTAGGTGATTTGTTACATATTTCGAAATACAAAAATGTGTTTGAGAAAGAGCTGAACTGGTCAACAGAGTTTCCAAGTGCAGCACAGAAACCTGAGAACTTACATCTTAATGGATAGAGACACTAAAGAAATTGCACGGGGTTTTTACAGAGAAGAATTATAGAAAAGCTCTGAACCGGACACGTTCCTCATAGAGCGAGTCATAAGATGTAAAAGGAGCAAGGCATTATTGAGATAGCTTGTCTTCCCATCACAGCTCAACAGTTGGGTGAACATTCGCAGATTGCTATATATTAGGACACACAAACCTCAAACCAAACAACAGCATGACATGAGTGCTATGAAATGCATTAGCAGATAAGGTGATGATATTCTCAATAACCTATTTGTTGAATTTCATATCTGTGTGTACAACTGCTGTGGACCTGAAACGAATATGGAAAATCAGCTAGCTCATAGTGACAAGGGAATTAATACACTAAATGATATATGCAAGAAGCATCCCTACTGCTCACTCACAAATAAGGATTGTTGTATTGTGTGCTGAACATTAGATGATAAAGCCAAGGAGATGCGTCAAAGAAAGGACTTTGGTGTAGGACAACGTATTACTGCATTTGCAGTCGATGACGCAGTGAATGACAAACTTAAATTGCTCACTCAAACAATGGAAACTTCAGGTAGGAATATCAACAGTGTAGGATAAGATAGATTGCTACTTACCGTAAAGAAGACACACAAAGTTGCAGAAAGTAACGATTAAAAGACAATCACATATAGCTTTCAGCCGCAGCCTTTGTCAGTAAATACACACACACACACACACACACACACACACACACTAGACTGGCAACAGGCACAGTGTCAGAAGGTTATGCAGCAGGGAGGTGGGGAAAAAAGAACATAAATGGAGAAGAATGGGGAACGACAGGCAGACGCATTGGCAGAGGGCTGCAGATAAATGGTGTGAGAGATGATAGGACAGAGTGGGTGGAAACTGCTGGGTGGAGGGTTTGGGGACAGTGTATTACTGTATGTTAAGGTAGGATAATTAAGGAAGCGGAATATGTGTTGTAAGGATAACTACCATCTGTGCAGTTTAGAAAAGCTGGTGGTGGAGAGAATGATCCAGTGAAGCAGCCATTGAAATCAAGTGTTTTATGTTCAGCTGCATGTTGTGTCACAGGGTGGTCTGCTTTGCTTTCGGTCACAGTTTGGTGGTGGCCATTCATCCTGGTGGACAACTGGTTAGTAGTGATACCAATATAAAAAGCTGTGCAATGATTGAAGCACAACTGATAAATGACATGGCTGCTTTCATGGGTGGCCCAGCCCCTGATGGGGTAGAATAATGCTGTGACAGACTGTCAGCCACTGATTTGTTAGCAAGAAGAGCTGCCATCTTAACTATAGCAGTAAAGAATGCATGTAAAGCAGAGAAGCAACTACAAGAGGCCTACAGACATTTTAGGACAGTGGAGGCCCCCCACTACTGGTGAAGGACTATATTGAAAACTGTGCAGGAAAGGGCTTGGGCAGTCAAAAAAGCTCAAAGCAATACTACTGGACAGACCACTAATGAATAGATCTGCTTAAAATTGTCAGAAAATTCGAAACCCTAGATTTCTTGGTGTGTTTATGCAGACTATATTGCCAAAGACATTGTGGAAACTCAAAGAATGCAGGATCATCAATTTAGATGCTGTGGGAAAATATGTGACTCATTGGACTGCATATGAAAAACAATAAAAGATACTATCTACTACTTTGGTGGCATATGCTAGCGCCAGCACACCATACAGCAAGGATGTTACTAGAGTATCGATGGATGCCAATGACAAGACTTGCTGGAAACATGCCGCCAACACCTTCTCAGACGCCAGTATTTAGGATCACTGCCAAGGACCGGAGGGCCAGTTTAGCCAGTGAATGTAGCCAGTTAGCTTGAGTCTATACACTGTGGAGTTCTGGCATGTCACCGAGATGGAGCCATAGACTTACCCTCTACTGCAGAGACAGGCAGCAGATAGCAACCTTATAGTGAACATGGCAGACTTCTACTTCAACAGCATTGAGGCTACGTAGACTATACAGAAGAGAGCTTGTACCACAGCACATTGAAACTTGAGTTAAGTAATTTTTTGTTTATGAATAAAGAACAAAGGTATTAACTGAGTGCAGTTTGTGTTACAGAACGAGGATACCGGCCACCAACCAACATCCTCTCCTTGCTTCCCATGGTACAGCTCTACAGAGATGAGACAATATAAAAGCAGCTAAAGAGAAGACCACCAGAAGAATTGTGTCGTTACTCTACTATCAAGAAATGGGTTTTCTACAATTTTCTATGCTACCATGACTTGACTTCAGATCTCTGCTGTCATCTATGTCTAACATTTCTCCTGGTGTTTACATAAAAACAAGTAGTAGGCAGTTCACTGCATCAGTTGAGGTCTTACAGTTTACACTCTATTCCTTCCAATAGCTCAAAGAAACGGGGAGGTGTAGGGGGTGGGGTGATTGCAACGTTACTTGGTCTAGAAATGTACTATAGTATAGATAACGTCAATGAGGCAAACAATAAACTGTCACGGATGTGGTGAAGTTGTGGTAATGCCTCCTGGCTCCCATGATATTGCAAATTTAAATGTGTTTGTAACGTAAGGTTTTGAGCTACATGCAAACATTAATATATTATTTAAAACAGAAATAAAAACAACAGAAGAGAGAGTAGCTTATCACTACTACGTTTCTCGGGGGGGTCAAGTGCTGGAGAATAATACTGGTGAAATTTACAGGTTGTATCGGCGAGTGGAGATGCTACCAGTCATTACGATTTGTGTTCAGTGTAATATCACGACGAATCTGTAGCATAACAACACATTCATCCAAACTATATACGGATTCTTGCTACAGTGTGTCCACATGTGTTAAAACTGTGGAGGTGCCAAGCAATCTGCTCAGACATTAGACCATCTCAAACTGAATACAATGGAAATCTAGTCCAATTTTGCAGTGGGGGAATCACAGTATGTCTTCATCAGAAGCAGCACCATAGGTATAAAGTATATATACTGTTCCACATCCATAAGAAATTCACTTTGCAGTGGAAGCAAATTGTGATAACACGTGAGAATTAAGAGTTTCTTATATCAATAGGATTGAAACCTCACAATGACGTGACTCGATATAACAACTCCAGTTCAATATGATCAGCTTATCATTAGCAAGAAATATTTTTCCCACAAACTTTTGCTTCAGCAACATTCAATAGGTAATAACAAAGAGATAAGAATTCTTATTCAACATCAAGATAGTTTAACAACTCCACGCAAATTTCTATATTTATGCCCAAGAAGCCAGCAGCAGCAGCGACATCGCACCTTACATGTGATGTATTTGCCTTTTGTTTCAAGAAATAAGATACAAACTTAATGGTGGCAGAATCCACCACACTACAAATGTAGGAATCACATCAACTCTCAAAACATACATCTTTTCATCAACATCAGATCTCATGCCTTACAAAATGCTGTATGGTTCATAGATGGCTCCTTTAGTATGTGTATCCCATTAAAAATGTTAGAGGTTCTTTGAGGATAATAAGCACATCATTATGAACGCTAAACAAAATAAGCTAATTTTCGAAGTGCTACTGATAACAGCTTGAAGATTCTAGAAAAAGGAGAAGAAGAGCATAAAATTGTGCTGGATAAATAGCTGTGGAAAGTGCCTTATATACCTCTATCAGATGAAGAGAATCTGAAACTTTAAGGTGTACTGAAGTCCGGGAGTTCAATTGCCATTAACTTTCCATTCATTGGAACTGTTTGAATATCTAATCCTTCCAGAGGTATAGACACATTCAGCTAGGAACATATCAATTTATTATTTCAGAGCTGCAAGCGCACTGTGAGGGGATCTGAAAAAGGATCTGGGCATATCTGACAGCTTTAAACTAATAAATGCTTGAGTTTACCTGTGCTCCCAGCTTTTCCCATATGATGCCTTACAGCTTGACTGGGACAAAAAATGTGTACGGACTATTGTATGACACGTACATAAGGTTTTGCCCATCTTAGTATGCGATGGACAACTGTTTTGGATGAGTAATCTGCCCACGGGATTTGTCAGCCGAAGTGATTATACACACGGTGAATAAAAATTTGTGCACTCGGACTTTGCAGTGTGATTACTCACATACTAGCAATACAGAAATGTGTCTCTTAAACTTTCGTCCTGCGTATAATATTGGCAGTTGTTGAACATTAAAGACTAGCAGTTGGGCAACCTTGTAGTCACACATATGGTAACTATGTCTGTCAGAATATAAGACTAGTGTTGTGCAGTTCGTGCAGTGGATAACATTTTGGGTTTAGCATGCAGGAGGTCAAGGATTCAATTCTGGGTCAAAGTGCATTTGTTTATGTTTGCAAAGTGTAGCCTGCTTGGTATGGTGCCTGGTGTCTTAATCATCATACAGTGATTACTGTGGCTATTCCACAAAACATTCGCAATTACCTACTGCAAACACAAAAATGGAAGTACAATCGTTTTCAATAGTCAGCTTTTAAAAGGACCTTTTGTATGTTGAGTTTGCGAATAGTTTTCCACCACTGCCTCCACTAGATTCCAAATCTGTTTTCTGTGTACCCTCCTCCAATGGACCCATCAATTAGTATCAACAATTATTCTTGCCATGTTGATGTCTATTACATTTATTTAGGGCTTCATGTTACTAGTGAGGCTAGCAACGTGCATTGCAAATAATTTCCGAACTCTGTCAGATTTGTATGTATTATCACCATGGAACTACTAATTATGCCTTTCAACACTTGTGTCTGATAAGTGTACACTGTTTATTATTATTATTATTATTATTATTATTACGACCAATGGAAATATGGAAACATTACATCCATTACCATTAGGTAAACAGTGTAATTCGAAAATGAATGTTGCACAATTAGCAGTGTTGGGATGAATCACACAGAACAAAAGCTGTACGAGAGGTGATGCACAATGGGTAGAAAAACCTGCAGCAACTAATGATGTGTTTATACTGAATGCACTGTTCACCAGACTGCTAATGGAGTAATTCGCCCGTGACGGACTTCACTTACATTTGTACACATGTGGTATTTACTTCTTGTGTTGTTCTAAAACAGTGTGGCAGCAGTATGGCATACACAAATGATCAATGCGTGCACACACTGCAGGTCCTTGGTGCATCTGGTAGCCAGGTTGGTGTTGTCACTTGTGAATATGTCACTACATATCCTGGTTGATGTCAAGGTTCTTTTCTTCCACCATTTTGTGACAGAGGTTGCCTATGAACTCGCCGTACTCCAGCTACTGAGGAAGCTGTTCTGGCGATCATATACCAAGAACCCCAGTGAAGTACAAATATCATAGCAAGGCAGCTGCGTGTCTCCCAATGCGTGGTCGGTGATGTGCTGCACAAGCACGAGTTGCATCTCTATCATTATTCTTTAGCACAACACCTGCATCCTGCAGACCACTACCTGCACAAGGAATTCTGTGAATGGTTCCAATAACAAAAGGAAGCCGACGACGACTCCATAAACACTGCAATATGGTCAGATAAAGCAGCGTTCACTCTTGAGGGTGTTTTCAATATGCACAATGTCCACCACTGGTGTGACATTAACCTGCATTTCACCCGCGACCATTGGTATCAAGTTTGCTTTCGCATCAATGTCTGGGCCGGTAAACTGACAGAAAGGAGTTTAGATCCCTATTTATTTGCTGAATAGATGACTGCACGATCATGGATTCCTCTCAAACTCTTTCCTGATGCACTGGAAGATGTTCCGCTTTATGTTCAGCAGAGGTTATGGTTCCAACATGATGGTGCACCTTCATGCTTTGGAATTAATGTGCATTGTTATTTACCAAAATATCTCCACTGAAATAGCTCAGATGAGGAGGTCCAGTTGTATGGCCTCTGCCACCACCTGGCTTAAATCCCCTGGATTTCTTCTTGTGGGGACATCTGTCAACACATGTGGAAGAACTGATAATGTATGTTTATGCTGCACCTGTATCTGTGGATGCAGCCATGTTGCAAAGAGTCCACAAGGTTGCCACAAGTACCCTCAAGTGAAATTCCCTGATATTACCTTGATTTCCAGACAAGTTTTAGCATTTTTCCATGACAAATTTTGAAATTTCAAGGGTAAGACATAAGTTGACAATCCGTCTTTGCAGCTACAGTATGAGAAACAGCAGTGTCAAACAAGGAAATATCTAAATGAAACTTGCAAGCAGATGGTGTTTCCTAATGTGAACAAAAATCGTAACATCAACACTTTTGTAATGGACTGTTTTAGATGGAGAAAGCAAGCCAAATGGTATGTGTGTTTCATTAAAACCATTGATCTTATTTTATTTTAATAAAACAAAACCCATTTGTTGACAAAAATATACATTTCCTTGGAGTTATAAGACAGATTTAGAGTACCTTCACTGATTTCAGAAATAAACTTGGAATAAAACAAGCCTCCTGAAAGAAGTCTATCAGATACGGAAGAGTTGTGTGAACCAACAACATAGGGGACTACCAATAAAACGTTGGTTCTCCTATGTTCATTACTCTTGGTTATTTTACAGGTATGTGTGGTTTTTCTTTCGAGCAATACAAGTACAAGCATATAAACCACCAGCTACTGCCACAATTTTCTTCTTCTTATCAGCCATACTTTCTAACATATAAACTACTTTTGAAGTGCCAAAATGTACTAGAGTAAATATAATGTCTATAAAACGCCACACTGTGCAACGTACTTGCGGTGAGCCAGTTGCAATTTCTGAAATCCATCGCCCATGGCTTCTGGCCTGCCGAGAAGCACTGAAGTCCTGGGTCCATGGATAAACCACGAAAATCCACTGCGTTATGCCACACACAAACAGACCCGGCCTGTGGGCAGGTCGGTGAGACTAGGCTGGACCTGCACATTAGTGGGAAACGAAGGGCTTTAGATCGGCAGACCCGATCCATTACAGATACCCACAGAAACAGCCTGCAGTTTTGGCGTGTTGTAGAATTCCACTAGTGTGGTCAGCTATTCATCAGTCACAGACAATATGTTGTTGAAATGGGACCGCGGTGATCACTCCATGCAACAGGTAAAGTGCGCAAATACTCTGAGAATCAATAATACTGAAAATAGGTAGCAACTCACAGTAAAGATGAACACTGAGCTGCAGACAGGCACGTAGGAAAGACAATCACACTCTCACCACTAAATTTTCACGCGCGTTCACACAAACACACACACACACACACACACACACACACACACACACACACATATTCACTCAGACAGAGTCATGCACACACGACTGGTGTTTCCGTAATCTCTGAGAATCAGATCCAAACAAACCACTTTTCACACCTCCCTGCCTCTTGTCTGTAGCTGCTAGGCTAGCGGCGACAGGTGGTGGCAGCACTGACTGCAAGCTGTGTGGAATGGTAGGAAGGGGTGAAGCAGTAGTAATGACGGAGTAGGCAAGCTGCACAAGTGCTCAGCTGCACCCAACCAATGATGATACATGACATCTCAGTAAACAAACAATTTCAGCTACTGAGACCAAAAATGATATTTTTTCCAGTGTTTCTTTCAAGTTTCCATGACATTTGTGGAATTCCCCGATTACCGGAACCTGTGACAACCCTGGCCCAGCACTGTATGATCCAGTGGGTCGCACAATGTTTGGACATACAGGGGGTTCGCTTTGAGCATCTACTCTGAGGGCAACGTATCCTTTTGTAAATGCCATGAAGTCATTAATATGGAAATTATTATTGTCATTGGTCGCTAATGTGTTGCATCTTAGCGGATGTACCACATGTAGGGTATATGAATAGTAGATGTTGAGTTATTTAACCTTGCAGTCATTATTAGCATTACAAAATATTGTTTTTGTAGTTATTCTGCCCTATGACGTTCGCCATTACAAAACACTGCACTGTGTAAATATCGGATACAGGTGGCTTAAGAAATGGTGTATATTACAATATTATATGGCAGAATAAAACTGGCAAATAAAAACCCAAAACACTATCCACTGCACCAACTGCACAGCCCTACTCCTATATGCTGACAGAGGAGGTAGTTACTGTACATGTGATTACAGTGTCGCCAGATTTACTATCTCCAATGTTTACTTACTGCCAGAAACATGTGCAGGAAGAAATTTTGTGATGGACATTGAGGAATCACACTGTGAAGTTTGAGAGCATGATTTTTGCTTCACCCTCTATAGTTAGTGTCTGTTCTTTAGGACATGCACGTTCGAAAGCACAGACACCATTGACTCAACCAGCAGTCATATTCAATACATGATGAAAGAAATATTCATCTGTTGCCACTGATTCGCTCAATGTACCACTGGAGCCAAATGTCAGATATTTCTTTTGTAATGTTTTGGATATGGCTGCTTATCAAATCAATGGTGTCTGTTCTTTTGGACATGCATATCTGAAAGAACAGACCCCGACAGATGGGATATTTCAGTGCAGATGCACAACAGTATCCGAACCCTTGTGGGAATCCAATTAGGCTGTGAGCAAGTGGATGAAAGGATAGAGGACAGTAATCTGTAGAATGCAGCATATGGATTGGATGGTGGAAATGCTCGGATAGCTGAGGCAGCTAAGGCAACTGCTGGTGCAAAGTGGGAAATCTGGGTTCTACTCCCACTCCAACAAAAATTGTCATCTGTTGCCATTGGGTTCGCTAAATGCCCCACTGCAGATACATGTTAGATATTTCTTTCAGCACTTATAGTCACTGTTCGACCTGGCATTGCGTCGAACAATACTGAATTCGATTCATTGCAAAACTTCTCTGTAGGCATCACAACATATGCCTTATTGATACAAGATCATCTTGTACACTACTTGCCCCATTAAACAACTTGTGGAGTATTTTTCAATGATGCCTCGAAGAGCGATCATCGTCGCAGATGCACACGGATTTTATGATGAATTCAGATGATTTGTGTTTAAAGATGTTGCATTCAATGTATTCTCCAATGTCGGACCAGTATTAATGAGGTATTCTACAATCATTGCTTCATCCAAAATGTTTAGTTCAGTGGGGTGTGATAAATCTCGATAAAGAGAAGTTTGGTTGACACAATTTTACCACTCAAAACCCTGGGATGGTGATGGAGCGGAATATGAAGATACGATGTCATCACTCCAAACTTGTGATCATAGAGACAGCATAGTTTATGTGAAGGTTGTGAGAAATCTTCCTGGTTTCAAGAAATTTATAAAAATACGTCTAATCAGAATCTCAAAACATGCATACGTTCTGCCCTCAACCAGCTGAAGGAGAGAATATATGGACAATATGAGTTTATGAACGCTTCAGAAAATGTACAAATAGATTGAATTTGTTTACCAATAAATAAACCCTTAAAAAAAAACAAAAAAAACCTTAATATTTATTTGCTAACTTCATATTTTCCACCTCCTTATATCCAGTCTTCAGGTAAGTAAGTAACATACATTGCATATGCTCCTCATGAAGGATTAGGGAAATAATTTTAGAGACTTTGTCAATATGACGTAAGAAGTGGAAGAGGTCAACTGCTACTTACATACATGAGCCCATGCAAGCCTCTCTGTATATGGTAAAACACCAATCACCCAATACATGAACTGATGTACACAAATTATCTGGAAATTGCCATCTTTTTCTATTGTCCATGTCTCTTGCACCAGCAAACTTGAGTGAGTACAGTGTAGCTGTGCTCGCAATGGCTGTAGCCAGAGCTGGAAGAGACTTGTCGAATCATCTGGGTGCATCACATATCACAGGTGCTGCAACACACGTTTGCAACAGCTCAGCAGAACCATCAGCCATCTGATGTCATAGCCGACCCTCTTGGACGCCGTCACATCAAAAATATCACTCTGCTTCTTGGATTCCTTACGATTCATGTACACAAATCTTCAGAAGCTTGCTGAGACAATGCATCGGAACAATACACATTACCAGACCCGTATGTCCTGATTATGCAAAGTTTCAGCTCATGACGAAGAAGTGGATCTTCCCAGATGACTACCTGAATCTGATGGAGACTCCACAAAATCACATTGCCCGATATGACTACATTCACCAGTAAACTAACAGGCACTGCCATAACAGATGCAGAGCACAAGCATGTGGGGAATGTTTGGTGGGGTTTCAACACATTTCATTTAGAGGGATACACTAAATTGTACATGGGGACAGATATGCACTTGAAAACAGATGTTTTGAGAAATTCCAGAGTGTATGTACAAACATGTACGTGCATACACTCTGGATCCTGCCTTCTGTTACAATGTTCCAGAGCTTTTGTGGAACACGATGTTAAAGAAAGGCACAAAAACATTGAACTGTTGCTCATAGTAATAAGTCACTTTTATTTATTTAATTTTTTTAATGCAGTATTCATGGGGACTTTGGCAGTGTGTCCACAGGTACACAAAGACGAGTAACTTGTGAATGAGAAAGTAGCAGTACAGGCTATTTGACAATTTGAGTTACATTCTTCACTTAGATGTAAGCAATCTTTGCAAGCATGCCATGCAACAGTCTCTACCATTTGGAGGGTTCCAATGGCTGCCCAAGATGAAATTGTTGAACTGGAAAATAAGAGACCTCATGTGGTTGCTGATGCTGGTGTGGATTATGTCCTGGAGGTAGAACAGGTATATACCACCAATTTATAAGAGACATACAGTGACTTGCTGCTGTGATTGGTGCATTTAGTCCTACAAAATGGTTCTGTCCCCAAGCTGATGACATCACTGGGGAATAACAGAGATACATTACACATTACAGTAACCTTGAGCACTATCTCAGGTTGGGGACATGACTTATTAGAATCATGCATGACATCTCCTCTGGCAGCATCCCTGGTTCAATGAAAGACTAGTCACTGTGGAGATGGGTAATGGTTCAGTCGAGTTCACAAAGCCTGTCTATATCAGTATGCATATTCTGAGTCTCTCCAAACTCCACACGCACTGATTCAAATACAAGTTTGCAAAACCAAAAATCACCGATTCCTTTTTATGGATACAGAATGTTTCATCTACTGAGTGAAGATGCAATCCTTATGAAATAATTAGGTACAAACCTGAGAAATTCAACATGTCTGGACATGTGGCTGATAATGACTTATGGCAAAACAGCTCAGAACAAGAATGTTATCAGCCTGATGAAAGACAAGCTGATTGGCTCACAAGTTGTGGAGTCTGTTGTGGCTCAGATCAAAAATGTATGCATAACATACAGCTGCAGGTACCACTCAAAGACAAACTACGAGTATACATTGTGCAGTCTCACAGGCTCTTACAATCAAAGACTACAAGGAGTGTGTGCATAGTGGTGGTACACCCCTCAAAGTGGACTTTCGACAGTGAGACCATAAATACTGCACGACAACTGAGAGTTGGTTTGTCATACCATAATGGAAAGCACTTCTTCTGTGGGATGGACGGGATGGGGACACTCTTGTTCTCACTACTCTATTTACATTTTGTGTGCTTGCAAATGTGTATAAAGTTTAACATGAAAGCATTTTTTGCACACTGTGTGTGTGTGTGTGTGTGTGTGTGTGTGTGTGTGTGTGTGTGTGAGAGAGAGAGAGAGGGGGGGGGGGGGGGGGCACACAATGTTATCTAAGCAATCAGGTGCTGTTGGGTAATTATCCGATATAAAATCAGTCTCTTCCACTGTTAGTATTAGTATGTTGTACCTCTGCATGTAAGCAATCAAGTACTACTAGCCACAGAAAAAAATGTATTGTTAATGACAATAAATCATAAGTTAAAATTTTATATATATCAGTGTTATCATTCACAAAAAACCTTGATCCTTTCATTATTGAAGTTACTGCAGGATGGAAATAAATAAGAACAATTTTTTGTGTAACATTTTTTATTCTCTCTCTCTCTCTCTCTCTCTCTCTCTCTCACACACACACACACACACACACACACACACAAAATCACTCCGTTCGAATAATTATTTTCTATATGCCTTGAATTCAGCATGTATCGTATTCAGGATTATAAATGCAACTACATACATAGGCACTCCGTCAGTAAATTTAGCCTCCACAAATTTTATGCTTATTGGGATTTCAGATGGATACTTTAAGTGTTGGATGAACACTGCCTTTTATGTGTTGTTGTGTGTGTTGTTGTCTTCAGTCCTGAGACTGGTTTGATGCAGCTCTCCATGCCAGTAAAGCTGCATGTCCTCGGGAAAAATTACGGCTGTAGTTTCCCCTTGCTTTCAGCCGTTCGCAGTACCAGCACAGCAAGGCCGTTTTGGTTAATGTTGCAAGGCCAGATCAGTCAATCATCCAGACTGTTGCCCCTGCAACTACTGAAAAGGCTGCTGCCCCTCTTCAGGAACCACACGTTTGTCTGGCCTCTCAACAGATACCCCTCCGTTGTGGTTGCACCTACGGTACGGCCATCTGTATCGCTGAGGCACGCGAGCCTCCCCACCAACGGCAAGGTCCATGGTTCATGGACCTTTTATATATTGTGCTAATTTATTTATATTCACAATAGTCAGACACAAATAGTCGATAAAGTTCTCATTATGCAGCTCTAATATAACGACACCAGTGACTTCACCTGTCGCAATCAGTAAAGCAGTGTACAAGTTGTTTATATGGCTGCACTTTCAACTTTTAACTTCAGCACAGCCACATATCAACAACTGATGGCTCATTCCTTAACATGATAATGTTAATAAGAGTATGTGACGGGTTATATTCAGTCATCATCTTTCTCTCTATCATACTACAGAGATAGTCCCATTTGGAGCCTGCATACTACAATCTAGTACCAAGACTCTGAATGTTCTCTGTCTCAATCATTGCATCAAAATCACTGTGGGATGCTAGGCACTGTGGATAGGTGGCACTCGATGGTAGTGTGGATCGGCTGTGAGGCACACTGAGATAGTCTGTGCAGTTGTGATAACAGTGGGGTCTGGAGGGCGCAGTGGTTACCGCACCTGCTTAGTAAGCAGGAGATCCCGGGTTCTAATCCTGGTCCAGTACACATTTCTGTTTGTCGCTGCCGATTCTGCTTAATGTCTCACCACAGCTGTTAGGAATGATCCCCCTTTGAATTTACGTATAGTGCTAGGCCTACATTAATATGTTTAGATTCACTTGCAGCCAAATTGTATGTATGTGTGATCTGCTGCCATTCACCAAGACTGAAATTCTGGTAGCTGCTGTGGCTGGACAGAGTCCTAAGTGTAATGAAACAACAACAAACAATAATAATGGATGGATAAAATACTTATTAATAATCTTCTTCTTCCCAGTTGATCACTGCTGCTGCTGCTGCTGGCACTTTATATAGTACGAAGTAAGGCAGCAAATGATGATGCTCTTAGGATTGTATTACAAAAATTAAAGTTCCTCGAACGGTGGGGGGCCAAGCTCACACATCATTGGCAGACAGCACAATGGCAGCTACAAAGGGGGGGGGGGGGGGGGGGGAGGAGGCTTCACAGGGCAATGACATGATGATTCACAATTCCAGGAGTGATAATGTCATAACGCTGGTGCACATGTTATGATGTGATGATGCCAGAATTCCAGGAGTGATGATATCATGGCCTTGGAGCAACTGTCCAAACACGATGATGTCAAAATTCCTGGAACACTGATGTCAAAAAAAAGTGCTGAAGTCCGCATCTTTGGCCAGAGCCGACAATGACCCTCCACAAATAATCTGTTGCCAACATATCCCTATTATCCCATATTCATTTGCCCACTCTAGATTTAAGAGCTGATGGCACAATACTAAGTGAATTCTTACAAGAGAAGTCTGCCTGTAGACCCCTGAAAGGCAGATGGCAATAGATAATAGAAGCAAAGACAGTCGTAGCCGCAGCAGTGGTTCAGCTCTGTGCTAAAATAGAAAAAGCTGCGCAGTTCACCAGAATGATGGGGTCCCGACATCCTGATGTTACTGAAATATCATAACATTTTTACAGCTGTTGTTCATATTTTGGTTTTTATTTTTAGTCCCGTGTTCTACATGCTTTATGGCCATGTACTAGCAAAGAGACGTCCCCACAGTGTTGGGATCCACTTTCTGAAAGCATCTTTATGATGATGTAGGTTAAGGCCCAGGAATCACATCCTGCAACCATTCATCCTGGTGGGCCCATGTTTACAAGTAACTGACAGAAGAAGAAAAAGAAGAAGAAGAAGAATTGGAATTTTAAGTGATGCTCAATAACGTTAAAAAAGAGTGTATACTTAACAGAAGAATCTGAGTAATAGCTCAAAAGCATGTGAAATTTTTAGAAATCTTAGATGAGTTTGTTTAATGCCCAATGATCAGCTGTAAGTGATTGCTTTTCCTTCATTTTTGTTTCTGTTTATTTATTCATTTATCTAAAAATAACAATTTACTGAATTCAAGAGTCATTAAATCTCAGCTCTGTAATAACCACAGCACAATTTTATTGATCTGAATATTACTACTAAGCACAGTGCTCTAGAGAAACAGGGCACATTTCAAACCTACCAGACATGAAGATGTCAAAGAGATGCCTCAGACCACCATGCTGTATGAACATCTGACTCCAAGTCACACCAGCCTCTTTCTCATTCTCTGATGCTACAGCTGAAGTTGCTGAACCAGTATTGGCATTTGCGGCCTGAAAATTCAATAAGTGTGCTGCTTCAAGTGTAACAAATACTATCAAGTAAAGTGCAAATCAAGCAAATCCTGTAATTTTTTTTAAATTTTGTAAAATTTGGGATAACTGTTTAAGACTAAACTGTTATTCTATTGAAGAACAGAATAAACATAGCAAACATATAAAAATGAGTTCACAAAAAATATATCATAAAACACTGCTAACAATGATTCAACTAAGTGACATATAAGCAGCAAAGCATGCACAGAAAAGCAACAGAGTGTACGTAACTGAAATCTTTTGTAACAGAAGCTAATTGTTTCAGAGACTAGGCGAAAAACTTAGAAAGGGAAAACAAAGTAGTGAATGGTGGCAACAATGAAAATTTATTTAGGCTTTACAGCCTTGAGTGAAACACAGTGAGTCACTATGCTAAGATTAGGATGACAAAGTGACTGATCATTCATTAAGCATACCTCTACATGGAAGGGGGTGGCAATATTTTGCTATAAAGTGTGCACACAGTATGGCTGTTATGAGCATTACATGCTACACAGATTGACACACTCCCTGTTAATATGCAGTATTAAGTTCAAATTGCCTTATGGCAATAACTTTTATCATTTTTCTGCAAGCTTTTGTGCTGATATCTGATAGTCTCTTGCAAAAAAATGACCAAGTAACACATCAAAAAATAATGGATCATAACAGTTTTTTCACAGCTACAAATGTCATCTGCAACAGACTGTAATAACTCTTCAGAGATAGTAGAACAGTATGACAATGATGAACAGAACAGGATGCCCGGCAAGGCTCCTAATTGGATTGACTGCTGCTATGGTAGATGTCTTTCTGTAAATAACTGGTTACAATTACTTTGTTAGGATCCCAATATAGGAATGTAATACAAACAAGGAAGAAATATTAGGGTCAAATATCTTGTCAATAACACAGTCATTAGAAGAGACGGAATTTTTCTAGATATGACGTGGATGGGGAAGAAAATTGGCAATACATTCCTTCAGAGAATCATTTAGGCATTCAGCCTGAACATCTTACGGAAAACAACAGAAAATCTTAATCAATATGTTCACATTGTACCAGCTCATTCAGTAAATCAAATCATGGGCTGTCAGAACAGGTGTTATGAATTCTGCTGGTACTATAGCTTCAGTTGGTCTCATCTCACTCTGTGGCCATTGTACCAAGAATGGTGATGGAATCTGAGACACATTAAATATACTTTCCATAGGACATTGACCCACGGGAGCAGAATTGTGTTAGGTAATTAAATATTTATATTTTTCAATGTGAAACAATTGGCAATAACCAATTTGAGTCTTATTAAAATTGTATATTAAAATGACAGTAGCCCTTTTAATTTAAAATATGACTGATCTACAGGAACATATTAAGAAAAACATCAATTTCTGAGGTTTCACTGCAGTGTCCCAAGATGTGACCATGAGAGGCCATGCAACTGCCTTCTAATTACTTTGAGAATCTTGTTTGCAATAATGTTCTGAGGCAAGAAGTACTTTCCCTTTCTTTCTAGAGAGGCTTTCAATATGATGAAAAAATTAGAGAACACAAGGATACCAAGATGCTGAACTGTTGTAATTAACTTCAAGGACCTATACTTGACAACTGCCAATAATATTTGAAATGTCCAATTCTACATTAAATTTATTTTACTAGCTTGGTCTGCTTTGACTTACCCTCCAAAACATTTCCATAACAAACTCTCTCTTGCATTTCATTTGAATATGAAGTGACCGCAACAGATGAACACATCAAAACGCACCTATATCAGTGGACCTATTTGTCATGTAGAACATTGTTGTTCAACTAATCCCTTACAATTTACAGGAAAGCAGGTAAATCATAAAATATGCAACTTATTTACTAAGCCTGTTCTCATATACCTTGCAATTTTATATGATATAACAAAAATGAAACAAATGTTACATTACAGTCAATGTAGATAGTGACACTTGTCCTGACAGGTAGTGGTTGATCGACAGACATCTGCAAAATCAGTGTCACTAACTTTCAGTACACGAAGCTCCTTCATCTAATAATACAGTGGGATACATCTTTTTGGAATTCTTTCCAGCATCTCCTGAGTGGGCCATCCCGGAAAACTTTCCCATACGATCCGTACACCTTCGAGTCCTCTCTCAATGGCTGGCTGCAGGATTTGCTGGCTAGGGAATCTGTCAATTCTTTAGGTTTTCAGCAATTTTCTGCTAGTTGGTAGATAAGTATTTTTCTACCTCCATTTGGTAACAGTTTTGAAATTTTATGCATATTATGAAAAGTGAGACATCAGACCTGCTGTTTTATGTTTCTTTGGGTGTCCTTGTAATGATTCACATTTCACTAAATAAATTATATCATCATAGATTATTTCACTTGAGGTACTCTGATACTTTTTAAAATGAAAGTGAAGTTTTAAAGAAAATTATCTGTATCTTACCTTGTTGAATTGTGTTTGTTCCTGATTTTGTTGATGCTGTACAGAATTCCCTCCATTTCTTTTAGCATTCTGAACTTGCTGATGAGGACGACTCAATGACTCGACTATATATAGAGAGTACATTAATTTCTGTGGACTGGCTGGGTCAAGCAATGATTGTAATGATACCCTTTCATCAGACTCTCCAAGCTTTTGGAAGCCCTGAAGGAGGACAGGATTTGTAGGAAGAAGCGTTAAAATGTCCCATACACGACGAGACAGCACTTGTGCTTTAGTATGTGGAATGTGGTGCTGGAACAAAACAATGATAGATATATAAACACTGCTTTTAATCTTCCAAGAAATTTATGAAGTACTGCAGAGGTAAATGTTTAGACAAGGTATATTTCTGGCTTCTAGCTCTCAATTTTCATACTTGTATAGGGGGGAGGGGGGGGAGGGGGGGAGGGGGCAGGAGGAGGAGAAGGACGACGTCAGAGCAGGGTAGGTATGTATGTATAATCAAACAGAAAATGCTATATACGCTTTCACTGATCAAATATTAAATGCTCTGAATAACCGGACATCACCGATTGGTATTTTTTGTGATCTCTCAAAGGCCTTTGATTGTGTAAATCATGGAATTCTTTTAGATAAGCTAAATCATTATGGTTTGAGGAGGGCAGTGCACAAATGGTTTAATTCATACTTAACTGAAAGAATGCAGAAAGTTGAAATAAGTGATTCATGTAATGTTAAAACAACAGCTGATTCCTCAAACTGGGGGGCTATCAAGTACGGGGTCCCACAGGGTTCGGTCTTAGGCCCTTTACTGTTCTTGATATACATTAATGACTTACCATTCCACATTGATGAAGATGCAAAGTAGGTTCTTTTTGCTGATGATACAAGTATAGTAATAACATCCAAAAACCAAGAACTAAGTGATGTAATTGTAAATGATGTTTTTCACAAAATTATTAAGTGGTTCTCAGCAAACGGACTCTCTTTAAATTTTGATAAAACACAGTATATACAGTTCCGTACAGTAAATGGCACAACTCCAGTAATAAATATGGACTTTGAACAGAAGTCTGTAGCTAAGGTAGAATTTTCAAAATTTTTAGGTGTGGCCATTGATGAGAGGTTAAACTGGAAGCAACACATTGATGTTCTGATGAAACGTCTGAGTTCAGCTACGTATGCTATTAGGGTTATTTCAAATTTTGGTGACAAGAATCTCAGTAAATTAGCTTACTATGCCTACTTTCATTCACTGCTTTCGTATGGCATCATATTCTGGGGTAATTCATCGTTGAGTAGAAAAGTATTCATTGCTCAAAAACGTGTAATCAGAATAATTGATGGAGCCCACCCACGGTCATCCTGCAGACATCTGTTTAAGGATCTAGGGATCCTCACAGTAAATATATTCACTTATGAAATTTGTTGTTAATAATCCTACCCAGTTCAAAAGTAATAGCAGTGTGCATAGCTACAACACCAGGAGAAAGGATGATCTTCACTATGCAGGGTAATCTGACTTTGGCACAGAAAGGGGTAAATTATGCTGCCACAAAAGTCTTTGGTCACCTACCAAACAGCATCAAAAGCCTGACAAATAGTCAACCAACATTTAAAAATAAATTAAAAGAATTTCTAGACGACAACTCCTCCTCTTCACTGGCTGAATTTTTAGATATAAATTAAGGGAGGAGAAGGGGGAAAAAACTAGCTTAAACATTAGTGTCATGCAATATTTTGTGTAATGCAATATCTTGTACAGACATCTTTTATTAACCTGACACGTTCCACATCATTACGAAGTGTCGTATTCATGATCTATGGAACAAGTATTAATCTAATCTAATCTAATCTAATCTGGCTACATGACTTAAAAGTAGGAATCATGTCCTTCTATCACAAACTGACAACACTACAGGATGAAGAGCTTATGGCTGGTAAACAGAATATAACAGGCAAAGGCAATAACCATCTGTGAGATACATGGACTGCTTAGAACATTAGGTAATACGAAGTCACATGTACAAGGGCACCTGGAAGGAGGAAGTGTAGGGTTTAATGTCCAACTAACAACAAGATCGCTAGACCGGAAACGTGTGTCAGAAGGGGGGAAGGATAAGGAAGGAAATTGATCTTTTCTCTTTCATATGAAGCATCCTGGCATTTGTTTTCAAATAATTACAGAAATAATGGAAAACCTACATCTGGATGGCTGGATGCAGACTTTAACTAACATCCTACAAAATGAAAATCCAGTGTCTTACCATTGGACCACCTCATCTGGTAGGGCATCTGGAACTGGAGCAGGCACTGAATAAGACAGTCAAAACAGTGCAAAATGAGATAACTGTCATAAACAGAAGATGAATGGAAGACAGTAAGAAATGACTATAACATATAAAGGAGATGATGAAAGCTCTGTTAAATATAAAAATTGATTGGGAAATGAGGGGCAAAGGCAGGAACTGGTGCACTTACTAGATTTATTTTTAATAGTGTCTCAACACCATTGTTTTGTAAGATGTTAAAAAAAAGCAACAATGGGAACTTTTTGTATGAATGGTGGGGGGACTAAATTTAAGAACCATATTTGTACGGAAGCATCACACATGTGCATCATTCAATAAATAGCTCACAATGCAGTAACTCAGTCCCTATTTTCCAGACCCATCTCATCCCACTTTTCTGCTTCATTTGGATGCTGTTGCTTTTTGTCGCCCTTATTCCTTAGACAACGGAAAATCCAGGATGGATCGTAACAATATTATGAAAAGGAAAGTCGCTACTCATCATTTAGTGGAGATGCTGAATCGCAGTTAGGCACAGCAAAAGACTCTCACAATTAAAGCTTTCGGCCATTCAGACCTTCGTCAACAATAGCCGACACACACACACACACACACACACACACACACACACACTGAAACCACACTGAGAGCAGCAGTGCCAGTGCATGATGGGAATGATGACTGGGAGGGGATAAGGAGGATGCTAGGGTGCAGGGGGGGGGGGGGGGGGGAGACAATATGGTGGAGGTGGTGTACAGTGAAATGCTGTAGGTTAGACGGTGGGCAGGGGGAAAGGTGTGTGTGTGTGTGTGTGTGTGTGTGTGTGTGTGTGTGTGTGTGTGAGTGCACAGGAGGGGGGGGGGGGGGACTAGGTGTGAAGGTGGAATGACAGCTGCATAGTGCTGGAATGGGAACAGGGAAGGGGTTGGATGGGTGAGGACAGAGACTATGGAAGGTTGAGGTCAGGAGGGTTACGGGAACGTAGGATGTATTGCAGGGAAAATTCCCACCTGCACAGTTCAGAAAAGCCAATGTTGGAGGGAAGGATCCATATGGCACATGCTGTGAAGCACTCAATGAAATGAAGGATGTCTTGTTTGGCAGCGTGTTCAGCAACAGGGTGGTCCACTTGTTTCTTTAACACAGTTTGTCGGTGGTCATTCATGTGGACAGACAGCTTCTTGGTTGTCATACCCATGTTGAATGCAGCACAGTGGTTGCAGCATAGCTTGTAGATCACATGATTGGTTTCACAGGCAGCCCTGCCTTTGATGGGATAGGTGATGTTCATGACTGGACTGGAGTAGGTAGTGGTGGGGGGATGTAGGGGACAAGTCTTGCATCTAGGTCTATTACAGGGGTATGAACCATGAGGTAAGAGGATGGGGACAGGGGATGTGTGAGGTTGGATAAGTATATTGTGTAGGTTCAGTGGACAGAGGAGTACCATTGTGGGAGGGGTGGTAAGGATAGTGGGCAGGACAGTTCTCATTTCAGGGCACGACAAGAGGTAGTCGAAACCCTTTGGGAGAATGCAATTCAGTTGCCTGAGACTGCAGTCATGTGTGTGAGTTGCGTGTGTGTTTGTTCTATAGTTGATGAATGCCTTAATGGCTGAAAGCTTTAACTGTGTGAGTCTTTTTGTTGTGTCTATCTGCGACTCAGCAATCTCCACTATATGGCGAGTAGCAACTTTCCTTTTCACAATATTGTTACCTTTACTCTTCTTACATTTGTATTACCTTGTCAAAATCAGTGATTCACAGGCAAAGTGGTGTTTCGTGCTTACTGTTACATTCTAAAATTTTCCCATTCTACAAATGTCTGCTTGTTCATTTTCCTGATTAAAACCTAGTTTTTTCTATGTTGTTGGATATAATTTAAGAATATCTTCTACATTATGGAGAAGCAGCTGATGGATATACAGTTTTTCCTGTCTTCTTTCATTTGAAAGTGCAACAACTACATAATTTGTTCCATATTTGGGACATACAGTCAGTAAATAATTATGTCCTTTGTACTGATTTTCCCATGGCTATAAACACATGTAACAAAAAACTATTGACGATACTATCTTCAAACATCTAATGGTTTTATCAGCTCTGGAAGATCAACATTTTTCATTATTAATTGTGTGTGTTTTTTATTCATCACATGTGTGTGTGTGTGTGTGTGTGTGTGTGTGTGTAAGTGTGTGTGTGTGTGTGTGTGTGTGTGTGTGTAGCTTATGGACACTTTATCAGCCCACTTACTGTCATTAAAATAAACAAATGTGGCTAAAATCTCAGAAATTGTTCCACATTCATGTACTCAAATTAATCACACAATTACTATCTCACAAGCAGTAAAACAACAGAGGAAGAGCAAAAGTAGCTGTACATGAGATTTAAAAACAAGTAAAACACATGAAGGGGTAAAAGAAAGGCAAAGGCAAATGTCACTAGCTGACTACTAACAAAAAGTATGGGTGAGTCTCACTCTATCAACATATTAAAACCATCTCCCTAAAATCTTAAGAAAAATGTTGGGCTATTCACAAAACTTTAAAACCCGAACTATTGTTTGAACAGTACCTAAAACAGTTCAGATCCATCACCAAATCTGCCATGACCCATTGGCCAGAAAATAAAACACAGTCCAATAAAATGTGACACACAGTGATCTGTACACCACAAGCAGCACACATTGGAGTGTCCTCTCACCTGAGCAACAAGACATGCGTCACAGGGCTGTGCCCTATGCGAAGACGAGTAAGGAGGACCCCATCCTGCCACATAGCTGTAATTACGTATGCCACAGCCACGTTGTGGGCCTTACTAAACGGAGCATACTGTCTGACGCTATTAGCCACTCAATCTCCTGCTGCCACAAAACACTGGAGCTAAACAGAGAGGCTGTAGCATTCAGGGGGATAGCACACTGAAATAACTGAGAATCATGACACGCCTCTTTGGCTGCTAGATCCACCCCTTTATTCCCCACAACACCCTTGTCCCCTGGTAGCCAGCAGAAAAGACACCACCTTCCTCAGTCATTGTACATGGAGGAGGGCATCTTCAACATTCTGGACCACTTTATCTGCTGGGTAAAAACATTTCAGAGAGTGAAGGTCACTCAGAGAATTGCAATAGACAAGAAATTTAGCACTGGAAGAATGTCCCATTTACTCCAGTGGCAGCAATATTGCATATAATTCTGCTTCAAAGACAGTAAAGTCTTGAGGCAGTTGAACCTTCAGGATATGATCTGATAAAAACAGAGCAACCAACTGAGGACCCCTGTTTCAACTCATTTGTAAAGACAGCTACATAGTTGTGGTGCTCATATAAAATGTCAGAAAATATCACTCAAAAAAACAGGAGGAGGCATGCAGTTTCTCCTGTATTGCACCAAATCTAAACTTACTCTGGGACTCTGCAGTAACCAGAGTAGTAGACAGTTAAAACCTTGGATTTGGGGTTTACTTGCTCCACACCGAGTGACTCCAGCACACACTGTACGCGGATCCCAAATGGTACTGTGGCTCATGGATGGGTCGGAGAAAAGCATTCCAGAGGCAGACAAGCAACAGTATGGTAAGTGCGTGAAACCGGAACTGCGAGGAATTTACATGCCTGATGCACCAAGAGGAGCTACCGCCGGATGGTGAGTGGCAGTTCTCCGGACTCAGTAAAGAGACTGGGTATGGGACTTGTCCTGTAAGCTCCCATGGCCAGCCGAATCCGCTCATGGTGGAGAGCGTCAATGATCTTCAAATAAGGCCTCACTGATTTATACATCTTACATCTGTAGTCCAACCGTAAATGCATGAAAACTCTATAAAACTGGAGCAGATGCACGCTGTCTGCTCCCCAAGACCTGTGGCAAAGCACTTTATAATGTTCAGTGCCTTGAGAGTTCTGACATTCAGGTCTTCCCAGTGTGGCAACCACGACAATTTGCAGTAAAAAATGAGGCCCAGAAACCTGAATGGGTCTCTAAAATGTAGAACTATGTCCCTTATATGCAAGCCAGGAAAATTAAACATGTGATAAGAACAATTAAAATTTTACACACACACACACACACACACACACACACACTTATCATCAGAAAACTGAGTTCACTCATTTAACCTCCGCACTGTGAGCTCTCTATTGCAATACTGGAGGAGGAATGGAAAACAACAAAATCGCTTACAAATACAGAGCACTGTACAGGCTCCTTACAATGGACTGATACTGTTTATGCGTATAGCAAAGAGGTTAACACTTTAAACACTGCCCTGAGGTACGCCATTCTACTGCTCAAAAGGATAGGATATGTGTCACCAACATGAGTCCTACAGAACTCATCAGGTTACCTTCCATTAGGAAAGTGTGTGCACTCAGTGACTAGCCATTATCAATGCACTATTTTTTAATCTTGATGCATGTTAGTTCCCTGTTAGTCGGACGTCAGTCACAGTGCTTGAGTATTCAAAGAACTGCGACTGACGCCCAAATAACAGGTAACTAACATGCATCAAGATTAAAAAATAGTGCACTGATAATGACTAGGCACTAGCCGAAATCTGGATTTGCGAAGTAAAATCTGGAGAGAAAAGAGAGAGAGAGAGAGAGAGAGAGAGAGAGAGAGAGAGAGAGAGGAGGAGAAGAAGAAGAAGAAGAAGAAAACTGATTGCTGCGTTGCAGCACTCTATGATTTATAAATCCTACAGAACTGCTGAGACAGAAAAGACTGTAGGAAGATGGGGAGATAGTCACAAAAACCCAATTGACACTCTCTCCAAATAGTGTCATACATCTTACTGATATCGGAGAATATGCCAATACAGTGATGTCTACATTGGACAGACTATGGAGGGCCACCTCTAGCATGGTTAGGTCATCGACAGTGAACTGTAATCTCTGGAATCCACACTGAGAGTGGCTAAGGAGGTGCCTGGTCTCTAACAATCAGACCAGACAATGGTTAACGATTCACTCCAGGGTCTTTCCTACACTGCTTGTTAAGGTGATACTCTGGTAACTACTGGAACACATGCTTGCCTCTTACCTCGAGTTGGGGAAATGACCTATCTGCCCTATACAAGTAAAACAGTTGAGGATTTCTGGCAATGCTGGTGGCAAATGTCTTAGCATGCAGTACATATTTGGTAGTGAGCAGGTGCAGTGGCACATGTATAACACAGTGCTGATTCCAGTTCCCACATGGAGAAAGGGGAGTTGTAGGACTCAGAATTGTTGGCCATCTCTACAGTTGCACCGTAGGGGCAAAAGATCAGATCCTGGCTGGAATGAGCAGTAGTTTTTGCAAAATGCTCTGCCAGCATCTGAGCAATGTCTCTGGGTGTTGTTTGGAGACACCCCTGTTTCAAGACTGTTGCTATTGGTAAATGACTGCTTTTACCAGAAATCCTCTACTTTCGTAGAACAAGTGGTATGGTTGATAAGGTCCAGGAACACTTGGCATGACCTTTTCTTGCTCTCCTTAATTACTTATCATGCCTTGGCTCTAAATACTGGAAAGACTGTAAGGGTGTCTGCAGTTGGGTGGCATTTAAGCCATGGAAGAGCTGCACCCCTATCCTGGATGGCTGGAGGGCACTCATCAGTCCACCTCCTAAGATGACCTGAGGACTTTGGGATGGTTAAGTCAGTGGCATGGTGGATCACTCGCGTGATTTGTTCCACCCATTCCTGGACATTGTCATAGTGTTTGAACACAGCCAGTGTCCAGTTAGCCCTGCTGTCCATCCTTTTCTATGGTTCTGTTGAAACAATCCTCCACCCAGTTGGTTAATGCAGAGTGGGAAGTGGTCACTGAAATGAAGGCCATAAATGACTTCCCACTGAACGGAGTGTGCACTGGAGGATGGGAGCCATTTATTTTGCAGGTCACACTCTCACCCTGTCTTTCTGCCTGGGAGGGGAGCCTACCACATGAGGCGGCTCAGCTTTGGGGAGGGCGATTCCCCAGTCTGGCATCCAGGTCCATTAGCTCTGATGACGAACCAAGAGATATGTCAGAGAGGACATAGTTCGACACCATCAGACAGACTTCCTGGCTCTGACAGAGGTTGACACTTTGTCTTGGATTTTTAATCCTGAGTGGGTTTTTGGGCCACAACCATGACTGTGGTAGTAGTAGTAGTAGTAGTAGTAGTAGTAGTAGTAGTAGCAGCAGCACTGGACTGTGGACCACACAGAATCTTTGGAGGGGCAGGGAGTTCTGCAACAGTGGCAACCACAGCCTTGGCCGAAGTTCTGATTGCAGCTACGGGCTTTGAAATAACTGCAGCAGGAGAAGCACACTGGCACACAGAGGTACTAGTTATGACACTGGTAACCCCCATTTGTCTAGAAGCATCAGTTTTAGGGGCTGGCTGTTTACAAACAGATGCAAAGGAGGTACCAAATGTCAGGGGCTGCATGGGCTTATAGATCTTTTTGACCTCTCCATATGAGAGATGTTTAGTTACTTTTATTTCCTGTGCTTTCCTTTCTTTAAGATAGACACTGCACTGCCTGCTCCAGACAGAGTGAGCCCCAAAGTAGTTGACACACTTCACAGGAAATGAACAATCAACTCCTTCAAGTGCAGCCTTCCCACATTTGCCACAAGTGGCTTCCCTCTTACATCAAACAGTAGTATGCCTGTGCCCAAAGCACTCACCCTTAAAACAGTGCAATGGATTTGGGAAATAATGCCACTTTCTGAGGTAAAGAAAATCTGCCTTGATATGTTCTGGAAGTTTTGTGTTGTTGAGTGTAAGTATAAATGAGTCTGATTTCATTAGCTTGCATCCAGGGGCATTCTCATTATAGTTTGCACTTCAACAATGCCTTCCTGGGCCCATTCATTTTTCAATTCTTCTCTGGGAATGACAACTTCTCTGGAAATCACAATAATTTAGCTGTAGTTCAAGGTATTGTACAATTCTGTCACTACTGCACACTTTCCAAGACATCTAGCTTTTTGCACATTAACTGCTTGCTGTGAATTAGAAGTTTCCACTAACAATAGTCCATTTTTATGTGAATGTAGGCTTTTCCGGTGTATACTGCTGATGAAATCTTCTCGGGCGTCCATCCCGTTAGCTGCATCGATAATTCGCGGATGGAAGCCCGAGAAGATTTCACTGGCAATGTTCCATTTCAGAAGCATTCGACTGACTTTAAAGAGCCATAGATTCCCTCTCAGCTCTTTTGGGTATAGAATGGTGAAAGCTTTTCAACACCACCCTCTGCCAACTTGACTATGAACAATACATTCTGGTCAGCAGCATATGTTCTGTTACTATAAATACCACCGCTCTAGAATTAGGAGGACTGGGTGCATGAGCCTTCTTGTTTAATTGGGTGACAGTGCCTATCAGCGGTCCACCCTTTCCTCTGGGAGGAGGAAGAGAGAACTTTGAAGGATCCATCCTGGTCCCATGAACAGTTAGGGAAGTAGAAGTCCACCTAGACAAGACACCTGTGTGCCAAGATAAGCCTTATACAACTGAGGTGCGGCAGTTTCCCCAGAGTGTGTCCGTTAGTGACTGTTCAACTTAGACAGCCGTGCACGTAGTCAGCACATAGCATACCTTGACAAGGGACTGGAGGCCATTACCAGTCCCCAGCTCAATAACCCCAGGGTTGCCAAGTCTGTACTCAGAAAATGAATGCTGGGCCCCGGAGAGGGATTCATCACTTAAACTATGCAAACATTTAAAGCAATTTTTAATGCTTTCACATTTTTCTCTCTGCCGCTGGTTTCTAACTGATGTGAAATGAAATGTGCTCTCCATCTAACAGCAGTTTCAGTTTTATCTTCCAGGTACTTCTACGGTTTTCAACAATTTCTGCTCTTGATGACATTTCCACATAGATTATGCTGAATTAAACAAAACTATCACATTCTTATTACCGCTTGAAGAAAATACTCAGCTACTCATCAATAGCTACCCTATTTCATTTTAGATTTGCAATACTTCTTTGTTTTTTGTCGTAACACCTTTGTTAAATAAGTGTTCCTTTGATCCTATGTATGTATAATTTTCATTTTTAAGATGTCCAATTTCACCCCCTCCCCAATACTCTCTTATCCAGTGCCATTTTTCTAAAAGAAAGTTCGAGGGTACTCTGACATTGGATATAATGCAGCGAAAATTACTTATAACTGAAGCATGGAATACCAACCGTCTGCTTTTAGTCATGACGTCGTCAACATCATCATGGTTGAGGGACCGTAGAGACATCTATCGGTAGCTCAGCGTTTGAGCATATGCATATCCGTTTAGCACTACCATCAGCCACTATTAGCGGGCGAGGGCACTACATGCTTGTTGAACTGGCTGCCAGCGATTCAGTTGTCGAGAACGGGTGCCACAGCATCGAAATGCTTGAAACAGTCAATGACATCACTTTTCCCACCAAAAACTGCACTGATATCATTTGTATTGCAATTATCAACATGAAAAAATGAAATAAAAAATTTATGTCTGTGAAATAAATCTTTGGCACTCTTCTAAGTTCTCAACATCGAAAAAAATTTCTTTGTCGACGAAAAAGTTTAGGGGTACACATCCCCCAGCGTTCCCCCAGAAAAACAGCACTGCTCTTATCTATTTTTATGCTGCATCTCAGGAGACAATAAGCACTTTTGATTTGAAATTGGTTCAGGACCATCATATTTCATACAATTTCTTTATTGTTTGACACAGTGTAATCATTTTTTATTTTATTTTATTTTAGTTTTGTTTTGTTAAGTACTTTTTCCATTTTGTCTTTCTTCTGGAAGAATGCATTAATGAAAACCATTGTTCTTTGCAAATTTTACTAATGTATGAGCTCTGTCATTTCTGCTTTCATAACCAAAATTTCTCACTGAATGATCATTTTTTTAAATTTTTGATCTATGTTTCCATTAAATCCCCAATCATCATCTTTTCGTTAGGCTTTTTGTAAATAATCAGTCCCTGTAAGTCTTCTACATAATCTCACAATATGAGCACATTGTTAAATACAATGAACTGCTTTCCATGCAATATTGTTTCATTTATTTTTAAAATTTGTCTTGCTATTCCATCTGAGAAACCATTACTGTAATCATCGTCATATATCCACTTCAGAAAGCCTTGTATGGTAGTAGATGAGTGTCCTACAACTTCTCTTATCCTCACATTGGCATTGTTCATTATTGACACTAGATGATATCTCAAAATTAAAGGTCCTTGAGGAAGCAATTCCCAAATCATTACAAGGTCTTCATCTCTGCTCTCTAACATTTCAATGCAAGTAAGTCTGATAGTTTCAGGAGGAGACACCCTCTTCATACATCTGTTTTACTGTAACTGAATCATATATTTTTAAAAGGGTATCAGTCTGGAATTTTGTGATTTTGAGATTTGTATTGCTACAGATACTACATAGTTGACTGCAAACAGTGACATTAATATGGTATCAATCTGTCGTCAGTTTGTGTATATTCTACAAGATTCTGAGAAACAACGTAATTTTGATAGGGGCATCAGACAACAGTTCATGCCATTTAAAAGCAAAGATGCATCAGTCTTGATAGCAGCACTGACAATGATGTATGTTGTGGCAAGGAGAGTCAAATGAAGTGCGCTCTATTCTCAAATGACAGCTCAGTTCAGCTCAGAATATAAATCACACTCCCAGCAGATTTCTGTTATAACTAACTGATTCTGGGAGATTTCTTTTACATGTAACTAAAGGGGACAGGGGGCGTGGAGCACTAATTTCCAGCTTTCAGTGATTAATTACATTTCCAAACTGTAACATTAAAAATTCAATCGGTTTTCGGACAACCACGTTGGCATCATATAACATAGCAATGCCAATAAACTATTCTCTCACATTTTTTATTTTACTTATTTTTGCTTCCTGTAGCCAAGAATGGAGGAATTTCAGTTTTGTTACCTGGAGACTGTTCTTATTTGGTCCAAAGCATGCTGCTCATCTAGTTTATGCATTAGTGCGCATGTGCGACATGTGTTTTATGCAAGCTGATCTTAAAATAGCCGTTACAGAAACAAAACCATTTAACTGACTCAGTGTTGATTTTTCACACACTCAGTGTTGATTTTTCACACAAATGCAAAAGTGTGCAGTCACTTCACATTGTTGTTGCTAGTTGTGTATCTCTTCAAGATAGGTAATCGGCAATTCTTCCAGCATTTCACTAAGTTTTCTGGCATTGCAACCTCCCTATAGACATCGTCCACGAACAGCTTCATGGAGCTTCTGATGTTCTGGTTACATGGCATTTACACCTTGTTAGATTTACATGGTATTCCTACACGTTCATTCTCATTGTACAGTACTGAAAATACATTTCCTCAGTAACAACAGGCATGATGAGATAAGTATGCCAACTGAATAGAATCTGGGAAACTAGAAATTCATTTACGCAGTCGAGTTTCTTCAATGATCAAATGTTTCACCCCAAAGTATCCCTAAGTACTGCATCATAGAATTAAGAAGTTACAGTGTTCTATTTTCAAAATGAAGGACCAGCCCACTCTGTTGTGTGTGTGTGTGTGTGTGTGGGGGGGGGGGGGGGGGGGGGGGGGGGAGGGGGTGTTCGAGGACACAAATGAGATCTGTGCACTAGCTTTAAACTTTAACAGTACAAGTGGACTTGACTTGTTCAGAAAGGAGAGCAAGTACACGAGTTTTCAAGTATAACCGTGGACTCGTGCCATTCCTGCTACATATGCAGAAATTTCTGCAATTAGACTGTAGATTACTATTCATTTATTTCATATAATCATGATTTCAGCTTTATAGCCATTTTGAAATGTTGCAAGGAAGGAAAATGTCCGACCTAAATAACATAAGCAACGACTGGGCATAGAGAATATTATATACAAATATAATGACTGATCTGTTAACAGTAAATTTTGTTCTGCTTATACACACACTATATATAACTTTTCCGAAGGTGGCTTTAAATTTATTTTAATACTTATTATATGTTAAGAGAAAGCCTAACAATTACGTTACATCAACAAAAATAATCAATTTTTGAAAATATAGTGCAGCTGGACACACAAAAAATCTATACATCAAGCAGTGGCGGGAGAACACACATATTAAAAAAGGTATTACATATGCAAGCTTTCAGAGCCAGTGGCTCCTTTTTCTGCCACCAGAAGGGTTGAAGAGGAATGAAGAGGGGTGAAGGAAAAGGACTGGAGAGGTTTAGAAACAGGGGTAGAGTTCAATAAAGTTACCCAGTACTCCAGGTCAGGGGAGACTTACCTGATGGGATGAGAAGGAAAGACTGGATAAGAGTTGAGCCACTTTCGAGATGTTACCGAGTCTGTGATGAAAGTACCAGACAACATGATGTGAGGATGAAGTTCAATCTCTTAATGGTGATTAATCATTAAAATAAATTTATAAAAAAAATTGGGAAACAGTTAACCGGAATGAATGATAAGCCTACCCAACTCACTATTAACCCATGAGACAAGTTGCCATGCCCAAATAAACAGAAACAGCACGCTTTTCGGTCACAGGGATATAAGAGGGATGTTGCTCCATGGCCAGTTTTTGTATGATGAAGTACACATATTGATTAATGTAAAATCTCATATAAAGATGTGAAACAAATACTAACAAAGAGATAGAGGGGCTGGCCAGTACTTACCTCAGTTCAGTACAGCCAATAGATATCTTATCGGCTGTACTGAGCTGAGGTAAGTACTGGCCAGCCCCTTTGAAGTATATATATTATCTTATGGAGGACATGGAACAAACAAGAATACAACCTTATTGTTTGAATATGACAAAATTTGTCTGTTTTTCATGTGAAATATGGACTCTAGCATGAAAATTGTTCTAGAAATCACTCCTCTTCTAATGGAACACATTTGTAATTGTGTACACTGTATCAACAAATTTTGTCTTACACCTTACACAGTCTCACAAAACACATCTTCATTAAAGGCCATCTGATCCTGACAACCATTGTTTCGCCTTGTCAGTGCTTTTGTACTGACAATAAGTCACAACTGGCCTTAAACTCCTTCATACTTCAGTAAGAGCAGTAAGAGAGAACGAGTTGAGGAGTATGAAGTGACCGCAAGACCACAGTTCTCAGACTCTTCATACTTGCAGAACTACAACAGGAATGAAGGAAGCCTCTTATAACTGATATAACAGTGGTGCCTCAATTCGTAAAGCATGCAGTCCACAATATTATACTCATACTCACCCCCTTTTTGATCTCTTAGTACAGGCATGGGCGTGTGCGTGAGAGGGGGCACTCAACAATGAGGTTATCACCACCCTTACATAATTAGTAGAAACAAAGGTTGTTAAAAGGTAGAAAATGCAATAAAAGAAATAAAAAGCAATGGTAGATAAAATCACACTCACTCGCTCCCATCATGTATTAAAATTGGTCACATGTATCAAAACTGCCATTTAAAACACAAGACAAGAGGAAAGCTAAAATAGATTCACAGGAATATGTACAGCTAGCTAACAAAAACTGTGGATGAGCTAGCCACCCCAATAACACATCAAAAACATTGTCATAACATTTTAGAGAACAAGCTGGACATGGCATAAAGCTTAAAAATACTTACTCACATTCATGTCACTGTCATTTAAAACAGAAGGTACATCAGTTGACAAAATAGCTGCTGGCTTCTTGCCTGAATACAAAATATAGTTTACTGAAATGTGGCATACCACAATTATCACACATGGTAGGGTCCTCTCACTGGAGCAAGAAGCCATGTGTCATAGGGCTGTGTCCTATACAGAGACAAATAAAACGGACCTCAGCCTGTCTGTGTGGCTGGGAGGAAATACACCTCAGCCGCATTGTTGAATTCATGACTTTACTAGACACAGCTTATTTCTGTCACTTCTAGCCACTCTTCTTCCCACTGATACAAGATTCTGTACCTAAACAGTGAGAGGATAGTATGTACGGATACGGCATGCTGGAGTATCCAAGGATCACAATATGCCTCCAGAAAAAAAAAGTTCTTCTGCTGTGTATATATGTAGAGAAGGACATCCTGGATATTCTAGACTACTTTATCTGCTGGGTCCATGTGATGTAGAGAATCAAAGGCACTTAGGGATCAGAACAAACAAGGAATTTAACACTCGCAATGCATCTCATCAGCTCCAGTGTCAGCAAGATAGTGTATAATTCCGCTTTGGAAACAATAAACTCTTGAGAGAAACAAATCCTGAGGACATGATCAGGAAAAACAACACGACAATCAATGGAGCCCCTGTTTACACCCACTGACAAATACAACTACATAGTTGTAATGCTCAGATAAAATAATGTATTAAAACATATGCAGAACTGCAACCTCTCCTACACTGCACTAAATCTGAAATTACTTTGGACCTCTGCAGTAAACAGGGTGGCAGTTGATTAAAACGTTTGATTTGGGGGTGTATCTGCACCACACCAAGGGACTTCAGCATCCAGCATATGCTCCTCTGGATTCCAAATGGCCTTGTTTCTTGTGGACAACTGGAGAAAAGGCATTGTATAACTGGATGAGCAATGGTATGGTACACTAGTAAATTAGAAGCAGCTACAAACTTGCATGCATGACAGCCCACAAGGAGTTGCCACTGGATGGTGAGTGGCATTTCCCCAGCCTCAGCACGGAGACCTGGTGTGGGGCTCCTATCTCCTCATCTCAAATTATTAAATGGGCTGTTGGAGAGTTTCTACATGAGTTATATAACCAAGTTAACTGGTTTTACTGACTTTTTTAAAACCTGTTTTCATGAATTCCTCATACCTCTAGTTTGGTTTGTAATTCCATTTCTATTTAGTCCCAAATAATTACATCAGCAGTAAAAACTAATGCATTAGTCTTCATTAAGTCCAACTCTTTGAAGTCATGTGAAAAGGGCTAATGGCACAAAGTAGGAACTTCCTCCACAGTAAATGCACAGTGAAGACTTGATGTGCTCCATGACTATTATGCCAACTGTGAAAGCTCTACAAGAACCCCAAAAACTGACATCAGAAGGACTTGGTGAAACCATGGCAGGTGCATCTGTCCAGTGGTGGTTAAAACTATACTTCAAAACAGAAAACAGTGATGGGAGGTAATTGTATTGCTGTTTTTAATTTTCTTCTTCATAAGAATGTCTACTCTTTGATTCTGCTGCACTGTAGTAAAACATGTCCTGATTTTAATTCTATCTGTTCTTTGTTATTTGACTGCACAGCAGATAATTCTGTTATGTCCCCTGCGAGCATCCTAAACTCCTCTTCCAAACCCACTAACCTACTTTCAATACTAAAGTTCTACAATTTATTGTCCCTAAATCAAAAGTAGCAGTAGTAGTCTGGTTTCTTCCTTTCTTTCTATTTTTCCCCATTGTATATCTTCCTCTACTCACTTCTCTGTTAATCATAAAACAAATGAAGAACTAGTGCTCCTTGGTGTAGCAAAGGAGGGGGAATTAATGGCAACATCTTGCTGGAAAGAAAACGCAAAACTAAAATTAAACCTCTTCTTGTTATTAAAGTTTTACAGAAGAAATAAAAGCTCTGGTTGGAACGATGTGGAGAATGATATTGGCCAAGGCTTTGTTGACCAACCCAGTATTTGTCTAAAGTGATCACAGTAAAATAAAATCAGGGTTCTTGCGATAGATAGGTCAAACCTGCTTCTCCCAAGTACAGCCCAAAGGCTTCACTACACCGTCTTCTTCAGTCTCTTGATGGAAGAAGCGTAATGACATATTGGTGGACTGATTTAAAGGGGAGATATTTGAACTCTGTCACCGAATGTTATAAGGCCAATTTCAGTTTCTTTTAAAATAAAAGGTCACAGTTCACAGATATTCTGTATGCCTGTAGTAAACATTGCAGGTTAACAGTTTCAACTTGTTATTTTCTTCTGCTGCAATGTCTGAAAATTAAAACTTCAACTGATTCCCATGCAATATGAATACTGAATGATAAATAAAAATATTCTGTCAAAATTTTAAAGAGTTTTTAATTATCTGGTTCACTTAAACTGCAACTGCAGTAAGTACTGGAACACAAAAATCTATTATATTCCATTGCATCCATTGAAAGAAGGTAATTTACTGTTATTTCACATACAGAATTTGTTAGACAAAACAATATAAATCTCATGTGAGTCTGTGTACTTACCCCTCCTTTGACAGGGGTCTTCATGCTGGATAATGTTTGCATGAGACTGAACAGCTGTTCAAAATAAGGTTGTTGCAGTAACAACAAAGTTGGTAGGCTTTCACGAGGTGGAGGAGGCAGTACAGATGGTATATCACCTGCTGTATCACGTTTCTTCTGCTGACGGGAGGCTCCAACAGACACAAACACAAGCTGAAACAGAAAATTGGAAGTGCTGAATAAGAAGAGAGAGAGAGAGAGAGAGAGAGAGAGAGAGAGAGAGAGAGAGAGAGAAACTACCATTTTGTTGTGTGTGTGTGTGTGTGGGGGGGGGGGGGGGGGGGTGATGGTTCAATATCTGAGTAAATATCGACTGGGTCTTTATGCAGAGGACTATTATTTGTTTGTAAAAAAGTGTTCCTTTGTATATATGTTGATATTGCTACTTTTTGTGTGTTTATGTTTCATATAGTGCATATTTTGTATGTTCTAAGGATGGAGTATAACAGTTGCCTAACACTGCAGGTGTGTGTGTGTGTGTGTGTGTGTGTGTGTGTGTGTGTGTGCGTGGCCGGGCGCTCATATATGTGTCTATTGTTGACAAAGGCCACTAGCTGAAAGCTTTAAGTGTAAAAATCTTTTTGTTCTGCCTATCGGTGACTCAGGATCTCTACTGTAGCATAAGCAAAATGCTTTATTCTAGTACACAATAAAATGTTAATTCTTACATTCATTTTTAAACTCTGCGCCTCATAATAACACAAAGGAGGCAGGTGACATGTTAAAACAGGTAAGAAAAACAATAGTGTCTTACTTGAGCACACATTTATTCATTTTCGAGTTACGATAGATGTTTCTTCCTTACAGATGATGTGAAAGTTGATGACATCAACTCACACCAACCCTACTGAGAGCATCCTGATGTCAGTTGAGGGCAGTGTCCCCTACATTACTGCTGAGTAGTTCAAACAGTGCCACCCACATGGATCATCTATTACCCACAGTATAATGATGAAACTTCACGTGAAATTCTGTGCAACTGGCTCTGTCACAGACCAACCTAAAACTAGACGACTAAAATTATCTGTAAAGGGAGCAACATCAAATGCTGTTCAAGCATTGTTCATTAAGAGTGCAGAGCACAGTACTTGCAGCACCTTCCCAGAGAATGGAGTCAGACATATATTAATAATGAGTATTTTCATTGCACATAAACAGTACCTGTCAAAAAATCTCACCAACAACTAATCAGATCATCGGGTTCTGTTTGTAGAATCTGTGACACACAAGTTGGATGACATATTGTTCCCAGAGGAAGCTAATGTCAATTTGAAAATAAAAATAAATAAACAGATTCATTGATACGTGATCTAAGGCTTTCGCAGCATATATGATGCTTCCAAGGTTGTCAGGTGTACTATTGGATGCAATCGTTGAAAGTCCACGATATTTTGGTGAGCAACCATTCTACCATCATCAGGTGGTACGGATGGAATGAGGAAATTCAGAAATTTGTGGTAAGATCTTATGGGACCAAACTACTGAGCTCATCGGTCCCTACTGACGGAATGAGGGATCTTTGGTGTGCTCCCAATATATATACCTGCTGGTCCAGAGTTCTTGCTTCGCAGACTCTGTGCCATGCTTAGTGGTGGGGGGGACATGCAGCTGCGGTACGCAGGGGCTGGGGACTGAGCTAAGTACTGGCTCCAATGCCTGACATAGTTGGAAACCCATGTCCCTGTTTATTAAATTATTGATCACATGTTTCTCAATAGCTTCTTTAATAATGGAGTCCCAAAATTTGTTCATGTTGGCCAAAACTTTTGTTTGCTGATAATTCACTGAATGTCCATTCTCAATGTAGCGTTCTGCTATTGCTGACTTGCTGTGCTGCTGACATCAGATTCCTGCAGCCTCAGCTCCTTCAGCCAACTGATGAAATCTCTCAAGTTCTGTATGTGATGTGTACACTTTCCAACATAAGGGCTCAGTATATCAGCCAGGTACTGGTGTGTACACTTTACAACATAAATGCTCAATGCCGGGCTTATGTCGTAAAGTACATACACCACTTCCTGATCTTGGGAGATTTCATCAGTGGGCTGAAAGAGTGGAGGTTGCATAAGCCTACTGTGAGTTTTGATGTCGTCTCACTTTTCACTCGAATCCTCTTAGAAGACTCCGCAAAATAAATCAATGAGATGTTCAGCTCAGAGCTGACACATCTTTAAAGACAAGTCCTAACATCAACTTACTTTACTTTCAATGGACAGTACTATGAGCGGACTGATGGAGTGGTACTGGGCAACTCTCTGTTGCTGATTGTAGCAAATATGTTTATGGAGAACTTCACAGAGAAATCACTGAAAAGTGAGGAACTACAACCCATCCATTTCTTCTGATATGTCGACAATACATTTGTCATTTGGCAACATGGACCAGAAAAAGTATGGGAATTACTTGAACATTTGAACTCCACCCAAGAAAATATCAAATTTACCATGGAAACAGAAAAATATGGCAAACTTCCCTTTTTTTCCCTAGCTCAACACAGATTCGATGGTTCGCTCACCCACAGCTTTTATCTCAAGCCAGCTCACATAGCTTTATATCCAAATGCCTCCAGCTGCCACCATCCCTTGCAAAAGAATAGCGTGCTGAAGTTCCTTGTATGCAGGGCATATGCCATTTCAGATGAACAAAGTTTGAAGGCACAGCTGCAACACTTGTCATCTATCTTCCACAAAAATGGATACACCAGCCAACAAGTTCAGACATCCCTACAACGCAAGAACCCAAAGAATACCAGGGAAGACGAAACCCCGGAAGTAGAAAAAAAGAAGACTGCTCTCATACCATTTGCTGGCAATATAGCTTACAAAATTACACCAGTATTCCACCCTCCAGCCAAAATATGAGCTCTATTGGGGTCGGTCCCCCCACCACTGGCCATGACACAGAACCTGCAAGGCCAGAACTCTGGATGTGCAGGTATATACAACAGGGTGTCCCATTTATCTTGACCGCGCTAAGTAACTATTTGTACTGATGCAAATTACAAAATGTTTCAAGCAAATGTTTTTTTAGCGATCAGGGGGACATCAATCAGCATGATTACTTTTGTTGTAGCTTTGTTTTTTACAAAGCTATGAACAGCAGTATGACTTTTCTTAAATGTATTTTTTATTCGGTAATTCATTTCCTCTCCTAAAAACCTATTCAAAAATGCCAGAACCCAACAAACACCACGGAAGACGAAACCCCGGAAGAATAAGAAACACAATGTTATTAATTACATAATACAACAGTGATGTTGACACTCCCAGTGCTTAGTGCAGGTACTCGGGGTAATGGAACACATCCACATGATTACATTGACAGAGCACAAATGTAAACATAAGTAGGATGCACGCCCGTCATTCCGTCAATCATCATCAGTTGAAGAGTTGTGTGAGTAGAATGTACACTAATGAATTGAAGGTAGAAATGCTACTCATCTATGGGGAACATAAGTTAACAGAACAGTAATTGCAATACTGTTTGCCTATGTACAGGTACATTTAGTACTGTAGTTCAGTACTTTTAAATACCGTTGTCTAGATTAGGCATACAATAAAGGATATCCTTCCTACAAACTGCATCAATATAACGTTTCTTTTATTGTTGTTGTTGAAGGTAGGCGATATGCTACACAGGCAGTGGAACTGTACAGAGAGTGATATCCTCACCAGAATACACCTTGCCGACCGATGTTTCCTCGTCTTGTTGCTTCAGGAAACGGGAAGTATCATCCCACAACAACGCAATTGTCGTAGCACTTGCATAGACAAAGCTGCTGAAGTTACAGTTCTCGCTTCCGTTGCTATGAATCCACATGTGAGCACACGACAGCTTGAATACCATATTGGTATTCCTAAAACCAGTGTACATCGTATTCTTACAAGTCATCGGTTCTGTCCTTACCATGTATACCTACATCAAGAATTCCCATGGGAATGATTTCCAGAATCGTGTACAGTTCTGTCAGCGGGCACAGCAGCAAATCCTTGCCAACCTAAACTACTTCTCCAATGTTCTATTTACCAATGAATGTTCCTTCTCAAACAAAGGATAGGTAAGTACGAGGAACAAGCATTATTGGTCCAGCGACAACCCACAATGGCTTAGACAGGTTGAACATCAGCGTCAATGACGAGCTAACGTCTGGTGTGGGATGATTGGTACTACAATTATTGGCCCTTATTTCATTAATTGTAGTCCAAACGGTACAACGTATACCAACTTCCTCAGATGAATTCTTCCTCCTCTTCTGGATGAAGTGCTGCTAAGAACGAGAATGCTTATGTGGTATCAACACGATGGATGTCCAGCACATAATGCCTTGCGTGCATGTCGCGTTCTGAACCAAAGGTATCCTGCCAGATGGATTGGTCTAAGAAGAACAGTTACACGGCCTGTTAGGTCTCCCAATTTAAATCCTCCAGACTTTTTTATTTGAGGATGCATTAAAGACGTTGACTATCATGATATTCCAACAACTCCAGAGGACATGGAGGATCGTATCGTGCTTGCTTGTAATTCTCTTCAGCAGACAACACTGGAAGCAATAAGTAATTCTTTCATTCAACAAATGCACCAGTGTATTGGTGTCCCTCTGAGCACCTTTGAATATTCTACTCCTGGGCAATGGTATAGGAGAGTCAAAGTCAATTTTGTGATTTGTTTTTACTTGGTTTTCATTTGTTTTCTGACAACTCCAGCAACTGGAGGAGTTTGTGATCGCGGTTTGAAAGTCGATGTTGTGTTATGTAATTAATAATATTGTGTTTCAGTGAATGGTACACTGTGACACATTTTTGAATACGGCTTTAGGACAGGAAATGAATTACCGAATAAAAAATAAAGTGTGCCATTTAAAAAAGTCATACCGCTGTTCATATCTTAGTAAAAAACAAAGCTACAACGAAGGCAATCAAGCTGATTGATATTCCCCTGACAGCTAAAGAACATTTGCTTGAAATGTTTTGTAATTTGCACCTGAACAAACAGTTATTTAGGGTGGTCAAGATAAATGGGACACCCTGTATACCTGGAGTGCACTGTAGACTCCTCATTGCATCAGTACCACCTGATGATGCTGGAACGGTTGTTCGCCAAAATATTGTCGACCTTCGACGATTGCATCCAGTAGTATGCCCAAAAGCCTTGGACGCATAATCACAGGTGACAGTCCAGTCTCACTAGAAGGAGCCATCACATATAGTTGGTGTATCAAAAGTGATGGAATATGGGGTTCTCATGTAGTTGGTCATCTTCCACTCATGGTACCTAACAGCAGTTTGTTATCTGCAGTTGTTAGGAGAAGATGCACTGCCGTTGTTGCTATCTGGATGTGGGACATTTCCAATTTTCTTTCAGTAGGATGGTGCCTCACTTCATTCATGAACTAGCTGTCCAGACATACCTGGATATCCAGTTTCCCAGAGATGAATGGTTCATAGAGAGCCAGTGGAGTGGCCGTCACATTCCCTGGATTTAAGTCCACTAGACTTTTACCTGTACAGATATGCTTTTGTGTATGCAGCAAAGATCAGAAATGCTGTACATCTCAGAGAGCAGATTGTAGATGCTTGTTATTGCATTACTATACAAGTTTTTTTAAGGCCCACAAGGAATGGATGAATCAGATAGTCAAAAGCCTAGAACATGCTGTATAATATGCCAAGCACATTCTGTAGCCTTTGTGGGTTATCACCAGCATTTGGCTTGTTCTGGACAAACTGCAAAACAACTCAAGAATGAATAATGCTATGCTCAAATGAAAGGCATCACTGGGTTTCTTGTGTAGTTCTCCCTATGTCTGATATGTCACATGACCCTCTTCCCTTTTAAAATCACAAGTTGTATCCAAGGCCATTGCTTCCAAAATGGCACCATTTTCGTAACATAACCTCACAGATTTTGTCCCTTCTCCGATTACATACTACTAGACTCTAAATTTCGGTTTATCAGTCTGTTCTAAAAGGTCAGATCCACAACTAAGGACAGTCCTGAATGTTCTTTTAGGAACTACTTCCTGATTTCTAAAACTGGTAAACAGTTTGGATTTTAAGACAAATTTCAGAAAATGAAGGAACATGATCAATAGTGAAATTCAAAGCAAAGTCCAATTTCTTGGGCTCTGTAAAGGTAACATGATGAAAAATATATTAAAAACAAAGATTCCAAGACTTACCAAGCGGGAAAGCGCCGGCAGACAGGCACAATGAACAAAACACACAAACACACACACAGAATTACTAGCTTTCGCAACCGATGGTTGCTTCTTCAGGAAGGAGAGGGAAAGACGAAAGGATGTGGGTTTTAAGGGAGAGGGTAAGGAGTCATTCCAATCCCGGGAGCAGAAAGACTTCCCTTAGGGGGAAAAAAAGGACAGGTGTACACTCGCGCGCGCGCGCGCACACACACACACACACACACACACACACACACACACACACACACACACGCACACACACGCACGCACATGATGAAAACTTGTATATCACAGACATTGCCATCTTTTGGCAATAGGTGTATGGTGAGTATTCATTATTATCCAAAAAACTTAAAGAATATTGATGCAATTCACTGCAACTTAAATGCGCAAAAGAAGATTATTGGCTATGATGTTAAAAAAAGGAAGCTAGGAACAAACGAACTTGTTGCATGACTTGAATGTGCACTGGCAGGCAACCAAATGAATATTAAAGACACTGATAGATTGAAGATGTATTATCATTGCCACAGACACCATGCTGCGTGTGTGAATTCCTAGGTCAGTAGTAGACACAAGACTTCCCAACACCGCCACCGAAATAGGCACACAGCATCTGCAGCCATCAACCGACAGCTACTCAACAGAGATATCTAGCTCACCCTTCCTGGGTTGCTGTCAAAGAGCACAAGAGGCTGTCGCAAGCTATCGTCAGCTCTGCTGTGTTGTGTTCTATCCTTCAGATACTCAGCCTCTCTAGTGATACTACAGTGTTAGTATAGACTTGGGTACAAACTTGGATTTTCTAGATGTCTTTACCTATATGTTGTTGTGTATTTCTGCCTTAGAACTCATGCATTACTACAGGATACAACAGAAGGAGCCCCAACTGTATTTTTAACTTATAATTATTTGGTGTAAAAGAACAACTGAAAAACACATATTTTATTTAGGTGGAAGTTAACTTAAGTATTATTTACAGTTGTGGGCTAGGGAGGTGTGGAAGAAGGACAAAAAAGGAGAGGAGCAGGGAAAGATGGTTGGATGCGTTGGCAGAGGGCTGCAAATAAACAGGGTAGGAGATGAGAATGGGGAGGAGATGATACGACAGAGTGGGGTGGAATCTGTTGGGTGGAGGGTTTGGGGACAGTATATTACCTTAGATTGAGGCCAGGAAAATTACAGGAGCGGCGAATGTGCTGTAAGGATAACTCTTGTCTGCGCAGTTCAGAGAAGCTGGTGGTGGAGGGAAGGATCCAGATGGCTCAGGTATTGAAGCAGCCATTGAACTCCAGTGTTTTATGTTCAGCTGCACGTTGTGCCACAAGGTGGTCTACTTTGCTCTCAGCCAGTTTGGCAGTGGCTGTTCAACCTGGTGGACAGCTGATTGGTAATCATGACAATATAAAAAGCTGATCAATGATTGCAGCAGAGCTGGTAAATAACATGGCTGCTTTCACAAGTGGCCCGGCCTCTGGTTGGGTAGGACAAAAGCGTGACAGGACTGGAAGAGGAAGTGCTGGGTGGGTGGATTGGGCAGGTTTTGCATGTGGGTCTTCCACAGGGATATGATCCTTGTGGGAAGGAATTGGGATTGGGAGTGGCATAAGGATGGACTACGATGTCGTGGAGGTTGGGTGGGTGATGGAACATCACTTTAGGAATGGTGGGAAGTATATCGGGTAGGATGTCCCTCATTTCAGGGCATGATGATAGATAATCAAAGCCCAGGCAAAGGGTATGGTTCATTTGTCAGCAGTCTCTGGCGGTACTGGGTGACGAAGGGGACACTCCTTTGTGGCTGGTTTTTAGGGTTGGTGGGAGGATTGAGGGTGTGTAGGAAAATGGCAAGGGAGATCTGTTTGCCGACTATGTCTGGCGGATAGTGCTTTTCTGTGAAGGCCTTGGTGAGACCCTCAGCATACTGGGCAAGAGTTTTTGTCACTGTGGATATGCTATCCTCAGGTTGACAGGCTATATGAGAGGGATTTTTTGGTGTGGAAGGGATTATAGCTGTCAAAAGGCAGGTGCTGTTGGTAGTGGGAGGGCTTAATGCAGACAGAGGTGCAGATGGAGCCGTCAGAGAGGAGGTCAACATCTAGCAAGGTGGCACGCTGGGTTGAAGAGGTTGATGGGGAGAAGGTTTGAGATTGTGAAGGAATGAAGATAGGGAGTCTTGGGCCTGGCTCCATATTATGAAGATATCATCAATGAACCTGTACTAGACTACGGCTTTGGGGTTTTGGGAGGCTAGGAAGGTCGTCTCTAGATGGCTCATAAAAAGGGTGGCATAGGAGGGTGCCATGTGGGGTGCCCACAGCTGTGCTGCAGATTTGTCTATATACCTTCCTTTCAGATGAGAAGTAGTCATGGCTTAGGATAATCTTGGTAAGGTGTATGAGGAATGAACTAGTGGGTTTGGAGTCTGAAGGATGTTTGGAAAGGTAGTTTTCAGTAGTGGTAAGACCAGGGCATGATATGTGTTGGTGCCACCATCAGGTGGCTTGAGGAGTACGGATGTGGATGTAGATGTAGGAGGAGACAGCACCAACAGCGATGAGTAAAGATCGTGGAGGTAAAGGGGTGGAAATGGCGGAGAGTCAGTGAACGAGATGGTTGGCGTTTTTGATGTGGGAGGCTATATTATGGGCAGTTGGTTGGAGGTGTTGGTCAATGAGTGCCCAAATTCTTTCAGTGGGAGCACAATAACCAATGGGAGCACAACAAGCAGTGGGAGCACAATAACCCAATAATCCAGGATTATTGGGTTGCAGATTTTGGAGGCACGTAGAAGGTATGTGTGCAGGATGTCATAGGGGTGAGGAGGGAAATGGATTCAGGGCAGATGTTCTAGGAAGGGCCTAAAGCTTTAAGCAGGGATTGGAGTTTGTGTTGGAATTCTCCGGTGGCATCACTCTGGCAGAATTCATAGGTGGAGGAGTCAGATAATTGGCCTTCTGTCGGTAGTTGCTGCGATTTGTCTATGGCTGTTCTTTCTTCTACTGAAATTTTGGTGTTTTGAGAAAGGGACCTGGGTAAGGATGGTCAGGTTAAGTTGGAGGTAAGGAATTCCTGCAAGGTGACCAGTGGGTTGTTGGGTGGTAGAGGCAGGGGGGGGGATCACTGTTGGACAGTGGTACGAACTGGAAGATGATGGGTTCAATGTTGGAATTTGGGTGGTTTTGGTTGAAGGGATTGGCAGCAGAGAGGTGCTTTCACTGCAGGGACCAGGAGGTCTTTAACAAGTCCAGCATGATTAAATTTGGATGTAGGGCTAAAGGTGACACTTTTGGATAGGACTGAAACTTCTGTTTAGCTGAGGGTTTTGGTGGAAAGGTTAACAACTGTGTTAACAAGAACGGTTTGGCTATGGATTTGGTGGAGGGTTGGTAGGGAGTTTTGGAGGATGTGGCAAGTTGAAAGGTCAGCCAGACAGGATTAGCTGCTATGAGGGGTGGACAAGGAGGAACACTGTGGGTGCAATAGGGGTTGAATGGTGGTGCCTTGAGGTGTCAGCAAGGTGTCAGCATTTGACACACCATCTACATAAATTATCCAACCTCTGACATACAAATTAATTGAATTTAAATGAATTAACTGAATGAACTCTGCAACTGGCGGTATTAAGCCCGGGGTCTCATCTTGCAACTGATGAGGAAAAAGGAGGTGGGAGGGGAGAGGGAGGAGTAACAACCTCATTAAAAAAAACTGGGCCCATCTGGCTCTGGATAGTAGCACCCTGTGAGTGCCCCTGCCTAGGGTTCACAGGTGAAACCCCAAACTCCAGACATGGTGTGATAGCCACTGGTACTTTGGTCAGCATCTGTGGCCCAGAGAACTCGGCTGTGATTGAATCTTATAGAACTCAAAAATCCAGAGAAAATTATGCAATATCCTTTGGGATTTCACCACCAAAACCTCAACACACACCAATAATCATGACAAAACAATGGGAAAGAATCCACTACCCTGAGCCCCAGTCAATAAGATTAGGTAATAGACCTGATGGTCGTATTCCATGGTATCAGGCATGTCATGAAGAGAAGAATCGGAGCTTTTCAAAAACCCTCAACACTCAATACAGATGCACTACTGAAGTCAGGCAAATTGAGACAAATGACAAACATCATAAATATATTAAATGTAAAAATTCTGACAACACAGAGACCATAATTCTCAGCCGAGAACCACTTTGACTCAGAAAACCACAGAATATACAAAGGTAAACCAGACATAACTTTTCCGAGAAGAAATCTCAAACTCTTCGGATTGGGATTTGTAGAACATAAATCAATACTGGACTCTGTAATAGACTTCACCTCAAAATCAGAAAAAAATATCAACACTCAGGATATGATATGGAAACAAAGCCTATATACTAATGGTTCAAATGGCTCTGGGCACTATGGGACTTAACATCCGAGGTCATCAGTCCCCTAGAACTTAGAACTACTCAAACCTAACTAAGCTAAGGACACCACACACATCCATGCCCGAGGCAGGATTCGAACCTGCGACTGTAGCAGTCACGCGGTTCCGGACTACAGCGCCTAGAACCGCATGGCCACTGCGGCCGGCCTATACACTAATCAGTGCACATGCCCCCACAAACAAACAAGGAAAACTCACAGATGATAGAAGGTTTCTGGGGAGATCTGGAAGAAGCCATTAACAAAATCCCCACGAAATGTGTGTAAGTTTTACTAGTAGATTTTAACGCCCAATTTGGCAGGGAAAGAAAATTCAAAGACACAACAGGAAAACACATGGACCATAAGTGGGCATGTAAGAATGGAGAGAACCTGATAAAACTTTTGCAGGAATTTCGACCTCAAAATTATGTCTATGCAATTCCAAAAACTACACAAGAAACTCTGAACTTGGAAATCCCTCAACAATGGCCTAGAAGAATTTCAGATAGACCACATTGTGATATCCATGACAAACACCAGAGAAATTATGAATGTAAGAACAAGGAAAGGATTTTTCAAATCCAACCACCACCTACACCAAATTAAAGCAAAATTTATATCCAGTAGACAAATTAAGAGAATCGGCGGAAATTTCCGAACAGATCCAGAGTACCTACAACTAAACAAGAAAGAAATAATAGAAAAAATTGAGAAAATAGACTGTAACAACTGGCTAAAACTGCCCAAAAAAGTGAAAGAACTGATGAAACTGGGACAAATACCGAGAAAAAGGAAACAGGTGGTGCAACATGACACGTGACAGAGTCATAGAAGACAGAATACAAGCCTGGAAAAAATTTAAGTCACAGAACAGCCAAGAAATGGGAAGAATTCAACAGGATACAGAAGATCACTTTGAAAATATTCTGTAGAGAAAAAGAGGTTATGAAAACAACAGACTGAAAGAGATATAAGCAGACTTCAATAAAAATAACACAAGAGCTTTTTGGTTAATATTCAGAGAAAATATGACACTTCAAAAGACAAGATGGAACACTGGAGACAAACCAGTTCGAGAAGCCAGAACCCAAACTCAGTTCCAAACCACTCACACATGAGATCATGAAAATAATAAAATCACTGAAAAATAATAGACCAACTGGAGAAGATAGACTGATTGCAGAAATCTGGAAATTAGACCACAAATGCGTCACACGCAAAATACAGAGAATCATCAAAAACATCTGGGAAGCAGAAAAGGTACCAGAAGACGAAGTCAGCGATAATACACTCCCTCCATAGGAAAGGGGACAAAACCGATCCTAATAACTACAGAGGAATTTTGCTACTCCCTGTGACATACAAAATTCTATCAAAAGCCTTGTTAAATCAGCTAGAGCCTCAAATAGATATGCAGATAGGAGAATACCAAGGAGGGTTTGGAAAGGGAAGACCATGCAGTGAACATATCTGGTGCCTGAGAACAATATTGACAACAAGAAAGTTCAGGAACACCACAGTAACATTTGTCGACTTCAAGAAGACCTACGACTCCATAGATAAACACACTTCAACACACTGGAAGAAATGAAGGTGGACAAAAAAACCAGAAAGCTAATCCACAAAACGTTAAGAAATGCAACATCCAAAGTGAAGTTTATGGGAGAGATCTCAGAACCATTTCAAATCAAACAGGAGTGAGGCAGCGAGATGTGCTGTCACCCATTCTATTTAATTTAGTTTTGGAGTAAATAATCAGGACATGGGATGAAGGAGTCAATGGGGTAAAGATGGGGAGACAAGGATAGAACTGTCAACATAAAATTTCTGGTCTTTGCTGATGACATAACCATCATAACAAATAACAGAAAAGAAGCCAAGGAAGCTCTAGATACTCTACATGAAACCTTAGCCAAAACAGAACTACAAATCTCTTTACTAAAAAAAAAAATTACAAAATATGTACACAAAATCCACTGGTAACAAAGTACGGTCATATAACACAAGTAGATAGCTTCAAATGCCTGGACTGAACACGATATTCAATGAAGAAAGGATAACAAAACAACAGAAAGCATACAAATGTACTTGGCACCATTACAACTAAGGCAGTATTTCCATCAATGCCAAGTTACCCCACCACAGTACAGTAGTCCTACCAGAGGCATCGTACTCCTCAAAGACAACAGTAATCAAAAGAAGAATGAAAATTAAGGAGATGGAAAAACACGAGAGGAAAATACTGAGAGAGATCTACATGTCAGTTCAGAAAGAGATCTGGATAAAGAGACTGACAAAAGAACTGTACTAACAGACAGAGACGATTACAAATATCAGGAAAAGAAGGGCAAAGTTCTACAGATAGATACATAGGATGAACTAACATAGATTGACCATTGCATTTTTTAACATAGTGACAACTAATAACGTGAAAACCAGCTGGGTAAAGGAAACCATGGAAGACTTCAAGAAACTGGACATCTCCACATATGACATAACAGACAGGGAAAACTAGAGAGAGAGAGAGAGAGAGAGAGAGAGAGAGAGAGAGAGAAATAAAAAAAATTAGCAATTTCAGCTAACACCCAAAGAGAAGAACACTGGAAAGAAGTGTGCAGAAGAGAGGAAGAAGAAACACAGTGAATGCAAGAGACGTTTTTGGGAAGAAAAAAAGAGAGAGACAGAAAAAACTATGAAAATTGATTGTATTTTAGAGCTCTCTGTAAAGGGGAATTAATGGTGTTAATAATAATAATAATAAAAATAATAATAATAATAATTAACTGAATGAAAATAATGATCACAGACATTCTGTTAAGGTTTTTAAAAAATAAAGTGCTCCTGATGGGATTCAAACCTATAACCTTCGCCATACCAACTAACTACTTCAAATGTCAGGTTAAAGCACTATTAAAAGTGTTTTACTCTTCTGGTCGATTATTCGCAAACCAGGATCCACTAGGGTGAATGACGGCACAGTATCACACTCTGGACCTTAACCTACTCCACCAGGCAGATGGTTTCAAAAAGTTGACTCCACCGCCACAAAACTAGCATTGTTAGATAAAGTATAATACACTCAGGTAGTGAACTAAAATAATGAAAAATCCAGAATGGAATAGTGACAGTATTATGAAAAGGACAGACTGCTACACACCATATAGCAGAGATGTTGAGTTGCAGAGAGGCATAACAAAAAGACAATCAAACAAGTAAACTTTCCACCAAAAGGTCTTAGCTGGAATTGGACAACACACACACACACACACACACACACACACACACACACACACACACACACACACACACACACACACACCACATACTCATGACTACAGTATATGGCTGTCACGGCCGCACTGCTTGCAGGAGTAAAATAAACTGAACAAAATACAGTAAACATTGGTGACAATCTCTCTAGGTTGCTGCTGAATTCTCAAATCAACACATTCAACTCAATCTTTGGAACAGTGTCCATAAAGAGGCAACTGAAATTAACTTGGTGGATAATTTAATTAATAGAGACAATGGGCTTCCTCTTAGCAGGACATGGAATCCTGTACTATACCACAACAAAACAAAATGTTCTTCAGTGCAGCCAGTCCGACTGTTCGAAAATCATTTACGCTGAGTGTGATATATCATTGCTGCCGGAGTTCATAATGTTACCACTAACATTCTCAAATATAGTAAAACAAGTGCAAAGTAAATGCAACACAAAGAAACAAAAATCAAAGTGTTTACAGATCCGAAAAGATTTCAGATTTAAATATGCACAATATTGTTCAGGCTTTCATGGCCACTTGTTCACAAACTACCTGTTGGCTTCTGTCTCTGGTATTTTGGCCAACATCAGTTTGCTGATTTTTCTGATGTTTTACCAGCAACAGTGGCTGTCATTCTCAAAGCTTCAACCTCCGTTGCTCATGATGGACTGGGGTCTAGCTCATAGGTGCACATTATACGTACCTGGCGCAACAACGTCCAAGGGCTTTGCCACGGATATTTCTGATGCAGTTCTCCTCTTGCTACAAGCAACAGCCATTTGCTGCAGAACGGATATCCAGGAACCATTCACCCTGAGGCTTTTTTCTTCCTTGTTGAAGCTATTCTCATGTCTGTGTATTTCTACAGCTTCGCTGAACAAGCACGTGTGACAGCTCTTCTCTACAGCAAGAACTTTCATGTCAGCGAATTTTAGTATTTGGTCTGTCTCACACAACACATGCTCCGCCATGATCAATTTTTCCACCTGCCCCAACCGACAATGCCAAATATGTTTGGTGATCCTGATTATCCAGCCACTCCAACACAAACTTTTCTTCACGTACATGGTGTTAGGCACATTCACGACACTGCAAGTGGGCCCGTTTTCTCCTTTGCCAGTTTATAAATACACACATCAAAAAAAGTTTTGCATCATCCCGGTTCCCAGAACTCCTGAAGACAGACATTGACTGTGGATATTGTATCACAGACACAGTCCCTTTGACTGTTCAGAGATGTCACTAAACCTGCCCAAAGATGTAAACAATCATGCATGAGCAGCAGCTATTAGACGGAGGGGGTCCGACAGCCCATCAGTTCCAGTCATTCCACCAGGAAGGAGGTACACGGCTCGTTTTGTCTGTAGTTCAACCATGCCCAGACTGTCCATACCACGGCTCAATCACTTCCGCATTGTTACTTTGTGCCAGGAAGGGCTCTCAACAAGGTAAGTGTCCAGGCGTCTCGTAGTGAACAAAAATGATGTTGTTCGGACATGGAGGATATACAGAGAGACAGAAACTGTCAATGACATGCCTTGCTCAGGCCACCCAAGGGCTACTGCTGCAGTGGATGGCCGCTACCTAAAGATTATGGCTCAGAGGAATCCTGACAGCAATGCCATGATGTTCAATAACACTTTTCGTGCAGCCACAGGACATCGAGTTATGACTCACTGTGCGCAATAGGCTACATGATGCGTAACTTCACTCCCGACGTTCATGGTGAGGTCCATCTCTGCAACCTTGACACCATGCAGCACAGTACAGATGGGTCCAACAACATACTGAATAGATTGGCATCACGTTCTCTCCATCAATGAGTGCCGCATATGCCTTCAACCAGACAATCGTTGGAGATGCGTTTGAAGGCAATCCAATCAGGCTGAACACCTTAGACACACTGTCAAACGAGTGCAGCAAGGTAGAGGTTCCCTGCTGTTCTGGAGTGGTATTACGTGGGGCCGACGTACACCACTGTTGGTCATGGAAAGTGCCTTAACAGCTGTAGGATATGGGAATGCCATCCTCTGACCAATAGTGCAACCATATCAGCAGAATATTGGTGAGGCTTTCGTCTTCATTGATGACTATTCGCACCCTCATTGTGCACATCTTGTGAGTCACTTCCTTCAGGATAACAACATGCTCAACTAGAGGACTAGCATTTTCTCAAGACATGAACCCTATTGAACATGCCTAGGATAGATTGAAAAGGGCTGATTATGGACGTAGTGACAACCTCCCCCCCCCCCCCCCCCAACCACTCTGAGGGATCTACACTGAATCGCCATTGAGGAGTGGGACAATCTGGACCAACAGTATCAGAGGTACTGGTGTGTACAGCAATCTGGACAACCACCTTTGAAAGTCTAGCTGTATGGTAGTAAAACACACAATATGTGGTTTTCATGAGCAATAAAAAGGGTGGAAATGATGTTTATGTTGATCTCTATTCCAATTTTCTGTACAGGTTCTGGAACTCTCGGAACTGAGGTGTTGCAAAACTTTTTTTTATGTTTCGTTTTTATGCCTTGTTTGCGCACTCTCGGAATGTGTGGTAGAAAGGCCATGTCCAACATTTCCCTATCTGATGTGTCACTTTGCCAGGTGTTTGATACTGAGACTTCTTACGCAGCTATCAGAGTACCCACTGTTCCTCAGAATGCTTTCCAGGTGTTGCATCTCACATCTGAGGTACTGCGGTTCATGTATTTGTCTTGCTCACAATACAAGAGTATTAATCATGCCTCTTTTCTGGCTTGGGTGGTGCTCTGACAGTCTGTGTAGGCATCAGTCCATGTGTGTCATTTTTCGACACATCTTCTGCCCTAGGTTTTCAACATCCCTTGTGGCCAGCACATCCAGAAAGGGTAGCTGTTGGTCTTTTTCTAGCACAGAGGAACAGCCTGTCCTTCAAAAAGGAGGGACTTTCGCTGTCATTCCAAGAACTACACCAATAAAAGACATCTTTGCTAATAGAAAAATGCCATTTGGACCCTTCCTTGTAAAAGGGCTGAGGAAATACCACTGAAACACTGTCCCGAGAAGAACCACTAGCTTGCAACCTAAAGAAAGGAGAGTTACAAGCTATCAAGAGTCTTAACACTGAGAAGATCATACTGATGCTGCCTGCCGATTTTGGAAATGCTATCATCTTCATGAAGACCAAAGATTATGAGCAAAAGATACGGGGCCTCTTAGATCCGAAAATGTAACAAAAATTAAGCACAGATCAGATGCAGCGGATTACGTGGAATACCAATCAACAAATCAAGGAGTCTTTTCTCTTGGCCGACATACAAGGGAACCTGCACAACACAGAAATCCTACTACATGAGCTGAATGGATAAGATCAATAACATTAACGTTCCATTAAGATTGATTGTTAGCGCTCATGGCTCAGCAATATATAAACCAGCAAAGTACTTGTCCTGTCTGCTCCACCCAATAGGGGAAAACAAGCAAATACATAAAGGACTCAGGTCATTTCATTGAGAAGCTGAAGAAACTACAACTTGGACCAAATGAGATCCTGGTCAGCTTTGATGATGTTTATTTGTTTATGAAAGTGCCACTTACTGATTCTCTGTAATACAACGGTTCCATTTTTCTACAAAACATCATTATGCTCCTTCATGCATGTCTCGCCACAAGCTATATTATGTATAATGGCAACTTCTTTGAACAGCTAGAAGGCGTCACCATTGGTAGTCCACTTAGTCCAGTTGTGGTCAAATTCTTAATTGAACATTTCGAAGCACAAGCACTGAACTCGTCACTTTGTAAACCTAAGGTATGGTACAGACATGTTGACAATACCTTGTGTGGAGCCATGGTGAGGAACAGCTCAGTGACTTCCTAAGACACCTGAACAACACTCCACACCAACATAAAATTTACCCTGAAGGTAGAAAAGACCACCAGTTACCCTTTCCACATGTGCTGCTCATGAGAGATGGGGAAGACTTGGAACACAGCATGTACTGAAAACTGATACACATACCAATACCTACACAAACTGTCAAATCACCACCCATGCTGGCTAAACGTCAGAATAATCGTCAAACAAATGTCAACCGAAGGACCCGAGACAGAAGCCAATAGCCACTTTTCATTTAAAAGTGTGATGAAATTTGGATCCACCATTTTGAACCCGAGTTCATCAACAACAAGAAAGTCAAAGAGTTTGTGAGAGTGACTGAAACAACAAAAAGAAAACTAGTTCATCATTGGGATAAGTGTACTAACATTGCTGGTAATTACCTTCAGAAGCAGTAAATGTCTCGTTTTGTAAAAACACAGTTTGTTTCCTACATCTATTTGTCTCTTTAATTTCTGTACGCCCCTCGTATTTATGATCACCAAGTGGCCATCACCCATCACGAATTGTGTGTGTGCCTAAAACACTTTGTACACATAGCTCTCACAGTGTCAGATGCCGAATCGTTAACTATAGAGCCCAACCACCTACAGACAGTGTTCAAAGAAAACAGTTAAAATCAAGACCCAGGAAATGGGTAAAGAGGAGAGCACACCAGCTAAATCTCTAGCCTTTCTTTCCTCTGTTGGGAATATTTTGTTTAAAACAGCAAGAATCCTCCACAATTTTCAGGCAAAAGTGGTTTTCCAGCCAACATCTAAGATCAGCAACCTGCTGGGATCAGTGAAGGACAATTTTCTATTGCAGAAGAATGGAATTGACAAAATACCTTGCCAGTTTGGTTTGACATATATAAGCCACACCATGCATGCACTGAGGAAGAATGCTGCATCGAACATCAATGCTGCACTCTCCTTTTGCAACCAAGTAAGTCTGCTATTGCCGAACATGCACGTTCGCTGTATTACTTAGCTTTGCCATGGGACAACACAAGCTTTGCAACATTTTAAATTAAGTTTATGCACTGATTATCAGCTGAATCTCTCATATATAGTTGCCTTTACCTTGTAGTCCTTCCTGCATTTCAATGACACTTTATCTACACAGTAAGTCTAACAAGCTGTGTTGCAGATTTATACAATCCACACACAAAAACATTAAAGAAGGGCACACAACAAAAGATGATTTTCTCAATAAATCCAAATTTAGAAAAATCAATCTGCATTACATGGGTATGTTGTGAAATGACACACAACTGAATGGTTATCACAGAATTAATTAAGAATATATGCCCAAAAGGCATTGGATGGCTCCAATACCTATAACAAGGATACCTGGATCCCATGATTTCTTGAAAATGCGTGTGCAAATGCCTCTACACGCACACACACACACACACACACACACACACACACACACACACACACACACACAGGGAGAGAGAGAGAGAGAGAGAGAGAGAGAGAGAGAGAGAGAGAGAGAGTTGCTCTTAACTATACCTGCAAGTCCTTAAAACCCATCTCCTGCAAAGTTTTTTCATCAAGTTCCGTAGTGAGCTCCTGTCCTTGAGTGATAATGCGAATTGGGCCGTCAGCTGCACGTGGATTCCACCAATGAGCCACTTCAGCACGTAGATCAGCTACATAATCAGTGCTCAATAGCTCAAGAGTAGTTTTGTCTGTCATTCCGGCTGGTTGTACCACCACACGCACTGGCATAGAACCACGGTCACGATCGCCTGCAAGGACATGGCTGCCAACACCATGACCTTCCAGCATCCACCTCCGAAGATGATAAGCATATCTGTGTACAGAAATATTTAAGAACAAAGATACACAGTGCAGCGAAAATGGAACAGAACAGAAAGCTTCATATGTAATGTGAATAATATATGCATACAAAACTTATATTGTTGGTCTGGGAATTACAAATATTTTTTTTTCTTCTTGTTTACTCTGTGACAACTACTAGAAACTATTGTCCAATTCCCACAATCACAGGAAAACATCTGAATTCCCAAACAGATAACAATGTCTCTAATGTAGTGCGAGACGTTGGTGAAACTAGAGAAAATATAGGTACGAGAGAAAGGAGAAACCAGGGGTGATTTTGTTTTGCCCCCATTCGGCAGCTGAACTGCTCCGAGAGCAACACGACATACAACAAAACCTTTTCCTTTAACACAGGCATGGACAACCTTTGATGAGCCACAGGCCTGATGCACATACTTACGCTTGCAGGCTGCCTTGTTACATGACACGACAGCAATGGTTCAAGCGCATAAAATCAAGGCTTTAGCATCCATGACGTTAACGTTCATGGATGTAACACACTGATATGAATAGCACCCTTTGTGTACCACACCAATAAATTATGCCTCAAAACATGCATCTTTGGGACTAAATTCATTGTCAATTCACCTCAACTTCAGATGAATATATTTATTTACACAGTGTGAACATTGTTTCTTTATTTACGAAACTTTACAACAAAAGCATTAAAATCTTACATTGCGAACTTCTGCAAGGCCGTTAGTACAGGAACAATGTTCACAACACATAAATAAATAAACACAACTGAAGATGGGATGCCACCCATCTATAAATGTTATCACGTAAAACGAAATGCCTATAAAAGCAATTGGTTGCAGCTAACTCATTATGAATTACCTTTAATTTCAACAGATGTAGTGCTCTAATACATTCACAATGGACAACCATTATTTACTGGTGTTAATACAAGAAAAACAGAAAAAAAATTGGAAATCAGATATTCAACCCTAGTCAACAAGCAAGTAGCAGTAATTTTACGATTTTTGGACACTGGCTGGTCATTCAACTGTTGTTCCAATCCAGCGGTTGCAAAATGGCAGTGTGCAGTGAACAAAGTTTTCACTGGTTTCCATTATGAGCACCGAACCCGAGACAAGCTGAGCATTGGCGAAAATATTTGAAAATGGGCCATGGACAGAGTAGCGTGCAAGCTAGCACCTCACTCTCTCCCCCTTCAATGAATATTTTCTGTGTGCTGGATTGAAACCAATGGCAGCACAGATCTGGCAAGTGGGCTACTAGTTGCCCATCTGTCATTTAATATTTTTAGTATTGAGCAGCTAGCTTGTACTTCAGCTGACTGACACTGTCCTATTTCACACTACTTCTGAATTTTGTGTTGTAGGTTATATTGCACAGAATGTCAGTTTATTGCATTTGAAAGAAGTGTCTTTTCTCTATGAAATACTGCAATGAAACAAACTTTCATCAGTTACCACCTTTTATGTTATTGTTGTTGTAGTCTTCAGTCCAACTGGTTTGATGCAGCTCTCCATGCTACTCTATCCTGTGCAAGCTTCATCATCTCCCAGTACCTACTGCAATCTACATCCTTCTGAATCTGCTTAGTCTATTCATCTCTTGGTCTCCTTCTACGATTTTTACCCTCCACACTGCCCTCCAATACTAAATTGGTGATCCCTTGATGCCTCAGAACATGACCTACCAACCGATCCCTTCTTCTAGTCAAGTTGTGCTACAAATTTCTCTTTTCCCTCAATTCTAGACAATACCTCCTCATTAGTTATGTGATCTACCCATCTAATCTTCAGCAATCTTCTGTAGCACCACATTTCGAAAGCTTCTATTCTCTTCTTGTCCAAACTATTTATCGTCCATGTTTCACTTCCATACATGGCTACACTCCAATCAAATACTTCCAGAAACGACTTCCTGACACTTAAATCTATACTCGATGTTAACAAATTTTTCTTCTTCAGAAACGCTTTCCTTCGCATTGCCAGTCTACATTTTATATCCTCCCTACTTCGATCATTATCAGTTATTTTGCTCCACAAATAGCAGAACTCCTTTACTACTTTAATTGTCTCATTTTCTAATCTAATTCCCTCAGCATCATCTGAGTTAACTCTACTACATTCAATTATCCTCGTTTTGCTTTCAGTGATGTTCATCTTATATCCTCCTTTCTAGACAATGTCCATTCTGTTCAACTGCTCTTCCAGTTCCATCTTTTATACTGAAATGAAAATGTGTTGATTCAAAAGAAAAAATTATTTTCTTTTGTCATTCATTTCCTAAACAGAGACAGAATCAGAAGTTGGCACTAAAAATAAAATTCTCTACGAACTCAGATTTCTACTGAAAATCACTTGATTAAATTTGGCTTAGCATGAAAAATTTTAAGGTGTTTTGGAAAATGAAGTCCTACATCACACTGTTCACAATAGTGCCTGGTATCTTTTATATCTTTCAGATCTTGCCTTGCTTCGTTTGGGCAACCTTACATCTCCTCTGAAATCATTTTCACATTACTGTGGTGGGAATCAGTCATGAAAAATGTCCTCCACTGAGTCTGTTTACAGGTGAACTATTTTGAGTTTAAGCTGATTCAACCAGATCATCTTCCTTAAAACTGCTGTCAGTTCAGTAACTAATTCAAAGACATTTGCTAGTAGGCCATGTTTGAGTAAAACATATAAATTAACAATCATCATCATCAAGATGTGAAAAAAGCTTTCTTCAACTACTTGATTTGCTTCCCCTAAAACAGGCAATTTCCCATTAGCTGCTCACTGCTGTCTACAATAGTACTATTTTTATTACAATCTAAAATAAAAGCTGATATCCACATTTCAATCATTCCTAATTTTGTTCTGGCACTGTCATTTTGTGTTTTGTATCAAAAGAAACACACTCCTAGTGTCTTTCCAATTTACAAACAGCATATGGTCTTGCTGTGATAGCTAATTTTCTTTCAGCTTCCAAGCAATTAGATCTTTGGCTAGCCCTTTTCTGTTTTTCAGTACTGTAAATCCAAAGTATAAAGCAGACAACAATTGATGTCCTTTGTACTGCCCATGACTGAGATGCAGTGTTTGGCAACAAGGGGAATGTGTGTATTACTTGCTCTGTGGCATTTAATGTTGTCTGCATTCCTTTCCTTCCAACATTAGTGACAGTTGCTGCCATTTGTGGTTTTTTTTGTGATGGTACAAGCATCACACAGTATCTTTATTCAAACAGTAGATGTAACACAAATGTTGGGATACATTTATAAACCTTAGAAACAACCGACATAGGTCCCACTTTGCTTGTCTTTTTGGAATATAATCCATGTGATGCAGGAGCTACATCACTTGCCTCCAATATGTTAATCTAACTTCACCGCCTATAGTATCATGGTAAGGAGAAAAAGTCTTAGCTTAGCATAAATCAATGAATTTTGTTTTTGATATGTTGGTACAGACTGTATAAAAACTTGAGTGTCAGCTTGATCTTCACGATACTTTTGATTATGCAGCTATTTTCAAGTTGTTACCCATCATGCACATTTCACTCAAATGAATAATCTACTCATAATTTTCTGTTCTGGACCCCCATCGCCAACAACTGTTTGTTCAAAAAAGTAGAAGATTTACAACATTTAATAAATGGGAAAAAGAAGCAATATGTTAAGATTCCTTTTGAAAATGATACATGTAAAGAATATCCCACGATTGCAATCACACCTGAAAACATAAAGTGTATAATATGGTATTAGATTATTTGCAATTATAGGTGTTGGGAGTATCTGGTGCAATAGTGATACCTGAAGAAAGAATATGGTACATTGAACATATTGAATTAACAGCAGACTGGTCTGTACAACATGGATGCCCTACTTGTTGAATGCTGTGCAAAAGCATATGTGAAAATTAACTTATCAGCTGTCTTTGGATACTTTAACAACAAACCCAACTGAGTCTAGGTTTCAGTTGGTTGCTGTGGGTGAGACACGGGTGATTAGTTTAGGTCAGAAATGAGTGCAGACGACGCTGTACCAAATACATACATGTCAACCTTGCAAATGCTATGGAAGTCTTCTGGACCATGAGAGGGAAAATATATGAAGAGGGGCCATGATGGCCCCCTTCCCAAAAATGAATGTATGTACTTAATTAAATATATGAAATTACTTTTCACAAGCAATCCTAATTTGACATATTCCTTAGATAAATATTAGTATCTTTCTAGAGAATATCAACATTGTCAATGTTAGGGAGGAAAGAACCTCCACAAGCAAAACCTCTGTGGAGAGTCAAACTTATCTCCCCCCCCCCCCCCCCTCCCGCTCTCCCAAAGCTCCACCAACCAATACTAACACTGCCCTCACCACTGAGAAATCCACAGAGAGGGTGGGGTGACAACCAATGTAATGAAGAATTACTGAAATGTGAAACACATTACATAAATCAGCAGTTACTATGAGCACTCAGCCATATTAACACTTAACAGAACAAAATAGGAAACTCATGTGGGCCAGATCTGCATGAAGTCCAACTCTATCTTCCTATTGAAGCCCTAGTTTGGAACTGGTGTATAGCACACTCTTTTATCATTCAGAAACAAAACACTGAGGGAAGGATACATCATGAGTGACAAACAGCAATTAAATGGAGTATAATTCTATGAAAATGAAAAATAATTAACCTTAATTTTTTTAAATGTCTATTATGTACATTAGAATGCATGTTCACACATACGATTAACACAATAAATAATGAACATAGTGAAATATCAGTACATATGAGACCAAGTTCAAATGTAACACACGTTGACACCATCAATCGAATTTCAAGAGTGTTCAGGAGGAGTACAGTTACTCCTTACGGTCTGGCTCAGTTTCAGATATTATGCAAGCATTTGTTCAGTGGCAGAGCTCCTCTACCCATATAAAACTGGAAAATAGAGTATATCTGGCATAATTTGGCGGGCATGCAAAGTTATCTGCCTGAAATTAAAGGACACGTAATGCTTAGACCAGATAAAGAAAAATGGTTTGAAATATCCCAAGGATTTGAGTAGAACACAATATTTCTTCGCTGTATCAAAGCTCTAATGGTAAACATATTGGAATGCAAGATTCAGAACATTCAAGTCCTTATAAACATTTTTTTCTACAGTGCTGCTGGCTCTATGTGCTTTCTCTGGTTATACGTTCAAGTTTATGGAAAAGGCAGTGACTCAGGAATTTTCAGAGATTCCATTGTACACAAAACAACTCACTGGAAAATATTTGACTTGGATATACCACAACAACCTTTTAACAGAAAATTCCATCATGGTGCTTTCTAATGTGATCGTGTGTGACAGAGCATGTGGGTTGTTGGGAAAATTTAACGAGTCCTTACAGAGGGTAGAAACTGACTTATGAAAAAAGTATATTTAGCTGTTGGCTAACTTTATCACACAGATATGTTGAATATGTTAAGCATACTTTTAGTACAGAGTTTAATAAGTAGAGAATGCTACATCACCCATTCGATGTCAGTGTGGGTAGTGCTGAACACATGTTAAAACCAATTACAGTATTTCCTAACTATGTTGGAATCACAGATGGATTTAAACATGACATCTAATCTCACAAGTATAAATGCTACCCACAATAGATGACCCACTTCATCAACAGATAATATTTCAGCTAAGTTTAGCAACTGGATTGTTACGGAACATCCACTTTAACATACAGATCATATGATATGAATGAATAAGTTAACGATAAAGTCTTCTTATCTGTATTTTTCTCTTTTTCTTGAATCATTTTACTCAAAGAAGATCAAAGTCAATTTTTCCCCAAGATCATGATTTCAAAATTTTATTTTTACGCAAATGCGATACAGTGCTGGCCTTTTTTCTACTTTGTCAATTAGTAGCCTGGTGTCAACATTCTTGCCTTCGGTTTCACTTGGTCTTTGCAACATCCAACAAACAAAAATAACAGAAACACACCTGAAACAACACAATCAATTGAACAGCACAAGAGCACCTTCTATCTTGTCAGTATGCACTTATATGATCAGTTGTTGAATGTTAACGTGTGTTTTCAAATCAGATTTCCGTCATGAACTTAACCTAAATTTGACTAGCTGATCACAATAAAAACTAACAGGTGAACAAGTCAACCTGTAAGGCATTAAAATCCCGCACATAACAGCTCAGGTAGGTGGTCCAACTCAATCCAACATTTTAATCTTTTTGCAATACTCATGTTATCATCAAATAAAACTGATAAAAGATCCACATGAAATTTGAGGATTGCCCCATTGTTGGCAATGAAATGCAACAAGTTAAAATATGTGTGGTGTCTAGACAGAGTTATATTAAAATAAAATGTATACTGGTGGATCCTCTTGTCCAAAAAGATAGCAGTGAGTCCCACGGCTGTTCTCTACTCTGAGTCTGGTGAGCACTACTTCACCTCGTCCCTATGTTTGGGAGGATGGGCACTACTGATCAAGTGTCTAGCTTTACTGATCAAAGTTTCTGTTCATTACTTGCAACTGCTCTTCTTCTATCAGAGATAAAAGATCATGCAGGGGATACAGTCATCTTGAACTGTAGTTTCCCAATAGGCACTGGCTATTGTAAATCATTTTCTCACTACTAACTGGAGGGCACAGAGTGCCTCGGCAACTGAGAAGTGACTTCTGGGTAGCTTCAAGTTTAACAGAGCACACACTATACATTTTAAGCACACAGAACAAGATCTTGTGTGGAAGAATAATGAAGCAGGCAATGGTGTTGCCCACCTGGCATACTCTATATTACTAACTGAATTTTCTCATTTTCAGAGTACTTAAGGGCAATTGTTTTAATTGTTAAAAATCATTCAAAAGCTAAGAGAGCATAACTTTTTAAATTTAAAATGACCTTTTCCAACGGGCACTGCTGTCATCGTCTGGTCATTATCATCTTTCTGTTGTAAAGTATGTTCGTTTTACACTGAACCTACGCATAAGATGTCTGTCATGAGTTTTTCCACTTCACATTATAAACACCTGTCATCACTAAAACATTTAAGAACATAAAGCTCCCTGTCAAAAATGCCATGCCCATATACATATTGCTCAAAGAAGCTTGTCACTTTATACAAACACAGCACACAACAGCACATCTGTTTTAAATATGGTGGACACACACTAACCAGTGCGAATTCACATTCTGTGGACCAGTGGATTTATACAAACAGATGTGCTGTTGTATACCATGTTTGTATGATGTAACAAGCATCTGTGAGTAACATGTACATGGACATGCACTTTTGGACAAGGTGCTTTATGTTTTAAAATATTTTAGTGAGAACAAATGTTGATAAAGTACTGAATTTTACACACTTGACATCTTGTCCACTGACTGAGAACCCGGTTTCAATTGCTGAGAGCCTATCTAACAGCTTCCACATGCAACCAAAATTTGATTTCACATATTCTTCATAATTACTCAATCAATTCAAAAATTTTAAATGCTGTTGTATTCTTCTAATTAAGAGGCACGCCCTCATGTTAAATGTTTAACACAACAAGGCAAGTATTACATTTAGAAGCTATTTGTTTGTCTTGAGTCAAGCGCAAATGCCACACAAATTTTCAAACCCTCATGAAACTTTTCCTCCCCAATACCCCTGCAAAATGATGAAAGGAAAGATGTTTATTGCTTACTAAATATACTGTCCATGCAGTAAATGACCACCTCAGATGTAGAGCTTAAATTTATTACTTCTTTATTACAGACTCTATTCACATCACAGTCTGTGGACAGTATCCACACATACCACTGAATGTACCTTCAAAATTATATCATTGTATGTACAAAACACAGTTCAAGGGATGCTGAAGAACTAGTGTCTGCTTAAAATGGAAATGGCATATAGTAAAAGTTCAACAATAGGAGTGACATTTTAATTTATTACTTTACTACTACCTCTATACAGAACTCGATTTGCAGAAGTGTGTTTGCCATCTTTAAATGGTTACTCTAAAATTGGTTTAGTGACTTTGCTGTACATCAACAATAACTGTAGATTTGTTGGGACTTTCACAGCATGTCTCATTATAAGATGATGCCTTGTTGAGAGATGAGACATCCCAGCTTCAGTATATTGGGCTGGTTCTAATACAGACTGGTCACTGGCGTCTGCCCTCACTTGAACAGTGCCTAGCAACCTCCAACACATTGGCCCTCCAAATACGTATCTAGTACAACTATATACAAGTCAGGACTGAAAAAATTAATTATAAAATTATAATAGCGGAGGCATATTGGATCCCTGGCTTTTATGCAAAAGCACTACATGGTGTTAAGTGATTTTTGGCACCTGACTTTTTACAATCCCCAGTTTGGGGTATCGAAACAGGTCTGTACAGAGATATTACTTGCTGCATCTCTGAAGGGAGTACACAGGACACTCAGATATTAAACTTGCAGCACAGAAAGGAAAATAATACAAAAAAGCTTCAGGGTTCCACGTCTATCAGACAAATCCTCACAGAAGAAACTGGTGGCTTGAAAATGTTTTTCAGTCCAATGAGGTATTTTGCAGCCATCCCTGAATTACACTTCATGGGTGCAATAGTGTTGGACAAGGTGCAGTTAAATTGATTAAGCTGTGCGTCTTTGATCTAAAACATAGTCTTTCCTGCCAGGCAGAGACATTTTCATCATGTCATGACACCTTCTGGTCTGCCTGGATATCACAAATAGCTGAACAAGAATCTTCAATGATTACAACAGTTTTTCGTTATACATTTACACACTTCGCACAATTAGATGTAGAGTAAATAAGAACTTGCATCTGTATTGTTACACAAAATTTGTAACTAGCTAGAAAAGGTGACTCAAGCACAAAATTGGTCTTACCTGCGCCGAAATGTCTCCAGGTGTGTTTTCAGCAGCAACAGAGCTCGTTGTATGCAAAGCAAGCTGGACTCCTCGGCTACTTCAAGATCAGCGGTAGCTACTCCCAAATGTGCCATGCATTGTGATACAAATTCTGACTCATGATCCAGCTGACGTCCCACATAGTAACTGTTGAGGTACTGAATGGCAGCCATACTTACATCTGGAGAGGGAGAGAGAGAGGGAGAGAAAAAGAACACATTTATTGTTCTCATTATGTCACTAAGGATTGGTAGTTCCAGCTGGCTGTGAAAACTTGAAAAAATAGTTTCAGAAAATAAACTGGTATTTGATCAGTTATACAAAATTGACGAACCTGGGGCTAAACTAAAAAAAGCATTTTGCTCAAAGAATGAAGCAGCCAAAGACACAAAGCTGGCAAAGGACAAGCTGACCACTTCACCATGTAGCAACTTAAGTGGTGACCTTAAATTTCATCATTTGTAACTGACGCATCTGAGGAGCCAAGAGACTTCAAGAACAAACATGTCGGCACTTCCTTTTTATTACAGAGCTCAAAAAAGTCTGAGTGAATGTCAATTTGTTTAAAGAATGGTTTTTTGATGTATTTGTCCTGGCTGTTAAAAATAATTGAACTCAAAAGACCTACCACACCCTGCAATTCTATTATTAGACATTGCCCCAAGCCACATCTCAGAGTCTGAACTTAAAGAAGGTGACATAAAACATGCATTTCTGCTGCACATCGTGTTTGTTGTGAGTAACTGGTTGCAACTTATTCGTTTCTAGTGGTTATAACAGAGAATTTAGAAGCAAATTAAATTCTGAGAATGCTAGACGAACTGTCTGATGAAACTGGCTCTGGAGGAAAGTTGGACAATTCAGATTTGGATTCAGTTTATGAAGATTCTGAAGATATATGTAATTATAATTCACCTATTTTTCCTGCAGACAATACAATTTGTAAAGCTTATTGCTTATCATTTTCAACAGCTGAAGAAGACATGGAAGCTGAATTGTTGCAGCCTTTTGCTTCAACATCTATACCTTTTAAAAAAAATGAAATACTACAGAAAAAACATGTTGATGCTGAACTTGGCTCAAGTACTGTGGACGTGCTGCTCATACTTTATGTTTTCCAAAAGGCAATTGGCATGCATGCACCTCTTGACATCAGATCAAATGCATGCAATTGTTTTTCATTGTTCATGCCATCAGAAATAATTGGAATAAAAAAACCGAGACGAACTGAAATGCAGAATTTGCAAAAAGATGGAAACAAAATACAGTGAAGCCTAACAGAATCGGGGGCAAGTTGAAAGTGATAAAGATAAGCAATATTTAATTGTTTTCTGCTGTTATCACTGATGTTCATGTTCTGAAAAAGTCTAAACTCACTGACTATTGGTCAAACAATCCAGTTCTCTACACTCCATTTGGTGCTGGTATTATGAGCCATAATTTTTCATGGTGATCTTGTCAAATTTTCACCTATGCCACAATGAACAGTGCATATCTAGCCATCACCTAAACTGTGACTGGTTCTGTCTTCTGGTCTTCATTTTTTCAATGTGCTAATCTTACAGTAGATGAAGGTATGTGCAAATTTACACCATGTAAAGTTCTGTGCATACTTGAAACACAAGCCACAAAATCAAAATATTTCAGCTATGTAATGCATCTACAGGCTCTGTTCAGAGCATGGAACTGAATGGTGGGAGAACAGAGGAACCTGGAGGTATGTCTCTGCTGCAGAGGTTCCTCTTCTACATGGACCAATATTGCAGTTCACCTGCTGTGTTTGATTACTTGTGGGATCAAGAAACAACATTTCCATTGGTACTAGTATGGTGAACAAACAGGAGCTTTGCCAAACCACCGCTGTCTAACAGAAACCAAAATGAAGTGAAATAATTTGAAGCAAAAGAAACCACTTGTGCATAAAATGGAGGGTATTGGTGCTGTCAACAAATCACAGTGTGTCCACAATCAATGTTGTTGTGCAGCCACCAGCAGGGCCTATTATGAAATGCAGACACAATGTTGCTCTTGACTATAATACTTATAAGAAAGGTGTTGGCAGATTTGACCAGATGATAGAGTAGCATCCATTCAAATAATAACAGATGAAGTAGTACAAAAAGTTGTCCTTTCATCTTTTCATGACTTGTGCCACCAACGCTTTTACCTTGTTTCGGGAAGAAATGCATATTAGCAGATTTTCTTATAGAGCTAGTGGATAGTTTTGTTCTGGAAGATATAAAAAAAACTCTGAGATTACAAGCTTTGCAATCAGGACAAGTAGTTTACGAGGCAGACATTTTCCTGGTGTAATACCAACATCTGAAAAGAAGACAAATGTGACATGTTTGTAAAGGGTGTTCTGAAGTCCGAGTGTAAACTCACCCAGGAAAGCAATGTGCTGGTGGTGAGCTGATAGTGGCATGCCATTCTGTGCAGTGAATTGTTTCAAAATATATCACAGTCAAGCAATATATGCTTCAAATTGTCTGTACGAGTTGTTTCAGATGACAATACTGTATTTTTAAAGTATTATTACCTGTCTTCATTTGCTAAGATAACAGGAACACACACTCTACAAATGGATGCATGGTTTCAATAAATCTTGTTCCTTTACTTTACATGTAACTACACTTACCAGTGTTGGACACTCGCAATGCCACTTTCCACAAGTGTGACATATCTGCATCACGTGCAAGGGAACACAACTGCTGGAATAAAGCAAGCCCTGTCATCGATATTCGCTCTGGAGCAAGGGCAGGCAGTTTATGAAGATACAGATGTCTGAGAGCATCACTACCCAATGCATGTTGATCTCTTGACTTTGCTTGATTTAACAACCAAGAAAATAGCTCATCTGCACACTGTGCATCTGTAGCCAGGCAGTTCCATAAAATGTCTAGCTGATCAATGCTCAACCTGTTGTAGTAATTCAAAAGCAGAACATGAGAATCTGTAACATTTTAACTACACTATTTGTATAAAATATGCCTATAGCAAGAACACTGTTAAGTAATGCGAACACACAAATAGGAAAAGTTAATGGTTTAAATTAATATACATACAGCATAGCTAGGGCTATAAGAAAGCTAATCTTTCACATGTCGTACTGCAAAAACTAGGTACATTTGTTTAAAGAAACATTTGGTTTTAATATGTTCATAATAAGTCACCATTCATATTCTCTCAGCTGAAGTATTTCCAACGTATAGACACTACAGACAGGACAAAAATTGGTGCTCAGATAACAAAAAACTAATGACGAGCCTTTAAAAGACTAAAGACGATTACAGCTAGGACACCCTTATGTAGCAAACCAAACTGGACATATCTTGGTTTCAAAGTGAAACCTCAAGAACAAAAGAAATCTTAATATTCAAAGGAGTAAAGCAAACTACAGACTGCACAGTTTAACTTTTCCCCTCAGCAGAGGAAGCTGGAAGCCGAAGCTTATGGTCAGTTCATAGTACACTGGTTGCTGAGACAAGCCCCGACCCTTAATCCCAGAGAAGCCAGCTTTTATAACTTATATTTTGTGCATACAAACAAGAAAAAAATTCCTGGATTTCCCAGTTAAAAATACACTTTTGTCCACGTGAAAATACACTATAAATCTAGTGAAAGTACATTTTTCAGTGTTAAATGACATTGTACTTTCACTTATCAACCCTTTGAATGGTGAAGGTTTTATACACCAGTATAGAACTTCCCGGCACTTTAGAAAAAAAAAAGTTGGAACAATCTTTGATGCATGGCAACATATAAAATGGATATTTTTGTATTCCAAAAGTGTAAATTCCAGAGCATTGAAATCAAGACTAGAATGTGCTTTATCAGCCAATCAAAGCTAACGTCACGTGATCTCACCAGCCAATGACAGAAGACATTCAAAGCACAGCATACGAGCTGTAGTCAGCCTATAGCAAGAAGAATATTTCAACAAGCACAATCATAAATTTCACTGCTATACACTGAACTTCTGTGGGCTACCTGGCTGAAAACATATTCCGTCAAGCACTTAGATTTTTCCATAGAAAAACCAATTACGTATAAAATTGCTCAAGAACTAACGTCACACTTTTTTAAAAAGGGGTAATTATACTTTTTGCCATCAATAATGATGGCAAAATTAGTAATCTACAAAAGAATTAAAATACATGAAAAACTAACCTTGAAACTTTTTTTAAAAGAATACGTCACTCTTTAAGGTACATAAAAACTGATTGCCGCTCGGCCGCCACAGTGACTCAAGTCCGAGTTGTTCACCGAAGGTGCCCAGTAAAACCGACTGCCCCTGGGAACGCGTAAGTCGGGGCACCTGCACAATCTGGCAACACTGTAAGATGTGTAAGTGTCAGGAGGGCGTGTTGTCTACTTCCGAGATGTCGTGTTGTGTGAGTCCATGGTCTAGTGGTAATGGTCGAGCATTCTAAACTTTTAGTCGCGTGTTCGCGTCCTACTGTATCTCTTACTTTTTTTAACCAGATTTCGGTCATCGCGTTACGAGCGTGAGTGAACATCGAAGATAATTCGCTTCACTTTCTACCCACCAGTAATAACAAACAGTTCCAGATACAATTCCGCAGGACGGCTCGTCGCGATCAGAATAGCCTACGCTCCAGCGTTTCCTCGCGCTGCAGAGGCTACCGGCCAGCGACCAGACGCCGCCCTCCGCCTGAAAGCGGGCGCCGCCCAGATGAATGCGGAGCGACGCTATCAGTGTATGTATCAGCTATCATTTTCGAATTTGTAATTCTAGATATCATCTTGCAGTTTTCCACATTAAGAAAGTCTCGACTACTGACGTAAGTGATGGATTACCATTTAATCATAATGCGACAGTTGCGTTCAACAGGCAACACTCAGAAGACTGGTGTAGGAGTACTGCATGCTCTAATTCGAAACTACAAAAATCAACAGAGTAACTACTATTGCAGTTTTGCATGAACGTCATCAGGTCGCTCATTGAGCATTCTTATGCAACACTGTTACTGGTGACGAGTTATCATGCCTTTATCGTTAACTTCCTAATAAGAAATAAAAGGCTGAGCCCTACTAAAAGACCTAACTGGAGCAAAGAATAGTGTGAACATAATATTTTCCATGTGATAGCTCTAAAAGTGTGTTGCATTACGTATTTTTCCCCAAAGATGTGTCCATCACACGCGGAATTTGTTGCCAACAACTGACACACCTTCCGGTCGCAGAGTAAGAAAACGACAAAACTACATCATGTATTCTACTGAATGATAACGCATTCTATTGATTTGAGAAACAAAACTATCAAGGAGATCGATAGGGAAGTCATCTATCAGGCACTTCTATTGATAGGGAACTCGTCTCTCGGGCACTTAATCCTCGTAAAATTTTACCTTCCATGCTCTTGATCGATCAACGGCAAGACAACTCATTTCTAGACGAAAATGTAATTCAAGTTACTATAGAAGCGTCACAATTGCAGTCTACCTTAATAAAGCACTAAGTGTCTGTAAGACTGTCGTGCCTATTTTAACACGAATTACTAGGATATTACTTACTTTTGACTTCGAGAAGGTCTGTATTTATTTCATGTCCTGAATCATACTCAAGTATTATGAAAATGTGGCATTTCATAGATAAAACTGTGTATTCACAACAACGAAAAATATGTCGGCAAAAAACAAAAGTGGCATTATGAATTTTGCAGTACCAAAAGGCTCTCGCTCCAACATTAAGGGATACTGAAAGTAGCAAGAAGAATTTTGCTCGAGCGTTGTCTTACAACTCTCTTATTGAGTTTCTATCTGTCTGATTGTAACTCTGCAACAAAAGAATAAAAAATTGGCTTTCAGCGAGCCTCAAAAGGCGAACGAAAGCAACTGGTACGTGGTAGGCTGGCACATTACCTCGTAGCTAGCGAAGAGGTACGGGTGGGGCTTACTTATTGGGCCATAGCCGCTATGACATAAATCGCAACGCAAGGGACGAGAGAAATTGTATTTCCCGTGAGGAACGACTTTGTGGACTCAAAAGCATTAACTCATACCCTTATATCGCATCTCAAAAGAAAATAGCTCACGTTATTCAATTGAAATGACGCGATAATATCAAGTGAATTTAGCAGGATAGTTCTGTGCCATCTAGGAAGTAATTCGTCGGACACAGAGTTGCCAGACATATACAGCGTTGTTGCCAAGATTCAGTTACACTACTAGGAAGGATAATAGCTGATGCGTTCTGTGAGTGGCCTCGGAAGTGGCTATAACTTAGTCTCAAATATGACGGTGGCAAGGGCCGGAATATCCTCATTATATGTCAATGAGTCTTATTCGGATTTCGATAACTACGTTTAGGGTCTAGAGTGTAATTACTTGCTATACATCGATCCACCAAGTGCAAACGAAGCGTCATATATTAATAGCTGCGACAATTATTTGTGTTTTACTTTCTTAATCGGACAGAAACCTTGAAAGCATATTCACCAGACGCGATTCGCAATTTTGGAGTTTCTGCAGTGGCTGATTTGGCAACGTACCTTTTCTATACAATATTGTTATTGAGATCACAGACATTGGCACACCCACCAAAAGACAGGCATCACCTGGTTTCTCATTGTCAGCTTTTGTGACGGATATTCTGCCGTTGCTCGAAACGTGAAGACTGTGTCAGTTAATGGTCGCTTATTTGACATTTTCGATCAGCCCTGAGGATGCAAATGCACACCGTTGACTGCAGTCGGCACTCCCTACTGATGTTGTGTCCTGCATGCATGCATTTGCGGCATCATGACTGATTGAAAGCGTCAGAAAATTGACTATTACAATTTGTCCACTGCAGTGAAATTCATGCACCACGGGGTGAATTCGAATATTCCATATGGCGAAAACCTGGTGTTTCTATTCTTCCAGCTCTAACATTCAAAAAAGAGTCACAATAAACGAAAGAAAGGCGCCTATGAACTAATAAAATAATCAGTGGAATCTGACAAAATCCATCTGTCATCTCATAATTGCGAAAAACTACTTTTTTCATCTGCACAGCGGTCCAGTATTTTTAGTGTGGATTTCGGGTAGAAAATTTGTTGGGCGCCAAATCTGTGTGGTCTGAACTCTGCTTGGTATTCACCAATTAGGGTTCCGACTTGTTCTTGTGCACGTTCTAAGAGGTACATGGATATGATTTTACGAGGACCTGAAAGGAGGGAAATTCCTCTATAGGTATTCACATCATATTTGCGGCCTTCTTTGTGGAGTGGTTCGATCAGGGCACATTTCCTACCGCCTGGGATATTGTCACTTCGCTATATTTCCTGAATGGTCTGTGTGATTTCCTGTAGTGTTCGTGGTCCAAGAAATTTCAGTAATTCTGCGACGATTCTATCTTCTTCTGACGACTTTCGTTCTTGAGTTTTTTTATGTGAATCTGGATTTCTTCTTGTATTGGTGGATCGGCATCGGGTTTCTTGTATCTTGGGGATTTGTGGGGGAATCATTTGGTTGGTTTGGAAGAGTTAAGGAGATCGGAAAAGTAGTACGCCAATTCTTCAGTTTTCTCAGTTGGTGAGGGTGAATTTTCCATTTTCTTCTTGAAGGTCAAATTTTGTGGTGAGTAATCTTTAATTTTGTTTGCGAAAGTTCTGTAGAAATTTCTGCTGTTGTAGTTTCCGAAGTTGTCCTCCACTGATTTCATTTTTTGGTGATGTAGTTGCGTTTGGTTGTTCTGATGGTTCTGTTTGTCTTTTTGCATATGTCAACGAAATGTTACAGGTTTCCTGTGAATTAGTTGCTGTTGTATTTTTGGAAAGCGAGTCGGCGATTGATGACAGCTTGCTTGCAGTTGGAGTCCCACCATGGTGTTTTGCCTTATTTTTTTTAAGTGGGATTATTTCTTCGGCTTTTCTGATAATTTTACTGCAGAAGTCAGTCCATTTGTTCGTTGGTCCTTTTTCCCATTCTTCTGTGATATTGGTTTCTTCAATTTTGGATGTGTCGAATTTTTGGTTGCAGAGATGTTTGAAGTGAACTCTCTTCTGAGAGAATTTCACTTGAACACGTATGAGGCAGCAGTCTGGGTCAACGTTCGCGCCTCGTCGGACTTCAATATCGTCGATGACTCTGTACTGGGCGTAGCAGATGGCAACGCGGTCGATCTGGTATTCACCAAGATGCTGGATCGGGGATCGCCATGTTTTCTGTTTTTTCCTAAAGTGGGAAACAACATGTTGAGGTTGAATTGTTGGCAAATGTCAATGAGCCGTTTGCCGTTGGTGTTAGCTTTTTGGTGTGTGGAACTTTTACCTAAGATTTTTCTACAGTTTTTTTCTGTCCCAAATTGAGCGTTTGAAGTATCCGATTTGAATTTTCACGACATCTTGGTGAATTTTGCTCATAGTTTTTTCAATTATGTTCCAGAATTTTTCGACATTTTCTGGGTTTTCCTTATTTTCGACGTTGGTAGGGGTACGTGCATTTATGAGTGTATATTTTTTATTGGTGCTCTGAATGTGGATAGTCATAAATCGATTGTTGACGAGTATAATTTCTCTGACAGAGTTGATGACGGATCTGTGTACGAGAAATGTCATGCCGAAGATTGGTGCGCCTTTCACTACCTTTTGCTGCGTTTTGCTCTTGAAGATGCGATAGTTTCTGTAATACAACGTTCACTGTCAGTTAGTCATGTTTCTTGAAGAGCAAGGATGAGAATTTTTTTTGGTCGATTTCTTATGTGGGATTATGTAGTTTTCCTGCTTGAGATCAATGTATTAATATTTAGTGTTCCAATGAATGTTTCCTGCTAGTAGGAAAGCTGACCAGAGACCTCCGATATTCTCTGCTGCGCTAGCCTGGACTTTCCAGAATCCGAAAGTCCAGTTGCCGTTTGCTGTGTACCACCTGCGGTAAAATTGAATTTATTTGCACAGTTCATGTTTGCTTGTGTTTTCATTGGTTTGGCCTGGATAATACCAAGACCTGATAGGACCAGAGGCTGTTGAACCCTTTGGAACCCAATATTTTCAGCCGAGCTCATTGAACTCACAGACACTGACCAGAGTACCCGTGATTTTCACTCAGAGATGTTTGGATTTTGGGTTCAACTGGTTAAATAGCCGTTGTGGATTGTGTTAGTATTTCGTCCACCCCAAATATTTGATTTTCTCGGTACCACCCACCCACATCTGGGATGCTTTCCCCTATCTGCCACCTGGGAAGGTGTCCGATGGGGATCTAACAATCTGACACGGGATTATTATTATTATTATTATTATTACTGTGTCATTAGAAAATCTGATATGGTGTATCTTCCCACCACTGAGTTGGTGTGTAGTGTTCAATTCAAAATATTGCATCTCACAAATATAGGTTGTAATTACGTTACATTGCTGCTAGTAGACATACTCCTCACTTTTTCTTAGAGAGTTGCTACCTGTTACGCCAGCAAAGGAATTTGTGTGTGCAGCATTGTTGCGATACAGATGTTCAGATTATCAGATTTCTGTAATTCCAGTTTGATACCAGATCGTTCTAATCAGATTCTGCCAGTTTGTCTTAATGCGAATTTCTGACTACGACTCTCATCATATGATAGACTCTGTAAACCACATTACTTATCGCCTTCGAGAAATCTTTCTTAATGATAGTGGGTGAGTTGGTTACTAAAGGTATACTCGTCCACAAAATCCATGTTGACAATCATCTGATAATTAGTCAAGATTTGATTTGTCGCAGCTCATTAGCATACAAGTTCTCCACACAATACTTGCAATGCAAGGTAACTGAAAAATCTCATCCACTCGACGCCAACTGAGGAATTGATCGGCGCTTATGTTGTTCAACAGACAACAGTCGTCACCCTCACTAGAATCAATGATTGTGTGTGTGTGTGTGTGTGTGTGTGTGTGTGTGTGTGTGTTCACGCACAATCTGAATCAATACTTTAACACTGTACACTGTAAAGTATTTTAATGCAATGGCTAGTTATTAAAAACTGAATTTTTACCCAACAGATGTTCTGCATATTACGTTAAGTAATTAAGGTGTATTAACTCCATAACAATGTTAGCAGAGACAGTACACTCTTGTAGTTGCAGCTTGTGACAAGTGCAGCGATTAGCAGTGCCCAGTGCCGCCACAATTCGTTTATGCTGGCTGAGCGTGGCCACTGCAGCAGACGCTTCACTGTAAACAGGAAGAAATCACCTTGGCTCTGACTACAGTGAGCCGATATCACTGCCTGCATATTCTTACGGTAACCAACATGAGACTCTACTCATGGGTGCTTTGGAGTAATTAGAATGGGTATCATGTCATCAGAATATTAACCAGTGATGAAGCGTCCACTCTATTGGGATCCCAAGAAAATAGGAACCTTAATGTGAGGTGATATCAAAATTTATCCAACACACAAAAATTAGCTCCAGAGCTTTCATGCACGCAGTAGTAGCACATTATCAAATATTATGTCTTGGAAGCGTATACTTCATTTCCTCCTCTCATATCAACATCCTTGTTTTAGTATGAAGTGAGAAAATAAGTGCAAAAAACTAAAGTTTCTGAGAAGCATGTAAGTCATTTCATTTTCTCATGTCATAGCTTTTGTTTTAGTATGAAATGAAAAATAAACAGTTTAGGGTTATGAAGCATAATATGACACCAGATTCTTATTGTAGGCCCTATCGGAAACGCAAAAAACAGGGAATTCTCCATTCTTTTGTCCAACAGTCAGTTTCCTTTCACGCATTATTACTGCTCACAGGGTCTTATTTAAGGACTTGTGGCCATCAAGTTCTTCAGCAGAATGAGCCTTATGTTTTGTGGTAATTACGATATGGAAAAAAATTCAACAAAGATGAGTTCCCCCAGAACAGTGAAGATATTTGCACATGGCTATTCAGCAATGGCTGCCAGCTGCCCAAACACTTTATAGAATTCATGTGGCAGGCAACACAACTGTGAATGCACTTCAGACTTCATTCAGCAAGTCATCAGCAGACAGACGGAAGTGTCAAATTAATGTCGCTTTTGGAGACGTATTCAATCCAAAATGAGGTGTTATTAAGTGTGGTCTAGCAATTACACTTTGATAATTCTCATGAGTATTCTAATAGCCAAAAGAATCCGTTAGCGTGAAACCATCAGGAACTACATTAATATCAAATTGCAACAACTCGAGACAATACGTGGACTCTTCCCTTTGCTGGGTAACCTCTTAATGTTACTTAGGATTCTCTCTGTCCTAGGCGTAATGCAAATGGAACTTCACATTTATGAGGTGCTTTCTGCTATTCTTGACAAGCATCAGCAACTTGTAACCATCACGAGTAACAACTGTGTGATGATAATGGTACAGGGTGTCAGTGGATGTGGTGGTATTATGCTGTCAAACTGCTTACAGAAACGTTAATGTTAGCTTGACTATATCTGATTTAATGAACATGGTATTCCATTCATCATGCGGGTATTACATTAATTCTCCAGTGAATTGCTTGACAAATATTATTGCAACTATGCAACTGAAATGACTCACTGCAGGAGTATCTACATTGCACTTGGTTAAATGATCAGCTCACTGCAATCTCGCTTCTACTGTAAACACTTGTGCACTGACCATTCGTTATTTGACTAAATATGCGCTACAACCTGATTTGCATGTATCTGACATGGGTTAGTGGCATCACAATGCAATTACTAAGGAATGGGTGCCATTGAACTCCTGTTACATTGATGGTAAGACAAATATTCACAAATCACCTGTATTGTCTCAAAAAACAGTCAGAAGTCCACACTGCCACAAGAACTTGAAATACAGAAACAGCAACAGACGAAAATTTGTACCCAACTAGGGTTCAAACCTGGACCACCTGCTTATTAGGCAGACGCGCTCACCATTGCACTATTGGGACACAACAGCCAATTTGCCTGCAGGACCTATCTACTCGTACAAACATTCCTCATCAGACGCAAATGCCTATCTTTGTCTCTCTCTCTCTCTCTCTCTCTCTCTCTCTCCCTCCCTCCCTCCCTCACACACACACACACACACACACACACACACACACACACACACACACACACACACTGAACAATTCATATTTAATAAGTGACAGTGATTTGGAAAATTTACATTTGCGAGATGGTTACTTTATGCTTTAATTACAGTATCTCTCATTGTTTACTTTGACCTGCTTCTTTGTGCCCTAGCCTATACAATGGCAATGAGTGAATGCTCACATCCTTGATACCTCACTGGATGTGATACTGCATCTTTAGCCAAACATTCAAATCCCTCTCGATAAGTGTTTTTCAAGTTAGATTGTTTTGCTCCTCCTCTAATGTCATTGAAAAAGATCACAATGAAATTAAGTATAGGAATCCTACAAGATCCTTGAGTTCATACTGCAGTGCTGTGGAGATAAAAAATTTAGTTTTTCATAATTATCAGATGACACAAGGAGTTTGTCATACTCCATTAATTATGACTGCATTATTAATTATTGGTACATAGGCACTTTTCTGACATTTATTGTAACTATTTTCTGGATGTTAGAACTGGAAGAGTAGAAACATCAGGTATTCGCCATATGGAATATTCAAATTCACCTTTCGAGCAACAGCAGAATATCCATCAGAAAGCTGACAACAAGAAGCCAGGTCATGCCTGTCTTCTGGCACGTGTGCCAATGACAGTGATCTCAATAACATTAATGTACAGCAAAGATACATTGCCAAATCAGCTAATGGAGAAGCTCCAAAATTGCAAATCGCGTCTGGTGAATACGCTTTCAAGGATTCTGACAAATTAAGAAAGAAAAACACAAATAATTGTTGAAGTAATTAATTTATGACGTTTCGTTTGCATTCCGTGCATCAATGTATTACAAGTAATTACACTCTAGCCCCTAAACGTAGTTACCGACGACGGTTCAATCACATCTCCAGCCATCCTGATTTAGGTTTTCCGTGATTTCCCTAAATCATTTCAGGCAAATGTCGGGATGGTTCCTTTGAAAGGGCACGACCGATTTCCTTCCCACTCCTTCCCTAACCCGAGCTTGCGCTCCATCTCTAATGACCTCGTTGTCAACGGGACGTTAAACACTAACCACCACCACCACCACTACAACCACCACCATAGTTACCGAAATCTGAATAAGACTCACTGACATATAGTGAGTATATTTCGGCCCTTGCCACCATCAGCTTTGAGATAAAGCTATAGCCACTTCCAAGGTCACTCACAAAACACGTCAGCTAGTATCCTTCCTGGTAGTGTAACGAAACTTGACAACAACGCTGAATGTGTCTGGCAACTCTGTGTCTGACAAGTTACTTCCTTGATGGCACAGAACTATCCTCCTACAGTCACTTGATATTATCGCTTCATTTCAATTGAATAATGTGAGTTATTTTCTCTTGAGATGTGATATAAGGGTATCTGTTAATGCTTTTGATACCACCAAAGACGTTCCTAATGGGAAATACAACTTCTCTCGTCTCTTATGTTGTGATTTATCTGTCATAGTGGCTACTGGCCCAATGAGTAAGCCCAATCTGCCGCACCTCTTCACTAGCTATGCGGTAATATGCCAGCTTGCAGCAAACATGTCTGAAAACAGTAAACAGAAATATGAGATATGTTGCACTTTTGCATATGATGGTGCCAGGTACCAGGTGCTTTCATTCATCTTTCAAGACTCACTGAAAGCCAAGCTTTTAATTCTTTTGTAACAGAGCTACAAGCAGACAGATAGAAACTCAATATGAGAATTGTAAGACAGCGCTCGAGCAAGATTCATCTAGCTACTTTCAGTACCCGTTAGTGTTGGAGCGAGAGCCTTTTAGTACTGCAAAATTCATAATGACACTTTTGTTTTCACCAACATATTTTTCGTTTTTGTAAATACATAGTTTTATCTATGAAATGCCACATTTTCATAATACTTGAGTATGATACAGGACATGAAGTAAATACAGACCTTCTCAAAGTAAAAAGCATGTAATATCCTAGTACTTCATGTTAAAATAGACACAACAGTCTTACAGACACTTAATGCTTTGTTAAGATAGATTGCCATTGTGATGTTTCTATAGTAAGTTGAAGAGAATTTTCGTCTAGAAATGAGTTGTCTTGCCGGTTGATCGATCAAGAGCAGGGAAGGTAAAATTTTACGAGAAACAAGTGCCTGAGAGATGAGTTCCCTGTCAATAGAAGTGCCTGAGACATGACTTCCCTATTAATAGAAGTGCCTGATAGAGGACTTCCCTATCGATCTCCTTGATAGTTTTGTTTTTCAGATCAACAGAGTGCGTTATCATGCAGTAGAACAAATGGTCTAGTTTTGTCGGGCGATTTTCTTGCACTGCGACCGGAAGGTGCCTCAGTTGTTGGCAACAAATTCCACCTGTGATGGATACATCCTTGGGGAAGAATACGTAGTGCAAAACACACTTTTGGAGCTATCACACGGAAAATATTATGTTCACACTACTCTTTGCTAGAGTTTAGGTCTTTTAATAGGGCTCAGCCTTTCATTTCTTCTGAGGAAGTTAATGATAAAGGCATGATAACTCGTCACCAGTAACAGTATTGCATAAGACTGCTCAATGAGTGACCTGATGATGTTCATGCAAAGCTGCAATAGTAGTTACTCTGTTGATTTTTGTAGTTTCGAATTGGAGCATGCAGTACTCCTACACCAGTCTTCTGAATGTTGCCTGTTGAATGCAAATGTCGCATGATGGTTAAATGGTAATCCATCACTTATATCAGTAGTTGAGACTTCCTTAATGTGGAAAATAATTCATACCAGAACAATCGTTGTTGGAACAAGAATATCTTTTCTTGGCGTATTTTTCCCAAAAGCACTTTTGCTACACACAGTTCAAGTCTTTGAAGTTGCCTCCTCTGCATTCACCCCTCTATTATACCAAAAGTAAGCAGGGTGTATAAGTGGACAAGGCAAAAAAAATCAACGATTTTTCCCGGTTAAAAATACACATTCTCCCTGGTGAAAACACACTTTTTCTGTGTTAAGTGACAGTATATTTTTCCTGCAAAACTTATCAATCCTTTGAATAGTTATGGGTTTATACATGGGCGTTGAATTTCCTGGCACTTTAGAAAACGAAACTCAGAGGAAAAGACACATTTTGGAAATATCTTTGGTGTGCAGCAATATGTACGCTGCGTATTTTCGTATTAAAAAATTATACAATGGAATTCCACCGTCAGCTGAAGTAGCCGCTTTTGTAAGCCAGTCATAGCTTATGTCATGTGATCTCGCCAGCCAATGACAGTGGATACTCAGAACATAGGACACATGATGTAGTCAGCCAACAGCAATGTTACTGTTAAGTAACATGAACAGACAAACAGGGAAACTTAATAATATTGGTCTGCAAGGTTAATACGCTACAAGAGAAGCTAAGCTTTCACATAATATGTTGATATTTTTTGCCCCTGTTACACTTTAAGATATATCATACAAATGCGTCAGTAAAATTTTTAATAATGACATAAATGTCGGCTCTATAATTTAAGAAATTCATGGTATATTCTCGCACATAGTTCCACTTATGTAAAAGGATATTTACTTTGAAAGTAACGCTTTTCAAACTACCATTTGCAATATTTTCCCACGACCTGTTAGAAATATTTTAGTTTCAGCGGTTGCCAGAGAGCGCAGATAACAAGTGACACCGCGCAGCTACCATGACGTAGGAAGCCCGTATGTACATACGTGTAAAACACTGAAAGATTATACATTATGTTATAAAAGAAACAAGACATCAGAGGATACTCCAAGAGCATTGGCATTTCGTGAACCATACTAAAATGTGCACATTTAAAATGCATACTTAAAGTGCACATTCGTATATCCACATTCCCTGTGAAGAAGACCTCGACCTGATATTAAGCTTTTCAGTATGGTTTTTGGGACGTAAATTTTCTTGGAGCACCAGTACTGTATTATTTCATGTTTGGTTCTTTATTATGGCATAATGCCATACGTGCTTGAAAGATGAAAACGTGTACTTGAATTGCAGCGAACAGTTGAAACTAGCTAGTACTGTGGATCCGAACATTTTGTTTCAAATATATTGACTGCCTCTGCCGAAAAGGTCAATAAAAGTCAAATTTCTTTAGCAAACAGACAAAAATAACTTCATTGTTTTGCAAGGCGATTAATGCTTGATTGTCAGAAAGGTGGAAATACAATAAAGCCTTCCGTAATTATGTGAATGTATTTTAATTCACTTGATAGCGCCCAGCCACAGTTATCTGTTTTGTTTTCATTTGACGTGAGAGTAAACGAACGGGAAATAGCAAAATCGCTAAATGTAAACAGGGGTCACGTGGAGACTACCCACTATAACTCAGACTGCTCTGCGCATCAGCCCCGAATCTACTATATTTGCTAACTGGGTCAATACTAAAAAAAAATAGAATTTTCAAAAATATGTTCATCTCATAGCGCACGTCTTTTGGAAAGTCTGAAACATAAAACAAATGTGTTCGAGGAAATGTAAGACATGTTATTTGGTCGTAAGTGTGTCAAAGTGCAGTGCCACGGCTCTTCAGACAGCATTCTTCTATCGCCCGTCACTGTATTTCGCTCCGTGGAATTGAAACATGTACACTTTGTAATGGATGCCGACAAACTGTTTTTAGGAGAACGCAAACTGAAATGTCCTGTGGTGCCTCTCCTGCTCCCAGTCAGCCGGTTTGACAGCCTGCCCCTCTTGTAAAAAAAACACAATTAATAGCGAATGGGATTATTTGTAATCGGGAGAACAAGAACTCTTCAGAAAATTTGCACCCTTTATTGCCTGTTAGCTAATAACTTGCTGTTTTGTGTGACATAAAATTAAATATAGAATACATAAAACCAATAAAGACAAGAGACAAGCAAGAAAGTATATATTTCTTCAATCTGTAGCTCCTAGCACTTTTTTTCTCTCTCTCTAATCTTGCTACAGCTTTATATGGCGTGCTTTCCTTTCTCTGATAGGATCTATTACCTCATCAAAGTTCATGAAACGTTTTGCTACATGAAAAATCGAAATGTTATCTAATACTTAAAAAGCTGTTGATATAAATAATACCCAAGACTGGTGTGGTTTCTCAATCTGATTACATCTATTTTGTCACTGTCTGCTAGATAAAACAAAATAGGCATTTCTAATATTGCAGCAATTTTGTAACACACACCAAATAAACGAGACTGTGTTGGCACAAATGGTCATTTTTATAACACGACAAAATATAATTCATGAAGTACCAGTATCAAATGCCTATTTGGCCTACTACAAGCAAAAAGCTTTATGTTAGGAAGTAGTTTCACATTTCATTCGTACGCAACAGTTTCTTAAGCATGAGATCATATAGCATTACGAAATTTTTATTTAAATTTGGAATCGCCTTATTCTTCCATAATTTGTGTGAAGTCCCCATTTCTTCTCCTTCCTCATTCTAACAAACAGTCTTGTCATCACCAGTTCTGTAGCTATTCATAACATTGTCAAAATTTGTTTGCTGGTTAACTTCGCTAACCCGGCCAGAATCACAGGTTTAGTTATCTCGCGATTATTCTCCTGTTATGTGTTGTTACATGTTCGTACAACACGTTTTCTGAGTTACTTTCCAGAATAAAGCTTAAGCGGCTGCTAGCCAGGGACTGTACAACTGGTCGTTACTAGTGTAGCGATCTGGCCAAAAAATTTCTGTCAAAGTTTCATTTCCTTGGATACACCGAGAAGGTAATACATAATCTTTCTGACTTGCTATTCCTGTTAGTCATTTATTTCCATTCTGGTAGTCTGAATCTATGGATTTCGCTAGTAATTATAACAATGCTGATAATTCGCAAATGCAATCAACCAGATAATCAAACAGTGATTGGCATTCATCCATTTGGCTTTACTCCGCTCAGCTCGTATAGCCCCATCCCCTTTTGTCTGCGGAAAGTTTATTTCCAGATGTGTCAAGGATTCTACTGACAGAGACGGAAAGTTTATTTCCAGATGTGTCAAGGATTCTACTGACAGAGACATCACGTACACTACGCACGCTTTCGCAAATCAACTTACGATTCATTCAGAAATCAACTTAAAATGTGTTCAAAAACAAACAGGGATGCATTTCAAAATCATTTCAATAATCGATAGACCAACGTGCACTGGATGCTAAGCACTTTGTGAAACAAGCTTTTTTCCCTCAAGAATATAAATTTGGCACCCCCTTTCCCAGGTAGCATCTAGCTGCTTGCTATGACTGCTTCCACAGCCAACAACCACACTTCTGTAGCCAGAAGCGGGAGCATCAACCGCTCAAACACGACTCAACTGTGCATGTGCATTGAGCCCGCTCGTAACTGCTAAAACGAATCTAATGCAAACATTTGTGACTTCACACTCATCGGAGGCAATTTGCTGTTATGAAGCAAAGCCTTTGACACGTTTTGCTGTTGGCACATGCTTGCATGAGCACTGTGTGTCGTCATCGTCGTATATGGCACATTTCCTTTGCAACTTAAGTTATTTTCATTTTTTTCTCTAATTTATGTTTTATAGTTGAAGTGTTGTTCTGCAGTAGTGGGATACAGTAATATCCTTTGTTAGATTTTCGGTTCTTACCAGTCAAAATTACAAAAATTTAACAGAAAACTAAAACACTGGAATTCTAAAAAATTCCCATGTTTTTCCCAGTTTTGTCCACAGATGAAAAAATTCCTGAATTTTTCCCAGATCTCTTGGTTGTCCCGGGTCGTATGCACCCTGGTAAATATTGTGTTGCAGATGTTACACCTTTCTCCACTTGCGATCCAATTTTACAATGTTTATCTGTAGTTCACGATTTGCAAGTATGCAATCTATGATGCTTAACTGCAAGATAACTAGAACTTCAAATTCGAAAAAGGCAGCTGATACATACACTGACAGCGTCGTGCCACTTTCACCTGGGTGGTGCCTAATTTCAGGTGGCGGGTGGCGTCTAGCTGATGGCTGGTAGCTGCTGCATCGTGAGGAAACGTTTGAGGGTTAACTGTTCTGATTGCGATGAGCTGTCCTGCGGAATTTTTTCTGGAAGTATTTGTTATTACTGGTGGGTAGAAAGTGAAGCGAATTATCTTTGATGTTCAATCATACTCGTTCATTACTTTAGACAATGGCTGAAATGTGGTCAAAAAAAAAAAGAGATAAAGTCGGACGCGAACATGTGACTATAAGTTTAGAATGCACAATCATTACCACTAGACCACAGGCTCACACCACACAGCAACAACTTGAAAGTAGGCAACAAGTCGTATCAACATTTCCACATCTTACAGTGTTGCCAGATTGTGCAGATGGCCGGACTTAGCGTTGTCAGGGGCGGTCGGATTTATTGGCCACCTTAAGTGAACGACTTGGACTTAGTCTCAGTGGCGGCCGGAAGGCGGTCAGTTTTTATGTCTAAGACTTCACATCAAACATTTTATGTGCCCCTGAAATCTTAAAGAGAGGTGTAAATGGCTGGTCTTCTGGACTCATAATTTTTCTAAGTGGCTGATCCTCAGTGTTAGGTTTTGAATGAGAGTTTAATGCTCTGTGATTTAAGAAAATCATGGCACATTCTCACAAGTAACAATTCATCTTGTGTAAAAGGAAATTTACTTTGAATGTAACATTTCTCAAACTACCATTCGCAATGTTTTCCCACGACTTGTTAGAAATATTAAGATTTGTGATGTTACACTCACCAAAATGAGGCCCATGAGGAAGACACAACAAAAGCAGTTTGTTGTTACAAAGTATGGCATAGCCTTTGACACATTTTAGTGTCAGCAGACACTCGTATGTGCGCTGTGTTTTGTTGTTGTAAATGGGTGAATTTTCTTTATAGTTAAAGTTTTATTCTGGTATTATTCTCTTGTTTCTGTTTCATTGCTGCAAAAATATTCTGCAATAGTGTACTAAAGTAAATTTCTTTGTTGGAGTATAAGTTCTTACAAGCCAAAATTACAAAAATTTAACTGAAAACTAAAACAATGAAAAATCCCACAATTCTAAAAAATTACCGGGTTTTCTCCGGATTTCTCCCAAATGAAAAAATTCCAGTATTTTTGCAGATTTCCCTGGGCGTATACACCCTGTTACACAAGGAACAAACATTTCATTGATTAATATGTCACAGAAGAGAGAAAAAAGTGATGGCGAGTCATTAAAGTGCCATGAATGGTCCATTCACTCATTATCAATCACTATGCATAACACTGACATGAATCAGCACTAGATTTACAGTGGCTACTTATTGCTATGGTGCACAATACTATTATTATGTGGGTAAAGTTGGCAATCAGCATAAACCTTCCACAGTGGCACAAAGTCAACTGACTTTCAATGACCAGAGAGGACCAAGTCAAAGTATGCAATCGTACTGCTCCCAGTGTAGATGTGGGTCCTGGGTGCAATAAGCTTTGAGACGAATCCTTCTTCAAAGCTAATAAAATACACACACAAATAACTAATGAGACAGAATTGCTAGATAATACTTACCTAGAGGAGGCAAAATGTATAGTACTGCAAACAGAAACTTATGAAAGTAAAAGGGATTCACTACTTACTTAGCTTTTGAGACTAACCGTTCCCTTTTTTTTTTTTTTTTTGAGAAGAGAGTAATGTTTTGGGGAAGGTTAAAAAAGCCAGGCCACTCAGACACCAGGACGAGACACACCCACTTTTGTCTTCCCTTAGTCTCATTACAAGTGGATTTCTCTCATTTTCAGGGTTGATCGACTTTGCCTTCCTTTTTAACCTTCTACAACATATCCCTCCCTCTGAAGACAGAACTATTAGTTCCAAAGGGACAGCTGGGAGGGAGAGACAGAAAGCAGATGGTGTAGGAATGTGGCACCAATGATCTTGCACTGGTGCTGTTTGTGGGAGCTGTGAGAAGCACACAATGAGAAGGAGAAGTGGACTGGGAGGAGGAGATGGGGCACATGAAGAGGAAGACTGCAGAGAGGAGAGTGTGAGTGCACAATGAGTGTAGTAGGAGGTGAGGGGAAAGAGGTAAATGGTGGCTGTGGAGACCAGGGAATGGGGTGAAGGGGCCTACAGAGATTGGGGATTGGGGCCTCAAACAATGAGGTATTGGGAAGAGTGGGAAGGTATATATGGCAAATGATGATAAGCAGCCACTAAATTCAAACATGTTGTTCCTCCATTGGGTGTCAGTTTTTATCTTTGACAGAGTTTGGCAGTGGGCATTCAGGCTGACAGTGGCTTGGTGGGCATGGCCACATAAAAGGCTGCCCAGAAGTGAGGGCAGATTTAGTATATGACATAACTGCTTTCACAGGTGGCCTTGATTGTGAACAGATTGGACATGCCTGTGATGAGAATTGAATAAAATGTACTTTGTGGGTGCATAGGTCAGGTCTTGCACTTGGGTCTTCCACAATAGTATGCCCCATGCGTAAACACGTTGGATGCAGGGCCAAAACACTCCATATTCATTCTCCCACAGCCTCAACACCTCTCGAAGGTGCTGTGTACATGTTTAGTTTATCCCTGCTTTTACATTCCCAGAATTTACATTTTTCCACCGTTTACGACATTTTTTTATTCGTCCTGTTAAACTTCCTGTGCCCACAATGCTAATCTGTACCTGATTCTGCATCAACATATTTATATTTTTCCCATGATTTATGCATTATGAAAAAATGTTTGCGGAGAAAATATGATGTTGGCCGTCCAGTAGTGTTTACAAATATTAAGTGGATAAGTTTCTTGACACCAGGGCACTCTATGCAGCAGATTTGAACCAGTAAACAAGTACAAGTTGTAACAATTCGTACTGTATCTCCTGCTGTTGCCAAGCTCTACTTGGTGTGGTGGCTGATGGGAGTAACTAGGTTCGTTCGAATGAAAATATCTTGACCAAACACAACCATTTCCAAACTGTCTCTACTGCACAAATGCAGTTTTGCGATTGTTTTGATCATCATGACACCTTTATCAAACCATATTTAGCGTGTTTCACCATATGGCCACGTGGAGCACTAGTTGGCACTGTCATTCACTTTGTGTTGCTCAAATGTTTTTAGTGTAAACACAGTGCCAGTTACATATTGTATTCATGGTGACCAATTTGTTCTCATTGTTAAGTGTAATATTTACATATGTATTTTTTGAGGTGTTACACAAATAAACAATGTGAGTGATTTTGTGTGTGTGTGTGTGTGTGTGTGTGTGTGTGTGTGTGTGTGTGTGTGTGTGTGTGTGGTCTTCTACATAACTGATGAGGCACAGTATCTGATAACCTCCAAAAGACTATTACAGTGCAAGAGATGCAGAATAACACACATGACAGAATAATGAGAGGTCACTATTTATTTTCTGACTAAAAAGATACATGCAACAGTACATTTAACTGAACTATTGTACACTGAGGTGATAAAAGTTATGGGATGCTGACTAATATTGTGTTGAACCGCCTTGTGCCCTGCGTAGTGCAGCAACTCTACGTGGGCATGGACTCAACAAGTTGTTGGAAGTCCAATGCACAAATGTTGAGCCATGCAGTGTGTACCGCCATCCAAAATAGCAAAAATATTGCCAGTGCAGGATTTTGTGCACGAACTGACTTCTTGATTATGACTCATAAATGGTCATTTGAGTTCATGTCTGAGAATCTGAATGGCCAAATCAATCATTCGAGTTGTCCAGTATGTTCTCCAAACCATTCGCAAACAATTGTGGCCCAATCACGTGGTGCATTGCCATCCATAAAATTCCATTGTTCTTTGGGAATGAATGGGTGCAATAGGTCTCCAGGTAGCCAAACATAACCATTTCCAGTCAACGATCAGTTCAGTTGGACCAGAGGACCCAGTCCATTATGTGTAACCACATCCCACACTACTATGGATCCACCACAGCTTGCACAGTGCCTTGTTGATGACCTGGGTCTATGGCTTCATGTGGTCTCTCTCACACTTGAACCCAGCCATCAGCTCTTAACAACTGAAATCGGGGCTAATCTGACAAGGCACGAGCCCAATAGAGAAGCTGCAGGCGATGTTGTGCTTTTAGTAGAGCCACTCATGCCTGCCATCTGCCGTCATAGTCCATTAACGCCAAGTTTTGCTACACTGTCCAAATGGATATGTTCGGCACACTTCCCACATTTGTTTCTGTGACTATTTCATGCAATGTTGCATGGTTGTTGGCACTGACAACCCTACACCAACATTGCTGCTCTTGGTATTTAAGTGAAGTCACCAGCCACTGTGTTGGCAGTGGTGAGAGGTAATGGCTGGAATTTGGTCTTCTCAGTACATTCTGGACACTTTGGATCTAAAAATACTGAATTACGTAACAATTTCCGAAGTGGAAAACCCCATGCTAGCTCCAACTACCATTCTGCATTCAAAGTCTGTTAATCCGGGTCGTGTGGCCATAATCACATTGTAAACCTTTTCACAAAGATCACCACTGCACACCATTCTTATACCTTGTGTACATGATAATACCACCATCTACACGTGTGCATACTCATATTCTCTGGCTTTTGTCCTCACTTCAAAGTACAATCGTATCAATCAAGGGAAAATCTTGGATGGTATAATGGTAATATGAAAAGGATAGATGGTACTCCTCACATAGTGGAGGTATTGAGTGACAGAACACACACACACACACACACACACACACACACACAAAATGACTACCAGATATTATCAGCTATTGGACTAAGTCTTTCATCAAATGTGGACAAAACAACTAGCATCTTTCCCCACTCCTACCCTGCAATCACTCCCACTTCCTGCTCCACACTTGTTCTGTACTCCCACTGCCCACCTCAGCGAAGATCATTGTTCACCTTAGACACAACTATAGTTGGGCCTTAGTTACCTGACACAATATTGGGCATGTGTGTGAGGGTCTTGCAAGTGTTAATGTTTGTATGTTTTGTTTTGTTTATGTCTGATTAAGGACTCAGTTCAACAGCAAAGTAATATCTAGCAGTCCTATTCTATGTGCCTGTGTGTCACTCAGTGCTTCCTCTAAGTGGCAAGTAGCTGCCTCCTCTATGTGGCGAGTAGCATTTATCCTTTTCAGTATAATGAAAAGAATAGTTGCTACTCATCATATAGTGGAGGTGCTGAGTCACAGATGTAGACAATACCTCATTACCTCTGTATTTGGTGAGTAGCATTTCATCCTGGATTTTCCACTGTTTGGTTTACCCTTTCCATGTGGTTATAGAATCATTTCAAATACACATGATTTTGAACTGACCTGAAATTCTCAGGAGAACAAATTGGAGCATAAATTGTGGTCAGAAACTGCAGACGCACTTGGATTTCAGTCTGATGTGAGTAGAGGCTGTTTTTTGGTCCCTCCTTTGTGTACACCTTCAAATTGTTGAAGAAGCATTCCATCATGTTGTGCTCTCTTTCTGCCCAAGTAGTCACCTGGTGAGTGTCCATTCCACGGAACTGTTGGAATGAGCCAAACAGCTTAGGCAAGAGTCGTAACGATACCACTACAGACCTGCAACAAAGGCAGAAAGCAGCATTCAACAAACATCCTCACAGAGCTGTCCGAGAGGCAGTTGCAGCTTACTTTATGTTTCTGTTGACACAGGCCACTGCTCCTGACATTAGGAAATAGACTTTGGCCAAAACAGAAGAAATGCCAATAATTCCTGAGAGGTATTTGCAGCAAAATCTTCTCCCATTCCTTTCTATTAAAAATTGAATACTCATAAACAAATAAACACAAAATGAGCAAATTAATGTAAACACTGAACAAAAAAACAAACATGGAAAATAGCAAGGAAAGAGGACTTACAGTCTATAGAGGACATACAGTCTATAATCATCAATTATAAAAAAACACTGACCGTGCAATTTAAAACATTGATAAACTTACAATGTACCTTCAAACTTCTGAAAAACTACTATTCTCTCTCTCTTTTAAGCAGCAAAAGTAAATCTTACAAGTGACAAGCAACCACAAGTAAACTGCTTTAACCTCTGTCACATACAAGGTACAGCAGTGCATACTTTAAGAAACCACAGAAAGAGAGAGATATAAATGCAAATATACATTAAAGTAACAGGAAAATTAAAGGTCATTTGGGATAAGAACTACATCCACGAGTGACATCAGTTTAAGTCACAGATAGGAGATGGGGGCAAATCAGATGAAAAACCAATAAATATCTGCTACATCCAATGTCCCCGCACAATATACAATGCAAATTTTAGTCTCTATCATTTCCTGCAATGTTTTCATTTCTTCCAAATTCACTAGTGCTGTCTGTAGCACTGCTCCTCCTCCTGGTCTGAATTTTCAATAGATTTCTTTCTCCTTCTTCATCTCTTCTAATATTTATTTATTTTTTACTTTATACACCCATATAATTTTAGACCCTTTGTATAGGACGACATTTTAACATATCTTCACCTTCACATTTTAAGCTTTCCAATAGCCAGTCCCTTCAATGTATTGCCACACTTCAAGCATTCTGTTCCAAACATCTGTTTCTCTATTCTAGGGCAAGATATTTCACATTTATCGACCAACTTGTTTGATTGCACATCCATTCATTTAATCGTTTCTTTCATGTCTTCTGCTATGATGCTGTTGGACAGTGTTTCCATTTTGTAGAAGCATTTGGTGTATTATTTCCATCTACCTGTTCCTTCACCCAAGTTTACGGTGGTAACACGTGTGTTCGTGTTACTGTTAATTTTCTCTCACACCTTTCTGCTAATATCATTTCTCAATTATCTATGAAGCTGACAAATTTTCTCCGGTTGGCTCTGAGCACTATGGGACTTAACATCTGAGGTCATCAGTCCCCTAGAACTTAGAACTACTTAAACCTAACTAACCTAAGGACATCACACACATCCATGCCCGAGGCAGGATTCGAAACTGCGACCGTAGCAGTCGCACAATTCCGGACTGAAGTGCCTAGAACCACTTGGCCACCACAGCCGGCAAAGTTTCTCAGGTCTCAATTATTTCATTATTTAATATTTATCGCTCCTCTAACATGAAACATGTTAGGCATTTCAAAGCAACACAGACTAACACAAAGCATCTTTTACTAGTAATTTCAAAGTGCCCAAGTTTGAGTTAAGTTATAGTAAATATCCTGAAGATATCTCATCCACAATTCACTTAAAACTTCTGGGATAAGGAGTATTTTTCATTCCACATTTGGAAAGATCAGATTTCAAATATGTCTCCAGTTTTCTATTGGTTTCCCTAAATCCCTTCAGGCAAATTCTAAGAAAGCGGAAGAATCAGCAGTGATTTAATGGTACAGCAATGCAGAAGGCAACAGGAATCATTACATTAAAAATACAAATTGGAAACTGGAAATAAAGTACCGTTAAAAATGACAACATGATCACTTCTCATGCAAATAATAATAATAATAAATAATGCATAGATAAACTAATTCCACGATCTGGGTTCTAGATGTATGTGGATCGCAAGGGGAGTGTTATTGGGAACAAAGTGAACAAGTACTTTACAATGAAAGAAGCACATTTATGAAAATAACTGAGAAATGTGAGATAGAAAAATTGATGCTATGAAAAGGTAAAATCTGTAGTACAAGCCCACATCCTGACTATTGGCCAGACCGCAGATACAGTGGAGCATTTCTACTCACCGAGGCACTAGGAGTGGTGGGCCCCTCACATCGGCTGCATTTTGTGTCATCACCCCCCCCCCCCCCCCCCAAAAAAAAAGGTAATCATTTTGAAGTCACACTGAGTGACCCAGCACCACCCCCAAAAAAGGTAATCATTTTGACGGCACACTGAGTGGATCCAGGACCACCAGGAGGGACTGGAATAACGAAAAATACCTGTACCTACCTGGTACTGAACTTGGGACCTTGAGGGTCAGAGTCTGGCACTCCACCCACTAGATCAGCACAGTCTCAAGACTAATATTATTAGTTCAGGAATTTGTTTTTCTCCATCAGTTCTTGTATGATCAGAAAATTATTGTCATTCAAATGAAAATTATGGGAAATGAAAACCTGACTGCACAATTGTTCATTCCCTTATAACAAGCCAGTGAAAATGATGCAATGACAATATATGGGGGAACTTAACAGTCTAGAAAAATTGTGGAAATGCATGAAAAATATGATAGCCACAAGAGAGGGAAATGTAAGTAAAGGAAAAGAAGACAAAATTAGAGAATAAGGTAGATCTGGGAAAAGGAAAATCAGAGGAAAGGTGTTTCAAGTTTTGAGACACATTCAGACTAGTTATTAGTAACATATTCTTCAAAAATCATGAAACAAACAGGTAAACCTCCAACAGTTAAGGATGGACAGGAAGATGTCAGCCATATAGAAAGTAACAGCTTGGCAACATTTAAGCAGAGTCAGTTTCATTGCACACACTATATTTTTGCAAGCACAGTAGAATACCACTACTGTTAATCAGTTGGTGTGGTATCCAATCAACATGATTGGCACTCACACTTGATGAAGACATGAACTGGTGTGCAAGTTGTGACTAAACCTGCAAAGTGTACAGAAGTGTGTTACTATAAAAGAGGAGGAGGACTTTTTCACGAAACAATTTTCTACTGAGAGCTGCTATGCATGTTTCATTAGCTTTGCAATAACAAAATTCGAAATGTATAGATTGTTATTCACCACATGGAAGATGTGTTGAGTGCAGACAGGAACATATCACTTTGGTGAAATGATGTGTTGAATGATCACCAATAACACCACGACAGTTCATTCTCGTAATGAGTTTGGAATGTTATGCTGTACAGGAATTAGTTTTTTTTTTTTTTTTTTTTTTTTTCATTTGATCTAGTGTGGAAAGGAGGCAGCATATCTGCAAGCTAGGATGACAATGGCAGTATTGACAAGCTCTGCAACACATGCTAGTTGGCAGTTTATTCCCTGTCAAGTATCATGTCCTGGAGATGGCATGGCAGAAGGACACTGGTGACAATCGTGATGATGTCACCGATTCCTCGAGAGTTTTAGGGGTCATTTTCTAGGTTTTATTCACTTATTATATACGGCTTCTGTCACACACACTCAATCTTGATGTATTGAGCAGATACAATGTTACAGTTCATGTTTTTTGGCTGTGTAGTAACAGTAGTTCAATTTAATCTGATTGCCGAAGCTGTATTTCTACATAACTTTCTACAAAAGTTGGATTTACAATTTCTAGCACAGAAGAAGGTGCGGAGGAGTAGTAGTCCATATCTATGTTGAGTTACAAGATTACTTTGGCTCTTGACTGGAAGTACAGCAAGTCAGGATTACTAATTTACAGTAAGGACTGAAAAGTTACAAATTAAATAACACAGGAAGCAGGTGCATTTCATCTTCGAGACCATAACAGAAGTCTAGCATTTCTGTGCTGGAAAATTCAACATGAATTTAGTAAGTGGTAGTAAATATCTACAAGCAGTTATTTAATTTGGATTACATCACAGCACTTGGAAGCAATAAGTCATAGTGCATTACAATGACGTTTCATTCTGGCACCCTAATTGATGGACCTACAATGCTGTTGTGTTAGGAAAGTGACAAAATTTGGAGAAGAATAAATTAAAGAGAAGAGAATCATGATTTTGGACAAAGGTTTCATTGGAATACATAGCTGCTGTTCTTAGGAATGGAGATCAACAGTCAAGATTACCCACCAACACAAAAGCAGTTCAACAGCATTACAACTGTCTAGTCAATGAGCAAATATCAATTTTTTCGACTACAATTTCGAAAGAAGAATTTTAGTAGTCTATGAGACAGGAGATCTTCATTCATGACATAGGAGAACTTCAATTATGTCACCAGTGCCACAACAACTTAACAACTTCATAGCAGTAGTCATGGATCACCTCTGTGGCTTGTTAACTGACAGCATCTACTTCCGCTGTGTCCCAGCCTCCAGTCATGCAATACACTGCATAGGTCGTGCTATCTGTCAGCATCACAACCTCGTGAGCACCGCAAGAGATTCAGTGAGCTGTATGCAGTCTACGTTGAGGTATCTTTGTGGCTGATGGTAGTGCTGGTGTTTGCATTGTGCAGTGAAATGCAAGGGGTTTGACAAAAAGACTTTGTGGATGTAGTGGAGCCTAATGGCCGCTAGTGTTACTGTAGCACACTAATTTTAATTATAAATGTATTATTGTAGTCATTTTATGCCCATGCTGACATAAAGCAAGGCGATGGATCTACCGGAGAGGTTTAAGAAATTTATTGAACAATTAAATGCCAATATAAATGATATTGCAGGATCAAATGCAGATCTGAAAAGGGAATTAACTGCTAAAATAAAAGTTAAAGGAGGTGAGTTTGCAGCTACAGCACAGCACTAGTAAAACTTAAGATTAGAGCTGCATAAGGAGAAATAGGAGATTAATAATAAAATAACTCAATTAGAAAAGACACAGACCACCTCAACAGAGAAGATACAAGGGTTGCCCAGAAAGTATTGCATCGCATTTTTTTCTCAGCTGAAAATAATGTTACAAATGTGACACATTATGTATGAAATTATTTGGTGTCTGCTGGGTGAGAGTGCCAAATTTCCATCACTTCAGACAAATGGTGTCTGTAGATTATGTATGTTACAAGCAATGTGCCATCATTGAATTTTTCATTGCAGAGAAAGAAACTGTGGGGAATATTCACAAACACTTGTGCAGAGTCTATGGAGCATAAGCTGTCAACAGAATTACAGTTAGTCACTGGGCACAGAGGGGACGGTCATCAGAAGGCAGTTCGGCGGAGTTCAACAATTCACAGCACTTGGGGAGACTATCAATGGCTGTCACACCTGACCTAGCTGCCTCGCAATTCCACTTGTTCAGGCCATTAAAGGATGCCATTTGTGGAACACATTTTGAGGATGATGAGGTGGTGGTTCACACAGTGAAGCACTGGCTCTGCCAACAGGACAAGGACTGGTACTGACAGGGCACACATGCCCTAGTTTCGTGCTGGAGGAAGGCCATAGAATGGGATGGAGATTATGTGGAAAAATAGGGTGTGTAGACAAAACATCATTCTTTCATGTGTGTAATTCTCATTACATTCAATAAAGAATTGTTGAAGAAAAAAATGTGGTACATTAATTTCTGCGCAACCCTTGTATATTCTGACATAGCTAGACGGTCTGATTGTGGCACACATCCATTAACTACAGAGTTTGCAGAATTAGATACAGAGTGAAAAATAAACACTTGGCACTAGCGTCAGGTTAAATATTTCAAAACGCGTACAGATTTATGCCAGGTAGCATTTGTCTTTCCCAACTTGACATATTTGGAGTGGTGTAATAGGGTTTCCTTTGAACCGAAGGTTTAAACTGGAGTGAAGTTGGTAACTAACAAACCTCTCACCAAAAACAGTGGATAATAAGATTATCTGATTTTGCTACAAAATTGCAACTGAATTGGTAGAACACGTATTTGTCAGTATACTGTGAACAGTGAACTGGGACAGTGTTATGTGTTTTTACCTTTGCACTTTATGTTATACCCAATAGTAATTTCGAGAAGTTTAAAAAGAAACAACTTTATATTTGAAGTTGAATTCAGATGATCTTGTGCACAAATTAAATATACTGAGATAATTTGGGCTGCTAAGAGTATCGAAAATGTTATCCTGGGATGATATTTTCAATGCCAGAAACTCATAGGGATGATTGTTGAGTGTCTTTAGCCTCAGGTAAGCTTACATTCTGCGTGGACCAAATGGATTGACACCCACTAGGCACAGTGTTGTCTGCTACATTGTCTAAGATTTAGATTTGCATACAGCTGTGTCTTACATTTTCACTGTATTCTTGAAAAATATAATTAAACTATCCTATATCTTATAAACATATAATGAACATGGCTACACAGAAAGAGATTACGAGCAATAGCCTGCAGACTTTTGGCAAAAAGAAGGGTAAGAAATGTAGATTACCAAACTTAAAAACCTATGTATATGCGCAGAGCAAAATAAGTACTTTACATACAATGGGTAGGTTATGACATACGGTTACATTTATATCTGGATTTGTTAAGATAAATGTAAAGGAAACACAGTAAGAAATGATATATTAACAATATCAGGATATGAGATGCCTCTTGCAAGAGTATGAAAACACTGTGCATACAAATAGAAGTTTGTTTTGGTTAAAGGTGCGTTATGAAGAAGAATCTCTAGCTGATGGCATATTCTACAGAAAGGGAATTCAACAGGCCTCCCCCTATGAAACAAACCCGACATTCAGTGAACACAGAACTGAAGGTGTACAATTTCCCTTTTTCCCCACCCCCACTCACAGTATAACAGATAAGGAATACCGACTCGTCAGAGTGTAATGTTTTACTGAAAATCCACAACACTGGTCCAATATTCAGCTGTCACTTCCATTATTGATATTAAGTATGTGATCAGCAGACAAGCTACAATACCTAAGTGAATTGTTTACTGGTTGTTAGCACCATCATGTTTGACAGGGGAAATAAGGGAAGTATTCAATTATTTATAAATTATAAGCAATAAATAAGTGTGTACGATTCTCAAAGATACACATTGAACAGCCAAAGAAACTGGTACACCTGCCTAATATTGTGTAGGGCACCTGCGAGCACACAGAAGTGCTGCATCTGAAGTAGTGCTGGAGGGAACTGACACCATGAATCCTGCAGTGCTGTCCATAAATCCATAGCAGTACCAGGGGATGGAGATTTCTTCTAAACAGCACATTGGAAGGCATTCCGGATATGATCAATAATGTTCATATCTGGAGAGTTTGGTGGTCAGTGAAAGTGTTTAAACTCAGAAGTGTGTTCCTGGAGCCACTCAGTAGCAATTATGGATGTGTGGGGTGTCACACTGTTCTGCTAGAATTGACTAAGTCTGTCAGAATGCACAATGGACGTGAATGGATGCAGGTGATTATACAGGATGCTTACATATGTCACATGACAGAGTCATATCCCGACATATCAGGGGTCTCATATCACTCCATCTGAACACGTCCCACACCATTACAGAGCCTCCACCAGCTTGAACAGTCCTCTGCTGATATGCGGGGTCCATACCTGTACACATCCATCTGCTTGACAACTTTAAACAAGACTCGTCTGACCAGGCAACATTTTTCCACTCATCAACAGTCCAATGTCAGTGTTGACAGGCCCAGGCGAGATGTAAAGCTTTGTGTTATGCAGTCATCAAAGGTACACAGGTGGGCCTTCATCTCTGAAAGCCCATATCAATTATGTTCCGCTGAATGGTTCACACACTGACACTGGTTGATGGCCCCAGCATTGAAATCTGCCACAGTTGGTGGAAGGATTGCACTTCTGTCATGTTGGATTATTCTCTTCAGTCATCATTGGCCCCATTCTAGGAGGATCTTTTTCCAGCCACAGTGATGTCAGAGATTTGATGTTTTAACGGATTCCTGATATTCGCGGTACACTTGTGAAATTGCTATATGGGAAAATTCCCACTTCATCACTACCTGGGAGATGCTGAGCCCCATCACTCATGCACTGATGTAACACCACATTCCAACTCACTTTAATCTTGATAACCTGCCATTCTATCAGCAGTAGCCGATATAACAAATGCACCAGACACTTGTTGTCTTACATAGGCGTTGCCAACCACAGCGCTATATTTTGCCTGTTTACATATTTCTACAAGTTTCGTTGGCACTTCAGTGTATGAGTTAATTCAGAGCTACAGCAGCACATAGCTAAGTAATTAGTGATTATGTACAGAGTGGTACAATGTATACAGTACAGAAGGAAGCTCAGAAACCAAGTGCAGATTCAGAATACAATAACAGTATGTTACCTCAGAATATATATAAAAAAAAAAGGAAGGTAGTGTTGTTAGCAAAGTAGATGAACCTACCCAAGTTTGATAATCTAGTCTGTATGTTAAATTAATGATTTAATGACTTAAGTATCTGAGCTTTGTATGCTAGTCTTCATTCATGGAGCAATAAATAATTAATTAAAGAATGTTTGACAATAAAAAGTTATTAACTATTCAAAATATGTGACTCCTCTGGATCAAAGGCAGTCCTACGAAAATTAAAAGCATTATTTACTTCTAAATGTTCTAATGCACCTCGTAAGTGTATGATGAGGAACCCAGCCTAAAATGACTTAAGCAGTGATATTCTTTACTAAAAGTTTTGTGTCAGGGATATTTATACCTCTAGTGGTTGGTTAAGATTGGTGATAGGGTTTCTATAGACTTTTAGGGGATGTTAGCGTCATGACGACGATGAACAAGTCGTCGTCAATGCTAAATAGAAACACACAAATCACAGAGGTTTGTAAGTAATGTCGATAAGGTGCTGGCTGCAAAGTCTGGATCTGCAACGACTAAAATAATTAGAAATCGTTGGTAAAAGTAATATAAATTGTACGTAACTGGTTGCGCAGGATTCTTCTTCGCTGCATACATATAAGCTATTGAGCCTCACACTTAGGCCATACATTACTAAGCACTTCATTAGAGATTGCTTCCTATCAGCTGAAGGCGATGCTACTTTACTACTTGACGTCCCAAGCAAGAGAGGATGAGAGCTCTTTAGAAACTTGCTGGTCGTGACTTGCAGGTCCAATATGGGTCTAATATGGACCATGGTCGATAACTGCAACCCCTAACAAGTGTGGTATCGAACGTTGATACCACAGTTAGCTTAATTCAGTGTAAATAATTCAGCTAGTTTTCCTACTTTGGATTACAAATGGGAAATAATAAATGGAGTGTTTGGTGTGGCTAACAAAGCCTGAGCTACTTTAATAATTTAATTAATCAAATGGATGGAATTACTATTTATGTTACTTCCTTCTCTGTAAGCTGTCAATAATAGGGGGTTAGAACCAATTCTTGGAGCCTGTGGAACTGAAGCCAGGGGTGACAGTTCTGTAGGATTGGTGATTATCTCCACTTTCCAGTTCCCCAGTGAAGTACCTCCCATGGAGGGATCCTTGGGGTGGGAGGTGGGATGGTTATCTATTTTCTCAGGACTGCCCAAGAGGCAGAACAAAAGCAATTTCCAGAAGTAGTTAACAAATGGCAAAAATTTTACTAGTCCTAATAAGTGTTGAACACTTATCTTGAATAACACAAGTATTGTCGATTAAAAAAGATATGCGACATTGATAAATGATCACAATTTGTAAGGAGTGTAAGTCACTATGAGAATCTGTATCCATATTAAATTAATAATGATACTGTAGGGATGAATATATATAACTTGATCAATTAATGCTAGGTCAAGGCCAAGATATAGTCATAGAATTGAAGATGCCACATTTTTAGAGTTGTCAAAACAAAAGTCAGATGAAACAATATTTATTACAAAGGAGGTATGTTATGCAAAAAGACTAATAAAAAATCTGCGCATCAAGTGGCTGCAGGAGAACACACTTCTCAAAGCATTTAAATTTGCAAGCTTTCGGAGCCAGTGGTTCCTCCTCCTGGCAGAAACTGATGTCTGAGGGGAAGAATCCAGATGCCACATGTAGTGAAACAGGCAACAAAATCATGACTTATCATGTTGTAGGGCATGCTTTTCCACAAGATATTGTATGTTGTCAGTATACACCTTCTGCCTACGCCCATTCATCCTAACTGATAACTTTATGGCAGTCACACCAGTGTAAAAGGCCAAACAGCATTTGCATTAACAGCTGACATACAATGTGTCTTGTTACACATGTGGCTCTCCTTTTGATAATATATGTTTTACCAATTATGGGCTGGTGTAGCTGATGACAGGAGGTTGCATGGGGCAAGTCTTACAGCAGGGATGGTCACAGGGGTACGAGGCGTGGGGTACGGAAATGGGTGAATATTGGGAGGGCGGCAAAAAGCTATTCTAGGTGTGGTGGGCAAAATGTCACGCACAATAGACCTCTTTTGGTGGCATGATTTTAGGAAGTCACAGCACTGTTGAAGTAGCTGATTAATACTTTCAAGACCAGAATAACACTGAGTGACACGAGGTATACTTCTAATTCATTTTTTGGAGGATTCACCACTACCAGGATTGGACATGATGGCCAGGGACATTTGCTTTTCAACAAGGCTGGTGGGGTTATTTATGTTCAGTGAAAGCTGAGGTGAGAATGGTGGTGTGGTACTGTGAAGAGTTTGCATCCAAACAAATATGTTTGCCTTGAATGACAAGGCTGTAAAGGGAGGAAACATTTGACATGGAAAGGATGGCAACTGTAAAAACGTATGTACTGTTGTTTGTTAGTAGGTGTAATTGGGACAGAAGTGTGTAGATGACCTCCAGAGAGGTTAAGGTCAACCAGTTTCCCTACCCTATGGCTCTTTACCTGTGATCGTTCCTGCTGTACGAGTTGCCCTATGCACCCTCCTACTACCACCTATACCAGCCATGTAAATGGCAAAACATATACTATTAAGCTTCACCTGTGAAATGACTCGTCATGTACCAGCAGTAATGGAAACACTGTTCAGCCTTTTATGTCAGCTTGATTACCACCCAGTTTAAGTGGTATAGGCAGAGAGTGTATACTGGTAACAAACATTACCCCATTGAAGAGCTTCCTCTACAACATGACAGTTGCGATCTCTGTGCTTGTTTCACCAGACATACCATCTGAACTCTTCCCCCAAACACTAGTTTCTCAGAACTCTGCAGGTGAGAACTGCCACTGCAGCATGTCCTTGGTTCTCGTCACCCATCTGGCCTTAATTTACATTCTTCGGTCTCAGTATTTTTTGCAAAACTATTCCTTTCTTCATTCCCTTTTAATTTTTTATATATTTTATTTTCAGACCTGTCTATTCCCCCCTGCCCCTCCCTCTACCTCTACCACTCACAATGCATTTAGCTTTCTGCTTTTATTAGCTTTGGCAGTAATCTCTATCTTGTGTATACCCATTTTCCACCTTTAGGTTCTCAGGTTTTCAAACCTTGTCTGGCACAGTCCCCAAAAATCATTTCATTCTCATCCTGCCCAGCAAGTCTTCCCTGACCTGGGGTTCTGGGTGACTTTTCCAAACTCTCCCCCATTTTCTAAATGTCATCATTCCCTTGCCCTCGCTCCTCTTTCTTCTCCTTCAATCATTCTGCCAGTAGAAGCCACTGGCTCTGAAAGATTGCAAATTTAAATACCTTTATATGTGAATTCTCATGCCGCCGCTGGGTGAGTAGATTTTTTTATCCATCCCATTGCATCAGTTTTCAAAAATTGATAATTCTCATTAATATAAAGAAGATATATTAACAGTTTTGGTCATTAAGCTTAAAAAGTGACACGATCAAAGGCACAACTTGTCAAAAAATTTATTTAAAAATGTTAAAGTTGGTTCTAAATGGTCACTGTTTATTGGTGTTTTATAATAGCGATGACACCATTCGCCTTAAGGAGAGAGATTTGTAGTGTGTAACATAACACTTTGGTAGCCATGTGTTGCACGACATGTACCAAAGTGATGAATGATGATCACCATCACGAAAGTTCATTTTACTAATAAGTTTAAAATGATAAGCTGTATGGGAATTTGTTTTCTTGTTTTTGCATGTAACCTGATGGGGAATGGCTGCGGCATATCTGCAAGCTAGGTAAACAAGCTCTGCGGTACCTGCTGGTCAGTGGTTTATTTCATGTCTTTGGATGCCACCTTGGAAATACGAAGCACTCCATGAAAGGACACTGGTAACAATCGTGATGACATCACCAATACCTTGGGAATTTTAGGGGGTCATTGTGTAGCTTTCATTCATTTTTGGTATACGTCTTCTGTCACAGACTTTCAATCTTGATGCACTGAGAAGATACAGTGTTAAGTTCACGTGTGTATTAAAAAGTGCTACTGCTGTCTAATACAAGAAGTTCAATATAACCTGATACCCGAAGATGTACTTCAACATAATTTTGTAGAAAGTTGCAACATTACTTGGATTTACACTTTCTAGCACAGAAGAAGGTGCAGAGGAGGAGAAGTCCATATCTGTATTGTGTTACAACATTATTTTCACTCTTCACAGGAAGTACAGCAGGTCAGGATTATTAACTTACAATGAAGAACAATAAGTTATTTACAATTAACAAATTCAGCACACTGAAAGAAGACTGCTAGATAATATAAAAACAAAACAAAACCACACACACACACACACACACACACACACACACACACACACACACACACACACACACACACACAGAGAGAGAGAGAGAGAGAGAGAGAGAGAGAGAGAGAGAGATATATAGGAAAAAGGAGAGATGCAGATGCAAGTCAAGGACTAGTGAAATTTAAGGCCAAGGTGAGCGAGCCGGTGACATGAATGAAGAATATGTTTCAGGAACATCTGCACAGTATGGAAAAGGCAGTGGTTGTGTAAGAACCCGGATAGCACAGGCTATGCTGCAATCATTGAAGTTAACACATCATGTTGGCTAACATGCTCAACTAATTTGGTAATCCAAATCTCTCTGCCACCTTTTATCAATGGTCATTCATGCAGACTGACACCCTGTTAAGGTCATGTCCACGTACAACACTTAAACAGTGTTCGCAGCTAAGTTCAATTCAATTTTTATCATCACATAACATGCCTTATAAAATCAAAGATTGTGACATAGGTGACTTGTCAGTTTAACACTATATATAACAATACTGAAAATAGACAATAAACTAATAATATATATGGTGTAACATCTTCAAAGAGGTATTTAAATTACAATTATAATGCATTGTCACCATTCATGAAATCTTCTACACTATAGAAACATTTATCTTTCAGATATTTTTCCAGGTCTCTTTTGGTACCTTTTACATTTGGGTCATCCATATCTTTCCATATTTTATTTACAAATTTCATGCCCATATAGTATGGGGTTTTTTCATATAATTTTAAACGATGGGAAGGTAACACGTAGCTCGTTCTATGTCTAGTATCATATTGATGGAAGAAGAGGTTGCCCTCAAAAAGTTGTGGATTTCTTTTCATGAAAGTGGGAGTTTCATAGACGTATATGCTAGGAATGCTCATTAGGTCCAGTTTTACAAATAAAGGTTTGCCGTGTTGCTTTGGTTTTGCTCCCACCATTGCTCGGATGATTCTTTTTTGTAGTGTAAAAGCTCTAAGTAAATCTGTTTTTTTTTTTCAGACCCCCAGAAAATTATACTATACCTAATGAATGGAACAAAATATGCATTATATACAGTTTTTCTTACAGCTAAATCAGTAATACTATACAAGATATTCATAATATATACAAGGCTATTTAGTCGACCCAGTATGTTGTCCACATGGTGACTCCATAACAGGTTTTTATTGACTAACACACCAAGGAATTTGACACAGTCTGCAGTCTCTAATTTTTTATCCATATACTTATTTCACTTATACACTGTGCCGATTGTTTTGTGGTAAAATGAACAATTTCTATTTTTGTAAAATTTAATGTCAAGTTATTGTTTTTGACCCATGCCTCCACTTCCCCAAGTGTTTGTTCAGTATGACGAATGAGGTCTACCACATTTTTAAAACAGACTACAGCTGTTGAGTCATCTGCATAGAGGATAGTATCAGACTGGACCTGACATGGCATATCATTAATATAATATAGAAAAAGCAGTGGCCCTAATATTGAACCTTGTGGAACACCTAATTGAGTGTTTTCCCAGCCAGAGAGAAATTTCTTGCCGTTGATGTTAATAAGTACTCTTTGTTTTCTGTTTGCCAAGTATGATGACATCCAGCTAAGAGATTTGCCTTGAAAACTATAGCGTTCCAATTTTTGGAGAAGCAGGTCATGATTTACTGTGTCGAAGGCTTTGGACAGGTCACAAAAGATGCCTGACACACACATTCTATCATCAAGACATCTGCTGACTTTTATGACTAATTCATTTATTGCATGGATTATGCTGCGACCTTTTCTGAAACCATATTGATTGCCTAAGATAATGCTGTTAGATGAATTGTGATTTTCAATCTGATCACATGCAGCTCTTTCAAATATTTTTGAGAAAATTGGTAACAGTGAGATTGGCCTATAGTTGCCCAATTCATCTTGTTTGCCTTTTTATGCATGTGCCGAACTTCTGCATATTTTACTCGATCTGGGAAACATCCCTCATCAAATGATTGGTTGATTATGAAAGATAGTGGATATGCAATACAGTGACGGACTATTTTTATGCAGATCACATAGCTGCTTTCATAGGTGGTCCTCCCTTTGATGGTAAGATATGCCTGTGAGATATCTGGAGTACATGGTAGCGGGAGAATGTATGAGACAGTTCCTGCATATATTTCTAATTTAAGGATATGAGCCATGGTGCATAGGGTTGGGAGCAGGGGTGATGTCCAGGCTGGCAATGATTTTGCATATCTTTGGTGGATGGAGGTATACCATTGTGGGTGGGGTAGAGGGGACAGCATGTTGATAAGCAGTTGAAACCCAGCAGAGAAAGTGATTTAGTTGCTCCAGTTCAGTGTGGTACTGAGTCAAAATGAAGGGGGGTTTTGTGGCTGGTCACTAGATATGTGGGGAGTGATAGATTACTGGGTAGCTAAGGCATGGAAGATCTGTTTAAGGACAGGGTGGGGAGGGTAATTTTGATCTGTGAAGGTCTCAGTGTGACCCTTGGCATATCTGGAGCAAGACTGCTCATCAGAAATCCATGGCTAGGCTGAAGCGAATAGGCTTCTTGGTGTGGAATGGGTTTGGTGAGAGTCTTTAATCTCAAAGTGCATTGTTTCAGTGGGTGAACACAACTGTAAAGTATGTTGAAGACAACATAGGCCACAGAAGCAAATCCTGATCTGAAGATTTTGTTGCATTACAGTCGCACGTCTTGGCCTCGCTCATTGAACAGTACTCAGAACTCAATAGTGCACCAATACTTTGCTTGTTGGCATAATATTTTAGTACAACAAGGTGTGAAGCTCATTCCCACAGAGTTGCAAAAGGGTGTGTCACAACTGCTTCACCAAGGACATTGAAGAATTGTTCGCACTAAACAGTTAGCATGCTGGCATTGTACTTGGCAGGGCATGGATGCCTACATTGAACAGATGACATCACAGTGTCACACATGCACAGACAACCAATCAGCTCCACCACAGACATTTGCAGCTTTGCCTAAGACTCAACTGCCACGGCAACGAGTGCACACTGACTTTGCAGGACCATTTCGGAACATTTGTTGGCTCATACTGGTGGACTCTTTTAGCAAATAGCGGTGCGTATGAACTCTAGCACGTCACCTAGCACCATTCCAGTGTTGTCCTCAGTTTTTTGCATTCAAGTATTGCCTGAAGTCGTCGTTATGGACAGCAGACCTCAGTTCATGTCATATGACTTTGCAAAGTTTTGTGAACTAAATGGCATTCATCATCTAACAAGTGTTCCATTTTACCCCCAGTTCAAGGGAGGAGCAGAATGCTTCGTATGCACTTTTAAACAACAGATGGCCAAGCTTCGCACTTCCCACACACAGGAACAGGCACTGCAACTGCTTGTCATCACTCCCATGCACACAATGGACCACCACCGGCGGAATTTCTGCACGACCGCTGCCACCGGATGCTGCTTCACTTGCTCCACCCGTCGCAGCATCCGGTGCCACAGATGTTCCACAGGTATCACTTTGTACTGCGTGATCTTGTTCTTTACAGGGTTTATGGCCCACGTCAGCACTAGGAGTGAGGTGAAATCAAGAAATGCATTAGCACATATATTTATCTAATTAGAGGTCCTGATGGTTTGAAGTGCCGTCACCAAAATCAAATTTGCGTTTGTAGTTTGCCTCGGGATTCTGCTGCTCTTATTCTCACAGATTCACGGCCTCACAAGACCACGCAGCCTTGGAGCCACCTGCGGGTGCCGCCACGGCAGCCCAGGATGAGCCTATGGACATAGCACCCTTGCCTCTGCCATCACGCTCCCTGAACCGATGGATCTGGACCCACCATTGCCATTGCCTTCATCACCCCAAGAGATGCTCTCAGGACTACGCAGTGTTTTCGGGAGGGCGTACCTCTGCTCTCGCATGCCAGATAGTGGAGTATGGCTGGGAGTACGCCATCCTCCACAGCTATGACTCCCATCTGATCTCTACGTCCAGCTTCCTGCCTCTTTCGCACTGTCGTTTGCATCTTCAGTACCGACAACTGTGGGTGTCGTTTGCATCTTCAGTACCAACAACGGAGGGGCATTTGGAGGGAGAGTAAACGTGCTGGTGTACGCCTTCACCAGCACACTGGTCGGCACTAGGAAACACTGTATAGCAGGCACTGAGCTAGGTGTGCCTATGACAAGAGAAGCCACGACATGCAGTACATTCAGAAGGACTTTAATGGAATTTGACACCAGCCATGGAAATTTACATATTTATACCAATGAACTTTTGGGAAACATATTTTATATTATGATGGCTGCTATTTGTGTTTTAGAAGTTGTGATAGGAGGATTTGAACTATGAAAGCACAACAATGAGACCATCAAATTTCAAAATCAGTTACTGTGTTATGGTAACACTGCTGTAAAGTGTGTCTTAGTAAATTATATACCTGCTACCTCACGTCCACAGAAGTGGATAATAATATAAATCATTAACCACAAACAGCAACCTGCAAAAACATCTTAAAACTACTCTGGACAAAATCCTGTCATAACTGAAGAGCTATATAATCAACTCGTCTTTAAATTCCAGTTATACAGAAAAAGAAACAGAATCTCAAAAGTCATTTCACATAAAGTTGGCACAAAAACAGAAAATCTCAAGTAATTTACATAAGAACCAAACAAATAAGTCTTTGACAGTCATAAGTAAATTGGGTTCGCATGAGTGCACAATGAATAAAGGTAATGTACTAACCAGTTCTTTGCAAGGTTTTCTAAGCACCCTTCAATAAACTTCATCCGAATAACTCTCTCTGTATTGAAGCACAACAGATTTGATAGTGCCTTCTCTGCTTCTACAGCTAATCCTTCCCCAAGTTGACCCTGCAATATTAAAGTAACCCAGATAAGACACCAGAAATTTAACAAAGTGACTTAAATAAAGGTTGTTATGTAACAAAAGCTAATTCTACATGATGCAAAAGGTTTCAGAGATTGGCAGTTTTAATCCAACATGTGATTCTTCCAAAGTTTTCAGATTTTTTCCTTCTTTTAAATTTTTTTTAAATGGGAGACTAAATTTAGCTGCGTGGTGTTCATAGGCATATATGGCTAAGAGGTAAATGTACGGAAATCCTATGTTCACACTTCTGACCGTACTCTTAATATCTGCATACAGAGTGGCAGTCCTGCTGAGTCTACTCATAATCTAGGCAATGTTAAAAGGTCACATGTTCATTTAACACTGTCTAAATTTCCAATGGGCCACAGCACGACAGCTGCTCTTTTTCCACAATGGTTAGTGTGTGAGTGTTACAAATGTGGTCTTAAGTTTACATTCTGTAAACTACACAAAACTCCTTTCCCTCTTAAGTACGGAGATATCAATTTTTTAACTGTCCAAGAAATAATATTTAGTGGTAAGTTTTTGCAATAAAGCTAGTTCAGAAACATATTGTTTTCCAATAAATGGTATTTCCATTGAGTAAACTCAAACTTAATGTACAATTTGTATCATTTTATCCAGAGTCCTCAATGTATAATCTGTATCATTGTATCCTTAGAGTTACGTTAGATTTTTGCTAAAGTGAATACAGAAGAATTAACATGCATGGTTTCCCACTATACGAACTTTATTAACACAAATATGAACTTATACTGTGAGTGCTAATATTATTTTATAAAATCACTAAATTGATGGATAATACAATCATAATTCTTTCTCTTATCAATATATTTAAACAATGTAGAATAAAAAGAAACAGAAACACACACACACACACACACACACACACACACACACACACACACACATTTCCACAATAAATACAATATCAAGAATGTCAAAACAGCAGGCAGGCACAAAGCACTAAAAAATTAATTTATACTTTGTGACTGGATTTTGACCAAAAGCATTAAAGATAAAAGTAAAGTTATCATAATATGTCTTCAACAGGATAACAAATATGTTACAAAGCTGGTTTATTTTGGGCTACATACATCACACTGTCAGTAATTACCCATTTTGCACAACATATAAGTGACATGACTGTAGGAGCAGTCAATTATATTCTAATTAAAATTACTTTGTGACTGACACTTCTGTGATTTAAGCAATAAGGGCCGGGCATAAGCCAACCACAGCTGTTTCTTGGGCTCGGTGTGCTCGCTATGTTGCCTTCTCTCTGGGTGTGAGCAGCAGAGCCCTGCCAGGTGACACAGCCAGCGGTGGGAGTGGTCCAAGCACAGCTGACTGCAAAGACAGGCACGGAGGGGAAATTCTGGCAAATAAGTAGTGGTTTTTGCACTTTCTGTTGCGCCACAGGAAAACTGTTTGGTGATTTTCATAGATCACTTGCAAATAAGGTAACGCACAAAAATATTGAAAAGAAAAATGTCAGATTCACTCATACAATCATAAATGAACTATTTAGTTAAAAGCTGCTATTCTTTCACAACTTACAGTCTCACATTGTAGTTTGGCTTTGGTGGTCACAGCTATTACAAAGTTTTGGAATTAGGAAACCTACAACAGTTAATTCAGAGGGCTTGGAGAGAAAAATGTGGGTCACTTTACATTGAAGTGAGTTTAGGTCATATGTTACTGTACACGAAACGCAACCATCACACCAAAATTGTTTTTAAGGTTGGAAGGAGAACCAATCTCACAACTATGTGGAGTAAATATAATTAACATACACGCAATTTGCCAGTGTGCACAATAGCCAATGCTGCCTTCATGTACATGCTCAATTCATGTCCAGTGTTTCTGGCTCATAGGCAATTAATCACATCCACACTCTAAGTTGGCATTTCAATTACAGTGTATCGTAACAAGATTAAATGAAATGGAATTGTTTTTTGGACACTTTATAACACAAGCAAAGTACTGGACTGTTAACGGAAATGTTGACAGTTCAAATACACATTCAATCCTTTTTAAGGTTACTGTTATTTTCCTCCAAGAAAACTATGCTTGCACAGTAATGGGGTCATAAAATTAGTAACTCTCATTTTAGTCACTATAAAACTTTTACCAATGTAATAAACTTTTATTATTTTATTTCTAGAGCCATGAATGTAAAACTTCAAAAATTTATATAAATAATTCTTCCTTGGAATTAGTTGTTGATAAATGTATTAAAATGTAATGGGAATTTACTTCACCTAAAGGCATATTTAGAATTGGGATCTGTTAATCATTCTGTAGGCATCAATAGTAGGCAGTAATAGTTATGGACAAGGCCTCTTATCATTTGACTGTCATCAATAAGGCACCTACAGTAACTTTCAGAAAACAGGACTTCATCGAAGGGCTACAACAGCAAAATGTTCACATACCAGACGAATGTAGAGACTGCAAGTTACTGGACCTCCTGGCTCAGAATAAGGCACCTTTACCTCTACACATTGTACATGAACTAGCCATCATACCAATCTCATTTCTGAACTCGTATGGGCCCAAGTTAAGGGTTATGTGGCAGGAAGTACAAAAAATATACACTGGCAGAAGTGGAAAGATTGACAAATGATGTTATGAACCCCACTTTGTTGTCAGACTGACATGTTGTTGTTCAACACACAAAGAAAGAAATAATGAATGCATGGGAAAATGAATGTGTAGTAGAAAATAACACATAACAACTTATTATTTCATTAAATTCTGGGAGCAGTTCTACTGGCTACATAGACAATGGTGAAAGTGAGTGAAATATAATTGCTGTGCATCCATTAGTGGTCTGTAGGTTACCAAATAATTTAGTTGTTTTCACACCAAACAATTTTCTCTGCTTCTTTAGATAATTTGCTACTTTGCAGCATTGGTGTGACTGAGTGTCTCATCTTATTGCTGCTATTCATCTGTAACAAGTGATTAAGTATCTTAACGCATTGCCGTATATATGGCAGTAGTGGACCCCACACTGCCCTCACCATAACTAACAAACACATTGACTACAGTGTGTGTGAGAGCAACGATCGATTGCATATGCACATGGCATGCTGTGTACGAGCCAGCAACTTTGCTCCCCATCACTGCCATCTGTCAGTCACAAAGTAATTTTAAAATAAATATAAAGAGTAAATATGATATGGTTTAGAAATATCAGACCTTTTTAAAGAGCTTGTTTTTGATTTTTCTGCCCACCAAAAACGTTAAACTCTTCCAAGAAGACAAGATTAGACAAATACTTCTGCAAAGAAGCATTTAGGCAAAGAAACCTTTAACGCTTTGGAGAGTGGCCTTTTAGAAGAATACTGGTCCTAGGAAACTGACTGTTTATACCATTACTTAGAGCATTACTGGGATGTATGTAACTGGTGTATCTTCAAGAGTAATATTTACTAAAACAAAGACCAAGCTTCCAGATGATATGTAATTTTCATGCTTACTTTAGTTCTTTGATAGGTTACAAATTTTAAAATAATGGAGAGAGAAAGTATCGTTATCCTTCAAAAGTGTGAGGTGAGTCACTGAGCAATTTCTTCCACTTGAGCTTCCAAAATTTCTTGCTCACTCAACAGACCTTATGTATTTATAGCAGAATTACAGCTGTGAAACCTAATGAGTACACACATGAAATTACGCCAGTATGGTCATATTGGATCAGCAATTCACGACAGATGATGTTATGTTCAGTCAAGGGACATGTAGCGAGGCGTCCATACACTGTTCTCATATGCAATGTGTCCAGTGTTCGAGCAATAGATGGCGCATCATCGAGAAAATTGTGGCCCAACCTATACTCGTGCATGGTCTTTTTAACACTAAGTTGTGTCCTGAGCTATGCTCGGGCTTTGTCTAAAAAGTGTTAACATGAGGCACAATGAATCATTAATGTCTGCCATGCACTTTACAGGTGTTTGCAGAGTGTACATGGGTGTTTGCAGAGTGTACATGTCAATATTTCCATTTTTCCCATTTTCCTAGTTATCTTTTAGTATTAGCAATAAAATAGCCCGTTTCCAGAATTTGGTTTCTGTAACACATTATATGCTTCTCAGAGAGGCTGTGTGTAGATCTTCCTTGCCAAAAACTTTAATTTACTGTCATTTCTAGGTTTGCTTCTGCCTCTGTTTTGGTGTTTCTAAAACTTTAATATGTTTTGCCTCCAATTCTTTTACTTTGTGTAGTAACTTCCCTTTTTAAATATCTCCCATGTCACAATAACCTCCTTTGATGAGAATATTGCATAACTTAACTGGACAAAGAATTTGCTATTTGAACAATTAGTAAGAAAGATTTGTTTAAGGATATATATTTTGTATCCCAGCCTGCTGCATGGCATTAACACAGACATGGTAACAAGTGATGACTGATCAGCCTTTCATATGCTCAGATGGATACATTGTGTTCACAGAGAGGAACTGTTCTTGTGCCATTAAGTTATTGGTGCATACTTTAAAAATCCATAAAATGTAACCTTTCATGGCTGGAATTTCAGACTTATTAAAATATTGTAGGCTACTGCACCATGATTTAATGACTTTCGTGGAGAAACCCGATGTTTCACATCCATATCTCAAGGGCAGTTGAAGCGTATACGAATGCCAAATTCACAACTTGGGTTATTATTAAATTGGGCATTAAAGCTGTCCTCCACATGAGCCTTAAACGCTGGATATTCACAAAAAAATCTGTTCATCCACGGTGTAATATTCCCGAATATATTAATAATAATGTTACAACCTTCTATTAGATTTCACGATTGCATTCAAATCATATCTACTTCTTGCTGATATTTCGGCTGGCATCCAAATAGCCATTTTCAGGTGAATATTATGACTGGAGATTAGTAGTGTGCATCGCCTCAAGTCACATTAATGCCCAAAAAGGAAAACAAGAGTAATCTGCTGAATTACAAGCCCATTTGCAGTAGGTTTTTGGAACATTTACTGGGTTCAAACATTACAAATTACCTCGAAGAAAATGATTTATTCACACAGAGTCAGCACAGATTCAGATAATATCATTCTTGTGAAACACAACTAGCTCTTTATACTCAAGAAGTAATGAGTGTTATTAACAGGGAATATCAAATTGGTTCCACATTTTTAGATTTCCAGAAGGCTTTCGACACCATTCCTCAAAAGCGTCTTCTAACAAAACTGCATGCCTATGGAATATTGCCTCAGTTGTGCAACTGGATTCGTGGTTTCTTGTCAGAAAGGTCAAATTTCGCAGTAATAGACGGAAAGTCATCAAGTATAACAGAAGTACTATTCGGCGATCCCCATGGAAGCATTATGGGCCCTCTATTGCTCCTCATCTATATTAATGACATAAGAGACAATCTGAGTAGCCCTCTTAGATTATTTGCAGATGCTGTCATTTACCGTCTTGTAAAGCCATCAGATGAACAAACTGAATTGCATAATGATTTAGATAAGATATCTGTGTGGCGCAAAAAGTGGCATTTGACCCCGAATAAAGAAAAGTGTGAATTTATTCACATGAGTATTAAAAGAAATCCACTAAATTTCAATTATGTGATAAGTCAAGCAAATCTGAAGGCTGTAAATTCAATTAAATACTTAGGGATTATAATCACAAATGATCTAAATTGGAATGATCACATAGATAATGTAGTGGGTAGAACAAACCAAACACTGTGATTCATTGGCAGAAAACTTAGAATGTGCAACAGGTCTACTAAAGAGACTTCTTACACCATGCCTGTCCACCCTATCCGGGAATATTGCAGTGCAGTGTGGGATTCGCATCAGGTGGGACCGGCCGATGGCATCGAAAAAGTTCAAAGTAGGGTAGCTTGTTTTGTATAATTACGAAATAGGAGAGGTAGTGCCACAGACATGATATGTGAATTGGAGTGGCAATCATTAAAACAAAGGCGTTTTTCACTGCGCCATGATCTTCTCATGAAATTTCAATCATCAGTTTTCTCCTCCGATTGTGAAAATATTATGTTGGCACCCACCTACATGGGGAGAAATGAACATTACAATAAAATAAGAGACATCAGGGCTCACACAGAAAAACTTAAGTGCTCGTTTTTCCCGCACGCTGTGCAAGACTGGAACAGTAGAAAGACAGCTTGTAGGTGGTTCATTGAATGCTCTGCCAGGCACTTTGTGAATAGGAGAGTAATCACACAGACGTAGACAAGTAATTGATGTAGCACATGAGCAGGAGTCTGTAAGCAGGGTACAATGCACCAAATTTTTGGGTGTACATAGTGATGAAAACTTGAGCTTGAAGAAGCATATTACTGAGCTTCTCAAACAATTAAGTTCAGTTACTTTTGCTCTTCGTATAATTATGAATCTTGTAAACAAATAATCAAACCTCTGAAGAGATAAACATAAGGATAAGGAAGGAAACTGCAAAGAAACTTGGTGTAACAATACATCAATTGATCGATGAAGGAAGGAAGTACAAAATTGTTCACGGAAAGACACGAATATAGCAGTATAAATTACTTAGAAATGAAATGGCCTCTATGAGGTCAAGGAAGCATCCAATAACAAGACACAAGCAGTAATGGGAGGAGATATGTAAGAGACATGGGATATAGTACTAGAGTCAGGGTTTAACAAAGCTTTGGAAGACTTGCTTGCACAGTCAGCTTAACTGCTTCTAGGTTGCTGACAAGAATAATATGTAGAACAACACAAAAGAAAATTAAGAACCTGCCAGACGATGATCAGTTTGGGTTTCAGAAAGGTAACAATACCAGAGAGGCAGTTCTGTCATTGTGCTTGATAATAGATACAAGCCTTCCGCACGGGGACTGTTCAGGACTATAGGGCAGGTGCTGGAGTGTCTCCCACTTTAAGTCGGTGTACTTCTGAGCTATGATGTTTTTGATCAGGGGACAAGTGTTATCATGAGACAGCAGCACTGAACATGTGGCTTATGATACACATGCTGACCCATGCACATTCTTCATTCTCTGATGGATGTCTTTCAGTGTTTGCCCTTCGGCAGACAAGAAACTAATAACAGCACATTGCTCCTGTTTGGACACATTTGGTAATGATGATGCCATTGTTCACGTTTATACCATATGTCAGTGGTTCTACAACCATATCAGAGTCTCGTTATGTTGCTTTTGTGTACCAGCAACAGCCTTAAATGAAACTTACTGATCACCCCTCATACAATAAGCAAAGGAGGCAAGAGAGGGAAAATATGAATGGAAGATCAGAATAAAGTGCTTGGATTCCAAACAGCATAAGGCAGGGATGATGTCTTTTGTCATTACTGTTCAATCTATACGTAGAAGAGCAATGACGGAAACAAAAGAAAGATTCAAAAGTGGCATTAAAATTCAGGATGAAAAGATATCAATGATAAGATTCAATAATGACATTGTTATACTCGGTGAAAGAAGAATTATGAATCCTGTTCAAAGGAATGAACAGTCTAATGAGTGCAGAATATGGAGCAAGAGTAAACAAAAGAAAGATGAAAGTAATGAGGAGCAGCAGAAATGAGATTAGTGACAAACCCAACATCAAAATTGGGGAGAATGAAAGAATTCTCCTACCTAGGAAGTAACATAACATACAATGTACATCACAAGGAAGATATAAAAAGTAGACTAGAACAGACAGCAGGTATTCCTGCCAAGAAAGTCTACTGATATCAAATATAGGCCTTAATGTGAGGGAGAAATTTCTGAGAACATATGTCTGATGTACAGCATTGCAGAGAAGTGTATCATGGCCTGTATGAAAATCAGAAAAGAAGAGAATCTAAGTTTTTAAGATGTGATGCAATCAAATGAAAACAAGACAGACGGGGGAAAAAGTAAGTAGATTGTTCAATATTTAAAAAGTAAGTGCCATAACTTCTAGACTTGAGAGCAGATAGTCAATGCCTTTATGGAAAAATGTTTGTGGTTGCCTAGGGAACCATGATTGTACCCAAGCAAGCACCTTTTTATACAGCATGGATGTCTTTCTTCAGAGCTCCAAAAATATAGATTCACTTGCAGAGATGTCAAGACCTTATGGAAGACGCACAAGGTCTTCCCAGCAAAATTCCTGCAGAATACTCTTAAACAACTTTGGCAACACGTGGTCAAGCAATTTGTTGGCGGGTTGTTTTGACTACATATCCTCCACAGTCCCAATCTCTCCCTATGTGATTTCCATATTTTCAGAGTCCTGAAAACAGATATTCATGGCTGCTGACTTGCTTTGGACAAAGAGGTGCATGCCTGGGTACAATAATGATTTCATAGGCAACTGCAAACATTTTTTCCGGGCCAGCATTGAACATCTTGTTCTCACAGTGGGATAAATGTATTACTAGTTACAGTGATCAATTTTGAAACAAGGAAGAGTTTATTTACTTTTTTTTTAATCCATCTCATTTTCATTTAACTGCTCCTTGCGGAAAGATGCTGAAAATTAGAAATAAGGTGATTCTCTGTAGAAATGGTGAGGAGAGACACATGTGGAAAACACTGACAAGCAGTGGTTACAATAAGATAGGACATGTGTTAAGACATCAGGGAATACTGGTGATACTAGAGGGAGCCGTAGAGGGTAAATACTGTAGGGGAAATCAAAGATTGGAGTACATCCAACAACTGAGGACATAGGGGGCTTGTAGTACTCTGAGATTAAGAGGTTGACACAAGAGAGGAATTTGTGGCAAGTTTCATCAAAACAGTCAGCAAACTGATCCCTTAAAAAAAAATGACAACAGAAGTAGAAAAACTGGCTGTCCACCATTTCTTGATATAAATAATTCAGGAGCAAAAGTAACAACTCAATGAAGCTACACAGTGCCAGCTCATGCACAATACTGGGACTTCAATTCTCCAGCTGGGCTGGAGGGGTTGTGTCAGATATCTACATCTACATCCATACTCCGCAAGCCACCTGAAGGTGTGTGGCGGAGGGTACTTTGAGTACCTCTATCGCTTCTCCCTTCTATTCCAGTCTTCTATTGTTCTTGGAAAGAAAGATTGTTGGTATGCCTCTGTGTGGGCTCACTGATTTTATCCTCATGGTCTCTTCGCGAGATATATGTAGGAGGGAGAAATATAAACTTGACTCCTTAGTGAAGGTATGTTCACGAAACTTCAACAAAAGCCCGTACCGAGCTACTGAGCGTCTCTCCTGCAGTCTTTCACTGGAGTTTATCCATCATCTCCATAACACTTTCGCGATTACTAAATGATCCTATAACAAAGCGCGCTGCTCTCTGTTGAATCTTCTCTATCTCTTCCATCAACCCTATCTGGCAGGGATCTCACACTGGTGAGCAATATTCAAGCAGTGGGCGAACAAGTGTACTGTAACCTACTTCCTTTGTTTTCAGATTACATTTCCTTAGGATTCTTCCAATGAATCTCAGTCTGGCATCTGCTTTACCAACGATCAACTTTATATGATTTTAAATCACTCCTAACGTCTACTCCCAGATAATTTATGGAATTAACTGCTTCCAGTTGTTGACCTGCTATATTGTAGCTAAATGACAAAGGATCTTTCTTTCTGTGTATTCACAGCACAGTATACTTGTCTACATTGAGATTCAATTGCCAATCCCTGCACCATGCGTCAATTCGTTGCAGATCATCCTGCATTTCAGTACAACTTCACATTGTTGCAACCTCTCGATACACCACAGCATCATCTGCAAAAAGCCTCAGTGAACTGATGTCATCCACCAGGTCATTTATGTACATTGTGAATAGCAATGGTCCTATGACACTCCCCTGCGGCACACCTGAAATCACTCTTACTTCGGAAGACTTCTCTCCATTGAGAATGACATGCTGCGTTCTGTTATCTAGGAACTCCTCAATCCAATCACACAATTGATCTCATAGTCCGTATGCTCTTACTTTGTTCATTAAACGACTGTGGGGAACTGTGTCAAACGCCTTGCGGAAGTCAAGAAACACGGCATCTACCTGTGAACCCGTGTCTAAGGCCCTCTGAGTCTCGTGGACGAATAGCGCGAGCTGGGTTTCACACGACCGTCTTTTTCGAAACCCATGCTGATTCCTACAGAGTAGATTTCTAGTCTCCAGAAAAGACATTATACTCGAACATAATACGTGTTCCAAAATTCTACAACTGATCGACATTAGAGATATAGATCTACAGTTCTGCACATCTGTTTGACGTCCCTTCTTGAAAACGGTGATGACCTGTGCCCTTTCCAATCCTTTAGAATGCTATGCTCTTCTAGAGACCTACGGTACACCGCTGCAAGAAGGGGGCAAGTTCCTTCGCGTACTCTGTGTAAAATCGAACTGGTATCCCATCAGGTCCAGCAGTCTTTCCTCTTTTGAGTGATTTTAATTGTTTTTCTATCCATCTGTCATCTATTTTGATATCTACCATTTAGTCATCTGTGCGACAATCTAGATAAGGAACTACAGTGCAGTCTTCCTCTGTGAAACAGCTTTGGAAAAAGACATTTAGTATTTCGGCCTTTAGCCTGTCATCCTCTGTTTCAGAACCATTTTGGTCACAGAGTGTCTGGACATTTTGTTTTGATCCACCTATCGCTTTGAAATAAGACCCAAATTTCTTAGGATTTTATGCCAAGTCAGTACACAGAACTTTACTTTCAAATTCATTGAACGCCTCTCACATAGCCCTCCTCACACTACATTTCGCTTCGCGTAATTTGTGTTTGTATGCAAGGCTTTGGCTATGTTTATGTTTGCTGTGAAGCTCCCTTTGCTTCCACAGCAGTTTTCTAACTCGGCTGTTGTTACGATCTTGCTTGGCACATACTCATCTAATGCATATTGTACGATGGTTTTGAACTTTGTCCACTGATCCACAACACTATCCGTACTTGAGACAAAACTTTTGTGTTGAGCCATCAAGTACTCTGAAATCTGCTTTTTGTCACTTTTGCTAAACAGAAAAATCTTCCTACCTTTTTTAATATTTCTATTTATGGCTGAAATCATCGATGCAGTAACCGCTTTATGATCGCTGATTCCCTGTTCTGCATTAACTGATTCAAATAGTTCGGGTCTGTTTGTCACCAGAAGGTCTAATATGTTATCACCACGAGTCGGTTCTCTGTTTAACTGCTCAAGGTAGTTTTCAGATAATGCACTTAAAAAAATTCACTGGATTCTTTGTCCCTGCCACCCGTTATAAACGTTTGAGTCTCCGAGTTTATATCTCGTAATTAAAAATCTCCCCCCAGAACTATAACATGGTCGGGAAATCTACTCGAAATACTTTCCAAATTTTCCTTCAGGTGCTCTGCCGCAACAGCTGCTGAGCCAGGGGGCCTACATAGACAGCCTATAACCATGTTTGAGCCTGCTTTAACCATGACCCTCACCCAAATTATTTCACATTTCAGATCTCCATCAATTTCCTTCGATACTATTGCACTTTTTATCACTATAAACACGACTCCCCATTCACTGTCCAGCCTGTCTCTGTGGTATACATTCCATTCTGAGTTTAGAATTTCATTACTGTTTACATCTGGTTTCAGCCAACCATCTGTCCCTAGTACTATGTGGGCAATGTCACCATCTTTCGCAGTGTAGTATGTCAGCCACAGCTGAGCATTGCATTTCTGTGAGACAGCTCATGGATTATTCTAGCACAAAAATCTTTACATTAGGTGATCCTTTTGGGATTTTTTTTTGTTACAGAATTCATATAAATACATTTGTCAAAAGAGTTCATTAAGGAGACATTGTATGTCCTATGCTGCCAATCTTAAATTATCGAATTTTGTGACCCATTATCCTGGAAACTTTTTAAGACACTAACTTACAATTTTCCATAATTACTGAATGCACCTTTATAGATACACTGAACTAGAATTATTACTAAAATTGTATTGTGGGGCATGTTATCTTTTTTTCCCCTCAAACACTCAATTTTGACAGATTTTGTAAATAAATGAACATAAAAACAAAACAACTCAGGATATTTTAATTATTCTAGTTCCATATGTGTTGAATCTTACACTTGGCATGCTGTGAAAATTTCATGTCTCTACCACCAATACCTTTTTAGAAACCAGGTCAATTATTGCAAAAAATGTAGTTCAGAGGTATTGAGGATTAAAACTTTTTATTACAAATTCTTATACAGACTTACATTTCTGCATCTTTTATGCACTAGAATTTCCCTGAGCCATAGGCTGTCTCTACTTTGTCACAACAGCCCACTGGTTGCCACTTCCTTTTCTTTCTTGTTCTTTTGCCATCTGCTGAGCAGCTAACTCTGATTCATGTACATGAAGCTCATCCAGTTCGCGCAGTCCTTTAGCTGTGTTCTGTCCAAATCTTACCCCTAACTTCTCCAGAACCTGAAGTGTTTCACAGTTCCCACCATTAAAAGTTATTACAGCATTAGACACTGCAAGCTTTAGAGTCATAATTCCAACAAATACATTTTTAGGTACACGGCACCACACAACATTATAGAAGGACTCATTCACATTCTGGGTTTTCCCATATAAACACTTCTTTAGTAACTTAGGATTTGCCAAATCTCTGTAAATAGGTTTCATTGCCTCCATTACTGCCAAAGTAAGAGAATGTTAATGTGTAAATTCATACAGGGTGCCAGAAAATTCAGCCTACCTATGTTTACACCAAGTGTTTGGTGGAAGTCGACACAAAGTATGACATGGCTTTTCATCGGTTGATATTCGGTGAAAGAAAGTGCTCCGCACAGCTCTTTTCATCTTCTCTAAATTGTCACAGTCATCTCTAATGGCCTTCCCACAATATTCCTGTAATTCATCAATTAATTTGGCCGGTAGTCTTCAGCACATTTCATTGTCTTGCCATCAGACAGTTTTGTTACCCAGCTTGGTTTTTAGGTTGCACAGATGTGTCCCCATTCTTCAATGCACTAGGGGGCGTCGTCACTTAAGAAACATAATCGTGGATTCCTTCACTGCTAGCACACGTGTTTTCAAGTACTTCAGAAGAAAACACAGGTCTCACATATCTGTTAGCCACAAATTTGCCTTTCTTGAAGATACTTTTATGCTTAGTCATTTTATTTACGTATAAAAACAACAGAAGTTAGCTTACAACAAAAATAGCCAATAATCACACTAATTTCAATGAAAACTAGTATCAGAAACAAAGGACTAATTTGTTTATTCGTAAAGCCAATTTCTGAGATGTAGCAGTAGGCACAAAACAAAGCAATTCAGTCTTCTAGACTGTGTAGTTCCCAAGAAATGACTGCTCAACTGTGACAGTATATGCGTATCTGCAAAATTTTAGTCACATTTCTACATTCAAAATATTATTTGAAATTCTCACAATTGTCTGATTTTAATGCATTGTATACCAAAATGTTCAGGAAAATCCAAAGTACATTATGGAGTAGAAAACAGAAATTGTCGAATTTCAACGAATTTCACATATGATGTCCCCTTAATTAGGATAGTGGCTTTCACCTGGAGAAGACATTGAACCCAGTCATTATTGTTCACAAACACAAATTTCTATGTCTAATGCTGCACCTAGTTCCAATTAATTTTATCAATTTGACTACAGAGTTTTAACTCCATTGGCACGCAAGTTGACAGAGGGTATGCACACAATGCCGTTATGCATACTTTAAGAACATTCTGACACACTATGATCTACTACATTAGGTTTGTACTTTGCAAACCAAAGGGCAGCATGTCGCAAAGTATGTGTAAAATATCATATTGTTTTCCTAGTACATTTGCAGGAGAGAACAACATTGTGTGCTTCCATGAAAGGTCAATATTGTCTAATTTTATCATCATAGTCATTTATTATCATATTGTTATCATGAAGTGTGTGGGCTGGACGTAAAAGATTTTTAAAAGTTTTTGGAATGTATCTTCTTAGAATTTTAAGAGTCAGTCTTTATGAGAACCATAATTTTTTTATTTGAGTTTGTTTCCATCAGAATAGCATTGTCCATGATTGTATTAATGAGATCCAAGACAGGAGGGGAAGCAGCAAAAGTAAATTTTTAATATTTATTGCAGATAGACTACAGGTAATGCATAACTATCTACAGTGCAGTTAGATCTAAGTCATGATGGCTCATCATTTAATTGTAGTGTCAATTTGGTACCACATGTGATTTTATTTGTGATGAGTCATCACGACTTGGATGTAACTGCACTGAAGATAGCAACACAGTAGCTGAAATCAATCTGCAACAAAAACTTTAAAAATTTATGACTGATGCTGCCCTTCCTCCTATGATGGATCTCATAACTTTTTAGTTTTAGAGTGCCACCATAGGAGATTGTTCAACAATTCTGTATCATTCTTTTGCAGACTAAGATAATCCATTGTGAACCACCTCACTCTTCTCTAGATCTTCTGCCTCCTTCATTACTCTAACTTGGGAGCAATTCCAGATGGATCAACATTATTCAGATGATAGTTTTATAAGCAACTTCATTCATGATTAAGACATACTTTGTGTGTGTGTGTGTGTGTGTGTGTGTGTGTGTGTGTGTGTGTGTGTGCGTGCGTTTTCTGCCATCACACAGTGAGTAGATTTTCTTATCTATTTTATTACATTGTATTGTCAACAACTGATATTTTCATTGTTATACCAGTCTAATATTTGCTTTTCCCGCATATTTAATACATTATCTTTTTGTTGAAAGTCAGCTGAACTGACCTGTGAGCAATTACAGGACTTCCTGTAGTTAACAACGATTTTTAAATGATGTTACTCTTGGAATCCCACCACATGTATTGATGTACAAGTAAATTTAATTACACATACATCTGGTGATGTCATTAGGGGCAGCATGGAGAGAGAGAGAGTTGTTGGCACCATGTCACGTGGGTAACAACAGCAGCACATTTACTGACTACCGTGGACCACCTTGGCCTGACGTGTCTCCACTCATTGATGTATACTACACGCTCTCAGGTGGATTTCTTAAAAATGACTTCATGATACTTGGCTATTTTATTGAGAATGATTTGGACTTTGTTATTCTCTTTTGTCGGCATTGGCTTGCATATGGATATGTGCATTTTCTTACTGCTGTGCTGTCTTTGCTCTCCGCTCAGTTGCATGTCCTCCTCTGAGTGAACTGATGGTGTGTGTGTGCAGCAGGAGTATGGTTCGTATTCCCAGTTGGACCAACTAACAGTTTTCTACCATGCTAATGTTTACGCTGCTCGGTAACACTATAGAGCACTTTAACTGCCAAGAGGTATCCATCTTTAGAAGTCTCTTTCTGTTCACCTTAAAAAGACCCAAGGTCTAAAATTTTCTGTGATTCATTTGTACTTAATCAGTGTTCAATAAAATTTGTATTGTTGAAGAAGCAGACTTACAACAAAAATATCCTGGTATTTGAGTGCATAAACATGCACTAGCATAAGAGTACACTGAACTTTGTCAATATTTTCCAAGACTCAGTATTTCAGAGCTAATGCTACTCTTTTATCCTATTGTGTGCAAATAACAGAGGTATTTAGATGAGAGCAGAAGATTCTGTACATCATAATAAATGATTGTACATTGTTGGTTATCATTGAAATGGCGAGCGATTTGCTCAAAAAGTGAGTATAAATTTTTTTTAAAATGAAGCAATATTTTTATTCTTGAACATACATGCCAAAGAAAAAGTAAAATGAAAAATACACTAGTTAATGTTAGAATACAAGCAACAAGTTTTGCAGTAAATTGTTTCATTCAAATAGCACAACATTCTGACAGAGTAACTATTCTAATGTATTTTCTAAGCAAATCCTGCAACTGATTTATCCTAATCGAGAAATCAGTAAGGTTTTAACACAAAACATACACATGCTCTGATTTTTATTGGCTAAGAATAAAATGAACTCAGATGAGATAATATCTTCAGTGATAAGACCGCAGTGTGGCCTTACCAGCCAGATATCACAGTCGCGGGAGTGGGAGAGAGGGAGAGTGTGAGTGAGTGAGTGAGTGAGAGAGTGTGTGTGTGTGGGGGGGGGGGGGGGGGGTCGTCTATTTCTGATGAAGGCCTTGTTGCCCAAAAGCTGTAACAAGACTACTTGTAGGCTGGCCTAAATGAGGAACAGACTTAATTTGTCACTGAACAGTATTTTTACGTGACAGATTTTTGATGCTTATGTTCTATCTAGTATCTGCTACTTTTCCTGCAGTTACACAACGTATACAAGTATCAACATAGTGTGACAAATGTGATTATACAGTAAATAAAACAATTAAATGAAGAAAAAATAATGAAAGGAACCATTAAACAAAACTCACAATTTTATCATCCTGGATGAGATCCCACAGTAAAGTATTTCCTGGCTTGCACACTGCATCCATCTTAATATGAGTACCCTCTGCCCGCATCATCTTTGGGGTGTGAAAGCGAGAGTGGAATGCCATGTGCTGCACAGGTAATGTGTGAGCCTGCTCTCAATAACAAAAATTATCTTAATAAAGTAAAACACAATAATTAGGATAGGAACTTCTAACAGATTATGGAGTTCGATTTCAAGTGTTTTTAAATCTATAAAATAAAGTGAACAGAACTTAACAACATTATGCATTTACAATTTACTTTGGTGACGAGTATACAGTTCCTTTTCTTTTCTCCTTTCAAAACTAATTTTAAGTTGAACATTTTACCAACACCTTTGAAGAACAAACATTTTGTCACATTGATTTCTTATTGTCTATTTGCCAATATAGTCTTCAAATGCTAAGAATTTCTTAGACTGCTCATCCAATCCACATTTCATGCAATTTGATGATTGACATGTGACCCTATCTCACCTAGATGTCTTTTTTTCCTCTTTCAGGATACTAATTTTTTAGAATGCAGCATGCTGGTGTATGTTTTCACGAAACTAATTGCAACACAAAGCATCTAAAGTTTGAACTTCAATGGACTTCCCTACAGATAAAAGAATGATGATAGAAATAAATAATGGAGGATAAAATGAACTTTAACGCTGCTGATAATGAACAATGGAAAGGAGAATCATTGTTGCAACATGTAGCTTGTATCACAATATGCATATCTTTTTTTTTACCATATCAAAGTAAAATATGATGTGACATTTTGCATTAGAGACCCTCAGCAATATTTTCATTTCTGATGTATAAATGACAGGAGATCTGCTTCATATTAATGTTCAGTGAGTTACACTTTTTTGAAGACCTTTTAAGTTATGTCTGCCACTGTAAGAACTTTACTGTGTGTCTTTGCAGCTATGTTGCCAAATGCTGGTAGATCAAAGTAATTTCTTTCTATGAAAAGGTTATGTTTGTCAATATGTATGAATAATGAGACATGGAGGGGGGCTCCTTGCAGACAGTGTGAACAAAGTATCTGGGAATGTTGGGATTAAGATCTGTAACAAATGCCCAGCACCATCAGGCAATTCTTCACTCCTTTTACTTGGAATGAAGAAATGTTAATGCCTTCTGCTCTCAGCTCAGGACAGATTACAGAAGATAGCTGTGAATCGCAGATATATTTTCCAAAGATGAAATCAAATATTTTGAACTTAACCTCACATGAGGCACTGTTACAAACAGAAAGCATAAAATCACCTTTATACCCGCATATCATATTTTGAACTTGCCACTGTGTAACACCTTTATTATAAGATATCAGTCACACAGAAAACCACTTACCTATATTTAAGCTTACATGGGACATGGTGTAATTTTTATTTGCTCTAGTGATGTGGCTGCCATCTCCTTCCAATTTTGTTCAAAAACAGCAGGTTTGGTCCAATCTGACAGCAAGATCAATAAATGAAATTTATGATTCTAATTTGTCACTGGGCAGCCATCAGTTTTATATGCAAATGTTACAAAAAAAAATTCACTATATGGGGCGAAGGATACAAAGTATCAAGCAAGGTACTAATCTATTTACATACAAACAACAGGCATATTTCAGCCAGCATGCCAATAAAAAATGAAAAGACTGCAACCTTTTTCCTACATAATTCAAATGATATGCCTATAAAATCTGTCTGTCTTTCAACCAGATGGAAGAGGAAACCTACTCTACAAAAATTACAAATCCAAACTCTGTACTATCTATGAGTTCTTACAGCATATCAATAAAAGAAACTAATGCTCTTCATTCTTAGGCAAAAATGATGAAATGATAACAATAATTTATACAGTTGACAACAATCACTAATCATTAAACCTGATAAACTGTGTCTGTGACCACAATCACCTAATTGAAAGCAAGGACCTAAAGCACATACTAATGGTTGTACTTACCTAAAATAGGACTCTCAATTGGGCTGAGAGAAATGAGAAAAGGATGAAACTCAATTTTCTGCTTTTGGAAGCAAAGATTTCTTTTCAGAAGCTAAAGATACACAAAAAGAAAAGATGATATGGTTTCACAGAAATAAAATGTAAACAATCGATACATTCCCTTAACATATGTCATTTCTCATTGCTTTTTTAGTTAAGACTGACATTCAGTACAGTTGTATTATGCAAAGCTTGTGCAGTCACCTGGTAGGAAACAATTGCAGTCAACTATTACCCCTTTCTCCATAAACCACTACTAGTGGGAATTCTTTGAGAGTGGATATAGGATCAAAAGAAGTAGAAACAGGAGGAGGGTGGTGATGGTGCTGGAGGAGGAGGAGGAGGAGGAGGAGGAGGAGGAGGAGGAGGGGGAGGAGGGGGAGGAGGGGGAGGGGGGGAGGGGGAGGTGGAGGAGGGGGAGGGGAGGAGGGGGAGGAGGGGGAGGGGGAGGAGGGGGAGGGGGGAGGAGGAGGGGAGGAGGGGGAGGGGAGGAGGGGAGGGGAGGAGGGGGAGGGGGAGGGGGAGGAGGGGAGGGGGAGGGGAAGGAGCAAGAAGAAGAAGAAGAAGAAGAAGAAGAAGAAAGAGTTCTGAGAAAAAGAAAAGAAAGAAAATATGGTGCAAAAAGTGAATTATAACAAACAAGTAAGCTTTCAGATTGTGCTGCACTGCTTTGGAAATAAATGCAAATTGTGCTTGTGCACTACAACAAATATATGAATAATATTAAGTTCATGATAGTGTGACATTCAGTCTATCAAGATAACTCACTTCCAGTTACTTTTAGTGTGACATTCAATCTATTCAGATAACTTTCTTCCTGTTACTTATCTTATTAGAGTATCATCTTAGTAACAGCTCACAACACGCCTGCCTTTCAAGAGATAAAAAGGTAGTCTACAGCTGGTTTCCTTCAGACTGACTGCATGCAGCTTTCTTGTACTATCTCAAACAGTTTCATTCATCGCAGCCCTAAACTGAAAGAAACTCCTCTTTAGTTTCTAAGTAAGGCATCTTTGATTCCAAAATATTCAGTATCACCTTTTTCATTCTCGCATTTCTCTCACCAAAATCTCAACACAGTACAATGTTGATTTGCATCAAAGGCACTGCACTGCTCCTGTGATTTTCAGAAACTAATTCACTATTGTGTTTCAGTTTCCTTGAAGATATTTTTTCCCATTTAAAATAATCTTGTTGAACGCACAAACACACTCTCTCTCTCTCTCTCTCTCTCTCTCTCTCTCTCTCTCTCCCCCCCCCCTCCCTACCTACATTGCACTAACAACCTAAATACTCACACTTCAGTAGATCAGACTATTACTATTCAAAAGTGTTCCTTTTCCTTAACCAGAAAGTGTTGTATTTCAGTCAAATGAAAAAATAAAATTGCAGTGTCAGTAGTAATGCTGTGATGTAAGAAATTCTTACATAACATTTTTGAAAGAATGTTCTTTGCTAGAATGTTACTTCTCTCCAAAATGTATTACCTAGTACTAGATGCAGATACCTTTCTGTATAACACCCTACCTGTGCCTGAGCTGCCAATTGTACAAGTTCATCTTCACATGGAGATTCTTCCCCTTCAAAATCTGCCATGTTCTTTTCTGATTTATTGCTCATCCTTGATGAATAGCTACCTTCTTCACCACTCATCATTTCGTCCATAAGCTCCCTGTAACATATTAGTTATGTGCACAAAGCAGGATAAGTGAGAGAACATAGCATGGTTTTTGATGACAGGAAAATCATAATTAATCACAAAAGATTTTGAGGAAATTCTGTCTGTGATACGATTTTTCTGCCCTACATCACTTGCCTAAGAAGAGAAAAAGAAAGGTTAAAGTAACTGTAATTCAGACACAGTTTTTCTCAGCTCTTACTCCTGCGTCTGGCATGGTAGTACACAGTAATAATTATTGTAATTGTAGTTATTATTTTGTCATGTAAGCAACAGAAAACTGATTTCAAATTTATGTTATAAACAATTTTCTTGGAAAATGTTTCACTTCATTTGAATCTGGGTCTTCATCTGTGCAGCTGTACTTGTTCAAACAATTTGCACACACTGAATAAATGGGCTATGTGGCACTGATCTCCAACTGTGTAGCTTATCTGTACAGGACTACTTCCTGCCCTGTTCACCAGAGGCACACATTCTCATCAGCAACGTACCTCTCATGCTCTTAAAAATAAGTATTTGAATTAAATTTTGTGTAAATTATTTATTTACTTTAGTTCAAGTCATTTATATTTTTTAACAACTAGCAGACTATTTTTGTTTTTTTTAAGCCTTTTTTACACGTGCACCGGATGGTCAAAATCAACTACTCAAAATGCTTGCACCTTTTGTGCCCTTGTATATATTAGCAGCTGGTTGTGATGCATGTGTGGGTATGATGTCAATATTTTAGAGATTGTGGAGGTCTAAATTTCAGAGTATGCTCCACACTGCACAAGTATAGAAACAAGGGACTATGGTGGTGTCTGCTAACATCAGAAGTTAACCTATACCTGACCAAGCTCACGCATGTTACAGAAATGGATTTTGTACTTTTGTTTCTTCTTAATCTTTACCATGTTGTTGTTGTTCCCCCAAATAACACATTGAAAAGTTATATAAGGTCCAGGTACTTTTCCCTACTAGTGATCTTCAACAAGAGAGATGAAACATCTGAAACCAAAGCAGTATTTATATTTTGCAGAGAAAAAGCCTACACTATTCATAAATAAGAACGCACACAGAAAAACTTGTTTTAATGAAAATTATTTTAACAGCAGAAGAGTCAGAATTAATGTTATTAATGTTATTTTTTCATGTTATTTGACAATAAACAAGAAATAAAGGATAGCGCACAAAGGTACAATTTACTACATTCTAGATATTGTCTGATGTGTTTACAAGATATATTTTCTCCAGCAAATAAGTATCCTTGTAAAGAACTTACCACACAATTGTTGACAAAAACTTGCACTACTAATTCTGCTATGGTTATTAATAAAATCTAATATCACTGCTGATTCCTACACTTCATTACTAGATTTTCATTTCTTTTTCTTTCTTTCTTTCTCCATGAAAGGATAGTCCCCCATAATCTCACTTTCACCATTCAGATGTGATCTACACAGCAGACAGCTCTCACAATAAATGCAACTTCAGCACTGACACGTAAATGAAAATGATTACTCAAAACAGACAAGATCCAGTACAGGAATGAAAGACCAGAGCACTGCATGGACTCACTTTTCTCAAGAAGTCAACTGAGATAAGAAAGTTGATCATGTAAAAGGGACTTTAGATAGCTATAAGGTGAACATGCTCATCATGTCACCCCCATTGGTACTCTGACTATACATTATATACGCAGTGTATGTGCGAAAAGATAAAGAAGTTTCCAGATTTTTCAAGGAAATCCCAAATAAAAAGACTTTTTTCCAGGCGAAAACACACTTTTTGCATTTTATGTGACAGTATACTTTCCCTGGAAAACTTATTAATCCTTCAATTTGTAAAGATTTTATACACCGTACAGAATGATGTGGCACTTAAGGTAACAAAATCCAATAGGGGCTGGGGGGGGGGGGGGGGGGGGGGGGCGGCAAAGGAATGTATTTTGGGAATATCTTTGATGTGCAGCAGCATGTACAGAGTGTAGGGGATATGTAGTCAGCCCTAGCAACATCACTGTTAAACAGCATGAACACACAAATAGGAAACGTTAACCGTTTAAATTGATGTACACAGAGTCTAACTACAGGAAAAGCTAAGCTTCCACCTATAACATTGATCTTTTCTTGCATGCATTAACCTTCAAGACATATCAGACACAAATGTGCCCATAAAATTATAAATACTGACATAAATTTTTGGCCTTATGGGTCTGAAGTTTTGCTAAGTGGCTGTTCCTCAAAGTTTTAAGTTTAGAATTAGAGTCAAATGCTCTGTGATTTAAGAAATTCATTGCACATTCTCACCCATAACACAATTCATCTTGCGTAAAAGGTAATTTACTGTGAGAAAAAATGCTTCTTAAACCATCATCCGCAACATTTTCCCACGAACTGTTAGACATGTGAACAGTTGTGACATTACGCTCATTGAAAGAAGCTTGTTGTTATGAAATACTGCATAGTCTTCGTCCTTTAGACCTTGACACATTTTGCTGTCGGCAGACGTTTGTTTGCGCACTGTGTTTTGTTGTTGTAAATGAAGCATTTTCTTTGCAACTTAAGTTTTATTTTGGTATTTTATTGCTGCATATTATTCTGCAGTAACAAGCTAAAGTAAAATTCTTTGTTACTTTTCAATTCTTACCAGTCGAAATTACATCACTTTAACTGAAAACTAAAACAATAAAAAATTACTGGAATTCTAAAACATTTCAGAGTTTTTCCTAGTTTTCTCACAGATGAAAAAATCCTGGGTTTTGCCTGGATTTCCCAGGACATATATATACCCTGTATACGGTTCAAAGTAAGTGTAAAAAGACCGTTACACAAAGAAATGAGCTAAAATAACTTTAATGACACTACTGCACTATCTCAATTAGTGAAATTATTAATTCTGACATTACTTTTTGAGGTGATAAAATGGATACATCATTGGAGTTCCCACATGTGAAAGTAACTGATAGTGTCTGGGATGCATTAGGGTTGGTTAATTACACTCTTATCAGCTGCCACCAAGGACTCGTATAGACCCCTTACCACATTCTTCAGAATTCAGAAACAGAGCTCTTGAAGCATCTCATGGGGAATATACCACATGTGCAATGAACAAGTGTGGCACACAGAGATAACCATTAACTTTTCTAGTGTTTTTGAAGTGGTTGTTCTGGTTATATTGTTTTTTTAGAGTGTATCTTAAATTTCAACACTTTTCTTATTACATGTTTTGGATACTATTCAACAACCCTTCCAGAACCCTATTCCAGAAATATGCTTCACTTCTTGGTTATGCTCAACTACTGGACATTACTTTATCTATCATTTTAATATGATGAAGAATATAATTGTAACTACATTCCTGAAAATAGTATTGTTGTCAATGGAACAAACTGATATGATGCTATCATTAAATAAATTTGCCAGGAATAGAATCTCATACGAGTAGTTACATTATCATTCATTCAACTGTCAGCAACAATAGCTTTGTAATAACGATTTATTAGCAAGTTTTCCATGATTTCTATTTACAGTTTCTTTTATTTCAGTAATAGACATACCCATATTTACAAGTCACAATACCATTTTAATATACCTGTGAGCCTGATAGTTTCTCATATATGGACGGCAGTCATGAATCTGTGATCCCTGTACAAGACTGGCCAGTTCTGTCATCACAGCACCTTGAGTTGAATCGTGAGAGCTATCATGAGAATGATCTTCTATTATCTCAACTAGATCTGGTCCACAGTCTCTGGAAAAACAGTGACAACAGCTATTCAGAATGCTAAAATGAGCGAACCCTTCCACACAAATATACAAAACATTCAACTGATCCCAAGTTGGTATTATACTCTGCATTTTCACCCTTCCTCTGAAAAGTTAAAATACAAGTGCAGCCAGAAACAAATGGATTGCTAACATCTGTAAGGTCAGGATTTAACAGTTTGTGAGACAGACCAATCTTCAACTGCCAACATATGGTTCATGAACATTAAGTTCCCTACAGCCAATCAATGGCCAATGTAACTTTTCAAACTCCATTTTGAAGATTCACACTCAATAGATCTAACAGAAACACCTCGACTTGAATTCAGTTGCATAGCAACTACACTATTAAAAAGCACAACATCAATTTACAACACCGTAGCTCAATACTCTGCCAAAATGGGAAAAATAAAAAAAAGTATTGTGCAGTTTGCATATATCTCATATAATAAACTTTGTAAAACTTTTATATCCTTTGTCTGACCAACAGCTATTGACAGATGTTCAGAATTATTAGATGTAATTCTGAAGAGGGCAAAGATGCTTTCAAAGGCAAAAATTATCACACAAATGGCTACAGCACACCTTTGACTGGCAGACAAACTGAATGAATTAAATTTTACGAAGTACAGTTCAAAAGTGACTTTGCAAATCAGGACCCTGACCACCTTTTCAGAGTAAGCTCTTTCTTAAGCCTAAGTTAAGTCAGTGATATTGGATGTTGTTACATACACTTTTAAGAAAATAACAAAATTATAAGATAATAAGTGAATCACAATGTATGAACCATGAGATTTATAAGTAATATGTTGAAATAAAAATCAAATGAGAAAACTACAATAATTGAAATGTGATTTGCTGAAAGGTGGTCCATAGCACAGTGAGAGAGTGCTATCATCAGCACTAGCATAAGGCACAAATGAAGGCAGTGAAGGAGAAGAAGCAGAAAGAGAAGGTGGTGGTGGTGTGAGAAAAAGATCTTGAGGTATGGGGCAATAGGAGGTGTGGGAGTGCAGGATGGGGGTGAACAGAGAAAGGAAGGTAGGAAGGATAGTGGACATGTTTAATTGAGAGATGTCAGGGAGACAATGGCAGATCAGATGAAAAGAAGGAAATTAACATGGCAAGTAAATATACAATACAAGATTAATGAAATATTTACACTGAGAAAAAAAATATCCAAACAAACCTAGTGCTAACAAAAGTTCTTAAGTTTCTATACTGGATTTCAGTTCTGTATGGTAGATAATATTCTGCACTGCTTTGTTAAGGGAGAAGAAAGAACAATTTAAGGTTTTCCAATAAAGCAGTAATTCTGTTAGAGAGAGCAGAGAACTGAAAAGAACAGTTCGACTGGATAGATAGTGTCTTGAAAAGAAATTATGAGATGACCCTCAATTAATGGAAAACAAGAGTAATGGACTGAAATCAAACTAAATCTGGTTACATTCAGGGAATTAGATTAGGAAGAGAAGATGCCAAAAGTAGTAAACAGCGTGTGAAAGTAGGATTGCCAGTAGCAAGAACAGTTATTCTAAAAAAGAGAAATATATTTAACACTGAATGTAAATTTTAATTTTAGTATGTGTTTTCTAAAAATATTTGCTGTGTAGCCTTTGATGAAGGGGAATGTGGATAATACGTGGTACAGAGAAGATGACAACAGAAGTTTTTGAAATGAGTTTGTTACAGAACAAATGCTCAAGATCAGATAGGTAGATAGGATAACCAATGGACACGTACTGAATCGGTCACCCTTGAATGAATTCGACAGACAAAAGTGTCTTACAGTGGAGCTGTACAGATTTCATGGATGACAGTTTCTATCATTAGAAGCATACCTCATCAGTACATTTGGAACCTCCTGGTCAGGTTCTGTTAACTGCTCTACTGGATCTTTGTCTTTGACTATACTTTCAGTGACTGAAGCTTTCGGTTCATCATCTTCTTCATCCTCATCATCTTCTTCTTCCTCTTCATCATCATCTGTAAGCTCAGTACATTTCACTTCATTTCCTGTTGAATGAGAGTACTCAGTCATATAATGGAAAGAAAAAAAAAATATTTGACAAGGAAAAAAAAAGGGGTCATTTTTAATTCTCTTCACAACAAATGCATGTAGAGTAACACACAAAATGTATTCTGTTTAACAACAGTATGACCAAAATAACTTCTAGTAATATACAGTAACTAAGCTTTTACAGCAGTTATTTCACAGGACCATCGATGTAAAAGATACATCATTTGATATTAACAGCAACTAGGGGAAACTGGCCAATCAGACTAAAATGACACACTGAATAATTTCACTATGTAATAGTTAGACTGCCATGCAAATTACCCTATGGAAAAGGGGCAAAGAAGTAAATATAAGGAAGTGAAACAGGGATGGTAAAAACAAGAAAAGAATAGAAGGTGTTCAGTGCTGAATGTTAGATGGATAGGTTGTAAGTTAATAAACAGATGCTAAATAGAACTGTAGAAGTATGGGCTTTATGGCTGAACTTGACCAAGGAACGGATAGGTAGCTAGGATAAATTATGGGGCATCAAAAAACATTAATTCGGCAACAGAAGGACCTGTGGAGGGTAAAAATTGCAGAGAAAGTCAAAGGCTGAAAGCAGTAAGTAGATTCAAAAGGATGTAGATTGCAGTAGTTATGCAGAGATTATGAGATTTGCACAGGGTAAGACTAACCTTCCTTCAAACAGAAGAGTACAACATCAGTCTTTGTGTTAACGAGTACATAACGTAAGCAGTATTCAAAAAGTGCTGTTGAAAACTCATTTATGGGTACCACACCAACAACAAATATCAGGAAGGGGCAGAGGAACAGGGGTTGGGGGAGGGGGGGGGAAGAAAATCTGGTAGAATGCTGGTTAGATGAGGCAGCAAGTGCACTGGATACGAACGCTGCACTGTGTTCCTTGAATGCTACTTAGCACATACAATCCCTCCCAACAGCCTAAATTTAAAAATTCATTATTTGGGTGCCATCCATCCTTTCACAATGAGCCTCTGATATTCAGATTCCACCAGTCCTGATATCTCACAAACCTAATGCTCTAGGATTGCCATACTAACAATATTTGCAAGAGAAGAGGAATGCCTACGGTCAAGACTTACCACCTAAATAAAACAAAGTATTTGAAGCAAGAGCAACAAACATAAATCAATAAACATGACTGTTTTTATAAATTATGTTGATCATGATCACAAAAATACAAGAATCTTTGTCAAAACCAAAGAAAATAATATATTACAAAACTAACCTTGTCCCTTTGGTTGAGGTGCTGCTCTGTGCCGACAGTGCCTCTTCATCAGCTTGCGCCTTCTCTTTGAATTAGCTGATTTTGATTGTTCTACTTCACTATCTTCCTCTTGGCCACTACTTGGTATTCCATCTCCTGATCTAAAGACATTTCAGCAAGATAGTAATGCAATATTGCAGAATTTGTATTGCAATGTAATACAGCACTAACTTAATGAAACCATCAAAACTAGAAATAAAAGTTAAAAAATGAGATAACTAATTCCTTTGTAAGATCAATGGCAACAACAGACAAACAAACCATGGAGCACGATCATCTTTATGCACACCAAACAAGAATGTCTGTAACAACAAAATATCTCTACTAATGTGACATGCAACATATACCCCACACCACAGTGACTTTTGTCATATTCTAGAATTTCTCTCACTCGTACAAGGCCAACACAAACAACAGCAACATCTTTATACATACTTTCCAATGCCAACATTCTTGTGTCACAGAGCGCAAAACCATTACCTGATGACTAATTTACAAAATAAATCCAAATGGCAACAAAACATCACAATTTCAGCCTCTGACATCTGTCAAGCCAAATACAAAATATATAATCTAAAATAAGACTCGTTTTGTTACAACATACGAAGATTCTCTGAGTTTCAAATGAATTGGCAAAGCTAACAGATTATCAGAATAAATTTAACTGTAAGGTTTCACTTGGTGAGCAGTTTTTTTTTCCAAGGTCACCTATTCACTCTCGTTCTACATCTGGCTAAAGTATTTCTCGAGAAAATCTAGAACACCAATTACTGGTCAAAAATCACTGATTTTCCTTGCAGCACAAATTCCTTTAACCCATTCTCCTGCTATACCCAGCTTTGGATACACCAGAGGAATCTGCCCTTAAGGTTCATACAATTTTCTGACGCTCTTGCATTTTGTTAGTCTTTATTAATATTCTCATTTGTATTCCGTCCAGAATTGTTTACTGTTTCTTTCCCTCCATCTGTAGGACACACTGAAATGTAGCAAGCTGTAACAGCTCCACTTGCCATAATAACCACTCCTTACATAAATAACATTTTTTCTTCTTTTCTCTCTTCTACTTGATACATATACCACGAACACATGAAGTATCCAAATTACTTTTGAAGCTGTAGTTTAAAAAACTGAATGTGCAGGTAGGAGTATATACAACATTATGAAAAGGAGAGATTGATACTCACCATAAATATGACACACTGTGTTGTACGGCTGTTATATATTTAGTTTTTTGCCAGAGTCTTCTTCAGAAAATAATAAACACCCACACACATTTACACATGCAAGTAAACCTCCCACATACGTGACATCTCTCTCTGGCCACTCTGGCCAGAATGCATCGGTGTCCCATTGAATGCAAGCTGCAATCTGGAGTGCAGTGGGAAAGGGGAGGGATAGCAGGGTATATTTGACAGGAAAGGAGTCAGCGCTGCTTGGTGAAATATGCAGGCACTAGTTGGTATTAGACAAGGCCACCAAGTGCAGTGTTGTGAGGCTGTGGAGGAGAGGGAATGCGGGAGGGGGGGCAAGGGGGGGGGGGGGGGAGGGGGTGGAAAAGGAAAGGGGCAGAGAAGGGAGAAGCAAACAGCCTTTCTGCAATAACAACACCAGTTCCCATCAGATCATGAAAATAAGAGCTGTTGGGCTCAGCTAGAACTTGGATGAGTAAGTGTCCGACTTGGATGAGTAAGTGTCCGTGTCTGCCACACACTGTTGGCTAGAAGGAATGCATTCAGCCCTCATGAGGCCAACTGAGGAGAAGCAGATCCACTTTGCTCTTGGCCACAGCTTGGCAGTGGCCATTTATCCTGATGGACAGTGGTTTGGTAGTCATACCAATATAAAATACCAAGCAATGATTGCAGCAGAGCTGGTATATGACATGGCTTTTTCTAAGGTACTCCAGCACCTGATGGGGTAGGGCAAGCCTCTGACAGGACTGGAAAAGGAGCTGCTGGGTGGGTGGACTGGGCACATCTTCCTAGGGGATATGATGCCTGTGACAGGGGTTGGGATTTGGAATGGCGTAGGGATGGACTAGGATGTTGTAGATGTTGGGTGGGCAATGGAACTCTACTTTGGGAGGGGTGGGGAGGATCTTGGGTAGGATGTCTCTCACTACACAATCAAAGTCCTGGCAAAGGATGTGTTTCAGCTGTTCCAGTCCAGGGTGACAAAGGGGGGCACTCCTTTATACCTGAAGGGAAAACATACAAACAAATCTGCAGCACTCCTTTGCACATGAAGAGAAAACAAATCTGCAGCAAATTCATGGGTACCCACATGATACCCTCCTATGCCAACCTGTTAATGGATCATCTCGAGGAAACCGTCCTAGCCTCCCAGCTCCCTAGTATGATTCAGGTTCATTCACTGGACTCAAGCCAAAGACACCCTATTCTCATACCTTCATGGCTTCAACACCTTCTCTCACATCTGCTTCACTTTGTGCTCCTCAACCCAGCATGCCCCTTCCTGAATGTTGACCACCTCCTTTCTGATGGCTTCATCCACTCCTCTGTACACATTAAACTCACCAACCACCAACAGTACCTGAATTTCGAGAGCTCCTATCCCTTATCCCTTCCACATTAAAAAAAAAAAAAAAAAAAAACCTTCCTTACAACCTCACTACCGGCTTATCTGCAGTGACAAGAACCCCCTTGTCTAATATGTTGAACGTCTCACAAAGGTTTTCACAGAGAGGAACTATCCTCCCCCCCCCTCCCCAACCTAATCCACAAACAGCTTTCCCAAGCCATACACACCCCCCCCCCCCCCCCAAACCTCCACCTCCACAAGAACCAGGAACAAAGAAGAGCCCTCTTTGTCACCCATTTGCATCCTAGACTAGAACAACTGAACCATATCTCTCGCCAGAGCTTTGATTATCTATCTATCATGCCCTAATAAGAGGGACATACTACCCAAGATCGTTCCCATCCTATCTGAATTAGTGTTCCATTGCCCACCCAACCTCAACAATATCCTAATTCATCGCTAAACCCCTCCCAGTCCCAAACCCCTTTACCACAACCCATGTGCAAGACCTGCCCAATGCAGCACTTTTCATTCAATCCCACCTGAGGCAGGGCCACCTTTGAAAGCTGGCATGACATATACCTGCTCTGCTGTAATTATTGCACAGCCTTTTATATTTGTATGACTACCAGCCATCAGTCCAACACGATGAATTGCCACCACCACACTGTGGCCAAGAGCAAAAAGGGCCACACTATAGCACAACATGCAGCTGAATATAACATGCCTTATTCCAATGGTTGCTTCACAACCCAAGCCATTTGGATCCTCCCCTCCATCACCAGCTATGCATCCTAATTATGCGCCACACTGATTTTCCCCCCCTTATCTGCTCATCTCCTTTTCCACTTCCCAACTATCCCCCTGGCCCCCTTTCCCCGACACTGCAGGTAGCAGCCTTGTATGGCTACCATCTAGTCCCTACATACTCCACCAGACAGTGCTGTCTCATCTCCTCTCATGTGTACTCTGCTATCATTCTCCCTTCCCCACCACACTCCAGACCGCTGCTTGTGTTTGACATGACACCACTGCATTTTGGCTAGAGGAGCCGGAGATGGCAGTCATGTGTACATGATGTGTGCATGTGTGTGTGTGTGTGTGTGTGAGAGAGAGAGAGAGAGAGAGAGAGAGAGAGAGAGAGAGAGAGAGAGAGAGAGAGAGAGGGAGGGAGGGAGAGAGATTTCTTTTCTGAAGAAGCTAAATGTATAACAGTCTTCTCACTGTGTCATCTTTATAGTAAGTATCAATCTATCCTTTTAATAATATTTTTCTGAAGTCGATCGTTCAGTGCATAATTTACATGTTGCTGTTAATAATTATAATTAGTGTGTATTAGTATGTTTTCTTTAACCCCAAGCCATACTTTGACCAGTCTGACTCATGATAACAATTTTGGACCCAACAAATATCTCAAGTCAGACTTATGAAAACAAATGCAGGCCAAATGTAAACATTATGATTCTCACTCATGTGAATGACAGTCAGGACAAAAGTAAACTCCACAAGTCTAATTCATGAGACAAACCCTGATCAATTATAACTATGGTCTAGTTCTCAGCATTACGCAGTGAGAATTGGTCACGATTCATTACATCTTTGTTACAAAGCAAGCCTGCTTAGTAGTTTTGTACTGCCATTTTGGAAGAAAAATTTAATAATCCTTTACGTAACATTAAGAGAGGGGTGTTTACAAGAAGAATCCAGTGTTAGACGTGATTACACAAAACAGAAGTCATGTAAAATGTTTAACTACTAATGACAACAGTGAAGAGGAAAATTCAGTACCTAAATCACGTGTATCATGGATTTGGCAGGAAGTGAAAAACCAAACCAATCATTTGAAACTATTCTGAGTCTTGTGGCATAAAAGCACCTGTTTCAAATTATGTAACTGAATGCCCAGGATTATTAGAATTATTTTCTATTATGTTTGATGATAAAATTTGGGAAATACTTATTTGCAGATCAGGTAATAGAAAACGAATGGAAAAAAATGGAAAGTGCATGATACTTGGCATCCTGTTACATTTGATGAAATAAAGGCATACAACGAACTGTGATTTCACACTGTACATTTTGATGACCAAAGTCAGAAAACCAAATACACAAATGAACTGGTCTACAAAACCAGTAGAAAAAACAATATTTAAAAAAGTAATGCCTTTTAAAAGATTTAAACCAGTTTCAAAATACTTCCTTTTTGTTACAGCGAAACTGTTGACAGAACTGACTGGCATCAAAAGATAAGACATATCGTCAATCTTTGGAATCAAACATTTAAAGCAATTTATGTACCAGCATACACAAATGCCTAAGGGAATATAAATAATGTTTAGCATATTAATAATGTTTTTCTGTTGTGCACTTCAGCCTGAAGATTGGTTTGATGCAGATCTCCCTGCTACTTTATCCTGGGCAAGCCTCTTCATCTCGGAATAACTACTGCACTTTGCATCCTTCTGAATCTGCTAACTGTATTCATCTCTTAGTCTTGCTCTACAATTTTTACTCCCCATACATTTCTCCAATACTAAACTGGTGATCCTTTGATTTCTCCAAACATCTCCTATCAACTGACTCCTTCTTCTGGCCACGTGCCCCAAAAATTTATTTTCTCCCCAATTCTACTGAGTACATCATCATTAGTTATGTGATCTACCCATATAACCTTCAGCATTCTTCTGTAACATTACACATAAAAAGCTTCTATTCTCTTCTTACCAAAACTGTTTATTGTCCATGTGTCACATACATGGCTACACTCCATACACATACCTACAGGAAAGACTTCCTAACATTTTAATCTATGATATTTACCCAAGTATAAGACAACCCTGCTTTATTAAGATCCTCCATAGAGGAAAAATGACATATTCAGTCCAATCAAAATCACAAACGTATATTGACATAAGGTGTCAGCTTAAATAGTTAACATTACACCAATTCTATACTTACATTATTAATCATTGTCTAAATTTTAATAATACAAGCAGTAATAAAGTAAGAAAAAAGAAATAGTTTACATTAATATTTACTTTTACTGTCGTTTTTGTTCTTTTTTTATATAATGAAACCGTCAAAACTGAAAAAAGATGTTCGTTCAATTTACTGGTGGATTTGACCTTTGTTCTGACAATCATCAGACCCCTTACTCTGTGAAGAGAGTAACATCACTCTATTTAGAGGAATGTAAACTACAAGCACAAAAATAAACAGAGCACATTAACAAATACGTAACACAAAGACCGCTATATCCAATGGAGTATGCTGAAGCTGACTAGGAGCAGGCGCCACCCTAGGAGGCTTATAACCACTGCTGTACGACATGCAAATAAACTTTATCAAACCATAACATAAAACTTAAAATTAAGTAAAAAGAAAGAAAATACACTATTAATGTTAAGAATACACATGGTGCCTTCTACAGGGCCCTATGTGTAACAACCATGAGGCAAAGATGTTTAGCAGAGACGCCTCAAGTAACCATGGCAAAGTTCTGAAGATTGGTGTATTATGACTAAACATCAAAGGTACTTCGGTACTGACTTAAATATTTGGCTCGCTAGTAATCATCAGTGTTCATCAAAATCAGTATGTTACTCCTACCAATCATGAAACAAAATGGTTATTACACACTAAAAATGATTTCTGTCACAATTATATTCAAAATCAATATTGCCTTTAGCTACTAAATGGAGTTACAAGCAGACAGTTTGAAGCTATAAAACATTAGTGCCTTCTGTACAGAGAAGTGAATGGCAAATGTCAAGTATAGATGGTGAGAAAATAATACCTATAATCATTATAATCATCTGAAGATCGAAATATTCCTATTCTTAATATTAGGTAAATCAGATGTGAGGCAGCAGTTATATCCAGAGTATACAATTATGTTTAAAACATTAAAAAAATTAAAGAACCTCAATGAAACAATATAAAAAATAAATTGAAACACATCTTTGACATTACCATCAAACGTCCACAGTGGGACTCAAACATATGTAAGGTAAAGATGATTACGAACATGCATCACCTCTACACTCATAACAACAAAACATCAATTATCATCATCATACAGTAAGCACTGTTCAGCTATTACATCTTGGCTTATGCAAATGTTACACCATGATTTATAGAATGAAAATAAATAATATTATATCACATGCTTATTTTCATTTTATAAATCATGGTGTAACATTGCAAACACTGGTTACTGGCAGTGTTTCTGCTAAACATGTTTGCCTCAGGGCCCTATAAATGGTGCCATGCATATTCTTATATGTTAATAGCTTATTTTATTTCTTTTTACTAACTTTTAAGTTTTATATTATGGTTTGATAAAGTTTATTTGTATTTTCGATATACGTATTGTTTGGACATAAATACTGAACACAAACAATCGTATCTGGACTTTATTTTACGTGTTTTACGGCCATTGGCAAGCAATGATGTAGTGCTGGGGACAGAGAGTGGAGCTTCTGCCACTATTTAAGCAATATGAATTGCAAGTCAAGCAGCAGTGGTTGTACGCCTCCTATAGTGATGCCTGCTCCTCGTCAGTTGCAGCTGACACCCATAGGTATAACTGTCTCTTTTACGTATTTCTTAACGTGCTATTTTTATTTTTGTACTTGTAGTTTACATTCCTCAATGGACATTTCTGCTACTCTCATCAAAGAGTAAGGGGTCTCATGAACAAGGGGTCTGATGAACACCAGAACAGCGGCCGAAACCAGCCTGTCATTTGTGGTATCACTATCTTAATCATCATTGTCATCATTATTATCCTAACATGACAGCTGTGAAACTTACATCTGTGCTGTCACAAATATTTGGCTACTTCCTCTGAACATGTTGCAATTTTCGAGGTTGTGGTTACAGTGGGGAATGAGAACACACAGCGGATTTCTCTTCTATACTGCAGTGAGAATGTTACAATGTCTGTTGTTTTCAAACATTTCATCTGCCTGCCTCTCTCTCATTGGCTGTGTAAAACGATCGGCTGACATATGCTCATCGTTCCTATCATACCTCACCATGGGCATCGACAACATTGCTGCATGAAATACGGAAGTACACCACTGGCCCGAATCTAGACTTTTAGCATCTGCTGCAGAACTGTATGGTATTGTTGAGTATTTGTCCAGTTTTAGAGTCATTTCAATTCCAAGTACAAATATATTAAGCAAAACTGCAGTTTAAACATGTCAGCTGTTCATAAAAAGCCAAAGAACATAGTATAGATCCCCACGGTTAGGAACATGATGAAATTTACTGCTCGCTCACCACTCACTACCCAGCAGTCATCGTATATATCAGCCAAAATGGTGTCACCATCACCCCTTCCAACCATTATGTAGAGCTGAGCTTGAACAACAGTGAAACAAGGACTGCAATACCTTCTAACGTACAGGTCATATATAATTATAGCAATTAATATATTAATAAAAAATCGCAATCACGATTCAATGCAATTCTGGAACTTCCACTCATCCCATGATCTAGTGATATCTGTTGATCTAGTGATATCTGTTGGTACTAACTCCACAAAGGGTCTTTCCGCTGTAATTTATCCTTGAGATAACAATTGCAATCAGTTTAATCCACCTTTCAGCTTTCCTTCTTTGTGTAAGACTGGTTTTACATGTGAACTCTTCATACAGCTGCTTCTCTCTTCTTCAAAGGGCTCTTTAATGTTCCTGTAGGCAGTCTCTAACTTTCCCTTAATGATGTACGTTTGTGAATTCTTACATTTGTCCTATAGCCATTCCTGCTTCACCATTTTGTACTTCCCATCAGTCTCATTTTTTAGATATTTGTATTCCCTTTTGTCTGCTTCATTTTCTGCATTTTTACATTTTCTCCTTTCACCAGTTAAACTCAATACCTTTGTATTACCCATGGATTTCTTCTAAGAATTTTCTTTTAACTTATTTGATCAACTGCTGCCTTCCTATCTCATCTCTCAAAGCTACTGTATTCCTTTCCCCTGTTCTAGTCAATCACTGCCTAACGCTATGTCTGAATCTCTTAACGTTCTCTGATTCTTTTAACTTATCCTGATCCCATCTCGTTAATTTGCTACACTTTTTCAATTTTTTCCAGTTGTAATCTACAGTTCATAACCCATAAATTGTGTTTTTTGTCAACATATGCCTCTAGAAATTTGTTACAATATAAAATTTGGTTCCAAAATCTCTGTGCTCTCATTATATAATCAATTTGAAACCTTCCAGTTTCTCCAGATCTCCTCCATGTATACAACCTTCTTTCTCAATTCTTAAACCAAGTGTTCATTCTTTTCCCCTATTCCATATTCTCCTACTACTGTTAAGAGGTGCGAACATACAAACAGGAAATGTTAATGGTTTAAATTAATATACATAGCGTTGATACAAGAAAAGAAAAGCTTTCGCATATAGTATCGGTTTCTAAGGTTAATAAGCTGCGAGAGAAGCTAAGCTTTCACATATAATGTTGATCTTTTTTGCATGTGTTACACTTTAAGATATATCACACATATGTGCTAGTAAAATTTTTAATAACGACATACATGTCTGATGTTTTGGGCCTGAAATTATTCTAAATGGCTCATCATCAAAGAGTTGAGTTTTAAATGAGAGTCAAACACTTTGTGATTTAAGAAATTCATTATACATTCTTGCACATACTTCAACTTCCGTAAAAGGAAATTTACTTTGAAAGCAACGCTTTTCAAACCACCTTTCGCAATATTTTCCTGCAACCTGTTACAAATAGGTTTGTTTCAGCAATTGGCAGAGAGCACCAGATAACAGGCGCAACTGCGCTTGCACAGCTACGATGATGTAGGAAGCCTGTATGTTCGTAATTGTAAAACTTTAAAAGATCTTACATTATGTCACAAAAGAAACAAGACAGAGGGCATACTCTAAGAGCATCAGAATTTCGTGAACCATACTAAAATGTGCACATTCGTATGTCCAGGTTCCCAATGAAGTAGGTCTTGACCTGATATTAAGCTTTTCAGTGTGGTTTTCAGGACATAAATTTTCTTGGAGTACCAGTACTGTATTATCTCATGTTTGGTTCTTTATTATGGCATAATGCCTCACAAGCTAGAAGATGAAAACGCGCACTTGAAATGCAGTGAACAGTTGAAACTAGCCAATAGCGTGGAATTAAACACTTCCTTCATTTCAAATACACTGACTGCCTCAGCGGAAAAGATTAATAAAAGCCAAATTTCTTTTGCAAACCAACAAAAATAACTTCATTGTTCTGCAAGGTAATTAATGCTTAACTGTCAGAAATGTAGAAAAAAAATCTGAAACTAGAAACATCTTTTGCCTTCCATAATTATGTGAATGTATTTTAATTCCCTTGATAGCTCCCGGCCACAGAAATCTGTTTTGTTTTCATTTGGCATGAGATCATAAACGAAGGGGAAACAGCAAAATCACTAAATGTAAACACAAGTCACATGGAGATTACACACTTTCCCGCTACAACTCAGACTGCTCTGCACATCAGCCCTGGATCTACGGTACTTCCGAACTGGGGCAATACTAGACATGTTATTTGGTCTTCAGTGTGCCAAGGTGCCGTGCCACACCTCTTCACACAGCATTCTTCTATCGCACATCACTGTATTTTGTGTATATTTTGTAATGGATGCCATCGAACTATATTCAGAAAAGTGGAAATTAAATTTTCCTGGGATGCCTCTCCTGCTCCCAGTGGGCCGGTTTGACATCCTGCTCCTCTTTTTTAAAAAAATAAAAATTCACAGTTAATTCTGGATGGGATTATTTGTAATCAGGCAAACAAGAACTCATCAGAAAATTTTCATTCTTTATTGCCTATTAGCGAATAACTCACTGCTTTGTGTGAATTAAAATTAAATATAGGATACATAAAACCAGTAAAGACAAGAGACAAGCAAGACAGTACACATTTCTTCAATCCTTAGCGGCTAGAATTTTTTCTATCTTGCTACAGCTTTATATGGCATGCTTTCCTTTCTTCAAAAGGATCTATTACATCAAAGTTCGTCAAATGTTTTGCTACATGAAAAATTGAAATGTCATTGTCTATTACTGAAAAAGCTGTTATGTACACTATGCACACATTCAAGTCAACTTATGATTCATTCAGAATTCAACTTAGAATGTGTTCAAAAACCAACAGGGACAAGTTTCAAAATCATAAGAATGATCGATAGACCAACATGACTGGATGCTAGGAGCTTTGTGAAACAAGGATTTTTCCCTCAAGGATATGAGGGAAATTCCACAAATGAAATTCTGTCACGTATAGTGAGCCCCATAAAGTTGTGCTTCAATCTTCATAGAATAATGTTCATATAGTTATCATCATCATCATCATCATCATCATCATCATCACCATGAATGGCCACTTCTTTATTAAGTTAAGACTCCTTGACAGCTCTACATTACTGACTTACTTAGTGATACCTATCAATCTCATTATCTGAAATCTAATCTTTATCACTGATTTCAGCAGTGCTGTCTTCAATTATTTAAAAATTGCTTAAAGTGCCTAGCGGCCACCAAATGGACGCTGAAAGAAGAAAAAGATGTACAAGGCAACAGCAAGGAGCCCAGTAAATTTACAACATTTTGAATATAAATAGTGGATAAAGTGTTCCTCCACTGCCTTAATTTGCTGCCTCTCTTCCAATATGCTAATGTGAAAAACCTGAAGACAAAAATGTAGTTGTATACATTCAATAAAATATACGCAGCAGTTCATCTTACTTTTAACAAAGAGGATGGATGCTACTCTTGAAATGCTGAATTTCAATTATAATTTGACAGGGCAAAACTTCGGAGAAGCATTTAAACATATGGAGGCAGCAGCACGTCTTTCAAAACTTGAATATGAAAAGCCAATATACTGAATGAACTTAATGAGGAATGGCATTAAAAAACAAGTGTGATGATGGAATATCTCAAGTATTTGCATATAATATAGCTGAGAGACTGGAGTCAAAAAAATATACTGATAAAAGGATCATCACTTTGCTGTCTCCAATTATATTTTTATTGCTCATATGCTGTATTTCAAAGAATGATTATCATACACATAACATGTGATACAGTAGGTATGTTACTACTTGTTTCTACATATTGTATTACATGCCATGAAAGCATTGCAAGAAGAAAGTTGCAGAGCATTTTTAATAATGAAATGTTACACATCAATACAAGGTTTTTTCACACCTAAAAATATTTTAGGTAAAGGCATTAACTATCTTAACCAAGCTAATAGAAATTTTTGAGACTAGCACCTCACATGACAACTATCACCACATTCGTTGATTTTACATCAATACTCACACTTGCTGTGGACAGGAAATTTTTGGTGTCTTCACAGGACTTGTACCCCTTTCTACATTATTTTTCACATCTTCGTCTTCTTCTAATTCCTCCACCTTCAGACTTCCTAGACAGCATGAAAAATATAATTATAAACAACTGTACACCAGAACGTTATGGAAACTCAATGGAGATGCTAATGACAACATGATCCAAAACGCATGAAGTACAAGTAACAAGAGAGTCAATCTTACGAGAGAATTTTCTGGGTATATTTTCACTTTAAGTTGATGCTTTAGTTTGCGAAAATGATGAACAGAGATGAATGTGTGTGTCACAGCAGTACTTGGAACATGGATTCCTAGTTTTCACAGGTAATGTGCTACCAATTACACAGTTCATGCCTAACATATCACAGCAAAGTTCCAGCTTGTCACTAGCTTCCTTCCATTGTTGAAAAACGATATCTCTGGAAAAGCGATGAAATAATCAGAGCGAATTTTTAGGTGTGCAACAGTAAAGCATCAGGACATTTTCAAGAGATCTTAAACATTTTTAACGATGACCTTTTCTAGGTTATTTTTATGCCATGAGGTGATTTAACCAGGAACTGACCCAACCGCCACCACATTTGGGTGGTGTTCACATTCATTTTGTAGCAATTGCAGGTACTGGGAGACAGGGATACACATTACTCAACCTGAAACTTAATAGGAAGGTGAAGAAGTTACTAGTTGAGCTGGCAGCATAACAAATGGTAGAATTCCTTTAATTACACCTGAAAGTCATTTTTGGTTAAAAACCTCATTCATATAAGGTACTCTACCAAAGGTGGAGATAAGTTAAATGTCACACATAAGAGAAACGTATCTGAATAACATTACCACTGCATATAAGAATGTTAGAGACCTAAAAAACAAATTTTAGCAACTTATTTGTTTATAAAAAAAGTTAACAAACTCATTTGTTCACAGAACCTAGAGTGCAAAAAAAAAAAAAAAAAAAAAAAAAAATTATATATCACAAGTGCATTTCTGTAGGTAATGTATAGCTACATGAAGAGTATCAATACATTCCCTTCTTCTTGACTTCTAAGGGATTCTGAGATCCCCTGCTGGTCTCACATGTTGCCTCTAAATGCTTCTATCTTGTCACATTTATTGCCAATTTTTTACACCCACCCTGTTGCATAATGTTTTAATTTCAGTTAGCCATTTATTCTTGGGTCTCCTCATTGGTCTTTTACCAAATGACTTCTTGAATATTCTTGAAACCACTTGATTCTCTTTCTTCCTAGCTAGAAAGCCTGCTTCTTAAATTCTTCTGTAATTTATTATGCTAATTATTGTTGCTTGTTGTAATATCATGTGGACTTCTGCATCATGTGCACTCATCCAGCTTTGTGATTATCATAGCATGGACCATAAATTTCCCCATACACTTTGTCATCAATAACTTGTAACTGCTGATGTCTTGTTTTTGTTAAACTCCACATTTTTGCTTCACAGAGTAGAACTGGTCTGATGACTGTGGCTTCATTTTAGTTTTCCTTATTGCAGTTCAGACCCTAGAAGCTTTTTTATGGACTAGAAGCTTTTTTTATGGACTAGTGGGTCCTGTTAGCATTTTGCAGTCTCGTTTTCAGTTCAACTTGTCCATACTTTTGTTCACATAACACTTTACCAAGAAATTTGAACTGTTTAATATGTGTGAATTTATGTTTGTCAATTATTAGAGGCAATTAATGGTCATGTTCATCTCTACATCTTTGAAGTATCATGTGCTTTGTTTCCCAATAATTTCCTTTTAGACCAAGTTTGGATGGTGCTTCTGTGACCTCCACAAACAACAATCTAATCTCTATTTGACTTTTTCTGATAAGTACTACACTCTAGGGCACGACAGCAGTGAAAACACTGGAGCCAGCTGGCAATGAATATTGTTCGTAATGGTCCCCTAAGAGTCAGAGCATAACCGACACCAGCAACCATAGAACCGTCAGTGTAAACAACGCCAGAGCCCTGATACGTGGCAAGGACGGAAAGAAAGCGGCGGTGGAAGGCCTATGGAGGGACTGAGTCCTTCGGGCCCTGTGCCAATTCGAGCTGAAGGCAAGGGCGGGGCACACACCACAGGGGTGTACGCAGAGGGGCCCGGAAAGGAGGTGGAAGATGGAAAACCTCAAGCCCCCGGAGAAGCTCTCTGACGCAGACCACGATCGTACAACCTGACCGCGGCCGACATTCTGGGAGATGGACGACTGACTGAGGGAACAGGAGACAACAATTAGGATGTCCGGGGAGGCTACAACCACGTGCTGCACAAGCAGCCAGTAAACGTTGGCACCGAAACTGCAGTGGAGGGGCACCTGCCTCCACAAGTATGCTGTTCACAGGGCTGGTCTGGAAAGCACCAGTGTCAAGTCGTATCCTGCTGTGAAGGATTGGGTCCAGCACCTGCAACGCAGAAGGGGATGCTGAACCATAAACCAGGTTCCCATAATCCAGACGGGACTGGATTAATGCCTGGTAGAGCCCAAAGAGTGTAGATCGGTTGGCGCCATAGCTGTTGCGGCTCAAGCATCGCAGAGCATTAAGGTGCCGCCAACACATCTGTTTAAGCTGCCAAATATGTGGGAGCCAAGTCAACTGGGCGTCAAAAACCACACCCAAAAACTGATGTGTCTCCACCAAAGCAAGAAGTTGCCGGCAAGATAAAGCCGCGGCTCAGGGTGAATTGTTCATCGCCAGCAGAAATGCATAACGCAGGTCTTCGCAGCCGAAAACTGGAAGCCATGCGCTACAGCCCAAGACTGTGCCTTGCAGATAGCACCCTGCAGCTGATGTTCAGCAGCTGCAATGCCAATGGAGCTATAGTAGAGGCAGAAGTCGTCAGCATACAAGGAAGCGGAGACGGACATTCCCACTGCTGCAGCAAGCCTGTTAATTGCAATTAAAAACAGGCAGACACTTAGGACAGATCCCTGTGGTACCCTGTTCTCCTGAACTCAGGAGGGACTATGGGAGGCCGTGACTTGCATGTGGAAAGTACCATCCGACAGAAAATTTCATAGAAAATCGACAGCGGACCCCGAAGACCCTCATTATGAAGCGTAGAGAGAATGCGATGGCACCATGTCGAAAAAGACAGTGACGAGGTGCTGACGGCGGGCAAAGGCCGTACGGATGGCTGACTCCAGGCTCACCAGATTGTCGGCGGCCTTTGCGGAACCCACTCTGAGATGGAGCCAGAAGGCCCTGAGACTCGAGTGCCCAACTCAACCGCCGGCTCACCATGCATTCTAGTAAGTTGCAAAGAACGTTGGTGATGCTAATGGGGTAGTGGCTGTCCACCTCCAATGGGTTCTTGCCAGGTTTCAAAATGGGGATAAGAATGCTTTCCCGCCATTGCAACGGAAACTCACCCTCGACCCAGATACGGTTGTAAAGGTTGAGGAGGTGCCATTGGCAGTCCACTAAGAAGTGTTTCAGCAACAGGTCTTCAGCAGACGCCAGAGTCTCGACCTCTTCCTCAGACGCTGAGCTGGTAGGAAGCGGTGGGACGGGTGCCACCACAATGTCAGGATTCTTCTGCTTCTCCTGTTGGGCCTTTGGTGGTTCAGGCTTGGAGGGCCTCACTGGGTCAGTCTCAGGGATGGACGGCGACCGTGAGGCCCTACGACCAGCGACCAGTGGTTGTTTCAGCCACTTGCGCGTGTCCGCTTTGCTGCTGATCGGAACTTGTGAAGGGAGGTCCCCAAGGGACCCCTTCCTGGTGAGGGAAGCCGAAGAAGCCTTATGCTTCTCCAGCTGGGAAGTGTGAACTGATGTCCCTGATGGTTGTGGGGGGTGTTGCTCCTGAAATAGATGGAGCAGGAGCAACAGGGAGTGAAGTGCCCCCCACAATCAAGGGGGCAGGAGGAATTTGACAGATAATAGAGCCAACTGCACGCGATGACACGGGAGATGATAGAACCGTTGTTGCAGCAGCGGCATAGGTTGATGTCATTGGCACTGGATGTAGCCTCTCATATTTCCGCTTAGCCTCAGTGTAGGTCAGGCAGTCCAGAGTCTTACATTCCATTATCTTCCGTTCTTTCTGGAATATCCTACAGTCCAGCGAGCATGGGGAATGGTTTTCTCTGCAGTTGACACAGATGGGAGGCTGGGCACATTGAGTATTGGGATGCGAAGGACATCCACAATCTCGGCACTTGATGCTGGAAGTACATCGGGAGGACATTTGCCCAAACTTCCAGCATTTAAAACACCGCATCGGAAGAGGGATATATGGCTTTACATCACAGCAGTAAACCATCACCTTCACATTTTCGGGCAAGACATCACCCTCGAACGCCAAGATGAAAGCACCGGTGGCTACCTAATTATCCCTCAGATCCCGATGGACAAGCCGGATGAAGTAAACACCTCATTTTTCTAGGTTGGCGCATAGTTCATCGTCAGGCTGCAGAAGAAGATCCCTGTAGAAGATAATACCCTGGACCATGTTTAGACTCTTATGGGGCGTGATGCTAACTGAAACATCCCCCAACTTGTCACAAGCGAGCAACCACCGTGACTGGGCAGAGGATGCTGTTTTGATGAGAACTGAACCAGATCACATTTTGAACAAGCCCTCCACCTCCCCGAACTTGTCCTCTATATTCTCCACAAAAAACTGAGGTTTCGTCGATATAAATGATTCACCATCAACTCGCGTACAGACGAGGTACCGGGGTGAATAATCTCTACCGCCTTCTTTAACCATACGTTCCTCCCATGGAGTGGCCAGGGAGGGAAATGATCTTGGATGATATTTCTTGCTGTTGAGGTTAGACCTCGATCGCTTAGAGACTGCTGGTGGAGGCCTACCAGCGAGAGACGATGTAACACGCTTCATTGTGGGTCATCCGCCCTGATGCCACCCACTCTGACCATGGGCTCTCCCCACGGGCACCACGCAGCCACAGCAAAGACCACCTGGCAGGATGGCCTTTGCTGGGAGTCCTGATGCCCCAGAGGGGTAGGCATTCACTCCTCAGCATACGTGGGGAGATAGCAGCTCAGGCATCAGCAGTGCGATCCCTGTGTAGTCAGGGGGCTACCACCAAGAGGGTACATGACGACCCCACCACAACGGACTGGATACCATGCTGGATGTCAGGTATCGAATATCCATGTATATCATGAGGGCAAAGATGGAAGTGCACAATGGAGGGAACTTATGCTACCCGGAACACACTTCAGCCGATGCGCCCAGAAGCTTGGTGGGAGTCCAACTCCATGACAGTAATGAATGGGCCACATCTTAGGGCAAGATGGATATATAATACACCACGTAATGTGTCCTTCCCCAAATGGTATGCACTAACAGAAAATTTTGAAATGTAGTGGTCCAACCCCTTAGGGGACCATCACATATAGGCCGAAACATTTGAGACTCCTGTTAGTCACCTATCACGACAGGCAGGAATACTGCGGGCCCATTCTTACCCCTGAACCCGCAGGGAGGTTTCACAAGGGTGTGCAGCCCTAATGTATTGTTCAACAATGATGATGGCATCCTCTTGGGTAACACATTCTGGCGGTAAAATAGTTCCCCACTTATATCTCCAGGTTGGGACTACTCAGGATGATATCATCAAGAGAAACAAAACTGGTGTTCTATGGATCAGAGCATGGAACGTTAGACCCCTTAATCACATACATAGATTAGAAAATTTAAAAAGCCAAGTGGATAGGTTGAAGTCAGATATAGTGAGAATTAATTAACTTAGGGGGCAGGAAAAATAGGATTTTTGATCAGGTGAATATAGTGTTACAGATAATAATGAATAAGAAAATAAGAATGGGGTAAGCTACTATAAACAGCACAGTGAATGCATTATCGTAGCCATGATTGACACTAAGCCCATAACCATCACGGTAGTCCATGTTCATATGCCAACTAGCTCTGGGGATGAAGATAAGACTGAAGAAATGTATGAGATAAAAGAAATTATTCGGATAGGTATGGGAGAAGAAAATTTGATTTTAATGGGAAACTGGAATTTGATAGTAGGATAATATTACTTGGTATAATATAAGTGTTTATGTTCAGTGCAATCAGCATATGGAGATAACTAAGTGTGTCATGGTACAGGCTCTTCTAACACTAAGGAAATGAAGCTTTGAACATAGTCGCCTGGAGTAATGTGTGTGAAAAGAATAAGCAAGATTTGTATCTACATCGCCCTTCAAGCTAGAATCTACCACAGGGATATTTTTTTGAGAACGCACTCCACTAGCTAAAGAGGCAAGAAATGAAAGTAAAATAATGGAACTGATGGACATGATTGAATAATGAAAAAGATAACTGTATACAAACAAGTGTGGTGTAACTATACTGATGATCTATTTTTGAACTAGGCAATATTCAGTGCTGTGTATATTGTGCAATTCATGACACTGCACCTGGGAATGAGAGCTTAACAGAAAGAGCGATATTTCAGTGAGTACAAGTCATATAATGCTACATTAGTGGATCTATAGGTTATCTGAAAACTTCTATTTGTGTTCTGAGGAATTATGAACTTAAAAAGTGGAAATAGTGGAATGAAGAAAAGTAATTTTGCTGATTAAGAGAGAACTTTGGTGCTAGAGTGATGTGAATATTCTGACAAGTCAACTATTTGGTAACATTTTGTGAGGATATAATTTTCTGGTTGAACGAGAGTAGCACTCAAAGTTGAGTGGAGAAGCAGGGCAATGATTTGGTGCAACTTCCATCCTCTTAATTTTGATTTGAGTAGTAATTAAGTTATATGATGGTGACCATTCTCTGAGTTTTTGTTAGAAGTAATGTACATATTTTGGACATTAAGTTGATATGAATCCATAAATGGTGCAAATTTCAAACCAGGGCTTGGAATTTTAGTGATTTTGCAAATCGAAAAGAAACCAAATCTTTCAATTTTAACAGTTTGAGACAACAATAACCTAGAGTAATGTTTTGTAGGGTAATGTGCACTTGGTTTTAAATTTTACTAGTTCCCACTTTTCATACTATAGTCAATTTTAGTTCTAATTATTGTGATGTTATGAGAACTGTAATGTATTTATTTATGTAGTAATGAGTATTATTTGCCATTAGTATGAAACATTTTTCCTTATACTTAGAAGTAAAAGTGAGTGTATTAAAGTAGGGTATTTTGTCTAACTTTTTTCATGTACTGTGGCAGAGGAGAACCACCTCCAAGGGAACTGATAGCAGTGCATTTCCTTACTAGCTGTCACTTGGACCTGTTGAAGGTGTGGACGACTTGGTGAGAAAACATGTTAAAGCTCATTAAAATAGTGAAAGTGCTTGTGCAAAATACTAAACATTGAAAAAGCGATATTTTCTATCTGAAAATGAACTACAAGGTCCAGTGTAATTTAACTTTCTGCGACCCATAATCGTTTTATTCTCTGAAGCATGACAGGACTTGTATAAAGTGACAGGTATCTTAAAATGTAATCTTTATTTATCGAAAAAGGGCATCACTTATGATGAAGAGGCCTATTTTTATTAAAAATATAATTTGTGGATATTTTGTGCCATTCTACAATACACTATATGTAAATATTTTGTATGGGGAATTTCATATGGCCAGTTCATGTAAGTAGGAATTTGAAATACATATGAACTGTAATTTTTGATACAGAGATTTCTTATGTAATATTCTTTTGTATGTAGAATGTTAAACCCACTTTCTGGGCTCACTTGTAGTCACTGAAAAGCCCAGTTAGCTATTTGCAATATCTATCTGGTCAATCCAATGAGGGGTAATGTGACGAAGCAAGCTGGGATCTCATTACGTCCTCTCTTGTTTTGCCATCTAGCTCCTTAAATTCATTTTATTTTCATTTCTGCCTAATTACCATTAATGTGAGTATAATTCTAATTTTCATAAAAGAGAAAGGTTGGCCCTCAGTCTTAAGGAATATAGCTCCAGGCCCATTTCTGTGTTTAGTTTTGTGTATGTAATTAATTTCCTAATTTGTTTTGGCTATTCCTAGTTAATTAGTCTGCAAGAACTGTGAACTGTCTAGTTAGGTTTTTACTGCTCATGATGTTCAACAGCAAACTACAGTAGCTGTATGCTGATGTTTGCCTGCAACCTATTAATGAGGCTTATCAACATTTACTAATAGTGAATTGGCCATACAATTGTGTAATATTTCAGGTTGTTAACAGTGGAAGTAAAGAACTGTGAAACACAACTGTGCAACTGTCGGTTACATCGTTTACAGTAGTCAATCCCCCATTTTTCAGCTAGTATAACAATGCAGCACGTTGGCACTGAGGACTATCAATGAAGAAATAAAGCATGCAAACGTCAGACAGTGACCTACTATCAATATGAACCCATCCAGACGATAGCAGCATCACCTGATGACGAATGACTGACAGGCAGACACACACACACACACACACACACACACACACACACATTGCATGTAGTATCAGTGAGTATGTGTAGAATGGCAAAAGAGCACAATCTATTTAAGTTTGAGCGAGAGTAGATTGTAATGGCTTGAAGACTCAGCACGAGCAATTCTGAAACTGCATGGCTTGTCGGATGTTCGAGGAATGCTGTGATGTCTTCAACATGTGGCGAAATAAAGGTCCACAGGTGGAGTTGGATTCCCATACCTCATTACAGATGTCGGATGACGTAGGCCAGGCAGCCTGTGAAACAGGACAGACGGCGAACTACGGTAGAACTAACATCATATTTTAATGCTGTGCAGAGTACACGTGTGTCTGAACATACAAGGCACCAAACACTCCAACGATTGGCCTCCACAGTTGATGACCGGCAAACTCTGACTGAAATAGGGACATGACCATTGGCACTGGACATTGGTGCACTGGCAGAGCAATGCGTGGTCTGATGAATCCTGATAGCTTCTTCATCATGTTGATAAGAGGGCACGAATCATTCGTTTTCCACGGTAACAGCTCCTTAATACCCATACTGTGGAATGGAGACAAGCTGGAAGAATCTCAATTATACACTGGTGGACATTCATATGGGCATCCATGTGGCCAGTGGAGCTTGTGCAAGGTACTATGATGGCCAAGGAGTATCAAACACTGGTTGCAGACCAAGTATACCCCTTCAAGGTGATCATGTTTCCCAACAGCACGGACATTTTTCAGCAAGATAATGTGCTATGTCAAAAAGCCAGGAATGTGGTGAATTGGAGCTCACCACTGTGTTCCTCGAACGACTCCATGTGCTGGTCCCCCAACCCACCAGATCTGAACCCAATTTTACACATCTGGGATGCAATTGAACATAGCATCAGACCTTATCAGCCCCTTCCCTGGATTTTACAAGAATTCGGTGATGTCTGTGTGCTGTTGTGGTGCCAACTCCCTTCAGTGACCCACCAAGACATCAGTGCTTCCATGCCATGATGTGCCTCCGTTGTTATCCATGTCAAATGCGGGCATACTGGCTAGTAGATAGGTTGTCATAATGTTCTGGCTGATCAGTGTAAGATTAGAATCAACAAAAGCAAAATAAGGATAATGGAATTAAAACAGGTAATACTGAAGGAATTAGATTAGAAAATGAAACAGTTGAAGTGGCAGACAAGTTTTGCTTTTTGGGCAGCAAATTAAATGATGGCCAAAGTAGAGAACATTAAATATAGACCGACAATGGCAAAGGGAGTGTTTGAAGAGAAATTTGTTAACACTGAATATACACTATGTGATCAAAAGTATCCGGACAGCCCCAAAAACATACTTTTTCATATTAGGTGCATTGTGTTGTCACCTACTGCCAGGTACTCCATATAAGGAGTGTAAACATTGGACGATTGAACAGTGGAAAAACATTGTGTGGAGTGACGAATCACAGTACACAGTGTGGCAATCCGATGGCAGGGTGTTGGTATGGTGAATGCCTGGTGAACATCATCTGCCAGAGTGTGTAGCGCGAACAGTAAAAATCGGAGGCAGTGGTGCGGTCGTGTTTTTTATGGAGGGGGCTTACACCCCTTGTTGTTTTGCATGGCACTATCACAGCACAGGCTTACGATGTTTTAAGCACCTTCTTGCTTCCCACTGTGGAAGAGCAATTCGGGGATGGCGACTGCATCTTTCAACACAATCAAGTACATGTTCATAATGCATGGCCTGGGGCACAGTGGTTACACGACAATAACATCCCTGTAGTGGACTGGCCTGCACAAAGTGCTGACCTGAATACTGTAGAACACCTCTGGGGTATTTGGAATGCCATCTTCATGCCAGGCCTCACCAAACAACATCAATACATCTCAGTGCAGCACTCAGTGAAGAATGGTCTGCCACTCTTCAACAAACCTTCCAGCACCTGACTGAAAGTATACCTGCAAGAGTGGAAGCTATCATCAAGGCTAACGGCGGGCCAACACCATACTGAATTCCAGCATTGCCGATGGAGGGCACAACAAATTTGTAAGTCACTTTCAGCCAGGTGTCTGGATACTTTTGATCACAAACACTTAGATTTAAGTGTTAGGAAGACTTTTCAGAAAGTATTTGTAATGAGGGTAGCCTTGTATGGAAGTGAAACATTGATGATAAACAGTTTAAACAAGAAGGGAATGGAAGCTTTTGAAATGTGATGCAACAGAAGATCACTGAAGATGATATGGGTAGATCACATAACTAGAGTGCATTTAAAATTAGCTGTATCTTATGACAGTTAAGTACAGAGTGAGTGGAAGGGAAGCACACATGTGTGGTGAAAGTGTCAGCAGGTGACAATAATGCTCCTAAGCCTACTCGTCACAACACCTGTCAAACTCTCTTGACTGCATGGACAGCAAGCTGCATGAGCCAGCTGATCTGCAGTTCTTCTTGAACTATTTTGAAGAAACTATTGGGTAATATACTCTGATTCACGCACATCTTATAGCTTAATTTGTCAGCTTCATGATGAACTACCTATAATTTTAATAATGGCCATAGTTATGGTGATGTTTTGATATAAGAGAAAATTAATGCAAGAAATTCGTATAAGTTTGCAGTGAAAAATCGGGGTTGCTAGACTTCGGTTTTGGTGCATGTTCGGTGATATTTTGCAGCATATGATACTGAGATAACATATTGCATTATTCTTTAAACTTGGAAGGATATTGCTATCTGTCCACAATGTCGAGAATATGAAATGTACATAAAGAGCTCCATTTTGCAACAAAATAAGTAAAGAAGGTACACGTTTATTTTTATACTGACAATGGGCTTTTCATAACTGTTGACCTGTTTTGCTCTAAGGTGCTAGTTTAAGAATACACCGTCTCATGCTTCTGTCACAATTTCGACTGCAACAGAACGTTAGTGAGACTAATATTTGTACACTCGGCTTCTGCAAAAGAAGAGCATGTTAACATGGCAACAAGAGATTACGTATAACTCAAAACTCGTCACGGTACTTAATGAATCCATGGTCTTCAACTACATTCTTCGTATGGCTAACAACTTGAGACCAGTCCTGTGTTGTAATATTTGCAACAGTTACTTTTGTCAGCATTTCAACCTCACTGAGCGTACATTTATTGTTGCCACATTACTTTTCACCTAGGCCCATTTGGATTTAAATGAGCGTGATAAAGAGAAATCGTGATTAAATTGTCCTTTAGTGTTAGCCAGTTTGTCAATGTGGTAGCATGGAGTTATTGGCTTGAACAGCACTACAAGTTCCATTAACTCCGCATTTACATGCTAGGCCAGCGGCGCACTGTTCATTACTATTGTTGAATTCGGAGGAATATTTTGCAGCAGAACATTGTCTTCACAGCCGCTAACATGTTCTTGGATGACCACTTATTGTGGTTCATACACGCTGAATTTTTCCGCAGAACACTCCACTGTCAGAAAATACTACTTTACAATAAGATTTGTCAAACATCTAATGTGTCACACAACAGGGCAATGTTTATCCACAACGTGGCAACAGGGGTGCTTCACCAACCAAACCGTTGGCACAGGGATGCCGCAAGTTTCCCCAAGTGAAATTCCCCGATGTTTCCCTGATTTCCAGACAAGTTTCAGCATTTTTCTCTGACAAATTTTGAGATTTCAAGGACAAGCAAAGACATAAGTTGAGAGAAAAATGTAAGGACTCCCATATTTCTCCCATGTGTGAGCAAAAATCTAAAGTACTAACATCAATATCTTTTGTAATGAACTGTTTTTAGATGGAAAAAGCAAGCCGAATGGTATGCATGTTTCATTAAGACCACTGTTGTTATTTTATTTCAATAAAAAGATACACATCTGGTGAGAAAAATCGCATTTCCTTGGAGTTGCAAGGCACATTTAAAATATCTTCACTGATTTCAGAAATAACCTCAGAAAAAAGTAGGTCTCTTGAAAGAAGTGTATAAGACAGGGAAGATGTGTGTAAACCAACACTATAGATGACTGTCAATAAAATCTTGGTTCTCCTATGTTCGTTATTGTCAATTATTACTCTGTGTGTTACGTATATTATTTACAGATATTGTGTGATTTTTCTTTTGAGAAATACGTGAGTACATAGTGTACAAACCATCAGCGACTGCCACAATTTTCTCCTTCTTATCATCCATATTTTATAATATATAAAGTACATTTGAAGTGTCAAAATGTACTACAAAACATAAAATGTCTATAAAATGCCGCACTTTACAATGTACTTGTGGTGAGATAGTCACAATTCCTGAAATCCATCGCCTGTGGCCTTTGGCCTGCCGAGGAGCACCTACGTCCTGGGACCACGGATAAACCACGAAAATCCGCCACTTTATGCCCACACACAAACAAACCCGGCTTGCAGGGAGATCAGTGAGGCTAGATCTGATGGGCAGGGTCTGCACATTAGTGGGAAACAATGGGCTTCAGATTGGCAGGCCCGATCCATTAGAGAAACCCGCAGAAATGGCCTGTGGTTTTGGCCCGTCACGGAAATCCACTCACGTGGCCAGCTATTCACTTGTCACACACTCTCAAAAATATTCAGCCTCAGCCTTTGTTGGAAAATGAGAGCATACACACATTCACACAATCACTCAGACACAACTCATGCTCACATGACTGATGTCTATGACCACTGCATCAACAATCTCTGACAATCAGATCCAAACAAACCACCCCTCACACCTCCCTGTCTCTTGTCGGCAGCTATTAGACTAGCAGCAAGACGTGGTGGCAGCTCTGACTGAAAGCTGAAGGGAGTGGTGGGAAAGGGAGAAGCAGTAAGAATGAGGGAGTAGGGAAGCGGCGCACATACTCAGCTACACTCAGCCAGTGACAATGCATGATATCTCAGCAAACAAAGCATTTCATTTACTGGGACAAAAAGAAGATTTTACGAGGGGTCTTTTTCCCCACATTTCCCTGACACAACTGAAATTTTCATATTTCTCTGATTTCCAGAACTTGTGGCAGCATGGCAAGGAAAGCCGTCTCACCACTGGGGTTACCTCAGCAGTCTTGTCACGGCCATATCAGTGAGACAGACATCAAAAGTTGCAGATAATTCTAGGTGAGGTACTGAATAGAAAAGAAATTTGTGTCACAACCTAACTACAATAAAAGACTGATTGATAAGACACATTCTGAGGCATCAATGGATCACCAGTTTAGTACTGATGAGAAGTGTGAAGGATAAAAACTGTTGATGGAGACCAAGAGATAAACACATTAAGCAGATTCAGAAGGACGTAGGTTGCAGTAACTATTCAGAGATGAAAAGGCTCTTACAGGACAGAGTAGCATGTAGAGTTGCATCAAACCAGTCCTCACAGTGAAAACGACGACGACTACTACTACTACTACTACTACTACTACTGTACCACTTGCCTAAGCCAACACTTTAACTATATTTGCCTGCAGAATCCAAGCCAATATTAGTTTGACTTTCCTCACAACTTTCTCTACTGCTACACTAAAGAGTAGAGAGACAGAGCATCTCCCTGTTTCAGTCAAGTTATTACAATGATCATCTGACTGTGCAACAGTATTCTTCTAGAGAAGTTAAAATATTACGATATCGTAGACCTTTCTGGTACCTAAAGTTCATCCTGTCTAACTCAATACAGTATAATCCCACTTTTATGTTCCCGTAATTAATGTTTTGCCACCGTTTACAGCAATTTTTATCGGTCTTGTAAAATTTACTATGCCCACAATTTTTATTCGCATCCGATTTTGAGTCAACATATGTATAATTTTCCTGCGATTTACATTTTATGAAAAAATGTTCATGGGGCAAAAAACTGCCATAAATGGCACTTGCATGACGTTGGCCACCAAGTAGTGCTTACAACCATTACGTAATCAAGTTTCTTGACACCAGAGCACTCCACACAGTGAATATCAACCGGTAAACATGTAAAAGCTGGAACAATTTGTGCCATATCTCCTGCCACTATGAAGCTCTAGTCGATGAGGTGGTCAGTATGATTAACTAGGTTTGTTCAAATAAAGACATCAAAACCAATCACAACCATTTTCAAATTTTCTCTATGGCACATGCACAGTTTCACGATTGTTGGGATCGTCATCACACATCTGTCAAACCATATTTAGCATGTTTAGTCATTTGGCCACTTGTAGAGCTAGTTGATACTTTCACTTTGTGTTGCTCAAATGTTTTTTGTTTAAACACAGTGCCAATTATGCACTTTTCCATGCTGAGTAAAATGTGTTTTGAGAGCACAAAAAATACTTATGTAAATGTTTAATATTTGCACTTGAGTACAAGACAAAAAAATTCTCAAAATGCATCAAGCTAAGCATGAAAAAATATGTAAGTGTTGCAGTGTTTCATTATTTAAATAATAAATTAGAGCTGCAGGCTTTCCAAAAAAATTATGACGCATGAACTTAATCAAATGTTTCTACTTCCCAGAAAGTTATCAGTTCCCATTACCACAGCAGTTTTTATTGGATAATAAATCTTTATCAGATAATAAACAAGTCCCTGACAAATATTTTGATGCCTATTATGTACATACACATAAATTAAAAATGCAAGAGTGTATCCTATACACAATTTTTACAGCTTAAAACATTATTTCCTACTTTTCTACAATTTTTTTAAGTCCCTTGAAAATTGTAAACGTAAGGTTTTTCTAAAGAGGCAAAATGTGTTAACAAGCTCAGTGATTGCACACAATGAAACTGCGTCTTCTGAAGGGGGAATAATCACAGCAGGTATACCACAGATATTGATACTGGGTCCACTCTTGCTTTTTTAGATATAAATAATCTTTCATCACATATCTCAGAAGCAATAGTCTCTCTTTGCCAATAATGCAAGTGTTATAATGAAGCCTAAATGCAATAACTTAAACATCTGAAAATGTAAATAATATTTTCTTGTGTTTTAATAATTGGTTCTCAGCAACTGATTGTCACTGAATATAGATGAAACACAATGCATGCAACTCAGTATGGCCCAAGGCTGACTACACCTTTAGAAATAATGTGTGCGTGTAACTCAATAAACGAAATAGAATGTTATAAATTTCTGTATGTTCATATTGGTACAAACAAGAACTGGAAATAACAGGTTACCAATCTTCTGAAATGTCTAAGCCTTACATATAAAGTCAGAAGAAAATCATAAAAGTGGACCTACTTTTGCTACTTTCATTCAATAATGTCTTGTCATATTCTGGAGAAACTCATTACTGATGAAGAAAGTTTTTGTTGCATAGAAGTATGTCATAAGAATAGTATGTGTTGTGCATTCTTCAGCCTCTTGGAGAGAGCTCTTAACAGTTGGCCATACTGACAATAGTCTCACAAAACATTTCCTTCCCTATGAAGTTTTCACTGCGCAGGATTAACCGAGTGGTCCAAGGCACTGCAGTCATGGACTGTGCTGCTGGTCCTGGCAGAGGTTCGAGTCCTCCCTCGGGCATGGGTGTGTGTGTTTGTCCTAAGGATAATGTAAGTTAAGTAGTGTGTAAGCTTAGGGACTGATGACCTTAGCAGTTAAGTCCCATAAGATTTCAGACACACCTTATGAAGTTTGTATTGAACACTCAATTACAGTTTGAAAACAATATTAATGTTCATAAATATAGTAGAAGAAGCAGATATGATTCACACTATCCATCACTCAAATGTGATGCAGAAAGCAATGACATATTCTGCCATAAAAATCTTTAACCATCAACCAACTTACCCAAAACATTTATTGGATAATATAAAATTAAATTCAAACACAAACCAATATATCTGCTCAACAACTTGTTTAACTCCATAGAAAGTGTAGTATGGTGTGTGTGTGTGTGTGTGTGTGTGTGTGTGTGTGTGTGTGTGAGAGAGAGAGAGAGAGAGAGAGAGAGAGAGAGAGAGAGAGAGAGAGAGAGAGAGAGAGAGAGAGAATGAACATATTAAAGTACAAACTACAATATGCAAGTAAAAAACTTAAGAAATAATGTAAATGTCCCTGACCTTGTCATATTTTCTGCTGAGATGTACTATAATTGCACACCTGACTCATTCCACATCATTGCAAGAGGTCACCATTATGCTCTATTGATCATGCGAACAAAGCTAATCAACAATATTCTTTTAAATAAATTTTATACAATAAATATGCATGGCATTGTACACTGACCAGAAAAGTATATCTATACAGCTCAGCTATCTAGACATGGTGTCATGTCACCATTTAATTATACACTTTACAAACATTCAATAAATTAATCTTCTCATGTTTTTCTACAGCAAGTACTTGATAGTTTTAAATGGAACTAATTTCACCCTCTTCAAAACCATTTTGTTGTATAATTACTGTTAATATTTGCTACAACAGACAACTGCTACATGAAAATAAACTTGAACTGATTAAATATCACAGCCCGAGAAATTGTTCTTATTAGAGTGTTCTTTCCTGCGGAATTATAAAAATGACACTAGCTGATGGGTGAATCAGATAATCAAGGACACTAGATGGAGTAGAAAAATGATGCAAGTAAAAAATAAATAAATAAATAAATAAATAAGTAAAAAAAATAAAAAAAAATCTTGTAACATAGTGTAGTCTACAAACGACAATTATCTTCCATCTTTACTTTTCATGATTAAAGGAATTCATGAAGAGTGATACAAGATGAACTATGATGATATTCTGAAGACTCTCAGCTCTTATTGCAAGAAACAGGGTAACTTCTTTAATGAAGATTCACTGAAGTATGCTTAACAACTTCAAAAATTGTGAATGTGAATGCAGGATAGTGAAATCCACATAAGATATTTTTACAGTAAGAACTAGGATTATGCTAGGTGGCAAATTGTTCCTTATCTACAGCAGAATGATTCATATGATAATTGCAAGAAGTTCACAGTAAATAAGTGTGTTATAACCACACATAAGAGTCACTGAAAGCTTTGATCACGACTGACTTCCAGTACACTGTTGTACTTCTAACAAAGCATCAACGCATAGTCCGTTCAATAGTTCAGTCTTTTGCTGAAAGTATTAGCAACAATGGAAGAGCTGAAAACTAGAAATGCTTGAAGGACCTCCACAGTTACTGTTACTGTGGAGCTGAAACTGAAACTAGAGTACTTCTGTTCAATATTTTCCCTTTTTTCTTATTTTTACAGTTTAAAAGGAGATCTGGCAAGGATATCTTACAGACTGGCCCTCCTTCATTATCTTTATTCTTCCAGGAAGTTGAACATCAGTGCTCACAGCACTAATTTAACAAATAGTATGATGCAATTCCCAATAAGCTCAAAAAAATTGCCTTTAAAGATCAGAATATTTTAGAGTACTGTAAAGTACAAAACATTTTGAGCACATTCAAAGAGTCACTAGTAGCAGTGTGTGCAAGTCTTGGAACCACTAATACAAAACACTACCTGCTCATTTCTGGAGATTAAACAGTATTATTCATGAACGTATTTTTTTTTTTTTTAATATACAGGCCTTTCATATGTCTATAAAAACCATATACAATTTGAATTTAGCAACACACACACACACACACACACACACACACACACACACACAAAGCAAGAAAATCTCATGCATACATGGCTGCCAACTCCGGCATCTCAGGCCGGAACGCATTATCACGTGGGACACAAGCATCAATCAGGAGGGGGTTGGGGAAGGGGAAGGGATGGTAGTATACAGATGGGAAGAGAGATGAACTACTTTTCTCAACGTCCTTCACACTCCGAACTCACAACCTCATTCCTTACTTGCCTTACTAACTTTATCCTAACCCACAACTTCTCAATTGAGGGGAAGGTATATAAACAAATCTGTGGCACAGCCATGAACACCTGCATGACACCCTCCTATGCCAGCCTTCTTATGAGCCTTCTAGAGCATACCTTCCTAGCCTCCCAAAACACCAATCCCCCAGTCTGGTTCAGGTCCATCGATGGTACCTTCCTGATATGGACCCAGGGCCAAGACACCCTATCTTTGTTCCCTATCACACAAAAAAATCCCTCCCATATAGCCTGGCCACCTGGGTACAGAGCATCTTCAGTGAAAAAACTACCTTGCATAGTATGCTGAGGGTCTCACCCAGGCCTTCACAGCCTACAGACTTGGTCCACAAACAGATCTCCTGTGCCAGATCCCCTCACATCCACAATCCTACCACCATCACAAAGAACCAACCACATAGGAGTGTCCCCTTCATCACCCAGTACCACCCCGGACTTAATTAACTGAACTTCATCCTTCATCAGGGCTTTGATTACCTATCATCGTGCCCTGAAATGAGGGACGTCCTACCTGAGATACTTCCCACCCTTCCTAAAGTGGTGTTTTGTCAGCCACTCAACCTCCACAACATCCTAGTCCATCCCTACACCACTCCCAATCCCAACCTCTTGCCACAAGGATCATATCCCTGTGGTGCAAATCCTGCCCAATCCCCCCCACCCAGCACTTCCTATTCCAGCCCTGTCACAGGTTTATCCTATCCTGTCAGTGTATGCGTCACCTTTGAACGCAGCCACATCATTTACCAGCTCTGCTGTAATCATTGCACAGCTTTTTATATTGGTATGACTACTAACCAGCTGCCCAACAGGATGAACAGCCACCGCCAAACTGTCACCAAGAGCAAAGTAGATCCGGTGGCATAAAGCTGAACATAACACACTTGATTTCAATGGTTGCTTCACTACCTGAGCCATCTGGATCCTTCCCTCCATCACCAGCTTTTCTGAACTGCACAGATAGGAATTATCCTTAACGCACATTCTCTGCTCCTGTGACTATCCAGCCGCTACCATAACTATCCCGGCCTCAACCTATGGTAAAATACTGTCCTCACATCCTTCAACCAATAGTTTCCACCTCTCCTGTCATCTCCTTCCCATTCTCATCTCCCACCCTGTTTATTTGCAGCCCTCTGCCAACACATCCACTCGTCTTTCCCCGTTCCTATCCTTTTTTCCCCACCTCCCTGTCCCACAACCCCCTGACGAAGCACCTGTTGACAGTCTAGTCCCTACACACTCCACCACACAGCGTTTGTCTCTCTCCCTACTCTTACACTACTATCCCTTCCCCTTCCCCATCCCCTCCAGATTGCTGCTTGCATCCCACGTGACGTTGCACTCCAGCCCGAGATGCTGGAGTTGGCGGTCGTGCATGCTGAGGTGTGCTTGGATAGGTGCACATGCAAGTTTTACTGATGAAGGCTGTAGCCAAAAGCTATATGTGAGTGTCTTTTGATAGTGCCTGTCTGCAACTTGCAACTTCTTTATAGTAAGTAGAAATCTATCTTTTCCTACACTGTTGATATTCCTATCTGGGATTTCCTGTGTGTTGATTTAAAATTTCAATTTTTTTTTTCTGTGAGTATTTTAAAGTAAAAAGATATGATTCATATTAAAAGTTATTAATCAATATCTGTTAATTAACATTTCCATTTGGTAATAAAGAATTTAAGTAACAGTACAGTAAAGTTGCTACTACCAAAAATCAAACCTGAAACTTGGCAATTTCGAGACCTACACTGCTACACCCTCAGCTACCAGTGACCCTTCATCCTTTGACTGCTACAGATGTACTCTCTGCATTCTGTGTTGATTGCAGCTTTGATGGTGGTGTATCTGCTTGCCTAATGTTGCTACACATGCTGTAAGATGGCATTTCAGCTGCTATGAAATATGTAATCATCTAATTTTAAGAAAACTATTCAGTGAAAAAACTTGATGGTTGCACATCTTACCATCTGATATCTTTGTTTGACAGACGACTAAATATCTTTTTATTATTTGTCACAGTTACTGTGCTCACCAAATAGAGTAAATCACTGCACGAAATTTTAATGAGTTTGCAGAGATAAAAACACATTGTGTAAACGTGGGATATGTTTGATTTTAAATGATACGTCACAGTGTATAAAATGCAGGTAAGATACCGACATTTTATTTAAAACTGAGAGCAGAATGATACCTGATTTTGTTCTTGAATTATTGGTTTTTATATCGGGTGGACGGGTGCACATGGGGCGCAGTTCCGTCCCTGCGTATCAGGAGTCATGTGGTCATTACAACCATCATATTTCACAAATGGTTCAAGAGATCAAAACAAAGTTCTTTGCAAATTATAGCATGCAAAGAGGCATGTATCTTATATGATAAATACTCAAAACTTTTTTATTCACCAACATACGGAAGTAACTCGAGCCACAGCAATGACAGAGTTGAGGAATGGGACACACAATCACTTCAAAGGAAAACTCACAGGCTGCATTTAAACATATCCTCAGTACCTGGGAAGTGGCAGAGCATGAGGAGTTAACACTTCCACAGTGGTCAAAGGGTTGATAAATGAACATGTTTCACACTTAGCGGAACTGACCTTCAAATACAATACATATTAAGAATACTGGAGTGAGCCAGTCTGCATGGTCTCATTGTGAGTGCAAATCAGTATCTTTTGTGGGAACAAATGGAATTTGTTGACACTTTGCTTTCAGTAGACACAATTACCTTTGAGTTAATGAATTCAAATACAAAACATTGAGAATAAAAGTCAGTCCATGCACTGTACCACTTAACAACCTCCTCCCCCCCCCCCCCCCAAAAAAAAGGTATTATTATTATTATTAAAAAAACTTCATGTCAGTAAAATTTACAGGAATGCGTCCTAATTGGATTTTGTCCTGCCATGCAAAACAGTCAAATCAAGCAAGTGACTGTAAGTGATATTCTTGAGCTGACTATTTTAATTGCCATGGTGATTTAAATAATGTCCTTTCTGTTAGATCATTTGTCCCACTACAGAGCACTTCCAGCTAAGCAGTGTTCTAAAGTGTACTTCGTTACAATCTCCCATTTACTTTTAACTAGACTAATTATTATGTCTATTAATAAGCTATCCTTCAGAAATGCTTCCTTTTCACTTTTTGTTTAGCCTCACGCACAATGAGCCATATATTTTCTTTTTAAGTGATCTTTTTCCTTCTTCATACAAGCAGAGAAGACAATCTTTTGTAATTCCAACACCAAGTAATCAATCATTTATTGTAATAAAAACTACTGCACTCACCGTCAGAGTTTTCAACATTAATGGGGCTCTTTTTGTGTTTGCTGTTATTTACTGTTTTATCACTTTGATCTTTCTCCTTTGTTAGCAACTGAGCAGTATCTGATGGCATGCAACAGCCCTGAAAAAACAAAAATAAGATAACAAATAAATGCTGTACTTTTTTAAGAATGTAAAGCTATCACTGAAATGGTATTTATACATTTTTATTGTTCCTGTAACCAAAAATCATCATTTAGCATGAAATCAATGACAAGCAAGGAAACCAGTGTTTCTAGAAGGTAATGGTACAAACTCAACATCTCTAATTTCGGAAGCGAGTATTAGATGATGATCTGCCATGAATGGTATGGATCTAGTGTGTCAACCATCTGGCGACAGAATAGATGGAACTTAGAGAATTAGCAGACAAATGTGTATGTGCGGATGGATATGTGTGTGTGTGTGTGTGCGAGTGTACACCTGTCCTTTTTTTCCCCTAAGGGAAGTCTTTCCGCTCCCGGGATTGGAATGACTCCTTACCCTCTCCCTTAAAACCCACATCCTTTCATTTTTCCCTCTCCTTCCCTCTTTCCTGACGAAGCAACTGCCAGTTGCGAAAGCTCGTAATTCTGTGTGTGTGTTTGTGTGTTTTGTTCATGTGCCTGTCTGCCGGCACTTTCCCGCTTGGTAAGTCTTGGAATCTTTGTTTTTAATAAATATAATATATTGTGCATACAAAGAAAAAGAAACATATTAGTGAACAACTACAATATTGATGATAAACTGCTGGAAACTACATTATCATAAAATATCTAGAACTAACTATCCACAGCAAACTTAAGTGAAATGACCGCAAAAAGCAAATAGAGGGAAGAATGTAACTCATCCACGAAGGAAGTGGCATATAAAGCACTTGTTCTACCAATTCTTGAGTATGGTTCTTCTATCTGGATTCCTTTGGAGGGAGGGAGGGAGAGCAATGCATTTTGTCATGGAATTGTTCAGTCTGTGCAACAGCATTACAGAGGTGCTCAACAAACAGCTTGAACATGTACAAAAGTGAATAAATTTTGAAGGGAACTGTTTTGAGAAAAAATGAACTCATTTGCAGTAAAATGGTTTTTCTTTCATTGTTTCTGAGGAGGGGGAGATTATTTAATGGTGGCCTTCATTCAGAACACATTCCATACATATTACTAAATCTACAACTTTGCTTCCTCTGCTTTTTCTCAAAGTTAGAGGCTTTATTGCAAAAAACTTACAAAAACTTTACAGTTCAAAGTACTGGGCAATACTTTCTCCCATATTTCAGGCAGCATGTGACTCCTGTGGTGGATGAATTGGGCATCTTTTGAGGAGATCCAAGAATTGATCCAATTACTGGAAGTGTTCGTCAGCCAGGCTGGTGCCATTATCAAAAAAGATGGTAGTCAGAGGGAGTAATGTCTGATAAATATGGCAGGGGGGGTAGGACTTTCCATCTCAACATTTCCAAATATGTTTTGACACGTTTTGGAGCATGGAGTTGAGCACTGCCATGATGCAAAATCATCTTTTCATGTCTAGTGCTGTATTGTGGCAGTTTGTATTTAAGCATTCAAAGTTTGAAAATACCTGCTGTGTGGCAGTAATCACATTGGAAATCTTTTCACATGAACCACTTGAGTACAAATAACAAATCCAACAATGCACTGTCCTTTTATACCTCATGTACATGATACTACTGCCATCAGTATATGCTCATGTCGCTATCCCACGACAATTGTCGCCTCAATGTAGACTATTCAATAAAAAGTAACATGAAAAAGAATTTTTTTTGCTTATATCTTTACTACTGTTTCCCTGTGTGTGTGTGTGTGTGTGTGTGTGTGTGTGTGTGTGTGTGTGTCAGAGAGAGAGAGAGAGAGAGAGAGAGAGAGAGAGAGAGAGAGAGAGAGAGTTTTCAGTTTATTTATTATGTATCACAAGAAATGTCACCCGGAGAGAAAAAAAGGATAAAAACACAATTCTCGAATACAGACCTGCTCATCTTCAGAGTTACTATTCTCCATGCTGATGCTATTTTCACTGCTGCTAACGTCACCAGTTCGGTTGGTTCTTGCGCCATTAACACCAGGTTTCAGTACACTTTTATTTCCCATTGATAAAAAAGGAGCCTCAGTCGTTACTTGGCTGTAGGTTCCAGCACTTGTCCATATAAATTTTATAAGTGCTGAAGCAAGATACAGGCTCTGAAAATAATTTTGGAAACACATGAGATATAATTAAGTAGCAAAATTATCACAAAATGTAACATCTGACTGTTGTTCAATCGATGAGTTACTTTTAGAAACAAGTTAATTTTTCAGGACTCAACTTTTCATTGTTAGTTAAAAATCATACGCAAAGTCTAAAGTTATAAACAAATTTCTAAAATACATAATGAAGCAACCAAAAACATCCATATAATGAAATTCTATAATTTCATCCCAGCTTATTATTTTCATTTACCTTGTTGGCACATTTACAATAAAATTTTTTTTTATTGATATATTAAAATAAAAAGTTTGGCGAATATTAGTATTCTGAATACTGGTTATCCACTACATTTCATAACAGAATTTGAAATGTTAAGTGATGTACTTATACGAGAACATCAATCTTATCAGTTTGTTATTTTGCTCCCATCCTTTGAAAATGTCAATGATAGGTTTCTTGTTGTGCACCAACCAATAGTCTTTTCTGCATTTTGCACGCAAGTACTAAACACCAGTCTGTTATATATGGCCCAACACAAAGCTTCAATGTAGAAGTATCTTCTCCCTACTTTCCAGATCTCTTTCTATTCCTTTTCCAATGCTACGACAGTGGTATGTAAGAAAAAAGGTGACCATATGCACGGGGGGGGGGGGGGGGGGGGGGGGGGGGGGGGGGGGCTTATAAGAAAATTTTGGATGCCTCCAGTCTGGTATCTGTGTCGTCCAGTCATTGTCTACCCAGATAACTGGAAATACTGGGATGACCACCACATTGGGCTACTGTTTCTGCTCCCGATTCTCCCTGGAAAACTTAGTATCTTGGACAACTATTACTGTCATCTCTTAAAATAATGTGTGTCCTGTTTGCTTTATGCCATCTATAATGAACACTACAGTGGCTAAGTATCCTCAAGCAAAGCTAAACTAACATGAAAATCAGCTCTCAACATTGATACTTTGTGCCAGACTCTGACTCATACATGGGACCTTTTCCAAGGCAAACGTCCCATACATGGGACCTTTTCCAAGGCAAACGTCCCAGATTATAAACCCAATCCAGCTTGCACACACTTTTAATCTGCCAGAACGTCTCAAATTACTGCACCCTACACTGCAGAATGAAAATTCATGCTAAAAATTTTGTGCACATCCCAAAGCACATGCTATATAGATGCAGCAGAATGACACACAGTATTCACAGCAGTTTAATAAACGTATTGCAGTATATTGAATGACAGCATTGTTACACAGAGATTGTACAATTATTGATAACAACACTTAATTATCATCACACTACAGGTCAACTACTGTCGTAGAGTATGGGGAATGGTGATAATGTCATTGGGCAGGGGATGTCAAGAAAATGGTTTTCTCTTAAGGATGATCATTTTGACATTAGTGCCCTCCACGTCCAGGAAGATCTTTGAGGTTTGATTAAGATCATTTAAACAAATTAATCCCCAATGATCCACATTGTACTCAAGAACTGGCAAACATGATGAACTGTGATTCATTCCACCATCATGTGACATATGCATGCAATGGGGGGAAGTTCAAATATCGGGTGTATGAATACCACATGCTCTAAGCCAAAAATCACAAACATCAGCCAGTGGCCATATGTGCATCTCTGCTTGTTCATCATCAACTGCCTTGTGAACAACGCCGACATTCCTATCCTGTACCGTTACTGGTGATGATAAATAGTGTCTTTATGGTAACATAAGGAAAAGAAAGGATTTGTCATGCCCAAGCAAAGCAGCAACTCCCTGTAAAAAGATCTGCACGCATTCACAAAAAATCATGTTGTGCATCTGTCTGAAAAGCAACAGTGTGGTGTACAATGAAATGCTTCCCTGAGGTTTACCATCACTCTTGACATTTAACTGTCAACAACTGAGTGGTCTTGCAGACGCAATTGAAGAACAACGACCAAGAAGACTGGGTTAAGTGATGCCATTCCACAATAACGCAAGCTCACATTCTGATAGACTGACAAGAAACACAATATAAGAGTTGGGTTGGAAAGTCATTCCAAATCCATCTTACTTACCTGTGCTTTAATACCACAGATGTAACCATTGCCAGTACACAAACAGTATGAAATATTTACCTGCTCTGTGTGGTCTTTAGGTTCCATTTTACAAAGAAGATTGTACAGATGTAACACAGGCCCAGATTCCAAGTTTTTAATGAGTGGAGGAAGGAGGTCATGAACTTGCTTACTGCAGTGTTTTAACTGTGCAGCTTGCCAAATAATGTCTATATGTTCATCTGTTATCTTGCATTCCATTGCTAAAAAGCTGAGTATTATGTGACTCTGCTTTATTACCTAGAACAAAACAAACAATGCAAGGATACTTTCTTCAATGAATGTTAAAACAATTTACTTTGCACACATTTCACAAAACTGATTTGATTTGTTCAACACAACATGCAATAACAGTACCAACTCGTAGCTCAGAAATAAACAAGGCGGGGATGGGATTCTGAGATATTTGCACCACCCATTTTTTCTTTAGTGTTCTAATTCTAATTTTGGATGTAATAAATAAAACAAAGTTGATGGATCAGCTGGGATTATGCATCAAATATACAAACTTCAAAGCACTACACTACAAATTATCCCTAAAAAAAATTAAATTTAATGACGATGGTGCTTTATAACGTACTGCACAAACACCAAATTATTTTGAAGTTACTGACAAGAGAAGTTATGATTTGACTTCTGTTTATTCAGCTCACCTACAGCTATGTTCATTGAAAGTATACCACCTCACATTTAATACATTTTAAAACACTGAAATACCATCCTCACACACTTTCTAAAGGCCGTTAGTACTCAAATTCGCAAGCACAGAGTAAACCGAGATCAGCCTGCATGGACCATAGAACTTTGACAACCACCAGCCAACAAGCTGACCTGTCACTCCCTGGTTATTTTTTTGCCAATTACTACTGCAAGAAAACTGGTTATGGTGAGATACACGTACTAACCGATCTCAAATCATATGAAATGACTGATTTCCAGCTTGATGCTGAAAACCCAGAAATCCTCTACCATACAGCGATACAAAAATGTGAAAACATCACATATATGAACACCTTCATTAGTCACTGTCTTCACCCAGTCACCTCCTTCCCTGTTCTCATTCCAGCACTACACAGTCGTCAATCAACCACCACACCCAGTCTTCATATTTCTCTCCTTTTCCGCTACCCCACCGCCACCCATTCCCCACCTCTCCCCTGCCCTCCATCTAACCTACAGCACTTCATTGTCCCCCACTTCAACATACTCTCCCCGCCCCAGCCTCCTTACCCCACCCAGTTACCACTCCCACCCATCATGAACTGATGCTGCTGCTCGCAGTGTGGTTTCAGTTGTCTGAGACCGCAGTCGTGTGTGTGTGTGTGTGTGTGTGGGGGGGGGGGGGTTATGTATGTCTATTGTTGACAAATGCCTTAATGGCTGAAAGCTTTAATTGTAGGAGTCTTTTTGATGTGTCTATCTGCGACTCAACATCTCCATTCTATGATGAGTATCAACTTTCCTTCTCATAATATTGATATAAACATTTAATGTAATTATGATTATGGACTTCTTAAAAAGATAAGCAATGATAAACAATTATTTGTACTTTATTTTTGAAATATATGTTTCAAAGATGATTTTGCACAAATAGATCGATAGATGAAAGTATTTTCTTTGCTACATGTTGATGGAGGTATACGTTTTTTCTTTGGGTAGTGATTAGTACGAGTTTGATGTGCGATGATGGAGTATAGGTTGTGTGTGTTGTGTTAGCATCATGGTTGATGTTGAATGTGATGTGAAATGAAATGACAGAAAATGAACACCTAAAAGTCCACTAGCCGGGTATCCTCTAGAACAGTATAAAAAGTTACATTTCAAAATGAACTATGAGCCTACGACTAACAAGAAAATGAAGAAGAAGAACATAAGATGAATATTACGGAAACTGTTTATTTAAATTCTACCACTGCTACCCCTATCTGCAACTTATCACTATCTCAGTGTACCATGTACTGTGAAAATGTGGCCAGCTGCCCAAATTATTAATTTACTTCAAAATTAATAAAGAAACTTTGGGCTAGAAGATGGTGGTGACAGCCAAACTATGCAGCTTGCTGGCTGGTGGTTGTCATAATCGTATGGCCTATGCAGGCTTCATTTACTCTGTGCTTGAGAATTTGAATACTGATGGCCTTTGAAAGATGCCCGAGGAGGGTTCTGACATGTTTTAAAATATATTACATGCGAGTTAATAAATTTTCAATGAACACAGCTGTGTGGATATGTGAATTCAATAAACAGAAGTCATAACTGCAAAGCTACTCCCTTTCCAGCTTGTTATGGAACCTAGAACGGTGACAATTTATATAATTTTTTTAGTTTATTCTAAATTAATTCTCACACTCAGTCACCATAAGGTGTTGTACAACAAGGAGCAGATAAAAACTTAAGTCAGATTTTGTTGAGCAGATCAGGGATATTCACTTTTCCAGAGCTAGATATTTTTAATATCTACAATAAATGAGACAGATCTATTGCTACTCACTGTAAAGACGGCACACTGAGAATCTGACAGGCATGAAAAAAAAGACTGTTATGCATTAAGCAATCAGCCATAGCTTTGTCCAGAAAAGAAAGGAAAACACACATACACTTTCACATAAGCAGGCAAACATGACTGCTGTCTCCAGCTGCTTTGGCTCTAGCTCTACAGTTAGAGAGGGCAGAGATAGTGGTCATGTGTGCCAGCTTGTGTCAATGTGTGTGTTCTCTTTTTTCTGAAGAAGACTGGCCCAAAGATTAGTGTGTAACAGCATTTTCATTGTGCCTGTCAGCAACTCAGTGTGTCATCTTTATGACGAGTAGCAATCTATTGTTTTCGAAATTGTTGATTTTTGCAACCTAAACTTCCCATCGTTTATTTATAATGTCTGTAAAATTGCCCTTTTAACTATAAGACACAACCAATTTTAGTGACACTTGTGTTCTCGACCACAATCAACAATCATTGGTTGGCAGTTAATTAGCAGAGGGAAAGCGCAAATAATTTTGTTTTCCAAGAATATACCTATTTTGTAGTGCGCATCTTCCTGAATATCTTGTTGTATACATTTGAGAGATTATAAGGCACGTTATTAGGTCTGAACTGTACCAAGATGCAGCTCCACACCCCTTCACACAACATTCTTGTCATATGTAAGTGCATTTCACTCTGTACAATTCAAATGTTTATGTTTGCACCAGAGATTGTTACTCATGAAACAAGGGACTATTGATATCGATACTTCCTCTGCTGCTAATGATATGCATTGTTTTGAGTGCTGATTTTTGTTTGTTCTCCATTTTGAAAAGCTTATAACGATACAGCCTTCCCCAAAATTCATATGAAATGTCTGATACCACCTTTTTTATATGCATCCAGATAGTTATCGGACAATTCAGTGCTTCCAAAGGCCTTGTATGTGTGTCTTTATATATATCACTATGTCCTATTTGATAAAGAACTTGATACTCATTGAAAACACGTGTGGAATGATCTGAAAGGTCGTGCATTGTAATTATTGGTGGATTGTTGTCATTGATAAAATTATGCACATACACTAAATTAAGTAACAAATCAAGAAATTGAAGCAATAAGTCCTTAGCAATAAATAACTAGAGACTGCAGAGATGTTAGCATGAAAAATCAATGGTTTTAATTAACAAAATTGTAATCTAAAAATCCAGTAACGGAAGACCTCACTATCTTGAGAAACAACTTAGAAGTTATTACCAAGCGATGTATATTCATTTGTTATTTATTTTTATACCTTCCTCTGCAATTAATATTCTTTGTAATTATATTTCTAATTAACTCTCCAATTGTTTACATCTCACAGTTTTCCAATTTCCAGAATTTGAGCCTTATTTGTGCATTTTATGTATGTAATCAAATAAAGCACAACCTCTGTACTACCATCGAATGTTAGTAACCAAATCCAAACTGTAATTAATTACGTAACTAAAATAATACAAGAAACATTATTGTAATTAAAGTTCAGAATGATTTTCTTATGGAAAACTAAAGATATTGCTATAAAAGATTGTCATTCAATGTTGTATTTTACACCTTATTCGGCTGTAACAACAATTTCTTTACGTTTTGTAAATTTTAATTGTAACAGCAAAATTGTACAAAATCAATAATGCTTTATTTTGGAGGCTATTGTTCAAATTCTATATAAAGCGATGTTGCGAGAAGTCAGTTTTGAAGTTAATTTTGGAAGTCAAAGAGATCAGTGAAGCCTGTCTGTGGTTTGTTTACATGATGAGTGTGCAGTTCAGATGTCAATTAATGTGAATAAATTTTGTAAATAAAATAGAAAGAAACTTCCACATGGGAAAAATATATTAATAACAAAGATTCCAAGACTTACCAAGCGGGAAAGCGCCGGCAGACAGGCACAATGAACAAAACACACAAACACACACACAGAATTACTAGCTTTCGCAACCGATGGTTGCTTCTTCAGGAAGGAGAGGGAAAGACGAAAGGATGTGGGTTTTAAGGGAGAGGGTAAGGAGTCATTCCAATCCCGGGAGCGGAAAGACTTCCCTTAGGGGGAAAAAAGGACAGGTGTACACTCGCACACACAAATCCAACGAAAAGTGAAAGTAAGATGATAGAGAAGATTTCGAAATGCAACAGAGACAATAACAAACGTAATTGTTGGGTTCAAATTAATGATGATGTAAATAAAATAGAAAGAAACTTCCACATGGGAAAAATATATTAAAAACAAAGATTCCAAGACATCTCTGCCCTTACTCTTTGCCTTTAAATATGTCTGCTTGTGTCTGTGTATGTGCGGATGGATATGTGTGTGTGTGTGTGTGTGTGTGTGTGTGTGTGTGTGTGTTTGTGTGTGCGAGTGTACACCTGTCCTTTTTTCCCCCTAAGGGAAGTCTTTCCGCTCCCGGGATTGGAATGACTCCTTACCCTCTCCCTTAAAACCCACATCCTTTCGTCTTTCCCTCTCCTTCCTGAAGAAGCAACCATCGGTTGCGAAAGCTAGTAATTCTGTGTGTGTGTTTGTGTGTTTTGTTCAATGTGCCTGTCTGCCGGCGCTTTCCCGCTTGGTAAGTCTTGGAATCTTTGTTTTGAATAAATTTTGTGACGCATGAAAATTTCATGTTCATTTATCAATGGACCAGGCAGAAGAAACTTAAGTTAAGTAATATTCAACATGAATCGTTACAAGCTTGTAGTGTGGTGTGAATTTTGAAACAATTTTCAGTTGGCTCTGTTATTTTTGATTTCGTTTGTGGCATATTATCGCACAATATGCCTAGAATTCATTGCTTCAACTGTAAATAATGTCACCAAGGCAATAGATGCACAGTAAAGGGTGTTACAACAGATGTTACACCAGTCAGTCAAGACTGCAACCTCTCAGAGCCGGTAAACAAACCACCACTGAGTATTTCAAGAAGGAAACTTGTTTTTGATGCTAATAAAAATGGAGGCTGTCAATCTGAAGGTTCGTGTAATGTTACTCTTGATGTTAATATACTGTCACAGTTTATATTGGACAATGTTATGTGCAAGCATTGCTTTGTTGTGAAGTGTGTTTCTGTGGTGGAAGTTGAGAGTCCCAGGAAAGGCCTTGCTACAAACTTATCTGTGATATCCAGCAAATGCAGCATTGCTGCATCTTGTATGACATCTAAAATCATAAACAAAAGTTATAATGTGAATTTGAGGTTAGCACATGGCACGCACTGTATTGGTAGGTGCAATTTAACGAGAATTTCGCTCTCATTTAAGTATATGGCGCCTTCAGGATTTGCGAAACGAACCCTGTCATCCAGGACCAAGTGCCACAAATGGTGCAGATTCAGCATGAGATGGGGATATTCACAGGCGTCTATTGTCTTGAGGCCTAAGTGCTGTAATGTGTGGGTGACACAGACGAGACCCTATGTCACTGGGAAACCCAGTAGAAGCCGTTTGTGGCCGAGGAGATGTGGTAGTGTTAAATATGACGGACCAAAGATTGGCTATAAAGGGTAACATTTATGAAAACTGTAGTAATGCTGGGAATCAAGCCACAGTAATTTTAATCTGCCATCCTCCATAAATTTCATGGTGATTCCAAAGAACTTGAATTTTGGTCACATCTATAATAGTATAGGCAATGCTAAAATCTGAACGCTTTGGAGGAACTTAATGACCGACATTTCATATAGAAGCCCATCATTAAAATGACAAACGCTGTAAATATCAACTCTGTAACTTTATTTGTTTAAAATATATAGTAAATTTAAATTATCAGTATTTTAGTTAGGCATCAGATCATTTCCTCCACACAAAACACATTGAACGATGACAGCATGACACCTTATTGAAACTTAGGTAACAGAATATTTGCTGTAATGTTTAGTGCAAAATAGTTACTTTTGTTTTTTATTTATTTATCAGAAAGCACATTTATGCAAGGCATTCAAAGCTAAGAAGGAAATTGTAACTGTTTTATGTAAAAGAATTTACTGTTTATTATGTGATGGATATTATAGTTACTTTATTTAGAACATGAAAGCGGTCAAGCTTTGCATATTTAACTATGTTAAAATGTAAAATAATGTAGGATAAGCTGTAGCCAGTCAGATGGAGGCTTCAGGAAAGAGAACTGCCCTAGACAGTTGAACAAGTATATTCGGAGTGCGGGAAGCACAGCCAGGGATGAATAGAGGAAGTGCTGGTGCAGACACGAAAGCAGACAGTTCGGCTGGAGACACCAAAGGGTTCAGTTCAGATTGAGATGCAAAAGTGGACAGTCGGTCTTTAGGCAGCTAGGAAGTGAAACGACTTAGAAACTTCCGTGTTGTGTGGTATCGCGGGACTTAGTCTCTGAGCGGTGAGCAGCGCGCACCTGGTGTGAACTCTACCTTTTTGCTTAGTTAAGGAGCTGAAGTATCGGACTTGTAATTCGCGATGCGATTGTGAATGATCGAACTGTGTCAAATGGATATGCCCTCGAGTGTAACAGTAACTCTAAATATGGCCACTTTTGCTATTAGCTTGCTTTCTGAATAAACATTATTCTAACCAAATCACAACTGTGGGGCCTACATCATTGATGGGTCATTAATTTAGTTCCCGATATTATTATTGCTGTTATTATGTGTTATATTAACTCAGAATTTTGCGAAATTGCCATCAAATAGATAATTTAACCAAAGGGTCACAAGTGTCTAATTTAGGGCTTGTAATGCAAAATGTGCGGGTCAACCCCCAGATGAGTTTGATCCAATACATACAAGAGGAACCGCATGTGAGCCCAAGCATCTTTGGGATGTTAGCTCATATAGTGGACAGAAGGCAACAAGAACACTTTGTGGAGTGATAATCTTCCACTGTCCCCAGCAAAATTTGAGAGACTTTATGGCTTGGGGCTGTTAAAAAAATTGCAGAATCATCAATGAAAAGTGCTGCAGAAGAATCTGTTTTGAAAATGATGGTGACAGAGACATAGTGGCCGCTTTTGATGGTACCTGACAAAAAAAAAAAGAGAGCACACTTCATTGAATGATGGTGTTACAACAACATCTGTTGACACTCGTAAAGTACTAGATGTTGACGTTTGAGCAAATTTTGTCATAGTTGTGTGAAAGGGATTCCAGATCATGAATGCAATATGAACTATAAAGGCTCAAGTGGAAGTATGGAAATGCCGAGAGTTGTCAGCTTGTTTACCAGATCTGTTGCCTCCCGTGGCCTGTGAAATGTAAAGTACCTTGGTGATGGTGATAGTAGAGCTTTCCTTGAGGTTCAAAAATGTGCTCCATATGGACTGAGACTGTTGCACAGAATTTAGAATGTGTGGGACATGTATAGAAAAGAGTTGGCATTAGGCTTAGAAGGCTGAGGCAAGATTTGTCATGAAAAAAAAAATCTGATGGGAAGGGAATAAAAGGGACAGGGCAAGTGAAGGATGCAGAAATTGACAAGCTACATATTATGGCTTGGCAATAAGAAGGAACACAGGGGACTTGAAAAATATGAAGCAAGCAGTTTGTGCCTTATACTTCCACAAAATTTCCACAGACAATAACCCTATTCCTAGAGGTCTGCGCGGTTGCGGATATCCGCGGTATTTGTTACTTGGCAGACAAAATCGCAACCGGTGCGGATATCCACAGGTCAACTGCGGATAATGAGCAAGACATCTGGCCAGTATGCTGCAATGTTAGTTGAAAACTTCATGTCTGTTGACATTCTTGGAATCTTGCAGGGCCCAGGTAGAGCGAATGTCTGTTGTCCTCAGCCTCTGGCTACGACCGACGTAGCTGTACCCAAGAGACCTGCACCTAATCCGTTTCCGCTCCCGTGTCTTTTGTGTGGCCTGTGAAGTGCTCTCTGGGTGGCAAACCTGCCCACTGTCTATGAGACAGGTGCCCGTTGCAATTTTCTACTGCCTTCAGCTAGCGCTTTGTAGTGACCGAGTGACAACTTGCATCGTAGCAATTAGCAGTGAGAGTTCTTTCTTCAAAGGAACACCATATAGATGGATACAATTTGGTGTAAGGTGAAAAAGGTGATTTTACATTAGTGAAGCAAAAAAAAAAAAAAAAAATATTGAAATCGCCAATTTGGAAAAAATTCAGATACGTATTTGATGGCAACAAAAAGATAAAGATATAGTGGCTTGTTTTACATGTAAAAAAGTATATTCCTACACTGGACACAAAAGTGGAACTTCAAATTTGCTAAAACATTCGTGTGAGGCTGAACAAAGTAGCATAATTACTTATTTAAATTCCAAGAGAGATGTGAAAGTTCCTGAAGTTCCGCCAAATTTGAAGACAGCCGCGACAGAAAAACTTATCAATCTTGTCAGCAAAGACATTTTACCATTCGAAGCTGCGTGTGGATCTGGGTTTCTCAAGACGGCACAGTTTCTTATTGATGTGGGGGCCAAGTACGATGCAGTGAGTGCTAAGGAACTGCTACCTCATCCAACCACAATATCCAGAAATTTGAAGGAAACGGCCGATCATCTGCGTGAATCTGTCTTCGCAGAAGTGAAGAATGTATTCAGAGATATAGGTGGAGGACTAACTGTCGATTTATGGACTGATTCGTATCGTAAATTAAACTATATGGGAGTGACTGCACTTTATGTTAGTTATGAAGAAGTGAAACTTGAGGATCCAGTGTTGTGCATCTGAAATTTTGAGAGTGAGATTAAAAAAAACAGGAGAAAACATTAAACATGAATTAATTTAAAAAAAACAGGAGAAAACATTAAACATGAATTAATTAAGATACTAAGGTCGTTCAATTTATTCAGTGCTGTGAATAACATCGTGTTCGTTACGGATAGAGGTCCAAATATTGTGGCTCTGGCTCTGAGCACTATGCGACTTAACTTCTGAGGTCATCAGTCCTCTAGAACTTAGAACTATTTAAACCTAACTAACCTAAGGACATCACACACATCCATGCCCGAGGCAGGATTCGAACCTGCAACCGTAACGGTCGCTCGGTTCCAGACTGTAGCGCCTAGAACCGCACGGCCACTCTGGCCGGCTCCAAATTTTGTGGCAGCACGTCGCCAATACAAGAGGCTCTCGTGCTCAGCACACATTCTTAATACTGTGCTGGAGCACACGACTTGAGGAGACGCGAATGATGAGAAGAGTGACGTGCAGCGACTAATAAATTACTGTTGAGCTATCACAACTTTCATTAAAAGATCTAGTCTTCAAAATCGCCTTCAGAAGTCACTGAAAGGAGATACAGACACACGATGGAACAGTAAATTGGATATGTTTGAGCCTATTAATTCACAATGGTTTGAAGTTCTGTCAATTTTGTCAGAGAAAAATCAAGATAGTTTGATTGATTCTATAGACAAGAGGATGTTGGAAGATATAATAACCTTTCTGACACCATTTAAAATAGCTTATTGTGATCTCGAAGCCTCCAAAACAACTAAGCTTTACTTGTGTGTGTTGTGGTAGTTAAACTTATCTCCTTCCTTGTAAAAAATGATGGCGACAGCCCATTTCTGATAGATTTAAAGAGTACAGCCAAATCTATTTTAATCAGCAAATGGGACATAACAGTAACCCATAAACTTACAACGTTTTTGTATCCAAAATATAAAAACCTAAAATTTCTTAGCAGTGTCGAAAAAGATGAAGTTATGAAGGAAGCGAAAAATTATGTTGCGAGAAATTGTCCACAGTTAAAAGATAAGGAGGAAACAACATCTGGAATTCCTGCAAAAAAAAAAACAGAAGTCTGACGTACTTTTTAATGAATTTGAAGATTCCTCAGAAGATGAATCGACGCGAGATCTTGACTCTGCGTCAGATGAAATTCTCAGATATACTAATGATAAAGTCCAATTTTCGGAAGGCATTAACCTGATAGCTTTGTGGCATGGACGTGAAAACGTCTATCCGCGTCTTTCCAAACTCGCAAACTTCGTTCACTGCATTCCAGTGTCCAGTGTGCCATCTGAGAGAAGCTTCTCTACTGCGGAACAAATAATGCAGGACCGACGCATGTCTTTAAAGCCACAGATGATTGATGACATATGTTCCTTCATAGTAATCTTCCAAAGTAAAAAGGTACTTGTACAGCTTCTCTTACTTCACTGTATTTTTTGGCTTATCGGAATTAGTTACAATTTTTTTCATCTGATTCTTTCTTTTACAGAATTTGAATCAGAAGCAAGCAGAAGTTGAAAACATTTAATCTGAAGCCTGTGAGTTTTTATTGTAATATTTATAGTAAGGAATTTCCTTGACATATTGTTAGTATTGTTACTATTCCCAACAAGAACATTTAAGTAGCATTAGGTAAAAGAAGGAAATATTTAACAAGCAATTTGTTTTGTTGTAATTTTCATATTAAAGAGCTCAATTTTAAGTTTTTCCTCTTCCCAACAAGAACATTCAACAGCTAACACGTCAATATTATTTATTATTAAACTAGGTAATGATGATCTCATAAGTGCCTACCTAAATTTTAGCGTGCACTACTGTAACATTTGCAGCCGCCAATCACTGTCGCTCTTTGTGAACAGTGAAACAGCCCGGCCAGAGCGGTGGCACGGCGGGCCTTGTAATTAGTTACAACCTGTGACTGCAATAGCCCGTGAAAGATTATTCTGATCGCATTGAAAACTTACAAAATATTCAAATCATCCAACATAATAATGTCTTTTAATTTACCAGCCAATTAGTAAAGATAAGGGCTGAAGTTCGTAATAAAATTGAACATTTTAACTGTAACTCGGTATTGCTTAACAGGAAACAGTGCCTAACATTTGAAGTTATGGGACAATGGTTTTTACATACACATCTTGAAATCGTTTGCAGTTCCATTAAACTCAAAATTATTTTTTAACATTGAAAGTATTCATTGCGAAATCTACTGCAAATTTTGTCTTAGTAATTTAGACCGATTCTGAGGATGTTTTAAAGTGTGAAAAACTTTGTTTAGTTGAGAATGAAACAGACATTTCATTTATCGCTAGGTCTTAATTCGATAAATCAGCCAAAAGTGAAGTTCGAGATTTCAATTGTATTTTTAGCTAAAACTAAATGGACTCCTAATTTCTATAACCACTGATTTTGTTGTCACTCTTCGGAAGACGAGTTATTTCTTCCAGACAACATCAATTATTGCTGGGAGTTTAACTTTTTCACAGGTGCGCCAGTGTTTTGCAGTGTAGGCCTAATGCTGTAAATATTTTCACCTGGAAATGACGAGGACTGAACGCGTAAGCTATAATAAAATCATCAGCTGACATGAATGGCTTCAAAATTTGACACATCCAAGCAGGGACTACAAAAAAACCTGTTGGTAAATGGTGCAGCGTGCTAGTAACAGTTTAAAACCATCGTCATTTTCAGCTGCCTTGGCACAAGAACAGCGAAATATAATTGCTTCTACACACGTATTTTCATCATTTAATACTATTACATTTAATTTTATTTTTTTAAATAGCATTTCCAATCTCACGAGATTCGATTTGCTACTGTGTGTGCTCCAGAGCGTCAATGCTTTCCTGTTTGGAATGGTCTGCTTTAGATGCTTTAGAGTAGGTATAGAGCATTTCCTGTGATTTAAGAAGACAAAAGTAGTTAAGTTGTTGCAGAAATGGCACCATAACAATAACTATGTCATCAAATACCATAATTCTAAGTACTACTGTTTATTACTATTAATTATTCATTCAAAACTTAAATATATGCAAATGCGGATAAGCAACTTGCGGATGCGGATTAATTGCTGCGGATGCAGTTGCGAATTAGGACCTTGCGGATGCGGTGCGGATTGCACTTTTCTTATCTGCGCAGACCTCTACCTATTCCCAACTTGTGCCCAAAAGGAAATGAATCATGGTTGGCTACTGAAGGTCAATTGCTGGTGGTGAAGAATATCATTACAGGAATTCTCTACCAACTGCTGTAATGGAAGCCATCAACCCTATATTCAGGGACCCTGCATATGAAAACTTATTGAAATGTCTTCATGGTGGTACCCAATACCCAAATGAAAGTTTTAACCAACGTGCATGGGAAAGATGGCCAAAAACCATTTTTGTAGGAAGAAATGCACTTGCTATTGGTGTTTATGATACAGTTTCATGTTTTAATGATGGTGTGCAAAGCAGGAAATACGTTTTAGAGAAAATGGGAATTCAGCCCGGAGTGAACTGCACCAAAGCTTTGTATGCGATAGACAGAGAGCATGTAGTGAAAGCAGATAAATCATTTTTGGAGATGATAAAATCAAGAAGAGTGCATCATAGGAATGTGAAAAGGAAGAAAACTGATTTAGAATATGAAAAGGAACCTGCTTATGGTGCTGGACAGTTCTAAAAGAATGTCAAATACAAGCAGAAACTTTAATGGCCATTTCCCGCAAAACAAAATTTCTGCACTTAGGTACATGTGACATAAAAAAAAAAAACAAAAAAAAAAGAAACATCCTATTACTTTCAAACTTGGTATGATTATTAAACACAAACTCCTTAATGTAAAAACTCTAGAATTTTCCAAATCCATTAAAAACTGTGATAAAAACCTGAAACATTCCACATCATTACCAAGTGTCGTATTCATAATCTATGGAACAAGTACTAATCTAATCTAATTCACTACAAAATTTGAGTTTTTTCTAAACATGAAGTTTAAAATGTAGACGCTCATTCGTTTTTTCATAAATTAAATAAATTCTAGTGTTGCATACACCTGTAAGTACGGTTTGTATGTTGTGCAAAATTCTTTGAAGAATCTCTTTTACTTATGAAGAAAAGTATACCTATAGCAACAAATGCAACCAATAGTAAGTAAAAGAACGGTGAAATTTCATATGCAAAATAAAAAAATTATTTTGCTACGTGTTTGAACTTCCATTGCTATGAGTGTGAATCCTGAATCCTTCCTGGTCATACTGACAAAAGTTTTGTGAATTTATTTGGAAAAGTATAGACAGTGGAAATTAAAATAACCTGTGGTGCCTCTCCTGCTCCAATTCGGCCAATTTGACAATCTACTCGTCTTGAGTATTGTGGGGTGAATTTCAGGCCGCCATATTTCTCTTATGGACACCTTTATGATTCTTGCTCTTGTGCAGTGAGAGAAACTTAAAAACTGTATATAATCAAGTTGTGTGTTAAATTAATATTACAACAAACTTTTAAAAGATTTTACTTTACAAGCTATATACTTCATTTACATTTCTGCGCCATGTAAGTGACCCATGTTAGTTCCTAATTTACAAGTTGATTTCATTTCTTTGGTATCCAATGTTAAGATTGGAGTAAATAAGCAACTGGGCAACACTGGGTGATCAAATACTATTTAATGAATGGACTGCTGCTAACTCAAAAGGATATTCACAAGAAAAACTACACTTGTCAAAATTACAAAGAAATATATGAACTGTACATTTGAAAAACATCACTTCCATGAGGCTGTTACTTTAAAATAGTACTTTACTTTTATTGTACTTCAATAAATTGTTAACTTTTTATAGCCAGTGTCTGTAGTTATAATTAGTCAACATACTTCAAATCCCTCTTTGTTGACTACTGACAATTTATTTTTATTTTGCCTTTTTTTAAATTCATTAGGAACTTCACAAATGGTATTAAATCAAACATAGTTACAAATATGGTTTGGTTCTAAATCTAAAAACTTTTGAAATGAACAGTTTTAGAGCTGAACCACAAGTGGTTTGATTCCAGTGAACAGACAATGCTTTAAATTAACAAAACAAAACACATGTGGCAAAATAAAATTGCGCTTTCAGTAGTTGTATAGATATTTGAAATACCTTAAGTAAGTGATGTGGCTTTTGCCCATTTCCAGGAATATGTTACCATATTGTTTGCTTTATAAGGTAAAACATCAACAGGTGAGTTCAAAAACAGTTTTTCAGAAAATGCATAATGTCACCAAAAACTTAACCTATATACTGTTCTCTAAACTCGCAATGCTGCAAAGCAGATTGCTAGTACTTATCTTCAGAAGATACATGTGGTTTGAAAATTTTCGAAATGGAATTTTTCTTATTATATTATTGCTGTTATTGTCTTTGGTCCAATGACTAGTTTGATGCAGACTCTTCATTTCTGCGTAACTATTGCAACCTACATCCAGTTGTATCTCTTTACTGTAGTCAAACCCTTGTTCTCTTCGACATTTTTGCACACCACAATTCCCTCCATCACCAAATTGACTCTTAAGAATGTGTCCTATCAATCCTTCTTTTACGCCAAGTTCTTTTATCCCCAACTGCATTCAGCACTTCCTCGTCAGTTATTTGATCTACACATCTGATCTTCAGCATTCTACTGTAGCACCTCATTTCAACAGCTACAGTTCTACTCCTGTCTGTATTCCTTACTGTGCATATTTCACTTTTGCATTATGGCTGCACTCCAGGCAAATACTTTCAACCTTAAAACACTTAAATTTATTTTCAATGTTGTTATTTCTACAGTTTTTCTTAATTCTCATTTTACAGCATCTTTAGTTCTGCTGTCACCAGATATTTTGCTTCCCAAACTGCAAAACTCATATAATACTTTCAATGTCCTCATTTCCTAATACAAATGCCCCAGAATCACCTGACTTAGCTTGAATACAATCCAGTAAACTTTCACTTTTACTGAGGCTTTGCCTTACTCTCTTTTCAAGACATTACGCAGTCCAGTCAGCTGTTCTTTCAAGTCCTATGTAGTCCCTGAAAGATCTACTACGTCATCGGTAATCCTCAAAAGTTTTTAGGTTCTTCTTGAATTTTAATTCCTTTTCAAACTTCTCCTTTGTTGCTGGTTCTTTGTACAAATTGAATAATATGGGGAACCATCATCAATCCTGCCTCTATCTCTCTTCTCAAATACTGCTTCCCTTCATGTCCTTTGCCCCACCTTTGACAACGTAGTTTCAGTCTGGTTTCTGAGCAGGTTGTATTTAGTTGTCCGAGTGGCATTTTGTCTTTTATGTCCTGTATTTTATTCCTGATACCTTCAGGATTTGGAAGTGTGATCTTTGATCAACACTATCAAAAGCTTTTTCCAAACATACAAATGGTATATGTGGGATTGCCTTTCTTCAGCCTAACACATAAGATACATCATAGACTCAGTACTACTTCATGTGTTTGTATGTTTCTCCAGAACCAAAACTGATATTCTCCACTTCAGTTTCATTATTTGTTTCTGTCTATAAACAATTTTTGTTTGTATTTTGCAAACATGACTCATTAAACGGATGGTCGGGTATAACTCACAACTGGCTGCATCCACCTGCTATGGTATTGGAATTACTAGTCTTCTTCAAGGCAAGAGAATTGTGCCTGTCTTAAGTATCCTGTATATCAAGTAGAACTGTTCTGCTATTGTCAGTTATCCCAAGGTTCTTCATAAGAATAAAGGAATATTGTCTCTCACATGCACCTTGTTTAAACTTTGGTCTTGCTGCATTCTATCAAATTCTTCCCACGTCATCACACAGACGTCTCATCTTCATCCATTTCTCTTTTCTCCCAAGGGTTCTTTAATTTACCTATATGCAGCACCTATATTTCCTTATTATACAACATACATATTATTTTTTGTGTACCAGAAGTAGTCAGTCCTTTGTTGCAGAAATTTAAACATGGAAAAGAAAGTTAAATATACAGAAAAACACTAATCTGTGGCACACTAGGGAAGACTGTAATTAATTTTCCATACCTCTACATGAAGATTTGGTCCAAATATGTGCGAAATAATCTGGTTTTCGATAAGCCAGTTGGCAAGATTCTGGCCTACATTTTCTACTTCCATTATGCTTTCATTGTTGCACAATTCATTGAACATGTTGATGTGGCTGTTGATCTGTGCAATTCCTGCAAGCCTCATAGTCAGTGTAGAGCTGGTAAAATATTTAAAAGCCAAATCAAGGCCATCACGGTCAAAAGCAAGTGGTGAATCAAGAGGATCCTTCACAGCACTCCACATGAAATCTGGAAATCAGAATAACCAAAAAATTATTTCTAAATACCAACACTAGGTTAAATTACCTTTTAAATTTTACCGTGTTAGTACAGAATCACATTCTAGTTGATTTTAATTTATCAATTAGCATTCAGGAAGCAAAAATAAAATGTTTCTGTTTCTTTCCTTTCAAAATTATTTTACACTTACTATCAGATATATTTCCTCTACTTGAAACCAAACTATTGTTACAAAGAAAATAGTGACACTTCACAAAAGCATTTAAACACAACATCTTTAATATTATAAAGAAATGACTGATCCCTTGCTGCATGTAACATGCATTTGCGTACCACAGCTTTCCTCTACATTAAAACTGATAATTCCACAGGACAAAAACTTCCTTATTTTCAGTGGAAGAATAAAAATCTCCAGGGTGCTGTTTATTACATTACCTGCCATTGTTTTGATACCAGGTACACGAAGATCCTTATCCGGAAGGCCGCACATGTATCTCAACACACGTGACCGCAACGGAACAAACAACTGTACAACTGAACGATAGTTGAGCCATAATTTAAGATTGCACACAACTGCAACAAGTGCATGGGCAAGTGGGACAGGCAAGGATGAGTTCTCAAAACATGCTGTCATCGCCGCTGGTCCACCAGCCTAGGCAGAAAGGAAGGAATTTCTGTATGTACATTTAGCACAATTCTCAAACATAATGCAGCATATTTCTCAATACATGACTATATAAATGAAATTACACATAACATAAATCATCTCATATATATGCACTCTCCACATGAAATAAAAATCTTACCATATATTAGAGATGCTGAGCAGCAGATAGGCACAACAAAAAGGCTGTAACAATATAAGTTCTCGGCCATCAAAGTCCTTTGTTCACACACACACACACACACACACACACGACTGCAGCCTCTGGCAGCTGAGAACATGTCACAACAGGTGTACACACACACACACACACACACACACACACACACACACACACACACACACACACACACACACATATCCATCCGCACATACACAGACACAAGCAGACATATTTAAAGGCAAAGAGTAAGGGCAGAGATGTCTTGGAATCTTTGTTTTTAATATATTTTTCCCATGTGGAAGTTTCTTTCTATTTTATTTACATCATCATTAATGTGTGTGCGCGAGTGTACACCTGTCCATTTTTTCCCCTAAGGGAAGTCTTTCCGCTCCCGGGACTGGAATGACTCCTTACCCTCTCCCTTAAAACCCACATCCTTTCGTCTTTCCCCTCTCCTTCCTGAAGAAGCAACCATCGGTTGCGAAAGCTAGTAATTCTGTGTGTGTTTGTGTGTTTTGTTCATGTGCCTGTCTGCCGGCGCTTTCCCGCTTGGTAAGTCTTGGAATCTTTGTTTTTAATATATTTTTCCCATGTGGAAGTTTCTTTCTATTTTATTAACAATGTAGTAACTATTATAGTGCCCCGACAGGACAGGCACAGTTTTTCTGTAACTAAAGCATAAACATCAGTCTTCACCAACGAATGATTACTTTGTAATTCAGCACGTTTATGATGAAAATTCCTAGTTTGCTATTATTCATTACACAAGGAGTACATATAACACAGCAACTTGCACAAAGTATGGTATGACTGAATCTAATGCGGATTGTTTATTTCCATTTGAGAAAAAGTTGTAAACTGCTTTTTCATCAGGGAATCTTGAAGAAAACCAAAAGCTGGGAAATATCCAGAACTTGATGACAGGGTTATTTCTTGCGTACAAGATAAAAGGAAATATGAGATACTTATCTCTTAACAAATGATCTAGTGACACACCTTGAAAATTGCAAAGACACTATAACATAATGGGTCTAGGGAGAAAACACTGGCAGCAGCTGAACATAACAAATAGTTAACATCTTATGAGTGGTTGAGGTATAGCTTAAGCTCAGCAGGGCAACCAGGATGTGTTTACAACAGAAAAGCATGACTTAACAAGTCTTGGGAGAATTCAGAGACTACAGTGGAACATAATGAAGAGTTAAAGTAGGTTTTGGGTCTGAGTAAATATGAACAGAAATCTACAATGCTGGAAATGGTTTCCACTCAGCAGATATAGAGAAGACCTATGCACAATGACATATCTGCAAGTAAGCAACTGGGTTTTACTGTCAGGGCATTTACAGACAGTTGCAGGTCAACTACAATGGACTGTGCAGTTGTACCCTAAGTAGCATAAACAGCTGGCTGATAACAGATATTACACACACTTTAATAACATGAAATGAGGCCAGGAAGACTGGTACAGAAAATGCAAGAGCATTAAGTCAATCAATAAAATACAATAAATCATATACGAAGTTACTACCTCGAATCATAAACATATATTTATAATCATACCCCTCATCCCAACACCAGTGTTTCCAATTACTGAGTGATAAATAATTCAACGATACAAAATAAATCATATGTTCAGTAATGGCATTGGATAGCAGCCATCACTGAGAAAAACAACAGTGTTAAATATTCTATAATATTATGTTTACATGTCTAAGGGTGTCGAACCAGACCATTCTCCACATTTACACTGATAAAGTGAGACAGTATGCAATTATTAGTGAAGTGATTAATCAATCCCATGTTGAATGCTGAATATAATTTGAAGCACAAATATTTCCGTTTTAATGAGCTATGTAACTAAAAATATAAGAATTGATGTTGGCAGAAACATCATGACATAATCAGTTAGAACATGTATTTCAGTTATAGAATCATCAGTGAAGGAATGAATGTTCATTTGTATATAAATCAATATGTTGTACAAAGTGTTGTTGGGGAGATACTCAAGCTCTCATTGGCTGAAGTGTCACGATTATGACAATGATGATGATGATGGATGCTGGCGGCGAAAGATGTGCCATTGGGAGTAGGCGAGACGGAGAAAATAGGAGAAGAGTTTGGGACATCAATCTAGAAGGAGACAGAGAGTTTCCTATCACTGGAGAGTACAGCAGAGTGGTGTGATTTTGTTTACGCGGAGACACTTTGGATCGCTAATCAGGTCTTGGTTATGGGCACCTAAGAATGCAGATGAAGGAACTTACATACTGAGTACACATCACAGCTTGATCTTAGAGGAGATTCTGTCATCTTTCATGTCACACTAGATAATTCACAGGCTGTTGACATAGTTCAATAATTAACTTTATTTATGTATAAAACTGGTTGTAGGACCACCATTCAGCAGGAGTTTGGACCTTCCTGCATGTACCACTTGTTCTTAATGGTTAGATTTGCTGTGCTGCCTATGTTTATTACTAATGTTTGTTTTACATCTACATCCATGCTCCACAAGCCACCTGACAGTGTGTGGCGGAGGGTACTTTGAGTACCTCTATCGGTTCTCCCTTCTATTCCAGTCTCGTGTTGTTCACGGAAAGAAAGATTGTCAGTATGCCTCTGTGTGGGCTCTAATCTCTCTGATTTTATCCTTCTGGTCTCTTCGCGAGATACACGTAGGAGGGAGCAGTATACTGCTTGACTGCTCAGAGGGTATGTTCTCGAAACTTCAACAAAAGCCCGTACCGACCTTCTGAGCGTCTCTCTTGCAGAGTCTTCCACTGGAGTTTATCTATCATCTCCGTAACGCTTTCGCGATTACTAAATGATCCTGTACTTTCACGATTACTAAATGATCCTGTAACGAGGTGCGCTGCTCTCCATTGGATCTTCTCTATCTCTTCTATCAACCCTATCTGGTACGGATCACACACCGGTGAGCAGTATTCAAGCAGTGGGCGAATAAGTGTACTGTAACCTACTTCCTTTGTTTTAGGTTCAATAATTTATAACTCACACGTCTTGTCTACCCTCAATTATTCAACCTCAAGGTCATCTTTTACTAAATTATTTTGCTAATACAGGAACAGGGTGTATGTTTCGTCTGTAGGACTTTTATGGGTGACAGAGGGGGCAGAGCAGTAATGTCACAACTTAAAACATACTACAGATAGAATTATCTGGGAGTATCAACTGGTGTCACAGGTTTACATGCATATGCAGGCTTCCTGTACTGCACTAATACGGACAACCAGAAGATTTTACGGACAAACTTTGTCAATTTAAAGAAGCACATAATCCAAATGCAGTAGTGCACTCTTACCTTGTACACTGGCTCAGCAATGTCAATGAGATGCTCAACATGTGAAGCAATACAACATGGACTACTGAAGGAAAAGCCATTACTGTTTAAAAAAAAAGTTGCTGTGATGTTAGCAATTACTGTAGGAGGAGGAAAGCCGCTCCCATGGTAACTTGAAGAGTGAAACGTTGCCCAAGAAAATTTCCTTGAGGGTCAGTGATTAGTAGTTATAAGAAACGCTAGATGAACATAGAATTAGTGGTGGACTGGTTAATTACTATTTGTAATTGTAGTACTAGCCTGCCATTCAATAAGCGAGCTATGCTAGTGTGGGATGCTATTCAAGGTAAGCTCACACCAGAAGTTAAGAATAAAGTTGCTGTACTGGAGACAAACTTACAAGGTGACCCCATGGCTAGGATCGACTTTCTTAAAGCATCTACATGGTGGTGTAAGTTAGGGTCCCAGGTGTCACACCCTACACCCATTTGCCCTGGTGGACACTCATTTGCAAGTAATCGACAAAAAAGAGTTTCACAATTTCTTCAGATCCACTGAACCCCACAACTGTATTGCTGATTTTAAAAAGTCAGTACTAGCCATCAGGACCTTCCCTTGTTAGTCATCATGTCTGGAGGTATGACTTCAAACTGCAGGAGCTAGATGTTGTAAACAAGCCACTTAAAAACTCATCTCCAACAATACTACTCTGATCGGTTTTCAGAAAGGGATCACAGAGTCTCTTCATCTAGCAAGATTAAAAACTACCAGTCAGCCTTATGTGTGTGTGTGGATTCTCCCTTCAAGGGCACAATATCACCAGATTCTATCATCACAACACTCAAGAAGTGCTGGATGGCCAATGCCAAGCATGGTAGCCAGGACAACATACTTAGCAAGAGTAGCAAAAATACTGGACAAATGTCAGCAGTGAAGTTAACAGTGACATCAGTTCAATGAAGTCTGTAATTTCACAGCCTATTTCTGAGTAACTTCAACAAGACTGTGACAAAGTTTCCCTATATTGTGGTTTATAAATGTGTGACATATAATTAAATTTTCTACACTGAGTTTCTCTATATAAACCTCTGTCTCGACCTTAACCTAACAATAAATTTCTTGGGACTCAAAGTTCTTTCAAATTTTAACACTAATTTTGCAGGCCATATAATTAGTTCTTCTATCCTCTCTGTTGGTGATATTATTTTTTCGAATGCACTGAAAGCCACTGAACAACTTCATCTTAGTCGATTTGAGCGAGAATAGTTGATACCTCACTTCAGCGAGAAACTGAGCTTTATTTCAGAATATCTAAGCTCTGGTCTGAAAATGGCAATACGCAAAACATGTTCCAGACAACATGGAATAATTTAAAACAGCTCAGGTGATACAGGCAGAGTTATTTAGACAACTTTATGAATAGGCTTCTTTACTTTTTTTAACATAAAAGTTTAACTACCAACCCAGTTAAAGCCTTTCTGGATGACGCTCCTTGAATGTTCCACATGCCAATAACATTTAGAAGAGCAAATTGAAAATCTTACTTTATTACATGAAAAAAGCGACAGAAGTTACAAGGTTGGCACCTGTAATTTGTACTTATTACCATCTTAAAACAATGCAATTTTATACAGTGAACACAATAACAGAACATGCCATCTTAAAACAATGCAATTTTATAAAATACACACAATAAAAGAACACAAGAGAGAGAAAAATGTACATACCTTGCAAAACAGGCAGACATTACGAAGAAGGAATGATGGAATTTCAGGATCATGGAGATCACAAAATACATTTAGTGCTGCAGCTTCTGCTGCAGAAACTTCTTCCAGTTTACCAGCTGAACTCTGTTTGAAAGCAGCATATAAAGGGAAATTTAAGAGGAATACCTGCAAGAGAGAACAAAAATTGAAGCAAATCCCACTTCACAAGACAACAATCAAAAATGAAAAGTCAGCTTATCTTAAAGACAAATGGCACAGATGTTCGCAGCAATACTGCAGTTAGACATTAGAGAAATACCAACATAAAAAATTATGCTCTCTCAAGTTTCAACAACCTAGAATTTTAAAATTTTGTAATATTTATTTCTTTCAGCAGAAACAGATCGAAATGTAGAAATTTCAGACCTGCATCTCTATTCATTGCTTATATCGTTCATCTATTATCTAGAAATGTGGCAGTAGTCAATTTGGCCACTTAATGTTTCTTTAAGGACCTATTTTATCTGAGAGCACAGCAAATGCACAGTTGTGCCTCACATCAAAGTGACATGATGCTGAAATGTATCCTGAAATGTCAGAACTGACTACTGCTTCTAACTATATCTAAAGTTATGGTACAGGTATTAAAATTGCTTGTAAGTTGTTAGGCAGGGAAGTAATTGAATATTTAGAACATTTGTAGTGGGTTTTTGAGAAAGAGTCCAAAGGCAATGAAAACATTAACAATTTGTAGAATGATTTTATCTCACACAATGCTAAATCAGGTGAAAGTCGTTGTGATGTGTTCAGAGAAGTTAAACCACTGACTGTTAGAGCTGCAAGACGAACTCATCCATAAAACAGGCATATTACTCAGGAAGAAATGACCTGCAGTATTACAGAGGAAGATGGGGAAGAGAGAGGCATCAGTTACTATTACCAATTTTTTGTGGAACATTCAGAATTTGGGAAAAATGGGACTCAATGGGAGGTTTCAGATTGTATCTTCAATGCAACTGGATGACTGCCTAAGCAAAATAATTCATGCCAGACATCACGACCAGCACAACTTGCAAAGATAAAAATAAAAATTTCGAGTGCTGCTAATGTTTAGTGGTTGTTTGCTGGAAACAAAATGCTAAAAGGTACAAAACTGTGCACTGAGATGGGAGGTCTTAGGTAACTTGGAAACAACAGTTGTTATTTTTCTCTTTCAACACCAGATATATTCACTGTAGTTTTGTTACAATGTAAATGGTTAGGTAAAAAATCTACTCACCATGTGGTGGCAGGGCAACACACACACAAAATGTTTAACTATTACAAGCTTTCAGAGCCAGTGGCCCCTTCCTCTGGCAGAAGAGTTGAAGGGGAAGGAAAAGGGTTGGAGAGTTTTAGGCAAAGGGGTACAGTTCACAAAAGTCACGCAGAACCCCAGATCTGGAGAGACTTGCCAGACAGGATGAGAAGGAAAGACTGATTGTTGGGCATTGTTGCTCATGGATGATGGGAGAAAAGGTGTTCCACAGGCGAACAAACAACAGTATGGTATACAGGTGAATTCAGAGTTGCGAAGAACTTAACACGCCTGACGCGCCATGAGGAGTTGGCACTGGGTGAAAAGTGGTGGTTCCCCACGCTTGGCACAGAGGCTGGGTATCGGGCTGGTCCAATAAGCACCTGTGGACAGCCTAATTTCCTCATGGTCACTAATCTTCATTTAAGAAGATCTCGCTGACCCATTAACCATATATCCATAGTCTAACCATGAATGCACAAAAGCCCTATCAAACTGGAGCAGATGTGCCCTTCTGCTCCCAAAGACCTATGACTAAGGCACTTCATAAAATTCAGTGCCTTCTGGGTTCTGGCTTTGAGGGCTCTCTTGTGTGGTAACCAGTTTGGAGCCTGAAATGAGACCTAGGAACCTCACTGAGTCTTTACAGTATCAAATGGTATCCCTCACACACTAGTCAGGGAAATTAAAACTACAACGAGAATGATTAAAATAAAAACACACACGCATGGGCGCACGCGTGCACACACACACACACACACACACACACACACACACACACACACACACACACACACACTGATGGGTCACTGCTGCAACACTAGAGGAGGAATAGACAACAGCAAAACCATCCACAAATGAAGACCACTAAACAGGACTCCATACCATAGATGTGATACCGTTTATCACTATGGCAAACAGGGTAACACTTAAAACATAGCCCTGAGGAACACCATTCTCCTGCTCAAAACAATCTGACAGCATGTCACCAATTCCAGACCTAAAAAAGTGCTTACAAAGGACTATATGAAGATGGGGAAGTGGCCCCATTGACGGAGTTGCACAAGAATACTGTGTCTCCAAGTAGGGTTATATGCCTTACTGATATCAAAGAATATAATGAGACAGTGATGTTTATTTAGAAAAGCCTGCTGAATGGCCGCCTCTAGTAAGGTCAGGCTGTCGACAGCGAACCAAAATCTTCGGGATCCACACTGAAAGTGGCTAAGGAGTTGCCTGGTCGTTATAAACCGGGTAAGGCGACAGTTAACTATTTGCTCCAAGGCCTTTCCTACACAGCCCATGAAGACAATACTCCAGTAACTACTGGGACATGTGTGGTCCTTTTCTTGTCTGAGAGAGGTATCAGAATTGCCCCTCTCCATGAGTTGCACATTGGGAAAGTTGTCTACTTGCCAGACAAGATTAAAACATTTTGAGAAAGATTTCCTTTGATGCTGCTAGCAAATATCAAAGCATACAGTAACAGATTTGGTTGTGACCAAGAGCAGTATCACATGCTGCAGACAGTGCCGATTCCAGCTCCCACATGGAGAAAGGGCAGTTGTACGATTCAGTATAGTGGGATCTAAAGTCCAGCTTTCCCCTCTCTGCAGTTGCACAGTAGCAGCAAAATGCCAGATCCTGCCTGGCAACGGCAGTATTCACTGTAAAATTTCTTCCATCGTCTGAGCGATGTCTCCAGGCATTGTTTGGAACACCCGTTTCAGCAGTGCTGCTACTGGCAAACACATATGTGTTTATTGGAAATCCTCTGATGGCATCCCATACTTTTGCAGAACAAGTGGAGTGGTTGACAAGAGTCCAGGAATGCTTGCCATGATTTTTTCTTATTCTCCTTAATTACGGGTCAAGCATTGACTCTCACAACTCTAAAAGCTGTGAGGTTGTCTACTGCTGGGCAGCATTCAAACCATCGGCAAACTTGTCCTGGATAGCTGAACAGCACTCATCGGTCCACAAAGGTACAGACCCCTTCCAACATTACCGGAAGACTTTGGGATGGATAAGTCAGCGGCAAGATGGATCACTCATCTGATGTGGTCCACCAACTCCTGGATATTATTGCAGAGTTCAAACACAGCCAGATAGCTGAATGGCCTCCAGTTAGCCCTGCTGACCATCCATTTCCATGGCTTTTGTTCAGATAATGCTCCATCTAATAGGTGAATGAGAAGTGGGAAGTGCTCACTGGAATGAAGGTAGCCATGACTTCCCACTGAACAGAGTCCCCAAGGGCTGAGAGGTCGATGGCTGACAATGACCCAGTAGCAGCACAGAAATGAGTACAGTATCTGTATCAATAATATTATCTTGGAACTCTTCCATTTGGTCCATGCTTGCGTAGAAAAATAGTAATATCACAAACTGAGTCCACCTTGATGCAAACACCATGTTATTTGTTTATTTCTTTATTATCCCAAACTAGTTTCGGCAACAAATATCACCATCATCAGTGTTTATTCTTCTTCTTTTTTTATTTATTTTTTATCTTACACATTCAGAAAATAGTATGATTGTACAAACACAGTAGAACATAATTACATTTTTACAAATTGTCTTTTGAAATATAGTTTTATATTAATACTTTTATACTACCTTATTTATTGTATGTTACAGCATGTTTTAAGCTATTACTGGCACTGTTTGTGATGTATTTTCTGTTACCATCTTTTTATACTTAGCGAACATCATGTCATCTGCAACCATGTGAGCGGCTGTTAGTAAACAAATACTCAAAGGTGAACTCCATATGTCAGCAGTATATCCTTGGGGTTGTGGAAACCAGTTATTTTGGTGTGTATTTAGCTGTTGCTTAGCTATTCGTATACTCACGTTCATTGGATGGTGTGTGGCTATTTTTTTACATAGAAAAACAAAAGTTTTGCACTTTGTTTCTGATCCATAACCTTACGCCATCTTGCTGTTCGCGCATCTCGCGAGAGGTGTATCGCAAGTGGTGAGAAAGGCTATGAAAAACTGTAGTGCAAATTACGACAACAAGAAACTAAATTTCTTGAATCTTACAATCACAAGAAACAACCAGCAACATGAATTCACCATCTACAGGAAAGCCACATCCACAAGCACTGTTATCCACAGCTCATCCAACCACCCAACAGTGCATAAATATGCCAGTTTCACACACATGCTCCACAGGATAAACAGAACATCTCTTAAACCAGGAATATAGACCCAGGAACTAAACATAATCAAACAAATTGCTGTTGACAACGACTACAAAACAGACATCATAAACAAACTCAACAACAAGGTAAAATGGAGCACAGACAGCAGACCACACCACATCATAAAAAAAGAGAGAGATGGTACACACTAACATACAATAACAAAATATCACATAGAATAGGAAACATCTTTAAAAAAGCAAGTGATCCCAATAACATTCAGAACAAACAATACAGTTCAGAAAAGACAAAGACCAGTCAGAAAAACCTCAGACAAATTCAGCAACGCTGGAATATATCAACTCACTTGCAACTCTTGTCAGGCTCACTACATAGGACAAACAAGCAGAAATTTCCGAACGAGGTACACAGAGCACATGTGAGCTCTAAGAAGTGTGACAGCACACATTCAACTTTCGCAGAACATCTAATGAACAAAAACCATAACCCCACTAACATCGAAAACAATCTACGCATTCCGAGAAACAGCAACAGTCTATACCGACAACTAAAGATAGAAGAAAATTACCACATACAAAAGGCTATAGTCGAAGGGAAAAATGTAATAAATTAAAACACAACACTCCGCAACAACACACACTTTTCTGCTCTGAGAGAACTGACCAAGAACACAGATAAGAAAGCACACACACGTAAAAGAGCCACCTCCCCATCACACACAGAGACATAAATAATGAACAGAAGTCATCGTAATGCGCGCTACAGTTTTTCATAGCCTTTCTTGCCACTTGCAATATGCCTCTCGCGACGCGCGCAAACAGCAAGATGGCTTAAGATTATGGATCAGAAACAAAGTGCAAAAGTTTTGTTTTTCTGTGTAAAAAGCAGCCACACACCATCCAACGAGCGTGAGTACACGAATAGTTAAGCAACAGCTAAATACACACCAAAATAACTGGTTTCCACAAACACTACCACAACCCCAAGGATATACTCTGACATACGAAGTTCACCTTTGAGTATTTGTTTACTAACAGCCACTCGCATGACTGCAGGTGACACGATGTTCGCTAAGTATAAAAAGATGGTAACAGAAAAAGAGCACACAAAATATGTCACAAACAGCGCCAATAATAGCTTAAAACATGCTATAGTATAGGTAGTATAAAAGTATTAGTATAAAACTATATTTCAAAAGACGATTTGTAAAAATTTAATTATGTTTCACTGTGTTTGTACAACCATACCATTTTATGAATGGTTTAGATAAAAAAAAAAAAAATGAAAATGATGATGGTGATATTTGTTGCCGAAACTAGTTTGGGATGATAAAGAAATAAGGCGGACTCAATTTGTGACATTACTATTTTGGGAGTATCTGTGTTTCACAGCACATGAGAAACGATGGGCTCTCCATAACCCGAGCCCGATGGCAAGTACAGGTCGAGCTCCACAAGGAATGATGGGCACTGAAGTCTCCCAGTAGGATAAATGGTTGGGGGAGCTGTTCCATAAGATCTGGGAGAACCTCAGAGTCTATTGCACCTTGCAGAGGTAAATACAGTGAGCAAACAGTGATCCTTGGACATGCAAGAATTTCAGTTGCAACTGCTTGCAGGTCAGTAACCAGGGAAAGAGCAAAGGAGTGATGGGCGTTATTTACAAACACAGCTACACCTCCCTTGGACTCTCCCCAGTCAGGTCATCCTTCCGGTAATACTTACAGTCTCATAGTACGGGATATTAAATGCTTTAAAACACATTGCCTGTAAACACAAGCATGGGGTGCATTCTTGTGCTAGGAGGTTCAGTTCCTCCATGTGTGTCCTGAGTCCATTACACATTCTTCTGGAGGATGTGAGCCATCTATCACGGGGTAGGACTTTTATCGTATCTTTCTGCTGGGGAGTGAAGCTGGGGCTCAGTCTTGGGATGAGATGATTGCCAAAGTCCAAAATTGAGGTCCATTAGCGCTACAAAAGAATCATGAGACACATCAAGAGGATGACGTTGACATTGTAGAACTGTTTACTTCCCACCTCCGTCAGCAGTGGACACTTCACCTTTGATTTTTTGCCCGAGGTAGTCTTTGGGGCCACAACCATGGCTGTGGAAGTAGCAGCACTGGACAGTGAACTGGACTGAATCTTTTGACGGGCAGGGAGCTCCACAACATTGGTAACTACAGCTTTTTCTGAAGTTCTTGAAGGGAAATTTGGGTGGTGAAAAAACTACTGCATTTCACACATTCGTAGTCTCCTTAAGGGCACGCAGTTTGCTGTGTGTGCTGAGATTATGCCATTCCGTCTCCCAAAGCTGAAGAACCTCATGGCGTAATAATGATTGCAGGTCAGTAACAGGGATGCCAATCTCCAGAAGCAGTTTCCGTGTAGCCTGTTTGGCCAGCCTGCGGCAAGCTCATTTCCTGGAATTCTGACGTGGTCTGCGGTCCACACAAACACCACAGAATGAATGGAGCGTTCCAGGGCATATATGGACCCTTCTGTCCCCCACCAGCTTTTCTGAAATGCGCAGATGAGACTTATCCTTACAACACATTCTGTGCTCCTGTAACTATCCCGGCCTCAACCTATGGTAATGTACTGTGTCCCCACACCCTCAACTTAACAATCCCCGCCCCTCTGTCCTATCATCTCTTCTTCATTCTCATCTCCCACTCTGTTTATTTGCCACCCTCTGCCAACACATCTACTCATCTTTCCCTGCTCCTCTTCTTTTTTTGCTCCTTTTTCCACACAACCTCCTGATGCTGCACCTGATAGCATTCTAGACCCTGCATGCTCCACTGGGCAGCATTCCGTCTCTATCTTCCCACCCGTACACTACTATCCCTTCCTCTTCTCGCTCCCTCCAGACTATTACTTGTATCCCACACGATAGTTTCATTCCAGCCCGAGATGCTGGAGTTGGCAGTCATGTGTATGAGGCATGCTTGCTTGTGTGTATGAATGGTGTGTGTCTCTCTTTTGCTGATGAAGGCTGTGCTTAGCTGCTTTGTGTGTCTTTTAATTGAGCCTGTCCACAATTTAATGTGTCTTCTTTACAGTAAGTACCAATCTGTCTTTTCCTATATCGTTGATACTCCTCTTTGAATATAGAAAGACGAAACTCTCAAAGCTGCTCTCTTTCCTTTTCACTATTAAAAACACACTCCGATTGCCTGTGTGTGTTCTGTTACTAGACCCAAAACTTTTAGAATTAACTCCTGAGTCGGGAGAACCAGCAACATGTGCTCTCTTATTTGACTGGGTGTTAGTACCTACCAGTAACCCATCCTTTCCACTGGGAGGAGAGGGAGGTAGTTTCAAATATTCCATCTCGGTCCCACAAGCAGCTAGGGAAATGAACGTCCACAGAGAGAGCCCTACACACCTAGGTATGCCTCATGCAGCAGGATCTCCAAAGGTTGCCCACTAATGACAGCTTGGACTCAACAGCCACGCATCTCAATGGTGCACAGCACACCTTGAGATTGAAGTGTTGTTATAGAGGTCTTTATCATCCTCACAATCCAGGTGGTCAAGCCAAGATCCATGTGACACACAACATTCCAACGCTGCACTTCATAGTGGTTTCTGAAATGTACCCAGAGTTTACAGTGACAGAGGACTGGCAGCACTTACCAGTCCTCAGTTCAGGAATGAGTCTCCATGCCCGCACCCAGCAAACAAATGCTGGGCCCCTAGTCCTGTTCTCCGCCTTCTTGATGGGGAAAGCATTGATCTTCCTGTAGCAGGCTCTGTATTTTCTCTATATAGTCCTTGTGGGAAAAAACAAAAGCAGTGTTGCCTTTAACGGCAAGTTGATTTCTAGATTGAGTACTGTTCAAAACTGTTTGGACTTCTGTGGGGTATCATCTGCTGCAAATTCATGACACTAGAAATTGAGTGAACTGTAATGGACAGAGCAGTATCAAACTTGGTTCAAGAACTAGCAATTTTGATTTCTCATTTGAAAAGAAAAATACTTGTAACCTGACAATACAGTAAAGCATCTACTTGGTTTCCATTAGGGTTAAAGATTACCCATCAGAAAACACAGCTTCAGAAACTGGATTGTCGATCAATACTGTTTGTGATTACTGTCGTTTCTGTTGAGGAGTATGTTACATAACTGTGATTAATAACAAGATTGTAGAAATAGATGAGCTCACAAAGCAACTCAGAAATATGGGAAAGAACATCTCAAGAATGAAAATGAACAGATTTGGGTATTTGGAGAAACAGAAAGATAACCTAGGACATGTTTCATTGTTAAAGTGTATTCCAAGACCGAACGAACTTTAGTGCCTCTTGTTAAGAACTTCATCTAGCCTGTAACCAAAGTCATTACAGATGGAAGAAATCTTAAAAACTTTGAAGGGGAAAGGATTTCACCAAGAGTTGGTGAACCATTCTGTTGAATTACTGTCTTCTGAGGATCCATCTATTTGCGTGGAGAACACTGGGCAATTATAGAAATCTCTATCAAAAGACGAAGATGACCAGGTAACTATATTTTTCGATACATCTACTTCCACAATTTCCACTTGTGTGATATAAAACTCCCCTGTGGGACTTTGCCAATTTTCTTAGGAGACATTGCTAAAGAGTACCCTGGATATGGAAAAAAGGATTCCTACTGGCAGCATATACATCATATGCAATTGTCCATGAATATCAATGACAAATAAGGTAAGTAAAATTGCATTTAATGTCATAATTGGATGATATTCATGACTAAAGGTGGTTGCTGTGAACACTAGAAACAAAATTTGTACCATTCAACTTTTGCCGTCGTAGTTGCCATCGCTATAAACAAACTTGATATCTGGTTCCATGACAGTTGCGCATTCGATATATATCACTTGCAAGCTTTCTTCGAAATTAACACCACCTCATTAACACAAAACTGACTGATAAGTTGTAAACCTAGCCGACATAGTTCCCACGAGTTGTACTAAAGGTTCTGGCAGGTAAAGTGTGTACCATCTCATGTACAAAGACAAGGCTAGTTCGCTTCCTGATTCTCCTGGCTGCCAATGAATCAATGTGACACGCAACCTTAACAAAGTTTGGCACAATGTGCTTGGTACGACATCTCTTCAAAAATGCAAGAGAATTCAGTAAACAGTACCTATGGTGGCATAGCTTGTTGAATTTCTTCATGTTAATATATCTCCTCTCCATAAAGGTACATGATGTGATTCTTCAGTTTCTCCCAGCATATTTGCTGATCCAACAATGCACATGACACTGGTGACATGCCTGACTGCTGAAATACTGTGCCCAGTGGAAACAATGAACTGGCGGTTCACTAAAGTCTGTATGTATCTCATTCATTACGTATTGTAATACAGGCTGTATAACACGTACCACAAAATTGTTTATATTGCTATGGGACTACATTGTAAAATTTTGACATTAGAACTACCGTTTTTTCCCCACTAGGTTGTGCATTCTGTGCCTATATCCTAATCAGAATTTGGCACAATTATTTCAACTCACTGCTATGAAACATGCTGTTTAGTTTCTACTTGGGTACTTAGAACAAGCTGTTGATACAGCCACCTGGCTTCTTTCACATCTCACAGAGATAATCGAAACATCGCTTTGCAAAACATGTAAACAACTGCTCTGTCTCTAACTCTTACTACCACCATAATCAAGAAAAAACTTTATGAGCTCTACATGAAAAATATTGTAATCTTGATGTTCGATATGGATATTTTATTACATAAATGACAGTTTGCACAGGTACTAAAATATAGAAGTCAAGGAATCTGATATTAATACTCGTTTGTGACTACTGCAGAGCCATACATCGTATGTCGTGATGAAGAAATTAAGTTTTTTTTTTCTTTAACTATACTTGTAGCTTAAAATATAGCTTGTGTGTTTCTTAACTTTGAGCTAAAAGACAAGAAAGGGTCTGTGGACATCCATTTATGCGTTTAAAATGTGTTATTTCTACCAGTATTGTGGGCTAGACCAGGGCCAGCTACTGCTAGTAGTGTGGCAAACCATCAGTTGTATGTAGCTTAGAAGATACTTTCATGTAACCAATAACAGACGAGAAAAAAGTCAATGAATTTCTAGTGCCGAAATGAATGGATGCCCAATGATTGGACAAATAAATATGATCTTTCTCTAGGCACAAAATATTATTGGACTTTTAATACAATGTAATGCTTGCAGTAAAAGTCTAGATCTGTACATACACCACTGGCATACTTACATATTTCGTGCAATGACGTTGTCAGCATTCGCAATGAGATACAATGGGAAGGAAAGTGGGTGTGTCAGCGGCTGGGTGAATCCAGCCAATGAGAGAGTAGCAAACAGACAGTGTTTCGAAGAAATACTGTCATATTCACACAGCAGTATAGCACCATCTCCGAAATCTTCACACATTCAGAAGAAATAGGAAAACATTTTGACAACCAAGATTATTAATTTAACTTAAGCAGCCCCTACCAGTATCAACCTGACCACAACCTCTTAATTCACAGTGTATTCAGGAAATTGTCAAATACTTGTGACAACAGCCAAAAAGAGAATGGTTTCTACTTTGGCGCTAGAAATTCATTGACTTTTTTCTCGTCTATTATTGGTTACATGAAAGTATCATCTAAGCTACATAAAACTGATGCTTTGCCATACTACTAGCAGTAGCTGGCCCTGGTCTAGACTTGAGCCCTCAATACTAGTAGGAATAACACATTTTAAATGCATAAATGGATATCCACACACCCTTTCTTGTCTTTTAGCAGTTAAGAGGCACACAAGCTGCCTGAAACTGGTGCAAACAGAAATGTGTGCTGTGATCCTTACATTTTACGCTACAAGTATAGCGAAAGGAAGAAAGAAAGAAAAAAACCATTTCTTCATCACAACATACAGATGTATGGCTATGTAGCTGTATAAACTTGAGATACACCCAAGCATGTACTATATTATGCACATTTTTGTATCCATGAATGTCATGACAACAGAAACACCAATGAACAGCAAATAAAAAAGACAGATAATTTAAACAGCATACTGAAACAGGAAATAATCTGAATCTTCTCACATAACTTTATTTATACTTGTCAAAGAGATAAGCTGAAAATGTCTAAACCTATAATATATGTGACGAAATCCCCATGGGTTATCACCAGTTGTTTTAACACCATCAACTTGCAGCAATGTTTCATCAAGTTGACTAATTTTCAGGTAGATTTTGAATGAGGAAATGTCAACTGTTTGCATTCTCATTAAAAAGAATTAAATATCAATAAATTTCATGGGTGCTTATCACTTTAGAATTACAGGTTACCTCTGAATTTGATGAACTTTTGGGACTTATACTATGCAATCTACACCGATAATAACAGTAACACCAGTATGGTACTTTATGATAGTCGTTTGAGCGATTCCACAAATAACAGGGAAGCAAAATTAGTGTTCAAGATCCAAGAGATGGAATTACAGAAGCGTCCGATTTCACCCGTCTGCTTTGACCCATGATGTCATCAAAGTGGCGGAAACAACAAACGCGAACAAAAATAAAAATGACAAAATAACGTCTCACTCCAAAAATAAAATGGAACTAATGTGACAACCATAAAAAATTGGGAGATTGGGGAGGGGGGACAAACTAAATATATAACAATAAAAAACACTACACCATCCTAAAACAAATAATATAAAAAAATTTAAATTAAACACTCCGCCACACCAACAAAACCGCAGGAATCTGACATTTTCATACATCAATTAGCTCAGTCGCAGCCATCAATACCAAAAAAAATCAACCTACAACCACAAAAAGTGGAATCGGACATTTCTCTTGACCTATATAGCTCAACCACAGCTGTCGATACCAAAAACCCATTCCTGCAACTCCGAAAAGTGGAACCAAAACCCCAACAACTCAAAAACCGAAATACCTCATGTCCATTCCATGAAATAAAACACAACCGACCTGTCATAAATATACAACAGACAAAACATCACAATTACTATAGAATAAAACGAAAACAAAAAGTACTTACCAACAAAAGCCTCTGGCAATACCACCTAGGTTGGCCAACACACGCAAGTAAGCAGGGGCGTGCACACACACACACACACACACACACACACACACACACACACACACACACACACACAAATGCACCCACGTTATCGCACCAACTACCTAAACTCAAAACCACTTTAGCACAATAACAAACAAAGCTGAAATGCACCAAATACCACACGTTAAACTCAGCACGTCCACATCCACCACCACAGGGCACAATCAAATACAGCAACTCGACATCTACAAACACAACCAACTCAAAAAACATCTTGCAGTAGTGACGTCACACACCACAATACCATTACGTCACTGGCCAAAGCAGACGGGTGTAATAGGATACTTCCATTGACCCCAAGAGATCATTATAGACGGAACACATGCTAGGACCACTAGAGGTTAGGGAAAAGAAATCAGCCAGGTTCTTTTCAAAGAAACCATAACTGTATTTGTTTTGTGTGACTTAGAAAAATGAAGGCAAACCTAAATCTGGATTGTCCTCAAAATGTGTCCTTGCTCAGTTCACAAGTACAACACAAAAATCAAAAGTAAAATAAATGCAGAATTACCTTAGACAGCAAATGCATCAATCTTTCACGGTCAGCCAATGTCCATCCTGACCTTCCAGAGGCAGCAGGATCAGCAGACACACTCATTTCTTTCAACTGTGCAACACTTAACAGAACCACCCCTTGTGTCAGCCAATTGAAACGATCAAAATTTTTGCCATCCCGGAAACAGCAAGTGCATTGCCTGTAAGAGTGAAACAACATACCAAAATACATTGAAAATCAGTAAGCAAGAACAAACTCCATAGCTGCTTATTTGAAACTTGTGACACACTGGCATCTGTATTTTATTAAACTGGTAATGATGGGACTGAAAATGACATAAACAACCACTATTTTCTCATACATTGTTTCATTAAATGTAATATGTTGCACAGCACGTGCTCCGTCTTCAGCTGATACATAGGTTCTTGTTTCCTCACAACAATTTCTGTAAACCTACCACAGCTGTCATTCTGTTGTTGACAACATAAGTCCAATGGTTTGTAAGCTAGATACATCTGCACATGTTTCTATATGTTTAATCCATATGTCGATTATAACCAGTGACAGCATCTTCAGAACTCCACACAGATGACATACCAGTACGTGATAGAGGTATGTGATTGCTGCCACTAGTATAACTGTAAATATCTCTCACTTCAGAGCCTTAGTTACTAAGACCCAAAACATCCAATGGCAAGAACTGATTGCGTTAACCAACAAAGTTGATTGATTTAAGGTAAATTCCAAATTAACAAAATCTACTTTTTAAAAATTTTACAGTATAATGAAAAGGAAAGTTGCAACTCACCATATAGTGGAAGTGCTGAGTTGCAGAGAGGGGGGGGGGGGGGAAATAATAATAAAAAATAAAAATAAAATTTACACACACTCAACTGTGACTCAGCATCTCCACAATACGGTGAGTAGCAACTTTCTTTTCATTATATTGTTACATTCCATCCTGGATTTTCCATTGTTTGATTTAAAAATTTTACATTGATTTGAATTTGCCACAAAGTAAGAACATACAAATCTCATCTCCTATTACAGCATCCAATTTCTGATCAAAGTATTTCTTGCCCCATCATCAACTCCTAGACTGTTGAAAACCAAGCCTATGATAACAATTTAAATGAAATTAATGTTTTGTTGTGTCACCAAAAGTTAAATAACATAAGAAATAAACAGGAAGTAGGCAGTGTACAAACAAAACATATGAAACTGACAGTATAACAAACCAGCTCAATGTGGTATCCGACATATTTACATACAGATCAAATGAATCATGTAGGCCTACAGCTGTGCACTCGAAAAAGTTCATTAACAGACCATCTAAGTCAAAAATATATAAATAAAATTCAAAAACCAAGTTCTCTTCACACAATACTCAAAAACAATAAAATATTGTCCACCAGTTTACATGTTAAAATGTTTACATACAGAACATAGACCTTGTTTATCACATTTCTAGTTGCTCTTACCTCTGTGGCCACGCTTGTATGTACTGAAAAACTGTGTCCACTTCTTCCTTTTCAAATGAGGGGCGTTCATCTGATTCTTTGTTTGTAATTCTGCCATCATCTGCAAGAATTTTTATGCAGGCATTAGAACTGACAAATATATAGTATAAAGAGCTTTATTTATATTGCACTTGTCAGAGGTAACAAATCCGAAAAGAAAAATGATGAAACATCGATATGATCCCAAACACGACAAACACACAGAAGTTTCGGCTGCATTACCACATTTTTTTTTCCTCTCTCTTTTGCTTGGTTATAAATTTCTGGGTGTCACTGTGGTAAGTAAATATTTTCAATCAACCCATACCAGTCGCTGAGGACCTAAACACAGCTCGATATTTCTATCCATAAACACTTTTCCTATAGCCTATAAAAAAAACAGCGCTTTGGAACACATTAAACGTACGTATGCGCGCGATTGTGTGTACAAAAGTTGTATAGCGATAACTACAGCTCGCACTGCAGTATTAAGCACATTGCAACATCATCTAAGTATCAACTGTCAGCAGCTGTCCATGTGATATTCGTCCGCTCGCGAAGAACTGTCAAACAGATACGACGTTTTGATGTTAGCCGACAAATAAACTGAACATACACTCACTTTACTGGATATAATATCCTCATTACCGCTAAAAACACAGTATTTGTGACAACTTGAATTAACAATGTATGTCGTTTATGTATAGTGCAATGTATCGCAGATAGTAAGAAAAACGCGAAAAAGATAACATTTTGAATGAAATTTCACGTCCTATGCTTCACTTCAAAAATACCGGTAGATAACAAAGTGTAATAGAAGTACTTAGCTAGTTTCATCAAGTATCTTCCTGTGTTGTTTTGGTTTCCGTCTTTTACAAAGCGACTACCAACAATTGCACTTTAGGGAATATTACGCCAAAGATTAACTCGACCGAATTATTTTCACTTATTACGTTGTCTAATGTAACTGTCGGGTAACGTAGACAATCTCCTACAGATTTAAAAACAATGTAATCGTTAAAAGTATATGCCCGATAACTTACATATTTGTAAGAGATCCAAGAAATCAGCACATACATCACACATCTTACGTAAAACACACTCAGGTAAATACTATAGTGTTGTTAAAATGCATTCAGATTAAATTAGTATATATTTTTGTGTTTTTCATTGAAGTGTGAGCGTCTTTACGTCACACTAAACAGTAACACAACCAACATAGCGCCATATTCAATCTTCTCCCATAGATTGTATACCATTTTCAGTTTCTTTCCAGAGACAAAACGAAGGGAACTCCAGGTTCGCCAATAGCCGTATTGCCGATTCTCTCTAGTCAGCTACATTTACATTGACAGCCACTGTACGGATCGCTCAATGTGTGTGTGTGTGTGTGTGTGTGTGCGCGGATATGGTAAACAAGCTCATTACAGCATAAGCAGTAGGCATGGAATGTTATCGAGAAATCCGTGTGGTTGGTAGGGGTTCATTCGGGTAAGTAGTTGATACTGTCAGCAAAAATATATAACCGCATTTGTTGATTTCGTTTTGTAATTAATTCTGTTTGCATTTTCTTATTCCGTGGAGTATCAGGCCGCCAAACTTTGAATTTTTTTCTCCACACAAGAAAGTTTTTGTTGCGCAAACTCAAACAGAAAAAATAAAGTTCCCGCATTGACGATATTCGAGGTGGCAGCAGACGAAATGCAAACATTCCCAGTTTGCTTTTCTGGCGAAGTAGCTTGATCTGTATACACATATACACGCAGTCCAGACTGCGACCTCTAATCAATTTTACTAAATTCAGTTACGTATCGTGCTGCCTAAATTTTGCCTTCGAACGGAGCTAACTGGCGCAGTGCTTAGACACTGGGTCGTATTCGGGAGGACGCCCAGCCAGATTTGGGTTCTTCGTGATTTCACTAAGTAGATTGTGGTGAGTGACAGTGAGACATTTGACAGAGCACGTTCGATTATTTTTCCACGTCTTTCCCTAGCTGGGCTGGTGCTTCGTAACTAATCTCACCGTTGCTGTAGCGATGTTGAACGCTAGTCTTCCTTTGCCACTCAACCACGAAAATGTAATTTATGGCAAATACACGAAATATGGCAAACGTGTTTAACAAGAACAAACTGAAATGAAAGAAGTTATACGAATGTTTTAGGATGATAAGCATATCGAAAATTTTGTTTGTTGTATTAGTTCACGAAGGATCTTATTCACTCTTTAGAATTCAATTTGTTAAATATCACGTAATATCATTTTTGTACCATATGTCTTTTTACAAAGCAACGGTTATTTCCTACAGCAGAAAGAAGGAATAATAGCAAACGTGCCTACAATCTAAACAATTGTTCTTGACCGTAAGCGAAAATAAGGCGTGTTACATGAATTTTAACACCTTTCGAGACCGACAACCGTATAAAATCTTAGTCATTGCAGTTCTGTATTTACATTGCGTTGTGCACAACGCCAGATGTGTGTGTCGGGAAACTAAAGCGCCCCGTGTATCTGAAGTGCGTTGGATGGCGGGAGGCGGAGTACTAATTAGTGTCGCGGCGATTTCACTAACGTTTGGTGACACCGCGCTTATCGAACAGTGGTAAAGGACAGCTACGACTCACAACAAAGCGATGGTGTGCTTCTGGTTGTTCAGCAAATTGTTACATCATTTATGAACAGTGCTTCGAAGAACGACCTATAGTGCGTTTAAAATTAGTTGTTACTTTTGACAGTTCGGTACAGAGCTAGGGGAGGAAATGTAATTGCCAGCGTGCGCTGGCGACGATAACGCCACGCTTGCTCGGTGCGTAAAGCTGCGTTTTTCTAGCAGAGGGAATTTCCCGCAGCTTGCTGCGTAAAAAACTTTAGAGATCCCGCTGCTCACTCGCACAATGCAAACATACGAGACAGTTTTCCTAGGGTGCGGACAACGCAGTGCCGCAGCGGGCTCCGCTTGCGAGAAACGCTTGCTTGATTTGGGAGGCTCTGTCCCGCACGTCGCAGCTGGGCAGCAGCAGCAGCAAGACGACAGCTCCAATGTTTTTTTTTTTTTTTTTTCGCGTACACAGGCAACAGACAATTTTTAACAATTGTTATACAATCACCAGAAATGTCGGCTGACCGCTTTCTCTGCCTCAAGAGGATGAGCAACTTATCGAACTGGTTTCCGAAAAGCAAATTTTGTGGAATATGGTCGCAGAGTGGAAAAATCAAAAGAAAAAAAACTTAATTTGGCCAGAGATCGGAAGAAAAATGAATAAAACTATTCGCGAGTGGAACAGGGTTGGAGGCATCAGATAGTGATACCGAAAGTAACTTCTGTCACACACCATTATTATGTCCAATACATTTTGCCACTCGGTTACAGGAATGACTTCAGTTTGTCTTCAATTAACGAAAGAAAATAATGAAACTGGTTTAGTGTGAATCTGAAAAAATGCCACAAACTTATCTGCATCGGCGAGTAAACGTTTCGTAACTAAAGTTTTGTATGCTCCTTCTTCACGATGCAAGAACATTCGTCTCACTGCATTGCGCTTCCTGAGTACTCTTTCCAATACCATACAGTCCTTCTCTTCCCTAACTTCCACGTACTTTCGGAGTGCCAAAATTAACTGTTTTTAGCTCTAGCACTGCGCTGCATGTTTGGCCTCAGTCTCAGCTGCTACTGCCATGCTCCTCGCAGTGCGCCAACGAACCGCACGAAACTGCTCGCGTCTATAGCACCCACAGACTTCCAACTAATTGTAAAAATTATTTAAAACTTTTCTGAAACTTATTCTCGCTTGCACCCCCTACAAAAAATGTAACGGGAAAAAGTTTGTCGCTTACTAAATTTTGGACGTTGGTTTGGTAAAAGTTCCGCGTCAGACGCTATTTTTAATTTATTGCTTCCCTATTACCGAATCTATTGGAGAGACCTTTTGCAGACGTTATCGACATATACTATTGAAGGCAACTAAAAGGTTTTGTTGTACGACATTTAGTTTAGGAAATACGGCGTGATAAATATCGAGTAGCGCGAAAAATCAACTTTTCTTAAAATCTTAAATATTTATCTATTTTAATATCACAAAAGTTCCATTGAATTCAAGAAAGGTATCAGGAGCTAGTTCCCCTGTCACTCGATCAGGTGTAGTTACCAAATCCTAAAGTTTCATTTTTTTAGGTTCTGACCCGCGCCGCGCCTAGGAAAAAGTTTCACGCACCACCCTGCGATCCGCATCGCACAGCGGAAGACGCAAGCGTGTTCCGCAGCACACTCCGACAAATTGCCGCAGCTCGGAAAACGTAGCTTAACCCGTCAGCCTCACAAGCGGGGCGACCTGCAATATTTCTCAAACGATTTTAAAGAAACTGTTGATGTGGTCTTCAGTCCAGAGACTGGTTTGATGCAGCTCTCCATGCTACTCTATCCTGTGCAAGCTTCATTATCTCCCAGTACCTACTGCAACACACATCCTTCTGAATCTGTTTAGTGTGTTCATCTCTTGGTCTCCCTCTACGAGTTTTACCCTCCACGCTGCCCACGAATACTAAATTGGTGATCCCTTGATGCCTCAGAATATGCCATACCAACGGATCCCTTCTAGTCAAGTTGTGCCACAAATTTCTCTTGTCTCCAATTCTATTACATACCTCCTCATTAGTTATGTGATCTACCCATCTAATCTTCAGCGTTCTTCTGCAGCACCACATTTCGAAAGCTTCTAATCTCTTCTTGTCCAAACTATTTATCGTCCATGTTTCAATTCCATACATGGCTACACTCCATACAAATACTTCCAGAAACCACTTCCTGACACTTAAATCTATACTCGATGTTAACAAATTTCTGTTCATCAGATATGCTTTCCTTGCCATTGCCAGTCTACATTTTATACCGTCTCTACTTCGACCATCATCAGTTATGTTGCTCCCCAAACAGCAAAACTCATTTACTACTTTAAGCGTCTCATTTCCTAATCTAATTCCCGCAGCAAAACCCGGTTTCATTCGACTACATTCCATTATCCTCGTTTTGCTGTTGTTGATGTTCATCTTGTATCCTCCTTCCAAGACATGGTCCATTCCGTTCAGTTGCTCTTCCAAGTCCTTTGCTGTCGCTGACAGAATGACAATGTCATCGGCGAACCTCAAAGTTTTTATTTCTTCACCATGAATTTTAATTCGTACTCCGAATTTTTCTTTTGTTTCCTTTACTGCTTGCTCAATATACAGATTGAATAACATCGGGGATAGGCTAAAACCCTGTCTCACTCCTTTCCCAACCAATGCTTCCCTTTCATGCCCCTATACTCTTATAACTGCCATCTGGTTTCTGTACAAATTGTAAATAGCCTTTCAAAAATGGTCCAAATGGCTCTGAGCACTATGGGACTTAACATCTGTGGTCATCAGTCCCCTAGGACTTACAACTAATTAAACCTAACTAACCTAAGGACATAACACACATCCATGCCCGAGGCAGGATTCGAACCTGCGACCGTAGCGGTCACGCGGTTCCAGACTGAAGTGCCTAGAACCGCACGGCCACATCTGCCGGCAAATAGCCTTTCACTCCCTATATTTTACCCCTGCAACCTTCAGAATTTGAAAGGGATATTCTAGTCAACATTGTCAAAAGCTTTCTCTAAGTCTACAAATGCTAGAAACGTAGGTTTGCCTTTCCTTAATCTATTTTCTAAGATAAGTCGTAGGGTCAGTATTGCCTCACGTGTTCCAACATTTCTACGGAATCCAAACTGACCTTCCTCGAGGTCGGCTTCTATCAGTTTTTCCATTCGTCTGTAAAGAATTCGTGTTAGTATTTTGCAGCCGTGGCTTATTAAGCTGATGGTTCGGTAATTTTCACATCTGTCAACCCCTGCTTTCTTTGGGATCAGAATTATTATATTCCTCTTGAAGTCAGAGGTTATTTCGCCTGTCTCATACATCTTGTTCACTAAATAGTAGTTTTGTTGGGCCTGACTCTCCCAAAGCTGTCATTAGTTCTAATGGGATGTTGTCTACTCCCAGGGCCTTGTTTCGACTTGGGTCTTTTAGTGCTCTGTCAAACTCTTCACGCAGTATCATATCTTCTATTTCATCTTCATCTTCATCTACATTCTCTTCCATTTCTATAATACTGTCCTCAAGAACAAAGCTCTTGTATAGAGCTTCTATATACCCCTTCCACCTTTCTGCTTTCCCTTCTTTGCTTAGAACTGGGTTTCCATCTGAGCTCTTGATATTCATGCAAGTGGTTCTCTTTTCTCCAAAGGTCTCTTTTAATTTTCCTGTAGGCAGTATCTATCTTACACTAGTGATACGTGCCTCTACATCCTCACATTTGTCCTCTAGCCAACCCTGCTTAGCCATTTTGCACTTCCTGTCGATCTCATTTCTGAGACGTTTGTATTCCTTTTTGCGTGCTTCATTGACTGCATTTGAGTATTTTCTCCTTTCACCAATTAAATTCAATATCTCTTCTGTTACCCAAGGATTTCCATTAGCCCTCAAAGCTACGCATTCTTCTTCTACTGTATTTCTTCCCCCATTCCTGTCAATCATTCCCTAATGCTCTCCCCGAAGCTCTCTACAACCTCTGGTTCTGTCAGTTTATCCAGGTCCCATCTCCTCAAATTCCCACCTTTCTGCAGTTTCTTCACTTTTAATCCAAAGTTCACGACGAATAAAAATGATTCAAATGGCTCTGAGCACTGTGGGACTTAATATCTTAGGTCATCAGTCCCCTAGAACTTAGAACTACTTAAACCTAACTAACCTAAGAACATCACACACATCCATGCCCGAGGCAGGATTCGAACCTGCGACCGTAGCAGTCGCGTGGCTTCGGACTGAAGAGTCCACATCTGCCCCTGAGAATGTCTTACAATTTAAAACCTGGTTCCTAAATCTCTGTCTTACCATTACGTAATCTCTCTGAAACCTGTCAATATCTCCAGGCTTCTTCCATGTATACAACCTTCTTTTATGATTCTTGAACCAAGTGTTAGCTGTGATTAAGTTGTGCTCTGTGCAAAATTCTACCAGGCGGCTTCCTCTTTCATTTCTTAGCCCCAATCCATATTCACCTACTACGTTTCCTTCTCTCCCTTTTCCTACTACCGAATTCCAGTTACCCATGACTATTAAATTTTCGTCACCCTTCACTATCTGAATAAGTTCTTTTATTTTATCATACATTTCTTCAATTTCTTCGTCATCTGCAGAGCTAGTTGGCATATAAATTTGTACTACTGTAGTAGGCGTGGGCTTCGTATCTATCTTGGCCAGAATAATGCGTTCACTATGCTGTTTGTAGTAGCTTACCCGCATTCCTATTTTCCTATTGATTATTAAATCTACTCCTTCATTACCCCTATTTTTGTATTTACAACCCTGTGTTCACCTGACCAAAAGTCTTGTTCCTGCTGCCACCGAACTTCACGAGTTCCCACTATCTCTAACTTTAACCTATCCATTTCCCTTTTTAAATTTTCTAATCTACCTGCCCGATTAAGGGATCTGACATTCCACGCTCCGATCCGTAGAACGCCAGTTTTTTTCTCCTGATAGCTAGTCCTCATAAAGAAACTATACGGTAATAAAGTGAGTCTCGCACATCTTATAGCTTTATGATGAATTACATATCATTTCGTTGAAGGTCATAGGTACTGTGATATTTCGGTATTAGCTAAACTACTGCAAGAAATTCTTTACGGGGGGGGGGGGAGTCGCTATGAATTTGCGTTTGGAGTGTTAGGTCATAGGTTGATGCACGTGATATTTAGATAACATATTGAGTTAGTCTTTAAACCTTTAAGAATATCGCTATGTATGTGCAATGTCGAGAAAATGGAATGGATATAAAGGTCTCCATCACGAACACACACGCCAGTGAAAAGGTGAGAATTAAATATTCGTAAATCCCACGTATCTCGTAAACGGTGTGAGGTATCGAAACCAGATTTTGCCAAATGATAGCACGCAAAGAGGAGAGTATTTTTCCTTATGATCAAGATGCGAAGCCTCCATATCTACCGTGATACAGTCGGATTTAAATGAGCAGAGTACAGAGGAAGCCTGATTAGTGTGCCCTTTAGCGTTAGCCAGTTCGTCGAACTGGTAGCGTGGAATTCTTGGCTTGTACAGTACTGAAAGTTCCATTAACTTCTCCTTACACAAACTAGGTTCAACAGTATCCAATCGAACAGGTCTGCACCCAGAGAAAAATCCTCTGCTGCATTGTTGGACCTCTGTCCATCACAACCAAGTGATATTGCGCATTGTCCATTGCTATTGTCGAGTTAGGTGGCATATTTTTCAGCAGAATATTATCTTCACAGCTAGTGAAGTTATTCTTAGACAACTTTATTGCGAATCCTTGTTCAGACGTGCTGCATTGTTGTTATTAATGCAGCACCAACTCGAAACCACTCGTTTGCAATAACTGACGACTGTGGAACACTTCAACGCCAGAAAATATCAAATTACAACGAGAGATAATGAACGTAGGTGACTCTAATACGCGGCATCACGCAGTAATGTTTATCCACGGCAGCGTGGCAACAGCGGCGCTTTACCAACCGAACTGCTGGCGGCCAGTGTTGCCAACATGTGATTATTTTTTCCTTCAAACCAACACCCAAAAATCCGTCAAAATCTGTGAAAATGAAATAGCTCCATATTTTCTTGCAAAAGTAAAAAAGTAACTTATTTTAAAATATTACTCATTACTTTGCTCACGCATCGAGCAAACATGTAAAAATCCGTCAAAATCTGATATCTGTATTTTCTTGCAAATAAGAATACGAAATTGAAATTGATTTTAAATAGTATACTCGTCCCTAGTTTACGAGACAGGCAGAGATTTAAAATCCGCCGAGCTCGGTTTAAGTATAAGATTTATGTTATTATGTAATTACATCACATTTTAATGGAATAGTAGCAAGCAAATTTAAATACGCGCAATTGAATTTCGGACGTGCTGTCGCACACATTCAGCTTCTACTTCTAATATTTCGGCTGTTTAACGTCCAGTCATCTTCAGAATGAGCCGACAGTCAGATGGCTAGACGAGTATACAGCTGAAACATTAGACGAATAAGCTGAAATAATGCGCAGCAAGCCCAAAATTTAATGGAGCAGTCATTGCACCACGACATGGTGAAGATGCACAAATTTAAGGATATTCACTCGTCTATGTTGATTAAAATAAACATCTTTCTCTCCCTCTTCTTCAGTTGATGTGCTGGATTGTTGGTCTCCTCGCTGTGCAGCCATTGTGCCAATTTGCTTCAAAGCATACTCCGGTAACAGGTAATTATGACAGAACTTATTCACACGTCGAAGTCCGGCCCGCACACTGAGAATTGCATTTACCACATTGGTTTTATGACTTTAGCCTGAAGGGGGAGGTTTTCACATTGCTGAGCATGCTAAATGCTCTTTCGACCTCAGCATTTGACCAAGATAATACCAAAATCACCATTGCAAAATCTGAGAGCTCCTGAAATGGATTTTGGGAATTAGCGTCTTTATATGATGCGATCTCTTGCCAAAGTTCTGTTGTATTGTCGACATTTTTTCCATTGAACAGTAGTTAATTTTCACCACTGAAAGCCAATTTTTGTTACTTCTGTGTCAGGTAATTGAAATTCCTAAGTTAGCGGGATTATACTTTCTCTCGCCACCCTTGAACACTGTTCTGGAGAAATTAAGCACACTTTTTGCAAAAACTTGACATTATTCCACAGTCGTCTCTGGAACTCCTCTGGTAAGCAAATCAGAAAATTTTCGCATCTACTGCGAAAATTTATTTGCTTTCTACGTTAATTTTATGTTCTTTGATCATATTTACTAAGGAAACGTCTACTTCATGGCCAAGATAAATATTAGGAGATTTTTATTTTCTAACACCTACCATTAGCAAAGCCCCCTTATAACTGGGGACAACAATCTGTCTTGTAAGACCTACAATATGAAGAACAAAGTCTTGCAGTAGCTTTGAACTGTCTGATGTGCTTGATTGGAATTTTTGGACTTTTGGACTTTTTGACATTCTTCTCGAGTTGGTCTAAGAAACAGAAGATACAGGTTATTGTTGGCTTCAGAGTACATATTATATAATAGTTCAGCTGTGGAGCACTTAGTATGAATATGTGGCTATTTCAAAATGTGTCTCTAGTTCAAGCCACTGACTTAAAATAGATTAACAGCAATTTCGATCGTTAGGCACCATGGGTCTGCTAGGTGTATAATTTTAAGGGATTCAGCTCCATTTATTGCTTTGAACAACCCCATATACATGGCTTGTCGAGAAGAATATTTAGAAAACCAAGAATAAGTTTCACAAATTAAGAGCTCAAGGTTCCTTGGTTGCATTGAGGCTGCAGAGGACACTAACTGAACTGAATGGCAAACACAGGGGATTAGTACAAGATCAGGGACTTCACATTTCAGTTTTTGGTAAACCCCATTGCCCCCTGCAGGTCTGGGGGTTAGAATAGGCCTGAGGAATTCCTCCCAGTCGTAAGAAGAGGCTAAAAGGAGCCTCAAACGTTCGGCTTTTATGTAATGGTCCCCTGTAGGGTTTGAGCTCCATTTTCCAAAATTTTCCCGAAGAGCTAGCCAATTGGAGAAGGGTGCCTTACATGGTGCATCGTGTCCATGATGCACTGAGACCTATTGCATCCTTGTTCAATGTGGATCTGCACTTCTGCTCATTCTTCAACAGTTGGGCGAGGTCACCCTCCTGGGTGCGTATTTTTCCATCAACTGTGCAGTATCGTTTACTACACTGACCATGATAATGGACTTGTTTGATTGGCTGCACCTGATATCCAGCACTGTAGCCAGTCTGTTGTGGTGGGGCTGCCATGTAACCTGTTGGTTGTAGCCCCCTGACCGCACTGCTGATGCCTGTGCCGTTAACTCCCCACGTATGCTGAGTAGATGCCCATCACCCTGGGGCATCAGGGCTCCTGACAATGGCCATCCTGCCAGGTGGCCTGTGCTGTGGCTGGGTGGCGCCTGTGGCGAGGGCACCTGGTCAGTGGGTAGCATCAGGGTGGATGACATGTGATCAAGCATAGTACGTCATCTCTTGCTGGTGGTCAAAAACCAGCCATCTCTAAACGTTCACGGCATCAACTCAACGCACAGAAGTATGACCCTAAGTCGTTTCCTTCCCTGGCCACACCATGGCAGTAACGATAGGCTAAGGATGGCAGCAGTTCTTATTCACCTTGGCACCTTGTATGTTAGAGAGCTGATGGGGAATCTTTCATGACGATGAAGCCTCAGGTTTTTGTTCAGCATTTAGAGGAAACGTTTGTGGAGGTAGGGCGTGTCCAAAACGAGATCTGGGTCAGTCTTCATCAAAACAGCATCCTCTGCCCAGCCACGGGCGTTACTCGCTTGTGACGAGCTGGGAGATGTTTCTGTAACCATCATGCCTCATAAGAGCTTCTTTTGAAGTCTGACAGTTTGGAGCGGCGAGATGTAGTTTTTGTCTGGTGTGTCCACTGGGGTCTGAGGGGTAATCAGGTTGCCACCGGTGCCTTTATCTTGGCTTTCGAGGGTGATAGATTACCCGAGAAGGTCAAGGCGATGGTCTACCACAGTGTTGTAAGGCCCTGTATCCCTCCCCCAATGCAGTGCTTCAAATGCTGAAAGTTCGACCTTAAGTCTTCCCACTGTACTTCCAGCATCACATGTCGATATTGCAGACGCCCATCACATCTCTATACTCCATGTGCCCCACCCCCATCTGTGTCAACTGCAGAGAGCACCATTCACCTTGCTCGCCTGACTGCAGGATTCTCCAGAAAGAAAGGAAACCATGAAGTAAAAGACCGTGGACTGAATGACCTACACTGAGGCTAAGAGGAAATTTGAACGCCTACATCCTGTGCATATGACACCTTATGCCGCCGCTACAACAGTTCTAGCCCCATCAGCTCCGCCAATACAAGTCACCTCTCAGAGCTGGAAGACTACACCTGCCCCCTTGATTGGGGGGGGGGGGTGCACTTCCCTCCCTGTTGCTTCTGAACCGTCTACTTTGAGAACACAACCCCTCCTCCCCCCCCCCCCCAACCATTGAGGATATCAGTCCCTACTTCTGAGCTGCAAAAGTGTAAGTAGTCTTCAGTTCCTCTCGCTAGGAAGGTGTCCCTTGGGTCACTCCCTTCCCAGGTTTCTGCTAGTGGGAAATATGACGCCCACCAGTGGCTGAAGTGCCCAAAAGCAGCTGGTTGTAGGACTTCACGATAATCCTCAGTCCCAGAGACCGAATCAGTGAAGCCCTCCAGCCAGAGAAACCCAAGGAGCAGCGAGAGAAATCCAGAAAGAAGGTCCCTAAGAGCAAGGGAATTGCAGTGGAACCCACACCACCACAGCCCACAAGCTCTGCGCCTGAGGATGAGGTGAAGATTCTGGCGTCCGCTGGAGACCAAGATCTCGTCAGGCCCTCAGATACGATGGATACAGCCTTTTCAGGAAATAAGTCGGTGGCAGCAGGTGACCCTGAGGCGTATACTGCCTTATTGAGTGTTTCATGCCTTCCCAATATCATGATTACGTAATCCTCCAGTGGAATTGCGGCGATTTTTTCCTCCACTTGGCTGAACTATGGCAACTCTTAAGCTTTACACCTACTTTCTGCCGTCCAGGAAACATGGTTTCCAACAATGCGGACCCCTGCCCTTCGCGACTACAGGGGATATTACAAGAACAGTAGCGAGTGTAATAGTGTGTCTGGTGGAGTTGGCGTTTATGTCCTGAATTAGGTATGTAGTGAACCTGTGCACCTTCAAACTCCTTTTGAAGCTGTTGCTGTAATACTATGGATGACACAGGAAATAACTGTCTGCAATGTCTATCTCCCTCCAGATGATGCGGTACCCCTGAATGTATTGGCTGCACTGATTGATCAACTCCCTAACCCTTCCCTACTTTTGGGGGATTTTAATGCCCATAACCCCTTGTGAGGTAGCACCATGCTTACTGGCCGTGGCAGCGATGTCGAAAATTTACTGTCCCAACTCGACCTCTGCCTCTTAAATACTGGGGCTGCCAAACATTTCGGTGTGGCTCAGGGTAAGTTACGAGGCCATTGATTTATCAATTTGCAGCCAAGGACCTGCCCACATATCCACTGGAGAGCACATGACGACCTGTGTGGTAGTGACTACTTCTCCATCTTCCTATCACTCCCCCAGCGTCATGCCCATCGACTCCTACCCAGATGGCCTTTAAACAAGGCCGACTGGGACGCTTTCACCTCTGCTGTCACAGTTGAATCTCTCCCACGTGGTGCCATCGATGTTGTGATTGAGCAGGTCAACTACAGCGATAATTTCTGCAGCTGAAAACACAATCCATCGTTCTCTAGGGTGCCCCTGGCGAAAGACAGTCCCTTGATGGTCGCCGGAAGTCGCTGAGGCAATTAAGGAGCGTTGGCGAGCTCTTACAGCAACATAAGCGGTACCCTTCCCTAGAGCACCTAAGAGCCTTTAAGCGGCTCCGTGCCCACATTCGCGTACTTATAAAACGACGGAAACAGGAGTGTTCGGAGAGGTATGTGTCGATCATTGGGTGCCATACGTCACCTTCCAAGTCTGGACTAAGATCAGTCGTCTTTTTGGGTACCAGACCCCAACAAGTGTCCCTGGGGTTAACATCAATGGCGTGCTCTCTACCGACGCAAACGCGATTGCTGAACACTTTGCTGAGCACTATGCTTGATTCTCTGTGTCTGCGAACAACCTCCCCCCCCCCCCCCCCCCCACCCTCTCAAACGGCGGATTGAAAGGAAAGTCTTCTCGTTCACTACACGCCACAGTGAACTCTATTACGCCCCATTTATGGAGTAGGATTTCCTCAGCGCACTTGGACATTGCCTCGACACAGCTGCTGGGCCGGATTGATCCACAGTCAGATGATTAAACATCTCTCGCCTGACTACAAGCGATATCTCCTCGTCATCTTCAACAGGATCTAGTGCAATGGCGTCTTTCCATCGCAGTGGCGGGAGAGCACCACCATTCCGGTGATAAAACCAGGTAAAAATGCGGATAGCTATCGGCCCGTCAGCCTCACCAATGTTCTCTGTAAGCTGCTGGAACGTATGGTGTGTCAGCGGTTGGGTTGGGTCCTGGAGTCATGCGGCCTATTGATTGCATGACAGGGCGGCTTCCGCCTGGGTCGCTCTACCAGTGATAATCTTGTCCCTAAAGTCTGCCATCCGAACAGCCGTTTCCAGACGCCAACACCTAGATGCCGTCTTTTCTGACTTTTGTAATTTAATTATATTGTGTTTAATTATAACCACCCTGTACGAGAACCCCCTATATATCCCTTCCTTTTGGGTAGTGAGGACAAAATTACAGCATTCATGGAGGCATGTAAGCAATCTTCTTCCCGCTCTTCACAAGTTAATGGAACGGAGAAAAACCCTAATAACTGGTACAATGGGACGTACCATCTGCCATACACTTGACAATGGTTTTGAGAGCATAAATGTAGGTGTAGATCCAAGGGTGTCCATTTAAACTCCCCAAACGTCTCTAACACTTCGGTACGTACGAAACTTGATTAACGCTTTAGCAGCACTTCATTGTATTCTATTGACGTTGTCCGTTAGGTTTATTTGATGAGGATCCCAAACATTCTATTGTTTCTCGTGGCTAGACCGCACGAATGTTTCGCATGTTGCCTCCGTTGCTGGTGCGCCGCTCTTTAGATCTCCTTTATTTGTCCTTACTACATCTGGTTTGAATCATTTATTCTTATCCTTGTCGCTCTGTTTATTCGCACCTCAATATAAAACGGACATGACTTGAGTCCAGAAGTTCATTGTTAATTTGAAATCCAATATCAAGAGACTTGTTTTCCTATTGAGGCGTATTATTTTGCATTAATCTACGCCTAAGAAAAGTTACACAAAGTGGACATACTATCTAATTGCCATCTATTTCCTACACACATCAAAAATTTTGCATCACCTCAGTTCCCACAACTCCTGAAGATAGACGTTGTCGCTGGATATTGTATCACAGACACAGTCCCTTTGACTGTACAGAGATGTCACTAAGCCCGCCCAAAGACGTAAACAACCATGCATGAGCAGCGCCTATTAGACGGAGGTTGTCCGACAGCCCATCAGTTCGTCATTCCACTAGGAAAGAGGTACACGGCTCGTGTTGTCTGTAGTTAAACTATACCTAGACGGTCAATACCGCGGTTCGATCGCGTCCGCATTGTTATTTTGTGCCAGGAAGAGCTCTCAACAAGGGAAGCGCCCAGGCGTCTCGGAGTGAACCAAAGCAATGTTGTGCGGACATGGAGGAGATAGAGAGAGACAGGAACTGTCGATGACATGCCTCGCGCAGGCCGCCCAAGGGCTGCTACTGCAGTGGATGACCGCTACGTACGGATTATGCCTCTGAGGAACCTTGACAGCAACACCACCATGTTGTCTAATGCTTTTCGTGCAGCCACAGAACGTCGTATTGCGAGTCAGTGTGCACAGTAGGCTGCATGATGGGCAACTTTACTCCTGACGTCCATGGCGAGGTCCATCTTTGCAACCACGACACCATGCAGCGCGGTACAGATGGGCCCAACAACATACCGACTGGACCACTCAGGATAGGCGTCATGTTCTCTTCACCAGTGAGTGCCGCATATGCCTTCAACCAGACAATCTTTGGAGAAGTGTTTGGAGGCAACCTGATCAGGCTGAAGGCCTTAGACACACTGTCCAGCGAGTGCAGCAAGGTGGAGGTTCCCTGCTGTTTTGGTGTGGCATTATGTAGGGGCGACGTACGCCGCTGGTGGTCATGGAAGGCGCCGTAATGGCTGTACGATACATGAATGCCATCGTCCGACCGATAGTGCAACCATATTGGCAGCACATTGGTGAGGCATTCTTCTTCATGGACGACAATTCGCGCCAACATCGTGCACATCTTGTAAACGACTTCGTTCAGGATAACGACATCGCTCGACTAGAATGGCCAGCATGTTCTCCAGACATGAAACCTATCGAACATGCCTGGGATAGATTGAAATGGGCTGTTTATGGACCACTCTGAGGGACCTAGCCGAATCGTCTTTGAGGAATGGGACAATCTGGACCAACAGTGTCTTGATGAACTTGTGGGTAGTGTGCCACAACGAATATAGGCATGCATCAATGTAAGAGGACATGCTACTGGGTATTAGAGATACCGGTGTGTACAGCAGTCTGGACCACCAGCTCTGAAGGTCTCGCTGTATGGTGGTACAACATGCAATGTGTGGTTTTCATGAGCAATAAAAAGGGCGAAAATGATATTTATGATGGTCTCTATTCCAATTTTCTGTACAGGTTCCGGAATTCTCGGAACCGAGTTGATGCAAAACGTTTTTTGATGTTCGTATAACCCAATGGCGAAATTTCCCTATAGGCAATAGCCACGTTAGCGTTCGCTCAGGAAAGCCCACGTAGTTCGCTGCGCGCGGTTGCTCCTAGATGTTTTACTGTTGGTACTGTAACAACTGATTTTTCACCAATAGCGTAATCGAACAGTAGCAAATTTCTTCGCCCATTTACAAGCAACACGTTACATTATTTATTACTGTTATGCAATATACGGGCTTTTTGTTTTCTGGAGGCGAACAGTGATTTCCGATACGTTGTTTTCAAGGCGTATTTCGAATTGGTAGAATCCTTGAGTTCACACTCATGTCACGTCGTTCGTTATCAACAGTATCTTAGTAAACAGACTTGTTGCCATCTTCTGGTAGCGCCTGATGACCGTGGAGAACTTAGTCAACTCCCTCGTTAACTATACTTAGCTAAAGAGACCAGCAGGATCCATTTAATTCAGTTTCAGTGATATAGTAATATACAACAGTGGCTTTGATCATTTTTAGACGCAATCTCCTGTGTCTCAGACAATGCAGGTGCAACTTGGGCGGCAGACTTACCAATTGGTGTTCCTGGAATAAAGACCCCAAACACCTGTCTCCATCAAGCCTCTATATTGGCGGACGACATAATATGTTCTTCTGTGGCGGTAATCGCAGATACACCTTCTGCCACTTTTTTCGTGTTGTTTGAAGAATCTTCACCTTCAGTACACAAGTTAATGCCGAACTCCACAGCCTGCCAAAAATATTTCTGATGATGATTGGAGATAAGCGAACACCGGGGAGCTGCGGGCATACAATCTCTAAAGTGTCTCAGCCGGTACTTCGCCCCCCTTCCCCTATCCCTCAAATATGCGGGAGCCTCTCGCGGGTCGAAATTCAAATGCCTTCACTTTCTTTGTTTTCCGAAGCAAGCGCAGAACATGGCGGCGTTTAACAATAAAAAGAAAAATTATTCCAAAAATAGTCCATGTTTTCTAGTCTGTAAAAAAGCAGAAAGAAATGTTTGGCCTCAGAATGCACCTGAAATTGCAGTATATGAATTTATACTTCTCGTCTTACTACAAATTTAAAATAAAACAGAATTTTTAAAATTGTATTTTAATATTTAATTCTTAGCATAAATTCATACAGTAATATATTTAACACTTCGGAATGATTTTTTTTTTGGGAGACTGCTTTCATTTTAAATATTAAAACACAGTTTTAGCTTGTCGAATTAAATCACAGCAGTGTTCCAGATTGCATCTACAGAAAAGTGCCGTCACTTCGAACATTTTTACTGTAACTAATAGTCCGTAAAATGCACGCCAGTCCCACGAAATTATCACAGATAAAGAATCTGGACATCCAGTTGCAGCAATACTTTGTTACGTGCTCATAAAAAATCTCTGTGTATAGTGTTCGACCATGAGGTTGGTTTGCAGCAGTACGCCATTCCTCTCCTTTGTCTGCCTTCCTGTTCATTTCCGCATGTTTAGTGCATCCCACGTAATTTAAAATCTGATGCATAGATGACACCTTAGTCGTCACCAGTTTCCTTCCCTCGATTCGTAGGGACGATGCAGCATGTAATCGTGAATGGAGAGAAATCAGATGTAGAAGTAACTTCAGGTGTTCCCCAGGGAAGTGTGTTGGGGCCCTTGCTGTTCATGTAGTATATCAATGACCTTGCAGACAATATTAATAGTAAAGTCAGGGGTTTTGCAGGTGCTGCATATATCTATAATGAAGTACTGCCTGAAAGATACTGCATAAACATTGTCAGACCTTGATAACATTTCAAAGTGGTGCGAAGATTGTCAACTTGCTCTAAATGTTCAGAAATGTAATATTGTGCACTACACAAAACGAGAATCGTAGTATACTATAACTTCTGTATCAGTGAGTCACAGATGGAATCGGCCAACTCAAATACCTGGCTGTAACAGTTTATAGGGATATGACATGGAATGGTCACATAGGCTCAGTTGTGGATAAAGCGGGTGGCAGACTTCAGTTTATTGGTAGAATACTGGGAAAGTGCAATAAGTCTACAAAGGAGATTGCTTACAAAACACTCGTGCGACAGGTTCTAGAATATTGCTCAAGTGTGTGGGATCAGTACCAAATGGGACTAACGGGATATTGAACATATACACAGAAGGGTAGTGCGAATGGTCACAGGTTTGTTTAATCCGTGGGAAAGAGTTACAGAGACGCTAAAGAAACTTAATTGGCACACTCTTGAAGATAGATGAAACCTATCCTGAGAAAGTCTACTAACAAACTTTCAAGAACCGGCCTTAAATGATGACTGTAGGAATATACTACAACCCGCTACGTATCGCTCACATAGAAATCGTGGTGATAAAATTACTGCACGCACAAAATTATTCAATCAGTCGTTCTTCTCATGCTCCATAAGTGAATGGAACATGGAGAAACCCTAATAACTGGTGCAACTGGGCGTCCCTCTGTCATGCATCTCACTGTCTTTTGTAGAGTGTAGATTTAGATGTAGAATAGCTACTCCTGCTGTTGCTACAGTAATGTTATTGCCTTAAAATATGTCCTTAGTTTCTCATTTTTGGATCTGCCTCCTCTGAGATTTGGTTTCCTGCACTGTTAATTGGCAATAACACTCTCTCTCTCTCTCTCTCTCTCTCTCTCTCTCTCTCTCTCTCTCTCTCTCTCTCTCTCTAGCTCATTGGTCGTCCAGCCGTATTTTATAATAATATGCACCTAGCCGTACTTTGTAATAAATAATATGTATCTAGTAACTAACAGCCAAATCCAAAAACTTCAACTAATTTTAATAACTTCATAGTAGTGTAGTAATATTAAATGTGCTAAATTGTAGTTGGACGTTGGTGAATTCGGCTGAGAGATAAAGGAAAGTTGGGCGCTTACCTGCAGGGGAAGAGGTAAAGTAGCGCTACCACTGCAGGGTTAGAGGATGCGAGATTATGAATGTTTTGTTTTTCTTCCAGTATTGGCAACTCACTGTCGTCCGCGTCTCTATCGATCAGCCGCTATGGTACAAATTTTGACACGGGTATTCGTGAGTGTATATTGCAGAGACTGTCATTACAAAGCAACGACTAGAAGAAAAATGACTATGAAAACATTTAGCAAGTAAAATTCTGCTTTCTAGTTGTAGACGACCCAATCGGTCCCGACTGAACGCCGTATCATATTTTGTCAATGGCGTTATTGTATACGATAATGAGGGGCGTGATGTCAGCAAGCCGCTCACCCGGTCGTTATTGGGCCTACAGACCTTGGAACCGCCACTAATCGTCAAGTAGCTCCTCTGTGGTCTCAAGATGCTGAGAACACTCCTTTACAGTCCTCCTACCAAGGAAAAATCTCTGGCAGTCACAGGAATCAAACCCAGATCCCCTGCGAGACAGTTACACGCGCTGGCCACTCAGCTACAGAGGATGACAAAACATCTTAACTCTTGTCTCATACTGTATAATGCATTTAATAAGAAGTACTTTTACTGTTATTAATCCATTTATTATCCGGTTTCTCTCTCTCTCTGTCTCTCACTCACTCACTCACTCACTCACTCTACGCTTAGGCAGTTACGCTGCTACAGCTTTGGGGTATACAGAATATTTTTGACCATGGTATATTTTATAAATATAGATGAATATTATAGAATTTAGGAAATTTGTGGTTCGGCTAGCGTAAATTAAGATGGATGTAAATTAAGCTTATAGTATATTCATATATTAGCAATAGTTCAGTAATTGAATGACTGTTAAGCAAAATTTCTTCAAACTTAATGCATCCCAATTAAATTTTCTGTTCTAATATTTAAATACACGCATGAGACTCGTTACCTTTAACTTAAAAATTCACACACAACTATTAGTACGTGGGATAACTAGATGTATCACTTCTTATCCTTCAATTAAAAATAATTGAATTAGATGTTTCACACGCGCACGTGCGCGCGTCACCTTTTTTGACTTTATAATAAAAATTATTTTTATCGGAAAATACGCACAATGTTATCACTTCACTTCTTAATTTATTTCACTCTTTTTACCTTTTTTGCTTGAAGTGAAGATCAGTAGGCAAGCAGCGTACTGAAAAACGGTTAATTTCTTTTTTTTATCTCAGGGAAATTTCTGTCTTCTCGCCTCGCAAGAAACGCCGAATAATTTGATTTAACCTCGTGAGTATCGCGTTGACACCGTAAGGAAAAAAGTAGGAAAGAAATATCTCTAACATTTATAAACTGGAAATGTGGGATTGCTATTACGAAATGAAAGCAGAAATGTTAAATTAAACAAGTATTATTTAACGAAGTAAATATTTTGTACAGAAATCTAACATTTTGTAAATAGTTCTCACCGTTTTGAACGTAACAAACAATTGTGCCGTATTTCGGCAAAATACTTGGAAATTACAATAATCTTAGCTCAATTCTGGAGCGAAAGAATAAAGCACTCATGTCGTCTTATTAGTACTCGCAGTTGGCGATAATAATAGAATGATCAAAAAAATTCCCAGCAAGAATACAAGTTTAGTTCATTCGAACAAAATGGAAGAAAATAGGAGTTTGGTAGCGTAAGATGCTGTCGGAAAGGCGCGCGATTAAAGAAGAGAAAGAAAAAGCTAACGCGCATTCTTATATAGAACAAAACACAGATGTTAATGATACGCCGCTCTAATTATTCTGGGCGTACATATTAGCTGACTCGCAGCGCAGTTCATTGATTGTGTGGTTAAATTATTTTTTTAAACCTTAATTTTCCGACAGAAAAAGGAAATATGTTATCACGTCGCGGGCAGGGCACAATATTATCGCGCCCCCCCCCCCCCCCCCCCCCGGACGAGAATTTAGAAACTGTTTACAATATTTTTGAAATTACCGTCCATTTTTGAAATAATGGAATCTCTGATTAGTCATAGACAGTTATTCCAATTGATCATAGGATTTACATTCCCTTTATAATGGCTTTTTGTCACTGACATGTGCACACTCACATTTTGACTACTCCTTTGGTAAATTTCGACGGGTTCACCCATTCGGCAGCGGAGGATCCGGGAAAAACAAAACCATTTAAAAAATGAACTGTGTTTCAAAGAATGCTTAGATATTGTAATTATAAAACTTGTCCACGGTGAATATGTTGAGACTTTTTAAATAAAGCGTCATCGTATTTTTCACTGAAACAGTGTTGTGATTTACTGGAATATATATAAAAACCGAAGGTCGTCACAACGAACTGTGTGTAAAATAATCTTATTTAAAGAACAGTGATACCACGTTAGGTTGTGTGCGGTAATTTTTTTTCGTCTGAACCATTGTTTAAAAAGTTTACACATCGTCGTTCGAAGCCACCTAATGTTTGCCGAGCCGCCTATAGACAGACTTCGCACGCAACGGCTATAAAGCGCGCTCCGCGTTCTGTGAAATTCGAGGGTAATCCCAAAAGTAAGGTCTCCCATTTTTTTATAAGTACATAGACCTGTTTATTTCTACAAAGATTTAACATCACGCACGCATACTCCCAGATATTTTACAGAAGTAACTGCTACTAGTGTTTGTTCCGCTATCATATAATCATACAATAAAGGATTCTTCTTTCTATGTATTCGCAATACATTACATTTGTCTGTTAAGGGTCAGTTGCCACACCCTGCACCAAGTGCCTATCCGCTGCAGATCTTACTGCATTTCGCTGCAATTTTCTAATGCTGCATCTTCTTTGTATACTTCAGCATCATCCGCGAAAAGCCGCGTGGAACTTCCGACACTATCTACTAGGTCATTTATGCATATTGTGAAAAGCAATGGTCCCATAACACTCCCCTGTGGTACGCCAGAGGTTACTTTGCCTGTAGACGTCTCTCCATTGAGAACAACATGCTGTGTTCTGTTTGCTAAAAACTCGTATATTGTGAAAAGCAATGGTCCCATAACACTCCCCTGTGGTACGCCAGAGGTTACTTTGCCTGTAGACGTCTCTCCATTGAGAACAACATGCTGTGTTCTGTTTGCTAAAAACTCGTCAATCCAGCCACCCAGCTGATCTGATACTCCGTAGGTTCTTACTTTATCATGCGACAGTGCGGAACTGTATCGAAAGCCTTCCGGAAGTCAAGGAAAATGGCATCTCTGGGAGCCTGTATCTAACATTTTCTGGGTCTCATGAACAAATAAAGCGAGCTGGGTCTTACACGATCGCTGTTTCCGGAATCCATGTTCATTCCTAAAGAGAAGATTCTTGGTTTCCAGAAATGACATGATAAGCGACCAAAAACATGTTCTAAAATTCTATAACAGATCGATGTCAGGAATATAGGTCTATAGTTTTGCGCATCTGCTCAACGACCCTTCTTGAAAACTGGGACTACCTGTGCTCTTTTTCAATCATTTGGAACCTTGCGTTCCTCTAGAGACTTTCGGTACACGGCTGTTAGAAGGGGGCAAGTTCTTTCGCGTGCTCTGCGTAGAATCGAATTGGTATCCCGTCAGGTCCTGTGGACTTTCCTCTGTTGAGTGATTCCAGTTGCACACTTACTTCGATGTCAGTCATTTTTTTCGTTTGTGCGAGGATTTAGAGAAGAAACTGCAGTGCGGTCTTCCTCTGTGAAACAGCTTTGGAAAAAGGTGTTTAGTATTTCGGCTTTGCGCGTGTCATCCTCTGTTTCAATGCCATCATCATCCCAGAGTGTCTGAATATGCTGTTTCGATCCACTTACTGATTTAACGTAAGACCAGAACTTCCTAGGATTTTTTGTCAAGTTGGTACATAGAATTTTACTTTCGAATTCACTGAACGCTTCACGCATAGCCCTCCTTAGGCTAACTTTGACATCGTTTAGCTTCTGTTTGTCTTAGAGGTTTTGGTGCGTTTAAACTTGCAGTGAAGCTCTCTCTGCTTTCGCAGTAGTTTTCTAACTTTGTTGTTGAATCACGGTGGTTTTTTTTTCCCGACCCTCACAGTTTTACTCGGCACGTACCTGTCTAAAACGCATTTTACGATTGCCTTGAATTTTTTCCATAAACACTCAACATTGTCAATGTCGGAACAGAAATTTTTGTTTTGATCTGTTAGGTAGTCTGAAATTTGCCTCCTATTACTCTTGCTAAACAGATAAACTTTTCTCTTTTCTTATATTCCTATTTACTTCCATATTCAGAGATGCTGCAACGGCCTTATGATCACTGATTCCCTGTTCTGCGCTTACAGAGTCGAAAAGTTCGGGTCTGTTTGTTATTAGTAGGTCCAAGATGTTATCTCCACGAGTCGGTTCTCTGTTGCTGATGTATAAGAAATTTTACTGCAAACATCAATAATTAAGCAGTGTCTAACTACCATTTGAAAATATCATAAAGACCTGATTGTAATACAACTGGTAGACATGCGCAAACCCCGGCTCAAGAGGCGCCAGACGGGCTTGGACGGCAAAGAGCGCCCAAAACCCTCTGGGCATAAATACTGGACAATATCCTCCAATACGGGAGTCTCAGGCAGCACCTGAAGAAAGCAGCGAGTTACGTGGCCGAATTATTTTGCCAGTGAGACACAAACATCCGGCAGTAGACCCGATTATTCCACATGTCAAGATCTCGCCAGGAAGGCCTGAAGATTTACTCAAAATTCAGGTACTCGTAACCATTTACATATTCACAGTAAAGAAATCATAACTTCCTTTCTCATTGAAATTATACTCGTTGCTTGGCCAAGTAGAGAACATCTTGCGATTCAGCGTCCTACTTACGAATTTAAAATTGCAACGAAATTTAGCCAAAATGCTACCACGTATACATCAGAAGGATGTATAATCTAATGGTTTAAGCACGGTAACACCTTTGATTCTCTAGAGACTGTCTATCGTAGGGTTTTGTATGCATACATTGCAAATAACACATTTGCACAAAAATCGAAATTATTTCATAAATAATTGGAAAAATGGAATTTGCTATTCATCAAGAGATTCAAAGTTTGAGTTTACTCATTGATTTCGTCAAGAACGTCCAAAATGTTTTTTCAACGTTATTTATGACATGAGTAGTTATTCTTATCTATCGAAGCAACAAATAACGTTGGAAAAGTTTGGTTTGAAAAGTTATGCTTGATTGTTGAATGAAGTTAGCTACTTAACTAATTCAGAAGAAGAAACTTATAAGCTAAATACTGAAAGAAAAAAATTCATTTGTTATACATACATCATGGAATCTATATAAGAGGTCACATACATTGTAAGGTTGTTCACATACAAATACTTGTACTCCTTAAATAAAGGTCATTACTTCAACATTCATCATACTTTTTAAAATCTATCTGGTTCTATAGTCCCTCGACTTTGTCACTGAACGATATTTTCAATAAATAGCTTCCTTCATGAGGAATTTCTGCTATTACGAAAGATCCAATGCATAGTCTCTGCCATTTTTAATCAGTTTCTTAACCATGAACCATGGACCTTGCCGTTGGTGGGGAGGCTTGCGTGCCTCAGCGATACAGATAGCCGTACCGTAGGTGCAACCACAACGGAGGGAAATTGATGAAATGTATGATGAGATAAGAGAAATTATTCAGATAGTGAAGGGAGACGAAAATTTAATAATCATAGGTGACTGGAATTCGGGAGTAGGAAAAGGGAGAGAAGGAAACATAGTAGGTGAATATGGATTGGGGCTAAGAAATGGAAGAGGAAGCAGCCTGGTAGAATTTTGCGCAGAACATAACTTAATCATTCGTTCAAGAATCATGAAAGAAGGTTGTATACATGGAAGAACCCTGGAGATACTAAAAGGTATCAGATAGATTATATAATGGTAAGATAGAGATTTAGGAACAAGGTTTTAAATTTTAAGACATTTCCAGGGGCAGATGTGGACTCTGACCCCAATCTAGTGGTAGATTAAAACTGAAGAAACTGCAAAAAGGTGGCAATTTAAGGAGATGGGACCTGGATAAACTGTCTAAACCAGAGGTTGTACAGAGTTTCAGGGAGAGCATAAGGGAACAATTTACAGGAATGGGGGAAAGAAATACAGTAGAAGAAGAATGGGTACCTTTGAGGGATGCAATAGTAAAGGCAGCAGAGGATCAAATAGGTAAAAAGACGAGGGCAAGTAGAAACCCTTGGGTAACAGAAGAAATATTGAATTTAATTGATGAAAGGAGAAAATATAAAAATGCAGCAAATGAAGCAGGCAAAAAGGAATACAAACGTCTCAAAAATGAGATCGACAGGAAGTGCAAAATGGCTATCCAGGGATGGCTAGAGGACAAATGTAAGGATGTAGAGGCTTACCTCACTAGGTGTAAGAAAGGTACAGCGTACAGGAAAATTAAAGAGACCTTTGGAGAAAGGAGAAATACTTGCATGAATATCAAGATCTTCGATAGAAACCCAGTTTATGCAAAGAAGGGAAAGCAGAAAGGCGGAAGGAGTATATAGAGGGTCTATATAAGCGCGATGTACTCGAGGACAGTATTATAGAAACGGAAGAGGATGTAGATGAAGATGAAATGGGAGATACGATACTGCGTGAAGAGTTTGACAGAGCCCTGAAAGACCTGAGTCGTAACACGGCCCCTGGAGCAGACAACATTCCATTGGAAATACTGACGGCCTAGGGAGAGCCAGTCCTGACAAAACCCTACCATCTGGTGAGCAAGATGTATGAGACAGGTGAAATACCCTCAGACTTCAAGAAGAATGTAATAATTCCAATCCCAAAGAAAGCATGTGTTGGCAGATGTGAAAATTACCGAACTATCAGTTTAATAAGTCACAGCTGCAAAATACTAAAGCGAATTCTTTACAGAAGAATGGAAAAAACTGATAGAAGCCGACCTCGGGGAAGATAAGTTTGGATTCCGTAGAAATGTTGGAACACTTGAGGCAATACTGACCCTACGACTTATCTTAGAAGCTAGATTAAGGAAGGGCAAACCTACATTTTTAGCTTTTGACAATGTTGACTTGAATACTCTCAAATTCTGAAGGTGGCAAAGGTAAAATACAGGGAGCGAAAGGCTATTTACAATTTGTACAGAAACCAGATGGCAGTTATAAGAGTCGAGGGGCATGAAAGGGAAGCAGTGGTTGGGAATGGATTGAGACAGGGTTGTAGCCTATCCCCGATGTTATTCAATCTGTGTATTGAGAAAGCAATAAAGGAAACAATGGAAAAGTTCGGAGTAGGTATTAAAATCCATGGAGAAGAAATAGAAATTTGAGGTTCGCGGATGACATTGTAATTATGTCATAGACAGCAAAGAACTTGGAAGAGCAGTTGAAAGGAATGGACAGTGTCTTGAAAGGAGGGTATAAGATGAACATCAACAAAAGCAAAACGAGGATAATGGTATGTAGTCGAATAAAGTCGGGTGATGCTGAGGGAATTAGATTAGGAAATGGGACACTTAAAGTAGTAAAGGAGTTTTGCTATTTGGGAAGCAAAATAACTGATGATGGTCGAAGTAGAGAGGATATAAAATGTAGACTGGCAATGGCAAGGAAAGCTTTTCTGAAGAAGAGAAATTTGTTAACATCGAGTATAGATTTGTCAGGAAGTCATTTCTGAAAGTATTTGTATGGAGTGTAGCCATGTATGCAAGTGAAACATGGACGATAAATAGTTTGGACAAGAAGAGAATAGAAGCTTTCGAAATGTGGTGCTACAGAAGAATGCTGAGGATTAGATGGGTAGATCACATAACTAATCAGGAAGTATTGAATAGGATTGGGGAGAAGAGAAGTTTGTGGCACAACTTGACCAGAAGAAGGGATCGGTTGGTAGGACATGTTCTTAGACATCGAGGGATCACCACTTTAGTATTGGAGGGCAGCGTGGAGGGTAAAAATCGTAGAGGGAGACTAAGAGATGAATAAATACACTAAGCAGATTCAGATGGATGTAGGGTGCAGTAGGTACTGGGGGATAATGAAGCTTGCACAGGATAGAGTAGCATGGAGAGCTGCATCAAACCAGTCTGAGGACTGAAGACAACAACAACAACAACAACAACAACAACAACAACTTTCTCACCAATTTGGAATTCGATAACATTGTGCACACACGAATCGTGATATTTCTTACGTTGTATGGCATGTTTTTGTAAGTTTATCTTCATGAGATACCCTTGGATGGTGAATTACTGGTAAAAGTTTTATCCAGTTCTCGTCTGGAGGTTCAGTAAGAATTAATTCATGTGGCGTAAAATGTATCTATGAGTGTGGTATGTGATTATACAGGGTGGTCCAGTGATAGTGATCGGGCCACATATCACACGAAATAAGCTTCAAACGAAAAAACTACGAAGAACGAAACACGTCTAGCTTGAAGGGGAACCAGATGGCCCTATGGTTGGCCCGCTAGATGGCGCTGCCATAGGTCAAACGGATATCAACTGCGTTTTTTAACAAGGAACCCCTCATTTTTTATTACATATTCCTGTAGTACGTAGATAAATATGAATGTTTTAGTTGGACTACTTTTTTCGCTTTGTGATAGATGGCGCAGTAATAGTCACAAACATATAAGTACGCGGTATCACGTAACATTCCGCTGGTGCGGACGGTATTTGCTTTGTGATACATTACCCGTTTCAAAATGGACCGTTTACCAATTGCGGAAAAGGTCGATGTCGTGTTGATATATGGCTATTGTGATCAAAATGCCCAACGGGCGTGTGCTATGTATGCTGCTCGGTATCCTGGACGACATCATCCAAGTGTCCGGACCGTTCGCCGGCTAGTTACATTATTTAAGGAAACAGGAAGTGTTCAGCCACATGTGAAACGTCAACCACGACCTGCAACAAATGATATTGCCCAAGTAAGTGTTTTAGCTGCTGTCGCGGCTATTCCCCGCATCAGTAGCAGGTAAATTGCGTGAGAATGGGGAATCTCAAAAACGTCGGTGTTGAATGCTACAGCACCCGTACCATATTTCTAAACACAAGGAATTGCATGGCGACGACTTTGAACGTCGTATACAGTTCTGCCACTGGGCACAAGAGAAATTACGGGACGATGACAGATTTGTTGCACGCTTTCTATTTACCGACGAAGCGTCGTTCAGCGACAGCACTAACGTAAACCGGCATAATATACACTATTGGGCAGCGGAAAATCCTCGATGGCTGCGAAAAGTGGAACATCAGCTACCTTGGCGGGTTAATGTATGGTGAGGCATTATGGGAGCAAGGATAATTGGACCCCATTTTATCGATGTCAATCTAAATGGTGCAATGTATGCTGATTTACTGCGTAATGTTCTACCGATGTTGCTACAAGATGTTTCACTGCATGACAGACTGGCGATGTACTTCCAACATGATGGATGTCCGGCACATAGCTCGCGTGCGGCTGAAGCGGTATTGAATAGCATTTTCATGACAGGGGGATTGGTCGTCGAAGCACCATACCATGGCCCGCACGTTCACCGGATCTGACGTCCAAAAATGGTTCAAATGGCTCTGAGCGCTATGGGACTTAACTTCTGAGGTCATCAGTCCTCTATAACTTAGAACTACTTAAACCTAACTAACCTAAGGACGTCACACACATCCATGCCCGAGGCAGGATTCGAACCTGCGACCGTAGCGGTCGCGCGATTCCAGACTGAAGCGCCTAGAACCGGCGGCCACTGCGGCCGGCGATCTGACGTCCCCGGATTTCTTTCTGTGGGGAAAGTTGCAGGATATATGCTATCGCGATCCACCGACAACGCCTGACAACATGCGTCAGCGCATTGTTAATGAATGTGCGAACATTACGGAAGGCGAACTACTCGCTATTGAGAGGAATGTCGTTACACGTATTGCCAAATACATTGAAGTTGACTCAATCATTTTGAACATTTATTGAATTAATGTTGTATTTATTGGTAATCACGCTGTAACAGCATGCGTTCTCAGAAATAAGTTCACAAAGGTACGTGTGTCACATTGGAACAATCGAAATAAAATGGTCAAACGTACCTACGTTCTGTATTTTAATTTAAAATACCTACCTGTTACCAAATTGTGAGCCATATGTTTGTGACTAGTACAGCACCATCTATCACAAAGCGAAAGAAGTGATCCAAGTAAAACATTCATATTTCTTTACGTACTACACGAATATGTAATGGGTGTTCCTATTTTTAAAAAAATAAAAAAACTCAGTTGATATACGTTAGACCTATGGCAGCGCCATCTAGCGGGCCAACCATAGCACCATCTGGTTTCCCCCTTCAAGCTAGACAAGTTTCGTTATTTGTAGTTTTTTTGTTTGACGCTTAGTTCATGAGTTATTTGGCCTGGTTACGATCAATGGACCACTCTGTATACTTGCTCAAACGGTTTTACATAATCTATCCATTTTGCCTGTTGATGTGGGATGCAGGTTCTTATATATCTATTAAATTCTCGGAAAAATCGTTCTATCGGGTTGTACTGTGGGTGATAAAACGATATAATGGTATGGTTATTTCCGATTTCCTGTAAGAAATTTTTCATGTAGAACGACGTAAAATATGGAGCATTATCAGAAACATTGGCAATGTAATCATTTGCTGGTGGGTTGCAATAACATCTGATTGCTAATGTTGCTTGGTCTGCACTTTTGACATGTACATTTTTCAAAACGTCCAGTGCAAAACGATGTAAGTTTGGGTAATAACAATAAATTTGTAGCTTTCTGGCACACTTTTCGGCTCCGTAACGTCCCCAAATGGTGCGAGTGTACCAAATTAGATATACTATATGACTGTCAGGTATACAGATACACCAGTTATTCGAATTTTTATCATTGTGGTTATAAAGTAAGTCATTTTGTACAGAGAAGTGGTTATTAGAACCATTATTTGGAGTTTGTTGAAAAGTTCGCTGTATCTCTCCCCACTGGGGTTCGGAATCCTGTAATATTCTTATATTTTTACACAGATGAGCAACCGGTTGCGATAATGTTTCCCGTCTATTTGTAAGATTCTAAATTCCTCAGCTTTTCAATCCAGTTGGAAAATTCAGTGAGGCCTTGTGGGAGTATTGATAAAACATGTGCAATCACGTTGTCGTTGCCTTTAACATGCATTATTTCCAGACGATAGTCTTGTAAAACTAGCGCCCACCGGGCGAGTCATACGTGTAACAATCTACATGGTAGCAGAAAGCTAAGGGCCTGATGGTCGCAATATATTCGTATACATTTCCTGTGTATGTAATAGTGAAACTTCTTTAAGGCCCATACAACAGCAAGAGTCTTAAGTTCAGTTACCGTGCATGCCCTTCCACATGCTGCCCACAAATGCAGTTATTTTTATATCGGTCTTTTCTTCGGTTTTAGCGGTTTGGAACAGACACGCCCGAAAACAGCAGAAAGAAGCGTCAGTTGCAATGCAACAATCCTGAAGCATGTCCAGATGATACAATAACTTAGCATTTACAAGTGCTGCTTGTATCTTGTCGAATGCAGTTTGACATTGATCATTGCAGATCCAAGCATTATTCTTCTATAGAAGTGAGAAAAGATTTTCATCGTTCAATAATTGAATGGGTATGAAACGTCGGAAAAACGGATCGGCTCCGAGAAAAGACTTAAGCTGTTTTTTGGTTGTTGGTACAGCGAGGTGTTCAATAGCATCTAATTTTCCTGACTCAGGTATGAGTCCTTCGGGCGAGATAATGTCTCAGAAATTTTAATTCCGACCTCCCAAATTTGGATTTGGCTAGATTGACAGTTATTCCTGCTTAATTGAACTGCCGGAAAATTGTCTGTGGTATCTCAACATGTTTATCCTAAGTAGCAGTGGCTATTAACAAATCGTCTACATAGGCTGTGACTTTGTCGAGTAGTGTAGGGCCCAGAACCTTGTCTAACGCTGCAATGAAAACTCCCGCGCTGACGTTCAAGCCAAAGGGCAGAACGCGGAATTGATAACTGCGTCTGGCAAAAATGAATGCGGTGTATTTTCTTGACTTTTCACGCAATAGGATTTGCCAGTACGATGATCGGATGTCAAGGCTTGAGAGGAAATAGGCGCCATGTGAAGGTTGCATGATAATTTTATGTTCCGGATCATCGAGCACTAATCTTACTTTGCCGCCGACGCCCCTCCCCCTCCCCCCCCCCCCCCCGGCTTGGATACCACTAAAAGGGGACTAGAATATGGGGAGTCTAACATCTTACGTATTTCCGTCTTTTGCAGCTTCAGTTTTACTCCAAGGCACGGCATATGATGTCCTACAAAAGATTGTGTGGGGGCAACCTCCATATTATGATACCAGGTTTATTAGCAAATATTGGCATATAATTTTCAGTGAGATTTGCGAGTTCTACCTTCTGTGTTTGGTTCAGATAGGTCGACTCTGATACTTTTTGCTGCAATTGATGCCTAATTGTTAAGTACTGCTGTGTTTTCTTCATAATGCAGAAATTCTGATGTCTCTAAATCCTTAACAATGTGGAGTATTCTTGGGCCTACCAATTTAACAATAACATTACAACAGTATCTGTTATGTGCATTTGGAGTCCTAATTAACTGTAGTGAAATTCTTTTCCCTTTGTCTGTAACCACACATTTTCCTGCCGGTAGATCAATCTTTGCGTTTTTACCAAGAAAATCCCATCCCAGGATGCAAGGAACCTATAAATTTTTAATTAGTAAAAAGTGGCACGTAAGTTGCTCGACTTCTACCTAGAGATCGGCCTGCACATGTTGCTTAACTATCTGTGTGGCAGCGCCTAATGCGCCAGAAACTCAGCAATTTTGCACGGGAAATATAGGTAATCTGTGCGATTAATTTGGTCGAACAAGGTCTGATTTGACACTTGTAGTGGCACCAGTATCAGTGATTGCTTCCACACTAACACCATTAATAGCGACCATTTGCAGCTTGCACCATGTATTCGTCATGTTTACAGACATTAGGTTCAAATCAAATGGCTCTAAGCACTATGGGACTTAACATCTGAGGTCATCAGTCCCCTAGACTTAGAGCTGCTTAAAACTAACTAACCTAAGGACATCACACACAGACATGCCAGAGGAAGGATTCGAATTGGCCATTGATAGCCGTTATTACTATTCGGATATTGGTCCTTGTTCCGCCCATTTGTGTTTGACTGATTCGGAGAATTGTTGTTGTTGCTCCATTTATTTCTAATCCGCTTTTTCCACTGTGCTTTTTTTAAATCGTGGTTAACGTCATAGTAATTATTTCCATCTCTGAACTTTCACTTATGATTCGTACCGTTTCCCGAGTTAGTGTCGCCATAATTCCATTTACTGGTTACGTAACCGGTATTCGCGTCATTAGAAGCACGGTTTGGATTATTATTGTAACCAGGCATATTCGTTTTGTCGTGTTGACCTTTTCTGTGCTGATCACGTATACTCTGTTCATCCTGTTTGTTTATATTTGTATATTACTCTACAGTAGCGCTGATCTTCATATCATACAAAATAATAATCATAAACGTAAAAAATGTGCCTTTAGTTACTCAATTATAAAAATATTGCACGACAGATTTGCACAGGTTGGACAAAAATAAGGAAACATTAAAGACACAACACATTACCATGCCTAATATGGGGTAGGAAGCCCTTAGGCATTCAAAACAGCTTCCTGTCGTCTCAGAACGGATAAATAAGTCATGTACTCCTTGTGAGAGGATCTTCCAGCAAAATAGTGGCAAGTTCAAGTAACGACGATGGAGGTGTACAGCGATCACGCACTCTTCTCTCCAAAGTAGACCACAAGGGCTCAGTAATTTTGAGATATGGTGAGTGTGAAGGTAACGGTAGAGGCAACATTTCATCCTAGTGCTCACAAAATGAGCTCTGGATGATGTGAGCTGTGTGAAGAGGGTCCTGTCGTATTTGAGCACAACATCACATTGGGGAACAAACATTGTACCATGGAATAGACCTGATCAGCCAAAATGGTCACATAATCCTTCACAATATTGCGTCATTGCAGAGTAACGATGAAGCCCATGGAATACCACAATGTGGCCGCCCAATCATCAACCACCCCCAAAATGTTCCCCTCTTGGAATGTAAACTCGGCCAGAAGTTGGAAACAGTATGAAAGACACATCCGACCAAATTATTTTCTTACATTGCTCTATAACCGACGTTTTATAACTTCGGCACAACGGTTTTGCTCTATAACCGACGTTTTATAACTTCGGCACAACGGTTTTCCTGTTACTGGTATTTGTATTACTGATTAGGGGTTTCGGAATTCCAACTCGCTCTGCAATTCCATGCTGTTTTGGTTCTAACAAGATTCGCGAGTGCGACATTCAGTCCTACCATGAATTTTTTCAGCTGTCGTCCCCTTTTTTTTTCCGTCACAATCTTCCTCAACGGCCGTCTGTCACGATCACTTGACACACTTCCGTCGGTGTTGTGATTTTGCGGATGATGTTTTTCCATTTACCTGCATGCGATATAAATCTTCGCTCGGTTCCTCTTGAAACACCAAACACTTGGCTAACTTGGTTACAGAAGCATGTGAGGTTCCGGGCCAATTGTGGCTCCCTGAAAATATTCAAAGTTCGGAGTTGGCCTGGCCGCGTGGGCCGCTCGGCAGGTCGACCATGTGGTTTCGGACGTTGTCCGAAGGAAGAGGGGTCCAGCCCGATCGCGTGGCTGGGAATCCCATGGTGACACTCTGACGAGGACGGTGGTTTGTGTTGATGGAGATGTGTATGCCGAGAGTGCCAAAGATGGCGGACTTCGTGAAACCATCATGGCAGACATTTCACAGTTCGTATAGAAATTAATAGTAGCCAGATGAATTATGATGCCTCAATGATACCTCAAAAGAAACATGTACATTACTGTTATCTGCACGACGATTCTGATGGTGTAATCAGATTTTCAATATATTTATCAGTTTAAAGTTTGGTATCTGACGATAAATTATACAAGTAACACCCAACAACGAATTTCCAAAATCTAAACGGTTCTTCAGACTTCATCAATCAGTGTTTTTAGAAAGCTATTAGTGTAAACCTAAATTGGTATGAATTACTGACATGTAACTTAAATAAGGCATCCCGGGTTCGATTCTCGGCGGGGTCAGGGATTTTCTCTGCCTCGTGATGACTGGGTGTTGTGTGATGTCCTTAGGTTAGTTAGGTTTAAGTAGTTTTAAGTTCTAGGGGCCTGATGACCATAGATGTTTAGTCCCATAGTGCTCAGAGCTATTTTTTTTAAACAGTGTACGAGTTATTGGAGGTCAGAGTGGCCGATTACTATCTTTCGCGTAAGGCCTTAAGTACTTCAGTTACACGAAAAAACGGTAGCATCATGCTTATAAATATATTTATTCATCTATGACTTTGTTTATATCTGATATATAGTATTCATGAAGAAATTGGTTAAATATTTACTGTGTTTTATAAAGAACGGAAACATTAGGCTACTGGCCTACCATTTGTTGCTATTCCTTTGATATATGTTTATTTAATTTAAGTATTTAATAATGTGTGTTAGAGCATGTTTATGGTCCAGCCGTAGGAATATTTATTTAATTAAAAGTTATTTAAATGTAAATCCAGTATTTCGTATGTGTTTCAATATGTTTGTGAGTGTACGTTGTGTTGGAGATATGGAGGGAGCGCTCTAGCCAATCACAGCGCTCGTTACTAAGAGACACGTATTGAGGTTGGGGAGGAGCATATTTTTCCGGAGAGGACACGGGGGTTCTGAAGAGTGCGGCGCGAGGGACGGTCGCACAGGACACGGGAAGTGCTGGAGCCGACGGAGCGACGGACGCACAGTCGCGGGAAGAACTTGGAGAGTGGAGCGGTTTGCACGTGGTCGCGGCAGACAGAAATACTTAGTGTCAACTTGAGCACTTTGTAGATTTCCGTGGCTTCTACAGTGAAGACATAGCGTTCGTTTAGAAGTGAATATCTCGCGAGCTATGTTGTTGTTCATAGCTAATTACGTGCAGTAGGAATCTATTGTTTCCCTGAATTCAACTTACATTTTATTTAATTACTGGACCTTCGATACCAATAAGTGTTTTGCAGAAATATACTGCATTCTCAAAAGTGCTTCTACTATTGTACTCATCATTTAAAGTCGTTAAGTTAGTACCTGCAGATTTCATTTAATTGTAATCTTTCATTTATATATTTCTATGTTACATTCAAATTTCGCAATTGCCGCATGATTGGAACCTTCGAAAATTCGATTCATGTGTGTCTTCTTAACATATACTGTAGACTCAGCAGTATTTGGCTTGAAATGCTCCAATTACATATACCAGCCCCTAGACAACGAAAGCAGCCAAAACTTTTAATATTGCAACTCTTAGTCGGAGGGTACATAGTTGAGGGCCACCACCTCACATCATTTCATCATTTGATTTTTGAAAGCCCACAAGCACGACCCCTCAGGAGCTCAGCATTGATTTCCTGGGTACCGGGTTGGCGACCCCGGGGTCCCTGAGGTGGGGACTGGTAAGCGCCGCCAGTCCCCTTTCACCATATGCTCTGGGCATGCTTCAGCAAGCGGCGGTATAACGTTGTGTCTCAGCGATCGGGGGTCTTGGCTTCACCTCCCAGACCACAAGGATGGGATAAACCTCTACAAAAAAATCCCCCAATCTCAAGCTGTGCTGTGCACTGATGGGATATATGGCTGTTGAGGTAGAATAGTCGTCGGTAGTCAACCTCTGGGGAACCTGCAGCACCTCAGTTGTATAAGTATTACTCAGGCACGTGGGGCTCTGCCTGAGTAGACCTTTATTTCCCTAGGTGCTCGTGGGACCAAGATGGAACCCTCGAAATCATCATCTCCTCCCAGTGGGAAGGGTGTACCGCCTGGAAGTATCCACACCCATTCATCGAAAAGAATGAGATGGGCTAGTCCTCCTGATAATAAGAATACTTCGGACTGCAGTAACAGAAATTTGAAAAAGTGTCCCCCTTTTATAGCCATAAGGGTTGGTCGAAACTAACAGGTCAAAGCAGGTAGACCACCTTAAGAAATCGCAGAAACTGAGTGACTATGATATCCTTGTTGAGATGCACACCTCTCTCAACTCCAGTAAGGGCTTTGCCACATGCCGAGACATCATGGACATGGACATAGCAGAACTGAAGCAAAAATGGGCACTCCAAGGAATAGTTAATGTGGAGCAACGAACGCGCAGGAATAATGGAGCAACTGGAAAAACTGCCACTTTCATTGTTACATTCAATTCTCCGACACTGCCTGAACATATCATTGCAGGGTTCCTTCGACTTAATGCTCGGCCTTACATTCCAAACCCTATGTGGTGCTATAAATGCCAGCGTTTGTCACACAACCAAGAGCTGTGTAGGTCAAGTGATCAACGAGAACTGCGGAAAAGCCGTTCACGACGCTAAGACTGACTGCCTGTCTCTGGCGTTCTGCATCGTCTGCTTTGGGAACCACCCAGTCCAGAACCGAGATTGTCCTGTTTTTGCTGAAGAACTCAAAATATAGGAGATAAAAGTGACCAAGCGCATCATCTGTGCTGAAGCCAGGAAAGAATATAAGGCGACGAAACCCTCTGTCTTTGCCACCTCATATTCTTCCATGGCGCAGAAACCTATTCCCAATGAGGACGCTTAGGCACCGACTATGCCTAGTGTGCCTGTATCCTCCACAAGCACCTGTATTTGCACGTATACATTTCAAGGGAAAAAGAGTAAGGACAATGTATCCCAGGCAGCTGCACCAGGAAAGACCAAAAACAATTCTGCAGCGAGCATCCCGAAGGTACAAGAAAAGCAGAGTGCCTCTCAATGCTCCTTTCCCCCTCATCCTCGAAGGGACGGGGTGCAGGGAAAGGATCACGACGTTCGGATCGAAAGCTGTCCCGAACGCAGTCAGACGTCATTCTTTCCATCTGACTGATGAGGAGCATATTATGGAGTTGGATGCCTTGGATCCAGGCAGCCCCTCCACTCCCCCTCGCTCTTAAAGTACTTCACTTCCCCTGTGCAAAGATAGGGGTAAATTAAAACTGCACTGATGACATGGCTTCCATACTACAGTGGAACATGAATGGGTTCAGAATTCATGTGGAGGCACTTCTATTATGTTTCGTTTACAAAAAAACTCATTTTACAGATGGCCCTGTGCTACAGGGATATGCACTATACAGCAAGGATGACCTATCAGGGGAAAGGGCCAAGGGAGGAGTCAGTGTTTGTCACTAATATGTACCACTCCTGTTTTCCCATTGGCTGCTGACCTGCAAGCATTTGCAGTTCAAATGCGTTTGTCGAAGGATCAGTGTTTGCTCACTGTATTTACCTCCACAAGATGCGTTAGACTCTGAGGCTCTGATGGATTTTATTGCACAAATCCTGTGATCATCCGTCCTCCTGGGAGACCTCAATGTCATCATGTCCTGTGGGGCTCGACCAATAATTGCCTTTGGAGTTGGGGTTTGGAGGGCCTCATGACGTCTCTCGAGCTGTGCATCCTAAACACGGGTACTCATACATTTCCCTACTGCTACTGGGTCATTCTCAGCCATCGACCTCTTTCTGTTCTCCTGTCCTTGCCAACTCTGTTCAGTGGGAGGTCATTAACGACCTTCATTCCTGTGACCATGCCCCAATCTGCCTTCACCTAGTAAATGGTTCACCACCTGAAGTTAAGCCCCCAAAATAGATAGTCAGCAGGGTTAACTGGACGCGTTTCAGCTGCTGGCTGAGTTCTAACACTGTGACAGGATCAAAGGATGGGTGGGCTACATCACACAAGTGGTTCAACATGCAGCTGACTTCTCCATCCCACAGTCCTCAGGTCATCTTGGGAGGGGACCAGTTCTTTGGTGGACAGTTGAGTGTCATTCCGTGAACTGGGAAAGGCGTGTGGCTCTTCAACATTTTAAATGCTGACCAACAGTAGACAACTTTAGGGCCTTTAGAGTCGCAAGGGCCAAGGGTCAATGCGTCATTAGGAAGAACAAGAAAAGGTCATGGTAAGCGTTCTTAGACTCCATCGAGCATTCCACTTCGTCTATAAAAGTAGTGGAAGCCATGTGGAGGATTTCCAGTAAACACAGTCATTTACAGATAGCAGCGGTGCTGAAACATGGGTGCCTTCAAACACCACCCAGAGACATTGCTCAGATGCTGGCCAAACATTTTGCACAAAGTGCTGCCAATGCAAGCCAGGATCCTGATTTCCGTCGCTGTCGTGAGACTGTAGAGAGGGGAAAGTTGGACTTCAGGTCCAAGAGTTCTGAGGCCTAAAACTCCCCTTCTCCATGTGTGAGCTTGAATCGGCACTGCCTGAGAGTGGTGTCACTGAACCCAGTCACACCAAACTCAGTACTGCATACTTTCGACATTTGCCAGCGGCATCAAGGGAAATCATCCTCTGAATGTTTTAATATAATATGGCAGACAGGTAACGACCTCAACTCCATAAGCATCACTGTACTGGCATATTTTTCGATATAAGTAAGGCATATGATCCTACTTGGAGACAGTATAGTCTCACACAACTGCATCAGGGGGGCTCTCATGGTCACCTCCCCATCTTCATGCGGTCTTTCCTGTCTCAGCGGTTTTTTAGGACCCGAGTTGGTGACACATTGTCTGATCGATTTGAGTAGGAGAATGGTGTTACTCAGGGCAGTGTTTTAAGTGTTACGCTCTTTGCCACAGCCATCAACAGCATCACTTCTATGGTAAGGAGTCCTGTATAGTGCTCCTGTTTGTAGACGATTTTGCTGTTTGCTGTTCCTCTCCAATGTCACAATGGTGAGCTGTCAGTTGCAAGTTAGTGCAGTGGTTAGAGGAGTGGGCTGCAAAGAAGGTTTTCACTTTTCTGCAGATAAGTGTGTGTTCATTGTAATCGTTATCGTCGTCATTTTAATTTGACTGCCTTGAATATGGGGAACACCATCCTACATTTTAGAGAACAGTGCGGTTTCTCATTTTTTACTCCAGATTGTCATGGTCATCACACCTGCGAGAGCTGAAAGCCAGAACCATGAAGGCACTGAACATCATAAAGTGACTTAGCCACAGGTCTTGGGGAGCAGACAGTATGTGTCTCCTCCAGTTTTATCGGGTTTTTGTGCATTTATGGCTGGACTATTGTTGCATGGGGTACAGGTCAGTGAGGTCCTCTTACTTGTATATCCTTGACATTGTCCGTCATGATAGGATTTGGCTGGCCATGGGTGTTTATCAGACCAGTCCCATACCTAGCATCTGTGCTGAGGCAGGGGAACCACCACTTACCACATGGCACCAGCTCCTAATGGTGCATCGGATGTGTAAGTTCCTTGCAGCTCCAACTTCACCTGAACACTGTACTGTTGCTCATCCACCACTGGAATGCCTCTTTTTTTTTCCAACTGCCCACGAGCAGTGATGCCATTTGGGATCCACGTGCAGCGTTTGCTGGAGTCACTAAGTTTGGAGCCAGCACGACTCCAAATCCAGGGTTTTAACTGTCTGCCATCCTGCTTATTGGAGAGGCCCAGAGGTATTTTAGATGTGGTGCAGTACAGGAGAGAGAGCAATTCTGCTTCTGTTTTTAATGCTATATTCTGACATTTTATGTACCACGACCATATAGCTGTTTTTACAGATGGGTCTAAGCAGGGAGCCTCCGTTGGTCTGTCTGATGCGCGGTTATCTCCTCCGTCTTAAGGACCCCCCTCTTTGTCATTGTGGAACAATGTTGACTTAGTTCACCTCTTACTAGACTGTCTCAACTTAGCCGCCCTGCCATGGACTTTTAGCTTTCTGACTCGCTGCCCCCTGGCGTTAGCTGACAATGTCTCAGTGGCTGATCTAGTTTTAAGATTTCTGCGTGATGCGGGATTTTATCGTTTTATTTAAGGGTGAGACCTACAACCTTATCGGTGGGTGGAGGGGATGGCAGGCCGCCTTGCTACCCCCTTTGCCTCGATTGAACTGGCTTCGACTGGGATTGGTGGTTCACCCCTGCCCTCTGCTTTACCAACCCTTTCTTTATGTGGTTTATTTTATCTTAAGTGTGTATCTTGTCTACCAGTGCTTCTTCCTCCATGCCCCAGTCATTAGTCACTCCTATTTCCCTCCTCCCCCTATTTCCTTCCTCCCTCCTCCTCCTCCTATTTTCTCCCGCCTCCCCCACCTATTTTCTCCCGCCTCCCCCACCTATTTTCTCCCACCTCCCCCACCTATTTTCTCCCGCCTCCCCCACCTATTTTCTCCCGCCTCCCCCACCTATTTTCTCCCGCCTCCCCCACCTATTTTCTCCCGCCTCCCCCACCTATTTTCTCCCGCCTCCCCCACCTATTTTCTCCCGCCTCCCCCACCTATTTTCTCCCGCCTCCCCCACCTATTTTCTCCCGCCTCCCCCACCTATTTTCTCCCGCCTCCCCCACCTATTTTCTCCCGCCTCCCCCACCTATTTTCTCCCGCCTCCCCCACCTATTTTCTCCCGCCTCCCCCACCTATTTTCTCCCGCCTCCCCCACCTATTTTCTCCCGCCTCCCCCACCTATTTTCTCCCGCCTCCCCCACCTATTTTCTCCCGCCTCCCCCACCTATTTTCTCCCGCCTCCCCCACCTATTTTCTCCCGCCTCCCCCACCTATTTTCTCCCGCCTCCCCCACCTATTTTCTCCCGCCTCCCCCACCTATTTTCTCCCGCCTCCCCCACCTATTTTCTCCCGCCTCCCCCACCTATTTTCTCCCGCCTCCCCCACCTATTTTCTCCCGCCTCCCCCACCTATTTTCTCCCGCCTCCCCCACCTATTTTCTCCCGCCTCCCCCACCTATTTTCTCCCGCCTCCCCCACCTATTTTCTCCCGCCTCCCCCACCTATTTTCTCCCGCCTCCCCCACCTATTTTCTCCCGCCTCCCCCACCTATTTTCTCCCGCCTCCCCCACCTATTTTCTCCCGCCTCCCCCACCTATTTTCTCCCGCCTCCCCCACCTATTTTCTCCCGCCTCCCCCACCTACTTTCTCCCGCCTCCCCCACCTACTTTCTCCCGCCTCCCCCACCTACTTTCTCCCGCCTCCCCCACCTGCTTTCTCCCGCCTCCCCCACCTACTTTCTCCCGCCTCCCCCACCTACTTTCTCCCGCCTCCCCCACCTACTTTCTCCCGCCTCCCCCACCTACTTTCTCCCGCCTCCCCCACCTACTTTCTCCCGCCTCCCCCACCTACTTTCTCCCGCCTCCCCCACCTACTTTCTCCCGAATCCTCCTCCTATTTCCTCCCGCCTACTCCTCCTATTTCCTCCCGCCTCCTCCTCCTATTTCCTCCCGCCTCCTCCTCCTATTTCCTCCCGCCTCCTCCTCCTATTTCCTCCCGCCTCCTCCTCCTATTTCCTCCCGCCTCCTCCTCCTATTTCCTCCCGCCTCCTCCTCCTATTTCCTCCCGCCTCCTCCTCCTATTTCCTCCCGCCTCCTCCTCCTATTTCCTCCCGCCTCCTCCTCCTATTTCCTCCCGCCTCCTCCTCCTATTTCCTCCCGCCTCCTCCTCCTATTTCCCCCCGCCTCCTCCTACTCTTTCCCCCGCCTCCTCCTCCTCTTTCCCCCCGCCTCCTCCTCCTCTTTCCCCCCGCCTCCTCCTCCTCCTCTTTCCCCCCGCCTCCTCCTCCTATTTCCTCCTTCCTCCTCCTCCTCCTATTTCCTCCTTCCTCCTCCTCCTCCTATTTCCTCCTTCCTCCTCCTCCTCCTCCTATTTCCTCCTTCCTCCTCCTCCTCCTCCTATTTCCTCCTTCCTCCTCCTCCTCCTCCTCCTATTTCCTCCTTCCTCCTCCTCCTCCTCCTATTTCCTCCTTCCTCCTCCTCCTCCTATTTCCTCCCTCCTCCTCCTCCTATTTCCTCCCTCCTCCTCCTCCTATTTCCTCCCTCCTCCTCCTCCTATTTCCTCCCTCCTCCTCCTCCTATTTCCTCCCTCCTCCTCCTCCTATTTCCTCCCTCCTCCTCCTCCTCCTCTTTCCCCTCCTCCTCCTCCTCTTTCCCCTCCTCCTCCTCTTTCCCCTCCTCCTCCTCTTTCCCCTCCTCCTCCTCTTTCCCCTCCTCCTCCTCTTTCCCCTCCTCCTCCTCTTTCCCCTCCTCCTCCTCTTTCCCCTCCTCCTCCTCTTTCCCCTCCTCCTCCTTTTCCCCCTCCTCCTCCTCCTCTTTCCCCTCCTCCTCCTCCTCTTTCCCCTCCTCCTCCTTTTCCCCCTCCTCCTCCTCCTCCTCTTTCCACTCCCACTCCCCTTTCCCCTCCCACTCCCCTTTCCCCTCCCACTCCCCTTTCCCCTCCCACTCCCCTTTCCCCTCCCACTCCCCTTTCCCCTCCCACTCCACTTTCCCCTCCCACTCCACTTTCCCCTCCCACTCCACTTTCCCCTCCCACTCCACTTTCCCCTCCCACTCCCCTTTCCCCTCCCACTCCCCTTTCCCCTCCCACTCCCCTTTCCCCTCCCACTCCCCTTTCCCCTCCCACTCCCCTTTCCCCTCCCACTCCCCTTTCCCCTCCCACTCCCCTTTCCCCTCCCACTCCCCTTTCCCCTCCCACTCCCCTTTCCCCTCCCACTCCCCTTTCCCCTCCCACTCCCCTTTCCCCTCCCACTCCCCTTTCCCCTCCCACTCCCCTTTCCCCTCCCACTCCCCTTTCCCCTCCCTCTCCCCTTTCCCCTCCCACTCCCCTTTCCCCTCCCACTCCCCTTTCCCCTCCCACTCCCCTTTCCCCTCCCACTCCCCTTTCCCCTCCCACACGCCTTTCCCCTCCCACACGCCTTTCCCCTCCCACACGCCTTTCCCCTCCCACACGCCTTTCCCCTCCCACACGCCTTTCCCCTCCCACACGCCTTTCCCCTCCCACACGCCTTTCCCCTCCCACACGCCTTTCCCCTCCCACACGCCTTTCCCCTCCCACACGCCTTTCCCCTCCCACACGCCTTTCCCCTCCCACACGCCTTTCCCCTCCCACACGCCTTTCCCCTCCCACTCCCCGTTGACCTCCCACTCCCACCTCCCTCTTAGAGTGAGGTTTTATCAGTTCTATTTATTCAAGAACGGAGGGACTGATGACTGCATAGTTTGGTCCTTCTCGAATCCAACCAACCGATCTATATGAGTGGTGAGCACAATGAGAATTGCGTTTCATTAGATGTTTGCTAATATTGCCGTTGACGTACAGATTCGTAGTCAGAATGTCCCATTGTGCCATCTTGATTCTCCTTCGTAAGAATGTCTAGGAACAGTAGGCATCCGTTTTCTTCCATCTCCGTAGTAAACCTGACATTGTGTATGCTATTATGGTAACACGAGAATTCTTCACTATGCTACCAAATATCTGCAAGACCGATTTTGGCGTCAGGTGCACGGTTTCGAAAGCTGTTGCTTTGAAACGTTAAATATGTAAATTAGGGATCCCCGACACTGGAGGAGATTGCATGACTACTCCATCTGTCTGTTCATAGAACTTTCCACCAACTGGAAGAAAGTGGTTATGAATGTGTGTATTGAAGCAGTTTCACCTGTCACTGTCAAAGTGACTCGTTAGTAGTACCATGGAATCTTCTAGCGGCACTTGTGTAAAGAGAGACGTGACATCGAAGCTGATTGTCACCATTGTCCATAAGTATCTCTAGATCTTTTAAAATTTTTATTTTTTTCGGAATTGGTCGAGTTCTTGCAGTTGTGTGGTCAGTGACTCGCGAGACGTTTTAGTAGCCGTGCCAGATGTTTAGGTGGGTTATACATTGCCAGATTTATAGTGTTCATTATCAGACGTAATGGAACACTCTTTCTGTATATCTGGGAAACCATAATGCTATGGTGACAGCAGCGGTTTATGGGACAGCATTCTGACCATATCCTTGTCTAGGCCTGAGTTGTTGAGTGAGATGATCTTCCTTGCCACAACTGGTGTAGGGTCCTTTTCACTTGCTTGTACTCGTATGCCAAATGCGGTTGTAGTATCACAATCTCCTGTCAATAGTGATCTAATTGTAACACTCTCAAATTCGCCTTTGTCATCCGCAAGGACGACTGTGTCACTGTCCTCACAGACGCCATCTATAGCCGTGAATTCTGCCTCTGAGACGTTATTCTTCTGTATTTTGTCTTTGTGAAGTATCCTGCAGGTCTCCCTTCTAACGTCTTCGCCGGTTTCATATGGTAGCACAAAGACAGCTTGCTCGATGCTGCTGTTGATTTTAGTTTTAGGTCATGTTTTTGGAACTAGAGTAAAATTCAGACCTAATGACAGAACAGGTCGCTACAATCTGGAACCGTGCGACCACTACGATCGCAGGTTCGAATCCAGCCTCGGGCATGGATGTGTGCGATGTCCTTAGGTTAGTTAGGTTTAATTAGTTCTAAGTTCTAGGCGACTGATGACCTCAGAAGTTGAGTCGCATAGTGCTCAAAGCCATTGACAGAACAGATATTGTCGCCTTATCCAGTTCCTTTCAAGTGATACGGATAACTAACAACGGTGGAGACCATCTGCGTCCATGACAGCCTGGAACCGCACTAGAGATACCATTTCGAAATTATTCGCAACACTCCTCGAATGGTAGACCATGGAATGTTCATCTTTCGTGACACAGCTCGTGAACTGCTTGAAGATCGCACTTTGCGTCCAGCATTTTCAGCCATGGTAAAAGGGGCTTCAACAGTTTGTGGTGCAGTTGTCCGACGGCCTCTCGCAGGAGCAATTCCTAAATCGCCAGTTAATTCGAACTTCCGAATCATGTTTTGCGGTCTCAGTACGGAAAAATGATCTCACCGCATTCCTTTAATGCTTAGATACTTGAAGTTGTGTTTTCTATAAAAAAAAAGCTTTACGAGTAAAGTCATGTTCGCCTTGTCCAGATCCAAGCTGGCTGCTGCATCTGTAATCCACACTGATGCTTCTTTCAGTCTTTCGTCGCCGTACCAGTGCATTCGCGTAATAGCAAGTCATGACACTATCGTACCTATGAAGTTGGGTACCTATACAGTGTGGTGTCACAGCCAGACACCACACTTGCTAGGTGGTAGCCTTTAAATCGGCCGCGGTCCGGTAGTATACGTCGGACCCGCGTGTCGCCACTATCAGTGATTGCAGACCGAGCGCCGCCGCACGGCAGGTCTAGAGAGACTTCCTAGTACTCGCCCCAGTTGTACAACCGACTTTGATAGCGGTGGTTCACTGTCTACTTACGTTCTCAATTGCCGAGAAGATAGTTTAGCATAGCCTTCAGCTACGTCATTTGCTACGACCCAGCAAGGTGCCATTATCAGTTACTATTGATGTTGTGAACTATGCACCGTCAAGAGCGACGTTTATCAGTAATGGATTAAAGTTAGGTATTCCACCAGCTACGTCCGTTGTTTCTAAATTCTAATTTCCTTGTCCTGTTCCAGAACTCACGCCAGCCTGCGTGAGGTAAATCGCGTGCCTTTCGGCCTCCTCTAGTAACACGGTGTTGGCTCTCCTGCCAACCACAACATACAGTAATCAGCTTCCCGTCTACATTGCATGAAGTAGCGGAAGCGTAATTGTAACCACCCTCTATGTTAACGAAACCTTAAAACTGAGGTTGACAACGCAATATGAATTAGAGTAATTTGGATATCTGCACGACTGCAAGACTCTGTTACGTACCATTTTATTGTTTCAGAGCAGTGCATCTCTGCGAGAGGCGTTCAGATGGCCAGCAGGTGGTCGTGAAACGTGTATCCATCTCGCAGATGACTGACAGCGAACTGGAGGTAAGTCTCTCTCTCCGACGCCAATTTCGCACACTTCTCGTCGTAAGCCACATGATTTCTTTGCTAGAGTGTGGACCAGAGCGTCCCAAACTTTTCCTGCCTCGTAGACTACATGTCAATTTTTTTTGTTCCGGGTAAATCCTCTGCCTTTCATACACTGAATTTTTACAAATTCATCAATTTCAAATTTGTTTTTGATAGCTGATACAGTGCCGCTGACTTTTGTAGGTTTAACTATAAAAGTGTCGAATAGAAAACTTAATGTTAATTTTTATACATTTATTAATTTAAATTGCAACAAAACTCAGATTTAATAAAATTGATACAAAATGCTTTTAGTGGGAGGCTTAAGTTTAGTTAGACTGAAACTTAAACGTCCTCGTTCAGTGATTTCCGAATTTTTTTTAGGAAGACTGGTAACGGTGCGGCGAGCCCTTTCCCGAGGTTTAAAGATAAAGCTATCAAAAACTTTCTCGCAATAGTCCATAATACAGTATAAGTAACAGGTACCTCTCTGAAGGCAGAATCGAATGTATTCCTTTTTATCGTAAGTAATACTTCTTGTAATACTACAGGGATACAGTCGTCAGGACACAGCTGGGCGAGATGCGGTGGTGAGGTCCTAATTATGCTCGAAAGCGCCAAGGAAAACTCATTATCAATAACACATTTGTTAGGCTAGATACAGGACTGCCTGACAGTACATAGGTTTCTTCAATACCACGGTACGAATTGAGCAAAATCATCCTCAGACCTAGTCAAAACTCCGTATCAAGGACATTTAAATGTTGGACGTAGGTTGAAACGAAGTCGTCTAAGGAGTGTCTGACAAATTGGGGAAACTGGGAACATTCGTGCCGTCCAATGTTGGGCTTGATTAGTTTAATTCCGGGAGGAAAAGCTTAAATGATGGCATTCGTTTTTGTCAGATTTAGACTGTACATTGTAAATGCAAGTTAACTTCATTAAATCAAGTAAACAAATCCGTTAAATAAGGAATGTCCGATTCCTACTTGATTAAATTTTCTTTTAAAATTGGAACTTTTACATACAAAAACTATAAAATAGTCACAAAAAGTGAGAAAAATCTTGTGCTAGGGATGCCAATGTGGGTGATCGTCCATCCCTATCTGCTCGTAGCATCAATTGTACGGACGATCACGCTGCTTCCTCCAGCGTTTGCTCTATTTTCAAAGATGAACGAATTATACTGGAAATCTGAGTGGAGGAAAAGGTGTCTGCCTTTCCTGCTCATAAATTATTCTCCAGTAGAAAACCCAAAGTGCTCCCAGTGCGCAAATATAGCACTGTCCTCGCCTCTCCTCGACCTACTAAGGAGGTAACCACACAGGCTTCCGATCTCAACTTTATTGCCACGTTCATCAGATTGGCCAACCCAAATATCGCTCGTTCCACCTCCCCACTATCGCCCGCTCACTCTAAGACTCAACCTTCATCAGCTCCTGCTAAATCACAGGCCCCAAAATCGGACGCCCTGACCCCCCAAAAAGAGCCCACTGGTGAAAATTTTTTACATACGCAGACCTCACAACCATCAACTCCTCCTCCATCTCAACGTCCTGCTTCCATGAAAACTCATAAGAAACAGTTCCTCTCCTTCTCCATCACAGTATGTCTCTCCTACTGCGCCACCCAGCGGTAGCGACCTTCGGCCATCTTCTGTGTCGCCAAGATGCATCACTGGCGGCTGGTTAACCAGCCGATTACTGGTGGCAGGAGATGCCCCCGAACAACCCATGGATCAGGATCTCCTGCCGCTGGCCGAATGCCATTCCACGCCATGGGCCACCGCCTCTCGGCGGTTGCTAAGTTGACGGCAACCATGGTGAGATTTTTCCTTTTTTCGTCCACCCTATGTGAATTATCCATTGGAATATTTGCGGAATTCGCTCCAATCTGGATGAACTCGGTCCTCTTAAGATCCTACTCCCCATTCATTTTCTGTCTGTAGGAAACAAAGCTATGTCCCCATGATATTCCCTCATTTCCAATCAGTCCGATTTCATCTCCTCTCTGTTGCTGGCATCCCAACACGTGGGGAATTATGATTCTTCTCCGTGATACTATCCATTATCACCCAGTCACTTTACTCAGTTCCTACCAAGCTGCCACTGTACATCTTTCCGTTTCTGGATTCACCTTCCCTCTTTCTACCATATACATTCTATCGTCCACACCAATGGCAAGGGCCGATTTCCTTCATCTCCTTGGTCAGTTCCCACCCCCCTATTTGCTGGTGGTGGACTTAAACGCACACCACCTGCTTTGGGGATCTCCGCATCCTTGTCCGAGAGGCTCCCTATTGATTGACCTCTTCCACCAAGTGGATCTTGTTTGCCTCAACAGTTGGGAACCTGCATTTTTGTCTGCCTCCACGTTAACCGACTCTCATTTAGACCTTTCGGTCTGTACTGTTTGGCTAGCTCAGCACTTTGAATGGTTTGCTCTTGCTGATAGATACTTGAGTGACCATTTTCCATGGGTCCTTTGATTACAACTACTGCTATCTATGTGCCCAAGCCGATTATACACTTTTCTCCCCCCTAGCAAAATTTGATGATAGTAAATTTCCTAGGATCGACGATCAGGTCACTCATGTTACGGAAGTTATTATTGCAGCCCATGAACGTTCAATACCTCGTACCTTCCCTTTGCCCCAGCGCCCCCCCCCCCCCAATTCATTGGTGGAACAAGGCATCCCGTGACGCAATACGCGAGGGGAGGCGTGCTCTTCGTGTTGTCCATCATCCTACGTTGACCAACTCTATCTGCTATAAGCAGTTAAGTCAGTTAAGTGCACGATGCCGACGAATCATACGTAATAGCCAGAAGGCAAGGTGGGATTTCTTTACCAGCTCCGTCAATACCGTCACTCTATCATCAGTTGTTTGGAATCGAATCCGACGGCACGTCCAGTTTTTCCCTGATGTGCAGGGTACCATTGTGGACTCAGCATAAATCTCTAACTCAATGGGTCCACACTTTGCTGAGATTTCTAGCTCTTTTAATTACCCACCAGCCTTTCTCCTGAAGAAACGGGTAATGCAAGAGCAACCTCTTGATTTTTCTTCTCAAAATGGCGAAAGATACAATGCAGTTTCTTCTGTGTGGGAAACTAGACATTCACTCTCCTCCTCTCGCTCTTCTGCTCTGGGACTAGATGGTACCCACGTCCAAATGTTGCTGCGTCTATCATACCCTAGTCTGTGCTACCTTCTTCGCCTTTATTATAGACTTTGGGTCGACAGTACCTTTCCCAGAAGATGGCGGGAAGCTATGGTCATTCGTGTTTGGAAACCTGGAAAGGACAAACACCTCCCCTCCAGCTATCACCCAATCTCTCTCACGATTATTGTTTGTAAGGTTTTTAGAGCATATCGTAAACTGCTGTTTAGGCTGGTGGCTGGAGTCCTGAAACATTTTAACAACTTTCCAGAAGTATCGTTCCACAGTTGACGATCTTGTTGTTCTCTCCACTTATATCATGAACAAGTTTCTCAGGAAACGGCAAATGGTAGCTATATTTTTTGATCTGCAGAGAGCATACGATATATGTTGGAGGACAGGCGTCCTCTACATACTGTTCTCTTTGCCTTTGCCGATCTCCAGAGCATTTTATGTCGTCGTGTTGCTCTTTATGGCACACGCATTGGTCTGCACTTCAGGATAATAAATTACCAGACATAATACCTCTTCCCTGTGCTTGGACCTCTTCCTTCTGGCCTCATCGTCGGGTGGAGATAATTTTAACTAGACTCCGGATTGGACACTGTCCTTTTAGCCATCTACATCTTTAAAGTCGCGATTCTCCCCCGCTTTGTCCCCATGCTCTGTCGTGAATAAGACACCTTTTACTGCAGTGCCCCTATTTTAATCCGCTATGAACCCGTTTACAGCTATTGCCTAATATATCTTCCCTTTTAGCAGATGACGCGTCCTTGTGTTTGTAATTGTTAGTGAGATGACATCAGTCATTCGAAGATCTTTTCGGGGAAAACAACCCCCTTGCAATAGCACCTTTCTAACATTTTCTTTCGTTTTTAGTTCCCCTCCTCCTTGAGTTGTGCCCCCATTGCTGCTGATTTAAATTCCTATTTTCACCCTTTTCTAAGCCACAAAATGGGCGCTTATGACCATAGCAGTTTTGCGCCCTAAAACCATAAAAAAGAATGATAATATTAGGATCGTCATGCAGCACCAAGACCCGCTGACGCTTTCATGTTAGAATTTCATATATTTGGAGGGTTCACTCGAGGAAACGGACAACACTACACTGGGATCCAGGCTTAAATGTAGCGTGTTAGTGTTCTTGTTTCAAGAGATATGCTATGAAATCCATGGATCTGAGATCGACAGTACATACAGTGTTGGCATAACGCTAACCCTTAAAACATGTGTCGCAGCATCACTCACGGATTTGAATGGTTTAGAAAATGTGGGATGGTTCATAGATGATCCAAAGAATAGAACAGTTGCAGAGTACAAATGATTTACTGCATGCATACCTTTAAAAATGCTTATGGGCTACTTTGAGGACATGGGGCAGATTATTACAAATGCTAAACAGGAACTCATTCTGGTACGGAGTGAGACAGATAATAGCTCATACCTTCAAGGAGCTCAAGAGAAGAATATGATCACAATCAGCAAGATAATATGGTTGTGGTGCTACTCCAGCTGGTGTGCGTAAAGGGCGAAGATACAATCGAAAACGATCTAATTGCCACCTCGAATGTACCCAAGTTTTTTATTGTTGTGGCAAACAGTGAAGAAGCCGGCAATAACAAATTTTGAGCAAGTTCACAAAACCTTTCGGCATTTCCGAATCGGTTGTATTCCGTATCAACAGTGAAGTAACATCGTCAGTCTCTCTAGACGTGTGCATGTATTTTGATTCTCCAAGAAAGGGATATAAATTAAAACGGAAATTTACAAAATTTGACGAGTGTAACAAAAACTTAATGTGTAGATTTGTACTTCGATACTAAAACAGAGAAGAGTATCCTTCGGCTACAGAAATGCAGGGTGATCTCCGCGAAAAAATTACTTACTTTTGTTCAGAGAACTCGGTTCCTTGTCTTCTCTACACACTTCGTTTTTGATTCAGAAGGTGTTCCGACAGTCAAAAAATTTTAATGGAATGCAGAGACATTGTAGCAGCAAGAACAAAGTTTTGTGTAAAATGCACTTATTGCGTACTGAAGACGTCTCGTAGTGTACCTCGAAAAACCTTGATTTTCACAAAACCACGTGCAAAAATATATTTTACTAGACTTCAGTGGAAATATTGGCCTGAAAGTACGCACAGTTACTTTTTATAGCGTATATCGGCAATTTGGGGGATCAGTGCAGTGTCGAAGTCTCAGAAAGAGGAGCAAATTGAAAATTTTCGTGAGGCAGGTAACATTCTGGACCGTATTAAGGCGAACCTTGGAACTAAAATCCTGGCGGCGGTATAAAAGTACTCGCTCGTTGCCACGCACGGCATTTCTCGTAAATGAAATGCGTTCATATGTGACACAATTCTCTAATGAGGTCTTACATGTTACCAAAATTAAATTCATTGTTTTCTTAACAACTTTCTCGCTGGGATTTTCTATAGGGTGCAACAGAACGCAAATTCGATCAGCAACATTTTTCGTTACACAGGCGGAACAGTTTCACACTTCTTACGGTGTTTTTTTTTCTTTTAATCTTGGAATAGTTTGACTTCATAATAAAATATGTATTACAGGCATCTATAAACTTTCAGACCTGTTCATATATTTTTTTCAGTCCAAACATGTCAGTGGTTCTGTTTTGCCACAGGTTGACGTAAAATATTTTTCTTCAAAATTTACTGTAACGTTAGTTTTTACTTTTTTCTTAGAAGCTGTCAAGAATTTTTTTGCAAAGTGCTTCATCATATTGTAAGTTACAAACAGAGACATCTAATACTTTTTCCGAATTTCGCAATCGTGTGAAATTATCGCTAACTGGCAAAGCTGTAGGGAGGTCAGATGACCTTGAGATGCTTGTTTTTGTGACGCCCGCTGTAGGTTCTTTGTTTCGCAGAAGGTGCCAAAACAGTTTCAACACACGAGTAGTTGCAACTACATCTCATTATAGCAGAAGCAATTTAGGAAGAAATTATTTATGCTCAAAATTACATGACTCTTTAATATTTCGTAAATCAAAAATTTGTGTGTTGATACACTTGATTTTTTGACGATATCCGTCCGACCATAAAGGCGCAAGGAACTCGAAACACCATTAAAACCGCAAACAAAATCAGGTGAACACAGACAATGACACAAATGAAGACCTCGCAACCACCGCTGTGAAACATTTTTATCGTTTTGGCAACTCATACATTTTACCTCTTTGTTAAGACACCAGCTACAGTTGACTTAATAATAGAAAATTTTACCTTATTTTTCATGTGAAAAAACATTTAATATCTCAGTCTACAGTTATTAACAGGTTCTTGTTCGAATGTCGCATTTTTCATGTGTAAAACATGTTTATTTTTAATTTTTTCCTCTTTGTTTGACACATTTCAGTTTTAAAGGGCTTTAACACATACCCACATTTTCATCAGTTTCTCATTTCCTCCAGCCGTGTTCAGTTTGCCCTCTTTTTTTTAATTAAAAGCCTACAATTTATAGGGAAATTGCAAATTTATCCTGCATAAACCATCAAATCGGGGATACCTGCATATTTTTCCTCGCATTATTAAACTGCACATTTGTGGGGAGGACTTTCAAAATGAAGCAAATACTTCGTTTTTTGTATCTAAATTTTTTAATCAAATTTCAGAAAAGTACACACAACGGCCAAAATTATGAGAAGGCAAGCGTTTGATACAGTACTGATTAGTTCACTATCCCAATGTATATTATACTATACTAGATTCTGAGTCATTTAAATTTCAAAATGCGGTTGCGGGTTATCTAAAACAGCACGAGTATTAACTGTGTGCCAGTTTCTATTGGGACGTGTTTTACTACACTGTTTTGCGCTTGCAGGCAACACTTTCACCACCAATGTGTTTACTGGAACGAGGTGGAATGTTGGTGTCCTTTGCCGCTGGCAGCCAGTGTTGGTGATGAGGCCGGTGGGATTTGGTGTTTGCAGGCGAGCTGCACGGAGGTGCGTGTGCTGTCGATGGTGCAGCACCCTCTGGTCGTGCGCTACCTGGACAGCGTGGTGCAGGACGAAGCCCTGCACATAGTCATGGAGTACCTGCCGGGGGGCACGCTGCGAGACTTCCTGCGAGCGCGCGACGGCCGCCTGCTGCCGCAGCAGGTACCACACTCGGCACCTACACCTGTGCTCTGCAATATATATATACTAAGATGGAAGATCAGGTACCGTCTTAGTATACAGGGTGTCCCAGCTATCTTGTCCACCTAAATATCTCTGGAACAATGACAGCTATTGGAAAACGACTTTCACCGGTATCAATGTAGGGCTGGGGCCCATGAATGTACATATTTGGAAACATTCTAAAACGAAAGCATATGTGTTTTTTAACAAAAACTTTCGTTTTTTTAAATGGTCCTCCTATATTTTTTCTTCAGCAATCCATAGCATGACAAAGCACATACACAATGGCGTTGATTGCATCGCAATATTCCCATTACATTCCGAGATATTAAGACGCGAAGTTGACGCTTAAAACCCCCGACATGCGCTGCTAGCGCACGTCCTGAGGCTCAGGCGTGAACCGCATGCTACCCGTAATCGCGATGTCATTGACATGTGTATTCACACCTCCGTACTTATCAAGAGGTCCGAAACGAATAATACGGTCTGCTGCCATCAACTCTCATAAGCACATAATGGTTTCCCTCTTGCACGTTTTACGTATCTACGTACACAATATGAACCATTACCGATCGGTGTACACCCGTCAGGTTGTCTTATTTATCCTGCACACCCAAAATAATGTTTATCTAATGCGTTATATGACCCATTGTGCCTGTCGCGCAGGCCTGGCTCTACCTAGTCAAGTGTCCGACATAGTTCCCACTACTGCTACAGTTACCACCTCGCCTTGTTTATGATTTGCGACCCATGCAAACTCCTGTACTCCACCACCCTCCGAGCATCCCATTTGTTGTTGCTTTGGCGTGCAGTACACCGCTTGCCAGTGTAGTCGTGCATCGGAGTAATCTAGTGACGGCACGGAGGTAGTACACATTGTGAATAAACGTTGTGATGTGGAACTTACACTGTACAGTATAATGTACACACATGAAGGTATGGTAGAAATGCTGCTGATCTATGGAGAATGTACGTTGACGGGAAATACGTTATGAGATTGCTTGTTTGTTGATAGTACTGTTAGCGAACATTATGATTATTAAGTTAATATATATGTTTTCTACCCTACCCTACTCTACTCTACATACCTGTACTGTACCCCGTTGTAGGTGGACGAAATGCTGTTCAGGAAGAACGACTGTACAGAAGGCGATTCCCTGACAAACCATCGCCTTTGCGCCGGATGTTTGGCCGTCTCACATCTCGTCTACGTGAAACGGGAAGCTTAAATCCAAGACCTCGACATCGTCCTAGAACAAATCAAGTGCACAGCGTATTCTTAAACGTCATAAATTTCATCCTTGCCATGTTCATTTACACCAGGATCTTCATGGAAATGACTTCCGCAATAGGGTAACATTTTGTCGTCGGGCTCAGCAAAAACTTCTGACTAATCAAAATTCTTTTGGAGATGTTCTCTTTACCGACGAGGCATCATTCTCCAACAAAGGAATTGTCAATATGAGGAATATGCCTTATTGGTCCGCAGTGACGCTATGTATGCAAGCCAATGGGCATCACTTTGAGCATGAGATGTGAGGAGAGAAGAGGAGATTAGTGTTTAACGTCCCGTCGACAACGAGGTCATTAGAGACGGAGCGCAAGCTCGGGTGAGAGAAGGATGGGGAAGGGAATCGGCCGTGCCCTTTCAAAGGAACCATCCCGGCATTTGCCTGAAGCGATTTAGGGAAATCACGGAAAACCTAAATCAGGATGGCCGGAGACGGGATTGAACCGTCGTCCTCCCGAATGCGAGTCCAGTGTGCTAACCACTGCGCCACCTCGCTCGGTCCAGCATGAGATGTGAACGCTATGTGTAGTATGTAGTGCTGGTATCACAGTGGAAGTTTCTACAAAGGGCCATTTTACATTTGTTTGCAACAATTGTCATTTAACGCATTAGATAAACATAACATTGTAAATTTTGTGATAATAAAACTAATTGGTTAAACATGTTTACATTCATCTTCTATGTCCTACCTGAACTTCCCAAATCAAAACATTTTTACCTAAATAACGGTAAAACTTGTAGTCCACTTGCTCGTTTCACTAAAAGCATCAACATGAATTTTACTATTACGAGTGAATGATTAACTGTCACTTGCGCTAGATCTACAGAAAAGTTAAGTTTTAATGTTGAACGGCGTAACCTTTTTAGTAACGGATTAACGATAAGCGAAGTTAACTTTGTGACTAACGTTGCGGTACACAGATATGTTACAGAACCGCATCACCCCTAGCCTATGGGATAAATACCTGCTGGAATGTACGGCGTTAATGTAGGATGGCAGCAGACCGTATTATTCGTTTCGGACCTCTTCATAAGTATGGAAGTGTGATTACGCATGTCAATCACATCGCGGTTACAGGCAGCATGGGGTTCACGCCTGATCCTCAGGGCGTGCGCTAGCAGCGCATGTCGGGTGTTTCAAGTGTCAACTTCGTGTCTTAATATCTCTGGATGTAATGGGAATATTGCGATGCAATCAACGCCATTGCGTATGTGCTTTGTCATACTATGGATTGCTGAAGAAAAATATAGGAGATCCATTTAAAAACCACATAAGTTTGTGTTAAAAAACACACATGCTTTCGTTTTAGAATGTTTCCAAATATGTACATTCATGGGCCCCAGCCCTATATTGATACCAGTGAAAGTCGTTTTCCAATAGCTGTCATTGTTCCAGAGATTTTGGGTGGACAAGATAGCTGGGACACTCTGTGTATATATAGTTAAGGCTCTCCGGCCAATTGACCATCTTCTTCTGTGCCGCGTAGTCGTAGCGCCGCAAGCCGTGTTTATAATAATTCGTGGATTGTGACCTGTGATATTCTCAGTGCTTCTTCACTAGCATCGTACACAAGCTTCTTAATTTACTCATAGCGGTCCCCACCGCTCACAAAGTGCAGTTATGGCTCCCAGTGTACCTCGTTAGAATACCCTGGGTTTTGCATTTGAGAAATCTTCCAGGAATGTGCAACCCAGTTCTCTAGAAACCCATGACTGGATAGTAGATATTATTTGCATCACATCCGATCAGGTCCACACAGCGTATTATGGCATGGCGGAATACTGTTTCTTTGTGAAGTTTTTAGACCACAGACACCTGGAGAAAATTTTGGTGAATACTGGTGGGAAAGCAGAGTTCCGTCATCGTGATCAGTCGGTGAGTACAGTTTCAATAACTAACGCTGACATTGAGTATAAAAAAGTGCTAGTGTTCAATTTGCCACCTGAGGTTGAGAATTGTTTTCTTAGAGATGTCCTCGCCAAATACGGTGACATCCGACTGATTAGAAACGAAAAATGGTCGAGCCGTCACAAACTCCAATGTTATAGTGGGGTTCGCTCAGTTGACATGGCCGTTAAAGGCAATATCCCATCCTATATAATGGTTTGTGGTTACAAGGCTCATGTCATTTACGAGGGGCAAGTAGGCACTTGTTTTATCTGTAACACGAGTGGCCATTTACGAGAGGATTGCCCACGGCGAGCTGTCGTACTTCGAAACAATCTGCAACAACGACAGAGATTAACATTGGCTGAGGTCGTAACACAAAATCAGACGCCTTCTGTGACTGACTCCCAACCGAGTGCATCTGTGTCAGAGGACAACGATCTCGGTAACAGCACCTTCCCACCCTTGCCTCAAAAACTCGTGGCCAGTCACTCCTTAGCCACCGGTGTTGCATTATCTGTCGGTAACAAACGACGACGTACTATAAGCGACGGTAATGGTTCCGGCGACCAGGTAGTAAAAAATCAAACCGATGACGCGGAGCCACGGGCCTCCACACAGGACACGCATGTGTCGGATGGCTCAGTTACAACCCGCCAAATTCCCATTCAACCGCCCGACGCAGAAACTACCAATACGAGTGCAGCCGAGTGTTTACAGCAATCCGTTCCGATGCCGCTTGCCGACTCGCCGCAGGTGGCCAACACACAAGAGGCGGCAGTCAGTCAACTGCAACTCGTAAACACGGCGGATGAAGCACGCGGTGTAGAGCATAACATAAACGGCCGCCACTTCGAAACTGCTTCCAAACAACACGAGGATCCGGACAGCTGTATACAAACAGCCAGTGCGGCTCCAAACAAACACAGTGAGCCCACTGAAGCCGCGTCTTCGGACTTGCCGTCACCCGTTCCGAAGCAAGGACTTTCACATACTGCTTATAGCCATGACACGCCGACTCCGCCGTCTTCAATGACACTTCGGACGACTTTGCGACGGCAAAATAAAGTCAAACCAAAGGACTCCGCGGCTGAAAGTAACTCAAAAAGTAAAATCAGCGCAAAAACTGGTACAAAACCTGCGGATGTAGGTTCGAAGTCCGACGGTGAGATGGACTAGGCTTCCTACGCTTCCCATCACCCACAGGTCTCGCACGATCATGAGTCAAGTTTATAAGTTTTTGTCCCTGAACATTAATAGAGTTAGGACAGATTTAAAATTAGCAATGCTACGGCAGTTTATCTAAGAGTCCGAAGCAGATATAGTTCTGTTACAGGAAGTGTCTATCTTAAGTTTTCATGTATCAGGATTTGCAACAATCGTAAACACCGTGGCGGACGGGGGTACAGGTGCGGCCATTCACAAGACGGAATCCCAGTGAGCAATATCGAAATGTTGGACTCCGGTAGAGGCATAGCTTGCCAAATTTTTGACGCCACCCTCGCTAATATCTATGCTCCATCTGGAACGACCTTAAAATCAGAAAGAGCTAACTTCTTTAAACAAGACATCATATACTTGCTACGCCGCAACCCAACCCAGTTGATAATTAGTGGTGATTTCAACTGTGTGATCCACAGGAAAGACCAATCGCCGAACTTTAATTACTGTAGGGAACTACATGACCTGGTGCGTCATCTGCAGCTGAAGCATGCGTGGTAACTAAAATTTCCTACCCTGGTAAAGTACACGTACCTGACCACCGCCGCACGTAGCCGTCTAGACCGCTTGTACATTTCTGAGAACATTAGCCAACATGTTCTGGACGCCGATGTCATTCCAGCTAGCTTCTCCGACCACTGCGCCCTCTGTGTCACGATAAATCTGGCCAAACAGCATACTAAATGGCAAAGGATTCCGTGGAGCTTAAATGTTTCTATTCTCGCCGATGCCTTGCTACAAGATGTCATCTCCACGACATGGGCGGATTGTCTCAAGCAATGCTGCACATATCCGAGCAAGATAGCCTGGTTGAATGCTGTGGTCAAACGGAAAATGCGATTATCCTTAAGAAACTACAGTAGGCAAGATGTCAAACGCACGATTGATTTTTACCAAACAGTTCTGCGAGAGTTGTATGCCACTACGACACCAACCAACACACAGCTGACGACCATCAAACAAATAAAGGCGAAGCTTATAGGCATAAATCGAACGCAGCTTGAAGGACTGCAGATCAGATCTAAAGCAAAATCGCTTCAAGAGGACGAACTTGCATCGCTGTATCACCTCATAAAACATCGTGCCCATCGCAAGCGAGCTTTTATCGGGGAGCTGGACACAGATGATGGACTCCGTTTGACCCGACAGAGTGATATTCGTACTGCAGTTTACCGGTACTTCACGGATCTGTACTCGCAATGCGATACAGATGGTGATGACGGCGGCGATATCGTGAGTGCTCTGCCCACCGTAGTCACGCCTTCGGACAACTCGGCGGTCGTACACGATTTTGCTCCAGACGAAGTCCTTGAACTGATTTCTGGCTCGCCATCGAATAAATCCCCTGGCCCTGATGGTTTGCCACGGGAATTTTATGTGCACTTCTGGCCCATAATCGGAGACGCATTTACAGATGATCTCAATGAAGTGATGCGAGGGAGTGACGTGCCGGCCGAAATGAAGGAAGGCCGTATTGTATTGGTACCAAAAAGCAAACACCGAAAAACCTTAGATAACTTCCGACCTATTACTTTACTCAATTTTGATTACAAAACCTTCGCCAGAGCACTCAACAGCAGATTGTCTCCGTTAATGACGCAAGTGATTCACAACCATCAATCATGCATCCCTGGTCGCACTATTATGACGCCCCTTTCGGAATATAGAGATGTAATAGCCATAGCGTCAGTCACTAACGTGAATCTCGCGTTGCTGTTTATCGACTTTTGCAAGGCTTTTGATCGCGTCCGCCACGAGTACCTCCTACAGCTACTGCAGCGTTGTGGCTTCGATCAACGGGTTATAAATGTCGTGCAACATTTCGTCACGGGCATTACAACCAGAATCAGCGTAAATGGACAGCTTACTCAACCCATCGACGTCCAAAGAGGAGTGCCGCAGGGAAGCTCTCTCTCCATGACGTTGTTTTATCGCTCGAGCCGCTCTTACGCTCTATTCATGACAAACTTGCAGGCCTTTCGATCGCCGGGACGTCCTTCGTGGTTCGTGCTTACGCCGACGACGTCGGAGTGTTATTGCGCAACGACGGAGACGTATCAACCCTCAAGACCGCGGTAGACGAGTACTGTCGTGCTTCCGGTGCTAAAATCAACGCCGGTAAATGCACCTTTGTCAACATTCGAGGATTCGACCCAGTTAATATACGTTGGACGAAGCGTGTCGAAACCCACACCACTCTGGGGATGATTATTGACAAATGCCCGCTAAAAATGAATGCAAAAAAATTGGAAGCAGGTCACCAATAAAATGCAAGGTGCTATCTATGAAAACAATTGGCGATCCGTTAACATTCTCCAACGCATACGACTCCTCAACAGTCGTATATTCGGTAAAGCGTACCATATGGCCCAACTATTTCCAGTTCCCAAGATGCAGGCCAAACACGTGATGAAACACTCTAATAGATTTATCTGGCAAGGGCATCTGTCCAAAGTGAAATATACCACGCTGACGTCTTCCAGACAGGCCGGCGGACTAAACATGCCTGACATTAACCGAAAGTGTACTGCGTTATATATTAAACGAATCACCCATTTGTTGGACAAGGAACCTCTCAGCGTAACCAGTTGGCTCTTCCGAACCTTACAACCCACCGATATGCATCTACTCATTGATGTAGGTAAAATACATTACAAATTACGACATGTCAAGCAGTTTTTTTCTTGAAGTAAGCTATATTGATGGACATTATTTCACGCAGGATTTACCGACGACGCACCTGTTATTAAAAAATGGTCACTCCAATAGTCCTGAATCCCATTGAAATTAAATACTAGAGTGTACATTGAAAGGTAGTTTGGGACAACATAAGTTTAACTGTCCACACTGCTGAAGTGGCGTCCACATGGTATAAAGTGGTAAACGATGTTATACCCACTAATGAAAGCTTGCATAGAATCGGTTTAAGTGACAGTGATAAATGCGTCCGCTATGGTCTGGTTGACACCTTACGCCATCGCTTCACTTGTGGCGGCCATCTCATTAACTGGAAATGGGTGCAGCAGAGGCTGGGCCTGGTTACCCGCAGCAGCCCAGCCAGCCACTGCACCGACACCCTGCTCTGGCCGGACACGAAACATTTTCCCGGTCCCAAGAACAACACCGTGATGTGGACGTTAGGACAGTTTGTGACATATATCATCATCCACAATAGTGAAGATAATCTCATTAATTTCGAGGCTTACATGAGAACGGCACGCTGGAAAATGAAACGTTACCCAAATTTCAGGAAGATGTTTGCTAACATGTTAGACATAATTTTTGAAAAACAAGGCGTAGGGTAATTCTTGAGGCCGGCAAGGACACAAATCACATGTAAGACTATGTAGCGAACAAAATACACAACGAATAAGAGGTTATACCAGTTCCTAGGACTACTCCCGACTTCTCAATGGTGTTATTAACTTCATTATGACGTTTTCATTAGTTTATGTTCCTTTTGTGTGCTCCAAATGACTTTGAGTTTTGAACGGTTATGAATCAAATGACAGAACTGTCATTCCAGTTAAGACAATTATATAAATGTTTGCGTTTCGGTTCTATGTCCCTGTCTGGACTGAAGAGGCTATTGTCAGTTTACTATTTATGTTCTATTTTGTAAGCTTACAAATGGCACTATTTGAAATGTATTCTTTAGTCTATTGTAGGATACAATTCGTGTTGAATCAATTCCAGCACTTCAATATTTTGTTTTTGTGCTTATGTACATACATGGTTGTTTTAATAAAGGGAAAAAAGGTAAAAAAAAGATGGATAGAGCGTCTGCCGTGTAAGCAGGAGATCCCGGGTTTGAGTCCCGGTCGGGGCACACATTTTCATCTGTCCCCGTTGACGTATGTCAACGCCTGTAAGCAGCTAAGGGTGTTCATTTCATTGTAATTTCATTGTGCTCTGCAAATCACTGTAAACTGCGTGGCAGGGGAACTTCATACTGTATTGCTTATTAGGGCTTCTTCCTGTTCCACGTGTGCGAAGGGTGTCTTATAAGCAATGCAACACCTTTTTTCTGAAAGCAAGTTGGTTTTATTCAGGATTCCTGTACACCGCATTATTACCAACCTTTTTGGATACAAAACTCTGTTTTTTACTATAATCTCTCTTAAATGCGATGGCCTTACGCCATCTTATTGGGAGGAGCTGTATGCCTGCACGGTACCACTCTACCGGCCGACATGGGAGCCGACGCCTTGCTACGTCGGTAACCAACCCATCATCCACGTACTACTTCCTGTGGACTGCATCCTTCTTTGGGCCGGCCAGATGGAAGTCGAAAGTGTGAGATCTGGGCTGTAGGATGGGTGAGAAAGACCAGTCCACTGAAGATTTGTGAGCTGCTCGTAGGTGCACAAACTCGTCAGGCCTTGCAGTATCATGAAGAAGGAAAAGTTCGTTTGCATTTTTGTAGCGATTAACACATTGAAAGTGTTTTCATCAGTTTCCTGGTGGCGGCGTAAACACTTGAGAGTTGATCTTTGCACCGTGAGAGAGGATGTCAAACGGAAGAACTCCTTGAGAGTCCCACAAGACCATCGCCATGACTTTACAGGCCGATGGTGTAGCTTTGAACTTTTTGCTTGGAGGAGAGATGGTGTGGCGTCACTCCCTGGATTGTCATTGTTTCCAGTTCGAAGTGATGAACCTGTGGTTGGCAAAAAATTGTCACAAGCAATTGTGCAGAGATGGTCCTGCGTTTTTTTTTTCTGGGTGGCAAGAAACCCAGTGGGCACACGTCTATCAGTACCCTAACTGATGGACAAGTGTGTCGGTACCATAGTGCGCGCAGAATATTGTGGGTAGTAGATACACAGGCGGTAGTCCATGTGTGGGGAAAGGGGCGGTGGGGGCTGCGGCCAAGTACTGTAGGGAAAATTCTGAGTGCTGGCGGGGTAGTGCCGTTGTAAACTGCAGCCTACACCCACATTTTATGTAAATAGTAAGTGGGGCTCTTTGTGCCCACATTTGTGTGTTGACCATTCAGAGTGATATGTCACCTCATCTTTACTTATTACCTATATAAGAATAATTTCGCCGAAACGGCGATTTATTTTTGCCTGGTTTGCTAACCATTTGTGACTTTCACAGAAGTGTCACACGTGGAGAATTTCGAGTAAAACTTAAACATTTCTCGTTGCCGTTTTAAAATTTTCTTCTTTCGCTAAAACTCAGCATAGTTTACAGTGCCTCGCCTGCTACACAAACGCAACTGCAGAGAATTCTGATACAGTGGTTTAAGTTTATTAAGTGAGGAACTGAGGAAAAGTTAGGTCAGCATCTTATGAAAAAGGGCATTTTTGGTACAAAACAAATGTTTAATGAATCCACTGATGTTACAAAACCCATAGAATTTCTCATTTCAGTAGGCCCTTAAAAATTGCTTTCCTTCTTCGGAAAGTCTGTAGTTGGTGGAATACATGATAGATAATGAAGTTTTGCATAATAACCATGTGGCAGAATACTCTCCTCTTTGTGTGCTATCAGTTGCCAGATTCTCATTTTGAAATCTCAAACCGTTTATGAAGTATGAGGATATTTCACTCTGACTTTATAGTTGGCGCAGTGCGCTCGCAAATGAGTGCGCTATGTAAGATCAATTTTCTCGAGATTGGAGACAGACAGAAACCTTCACCCAAGTCTAAAGAAAAATTGAATATTTTAGCTAAATTTTGTACGCAGTAACATATTATGTAATATGCACCAACCGCAAAATCATAGCGACCCTTATTTTTCATTGCAAACTTTTTTGAATTTCGCGCTGTGTCTTACTTTCACGCAAATATCACAATAACTATGACCATTAACGAAATGATGGGCACATCATAATGGACCTGACATATAAAGCTACAAAAGCAAAAATGAACTTTTTTTCCATATAACTTCTGTAAAATCGTTTGAGAAAGATTGCAGCATGTGAGCAAACGCTTGTCGCTCTCCCCTACTGAACAAACGAATGAACTCGTCCAGCACTTCAGACGAAAACTGGTCACTGTGGATAGGTCACCGTATCCTACGTGACCTATACCAACAGACACATCCATTTGTGCAGTGAGGTATCTGTGACTGTCGATCATTTTGAATGGGAGTGTCAGCACATTCCAACAGTGCAAGAGTTCCAGCTGTGTGCAGTCAGCCGGCACACAGATCAGACTGGTCTATGTGACCTTGTTCCGATATTGACAGACACCTCGTCCAATGACTCACTTTGATTTTGTTTACTGCCAGGGCTCTGTAAACATTCTGCAAGCGCTTATAAATATGTGCGATCCTCTGATTTTCCACCAAAAGGAATTCGATGAAACCTCTTGCTTGGAACGCATCTCTATTATAGACACTATTTTGAAGGCTACACGTAGCGCCACCACCTATGATGCAAAACTATAGCGACTGAAGTGGGAACGTTCCTCAACATCCCACAACAAATTTCGGATTCTTTTCAACCTCAATTGGGCGAGAAAAAGTGTTGCACTGCATATTGAACGCCACCGTATGTGCCTACATTCTTCACTTAAAAGCTGGTCCTCGAAACTTTGCAAGTAGGCTTTCACTGGACAGTTTACGTCTATCTAAATGTCTCTGCCAGTTAAGTTTCTTCAGCGTCTCTGACTCTCTCCCATGGCTCAAACAAACTAGTGAAAATTCTTGCTGTCCTTCTCTGTATTGTTCAGTACCCCATTTTAGTCTTACTTGGTGCAGGCCCCACACTCATGGGCTGTGAGAGTTTCTGTAAGCAATCTCTTTTGTAGGCTGATTGCATTTCTCAAATATCTAGCTAATGAAACGAACTCTGTTATCTACTTTACCCACAAATGAGACTATGTGATAGTTCTATTTCATAACCCTACAAATTGTTGCAGTAAGGTATTTATATGAGAAGATAGATTCCAATTGGACCCATTGTTATTGCAGTCACAGCTTCTGTCTGCACCTTCTGTCCACTCAGAACTTCATCCATCTTCCAGTTGACCTTCAGCTCAAGGTACCCCCATTTCACTCTTCCTTCAACTTTCATCAGATCAGGCACTTGAAGATTGTCCCTTACCTCTACATCATTACTCCATGTTCCATCAAGGAAATTTATTTATTTATTGTTCCGTGGGACCACATTAAGGAGAAGTCTCCATAGTCATGGAACGAGTCAATACATGAAATTATAACATGATTGTAGAAACACATAAAATGAAATATAAGAAACATATTCAGGCGACAAGTCGTAAGTTTAAATAAAGAAAATCAACAATGTAACACTGGAATTTGCTTAATCTTTTAGCTCTTGCAGGACCTCCTCGACAGAGTAGAAGGAGTGAGCTATGAGGAAACTATTCAGTTTGGGCTACTGCTAAGATTTTAGAGTTCTTGTGGTAGCTTCTTGAAAATGGATGCAGCAGAATAGTGCACTCCTTTCTGCACAAGAGTCAAGGAAGTGCATTCCACATGCAGATTTGATTTCTGCCTCGTATTAACTGAGTGAAAGCTGCTAACTCTTGGGAATAAGCTAGTATTGCTGAAAACAAACGACATTAAAGAAAATATATACTGTGAGGGCAATGTCAAAATTCCCAGACTATTGATTAGGGGTCGACAAGAGGCTTTCGAACTTACACCACACATAGCTCGAACAGCCCATTTTTGAGCCAAAAATACCCTTTTTGAATCAGAAGAATTACCCCAAAAAATAATACCATATGACATAAGCGTATGAAAATATGCGAAGTAGACTACTTTTCGTGTTGAAGTGTCACTTATTTCAGATACTGTTCTAATGGTAAATAAAGCGGCATTTAGTTTCTGAACAAGATCCTGAACATGCTCTTTCCACAAGAGCTTACTATCTATCCGAACGCCTAGGAACTTGAACTGTTCCGTTTCACTTATAATATGCCCATTCTGTCTGAACAAAATATCGGTTCTTGTTGAATTGTGAGTTAGAAACTGTAAAAACTGAGTCTTACTGTGATTCAGCATCAAATTATTTTCCACAAGCCACAAACTTATTTAATGAACCACACTATTTGATAATGTTTCAATATTACACACAAGATCCTTCACTACCAAGCTGGTCTTATCAGCAAACAGAAATATTTTTGAATCACCTGTAATACTAGAAGGCATATCATTTATATAAATAAGAAACAGCAGTGGCCCCAGCACTGACCCTTGGGGAACGCCCCACTTAACAGTGCCCTATTGGGACTGAACATCACTACCACTCTCAATATTGCGGAGAATTACCTTCTGCTTTCTGTTCTTAAAGTAAGAGGCGAACCAATTGTAAGCTGCTCCCCTTACACCATAATGGTCCAAGTTTTGCAGTAATATTTTGTGGTCAACACAGTCAAAAGCCTTCGTTAAATCAAAGAAAACACCCAACGTTCGCAACGTTTTATTTAATCCGTCCAAAACCTCACAGAGAAAAGAGACTATAGCATTTTCAGTTGTTAAGACATTTCTAAAACCAAACTGTACCTTTTACAGCAAATTATGTGAATTTAAATGCTCCAGTAACCTTGTATATACAACCTTCTCGGTAACTTTAGCAAACACCGTTGGCATAGAAATAGGTCTATAATTGTCAACATTATCCCTGTCTCCCTTTTTATAATGTGGCTTCACTACCGAATACTTTAATCGGTCAGGCCACCGACCAGTCCTAAAGAAAAAGTTACAGATATGGCTAAGCACTGGGCTAACATACAGGGTGTTTCAAAAATGACCGGTATATTTGAAACGGCAATACAAACTAAACGAGCAGCGATAGAAATACACCGTTTGTTGCAATATGCTTGGGAAAACAGTACATTTCCAGGCAGACAAACTTTCGAAATTACAGTAGTTACAATTGTCAACAACAGATGGCGCTGCGGTCTGGGAAACTCTATAGTACGATATTTTCCACATATCCACCATGCGTAGCAATAACATGGCGTAGTCTCTGAATGAAATTTCCCGAAACCTTTGACAACGTGTCTGGCAGAATGGCTTCACATGCAGATGAGATGTACTGCTTCAGCTGTTCAATTGTTTCTGGATTCTGGCGGTACACCTGGTCTTTCAAGTGTCCCCACAGAAAGAAGTCACAAGGGTTCATGTCTGGCGAATAGGGAGGCCAATCCACAGCACCTCCTGTATGTTTCGGATAGCCCAAAGCAATCACACGATCATCGAAATATTCATTCAGGAAATTAAAGACGTCGGCCGTGCGATGTGGCTGGGCACCATCTTGCATAAACCACGAGGTGTTCGCAGTGTCGTCTAAGGCAGTTTGCACCGCCACAAATTCACGAAGAATGTCGAGATAGCGTGATGCAGTAATCGTTTCGGATCTGAAAAATGGGCCAATGATTCCTTTGGAAGAAATGGGGCCCAGACCAGTACTTTTTGAGGATGTAGGGACGATGGGACTGCAACATGGGGCTTTTCGGTTCCCCATATGCGCCAGTTCTGTTTATTGACGAAGCCGTCCAGGTAAAAATAAGCTTCGTCAGTAAACCAAATGCTGCCCACATGCATATTGCTGTCATCAATCCTGTGCACTATATCGTTAGCGAATGTCTCTCTTGCAGCAATGGTAGCGGCGCTGAGGGGTTGCCGTGTTTGAATTCAGTATGGATAGAGGTGTAAACTCTGGCGCATGAGACGATACGTGGATGTTGGCATCATTTGGACCGCAGCTGCAACACGGCAAATGGAAACCCGAGGCCGCTGTTGGATCACCTGCTGCACTAGCTGTGCATTGCCCCCTGTGGTTGCCATACACGGTCACCCTACCTTTCCAGCACGTTCATCCATCACGTTCCCAGTCCGTTGAAATTTTTCAAACAGATCCTTTATTGTATTGCTTCTCGGTCCTTCAGTTACTTTAAACCTCCGTTGAAAACTTTGTCTTGTTGCAACAACACTGTGTTCTAGGCGGTGGAAGTCCAACACCAGAAAAATCCTCTGTTCTAAGGAATAAACCATGTTGTCCACAGCACACTTGCACGTTGTGAACAGCACACGCTTACAGCAGAAAGATGATGTACAGAATGGCGCACACACAGACTGCATTGTCTTCTATATCTTTCACATCACTTGCAGCGCCATCAGTTGTTGAAAATTGTAACTACTGTAATTTCGAAAGTTTGTCCGCCTGAAAATGTACTGTTGTCCCAAGCATATTGCAACAAACGGTGTATTTCTATCGCTGCTCGTTTAGTTTTTATTGCCGTTTCAAATATACCGGTCATTTTTGAAACACCCTGTACGTGGAACAATACTTCAGTATTCTGCTAGACACCCCATCATATCCATGAGAGTTCTTGGTCTTTAGTGATTTAATTATTAACTCAATCTCTCTCTTGTCAGTATCATGGAGGAGCATTTCAGGTAACAGTCTCGGAACACTTTTTTCTACAAGCGCTATATGATTCCCTGTTGGGACGTGGTTTCTATTTAGTTCACCTGCTATTTTCGGAAAGTGGTTATTAAATACTGTACATATATGCGACTTATCAGTAACACGGACGTTCCCACTACGCACTGATTCTATATCCTCGACCTGTCTCTGCAGACCAGCCACTTCCTTTACGAAATTAAGAATATAATTAAATTCCTCAAAACCAAAAACACGCATGTAAATGATAATATTGCATGTAAAGTACTAAAATCATAGGCTTTAGGATTGAAGGAGACCACTCACCAAAAAGCAAAGCCATTGATTTAATAGAAACATAGAAAAGGAAGAAAAAGACGAATGTGCACGCGCGCGTACGTACATACGTACGTCTATGCCCCTACGTGGTGCCAGCTAGACTAACAGTGCTAACACTATTTTGCAGAAAGTGGACTGGTTTGGTGAGGGTAGTGCGGTATGGGATGGGTAGTGAGAGGGAGCAGAAAGAGAGACTGGCAGAGGATGGCTAATGGCTGGGAGGGAGACAGCTGGTTTGGTGGCTAGGAATGCAGGAATGAGGGGTAGCAGGTGTATGGAATAGTTGCGGTGGCCAGTGAGAAGTTGCACAAGCTGAAGGTGACATTCGGACATAAGTTGGGAGTGAATGACAGGCTGGAGGAAGGTGAAGCTGTTGGGTGGAAGGTCCAGGATCTGTGGGTTACCTGAGATAGAGGCCATGGTGATAATGGGAGCAGAGGATGTATTATAAGGATAACTCCCACCTGCATAGTTTGGTGAAGCTGTTGGATGGCATTCAGATTACTTCAGTTGTGAGGTTGCCATTGAAATTGAGCTCATTGTGTTCAGCTACATGTCGGTCCACCGGGTGGCCAAAAACATAGTTGACCACCTGGCGGCATGGTTAGTTTTTAAGGAGTGGCTTGATGCCCTTCCTGTAGCCATCCTGTTACCCCAACTGCCTGCATCTAGTGAAAGTGAGGGGAAGTTTCCTAAATGTTTGAAAGTTGTGTAACTGAAGCAGGACTTGGGTACCAGCTTAGTACTCACCTAGTGGAATGTGGGAAATCACTCTGTCTGCCAAAATGACCCTCATTATTAGTCCACCGGGAGGATTAGATTCGTGACCAGTGCACCTTCCCATCCTGGAAGAGGTGCTTTCATATGTGTGGCTATCTGGGTAGGTAGTGATCAGTTCAGCTTGTGCTATAGGCAAAATGAGTATCGGAGTGTCTTAGGGAGAAAAATTCAAGAGACCAGTGGGACTGTTGACACTGGGTTTAGCAGTAGGTGAATGAATCAGTAGCTCAGTGGACAGGATGCCAAATGAATAGACCAAATATGCAGGAATCAATCCCTAACCACTGATTTTTTGGTAATTTCTCATTTCTTTCACCTCTGGGAATGATTTCTTTCAAACCAACTTCCAGGTGGAGGGCAACTTTACTTACTAAGGCTGCCACCGTCTGCCTGTTGCTTTGGTTCTCTATTTTTGTCATACTGGAACTAAATTAGATGCCCATCAAGTGACACCAAACTACTTCATCATGAATTCTCACTGGATACCATACCCAGGATGTTTTATCTGTCCAGAGACCATGAGGACAGGGCATCTCAGTGCGACAAATGGTTGCCTCCACTTGAACACCCAAGATATCATTTGGGTTAGAGTATGCACCACATAAGTGGAAATTCAGGCATTATGAACTGAACAGGCAGATGAGTTGACAATACTACTGTGTTGTGGGACTCCCACTTGGATTGAATCTCTGAATACAGGCCATCCTTTGTCTGCCAATGAAAGCTTGTGCCCTGCAAGCAGGTCTCAAAAACAGAAGTGTTGTGGCACTTCCTTTTCTGAAACCAAGTTGCTCTTACAGCAGTAGAAAATAAGTTTGATGGCCCACTGGAAATACCTGTGGTACAGACTTCAAAGACCTTAGGCAATGTGAAAAATGGTTCTTAGGCAAGCAAAGATTGTTACTAATGTAAAGTATGATCACTACCTCATCATGCTTCTGTACAACTATAGAGGGTTTTGTGCAAATGATGCTGTTAAAGCAAGTACCAAATGCTATATGACAAAAGCTAGCATATTCTGAAGCATTCTAGCATATTTATCAACAGGGATTGGCCACCAGTGTTTTCTATGTTTAGCATTTGAAGTTAAACTTTTACTTAGTCTGTTGTGATTTTACATACTCCTTTGCCTCAATGTGGGAAGCCAGGAATGATTGGTTTCTGTCACTCGTTGTGGCTGTTGTTAACCAGTCAACCATAAGAGTTACATTTACAGTGAATATATAACATATCATTTCCTCAGTTACCACTTCACCACTCAAAATAAGTTGTTAAATATGCACTGTACAAATCTTTCTCCCTGCAGTCAGCATCCAGAGTGTGACTAAGCTGCATACATATCCAATTTCTATTTCCATCCTCAGTTGTTTTGATTTAGCAATTGCGTGGTTCTTGTATTCCACTCAAGATGAGCAAGAGACAAGAGATGAGATGGGTGTTGGCAGAACCTGTGATAGTAGCACAGAAGACTAGCCCAGTGCCACTGCTTAAACTGCTACTGAATCACAGTTAGTGACACAACCATGTTGCATCTTTATTAACTGCTTCTCAAACATCTGCTCATATCTTTGGATGTAAAAGTTGGTTGCAGTATATATACCATTCCACATAATTCATATAGATCTAAGTGCCTGGATGACAACCAAAAATGTCAGATCACAGGGGCATGGCCAGAGGACAGTGTATTTCACATGCTGAAGACTGTGAAATATGTTAGGTCTTTGTTAATCACATGTGACAAAGAATTTGCTTAGGAAGCAAATATAGCCTTAGAGGAGACATATAAAGCAGTGTCCTGAGGTCTCTTTAAGGGTAACAAAGGCAGAAGTATTAACTGCCACTGTGGCTAACTCAGTCATTGAAATAATTGATAGGTGTACTTCGTCAAGATTCAGAAAAGTCTGAAATACACTGCCAATCCCATTGGTTGTAGACCTGACCATAAGGTGGAAAACAGTTTTCTGTACCCAAATGTGTACCCACTTTTAAGGTCTTTTACTACACACACGTCCACAATCTCCTTGTGGAGGAACTACCAAAACTGTCTTGTGAGGGGATCCTGTTGCCACTTCACATACAGGTTATGATTATGCAGGATATTTCAATTATAGTCGCACTTAGTAGTTTCTGAGCTGGATCTTGTGGCTGAAGTGGCAATCTGCTTTCAAATGCTTTGTAGTGGAGAGTGGATCCTGTTCATAGATTGCACGAGTACACTAAATTCTTGCAGAACACCAGCTGTTTCATTGCCTGTGGAGGGGGGCAGGGTGAAAGGGGGGGGGGCAAATGCCTTGACTTGTCTTTTCAATAATGCCAATGTATGCTTAAGTGGTTTCTAAGCTTGATGTACTGATGCCTGGATGTTTCAAGCAGCCTACCTGCAAAGTGGCCCAATGACCTCACCTCTGGAGCACTAATTCCTATTCAATCCTAGCTGTGGCCAGTCACTGCTGGCTGGCAGAGATCTGGCACAAATATCAACAGGTCTCATCTCTTGGGTTAAATTAGAGAGGATTGGATTAGATTAGATTAGATTCGGTTTTTGATCCATAGTTGCAAAAATGAGGAGATTCTGATATGTGTGGAAAACATGAGAAAGCTAAACATAAAAAGTAAAACATTTGAGTATGATACTCAGTTCCCTGATCATTTGTCAGAAGTGTGTCAGGATATGTGAATACAATACAGTAAACTGGAACTGGTAGTACTTACAGAATTAATACACTGTCAGAATGAAAGAATAGTTATGCACTTTTAATAAATTTGTCATATGCAAAATACCTAATCTTGACTGTTGTGACAGTATCTGGTCAAGTGCTGTTAAAACTTAAATATAACAGAAATTTTACATAAGCTGGTCTTACAGTCCCTGTTAAGAGATTCATGTATAGAGTAGGAGGAGATGTCTATCAGAGTTTTTCAAACTTCAGTTCTTCCAGTCATATCTAAAATATTTGAAAAACTTGCTGTTGCCCAAATCCAAAACTTCATTGCAAAATATTCTGTTATTCTAAACAGTCAGTTTGGTTCTTAACATGGAAAAAACACTATAGATGCAGTGGACAGTTTTAGAAAATAAGTACATCATTAGACAAGAGCAATAAGATGGCAGGAATTTTCTGTGACCTCACAAAGGTGTTTGATTCTGTAAATTATGCATTTCTTCTTTACAAACTTGAAAAGTATGGTATTAGTGGCAGTGCCCTGCAACAACTTAAATTGTACTTATCACACAGAAAGCAAAGAGTTTGCATCTCCTTCAATGTCTCAAACTATTTTTCTGACTGGAAAAAAAAATATCTCGGGGTATTCCGCAAGGCTGCATATTATTCCTAGACTTGTTTCTTTTCTATGTTAATGACTTACCAGTAGATATCACCTCCCTGTCAGTTATGTTTGTAGATGATACTTCTGTTTTAGTTGAAAATCAGGATTCAGAAAAAATTCCCAAATCTGTGAGGAGTACCCTCAGTACCTTATGAACTTGGTTTCATCTAAATCCATTGAATATAAGTGTATCTAAGACCCACATGATGCAATTCAAAACCAAACAGTCAAAATGTGAGTAGATTAAGATTGTTCACAACAACCAAGAAACCGAAGTTGACTCAGTCAAATTCATAAGTGACTTTAGGTCTTAATGTAGATAGTTCTTATCCCCAATATTGATACTATGTGTTGAGCTATAAGATGGCAGTAGAGACATATTATTTGCAAAAAATTTCATTAAGGAATAAACATACCGAGAAGCAGTGGTTGGAATACCCAATTTTTTTGGACAGATTTCTGCATGATGTTCTTACAGGTTTCTACATGATGTTCTTGAATTTACACCACAAATGAGTCTTATTGCATGCTTTTGCACACTAAAAACTTTTGCTTGGTTAGACAAGTTTCCCAAAATATAATCCATATGACATAATAAAATGAAAGTGAAGTATGCAATTTTTTTGGATGTAATTCTACATTATTTATGTAATTTTGCACATTTTGTACACAACCATGGATCCTTGCTCCTTCCATCTGCAGCAATACAGAAAAGTATCCTTATCCCTAGCCACAACACAGTCCCACATACTGCTCCTGCATTGTTGTTTGACCCATGGAATCCCCCCAAATGGCCTTACCATCAAATCACCCATCTCTGGCTGCCATCTCTCCTTCCACAATGACATCCATCTGTTAAGATTCTGCCAATCCTTAGTCCTACAGAACCATATCAACCAAGCCCAAACCACCTTACAATACCTTCTCTCCATCTGTAAAATTCTCCTGCTATGCAATCCCAAATTCCTGAGAGCCGTAACACTCACTGAAACTCTTACCCTCCAGGAACTAGAGCAACAAGCACAATGCCACCTCGAAACAATCTCCACTCTTCTCACTTCCTACTCCTGCTTTGAAATACCACTGTACACTGGCTCTTCAACCACTTCCAAACTTCCCCCATGTCCCCTCATAGCTGACAAACCTTGTCTTGCAGACCTACTACATTTACCCCACCCTCTAAAACTCCCTCCCACCACCACTCAGAATCCAGAACCTAAACAGACCGGAAACACTGTCACGAACTTTTCCAACAGAGGTCTTAATCCTACTGAAATATCAGTCATTTCCAAAGGCCTCACTTTTTGCCCTACTCTCAAATTCAATCATGTAGGATGTGTTAAAGCCCACCTCTTCTTCTCCCAGTCCCTACCAATCATACTCAATGGAAAACCAATGTTGAACCCTGCCTAACTCAGTTCACTCCTCCATCCAACTGTGATCAACCCCCACTGCCCCTAATCACCCTCTGTTCACTTTCCAGAATTTCTTAACCTCAAACCTTGCCTCGCCATCACTCCCCAAATCTCTCAACATTCAAGCTAACCTTACACCCACAGAAAGAACAGCAGTCCACCATCTAAAAACTTATTTCAACCTTATTATTCTACTTGCTGACAAAGGCTCCACCGCAAGGATTACTTGGCAGAAGAACTCTACCAGATGTCAGATATTGCCACAGTGGCCCCATTCCAGAAATCCAGCAGGATCTCCAGTTTCTCCTCAAATCCTTAGGCTCATCACAGAACCTATCCCCAGAGTCCATTTCTCTGCTCACCCCTACCACTCCCCTCACTCGTACCTTCTACATGCTTCTGAAAGTCCATAAACCCAAATATCCAGGATGCCCCATTGTAAACAGTTACTGTGCCCTCACTGAAACAATTTCTGCTCCTGTAGACCAACACCTTCAGCCTATTACCCGGAACGTACCCTCCTATGTAAAATATACCAACCATTTCCTCTGCCAACTCTCCAAAGTTCCTGTCCCTTTACCACATGGTCACTATAGATCCCTCCTCTCTTTACACTAATATCTAATGCCCATGGCCATACCACTGTTGAGCACTACCTTTCCCAGTGCTCGATGGATTCCAAACCAACCACCCCCTTCCTAGTTGCTGTGACCAACTATATCCTTACCCAGATTTCTCATTTGAAGACATTACCCACAAACAAATCTGGAGTAAGGCTATGGACACCTGCATGGCACCATTCTATGCTAACCTATTCATGGGCCATCTAGAGGAATCTTTCCCAAACACCCAGAACCTTAAACCCCTCACCTGGTTCAGATTCATTGTGACATCTTTGCAATCTGGATTGAGGGCGATCACACACTATCCTCATTCCTCCAGAACCTCAACAGCTTCTCCCCCATTTGCTTCACCTGGTCCTACTCAACCCCAATGAACCACCTTCATAGATGTTGACCTCCATTCTTAGATGGCTAAGTCAGTACCGCTGTCCATATCAAACCTACTAACCCCATGCAATACCTCCACTTCCACAGGTACCACCTGTTCTATACCAAGAAGTCCTCCTTTCTATACAACCTAGCCACCTGTGGTTGTCACATCTGCAGTGACAAGCGGTCCCTCTCAAAATATATCAAGGGTCTCACTGAGGCCTTCACAGACTGTAATAATCCTCCCAACCATGTACGAAAACAAATCTCCCACGCCTTATCTTTCCAGTCTCCCACAACCCCCAAAGTCTCACTGTCCAAGCACAGAGGAGCAGTCCCCTCATAACTCAGTACCACCCACGATTGGAGCAACTGAATTACATTCTTCACCAGGGTTTTGACTACCTCTCATCATGTCCTGTCCTGCCTACTATCCTTCCCACCCCTCCCACAGTGGTATTCTGCTGTCCACCAAACCTACACAATATTTCATCCATCCCTACACAACCTCTGCCCCCAACCCCTTACCCCATGGCTCATATTCCTGTAACAGACCATGATGCAAGATCTGTCCCATACATCCTCCCACCACTATCTACTCCAGTCTGGCCACAAACATCTCATCTACCCCTAAAAGGCAGGGCTACCTGTGAAACCAGTCATGTAATCAACAAGCTAAGCTGCAACCACTGTGCTGCATTCTATGTGGGCATGACAACCAACGAGCTGTCTGTCCACATGAATGGCCACTGTCAAGCTGTGGCCAGGAAATAAGTGTACCACCCTGTTGCTGAGCACACTGCCCAACATGACCTCCTTCATTTCAGTGACTGCTTCACAGCCTGTGCCATATGGACCCTTCTCACCAACACCAGCTTTTCTGAATTACGCAGGTGGGAGCTCTCCCTGGAATATATCCTGCGCTCTCATAACCCTCCTGGTCTCAAGCTCGTTAGTCTTCTTCTCACCCATCCAGAATATTGTTACCCAACTGAATTTATTATAAAGTTGTAATCCCAGAAATTTTACACTGTCAACCTCTTCTATCTGCATGTCGTCATATGGTACATACATGCTGGAAGGAAATCTCTTACAGGTTCTGAACTGCATATAGTGGGTCTTTCCAAAGTTTAAAGACAGTGACTCAGCTTTTAGCCATTTATTAATGTCAGATAAAGTTTGATAAGCAGCCATATTGCAATGTTCATATCTTCCGCAAACAAAACAAACTTAGCATCTGTCAATGTAACAGGCGTGAGGTCATTAATGTACACAAGAAAAAGTGTGGACTCAAGATGGAACTTTGAGGAATAGTAAGTGTAATTAATTCCCAATTTGATGAAGACTAATTGTGTACTAGACAGGTATTTCATGACAACACCTTGTGTTTTCTGTTAGTTAGATAAGACTCAAACCCTTTTGCAGCACTGCCAATGGCACTGTAATGTTCTAATTTATGTAATAGAATGCTGTGATTCATATAGTCAAAAAGGCTTTTGTCAGCTAACTTAAAATGCCAGTAACCTCTGGTTTGTTATCTATTGAATTAAGTGCATATACTCACTGTACACGTAAATAGCCTTCTCTATATTAGTACCCTTAAGGAACCCAAACTGTGTCTTGGACTTACTGGCCTACCTTCCACAACACAGCTCACTTCTGCTCTCTGTTCCAGATGCTGAGGCCTCAAGCAGTTCAGTTACAGACAATAACATATCAGTGAGTTGAAGGGTATTTCATTATGGCAATTCTGTGCCAGGCAGACATCCTAATCCATGAACACCCAACCATTACCGAAATTGATCAGAGGCTCATCCAAAGCTCATAACCTTGCTTGATGGCATTTGAGAGATCTTAAAGAGAATTGAAATCACTTGACATGAAGGCCACACAAGTGCATTATTCCTCGAATCATTTTAACACAGTATGGGAGTGATGTGCTCTGATACTAAGGCTACAGGCCATTTTCAAGGTGCTGCAGACAAACAAATGGATCCACATGACCAGACAATGGGTTCCTTCACCAGTATCCTCAGGGGGCTCAGCATTTAGTTGCTCGGTACGGGCTTGTCAACCCCGGGGTCCCTGAGCTGGGGACTCGGAAGCGCCACCAATCCTCAATACCATAAGCTCTGAGCATGCTTAAACAACCACCGTAAGGCGGGGCAGTGGAATGTTGGACGGTACAGAGCCCGGGGATCATGGCTTAACTGCCTGGTTCGTGAGGATGGTATAAACCTCTAAATAAAAAAAAAAAAAAAAAAAAAAAAAAAAAAAAAAAAAAAAAAAAAAAAAAAAAAAACTCAATCTCAAGGTGTGCTGCGCGCTGAAGAGACTCGTGGCTGTAGAGGTAGAACAGTTGCTAGGAGGAGACCTCTGGGGAGCCTTAGGGGAGTATTAGGCTTATCCAGGCAAGTGGGGCTCTGTCTGGGTGGACATTCCTTCCCCTAGCTGCGCGTGGGACCACCATAAAATGAAATATGAATAGTGTGCAAGCACGAGTCTCTAAGAAAGAAAAGTTCAATGCTTTACAGTATGACCCCCCACCGCCCGATTGTTCCCTTCCCTGTCCACACCAGGAGAGGAACAGTGGTCTAAATTACCTGGTGAGACGTATTCTCCTCAATTTCTGGTTTGCATTCAAACAGATTGGAACTCATTTCTGACCACAAAGCCTCAGTTTTTTGTGGAAAATTTAGAGGACAAGTTCAGAGAAGCTGAAGGCCTATATAAAATGAGGTCTGGAGCAGTCCTCATACAGACAGCATCCCCAGCACAGTCACGGTCATTGGTTGCTTGTGACAAGCTTGGTGATGTTGCAGTCTCCATTACGCCTCATAAGAGCCTCAATATGGTTCAGGGACTTATTTTTCATCATGACCTGTTGTTGCAGTTTCATGGAAATCTGGGACGCTGCAGTGTCCACTTTGTACAATGTGTCTTCAAGGGACCAAAAGATAGAAGGGTCGCCACCAGCACCTTCATGTTGGCTTTCCATGGAGACACCGTGCCCGAGAAGGTCAAGGTGATGAAATATCGATGTGTTGTTAAGCCTTACGTCCCTCCTCCCATGCGCTGCTTTAAGTGCTGGAGGTTTGGGCATATGTCATCAAGATGTGATGCCAATCCTACCTGTTGGGATTGTGGACGGGCCTCCCACCCCAACATCCCGTGTTTTCCGCCCCTCTTTGTGTCAATGGTGGACAGAAACATTCACCTTGCTTGTCAGACTGCGCAGTTTATCAAAAAGAACGGAAGATTATGGAGTATAAGACCGTGGACAGGCTCACTTACACAGAGGCTAAACAAAAGTACGAGCGACTTCACCCTGTGCGCATTTCATTGAAGTTTGCTGCAGCAGCTTTGATGTCGCTGTCCCTGACAAGGCCCCAAGTTCAGTCGCTTTTTGTGGGCCCTCCAGTCCAGCCGTTTATTCCTGCCCCCCCCTCCAGGTAGTTGGGGAACACGCTCTTCCGTTGCTCCCCTGTTATCAACATCGGGAGTAACAACACCTCTTTCTTTGGGGACTTCAATCCCCACCTCTGCACTGTCAAGTGCCCACCTCCTCCGACTCCCCTCATGCGGAAGGGATCACTTGGTACCCTCCCTTCCATGGTTACTGCCCCTCCAGATGTCAGCCAGTGGCAGAAAAAGTCACCACCTGAGGGCCATAGGGCATCCAGGTCTTCCTCGGTCCATGAGACTGGGTCGGAAAAGCCCATCGAGCCTGATAAACCGAGGGACAAATGGGACCCTACCAAAAAGAAGAAAAAGCAAAAGGAGAAGGACATAGAGACAGAAAAGGAGTTCACCACTTCACCTGAAGATGATGTGGAGCATCTAGCGTCCCCTCAGGAGCTAGATGTTGCTCGACCCACAGCTCCTATGATCATTCTACTTCGCAATCAGTGTCGGCGAGCGCTTTTAATACATAATCTATCTCCACTCACTCCTCCCCCCCCCTCCCCCCCCCGGTTCTTTCATGTCTTCACAGTTGGATACCATTGTCCTGCAATGGAATTGCCGTGTTTTTTTCCACCACCTTGCTGAGTTGAAACAGCTTTTGTGCCACTTCCCTACCACTTGTCTGGCCCCTACAGGAAACCTGGTTTCCTGTTGGGCAGACCCCCTCCCTCTGTGGTTACTGGGGTTACTATAAGAACCATGTAGAATATGACAGGGTGTCTGGCGGTGTCTGTGTTTATGTTCTTGCCACTGTTCCTAGTGCCCCAGTGCCGCTTCACACGGCTCTCGAGGCTGTAGCTTTCAGAATCTGGGCAGGAATGGTGCTTACCATCTGTTCCCTCTACCTTCCCCCGGATGAAGTTGTCTCACTTGCTGACCTAGCTGCCTTGTTCGCCCAGCTCCCCCTGCCATTCCTCCTTTTGGGGGACTTTAATACCCACCACCCTTTATGGGGTAGGGCCAGGGTAGGAACGTTGAGGCTCTCTTGGCACAGCAGGACATTTGCCTCCTTAACACTGGTGCTCCCACATATTTTAACTTGACTCACAGCACATGCTCAGCCATTGACCTCTCTCTTAAAAGCCCAGGTCTTCTTCCATACCTCAGTTGGAGGGTCCATGACGACCTCTGTGGTAGCGATCACTTTCCTATCCTGGTTTCTCTTTTTCAATCCCAACCCTCTGACCAGCTGACACAATGATCTCTTCGAGGAGCTGATTGGGCAGCCTACACCTCGGCTACTATGGCCATTGCTCCACTTCCTGGTGATATTGATTTGGTCATGGGCGAGGTCACTATGGCTATTGTTTCTGCTGCCGAGGCAACTGTCCCCTGTTCATCAAGTACCCTAATGCATATGTCAGGCCTTAGTGGACACAAGAGATTGCAGAAGCTATCCAGGACCGCCGGCGAGCCCTGCAACGACACCGGCGTCATCCTGCCCTAGAGAATCTGGTTGCCTTTAAGAGGCTGTGGGCCCAGGCTCCACAGTTAATCCGGCAGAGCACACAGGATTTCTGGGAATGATATTATGCCACCTTAGGGTCTCGCACCTCCCTATCTCAGGTGTGGTCATGGGTTCGGCGCATTTTTGGCGTTCGCCCTCATGCGTCTGTCCCTTGCCTTTCTCTTCGGGGTACACTTTGTACTGACCCAATCGCCATTGCCGAACAGCTGGCAGAGTACTTCACTCGTATTTCCACGACAGCAGGCTACAGTGCAGAATTCCGCGGCATTAAAGAGCAGGCCGAGCGTACACAGTTGTCATTTAGTTTATGGGAGATCCAAAGTACCCTTACAGCTTGCCCCAATACTTCTCCAGGTCCAGACCGAATTCACAACCAGTTTCTTTGCCATCTCTCAGCGCACTGTCAGGGTGAATTACTCGCCCTGTTTAGCCACATCTGGATGGAGGGCATTTTCCTAACTCGTTGGCAGGACAGCTTTACCATCCTGGTGCTGAAACCTGGTGCAGATCCGCTGGTGGTTGATAGCTATTGCCCTATCAGCCTTATCAGTGTTATTTGCAAACTGCTGGAATGGATGGTGAGTCGGTGGCTCATGTGGATCCTCGAAGCTCGGGGCCTCCTCGTCCAGAAACAGGGAGGCTTCCGTCAGGGCCGCTCAGCAATCGACAATTTATTCTCGCTAGCGTCGGCTATTCGTACAGCTTTTACTCAGCAAGAACATCTAGTTGCTGTTTTTCTGATCTTCGGAAGATGTACGATACCACCTGGCGTCGTCATATCCTTGCTACGCTGCACGAATGGGGCTTACGTGGTCCACTTCAGATTTTTATACAGAATTTCCTCTCCATTCGCTCCTTTCAGGTTCAAGTTGGCACATATTTTAGCTCCGCTCATATTCAAGAGAACAGTGTCCTGCAGGGCTTGGTTCTAGTGTTCCCCTCCTTTTGGTGGCGATTAATGGTCTTGTGGCAGCGCTGGGCTCATCAGTCTGTTCCTCTCTATATGCTGATGACTTTTGTCTTTATTACAGTTCCCCAAGCATCAGTGTTGCTGAACGGCGGCTGCAGGGAGCTATCCGTAAGGCACATTTTTGGGCATCCAACCATGGTTTTTTGGTTCTCAGCCTCCAAGATCTGAGTGATGCATTTCTGTCATCATTGCACAGTCCATTTCCATCCAGAGCTCTACCTTGCCAATGAACTCCTTTGTATTGAGGAGATGCATCGCTTCCTTGGCATGCTGTTTGATGCTCAGCTCACTTGGATACCTCATCTTCGCGAGCTTAAACAGCAGTGCTGGTGGCACCTCAACACCCTTCGCTGATTCAGCCACACCGTTTGGAGGGCTGCACGAACAACCCTCCTACAGCTCTATAAGGCATTAGTCTAGTCCTGTCTCAACTATGGAAGTGTGGTGTATTACTCAGCAGCACCTTCAACCTTGCAGATCCTTGACCCAATTCTCCATTGTGGTGTCAGACTGGCGACAGGTGCCTTCCACACTAGTCTGGTGACTAGCCTTCTTGTAGAAGCTGGAATCCCTCCCCTACGATTCTGCTGACAGCAGTTGCTTGTGTCATACATCGCCTGACCACCCAAACCAGAGGCTCCTTTTTCCATCTTTTGCACTCCCCTCCACACGATGGTGGCCTAGGTCGGGTCTCCCGATCGCAGTCCACGTTCATTCCCTTCTCTCGTCACTCAAGTCATTTCCCCTTCCTCCATCCTTCCGCCCCTCTTCTTCTACCCCTCCTTGGTCCCTCCCTCACTTGCGGCTTTGCTTGGATTTGTCCTGTGACTCCCAAGTTCTCCGTTCCACCTGCCAGTCTTCAACCATTCTTGGTTCCTCTTGCTTCATTTCGCAATGCAGATGTAGTCTACACTGATGGTTCTGTGGTTGATGGACACACTGGGTTTGTTTTCATCCATGGTGACTATGTTGAGCAGCATTCCCTGCCTTGTGGGAGCAGTGTTTTCACTGTGGAGCTCATTGCTCTTTATCGTGCACTCGCTCACCTTTCCTCCTGGCCTGGGGAGTCATTAGTCATATGCAGTGAGTCCCTGAGTGGATTGCAAGCACTCGACCAGTGTTTTTCTTGGGACCCTTTGGTGTGCAGTGTTCAAGATGCTGTTTTTGCTCTCGCCGAGTGTAGTCATTAAGCGATGTTTGTGTGGACCCCGGGCCACATCAGCATTCCAGGAAACAAACATGTCGATCGGTTGGCCAAGCAGGCCACAACTTTGCCACCCCTGGAGCTTGGTCTCATGGAAAGAGACCTCCGGTCAGGCCTACATCGCAAGGTCCATGATACCTGGAGCTCTGAATGGTCTGTCTTGAACACGCCAAATAAGCTCCACATGGTCAAGTTGTCCACAGCCGTATGGAACTCATCCTCGAGGGGCACGCGTAGGGACTCAGTTGTTCTCTGCCGTCTCCGAATTGGACATAGACGGTTGACCCACAGCTATCTCCTTCGTCGTGAGAACCTGTCCAAGTGTCGCTGTGATGCAGGGCTGACAGTGGTCCATCTTCTGGTGGACTGCTCCCTTTTAGCCCCCTTGTGGCAGTCCTTTAATTTATCAGCTGCACTTCCTTTAATTCTCGGTGACTCAGTTTTACGTTTTATCCATGCAGCTGGGTTTTATCACTCGTTCCAGTGTGGGTGCTCTAGCATGATTTCTCAGACTACACCCACTCCAGCGACTTTTAATTGGAGATTTGGATACCAAAATAGTGTCTTTTATGGTAACAAGCTGTGTTGGTACATCTATCATTGCTTTCCAGCTGGAGGTTCTTTGTTTGTAGTTGAGAGGTTGACCTTTTACCTGATCCATCAACCACTGTAGTCCGTTTTATTCTCGTTTACTATTTGCTCTGCTCCTTTAAAGTGCCCTCTACTTTGTGTTACTGTGGTGGTCATTTTAGTTCTGTACCCCTTGGTGTTCCCTCCCTCTGGGTACAGAGGTTACGCTTTTACTGTATAGGCCTTTTACAAGTATGTCTGTTTGGAACTGGGGACGATGTTTAGCCCCCATCAAATCCCAAAACCAACCAACCAGCACACAGTGAGTTGAGTTGGCACAGTAGTAGGAAATTGGGCTCATATTTTGGAGGGTGGTAGGTCAAAACGTATCCAGCCACAAAGATTTTGGGGTTTTCTACAATTTCTTTAAATTTTTTTAAGTGAATTAGACAGTGTTTCCTTCAAAAGCCATGACCAATTTCCTACCCTGTTCTTATCAAATCAGAACTTGTGATGCATTTCTAATGACCTTATCATCAAAGGGATACTAAACCTTAATCTTTTTGAGTTCTTTCATCACCCTCTTGTGAGAGACAATGACAAGCATTTCATTCATTGTAAACGTCTTGCATATATTTCCACCATCTGCCTCAATATTGTCCATTGAAAAGTGATACACAAAGTATTATGTGGCTTTCAAGTTACTCATACCCTACCATTGGCTTATACCAACATGTATCAGTCCAGGGGACCTTCCTACACGTGTCCTGATCCAGTGTCAGTGTTTCTGTGCATGTGCTAACTTGTAACCTGCAACATACAGACCCCCACACTTCATAGGATTCTTTCTATTCCTGCCTTCTACACTCTATTTATTTAATGCAGCTTCCAACAGAGTACCTTAATGTTAAGTATTAATTAGCAGATCCCCAACATTCTCTAATTAAGCAACATGTACTCAATTGAATAGATAAAGGGTCTAACCCTGCCATTTATTGGAAAAGTATGGAACCTTCTTTACTCCTTCAGGTGTAATGAGACAGCAGTAATGTGAAACACTCATCTCTGGGTTTATGACTGACAACAGAAATAAAGAATTAGACCATTTAAAAAATTACCTGATCTGGACTCTACTTTAATGTGACCCAGACAAGACACATGAATCACATTTCAAGGTTCTTGCATTATTGCAAGTATTCCAGATTTATAATAAGAGTTCTCAGTACACATTTTGCTCTCAAAGGTGGTGAGAAGGTTGCCATACACATTTCTGATGTCAAAATATTGTTAAATGTCTTGTGTTAATTTAGACACTGCTTATGAATTTTATGCAACAGAAATTAAGCTCAGTAGTCAAATCTTATTCTGTTATTGTTTTGGTTAAATAAATTTCACATCCTATGAACCTGTCTGTGTGTTACATCTGATGGTTTTCAGGATGTTGTGACTTGGGCATCACAGTTGGTGCTGGCACTCTACCACATTCACTCATTGAATGTCCTGCACCGTGACATCACATCCAGCAATATACTGCTCACTGCAAATCACAGGTGCCTCAAGATTGGTGACTTTGGCATTTCGAAGATTCTTGCCAGGTAGTCTGACAAGCTTCTTCCTAACCCACAACCTTTTTTACAAATCTGAGTACTGATACCAAAAAAGTTATCAGTTTCTTCCTTGAGATTTGTAATAATAGGAAGAAACTTAATTGTAAAACCTGTAAATTTTAGCAGAAAAATCTAGTTATATATACTTTTAATTCTTTCTTTCAGTAAATTCTATGAGCAATTGAATTAAAGACAGCTGCCAGAAATTTCATCTTGATGATTATGTCAGCAAATCATGGCATGGATTATAAGACACACTGAAGGGCAAGAGAGACTTGTCCTTATCCACAATGTTTCAGCCACTGTCTGCAAATCAATAAGATTGGTAGGTACTGGATCCAAGGCAGGATGGTTTGATGGAATCTGAGGAATGAGGTTTGGTGATCTGGGGTCATTCAACCACCCTCGTGTTCCTCAAGCCATTCTAAACCAATTTGGGAATGCTTGCATTATGGACTACGTTGCTGAAGATAAAGATGGCCTATAGGATTGTGTAAGTGAACAAAGAAAATATGAGGTAACTAAATTGTTCACTGATGGGAACCAAAGACAGACTGTTTGCATAGACTGAAATGATGTCTTTAATAATCTCCAAACAAAAATAGTGCCCAAGGGATGGCCTGTAGACAAGGGGTATGCATTGCTTCATGTGTTTCACAAAGTATTAATACCTTATTACCAGCGTTTTCCAACATTGCTCATAACTCCAATGTGAACTTTTCCATTCTTGGTACACCCTGCCGAGTGTACATCCCGTTCTGGTCATCTTTGTCTATTGCAACAGACATTAAGCAGAGTTGCACCTTTATCAAGGTGACGGTATGTCTGCTCATTGACCTAGATGAATTCAGTCGTTGCTGTAACCAAGGGCAACTTTCTGAATTCTATTTCTTAAATAAGGATGAAACCAGATAAGCACTCAGTAAATCCCTGGTAGGGGTCTGGTAGAAACTGGTAGAAACTGACTTGAGGTCAAAATCAGAATTATGACAGAGTATTAAAGAAAATTAAATTGACAGAGGCTTCCAATTCAATTCAGTTTAATTTATCATCATCCATTTTATCATATACATGATAAAGGAATTGTCATAGAGGGATACATTCCACGTGGGAAAAATATGTCTGAAAACAAAGATTCTGTAACTTACCAAACGAAAGCATTGGTACATTGATAGAAACAATAACAACAACACACACACACACACACACACACACACACACACACACACACACACACACACACACACACACACAAATTTCAAGTTTTCGCAACCCAAGGTCGCTTCATCAGAAAAGAGGGAAGGAGAGGGAAATACGAAAGGATGTGGGTTTTAAGGGAGAGGGTATGGAGTCATTCCAATATGTATTCACTCGCGAGCATGCGCGCGCACCCCACCCCCTCCCACACACACATACACACACATACACACACACACACACACACACACACACACACACTTATCCATCCGTACATACACAGACACAAGCAGACATATGTAAAGGCAAAGAGTTTGGGTAGAGATGTCAGCCGAGGCGGAAGTACAGAGTCGAAGATGTTATTGAATGGCAGGTGAGGTATGAGCGGCGGCAACTTGAAATTAGTGGAGGTTGAGGCCTGGTGGGTAATGGGATGAGAGGATATATTGAAGGGCAAGTTCCCATCTTCGGTGTTCTGATAGGTTGGTGTCAGTGGGAAGTATCCAGATAACCTGGATGGTGTAACACTTTGCCAAGATGTGCTGGCCGTGCACCAAGACATGTTTAGCCACTGGGTGATCCTCATTACCAACAAACACTGTCTGCCTGTGTCGTTCATGTGAATGGACAGTTTGTTGCTGGTTGTTTCCACATAGAAGGCTTCACAGTATAGGCAGGTCAGTTGCTAAATCACTTGGGTGCTGTCACACATGGCTCTGCCTCTGATCGTGTACAACTTCGGGTTAGAGGGCTGGAGTAGGTGGTGGTGGGAGGGTGCATGGGACAGGTTTTACACTGGGGGCAGTTACATGGGTAGGAGCCAAAGGGTAGGGAAGGTGGTTTTGGGATTTCATAGGGATGAACCAAGAGGTTACGAAGGTTAGGTGGATGGTGTAAAGACACTCTTGGTGGAGTGGGGAGGATTTCGTGAAGGATGTATCTCATTTCAGGGCAGGATTTGAGGAAGTCGAATCCCTGCTGGAGAGCCACATTCAGAGTCTGATCCAGTCCCGGAAAGTATCCTGTCACAAGTGGGGCACTTTTGGGATTCTTCTGTGGGAGGTTCTGGGTTTGGGGGGGGGATGAGGAAGTGGCTCTGGTTATTTGCTTCTGTACCAGGTTGGGAGGGTAGTTGCAACCTGTTTTCAGGTGTTGGTGTAAAGGTTTAGGTGGTTACCAAGCCCCCACAGAACGTCTCTCTGCCTACGTAGATCAACACCTTCAACGTATTACATGCAATCTTCCATCCTTCATCAAAGACACCAACCACTTTCCCAAATGCCTGGAATCCTTACCTAATCTGTTACCCCCGGAAACCATCCTTGTAACATTTTCTTAATTACACTTTGACATTTTCTAAATTACACTTTACATATTTTGTCTTATTTTTGCAAGCACGTTGAACAAAATGAAGGTTTATACAGAAAAATCAAAAGATGAGCACTATCTGTTTAGACAGCAAAGAAATTCATCAACATTACAGAAACATTGACCTAATAGTAGACTGTTTAATTCTGTTCTAACCATATGCAAGTTTTGATTACAAGTTTATATGCCAACTAGCTCTGCAGATGATGAAGAAATTGAAGAAATGTACGATGAAATAAAAGAAATTATTCAGATAGTGAAGGGAGACGAAAATTTAATAGTAATGGGTGACTGGAATTCGAGTGTAGGAAAACGGAGAGAAGGAAACATAGTAGGTGAATATGGATTGGGGCTAAGAAATGAAAGAGGAAGCCGCCTAGTAGAATTTTGCACAGAGCACAACTTAATCATAGCTAACACTTGGTTTAAGAATCATGAAAGAAGGTTGTATACGTGGAAGAACCCTGGAGATACTAAAAGGTATCAGATAGATTATATAATGGTAAGACAGAGATTTAGGAACCAGGTTTTAAGTTGTAAGACATTTCCAGGGGCAGATGTGGACTCTGACCACAATCTATTGGTTATGACCTGTAGATTAAAACTGAAGAAACTGCAAAAATGTGAGAAATTAAGGAGATGGGACCTGGATAAACTGAAAGAACCAGAGGTTGTACAGAGTTTCAGAGAGAGCATAAGGGAACAATTGACAGGAATAGGGGAAAGAAATACAGTAGAAGAAGAATGGGTAGCTCTGAGGGATGTAGTAGTGAAGGCAGCAGAGGATAAAGTAGGTACAAAGACGAGGGCTGCTAGAAATCCTTGGGTAACAGAAGAAATATTGAATTTAATTGATGAAAGGAGAAAATATAAAAATGCAGTAAATGAAGCAGGCAAAAAGGAATACAAACGTCTCAAAAATGAGATCGACAGGAAGTGCAAAATGGCTAAACAGGGATGGCTAGAGGACAAATGTAAGGATGTAGAAGCTTTTCTCACGAGGGGGAAGATAGATACTGCCTACAGGAAAATTAAAGAGACCTTTGGAGAGAAGAGAACCACGTGTATGAATATCAAGAGCTCAGATGGCAGCCCAGTTCTAAGCAAAGAAGGGAAGGCAGAAAGGTGGAAGGAGTATATAGAAGGCTTATACAAGGGCGATGTACTTGAGGACAATATTATGGAAATAGAAGAGGATGTAGATGAAGACGAAATGGGAGATACGATACTGCGTGAAGAGTTTGACAGAGCACTGAAAGACCTGAGTCGAAACAAGGCCCCCGGAGCAGACAACATTCCATTAGAACTACTGACGGCCTTGGGAGAGCCAGTCATGACAAAACTCTACCAGCTGGTGAGCAAGATGTATGAGACAGGCGAAATACCCTCAGACTTCAAGAAGAATATAATAATTCCAATCCCAAAGAAAGCAGGTGTTGACAGATGTGAAAATTACCGAACTATCAGTTTAATAAGCCACGGCTGCAAAATACTAACGCGAATTCTTTACAGACGAATGGAAAAACTGGTAGATGCAGACCTCGGGGAGGATCAGTTTGGATTCCGTCGAAATGTTGGAACACGTGAGGCAATACTGACCTTACGACTTATCTTAGAAGAAAGATTAAGAAAAGGCAAACCTACATTTCTAGCATTTGTAGACTTAGAGAAAGCTTTTGACAATGTTGACTGGAATACTCTTTTTCAAATTCTAAAGGTGGCAGGGGTAAAATACAGGGAGCGAAAGGCTATTTATAATTTGTACAGAAACCAGATGGCAGTAATAAGAGTCGAGGGGCATGAAAGGGAAGCAGTGGTTGGGAAAGGAGTGAGACAGGGTTGTAGCCTCTCCCCGATGTTATTCAATCTGTATATTGAGCAAGCAGTAAAGGAAACAAAAGAAAAATTTGGAGTAGGTATTTAAATTCATGGAGAGGAAGTAAAAACTTTGAGGTTCGCCGATGACATTGTAATTCCGTCAGAGACAGCAAAGGACTTGGAAGAGCAGTTGAACGGAATGGACAGTGTCTTGAAAGGAGGATATAAGATGAACATTAACAAAAGCAAAACGAGGATAATGGAATGTAGTCAAATTAAATCGGGTGATGCTGAGGGAATTAGATTAGGAAATGAGACACTTCAAGTAGTAAAGGAGTTTTGCTATTTAGGAAGTAAAATAACTGATGATGGTCGAAGTAGAGAGGATATAAAATGTAGACTGGCAATGGCAAGGAAAGCGTTTCTGAAGAAGAGAAATTTGTTAACATCGAATATAGATTTATGTATCAGGAAGTCGTTTCTGAAAGTATTTGTTTGGAGTGTAGCCATGTATGGAAGTGAAACATGGATGATAACTAGTTTGGACAAGAAGAGAATAGAAGCTTTCGAAATGTGGTGCTACAGAAGAATACTGAAGATAAGGTGGATAGATCACGTAACTAATGAGGAGGTATTGAATAGGATTGGGGAGAAGAGAAGTTTGTGGCACAACTTGACTAGAAGAAGGGATCAGTTGGTAGGACATGTTTTGAGGCATCAAGGGATCACAAATTTAGCATTGGAGGGCAGCGTGGAGGGTAAAAAACGTAGAGGGAGACCGAGAGATGAGTACACTAAGCAGATTCAGAAGGATGTAGGTTGCAGTAGTTACTGGGAGATGAAGCAGCTTGCACAGGATAGAGTAGCATGGAGAGCTGCATCAAACCAGTCTCAGGACTGAAGACAACAACAACAACAAGTGCAGTGTCTAGATTTTATTAAGTTTAATTGCATTCGATAGTGTAATAACTGTTTGGGGAAGTTAATATTTTAAGTTCTATGCTGCATTTTAAAAGAAAATAACGTTAAACTGTTACCGCTTAACAGCATGTGGACATGGTGTGGGAGTCTGTTCTCCTTATACTGTGTGTGGGTCCAAATAAAGCAGCACCCACTAAATCATTTTATGGATGAGACAGAGCTTGTTTTCAATAGGAAGGTGGTGGGAGGTGAGGGGGGGGGGGGGAGGGGGCGGCAAGTTGGTGGGGTGGGGTGGGGTGGGGTGGGGTCAGACATATTTGCATGAGCGTGTTAATCATATCTTGTGTAAGATTTGGAGGATTGCTTAACCACTAATATGGGAACAAACACATGAGCCAGAATTTCTTGGTGTATTTTAAAGGTGGTATTCAACTACACTTGTTGATTTCATTTGATAAAAAAGAATTTTAATCTACTACATTGGAAAGAAATGATGTTGGTTTGTCTATAAAGTGGAGGGCATTGCTTAGTTAAGTAGTAATATAAAGGCCACTTACTTACACCTCAGTACACACACTCTGGCTGCTATACGTGTTGTAAACACAGAACTCAGTTTCCTTCTGCCCAAGCACCAGTGAAGTCATATGGTGACACATGTGCTACTGCCATGAGTTTGTTGTGTTAAAACTCACTCAAATGGTGTGGTGGTTATAAAGGATTATTTATATAAGATAACATGATGTTTTACTTATTGTTTTATACAAATAAAGTCTGATTGTGTAATTTTCTTGTAGTTTAGTACTGAAGCTGGCTATTTATAGCTGAAATCTGAATATGCAAGAATAAGAAAAAAACTAATGAAATATTTCCTGCTGTGTTCCTATTCTTCCTTAATGTAGGAGTCCTTAGACTAATGTATTAGGGCCAATAATATTTTGATACAATTCAATCATTTTTCTCATAGTATCAGTCATGGAGCAAAAATTCTATTTGCTGACAACAGCAATACTATAGACGCTGAGAAATCAAGAGGACTCCTTGCAGGAAAAGCAAATGAAACCCTCAGAGTTTGCAGTTGGTCAATATATGACAAAGTAACATTGAACATAAATGAAACAAATGCCATGAATTTCATTTTGTACAGGAAAATGAAACTGTTAAAGTAAATATAGATTTGTTCCTGTCTCATTTGAAAAATATGATGCATCACTAACTCTAAGCATTTTTCCAGAGAGGTGAAATATGCCATTGTCAAACCTCTCTTTAAGACAGATAATGAGAGAGATGTCAATTACTACTGGCCTGTTTCACTGCTGACATCATTTTCCATCAGTTTTAGTAAGTGATATGTTCCAGAATAGTACCTCATTGAGCAACAATAATGTTCTTTGCAAATCGCAGTTTGTAATCTTACCCTCCCACACTCACTGCTAAAATTCTGTCTTTGCACAAATTTTGAAAACTTCGAGAGGCATAAGATAAACAAAAGAATAACTTTTTACTTAAGTTACTTGTTGTTGTTGATGACTCAAAGTCTTGTCTAGGGGTAAATTCTTGCAACAGAAATTTTGATTTTGTATGTTATTGACGACTAAACAACTGATGAAGATTTGCGTGTATTATTCTTGTATTTTATTCTTTGTCACATCTTTCAACATCATACTGTTTTTACGTTTTCCTCATTAAAAAAAAAAAAGGAAAAAAAAACACAATAATTACATTGTTGGTGACGAACTTAGAAAACGTCTCTTTCCATCATTCTGCGGTACTCCCAATATTCCAAAGACTTTACAGAGCAAAATAGTTTACAAAACAAAGTATGAATGATGACTAAAATATGATTATTTTATAAAATTAATTCCGAAATAAATTTAATAATTAGTGTCAGATTGTGCAATTAATAATAGGAATTTTGAAGTATGCCACAAATTTTGTAATTTCAATTATTTAAAAAAAAGAGTAATTGTAACCATCAGTGTATATTGACTATAACACAAATTTTTAAAAATATATTTTAGCCTGAAATATAATACATCATATACAATATCATATGAATTCTTTTAATGAAACAGCCGAGATAATTTTAACCTTTGTATGAATTTCTAGAATATGTAATGTTAGGAGGGTGAGTCATTATAAGTTGCTCTACTGAGAATGACATTTCCATGTTCACTCACCAAATTTTACAAGCATTAAATAATGAAATAGCAGTGGTTGGTATTTTCTGCAGCCTATCTAAGGCATTTGACGTATTCAGATCTGCACTTCCAGGGGTAGTACACCAATGATAAGTGTAACATATGGTGAGGAAATAATGCAGCGGAAACATAAAGATTCTTAGGTGTCCACATTAATGAGATTTTAAACTGGGAGCAGCACGTTTTGAAAATCCTAAAACTTAGTTCAGCCACATTTGCACTTAGAATCACTGAAAAATAAATATTGGGAGAGACAAATCAGCAATTTGATATATTTAACATATTTTCATTTAATAATGTCATATGGAATGATTTTTTTTAAAGAAAGTAAGTCTTCATTACACAAAAATGTGCCTTAAGAATATTATTTGGTGCTCACCCAAGATCATGTTGTAGACATTTCTATAAGGAGTTGGACATTCTGACCATTGATTCACAGTATATCTATTCTCTCAAGAAGTTTGTTGTAAATTACTCACTGCATTTCAAAAGGAACATTGAATTATAATATGAGAAGGAAAAATGACATTCACTACTACACATTAAGGTTGACCTAAGCACCAAAACGTGCTGCACAATGTTGGAACTAAAATTTCTGATAACTTACCAGTGACACAAAATGTGAGACAGCAGAGTAAAATTTGAAAACAAATTGGCAAAGTTTCTCCTTCTCAAATTCCATAGAAGACCATCTGTTATTGTAATGTATTAAAGGTGGTTGGTAGTTATTACTTACTCACATCTGTATATTTAAAGGAAAAAAAACTTAAAAATATTGAATGTGTAGTGACATTTAAGAATTAATTTATGATGTACATATGAAATAACTCATTTGACACCATTAGTAACCAACCAACCTCAGCTCTGTCCATGGTGATAGAAAAATAATCTAGACTGAAGTTACATTTTTCAAGAAATTATAAACATGAAATGGAAAACAGCATTTGTTACCAAGGAATAAAAATAACTTTTCCAAGGAGTTACTAAAACAAATTTATTTTAAAAGGCAGTTAAGAAGTACCTGTTAAGCAATAAATTCTATAAATTGAAGGATTACTTACACTCCTGGAAATGGAAAAAAGAACACATTGACACCGGTGTGTCAGACCCACCATACTTGCTCCGGACTCTGCGAGAGGGCTGTACGAGCAATGATCACACGCACGGCACAGCGGACACACCAGGAACCGCGGTGTTGGCTGTCGAATGGCGCTAGCTGTGCAGCATTTGTGCACCGCCGCCGTCAGTGTCAGCCAGTTTGCCGTGGCATACGGAGCTCCATCGCAGTCTTTAACACTGGTAGCATGCCGCGACAGCGTGGACGTGAACCGTATGTGCAGTTGACTGACTTTTAGCGAGGGCGTATAGTGGGCATGCGGGAGGCCGGGTGGACGTACCGCCGAATTGCTCAACACGTGGGGCATGAGGTCTCCACAGTACATCGATGTTGTCGCCAGTGGTCGGCGGAAGGTGCACGTGCCCGTCGACCTGAGACCGGACCGCAGCGACGCACGGATGCACGCCAAGACCGTAGGATCCTACGCAGTGCCGTAGGGGACCGCACCGCCACTTCCCAGCAAATCAGGGACACTGTTGCTCCTGGGGTATCGGCGAGGACCATTCGCAACCGCCTCCATGAAGCTGGGCTACGGTCCCGCACACCGTTAGGCCGTCTTCCGCTCACGCCCCAACATCGTGCAGCCCGCCTCCAGTGGTGTCGCGACAGGCGTGAATGGAGGGACGAATGGAGACGTGTCGTCTTCAGCGATGAGAGTCGCTTCTGCCTTGGTGCCAATGATGGTCATATGCGTGTTTGGCGCCGTGCAGGTGAGCGCCACAATCAGGACTACATATGACCGAGGCACACAGAGCCAACACCCGGCATCATGGTGTGGAGAGCGATCTCCTACACTGGCCGTACACCTCTGGTGATCGTCGAGGGGACACTGAATAGTGCACGGTACATCCAAACCGTCATCGAACCCATCGTTCTACCATTCCTAGACCGGCAAGGGAACTTGCTGTTCCAACAGGACAATACACGTCCGCATGTATCCCGTGCCACCCAACGTTCTCTAGAAGGTGTAAGTCAACTACCCTGGCCAGCAAGATCTCCGGATCTGTCCTCCATTGAGCTTGTTTGGGACTGGATGAAGCGTCGTCTCACGCGGTCTGCACGTCGAGCACGAACGCTGGTCCAGCTGAGGCGCCAGGTGGAAATGGCATGGCAAGCCGTTCCACAGGACTACATCCAGCATCTGTACGATCGTCTCCATGGGAGAATAGCAGCCTGCATTGCTGCGAAAGGTGGATATACACTGTACTAGTGCCGACATTGTGCATGCTCTGTTGCCTGTTGCCTGTGTCTATGTGCCTGTGGTTCTGTCAGTGTGATCATGTGATGTATCTGACCCCAGGAATGTGTCAATAAAGTTTCCCCTTCCTGGGACAATGAATTTACGGTGTTCTTATTTCAATTTCCAGGAGTGTATATAATACAGAGTGGAGTTTTAGTAAAAAATAATAAGACAAATAAAACATAATAGCAATAATAAAAAATAATAGCAATAATAAAAAAATGTTGTTGTTGTGGTCTTCAGTCCTGAGACTGGTTTGATGCAGCTCTCCATGCTACTCTACCCTGTGCAAGATTCTTCATCTCCCAGTACCTACTGCAACCCACATCCTTCTGAATCTGCTTAGTGTATTCATCTCTTGGTCTCCCTCTATGATTTTCACCTTCCACACTGCCCTCCAATACTAAATTGGTGATCCCTTGATGCCTCAGAACATGTCCTACCAACCGATCCCTTCTTCTGGTCAAGTTGTGCCACAAACTTCTCTTCTCCCCAATCCTATTCAATACCTCCTCATTAGTTATGTGATCTACCCATCTAATCTTCAGCATTCTTCTGTAGGACCCCATTTCGAAAGCTTCTGTTCTCTTCTTGTCCAAACTACTTATCGTCCATGTTTCACTTCCATACATGGCTACACTCCATACAAATACTTTCAGAAACGACTTCCTGACACTTAAATCTATACTCGATGTTAACAAACTTCTCTTCTTCAGAAACACTTTCTTTGCCATTGCCAGTCTACATTTTATATCCTCTCTTCTTCGACCATCATCAGTTATTTTGCTCTCCAAATAGCAAAACACCTTTACTACTTTAAGTGCTCTTTTCCCAATTAATTCGCTCAGCATCACCCGACTTAGTTTGACTACATTCCATTATCCTCGTTTTGGTTTCGTTAACGTTCATCTCATATCCTCCTTTCAAGACACTGTCCATTCTGTTCAACTGCTCTTCCAAGTCCTCTGACAGAATTACAATGTCATCGACGAACGTCAAAGTTTTTATTTCTTCTCCATGGATTTTAATACCTACTCTGAATTTTTGTTTTGTTTTCTTTACTGCTTGCTCAATATACAGATTGAATAATATCGGGGAGAGACTACAACCCTGTCTCACTCCCTTCCCAACCACTGCTTCCCTTTCATGCCCCTCAACTCTAATAACTGCCATCTGGTTTCTGTACAAATTGTAAATAGCCTTTCAAAAATGGCCTTTCGCGCCCTGTATTTTACCTTTGCCACCTCTAGAATTTGAAAGGGAGTATTCCAGTAAACATTGTCAAAAGCTTTCTCTAAGTCTACAAATGCTAGAAATGTAGGTTTGCCCTTCCTTAATCTAGCTTCTAAGATACGTCGTAGGGTCAGTATTGACTCGTGTTCCAACATTTCTACGGAATCCAAACTGATCTTCCTCGAGGTTGGCTTCTACTAGTTTTACCATTCATACGCGTTAGTATTTTGCAGCCGTGACTTATTAAGTTGATAGTTTGGTAATTTTCACATCTGTGAACTCCTGCTTTCTTTGGGATTGGAATTATTATATTCTTCTTGAAGTCTGAGGGTATTTCACCTGCCTCATACATCTTGCTCACCAGATGGTAGAGTTTTGTCAGAACTGGCTCTCCCAAGGCCATCAGTAGTTCCAATGGAATGTTGTCTACTCCGGGAGCCTTGTTTCGACTCAGGTCTTTCAGTGCTCTGTCAAACTCTTCACGCAGTATTGTATCTCCCATTTCATCTTCATCGACATCCTCTTCCATTTCCATAATATTCTCCTCAAGTACATCGCCCTTGTATAGACCCCCTATATACTCCTTCCACCTTTCTGCTTTCCCTTCTTTGCTTAGAACTGGGTTTCCATCTGAGCTCTTGATGTTCATACAAGTGGCTCTCTTATCTCCAAAGGTCTCTTTAATTTTCCTGTAGGCAGTATCTATCTTACCCCTCGTGAGAAAAGCTTCTACATCCTTAAATTTATCCTCTAGCCTTCCCTGCTTAGCCATTTTGCATTTCCTGTCGATCTCATTTTTGAGACGTTTTTATTCCTTTTTGCCTGGTTCATTTATTGAATTTTTATATTTTCTCCTTTCATCAATTAAATTCAATATTTCTTCTGTTACCCAAGGATTTCTACTAGCCCTCGTCTTTTTACCTGCTTGATCTTCTGCTGCCTTCACTACTTCATCCCTCAAAGCTACCCATTCTCCTTCTACTGTATTTCTTTCCCCCATTCCTGTCAATTGTTCCCTTATGCTCTCCCTGAAACCCTGTACAACTTCTGGTTAGTCAGTTTATCCAGGTCTCATCTCCTTAAGTTCCCACCTTTATGCAGTTTCTTCAGTTTTAACCTACAGTTCATAATCAACAGATTGTGGTCAGAGTCCACATCTGCCCATGAGAATGTCTTACAATTTAAAACCTGGTTCCTAAATCTCTGTCTTACCATTATATAATCTATCTGAAACCTGTCAGTATCTCCAGGCTTCTTTCATGTATACAGCCTTCTTTTATGATTCTTGAACCAAGTGTTAGCTATGATTAAGTTGTGCTCTGTGCAAAATTCTACCAGGCGGCTTCCTCTTTCATTTCTTAGCCCCAATCCATATTCACCTACTACGTTATCTTCTCTCCCTTTTCCTACAACCGAATTCCAGTTACCCTTGACTATTAAATTTTCGTCATCCTTCACTATCTGAATAAGTTCTTTTATTTTATCATACATTTCTTCAATTTCTTCGTCATCTGCAGAGCTAGTTGGCATATAAACTTGTATTACTGTAGTAGGTGTGAGCTTCGTATCTATCTTGGCCACAATAATGTGTTCACTATGCTGTTTGTAGTAGCTTACCTGCATTCCTATTTTCCTATTCATTATTAAACCTACTCCAACATTACCCTTATTTGATTTTGTGTTTATAACCCTGTACTCGCCTGACCAAAAGTCTTGTTCCTCCTGCCACCAAACTTCACCAATTCCCAATATATCCAACTTTAACCTATCCATTTCCCTTTTTAAATTTTCTAACCTACCTGCTCGATTAAGGGATCTGACATTCCACGCTCCGATCCATAGAATGCCAGTTTTCTTTCTCCTGATAACGATGGCCTCCTGACTAGTCCCCGCCCGAAGATTCGAATGGGGGACTATTTTACCTCCAGAATATTTTACCCAAGAGGACGCCATCATCATTTAATCATACAGTAAAGCTGCATGCCCTCGGGAAAATTACGGCTGTAGTTTCCCCTTGCTTTCAGCCGTTCGCAGTACCAGCACAGCAAGGCCGTTTTGGTTATTGTTAAAAGATCAGATCAGTAAATCATCCAGACTGTTGCCCTTGCAACTACTGAAAAGGCTGCTGCCCTTCTTCAGGAACCACACGTTTGTCTGGACTCTCAATGGATACCCCCCCGTTGTGGTTGCACCTACGGTACGGCTATCTGTATCGCTGAGGCAAGCAAGCCTCCCCACCAATGGCAAGGTCCATGGTTCATGGGGGAGGAATAAAAAATAATAGCAATACTAAAACCTCTATCATTTTCACATTCCCTCCCAGGTGACACCACCTTATTATAGGCACCTTCAGTGCCATGTTGGAGGTTTGCGTGCTCAGATGAAGCCAAGAGCTGTGCCAGTGGTGGCATAGCTACTCGCGGGGTCTTATTGGAGGAGACAGATGAAGTGTGTCCTAAAACATAGTGCAGGGGGGGAGGGCTCTATAGGTGTAGGGAAGCCAACCCTCCGAGGGGAGTGAACCCTAAAAAAATCCACGTCCTCCAAGATGGGGGTTGGGCATGAGGCTAAAAACCCCACCCCGAAAAAGACCTTGTTACGTAACTGAAGGACAAAGAAAGCCAGATAGATGTAATGGATAAATGACACACAAATTGGTATTTAGCAACAGGGAATGAGAGAACAGTGAACAAGCCTGGAGGAGTACAGAACCTGAAAAAGGAAATGGAGAAATATAATGTGGCGATTGTGGCAGTACAAGAAGTGAAATGGAAAGGAAGTGGAATATTAGAATCTGCAACACACAGTTTTATAGCAGTGGAAACAGAGGATATAGAGGAACAGGTTTTCTGGTTGATAATGCACAAAAGGCAGCGACATTGAACTTTAAGCCTGTTAGTGAAAGAATCTGCATACTACGAATGAAAGCTCATTTCTTCAATATATCCTTCATAGGTACATATGCACCAGCAGAAGATGCAGAGTTGGTGGAAAAAGATGTATTCTTTGAGCAACTGGATCAGGAAATAGCAATTGCATGATTATAAGGTGGATATGGGGGACTTAAATGATAAAGTAGGAAAAGAAATCGCATACAGGGAAACAGCTGGTACGGAGAGTGTGCATGAAGATTAGATTAGATTTACTTTCATTCCAATCGATCTGTAGTGAGGAGGTCCTCCAGGATGTAGACCATGTCAGAAAAACAATAACACTTGACAAATATTTACAACTGAAAAAAATATGTTAATGTACCTTCCACAGGTCGCAAGTGGAATAAACTTTTTTTTTTTTTTCTAGTGAACACTATATGAAAGAATCATTTTACAAAAACTAATGCACTGAATTTAAAATAAAAAAGTCTTAAATTTTTTTTATTGATAAGGTAATAAACATGTAATAGAACTGCTATAATACTTACTTACAATGAACACAATACTGCACTGAAATTGTGCAGAAGTTAGATTGTACTTAAAACACACACACACACACACACACACACACACACACACACACACACACACACACACACACACACACACAAATCGGTTGGTTCTACTGAGAAATTCATCTTCATCAATGGAGTAGGAGTTGGCCACCAATAAATCCTTTAGGCTTCTCTTAAACTGAATTTCATTGGTTGTTAAGCTTTTTATGACTGCTGGCAAGTTATTGAAAATGTGTGTTCCTGAATAATGCACACCTTTTTGTACAAGAGTAAGTGACTTTAAATCCTTGTGAAGATTATTCTTATTTCTAGTATTGATTCCATGAATAGTAATATATTTTTAATAACAAATTTCATTAAGGAATAAATATATTGGGAAGCAATAGTTTGTATCCCTAGTTCTCCAAATAGGCTTCTGCAGGATGTTCTTGATTTCACACCACATACAACTCTTACTACATGTTTTTGTGCCTGGAAAACTTTAGCTTGGCTTGATGAATTACCCCAAAAAATAATCCCATATGACATTATGGAATGAAAGTAAGCATAGTATGCCAGCTTTTTCATTTTTATATCCCCTATGTCTGACACAATTCGCATTGCGAATAGAGATGTTTAAGACACTTCAGCAGTTCTGTGGTGTGCTCTTCCCAGTTGAATTTATTATCAAACTGTAATCTCAAGAATTTAACACTGTCCACTTCTTCTATCTGCTTGTCATCATATGTTAGGCATATACTTGTGGGACACCCCTTACAAGTTCTGAAATGCATGTAGTGTGTTTTTTCAAAGTTTAGTGACAAAGAATTGGCTAGGAACCAATGATTAATGTCCACATATATTTTATTAGCCGATCTTTCTAAGACTACACTTGATTTGTTATATATTGCAATGTTTGTGTAATCGGCAAACGAAACATGCTACTGATGAAAGGTCATTGATATATACAAGGAAAAGTAAGGGCCCTAAAATGGAATCTTGTGGGACCCCAAATGTAATTAGTTCCCAGTTGGATGATGCCTGATAGCTTAATACATGTCTCTTTCCTAATAACACCCTTTGTTTCCTGTCAGAGATATAAGATTTGAACCATTTTGCAGGATTTCCTGTTACACCACAATATTCTAATTTACTTAAAAGGATATTGTGATTTACACAGTTAAATGCCTTTGACAGATCACAAAATATGCTGGTTGCATGCAGTTTTTTGTCTAATGAATTAAGCACATTTTCACTGTAAGTGTAGATTGCCTTCTCAATATCAGAACCCTTTAGATATCCAAACTGCGACTTTGACAGTATGGTATTTGAGATAAGGTGGTTATAAAGCTGATTGTACATTACTTTTTCTAAAATTTTTGAGAATGTTGGCAAAAGTGAAACTGGGTAGAAATTTGATGTTGTTTCTTTATCTCCATTCTTAAGCAGTGGCTTAACTTCAGCATATTTTATTTATTTATTTATTGTCCTCTGAATCAATACTGTACATGACATGCACATGGTGATGCACAAACATACATTTGATGTTGGACATTATGATAATTTTGCTGGCATGAAGTAATATGCCAAACGTCTACACAAACATGAGCTTACATATATATTTTCTGAGAAGTTATGAACACACAAATTTATGAACACAGAAATGACATACTCAGTTACACATTTGTATTTTAGTGCTGTATTCCTCTCGCACACATATACACAACAGTACCTGGTTGGATATTCTTTCTGCACTTAATTTGCTTAGTAGCAGATGATATAGATGCAAGATTTTTGCACATACTTGCATTAATGTTTTACTCTTTACAAAATTCTTTGTGGCAAATTGTTTCATGTTTCTTTCCACTAATGTGGAGCAGAACCATTCAGGAAATATTCCACTGATAAACGACTGGTTACACAGATAGTTTAATATGTTGCATAACTCGGAATAACATTCTTTAATTAACTTTGTTGATATTTCATCATACCCACTAGATGTTTTTGATTTTAGAGATTTTATGATGGGAATTATTTCTGCTGGGGTAGTGAGGGTCAAATTCATATTATGGAAGTTACTTGAAATGTCTGGTCTGAGGTATTCCATAGCAGCATCTACAGAACCTGACAACCCCATCTTTTCAGTAAAAGTTATAAAATGTTTGTTAAAAATTTCTGCAACACTATACACATCTGTCACCAATGTATCTTTTCATTTACTCTTAATGCTATTTGTCCCTCTTCATGTCTGGTTCTACCCGTCTCCTCCTTCACTTTTTACCATATTGTCTTTATTTTGTTATCTGATATTACTATCTTTGCCTAGTATTATATTTGCTTTGATGTGCATATTATAGTCTTTAATGTTTTGTAGTATTTCTTGTAATGTGCAATGGCATCAACATCGGAACCGTCTCAGATTGGCAGATAGTTTTCTTTTTGTTTTACAAGATACCCCTATTCTTTGAGTAATCCATGGCTTCTTTGTAGACTTTGCTCTCATGTTGGTTAGTTTTTGAAGAAAATAGTGTTCAGATAAGGTAAGCACTTTATTAGCAAAAATGTTATATTTTTCATTCATGCCATGAGCACTGTAAACATCATTCCAGTGAATGTCTCTGAGGAGTGTGTTAAAATAATCAATTTTTGGCTTATTGATTACCCTCTTGAGCTCAGATTTAACAGATTTTATATCCTGTTAAGTATTAACATTTAACAGAAGGAACTGCATGTCATGATCTGAGAGACCATTGACTACTGGTTTTGTAATATATAATATGTAATACTTAAGTTGCAATATAAAATTATTGGTTTTGAAATATAATTTTGTTCATTGGACTTTCCTGTAAAGATATTATCAATGACTGACTGTGAGCAATTGTCTATCCTAGTGAGGAACTTTACAGTGGGAGTTAAGTTGAAGTTTCTAATGATCATGGTATCAGACTAATTGAGTTAACCATGAGAAATAACACGATTATTATAAAGAAAATGGATGCAAAGGAAGGATATAATGAAATTTACGTGGAGCTCCCCAGATGGGATCACGAAAAATCAGATTGATCACATACTCATAGATAGATGGTATACTTAAAGTATATTAAAGGTGGGTAGCTGTCGTGGTGCAGATGGAGATAGTTATCATTATTTGATAAGAATCAAATACAGACAGAGGATAGCCAATTATAGACAGACCAAGAAAGCTGTCATGCCAAGGTTTGATGATACCAAGTTAAAAGAAATGATGGAAACACAGTACAACAGTATAAAACTATCTTGACAAATAGACTTAATGAAGCCAAAGAGCAGGCAGGAGAGGATACTGAAGAAAGATCAGCAACGGTTGAAGGAATAATACATGAGACAGCTGACACTGTACCGGGCAGAAAGAAGCAATCGAGACCCCAGAGCTGGTTCGATGAAGAGTATAGGAAAATGATAGAAGAAAGAAATGAGGCAAAAAAGAATGCTCCAGAGGAGAACTAGAGATACTGTAGAAGAATACCAGGAGAAGAGAAGGGAAGCAGATGTAGCAGGAAAGAGAGGGAATTTGAAAAATAATTGGATTGAGGAGTTAGATGAGAGAAATACTGCTCAAGAAACAATGCTATACGAGAGTTAAAAATATAAGGAAAGGATTCCAACCCAGACCAGTTATCTGTAAAGATAAGGAGGGAAATCCGATTGTAGGAAAAGACGAGATTTTAGACAGATTGGTGGAGTATTTTAGTGAACTACTGAATGCAAAATTGGGAAATGAAGGTGGGATTGTGATGCCAGTATGGCAGAAGAGGTGGAGCAGGAAGTAAACAGAGATGATGAGCACCAGGCACTGAAAGAAGTCAGTTATTATCAAGACACTTAAAAACAATAAAGCTCCAGGAGAAGACAATATTACATCAGAAATGATAAAATATGGTGAAGAAAAACTAGTAAGTGTTTTGCACGAGATTATAGTGGAAATATGGTGGAAGAAAATATGCTGAAATTGTAGGATACAGCAATGCTCTGCCCTATACATAAGAAACATGACAAAGCTGACTGCGAGAATTATAGAGAAAATTCATTGCTCTGTATAGTGTATAAAGTATTAGAAAAAAATCATGACTGGGCTGTTAAGAACATACATAGAAGAGTATCTAGGAGACAAATCCACTACAGATCAGATTTCCACTATCAGACAGATCCTTGAAAAAAGTTGTTAGTATAACATTGATTTCAAACAACCTTACGATAGAATCAAAAGGGATCAACTTTGGAGGGCAATGCAAGAGGCAGGAGTCCCTACCAAACTGATAAGATGACCTTGAGAAGAACAATATGCAAAGTAAAGATTGAGGGCACTTTATAAGAGGCATTTGGAGTTAACCAAGGACTGCAGCAAGGTGATGTGTGCTCTCAACTATTCTGTTTAATGTCGCCCTGGAGAGTGTAATGCAACCGACACAATGCAACAACCCTGGGGAACACTGTTTAATAGAGTGTCTCAGGAGCTTGCCTACACCGATGATATTGATCTGTTATCCAGGAGGAAACAGGGCCTGGAAGAAAAGCTTGAAAAAGTAGAAAGAGATGGTGCAGAGATGGGGCTGACCATTAATTAGTCAAAGACCAAGTGCATGTTAACATCTAGTAAAAGGTATGGTGAAGCATGGCGTTGAACAGAAAAGAATATGAATGCTGTGAGATCATTAAATATCTTGGGTCACTGGTAACTGATAAAATGATATGAGGTGAGAAATACATGCAAGGATTGCAGCTGTTAACAGGAGCTACTTTGCACTGGTTAAATGGTTTAAAGCAAGGAGCCTTAGTAGGAATCTGAATCTGACTGTATCATACAGTAGTTAGACGTGTGGTGATGTATGCTTAGGAGACCTGGGCTATGACGCAAAATGATGAGGAGTTGTTGCCGAGATAGAAAAGGAAGGTACTTAGGAAAATCTATGAGCCAATGAATGATAGGGGTTTTTGGAGAATCAGAAATAAGGAGATCAGGGATTTGTACAACAAACCAGACATTGTCACAGAAATAGAGTAATAGACTATGTTCATTGGGACATGTAGAAAGAATGGTGGAGAACAGCACAATCAAGAAAGTTTTTGAAGGAAAACCTGGTGGACATCATATAAAGGGTAGACCAAGGACCAGATGGCTAGAAAAACTGAGAAAAGACATTGAACAGCTAACACAATTTATAAGAAATCAAATATCAGACAAAAAACGAAAAAGGTTAGGTAAAATTTCACAACAAGAAGCGATAGAGCAATTAGATGAAAAGAAGCAGAAATTACAAGCATTGGCCAAACGATTTAGAAGATACAAAAAAAGGGAAAATAGAAGGAAACAAAACTGTACATTCAACAGAAAAAAAGAAATTTTACCAGGCAATAGATATCACACACATTGAAATAGACAATCCACCAAACATAACTGACGTGGAACACTGCTGGAGCAACATATGGTCAAACCCAGTACAACATAACACATGCACGGTGGATACAAGCATAAACAAACACATACAAGATGATACCACAAATGCCTGAAGTGATAATTTTGCAACATGAAATCACCCGAGCAATTAATTCTACGCACAATTGGAAAGCCCCTAGAAAAGATAAAATAGCAAATTTCTGGCTAAAGTAGCTCACTTCAACACATTCACATCTGACTAAGTTATTTAACAGTTACATTGCAGATCCATACACATTCCCTGATACACTTACACAAGGAATAACTTATCGGAAACCTAAAGATCAAGCAGGCACAGCAAACCCAGCAAAATATTGCCCCATAACATGCCTACCAACAATATACAAAATATTAACTTCAGTCATTACACAGAAATTAATGACACATACAACACAGAACACAATTGTAAACGAAGAACAAAAAGGCTGCTGCAAAGGAGTGTGAGGATGTAAAGAGCAACTGATAATACATGCAGAGGTGACATATCAAGCTAAAACTAAACAAAGGTCACTACACTATGCATACGTTGATTACCAAAAAGCTTTTGATAGTGTACCCCACTCATGGTTACTACAAATATTGGTAATATACAAAGTAGATCCTAAATTGATATGGTTCCTAAACCTAGTAATGAAAAATCAGAAAATCTCACTTAATATCCAAACAAATTCAAATAATATCACACCACAGCCTATACAGATTAAGTGTGGAATATACCAAGGAGACTAATTAAGTCCTTTCTGGTTCTGCCTTGCTCTGAAACCACTATCCAACATGCTAAATAATACAAATTATGAATATTATATTACTGGAACATACCAACGCAACATCACACATTTGCTATACATGGATGATCTAAAACTACTGGCAGCAACAAATCAACAACTCAACCAATTACTAAAGATAACAGAAATATTCAGCAATGATATAAATATGGCTTTTGGAACAGACAAATGTAAGAAAAATAGCACAGTCAAGGGAAAACACACTAAACAAGAAGATTACATATTGGATTACCATAGGAACCGCATAGAAGCGATGGAAAAAACAGATACCTATAAATATCTAGGATACAGACAAAAAATGGGAATAGATAATACAAATATTAAAGAAGAGCTAACAGAAAAATATAGAGAAAGACTAACAAAAATACTGAAAACAGTATTGACAACAAGAAACAAGACAAAAGCTATAAATACCTATGCTATACCAATATTGACCTACTCATTTGGAGTAGTGAAATGGAGTAACACAGAACTAGAAGCACTCAGTACAGTTACACGATCACAATGCCACAAATATTCAGCAACAGAAAGATTCTCATTAAGCAGAAAGGAAGGAGGAAGGGGATTTATCGACAAAAAAACCTACATTATGGACAGGTAGACAATTCAAGAAAATTCTTTATAGGATGAGCAGAAACTAGCAAAATACACAAAGCAATCACTCATATAAATACATCGGCATCACCACTACAATATCATAGCCACTTCTAAAACCCTTTGATCACAAGTTTATAACAGTCATGATATTTTGTTCACAAAACAATGGTTTACAGTGTGCCTTATATGCAGAACCAGTAATTATCCTAATAGCTTTTTTTTGCAGTATTAATATGTCATGTACACAGCTAGAGTTCCCCCCACAAAATAATTCCATATGTTATTATACTTAGAAAGAATGAAAAATAGGATGTTCTAACATATTTTTCAGGAACACAATCCATAAGACACCTTAACAGGTAAATAACTCTTGAGAACTTACCACTAATATATTTTACATGTTGACCCCTAGATAATTTTCATCTATGTATACCCCAAAAAATTTGACATAACTAGGATCATCTGACACAAGCTTATATCTAAGACTACAAACCATCTGCTGTGTTTTGTTTTCATTCAGCAGGAATCTATTTGCCTTGAACCAGTAGGATGCTTGGTCAATTGCCTTTGCTGCACAAGTTTAAAGGGTATTGAAATCGTCACTAGCCTGAAGAAATGTTGTATCATCTGCATACAACACAGTGGTGGACTTGATAAATGGTGGCAGATTATTTATCATTATTGGGAATAAAAAATGGCCCAGTACATATCCCTGCAGAACACCTATCTTGACTTGTTCTACACTCTATATTTCTTTCCCTACACAAACAACTTGCTTAATATTCTGAAGATATGATTTTATTAATTTAAGGCTGTTATGTCCTTTGCCACAGAATTCCAGTTTTTCTAGGAGTGGCTTATGCTTTGCACAGTCGAAAGCTTTGCTTAGATCACAAAATGTGAGTTGAGCATAGCCCTTACCCTCAAACACTTGATGTAAGTATTTGACTACAAAAAGTCTGTAACATTCACAGTAGACAACTTTTTCCTAAAACCATATTGGGACTCACTAATTATTCCTAATTTTTCAAAATAAACAGATAGCTGTTGGTAAATTACACAATCCAGTATTTTAGAAAAAGCTGGGACTATGGAGATTGGTCTGTAACTGGAAGGTGAGTCTATATCTCCCTTTTTATGTATTGGAACTACCCTAGCCACTTTGAGTTCTTTGGGAAAATATCCATCAGATGTACATTTATTTATACAGAATGTTAAGGGGTACACAGTATAGTCTATTACTTTATTTAGTATATTACAGGATATGTCATATATATCTACACTGTCTGAAGATTTCAATCATTTTACAATGCTTAGGACAAGACTAGGTGAGAGCTCGGAGAACATAAACGTGCCTGTGTCTGTTGGTGTTCAGCAAACATTTTTAGAAAGTAACTATGATGAACTGATATCAGGTTTGATTATAGTATTTCCTACATCTTCAACATATTTAATAAAGAAATCATTAAATTTCTGGGGACTTGTATTAATTTTTTTGCTTCTTACATCTTTAGCAACACCATTTATTAATTTCCATGCAGCTTTGCACTTATTTGTGGAATTATCAATGGTATTGAAATTATGTGCTTTTTTGGCTTCCACAATGGCTTTTTTTATACTCATACCTGCATTTTATATAGGCTAATCTGGCATGTTCTGTTTCTGATTGCTACATATATTGTGCAACACCATAACTTAGTTTTTCATGCTTGATAATTGTTTAGTGTACCATGGATTTTGTCTGTTTGTAGCCCTGTTTTTAAAGCCTTTGTCAGTTAATTTGCATTTCTTTATGGGGATGTTGTCATTAAATTGTGTCAGAAATGTTTTAAAAAATCTCTCAAATAATAGTTTCCATGACAAATCAGCACTAAGACTATAACTTGTGTCACCAAAACATTGGTTGAACTAGTTTCTCTCAGCAAGGGACTTAAAGAGCTGAGCAATTTTGTCATCTGTGACAGGTCTGGTGATTATAACTTTTGGGACAGGCTTAGGAATATTACTCTTATCAATACAGAACCTACTTGTATAGTTTAAAGATACTCAGTCATGATCTGAAAATGGAAATGCTGTAACATCACATGATTCTTCTGTAGTTTTGAAGTTGACAAAAATATTGTCAAGACATGCTTTATATCTTGTGGTCCCGTTATTGATTGAGTGCAACTTGCACTGTCTTAGAAGGTTTTTCAACTCAGTCACAGTACTTATATGTGTTGTTATATCAAAAAGTGTATTCAGATCTCCACCAATTGCTATGTCATAATGCAACCATCTGGTCCTTTATAGTACATCTAACAGCATGTCCAATTTTTCTAGAAATAAATTGATAATACCCTTATGTGACCTGTAAAGGGATACTATTACCAACTTAAAACTGTACGTAACTATACCAGTGGCTTCAAAGTTCTGTTCCTCACACAAATAATCTAGGTCCAACTTAACAATGGAGCAGCTGAATGACTGGTTAATATATATTGCCACACCACCTCTTTATATGCAATTTTCTACAGTAACTATTTGCTACATTATAGTTATCAAGTTTGACAACTGGAAGTACACTTTCAGTAACCCAATGTTCACTCAGAAAATATCAAATTTGTTATCTAGTCCAAATCTGTTTAGAATAAATTTTGTATCTATTAGTCCTCGAACATTCAGTTAGCAAATTTTAAGATCATAATTGTTGTTTATTTTAGATTCAACGTTTTGGTGAGGTGTTATGAAATTTGTTACACTACTTATCTCGTGGGCTTCTTCATCTTGCTGCCTTCCACTAAAAAATCATTTAGACAGAGAGGAGGTTCTGTTTTCTGTCTACCCGTAACACTTGATACTGCTTCTCCTGCTGCAGTTCACTTTTCTCCTTTTAGAGGCACTGTAGTTACTGTCGCTGGTGAAACTTCTGCCATTACTGCTACTTCCTTTTCCACTGCTGCTACTGATAATGCCACTGGTGGCTGTGATGCTTTACATGTTTCTTCCTCATATGCTGTGGTGCACTTTTCTGTTGTCATTGGCAGTAAACCTGTTGAAGGTAGTGGTATTTTTACATAGGAATCCACTCCTGCTGTCTTTATCACCTGGAGAATTTCTTTGGCCAGCCATTTCTTGCTAGGTTGTTTCTGTGCTGTCAATGTCTAGTAAAATGCTCTCTTACTGAACTCATTGCTTCAATGAAAGTTGTGTGCACAAAACCACTACAAATCTTCCTGAATTTCTGATTTGTTGCAATAAATTCTCTGTTCACACACGAGTCTTCAGTTAAGTCGTGTCTGTAGGGAATGTTTACAACAAAAACCTTCACCTGTGAAATTTTTCCTAGCGATTCTTTCAGTGCTGACACAGTTGATGTCGCTTTTCATGGCACTTTCACATTTTTTCAGCACTTCCTGTAGAGGAGCACCAGGTTTCAAAATTCCAGTCACTTTATATTTGGACCGCATGTGAGACATGATTGTAGCCAGTCCCTTACCATGACTCATCAATAATATGTATATTTCTTCCTTCTTCTTCACTGTTTCCTTTTTTGTCTTGTATTCAGTTTTATTACTAGTTGCTCTCACACGATTTTTTTGTTTAATAGTATTTGATGGTAATGTGTTTCTGCCCGGCACTTTTTTGTTCAACAGATCTTTCTGAGCAGTTACCTGTTACACTGAGATTTTTTGTCCATGATTCTGAACTGTCTGCATTTAGAACATCATATTTATTCATTAGTGGAACATGATAAACATTGGACTGTAACATAGCATTCCAAACCCCCATAATTATAATGTTTTCATATCTCTCTATATACTGAATTACTTGTTCAGCTCCCTTACAAACACTCTTTATCTTGTCATCTTCTGCTCATAGCATTGTCATGTATATCTTTACTAAAGTTGCTGTTGGTTTGCTTTCAGTTCTGAAGACATATTGCTGAGCTGCTCATAGTAACTCATTCTGTGTCCTACCTTCCAATTTAGAATCAGTCCTATGCCCACGATTCTTTTTCTGTTACTATTCTTATTACACTACATTCATCTGAGTGGAAAACTATATGTTCTTTCCATTCCATTGCACTTAACTGGCCCCTTCTACAATTAGTCTAACTTAAACTTAACTTCTCTACCTGATTTACACTTCAGACATCGTACACTGACTCGTAAAATGTTAATCTTTCATTGATTCTTAATTTTCCATTATCATCTACACCCCCGCCCCCAAATCCCCTGAAGATATCAGTGGGCTACCAAATTGGGATCTTTTTCCGATGGAATGATCATCATGAAACTTTTTTGTTTTACTGGAAACATTTACTGTGGACACACATCAGCTATTTTTAATGCAGTGGGTTCCATTGTCATATTTATCCTCAATGCCATGATTTTCTTTGATAATATAAAATGTATTAGAAAATTGCTGAAACTTTTATCTTAGTGCAAAAAATCATTATTTCTGTTTGCATTTTTGCTGCTTTAATACACCTGTTTGCTCATAACAAGACTATTGATAAACCGATAGATGCTTGTGAACTTGACCATAAAGTCTTGAAAGGAGGTACAGTTTGTGAAAGCAGTGCATGTTGAAAAACAAAGAAACTGATGAGACATAAATGCTGGCCATTAGAGTTTTAAGAGAATTATCAGTATCATTGATAGGCAGATTCCCCTCATCTTTAGGAGATAGGTGGTTAGCAGACTGGGCTCACATTCGGAGGACAATGGTTCAAATCGGTGTCCAGCCATACAGATTTAGGTATATTTTGACTTTCCTTAATTGCTCCAGGCAAAGGCTACAATGGTTCCTGTGCAAAGGCACAACTGATATCCTTCCCCATCTCTGACACAATCAGAGCTTATGCTCCATGTTTAATGATCTTTACATTGATGGGTCATTAAACCCTAATCTTTGTTCCTTCCTTCCTTCCCATCATCCTCACAGCAGGTGGGTCCTCCTCATTTTAATCATTCCCCAATCTACCACTCTCTCCTCCCAAATGAAAGAAACTTAGTTCTGAAAGTTAATTTAGTGTGTCCCATCAGTACTGACGTTCATCCTGCAAGTAGGGGTGCTGGCAAACAATTTTGTTTGATATTTTTCTAAATTTTCATGGGACAATTGTCTTTTTGATACAAAGCAAGTAAACTGATACACATACAGTCATAAAACATGGATCTTTTTGTAAGTTCAGTAAATTTTATATGATGTGTTTAATTTAATGATTTTCCTCACACATCTGTTTTCCTAGATTTTAATAGGATGAAAAGGGAAACAGATAAATATTTAACTGAATTATAAAGTTCACGTAATCTAAATTAACAAAAGGGTCAAGTAAAGTAGGATATTGAAAGAAACAAGAAAATCACAAATGTGACTTAGGAAAAGAACTTTTCCCACAAAAATGCATTTGATAAGGCCCTATTAAGTGTTGTTCATGAAGAGGAGCCAGCTTGTCTTCAGTGTAGGGACCTATTCTTTGATCTAAGCAGTAGAACTTTTGGATAAAGCATAGATAGTAAGAGTATTGTATTAATTGTGTTATTGTGTTGATTTTAAAGTTTTTTTTAAATATGGAATGACCAGTGTGTTCCACTAGTTATAAAATGTGCTTTCAAGAAATTTAAGCCTAACATAAATTTCAGTGTTTAACCTCCTCTTAAGATAAAATAATATATTTGCTGTGTGTGTCCTTTTTGCAATTGCAAACATCTTCTGAATGGTGTAGAATTTCATTTTAAAGTGTACATTTGTGTCTCTGTTAGCATAAATATATCTCAACAGTGATATTGTCTTCAGTCTTTCCAAACAAAATAGGGTGTTTAAGGGAAACACAACATAAGCTACTGGTGTACACCACTTGCTTTAGATCCATATTTTTCATTGTGCAAAACTTGCATCAGGGAAACTAAAAGTGTCATTTAGTTAAGTGTTGTAAACATTTGAAGTGAAGCACATGCAGAATATGAAATTGAGCCATCTGCTCAGGTGAATCCATCATACTGTCACAAATATTATGTAATGTTGCTCAAAGACTGTATTGTTGCAGAAATTGACAACTTTGTATTTCCCACTAATCATGCTTAAGGTGGTCCCAATATCCCAAAATTATGGTGGAGAGCACATGTAATAGCCATTCTAAAGCCTGGAAAACACAATAGGGACACCAAGAACTATAGGCCACTATCTTTCCTGTGACAGCTATACATGATATTCAAAGAATGCTACTCAGCTGACTCATTCAGCCTGTTGATTAACTGCTCATTTCACAAGTAGGCTTTAGATGAGGCAAGAGCACTGTTGCAGAGAACCTCGGCCAGATCCTCAACGTATTGAAGATGGGTTTGAAACCAGACACATCACAGGAGGTACCTCCATTGCCTTTAGTGCTGCTTATGATGCAGTTAACCATCATATTCTCTTACAAAAAGTACTTGTTCTCACCAAGGATCCAAAACTTACCAGGTTGGTATCAACACTGTTGCAGAATTGAAGGTTCCTTGTTGATTTTAAAGGACAACAAAGTGCCCTAAGTGAAGGCCTCACCAACAACATACGAGAAAGCACTGCGACATCAAAGCCATGAGAAGTTGTAGATTGTGTAGCAGGCTATCTACTAACATAAATGTCCAATAGCATCATGTAAGCAAGAAAATAAAAAGTAACCCACTGAAGGTAGCATAAAAAGTACTGAAACATGTCTGGGTAAAACAAAATAGGACAGGTGTCTTGTGTACGGCAGAATTCCTTGTCCTATTTTCATAGCAAGCATGGACATAAGAAGAAGAATTGCAACACCACAAAATGATCATTTTTAAGTTCTTTGTGTAAGAGCATTTTTAAGATCTATTTTGAATTTGATTTACAACAACAAATGTGGCAGTTCTGTAGCCACTGGTAACTGATGCAATGAAACAATCTCTGATGGTGGGCATAATGGTTCTCCATAAATCATCTCTTCTTTCGATGCTCCCAATGTCTGGATTACATGCCATGCAGCATGACACATAACTCCAGCTTTTAATATTCTGTGTCAGCTCTCTACCATTCCATTGCTCGTGGAGTGGTAGCTGGTTGTATGTTAGTGTAGGAAACCACATAATGTGGACATCTCGAGGAACAGTCTCGACTTGAATTGCCATTCCTGATCTGTTGCAGTATGAGCTAGACAGTAAAAATGGGATATAAAGGCCATTAAAACAGCCCTTACTGTTGTCTCTTCAATGATGTAACTGACTGGTATCACATCATCCCACTGAGTGTATCTGTTGATGATGATAAGTATATAGTGATATCCTCCCGATGGCAGCAGCGAGCTCATGGTTTCTGTATGAACTTGGGAGAAATACCCTGTTGTCTCTGGGAATTCTCCCACTGGCTTGTGTGCATGTCAGTCCACTTAACTTCTTTCTTAATTTCTTTATACTGGACCACAAAAACCTCTCCATCATCAGCTTTTGCACTAGGGTGGGTGGGGTTATGAATACTGTCAACTGTTTTACATAGTTGGCACAAAAGCTTATGGGTGAAAAAAACCTAATGGCTTCCAATCTTTTATGGCCGACAAGTGGAGAGCTGCACTAATAGCTTGCAGGGTAGCGTCTACCACTATAGCTAATGGTAATCTTGGACTGGGTGAGATAACAGAACTACTTTCTGTTAGTTTGCTTTTATCTTTTTGAATATGCGCTGCATATCTGGCATCCATGGCAGGGGTCATTATCCTGTGGTGTCATTACCTGACAGTGCTGTTGTAGTGGTGCGTAAATCTCTGCTGCTCCTTGTAGGTGTCATTGATAGAATTAACAGTTCCCAGGAATCATCTTAATTGGTGGAAATCCATTGGGCATGGAATGTCCTTAATCAGCTCAATCTTCCCTTTTAGTGGATATACCAGCCACTGAAAAAGTATGCCCAAGAGATGTTGCCTGCTTCTGGTGCAGAACACATTTTGCTTTATTTATTATTAGACCTTATTTGTATATCCTGCTGAACACTGTTCTGATGTGCTCCTCTTGCAACACTGCTGCTTGAGAAAATATCGAGATATTATCCAAATAAATGAAACAGAAACACAGTCCCCTTAACCATGTCTGGCATCATTTTGTAAATCAAATGACATATGTAGGTGTTTATATACATCAAATGATGTTACTACTGTGGTCTTCAGTATGTTCTCTTCTTCTAACAGTATCTGATTATAAACCTTTTAACAATCAACCATGCAGAAGATCGTACCTCTGGTTAGCACATTTTTGAACTTCATTATACGAGGGTTGACTGAAAAGTAATGCCTCCACCTTTGTAACTCTTCAATATTTGGAAGCTTTGGTATGCAGCAGGTACTGACTTGTTCTGTAGCCTCTACTCTACAGCTCCAGTTGGCGGGAAGCTTTAGCATTGAACAGTTGCGTTGTTATAGTGTAAAGTATGGAACGTTGCCTAGATGGTTGGTCAAAGTGATTTAAGCAGCGTGCACTCATTGAATTCTTGACAGTAGAAGGTGTCACCCCAAAGGAGATTCATCAAAGAATGAAAGTAGTGTATGGTGATTGTGTTGATGCGAGTACTGTGCATCTTCATTCTCATAACACGAAAGAAGCTCCTGGCAAATTTAAAGTATGTGCACTTTCATTTCAGGAGTAAGCATCCGGGGTACCCATCGTGCACAGATCTTCAGACAGCCAAGCAAAGCAGTAATGTGATGCACACGCTCTTGCGAAATGCTGATTGTGCTTGAAATTTCTCTCTGAGTGATACGACGATCATCCTGAATCAATCTGTCAACATTTTGCTTGTGAAACACGGTGGTTGCTATCACAGGACGTCCAGCTCTTTGTTTGTCATGCACGTCCGATGTTCCCACCTCAACAACTTTAAACTTACTCATCCAACAATGCACAGTACTCACATCAACACAATCACCATAAACTGCTTTCATTCTCTGGTGATTATTTTTTGGGGTGACACCCTTTGCTGTCAAGAATTCAATGACTGCACGTTGCTGGCCGGCCGGTGTGGCCGAGTGGTTCTAGGCGCTACAGTCTGGAACCGCGCGACTGCTTCTGTCGCAGGTTTGAATCCTGCCTTGGGCATGGATGTGTGTGATGTCCTTAGGTTAGTTAGGTTTAAGTAGTTCTAAGTTCTAGGGGACTGATGACCTCAGAAGTTAAGTCCCATAGGGCTCAGAGCCTTTTTTTTTTTTTTTTTTTTTTATACCTTAACGGCACACTCGTTCAATGCTAAGGCTTCCTGCCAACTGGAGCTGTAGAGAAGAGGCTATGGAACAAGCCAGTACTTGCCACATAGCAATGCTGCCAACTGTTGAAAAGTTACGAAGGTGGAGGCATTACTTTTCAGTCAACTCTTGTACTAGGAACTGGATAGCAGTCCAGGATAATACGTGCATTTAATGCATGGTGATCTCTACAGGGCCCCCAAGTGCTGTCTTTCTTTTTCAACAAATGCAGTGGTGATGCCCACATGCTAACTGGTCTGTGTATAATGCCAGCTTGCAGCGTCTCTTCAAACTGTTTTTGTTGTAGCCATTTTTCTTAGCCTCCAAGAGACTAGCTGGCCAGGTGTCATTTTATTATGGTGCACCACAGTGTGCTACACTTGTCCTATTTGGACATCAGCTTCCTGTGTGGTCTCTTGCACAACCAAGCTACATGGCAAGGAGATGGTACTTGTATGATCTTTGCCTATAGTATCTGAAATGACTTTATTGGTCGTCATAATCTGGTTACACTGAGATTTATCTATAGCCTAGTATCAGATTGATCACATTTGTGATTCCCCTGTAGGTTCAGGGGCTAGAACAGACCTGCTTGTTGTAAGAGGTGACTAATATGAGTCATCTTATTGCCCATCTAAGTTATGGCCCCCCTTTTCAGAAGTGCAGGCCATTTGGGGAAGGATGCCTTGCATGGTGCATCATACATTCATTATGCGCTGAGACCTTCTGTACCTATTATTGTCATGGCTCTGCAACTTCATCCATAATCCAGCTATTTTGGTGAGGATGCCTTGCAGGGTCTGCTGTCCTCTTCTGCACCCATTATATTGGTGAATTTTTTCACATCCAGTACCATCATGATAGCTTGTCTGTCATGGAGGGGTTATAATGTACCCTCTTGGTTGTAGCCCTCTGAAAATTCAGGGATTGCTCTGCTGATGCCTGATCTGCAAACACCCATGTATGCCAATCTCCTTGGGGCATCAGGGCTCCCACCAGTGGCCTCATGCCAGGTGGCCTTTGCTGTGGCTAGGTGGCAGCTGTGGGGAGAGCCCCTGATCAGAATGGGCAGTATCAGGGCAGATGACCTGCAAGGAAGTGGACCATGTCATTTTTTGCTGGTGGCCGAATTGCCCCAGCAGTCTCCAAGAAGGGAAAGCATTCCCCTCCCTAGCAGCACAATGGGAGGAATGTAGGGCCACAGATAAAAGTGCCATATTTGCTTTGGTACTTAGTTTGCAGAAAACAAATGGGGACTCCTTTCTGGCTTCAAAGTCACTATTTTTTGTTGAAAACCTGGAAGATAAGTTTGGGTGTAGTGGCATCACTGTCCAAAATCAGAAATGGATCAGCCCCAATTCAGACAGCATCCCCAGCCCAGTCACAGGCATTGCTCGCCTGTGGCAAGCTGGATGATACTCTCATTTTGGTCACTCTCCATAAAAGCATAAACATGGTCCAGAGTTTTATTTTTCATAGAGAACTCCTATTGCAGTCAAACAAGAATCTACTAGCCAATTTAGACCAATTGGGTGTTCACTTCATCCAGCACATCGTAGGAGAAAGATAATAGTGTTGCTACCGCTGCCTTCATCTTGGCTCTTGGCCCTTGACGATGATTTGTTACCTGAAAAGGTATACTGATAGTATACTGATGTGAGATAAATTCATATGTCCCTTACCCTGTGTAGTGTTTAAAGTGCTGAAAGTTTGGGCATATGTCTTTCCAGTGCAATTCCAGCACCACATGTCAAGATTGTGGACGTCCATTGCATCTGAATACTCCACATGCCCCTCCTTCCACCTGTGTCATCTGTGGAGAAGAAACCTGGTAAGAAACGAGAAACTCTGGTGGCCCCCATACCACCACTGCCTATCATTTCTGCATCTGAGGACGACAGAGAGATTCTCGCATCCCCTGAGACCTATATATCTAGTGGACACCTCAGCAGTGATGGTAATATGTGCAAGCATTCAACCAGTGGCTGTAGATGACCCAGAGGGATAAACTGCTTCTCTGATTCCTGCATGCCTTCCCAGACTACAGAGGGTATCATCCTCCAGCAGAATTGTGGTGTTTTTTCCCTATCTGGCTGAGCTATGACAATTATTAAGCATTAGAAGTGCTTTCTGCATTTCCCTTCAGGGATCCTGGTTTCCAGTAATGCGGACCCCCACCCTTTGTGCCTATCAGGAATATTACAAAGATTGTAAAGATTAACAGCATGTCAGGTAGAATATATACATACTCGTATATCCTTATCTCTGTCTGTAACAAAGCAGTGCCCCTTCAGACAGCTCTAGAAGCTGTGGTTGTCAGGATGAGAACAACACAGGAAATTAGGATCTGCAATGTTGAATTTCCTCCAGATGGTGAAGTATCACAAAATGTATTGGCTACGCTAATTTATCAACTCACCCCACCTTTCCTACTTTTGGATGATTTCAATGCCCATAACCCATGCGGTGGAACCAAGATTACTGGCTGTGGTAAGGATGTTGAGAATCTACTAACTCAGTTTGACCTTTGCATCCTAAATACGGCTGTCCCCACTCATTTCAGTGTGACACGTGGCACTTAGTCAGCCATTGATCTGTTTGCAGTTCTGGCCTTCTGCCATCTATTCACTGGAGATCTCACGATGACTTGTGTGGTAGTGACTACTTTCTGCTCTTCCTGTCTCTGCCCCAATGTCACTCAACTGGACATTACCCAGATGGGCTCTTACCAGGGCTGACTGGGATGCTTTCATTTCTGCTATCACTATTGGATCTCCATCACATGGCAACATCAATGTGGAGAGCCAGAATATTATTACAACTATTGTTCCTCCAGCTGAATCAGCAATCTCTTGTTCCTCAGGTAAGAACCTGTTTGATATGGATAGCTATTGTCCTAATAGCCTCACCAATGTTCCGTGTAAGCTGCTTGAACATATGGTGAATTGGCAGCTCTGTTTGCTCCTTTAGTCTCCAACCCAGGTTTTTTTTTCCAAGGTCACTCCATCACTGAGGACTTGGTATACCTGGAATCTACCATCTAAATGGCCTTTCCCCATCGTCACTACCTTATTGCTGTCTTTTTTGACAAAAGCCTGTGACACCACTTGGAAACACCGCACCCTCACTACAGTACATGAGTAGGGCCTCCAGGACCTGCACCACATTTACATACAGAACATTTTGTCGCTCACCACCTTCAGAGTTCGTCAGTGCTTCACACAGTTCTCCCCCATATACAGGAGAATGGAGTCCTGCAGGGCTCTATATTGAGCATTCCTCTCTTTTTAGTGGCCATTAATGGTCTCCTTTCCTCTACTGTGGCAGTCCATCTCCTGCAATGGCAGCCCAGATCAGTGTTATAATTGCAGTCCATGTCCAGTCCCTTCTCATTGAACTAGTCTTTGCCAATACCACATCTCCTCTGGGTCCACTCACATACACCTCCAACATGTATACCTTTACCACAGGTTTGTCTGGACCTTTCACAAGTTCAAAAAGACTCGATTCATCCTGTGGCCAACCAACGCATGTTTCTCTCTGTTCTTGGAGCATTCCAGGGTTCAGAGGTAGTTTACACATATGGCTCACTTTTGATGGTCATGCTGGGTTTGCTTATGCTCATGCAGGATATACTGAATAGTGCTTCTTGCCAGATGGCTGTAGAGCTGGTAGCCACCTCTTGTGCTCTTGAGCCTACCCCTTACTGCCCCAGGGAGGCCTTCCTCATTTGCAGCAACTCCTTGAGCATCTTAAAAGCTTTTTACCAATTCTATCCTCGACATGCTTTGGTTAAGTCCATTCATGAGTCTATTTACATCCTTGAACAACATGGATGGTCAGTGGTCTTTGTATGGACCCTGGGATACTTCGGAACCCCAGGAAATAAACCTGCTGACAGCCTAGCCAAAGAGGCTACTCGTAAACTGAGTCTGGAGACTGGCATAGTGGAATCTGATCTTCGAACAGTATTATGCCAAAGATTTTTGGGCTCTGGAATACAGAAAGGCACTCCCTGACTTTGCCAGCTAAGTTACATACTGGTAAAGGAGATGATGAATGTGTGAATGTCCTCCATGCGAACCTCTTGCAAGGACTCCATTGTTCTTTGCCGGCTCTACATTGGCTATACTTGACTGACTCAAGGTCACCTCGTGTCTCATGGGACCTACCTCAGTGCCACTGTGGTTCATGCTTCACCGTGGTCCACACTCTTTTGGAATGCCCAAATTTAGCCACCCTGAGGCAGACTTTTAATCTCCGTGAAACACACCCCTCCCTTTGCTTTTAGATGACAATTCCGCAACATCTAAAATAGCTTGACATTTTATCCATAAAGGGAGTATTTTTCATTCTTTTTAATGGTGGGTGCCTGACCCTTATCTTTCAGACCCTCATCCTACCTACATTTTAACTCTTCCTTGTTCTCTCTGGTGCTGTCTGTTTCATTTGGTGTTCATCTTTTCAATATCTGTGTTTGACTTCGTGACTTCGCTTGTGTTTTTAGGCTGGTGATTTCAGTATGTTGCATAGTGGCTGGCTCATCCTTTTTTATTCTTGCAGCCAGCCAGCCATCCAGCCATCCAGCCAGCCAAGGCCATATGCTATATTATTTTAACACCTTTTACTGCATTTTTTTCTGTTTCATTATGTTTTCAGTTTTGGCTTGATACTTTCATTTTATACTTCAGTGTGGTTATACGCATAGTTTTACTCTTTTGTTCCTTTCCCACATTTCAAGCAATAGGTTTCCTTTGTGGTATGATTTCAATCTGAGACCTGTGTGACTAAGGAGAAAGATGTGAGCTGATCATATAAATAGCAATGGTTTGCTTTTTTGCCCCTTATATAAACTGATGTGATAATGTAAGCAAGCATGATTGGTTCTTTCCATGTATGGGCAAGCTGTCATTAATTACTGGGACAATCTTGAACATCTGACACTGTTTAACTTTGCTTATGTGCTTGATACTGCTTTAAGGAACTGTCTCATTTCCTTTATTTATAGCTTTGTGCTCTTGCAGAATTTCATGACCTGCTTGTCTTTCACTTCCTTGATCTATCATTATGAGCACATCATTCACTACTGCAAATATGAAGCTGATGTCACTTATTTCACACATCACCACAGCTGTTTTTAGTGGTAATAATAGCTGCACAAATCATACATGACATAGATATTGCTTCTTCTTCGGTGATGCTCCTCAGGTGATGCCATACATCTGACAACATTCTATGGTTGATACATTAACTCTGTAATAACTGCTGCATGCATTGGTCTAATGGTACATTTTGCTGACCAGTGTTTTACTCAACTGGAGGTATTGTTCTGATGATGGCTTCAGTACCAAATCAGGAATCATCACTGCTGCCCTGGAATGTAAACTGTTGACTGCTACAGCGAACTTCATGTGGTTTCTCGTAACATTGCTTTGCATAAATGCTGAGTCCAACATTGTGAACCACAGCTCTGATTTTTCCAGCAGAAACTTTGGAATCTACACTTTCGTTCATGGGTTAGAAACTGCACCATGTGTGTCAAGCAAACTGCTAGTCATACTTTACAGAGATAATTTATTGTCCTGATTTGATCTTGACAGTCATCTATTTTCTTTTGCAGATGATCTTGCAGCTGTAACAACTGCATCTTCATCTGAAGCCATTTGGTGTTTTGACATGAAGTCACCATTTGACTTTGCATGTTTCCTGGGATCTCTCCACTCTCCAGTATTCCAGAAGTTATAAGTTTACTCATCATCCATCATTTGATGATACCAATTCAGGGAATCAGCAATATTTGATTCAACTGATTTAGTTTACATAGTTAGGAAAATACAACTTGACAAGACTGTGAGGGAATGACAAACTGTGAAACTTAAAGGCAGAGAGAAAATACAACAATGATAAGATGTGCCTGCAGCTCAGAGAACAATAAAATACACTTTGAATTTTAATCTTCCAAATTTGGCATAGCCAAAAGAATTTTGTAGAAGATTCTTGCATCAATTGTTAATAACATAGTAAATGCAGTTAGAACACATACATTGTTAATCTGAAGCTCAATTCCATATCTGTTGTGACCTTTAGTTGCTCTGTAGTCACATCGAAGTATGTGAAATGATTGTGAACATGGAAATTGTTTGCAGCAAGTCTCGGGCACAGACACTAGTGGGTACACCATGCTATCTATCTCCAGAGCTGTGTGATGGGCGTGACTATGGGCGTGAGAGTGATATCTGGGCTACTGGTGTAGTCATCTATGAGATGCTTGCACTGCGAAGGCCATTTGAAGCCCCGGTGAGTGCTGTGTTAGAATGTGAGCTGCAAAGATTATGAGCATTATAGTATTGGGTTAGCAAGTGATAAGTAATAGAAATTATTTAAAGTGTATCTTTCTAGAAATAGTTCATATGATGTTTCAACCAAAGTGCTGAAATAGTGTGCCAGTTTCATAGTGACACCATGAGTTACCTTTGTAATCACTTGACTCAAGGTATATTCCTGATAGACTGAAATATGTAACAGCAATAATCATTCATAAAACTGAAAAGTGAAGGTAAGCTTGCGATCTCTACCACCTACCGTCTCTCTCATCCACACCTTCCCCCTACGCCCCATGCATCATGTTCTCAAAACTTTTTGAGATGGTAGTTTAAAACAGGATACTGTAGGACCTTTCTGATACTATTCTTTTTCCTACTAAATACTGAGATTAGTTTTGGTAAAAGTTTCCTTTACAGAGAAGGCAGTATATGATCTCGCATACTGATATTCAGTTCTAGCAGACCTACATGAATATAATTACCCTATTTGCATTTTCTGTCAAACTGCCAAGTCCTTTGATTGTGTAGATAATAAACTAAAATACTTTAGCTTGAAAGACATTTGCCTTGCACACTCAACATCATAACTCAACAGCATAAGACAAAAGACCACATAAACAAATGATACCACAGGAATATGACTAAATGCACAGTGGCGAAACATTAACTGTTTTGCCCTCAAGTTTCCATACTTGGCCCCATCCTGTTCTTGATCTATACAATTGATTCATCCAGGATATTAGAGGACTCTTCTAAAATGCTTACAACAAAAGTGTGTGAATATGGTCCCAACCATGCAATCAGTAGTTGCAACCAGGGGAATACTTCTTCAAACCAAACAACTTAATCCTTAATTGTACAATGATTTGTATTATGCAGTTCATAACACATTTAAATGATTTAAAAGTATTAAAAGTAGGTGTCCTGGTAGAAAGGAACTTGCAGAGGTGTGGCCATGTCACTGCAATATTCTTTCTTCCAAGGAGCTAGTCCTTCAAAGCATTAAGAACAGCTTAGAGAAGTTAAGCAGGAAGGAGATTAGAGACTGGCAGAATAAGATAGTGAGGGCTGGTTGTAAGTAATGCTTGGCTAGTTCAGTTGGTAGAGCACTTGCCTGCAGCAGGTAAAGGTCCCAGATTTGAGTCCCAGTGTGGTGCACAGTTTTAATCTCCCATGAAGTGTCAGGCTTGTTTCCTTAAATTGCAGGTGAGAAATGGAAATAATTCTGTACTCTTAAATGCTGTTACATAGTTCTGTGTGACATGTAAGTCTTACCCACAGTCTTTTTAAATATGAGAGCCATATTCTCTTAATAAATGATCTAATTGGTGTACAGCTGAATGTAAATGAAGTTGCACAGGTTAGAATGATTCATAAATCTTTAAAACTGTTCCTTGTGTTCTAGTACCAGTGCCTTTATTTTGATAGGCATACTTATTTGATTTATACCATTTGTGTTAATGTTTGAAGGATTACGTGGTGCTGTTTTCCTTGTCATACTTAAATTGCTATCAGTTCATTGCTTTTTAATAATGATTTCACAATCTTTATGCAAATTATTTTTGCTTTTGTTAATTTATCTTCTGGTTACTGAATCATCCCAGTTTTTCAGAACATAGATATGTGAAATGACAATTAGCTCCATCTGAAAGATTATAAGCAATGTAATTGCTTCTTTTGAACTAACTTGAACTTGAATGATATTGGAACTGTCACTATGAATCTTAAGACCATGATAACTGTGGGTTTGACACTGACATCAGCTATTTTCACCCTTCCCGCATACGGTCCCTCCCAATAAAAATTTTTACACCCTTCAGTATTTTGCCTCAAGGTAGTATGAATAAATCATGTGCACCAAGTTTTCTTGTTATTGGGCCATTGTGTGCAACAGCAGAGAGATTTTATCAAGACCAATCATTGTTGAGCCATCAGTGAGTAAATTAACACACTGCCATCAAAGACCAGTCCATAATCCAAGCATGTGATGTGGTATTAGTGTGGGAAGTCGGTAATGTTCCTGATTTGGTAGTGAGCAGTTTGCTATGGAAGAGTGGTGATCTTCACTGTGGGCCACATGATCAGCTGGTGAGCCTATGTGATATGCTGACTGTTTTGCCTACTGTCTTTGTCAGTAATGACTACAGAGCTGATCGTATGCTATTGATGTCAGTCCATATCACAGCTACCTTGACAGTATTGTAACTACCATCCTATTGTCTTGTACTTGTTGATGGCCATCCTTTGTGAAAACTGCGATTCAAAGTGACATTCCAATGGTCCCCAAGTAGAAAAATCTGGTGCCCAGAAACATGCTGGTGCTTGTGACATATGTTGGCTTCTACACCAATCACAAAAAGGAGTGGGGCCTCAAGAATAACCATAAAAAATGAAAATAAAAATTTCGTTAAAATTATGAGGCCATATATGAAACTTCCTGCCAAATTAAAGCTGTGTGCCAGACTGAGACTCAAACTTAGGACCTTTGCATTTTGCAGGCAAATGCTCTACCAACTGAGCTACCCAAGCATGATTCATGACCTGTCACCACAGCTTCAATTCTGCCAGTACCTCGTCTTCTACCTTCCAAACTTTTCTCATTCTGGAAACACCCCCAGGCTGTGGCTAAGCCATGTCTCTGCAATATCTTTTCTTCCAGGAGTGCTAGTTCTGCAAGGTTCACAGAAGAACTTCTTTGAAGTTTGGAAAGTAGGAAATGAGGTACTGGCAAAATTGAAGCTGTGAGGACAGGTTGCGAGTTGTGCTTGGGTAACTCAGTTGGTGGAGCACTTGCCCGCAAAAGACAAAGGTCCCGAGTTTGAGTTTGTCTGGCACACAGTTTTAATCTTCTAGGAAGTGTAATATCAGTACACACTCTGCTGCAGGATGAAAATCTCATTCTGGATGAGGCCACATAATGTAGTAAACACTTCACGCAAAATTTAAAATGCTGTTGGAAGATGATAATTTTAAATAGAACTACATGTTTAAATACTGAATTCATTTTCTCTTCAAATTTAAGGATGTGTAATGCTTGCTGCAGTACTGAAACAGTTTTTGAGTGTCACTGCAGTTAAGTCTATAAGAATGAAGTTTTCAGTAGGAGTGATTTTCTGAGGGAAGCTCACAAAAAATAAGTTAAAAGTTATTGTGAATACCAGGCTGTTCTTTGCCTGGCAGTGAGAGACTGTTTTCTATGTAAAAATCAGTAATTTATGAGGTGAGGAACATGGACAGCCTATTAGTTGCAATTACCACTTATTTGAAATGAATATGTTTCCAGAGACAATTTTTTTAAAATGTCAAATAGCTGAAACTAATAGGGTGCCAAGCTTGATTGGAGAGATAATTTAGTAACTTTTCCATTATATCCCTTCCTTTATAAACTCCTTGGTGCATGTTCTGCCAACTTCAACTTTATTTTCATTACCATCACAATTATGTCTTCCATAATATTAAAATTGTGTGCTGAACTATGACTACAACCAGGATATCTGTCTGTGGTGGGGTAATGAGCTGCCAATGCAGTTATCCATGAAAACCTCATAGATCAACTCAGTATCAGCTTGTCCTTTGTTTCTTTCCATGCATACCTTCTAAGTTCCACAGATGGTTCTCTCTCTATTCTGCTTAACAAGCACTTGGTTTATGATCTTTTTGAAGGTAAAATAGCATGGTAAAAAATAAATTCCATGTGATCATGAGAGCTTCATTAAACTAGTTGTTATAATTTTTGAATTATTTAAATTGTGAACAGGTACTCCCATTATTATTTATTTATTTATTTATTTATGTTAGATACTGTGTTTTCATTACAGACTTTAGCTTCCTTGGTGATGCAGATATTGCGAGCAAGAGTACCACCAGTATCAGCAACTCATTATGACTCTACAGTTCATGATCTTATAACAATAATGCTGCATAGGGAACCTAAAAGTCGGCCATCAGCTCGGCAGCTGCTAGCACATCCAGCCCTCATAGCAGCTGTTCATGCTGCTCCAGTAACTTGTTTTCACTGCAGTGAAGCTTCTTATGTCTGACTGTATTATGTGTGAAGAAATGCGTGTGAGTGTACCATCATGTGGTTTGGAACTGACGGAGGAGGAGAAGGAGGAGGAGGAATATTACACAATGAATCTACCAAGCAGTACATTATTAATCACCTACATATCACTTAATCACATATGTACACAATAATACAGTTAAGTCTATTTAGCCATTTATTTATAGAGTAACAGGGCTCACAGAATGTGAAACAAAATATTTAAAGCTTTTACTAAATTTTGAAAGATGCCTCGGATAAAAAATTCGTTCATACCTTTGCATTCATTTTAATTAATGACACAGTTTTTGATATTCTTACATAATTTATTTTTGACTGCATATTATTTCTACTCTTTTTGCCTGTGAATTTAGATTTCTAATTATTTCCAGTCCAGTTTCTTGTGCCATGAAGTATTGTCCTTTTTGTGGGATCTTCATTTTATTTAGTGTTTTTGTTTCTAAACACATACATGGAGACAGAGTTAGCATATCTTGCTTCTCAAGTATGAATTCAAATGAATTAAGTTTCACAATACCTACTATAAACTATGATGCAGAAATCATTTGTCATCTTGGATTAAATATTGTGAATGTAACACATCCCACAGAAAAGGGGACGGAGCTGATGGACCTTATACTACATGGCTGCAGAAAATTCAAAAATACTAAATTGTGTATTATTGACATGATACAATGACAGGAAATTGAGTGGAGATTCATACTGGCTGTAAACTTTGACCTTAAAAACAGTGCAAGAATGTAAACTAGACATGCACTGTTATAGAGGTGGGCTTAAAACACTGTACTTGGTGATATTAGTACAAAGTGTAATACTGGTACGTTTACTTTTAAAAGGCTACCCTTACCTAAGTGGGTGTATAATATCTTCAGCTTTCATAATAACTATACAGAGCAGGCAGCTATGAAATGTCCAAAGGTGGCAAGGAACTGAGTTACTTATTTTATTTCTTTATTTATTGCATACTTAGCCTGACTAAATTATGTCCTTGGTGCCCTCTCTTACATCTTACATCTGACCAGGAACAACACATACCAAAGATATGATAAAAGCGCATTCACGATGGTGGTGGTGGTGGTGGTGGTATGTGCTTTAAGAATGGCATAAATGTGAAGCAATATTTACTGTAGCGGCACCACTGTTTAGGATAGGGAAAGTTAGTTTGTACGGTATTCTGAGAACAAGTTACAGCCAAGTGCAGGCTGGATTGCAGTAAGTTATGCTGACCAGAGATTGCAAAATGGAATGGAGGCCACAGGGGCCATTGAACCGCTCAAAAGTGTAAATGCAGCGGTTCACATGTCGCGAAGAAGAAGGGGCCAACTGACGCAACCATGGTGTGGGGCACACATGACTCAGAGTGATGCATTAGTGAAACAGAGCCATGAAGCTGAGTATAAATATGTGTGGTTTTCTAACGAGATTCATTGAAGTGTGGCAGCTCTCCTGGACAGCGGGGCATGTCACACTACTGGCGACACATGGCAACAGATGGGGCGACAGTGTGCCAGTCCACGGCAGGTTGTTGGTTCGACCCTCTGAGGCTGATGTGGGGTCCACAACCAGCCAGGGCGGGCCACTCTTCAGGTTGCTACCACGGGCAGTTTTTCTCATCTCCTGACACACACCGGATACTTACAAGGTAAGGGCCGCAGGTTCGGATGCCAGAATGGGAACGGTCATTGCCACTGCATTCCCAGCTACGCCAGCCGAGGAACAAGCAGCAGCACGGCTGGCCTACGGCTCCCAGCAGAGCAGTGCGAAGTCAAGGGGGATGGTGGCTGCTGAATCGGCTCGTATCACAGCCATCTTGATGTAATTGGAACTATGCAACTGGCGTACAAGGACAGCTCAACACAGTGTGTAGCACAGGCCACTGGGATGCTTGCTCAGCAATGCAGGCCCTTTGACGTGGACCGAGGTCAACGAAGCTCTCTATTGGAAAAAATAAATCATTTGAAAAGCTTGGACTAGTTTTAATACGTCACATTCTGACACCATCCACTACATTTGGTGTCAGAATAGTGGACGTCGTCTGTCCAGTACGACGTTCTAACCCACCGCCTGCAGTACAGTCACAACATATGATGAGTGCTGTCAAAATTGTTCTTTTGAGTCTTTAACATTTTCTTTCTTGTTGGTGTTTTGAGTATGAGTATGAGTATGGCTTGCCAGAAGCCACATTTTAAATGTTTTGCATATGCATATTATTTATTTTGTCAGAATAAGTGTTAGTGTATTTGGGACAGTAAGATGTTGTTTTTCGTGGCATTTGATTGTTTTGTATTGGTTTATGATGTTACTGAGTATGATGATATGGAGTTGTAGGAAGTCAGATTATTCTTGTACTTAGTCCCAAAACAAAACGACTAGCTGAGAACGAAAGCAACATAATGGCAGAGTCAAGGACGTAAGGTGTGTCAGAACAAGAAGTGGTAGAGATTTTGTTGGAAAAAGTTGCACAATTGACAGCAGACAATACACACTTCAGAAATGAATTAACATCTAGAAGTGAGCGGTAAATTGCATCTGATCAGTCGTTGTTGCCTACGGTACAGGAGATTGATCCAGCTGCCACAAGTTTGATTATTCCATTTTCTGGCAAGGCATCTGAGGATGTGCGTTCGTTTGTGGAGGACTTGGAAATTTGAGCTGCGATGAATGGTTGATCTGATGAGCAGTTGTTACATGTAGCCAAAATTAGACTAACGGGTGAAGCGAAAACATATGTAAGGTGTTCTGAGGCCTCAAGGAAGGCAGGGCAGTTTAAGCAGTTGGAAGGGCTTTTACAAAGGTACAAGAAACAGAATAGCGCTCAGTACTTTAAGGAGAGGTTAAATACAATGACAAAGAGACAGGGGGAGATGGAGAAATTTGTGGACAGGTTAAAGGAAACTAATGAGTACACTTAAGAGTTGGGTCAGAGCGATGAAGCGAATCGTGTTCTGTTGCAAGAGGCCAAACAAAGGGCACTTACTGTATTTTTGAGAGGGTTACCGTTGCATATGTCATGAAAGTGCGTGAAGGGACTCCAAAAGATTTGTATTTGACCATTCAGCTGGCAATTCAGTGTGAGGAAATAGACATAGCAACACGAGTATGCGAGAGGAAGGGGTGGAAATCAGCAGCGTGGAGGAGGGAGAAGTGGAGATAGGAGAGGTGGACAAGCGTTAAATGACAGAGGGGGCCCAAGACCCACCTAAAGGAGCTCCCATTTAATTTCAATGCTACGAATACATATGCAGAGGTGGACTGTTCACTAGTAGGATCCGTAGGAACTAAAAACTTTAAGATTTTGTTGGACACAGGGGCGCAAGTGTCAGTGGCTACTAAGAATATAATGGGACGAAGGAAGTTAGACCCACCACGTTATAGGTTGCGTGCAGTGGGAGATTGGTGACAGTTGACATTAACGTAGGGAAAGTCCAATTTAATGCATGCATGGAGGTAGTACTATGGGTGAGAGAGGGCTATGACATGATCCTAGGAGTAGATTTCTTGCATCAACATCATACCAAAATCGACCTTGGACAACAAACTGTGGAACTCGGTGTAATGTTAGTTCTGCCAGGGGAAACTGTTGTCAATGCAGAGCTGTCGCAAGGGGCGTTCAACGTAATGAACAAACCAATTAAACTGCGTACATTAGCATTAAGGCTTAATTTGCTTGAGTGTGTGTCTCGTGGCACCAGGAAGTCGCTTGGGTAAGTGTGGAGTCAAATCTACCCATGGGTAAAGTATGTGTTATTGAACCATTGGAGGATAATGAAGAGTTGGATTCATTGGGTTGTTTTGTGAAACGTAGTGTTGTACACGTACAGGAGGGGAAAAACGGGCGAGTAGTTACCGTGAACGTGGATAATTTTAGCGCTGTAGACCCGAATTTGAGGAAAGGAGTTTTAGTAGCAAATTTGGATGTGCCAGATGATGAAGACTGGTGTTAGGGAGGTAAGCGAAGCGAACAACCACTAACTGCCAATGGAACTGCATTGCGTGACAAAATTAAGCATTTGAAAGAAGGAGAAAAGGAGAAGATGGAAGAATTATTGTGGGAGTTCAGGGATTCGTTTTTTCCACAAGGGCCATTATCAGCAACTCCATTAGTTCAACATAGGATACCAACAGGGAATGAAGCATCAGTTTGCCGTAAACCATACAGAATACCGAAGTATTTGCAGCTGATGGTGGAAGATTTCATTGATCAGCAGCTTGCGGACGGTATTATAGAGCATAGAAATAGTTGCTAGGGAGTGGGCATTGTCGTTGTGCCTAAAAAATCTGCAGATGGAACTAAGAAATACAGGTTCTGTTGTGACTACCGATACCTCAATAATAAGACAGTAACGGACACGTACCGCATTCCAAACATATCGGAGACTTTGGATCACTTAGGACAGTGCCAGTACTTTCCTACGATGGATTTGACAAGTGGTTATCATCAGAAGTGGCTCCAGAGGATCGTCCAAAAACTACTTTCTCTACAGCCGGAGGCCATTACCACTACATTAGAATGCCATTCGGTTTGAAAAACGCAGCGGCAACTTTCAGAGGTTGCTAGACAGTGTATTGAGGGGTTTGAAACCACGGCGGTGTCTTGTTTATTTGGGTGACATTATAGTGTTTTCAAGTAGTATGGAGCAACATAGACAGCGGTGAAGGCAAGTTTTTATGAGGTTAACAGCAGCTTGTTTGACGTTGAGCCCGGAGAAGTGTCATTTCGCGTTAGAAGAAGTAAAATATTTGGGTCATATTATCTGTAAGGACGGAGTGCAAACAGATCCGAGGTTGGTACAGGCTGTAAGGGATTTCGGGAACCGAAAAACAGTTAAGAAAGTGCAGTCATTCATCGGACTTGGCAATTTCTATCAAAAGTTCGTGAAGGGTTTTGCAGATTTAGCACAACCATTGGCGCGATTGTTATGAAGGGTGTGAAATTTGAGTGGACAGAAGAGTGTCAGAAAGCGTTTGACAAACTGAAAGAAGTGTTAACATCAAGTCCGGTTCTTGTGTTTCCAGATTTTGAAAAGGAGTTTATACTAGCATGCGATGCATCGAATCAAGCGTTAGGGTATGTTGTTAGTCAGGCAATTGATGGGAAAGAACATCCTGTAACCTATGCGTCTACGCAATTGAATACAGCAGCGAAAAATTACTTAACAACAGAGCCGTAATAAGTATGTGTTGAACTATGTCAGAGTCGTACGATTTCTTGTTTAAATTTTTTGTTATCGGCAGTGCTGGGTCAGGAAAGTCACGTTTATTGCACCAGTTCATATAATGTAAATTTAAGGATGAAAGTAGTCACACAATCTGTGTTGAGTTTGGATCTTCTCCAACTACGAGAATTTGGTAGTAGTGGCAAGTTGTTTTGAGCAAGGACTGTTTACGGAAGCGAAACGTGTAGAGCTCGGAGGGAGCGGAATTTTAATTACTGGAACCGAGTGTAACATAATAGGACCAACCTTCCATTTGCCAGCGTCAATTTCAGGAGTCACACAATTAAATGTTACGCAGCCACAGCTGTACTGGCCAGAAACCACATTAGAGTTTTTACCAAGGCAGAATCTGACCTTGTTAAATCAAACTCTAGAGCCAGGTCTGTTGAGATCTGTAAATCAGTTAATTTTAGAGCAAGAGGGGCGCATATCAGCTGAACAGCTTGTTCAACATGTCGCACAATATAGGGAAAGGCAACGGCAAATAACGGTCATTTTGAGCACCTCTGTGCCAATTGTCATCACATCCTTAACTTTGTTATGTGCTGTTTTCTTTCTGATCAGGCGGAGAGCCAATTCCCAGAAGGATCCGAGAGTAGTCAAAGTCCCAATGGATTGGATACTGAGGGCGTGAGACAAGTAGGTAAAGGGTCGATCAAGCAGTGGTCGTCCAGTAAAGAATTTTTTTGTTTTGTTTCATGTCATGGTTTTAAGAGGGCACTAGATCATATTTAAGCTTTCTAGTAGTGAGTAAGCATGTCATAAGTGACAATCCAAACAAGTTTAAGAGTTAGTTAAAGGAGAACCCGGCGACCGGGTCTTTCCAAAGAGGGGAATAATGTAGCGGCACAACCATTTAGGATAGGGAAAGTTAGTTTGTGCGATATTCTGAGCACAAGTTACAGCCAGGTGTGGGCTGGATTGCAGTAAGTTACGCTGACCAGCGGTTGCGAAATGGAATGGAGGCCACAAGGGCCATCGAACTGCTGAAAAGCCTAAACGCAGCGGTTTGAATGTCACAAGATATAGGAAGAAGGGGTCCACTGATGCAACCATAGTGTGGGGTGTACATGACTCCTTAGCAAAACAGAGCCGCGGAGCTGAGTATAAATAGGTGTGGTTTTCCAACGATATTCATTCAAGTGTGGCAGCTCTCCTGGACAGTGGGGCATGTCACACTACCGGCGACACATGGCAACAGATGAGGCGACAGTGTCCCAGTCTACGGCAGGTCATTGGTTCATTCCTCTGAGGCTGATGCGAGGTCTGCAGCCAGCCAGGGCGGGCCACTCTTCAGGTCGCTACCGCGGGCAGTCGTCTAGTCTCCCTACACACGCCAGAGACTTACAAGGTGAGGGCCGCAGGTTTGGACGCCGGAACAGGAGCGGTCATTGCCGCCGCATTCCCAGCTATGCCATCCGAGGAACAAGCAGCAGCGCGGATGTCCTACGGCTCCTGGTGGAGCAGTGTAGACTCAATGGGGATGGTGACCATTGAGTCGGCTGCTAGCACAGCCATCCTGACGTAATTGGAACTCTGCAGCTGGCGTACAAGGACAGCTCAACACAGTGTGTTGCACAGGCCCCTGGGGTGCTACCTCAGCAGTGCAGGGCCCATGATGTGGACTGAGGTCGATGAAGCTCTGTAGTGGAAAAAATAAATCATTTGAAAAGCTCGGACGAGTTTTAATACGGCACCTCCTGTCACCCATAGCACTACATTACTATTATCAGGAATGGAAGGGATAAAGAAAGATTGAAATTGCAAATAGCAAAGAACAGCATTTAAATAAATAACTCTGTGACAAGGGAGAGGAAACAGTTGGGGAGGGGGATGGATTGATGAGAGTTGCAGAGTAATATTTGGGAGAGATGACTTTTGTGATAGGTTGACCATTAGCTGTCTTTTAGAAGTTTTGAAGGAATTTAATTTCTCTGATATTTGTATCAAGTTGCTGATACAGAAAATGATTTACTAAATAAGAGAGAGTGAGATGATAGAGAAGATGAAATAACAATTGTAAGTATGGTAGTACCTACAAATATTGAAATGTAGCCATGGTAATTGTTTATAGGGGGCGGGGGAGTGATATACTCAAAATAGCATACGTCACAAATGTGTGGTACACAAGCATTCATTGCAAATTGTGGCCTGTGTGATCTTCCGTATGAAAATTCTTGGAGACTAGCATCACCATAGTCCAGTGTGGGAAGTATTGGTGACACTTCATGATTATTTTTAAGCTCAGAAGGAAATATTTTTATGTTCCTGTAGTGGATGAAGTACTGCTGACACCTTCATGCAGAATGCAGTTGTGTGCACAATCCAGTCTGTTGTAGTCCACAACTATCCCCAAGTTCTTTGCAATAGAAGGAAATATTATTTCTGTGCTGTTTAGGATTAAGGGTGGAAGATATTCTCTGAACTGCACGGTAGTATGTCTTGTGGGTAACTAAGATTGGTTGTATTTTAAATGAGTTAGGTTTCAAATCAATGTTCTGTGCCCCCTCTGATCAGGCAAGTAAATCACCAGTTACATGCTCGCTGGCTGTGCACAGGTTTATTGGACTTGCACTTAGATATAACTGAAGGCTGTTGGTGTATAGGTGGTATTTGCGGTGGAAGGAAACAGCTGACACATCATTGACACACATTGAGAAAAGTAATGGGCCCAGTACTGGTCATTGTGGGATCCCTGAAAATACATCCCTGCCTTGTGACCTTTTTGTTCCAATCATTATATACTATTGGTGGGATGTAAGGTATGAGCAGAGCCATTGTACAACACTTGAAGAAAAATTATGACTTGTGAGTTTAGCAAGTAGAATGTCAAATTCAACTGTGTCGGAAGTTTTGCTGAAATCCAAAACTTCCATAATAGTCGTCTTTGTTTGGCTTCAGCTTGTTACACAGTTCATCAGTCATTTTTATAACAGCAGTTGTCATGCTGTGATTGTGTTGGGAATCTGACAGATATTCACCTAAAAGGTTATTTGATGTTACATAACTAGTAAGCTGTTCATGGATTATGTATTGTGAAACATTGCATAATGCAGGCAGAATGCAAATGGGCCTGTAACCAGAAGGTGGTTTGTCTGAGTCCTTTGTGGGTAATGATTCCATTAGTTCCTGCTTCCAGGCTGCTAGGAAGATGCTGGAGGGCAGAGAATGGTTAAAATGTCTGTGGTTGTTGGTAGCAGTGGATCAATGGGGAAACCAATAATTTGCATTGACATATTATCACATCCTGCAGTTGTGGAATGAATTCACACAATGGACTTACTGACACTGTTAGGTCTTACTAGCTGCAGAAATCAATTTTTGTTTATACCAACCACTGATACTTTGAGGTCAAGGTCAAGTAAAGATATTGGTGTTGTAAAATACTCATTTAGATCCTCAATAGGAACTAGAGGTTAAGCTGCAGATTTAGGTTTGCCTCTTCCTAGACCTCAAAGATTTTACCACCTGGGATAATTTTAATGCCCCTCTTGTTTTGCCATCTGCCTCTTTAAATTTGTTTTTTGCTTTGAACTAATTACCATTAACATACATGAATATAATCAGCATTTTCATAAAAAAAATGTTGGCACTACATGTTAATGAATATAACACCAGATCTAATTTTGTGCTTAGTTTTATGTAATTAATTCATTTTCTAAGTTATTTTGTCTATTTCTAGTTAGTGTCTTTTGTTATAGGGCGAAATCAGTAATTGTTTCATAACTTAAAAATTATATTGTTAACATATAAACAATTATAAATTCTGTGCTAATTATAAACATTTGGAAGATGAAATACTAGTTATCTTAAGGTATCTATGTGACTCTATTCAAAAACATGTTAGCTAAACCAAGCTCCTCATTACTTCTAAAGTAATTAACAGCTTTGTCCAAAGTATTGTTTAGATAACTATATATGTTGGTTTCAAGATCTGTACTAATTATTTGGGTTAATCCTTGCAGTAGAAGAAACTGTTATAAAGAACCAATGTTTTGTTGTATTGGGTTAATTTAATGAGTTAAGTTTTAATTATAATTTCCGTAAATTAAACTTCAAATAATGTATAGTTTCAGTACCTATTATTGTGATGACATATAATGGCCCTATTTTTGGCCATGAGTCAGTCAGTCCATGGCAAAGTTTCAGATGAGAAATCTGTGTGGGTTAGAACAACAACAGTGCTTCAACTTAACTGTGAAATAAGTGTTACACAATTAGGCATGTGTTAAAACAATTACAGTGTCTGCTCCATACATACCTTTCCATTATTGAAGAACTGTGAACTTTGTGATTAGGTTTTTACTGCTCGTAGACGTACGCTAGGAAACTATTGTAACAGTATGTGGATGTTTGCCTGCAATCTATTAATGAGGCGTATCAAAAGTTAAACAATAGTGCACTGGCCATATAAATGCATATATGAGGGGTTGTGAAAAGTGGAAGTAAAAGACAGTGAAATGAAAATGTACATCTGTTGGATACATCATTTACAGTAGTCAAGTGTCCAAATTACAAACCCCATTTTTCAGATAGTGTAGCAATGCAGTATGTCGACACTGAGGACAACAAACGAAGAAATAAATAAAGCAGGCAGAACTGCTAGACTGTGTGTTCCTCGTAAGCTGTTTGAAGTAGTCTGTAAGCTGTGGTACATGTTTTCTCCTTACTCTTGCTGAGAAGTGTGCGTGTCATATAAAATGTTGTTTTTGTATCTCTCAGTGCAATTAGATACTGCATTATTTATGTCAATCATTTCCTGCTATTGCCTTCTAAGAATTATCATAGGCACTAGCTGTAAGCTCAGACATATCATGCACTTAAAATCTCTAAAAGTTGCCACTTCTGGTTTATTCTTTGGTTCTTCGCACATTGCTATGAATAGATCTTGAATGTTTGTTATGAGCAGACAAGCTAGGCAAGAAATCTGGTCAGTGTGAATTACTCTAGAGATCACATTGTTAATATATTAATAAATGTAAGAATGTCTGTTGTATGGTGAGTATGACGAAGTGGAATCAGTGACAGGTTTGAGCAGGAAAGTATGAGCATCACTTTTCATATGAAATAGCTGTTTAGAAAATTTTGTGTTCATATATCTGGCTAGAATTGTATGCTCATACAAACATTCAAGACTCTGGAGTGCATATTTGAAGCTAGAAAGCTGTCCAACCTTAAGTGGATTATATATTGCACATCTATCACCTCTCAGAAAAATGTGATCATAAAGACATACAAAACTGGAAGGAATACTCAGTTTCAGTCATGTCAGAGAATGACATGAAAGCTGAGGTTCTGAAATATACACTGGAACTCAGTCATGTGGTCTGGTAATGACTGCAGACTTGTCATTTGTGTGTATGAGCTGTAGTATAGAGCTATCACAATTATTTACAGTATAATTCTTTTTTTACTACCCTTCTCTCATAATTTTTTACGTCACTGACTCTGCCACTATATTTTATTGATCTCTGAAAAATTGAAGAACACTCTACTTTCATGCACTGTCAGGTAACTGCACCTAACCTTAAATATCTCTCTGTCCTCTGGACTCTATTTTCTGATATCCTCCCTGCCTGTTCTCACCTCCAAGTGCCCCACTTCTCCCCTCCCCAATGCATTCTACAAAATACTGGGCCATGCCCATCTCCAGGACAGAAATCCCTCACCTGCAGCTAATAAGGTGAGAACCGGCAGGGAGGATGTCAGAAAATAGTCCAGGAGACGGAGAGATATTTAAGGTTGGGTGCATTTACCTGACACAGTGCATGAAAGTAGTGTGTTCTTCAATTTTTCAGAGATCAATAAAATATAGTGGCAGAGTGAGTGATGTAAAAAAATGAGAGAAGGGTAGTAAAAAAAGAATTATACTGTAAATAATAATGTAAAAGAAAGCAGTAAGAATAACAGAACATTCTAAAACAGGAATAAAATAATAATATAAAAGGAAACAGTAAGAGTGGCAGAGAAGAAGTTTATTTAAAATTATGCTATTAATGAACAATATGATAACTTGACAGTAAATTAATCACAAGAGCCAGAACCCTGTGAGAATAGTAAAATAGCTACTATAGTCGTATTGGAAGTATGAAAATGGAACAGAAAATTTACAACTAGTAATAAAAGTAAATGCAAGCAAACAAATGAACAGGAAACTGTTTTAAAGGAAAGTACTACCATATTGTTTCTTTTCTAAATTAACAAGGACATAAACACACGGCAGTTCCTAAAGCACATGCTTCAGAGTTCATTTGCATTGAAAAGAGATATTTTTCCATTTTTTGTCCTCACTGTTATTCTGCTGTAATTTCCCCATACATTTTTTAGCTGAAATATTGAGATTGTGCTGTTCAAAATTTCCAGTCTTCATGAATTGTCAGATCTGACTTTGAATGTTTGTTCTCCCATTGGTGACACAGATACATTCATAGCCAACTAATCGAAGTATTGAACTTCGTTAATAATCCAGAGGACAAAATTCTCATTTGTGGAGATTTCAACATCAACACATTGAACCCAGATGGGTTCTGCAACACATTATGTGTAGCTATGAAATATGACCATTGATTAACAGAGCCATAAGGGTAATTAAGCATTCAACATCAATCAATCATTGGCCATTTGGTAATAAAATCATGTTGTTGGGGGAAACCAGGGCCTTTCAGATCATTCCAGTCAGCTCTTAAAATTAAAAATACCTGTATAAAACAAAACTAAAATACTCATTTATAAAAGTGTCTTTCCTATTCAAAAAAGGGTTGAATTTACCATGCAAATGTACAGTGAAACATGGAAGAAGTGCACATGGAGTCTAATACAGATAGGAAGTTTGCAAAGATTTTACCAAAATTTAAATTAGAGTTCAAGGAAGTGTTCCCCAAAGTACTAAGAGCCAATAAAACACAAAACAAAGTAACTAGGTGACCAGTGGGATAAGGAAATCCTCTGTAATCCTCAGGTACTTCAGCAGCATAAAAAGAACCAAAATGAGACTGCCTTTTGGAAATTTTACGAAACATACAAAAACATATATAGAAAACTTTTAGTAATAGCAAAAAGGTCTCAAAATAAGATTATAGAAAAGGCAGAAAAATATAAAAGCAGCCTGAAATGTCACCAAACAGGAGACAAATAGGAAAAAGACATAACAGGTAAATATACAATTACAGCAGAGTGGTACCACAATACACGATCCCAAAAACTTTGCAAATCAATATTTCAACAACACAGATACCATGCTACAACACAAATGTAACAAAATTTGGTCTTTATGAACACTGAACTATGTTCCAAACCCACTGATGCTGCAACCTGCCTCTTGAGAAGAAATAAGCAATTTTTGTTCAGAACCTAAAAACTAAAACCTCAGCAGGTATAGATGAAGTGCCTGTGCACTTGCTGAAGGACTATATAGATGGTGTCAAGGACCATTTACTGCACATCATACACTGAAGTGCCAAAGAAACTAGGATAGGCATGCATATTCAAATGCAGAGAGGTGTAAACAGGCAGAATATGGCACTGTGGTCGGCAATACCCATATGAGACAAAAAGTGTGTGGTGCAGTTGTTAGATCACTTACTGCTGCTACAGTGGCAGGTTATCAAGATGTAAGTGTGTTTGAACGTGGTGTTACAGTTGGTGCACATGCGATGGGACAGAGCATCTCTGAGGTAGAGGTGAAGCGTGGATTTTCCCGTACTACCATTTCATGTGTGTACCATAAATATCAGGAATCCAGCAAAACATCAAATCTCCAACATTGATGTGTACAGAAAATGATCATGCAAGAACAGGGCTGATGACGATTGAAGAGAATCATTCAACATGACAGAAGTGCTACCCTTCAGCAAATTGCTGCAGATTTCAATGCTGGGCCATCAGCAAGTGTCAATGTGCAAACCATTCAACAAAACATCATCGATATGGGCTTTCATAACCAAAGGTCCACTGGTGTACCCTTGATGATTGCATGACACAAAGCTATATGCCTTGCCTGGGTCCATCAACACCTACCCCTGTTGATGACGGGAAACATGTTGCATGGTCAGAGAAGTCTCATTTCAAGTTGTATCAAGCAGATGGACGTGTACAGCTATGGAGGCAATATCATGAATCTGTAGTCCCTACATGTCAGCAGGGGACCATTCAAGCCGGTGGAGGCTCTGTAATGGGACCCCTGCTAAGTCTCGATATGACTGACAGGTGAATCATATGTATGATCACCTGCATCCATTCATATGTCACCAAGAATCCTGCAGGGCTGTCCATAACCCCAAAAGAGTACAGGCAGGTAGAGCTCTCTTCTGAGCAGTGCAACAGGTATCATCTTCATATAGATAAAGCTTACCAGCCAATGATTTTCTTTAGTGGGAATGCATTCACATAGCTCAAACTCTTACGGGAATCAATGGATTGACTGCCACGAGTAATGAGTATAGTGGGCAGGGGCACTACGAATGTAGTGTGTTGACAGTAAGGTAGAAATGTGGGTCTCAGGGGGAACATTCCAGAGATAAGTCCCTGCAGTCACACTGTCCTCTGTGTCCTTAATGGCTCAGTTGGATAGTGTGTCTGCCATGTAGGCAGGAGATCCTGGATTCGAGTCCCAGTCAAGGCATACATTTTCCATTGTCCCCACTGATAAAAATCAATGCCTGTAACCAGCTTAAGAAAGGAGACCCCGATAACAGAAAATTATAGACCAATCTCTGTACTGTCATCATTTTCAAAAGTAATGAAAACCATAATGAAATTTAGACTTGTGGGTTACCAAATGAAGTACAATCTTCTGTGTAAAGAACAGTTTGGATTCAGCCCTGTAAAAGCACACAGTCAGCTACAGCTCATTCTGCAAATGGTGTTCAGGAAGCATCAGATAAAGGAGATCATATAACGTGCATATCCATTGACTCCAACAAATGCTTAGATACAGTAGATCGCATAATTTTGTTAAATAAACTCGAAGCTCTTGGTTTAAGGGGGTAGCAAATAAGAGGTTTTGTTAATACTTAAAAAACAGGGTACACTGGGTAGAGATCTCTCAAACTAACTATTGTCATACCATGAAAAACCCTTCTGACCCAGAATACATTAATACCAGACTCCCTCAAGCAAGTGAGCTTGATCCAGTACTCACATTGATATGTATCAGTGATTTTCCCTGTATCTAAGGCTTTGATGAAGTCAAGGAAGATGCCTGTTACATGAAACTATTGTTTGCTGATGAGAGTAACATTCTAATCAGTGAAACATCACCAAATGGACTAAAGAAACAAAGATAAAGAAACACTCATGCATGTGGACAACAACAAACTAACTTTAAATGTAAAAAAAGCACATTAACAGAAACTCAAAAATAATTTGTTAAAACTGAACGATATACTCATAGAATGTGTATCACAACATTACTAGGGGTTTATGTTGAGGCACTACTAATCTCCCTCAGGGAAATGAATAGCTTCACCAGCCGTTTGTTAAAAATGTATCGGAAAGAATAGGGAGGATCTTGACGAAGCGGAATGTTAACGTAATTTACAAGCCCACCAGGAAGATACAGGAATACCTTAAGCCTGCCAAGGACGCTCTCAAATCATTGGAAAAGCTGGAGTGTATAGGATCCCATGCATCTGTGGTGATGTTTATGTGGGAACCACTAAAAGAACTGTTTCTAAACGTTTGGAAGAGCACAAGGGAAATTGTAGAAGAGGAGAAACGGAACGACCAGCTGTTGCGGAGCATGCTTTCCAGCCAGGGAGCCACAATATTCGTTTCGAGGAGACGCAAGTACTAGCGCCCACAAGCGGATGCTATGAAAGGCTCTACAGGGAGGCAATCGAAATCGCTAAACACCCAAATAATTTCAATCGAAAGGAGGAGGGCGTGAAATTAAACGGTATATGGATGCCGGTGTTACAGAAGATGTGTACCACCCGTCCACTATTGGGTGATGGCAACGGCGATCGACGGCGACGGACAGCGGCCAATTGCACTGACGTTTCCAAAACACGTGACGTCACACCGCGGCGCGGGGGCTCGCGAAGACGGAATTTAGCGGCAGTCAGTAGCGAGCCAGTGGGTGTGTTGAGGCCCACTGAACGCTGAATTCTTCCTGTGGTGTTATTTACACTAGGCTGCTCGATGGTCTGACCAAGGCAGAAATCCAAACATACCTCTCTGATCAATGCGTCATCTACATCCCGAGAAAGTCTACTGACAACATTTCAAGAACCGGCTTTCAACGAGTACTCTAGGAATGTACTACAATCCCTGACGTATCGCTCACATAGGGATCTTGAGGATAAGATTAGAATAATTACTGCACGCACAGAGGCATTCAAACAATCATTCTTCTCCTGCTCCACACGTGAATGGAACAGGAAGAAACCCTAATAACTGTTTACGTGATGTACCATGTGCCATGCACCTCACGGTGGCTTGCAGGGTAGAGGTGTAAATCTAGATTTAGATCAACACGACGAAGCTCAACCGCACAAGCCACGTGTCTCTACGAGTTGTCTGTAATGTTGAGGAATCAAGATCCCCAGGTCTGTCCCTGAAGGAACGTATGGGACCAGCTTGGATGTCAATTCTGTTCCAGTACGAGTACCCAGGATATCAAGGGCCAGTTGCAATAGTTCTGGTCCAGCTTGCCTCAGGAGAGGGTACAGTGGCAGTGGCTTAAGGCACTCGGCCGGAGGGGATACAACGTCATACTGGTAAGCGCCAGTCAACGTCATAATAATCGCTTTTCCTCGATTGACAGTCGTCTGCAAATCCAGTGACGGGGGCATAACGGAACACACTCTGAGGATGGCATAATAGATCTCTGTAACTCAGCGCCTCCATGCCGCAGTTTCTCTACTAAACATCTTCAAAGTAAGTCGAAGGTTCGACTTGGCACAGTCCAGCTACCACAGCAAAGCAGACGCAAGAGCTCCTCATTGTCGTAGGCACAGTCTCCACGTGTCACCCACTGCATCTTGACATTCCGGTGAGGTCAGGTGAGCGGTGTTAAATTTCCAAGGGCAGAGATTGCGCCACACTTGCTGGCGTAGAAGCGTGATGGTACAGATATAAGCAATGTGGTTAATAAATACTGCTTGCTACATCTCTCCAAATGTGGCCGCGTCCCTGAGAGAGCGGGAGGTATATATCCTATCAATTCTGATAGACGAATTTTCCGTTAGTTGGTTGGGTGATTTAGGGGAGGGAACCAAACAATGAGGTCATTGGTCCCATCGGGTTAGGAAAGGATGGGGAAGGAAGTCGGCCGTGACCTTTCGAAGGGACCACCCCGGCATTTGCGTGAAGCGATTTAGGGAAATCACGGAATATTAAATCACAATGGCCGGACGCGGGTTTGAGCCTTCGGCCTCTCGAATGTTCCGTAAAGTGCGTGAAACCCTGTCTATCAGCATATATGATGTCCCGAGTGTCCACCAAACCGAGCTCGCGAATGATAGCGCAGAGTGGTTGCTAAGGAATCTGATCCTTCGCAGATTGTGTGCGTTCAAATCGCCCCCGATGAGCACGTCATCTATCCTGCCTTGGCATAACTGTGTTAATTTCCCGTTAAAGAATAGTGCGTAAGCATGGATCAGGTGTATCCCTTGTATCGTAAGCGCCATGCCCCTGGCATTCGGTAGGTATCGTATATCGGCGGCTATTGCACCTTCTTTGCGAGGTATTGCGACGCCACTGCCCATATCCAACGCGTGTGATATGCATATCGTATATCCGGAGATGTTCTGGAAGCCAAGAACGTATACCTCCTGCAATAAGACCACGTCAATGGTGGCCGCATAAAGTGTGTCGCGTAGCAATGACAGCTTCGCGCACCACCGGATGTTACCGATGTTGATAGTCGTGAATCGATATCTCACTCGTTTTCCCTCAAAGGCAGCGGGAGCCATCAGTGTCCGCAGTGGCGACGGGTTTGGTCGCCCAGCACCACCCTATCGTCTCTCTTACCGTGCTGTCCGCAGGAGATTGGGGGGGGGGGAGTGATTGATTAACTTCGCCTCTTCTGCAAGTGATGTGACTGCTAAAGAGTCCTCATCCGCGTCGTTCCTCCACGAGTCGCTGGAGAGAGCTCTCAGTGTGGTACATCGGCTACCAAAGAGGCCGTTCTGATTCCTCGCAGCTGCGACGTGTTCCATCGCCACCTCCGTCTCCGAACGGGTGTCCAGGAGAAGAATAATCCATCGTCTCAGTTCCTAAAGAAGAAGCAGTGTTGGTAGACACCTCTGCAGCAGGAGCGTCTACGACACTGTCGAAGTCAATACGATCGTGCGTATCTGTCCTCAAGATACAGTCGTCAGACGGCGCCCATCGGCGTTTCTTGTGTTTACGGGGCGAACGCTCCTTCCTGGACGTGCACCTGCGTGTCAAAGTGGGAGTGTAGATTCGATTCCTCTGCGCCTTCCGAGAGGAAAGCTTGGGTTGGCTCGACTCCTGGATCAACATCCATCCGTTCGTCGTGCGCTGGCAGCTGCTGTTCAGGTTTATCTGGGGACTCTTATTTCAGCGAGCGGGCGCGGGCGGTATGTGCCTTATCAATAACGTGTCCGACTGTCTGCGGTAGTAACCCATCCCGATCCCCATGTCGTAGGCACCGGCACCTGTGCGCTAGACGTCAAAGATTCCGTCACTTGTGCGTAAGTAATTGTTAGAATCAACGGAAGAAGATGTTGCACCGCTTCTCCTGATGGAATTTGGATGATCCGCAGCTACAATAAATCAAAGCGAACATGACCCTCCTGTCCACATCCTGAACTTGTGCGCGGTTATCAATCATACATGATAACTGCACAACAGCCGTCAGTTTTTAAGTATGAAGGAACACGCTTCGTGAGTACGATTTTGACTTGTCTTAGTCCGTTGAGTGCGGGATACGTTGTAAAAGACTGCCACTTTTCAGCCACGTGGCTAATGACAGTCCCGTACGGCTTAAGAGTGGAGATAAAGGACTCGGCGGATACCTCAAAAGATAGCTCGAATATACGGAAGGTCCTTATGCCTAGGCCCGCATGTTCAACGGTAACACTGCACGATTCTTCGTTAATCATCTTAACAGTGAGTATACTGGTCGTGATAGAAAAGTGAATACCATTGATGTCCTGTGTATCTAGATGCAATTCATCACGCAACATGTTTTCTACTTCATATGCTCGCGGTCTTGGATATTTAGCCTTGAACGTAATCTTGATAGTGTTTTTCCTATAGGCGTTCGCCATGTTACTTCAATGAACCTGTTGTAAGCGACTCGCGCTAGCGGGAAGCAAACTAAGTCTTGTATACCGTTAGACCGGCGGAACGGTAAGCACACGTCCTCGCCGCTCCGTCGCTGACGGCCAACTGGGCAACTTCGGCCACGGAGACGGGTTAAAATATTGTATAACGTAAATGTATTTGAAATATAAACTTTACGTACAAGTCTCCTTATAATTGGCCTCGAACTTCATCTGATACAATACTGTCTGAGCACATTAAGGTTTTAGATTACACAAGCTTACACAGATTACATTTAACTGAAATGAAATTAATGTTTGTTAGCTATATCGACCACGCTGATAACGCAAACGGCAATGAAAAATTTAAATTAGCTCTCGTTTCGCCGGCCGGTGTTGCCGAGCGGTTCTAGGCGCTTCAGTCTGGAACCGCGCGACGGCTACGGTCACAGGTTCGAATCCTGCTTCGGGCAAGAATGTGTGTGATGTCCTTAGGTTAGTTAGGTTTAAGTAGTTCTAAGTTCCAGGGGACTGATGACCTCAGATGTTAAGTCCCATAGTACTCAGAGCCATTTGAGCCATTTTTAGCTAACGTTCCCAAAAAAAAAAAAAAAATTGATTGATCGTGTGACATTGTTGGCCGGAAGGTCCCATCCGGGAAGTTCGGCCGCCGGGTTACAATCCTTATTTCAGGCGATACCACATAGGGCGACTTGCACGTCGGTGATGATGAACTGATAATGAAGACAACACCCAATACACGAGCAGAGAAAAATCTCGAACCCAGGTCCACTGCGTTGTGAGCAAGCACGTAGCAACCACTCAACTAAGCAGGCAGACTCTCGTTTCGCCGTTAAAGGAGGTTGTATTTGACTATATTTTATTAGCATTCATTGTCAATCGCTCCCCATATAGGCTCAGAAATCCCGCTGATGGTAGACAGAGTGATTAAGTTTCAGGCAACAATAGGTGTGTGTATTTGGTTGCTATTTTTAGCCCGGGTTCGTAGCAACAAGAGGAGGGGGAAGAGGTAGGGAGAGGAGTGGCATGTTTCATTTAAGCGTAGTTTTACTGTGTTTTCCGTTCGTGTGCTGGAAGAACGTGTTACAGAAGTGTTGTTATTGCGTGAACTAATTGTAATACCTGTGCTTCAATATGACTCGCAAATGCGTAAAAAGTGCTGACCAATTTTTGCTACATTTGCTGACAGGCTGCAATGAAATCGCAAAGGAGGCGGAAAACGCCATATATTAAGATGGCGTACAGACTGTACTTTGGTTGTGAACTCGGGGACTAGGTCAAAACCAGGGCTCCTCATGTATGTTGCACACCTTGTGTCTCGAGTCTTCATTCGTGGCTGAATCGTAAAAGATCTTCTCGCAACAACCATGATCTGGAGAGAACCGTCAACCCGTGTGAATGATAACTCAATTAAAACACGGTATTTTCAAGAGGACAAGGTTTTCCTTGACATATCCTAACATATCGTCGGCCTTGCGACCAGTGCCTCACGGAGAGGGACTGCCTGTTCCTATCCCACTTGACTGTGATAGTGACGAGGACGGTAGTGACACTAGGGCTGCACCATCACCTTCAAAACCCATTTCTTCGAAAGATTCTAATTATGTATAACCTTGAGCGTACGGATATTAACAAAATAACGCATGTTAACTTAATAACCTAGTGAGATATCTGGAATAAAGCTGAACCGTTGGCGCCACGACTGCAACAGTGGAATTGTCTTGATAATACGGTAAATTTTACTGCGTTCCAAACCATCATATGCCATTCCTTCAGTTTTTCGATAGTGGAAAGAACAAGGTATTTTTCAGTGATTTACAGGGACTAATGGTGTTGTGGGGATTGGCTAGAAAAGTGATCAGTGGAGGTAGTTCGTCACATGAAAGTAATATAATATGAGACAATTGTTATTGCGACTGAACTATGAAAGTTTAAGTGGCAGATTTCCAGGCATCTGAAACTCATAGGCATATACTTGGGCTACAACACGGCTACACCAAATTCTGTTGCCTCCTGTGCCTCTCGGATGGCCGCGCCGAAGCACTTCATTATGAAAAGCAAAATGGCCTAAGCTTCAGTCACTTGAAGGAGGATCTTACAATGTTATGCACGAAGCACTTGTCGAATCCAAGAAAATAATTCTCCCTGCTGCTCTTCGCATGAAATAGGGCCTCAACAAAAATTCGTTAACGCCAGGGACAACTCTGGGGAAACATTTATCTATTTGCGCGAGAAATTTCTATATCTTAGTGAGGCAAAAATAAAAGAGGGGATTTTTATAAGTCCTCAGGTACGCAAACTTTACAAAGATGAGCACTTCAACATTATCCTGACGGGTGTTGAAAAGTTAGATTGGGATGCCTTTGTTCACGTTCAACAAAATTTCTAGGAAATACAAGGGTAGGAAACTATGAGGATATTGTGGTAAGTAGACTGGGGTGCAACATATAATTAAAGTTACGTTTCCTAGATTCCCACTTGGACTTCATTCCTGTCAACTGTGGTGCTATAATAGGCGAGCACGTAGGACTTTCCGCCAGCAGATTTCGAAAATGGAAATGAGATACCAGGGAAGGTGGAGGGCATCAATGGTAGCCAATTGCTGCTGGACACTAATCAGGGAATCACCAGCAGAAAACTACATCCGCGACGCAAAGCGGTTGCTCCTTCAGTGACCTTCCTCCGAGGGTAACACAGAGGTAAATACCTTATATACATAAGCTTATATAGGTAATAACGTAAAGTTATCATAACTTCTAAGCAAGAGTTAATCTTGCATTTTTCAATAACATTTTCGTTACCAGCACATCAGAAAACAAAGATTAGCTGTGTTCATGCCAGTTAAAGAAAAAAATTGTTGGCTAGTATTAGCATACAGTGATATTTGTTAAACGTGTCACATTATGATGCGCTATGGCACTCGTCCATACAGTGAGTTAAGAAACCTTTCAAACAATGTCGAACCATCCTGTAAATCGTAAGATGTCTGTACATTTCGATGCTACAGTTCTTGGGCTGCATCAGTGAGGATGCTGTACACTTCACTTTTGAGAAGGCGCTAGTTGCAAATTTCTAGAGGGTTGAGGTGAAGTGACATTGGAGGCCAAAGTACAGAGAGTAGTCGACCTACTTATTTTGGGTCATGTTGATGCATTAGATGTCGTCCTTTATCAGCAGTAAAATGTGCCTATGCCTCATTATGCACTTACCACGCTCTCCGAAGTTATGTAAAGTAAGGCTGGCCACGAGTGAAATTTGAGACAAATTAGTTGGTCCATTAGAGGAATGGCTATGTATTGTTTGTTTTAAAAGATAAATAACCAGTTTCCACAATCATTATATGATTTATTTTTAAAGGTATTACCAAAAGCCCGTGGTCTAGGGGTAGCGTCTTTGCCTGCAGTGTAGCTTTGCGTGTTCGACCAGAAGGTTTGCTACCCTCTGACACAAAACAAAAAAAAAAAAAAAAAAAAAAACTGAGTTAATGGATCAACGAAGAACCTAAACGGGTGTCATCGGACGTCCACCCTGCACAAATTCAAGGAACAAAATAGAACAAAATGAGAGAAAAAAAGGGGTAGCATCTTTGATTCATAATCAAAACGTTTTTGGTCCCAGGTTCGATACCGCTGCTGCTTAAATTTTGATTAATTATCAGCATTGGCGGCCGAGGACTTCAGGCATAAGAAGTCAGCCTCGTTCTGCCAACGGCCTTGTCAAAGAGGGCGGAGAAGCGGACAGAGGTTCAGAGCACTCTCTTGTCCTAGGGGTGGGAAACTGCCCCCTAAAGGCGGAAGAATCAGCATGACGATGCAGAAGGCAATGGAAACCACTGCATTAAGGACACATAACGTGTATCCACAGGACATGTGGCCTGTAATTGAGGAAGTGTCATGATGATCTCTCTATTGGCAAAAAGTTTACCGAATGGTCCCCCATTCGGATCTCTGGGAGGGGAATGTCAAGAGAGAGGTTACCATGAGAATAAGATTGAATAATCAATGAAACGATAACGTTCTACGAGTTGGGGCGTGGAATGTCAGAAGCTTGAACGTGATAGGGAAACTGGAAAATCTGAAAAGGGAAATGCAAAGGCTCAATCTAGATATAGTAGGGGTCAGAGAAGTGAAATGGAAGGAAGACAAGGATTTCTGGTCAGATGAATATAGGGTAATACCAATAGCAGCACAAAATGGTATAGCAGAAGTAGGATTCGTTACGAATAGGAAGGTAGGGCAGAGAGTGTGTTACTGTGAACAGTTCAATGACAGGGTTGTTCTCATCAGAATCGACAGCAAACCAGCACCGACGACAATGGTTCAGGTATACTTGCCGATTTCGCAAACTGAATATGAAGAGATAGAGAAAGTGTATGAGGATATTGAAAGAGTTATACAGTATGTAAAGGGGGATGAAAATCTAATGGTCATGGGCGACTGGAATGTCATCGTAGGGGAAGGATTGGAAGAAAAGGTTTCAGGAAAATACGGGCTCGGAACAAGGAATGAAAGAGGAGAAAGACGAATTGAGTTCTTTAACAAGTTTCAGTTAGTAATAGCGAATACTCTGTTCAAGAATCACAAGACGAGAAGGTATACTTGCAAAAGGCCAGGTGATACGGGAAGATTTCAGTTAGATTACATCATGGTCAGACAGAGATTCCGAAATCAGATGTTGAATTTAAGCGAACCCACTAGCAGATATAGACTCAGATCACAATATAGTAGTGAAGAAGAGTAGGCTGAAGTTTAAGACATCAGTCAGGTAGAACCAATGCGCAAAGAAGTGGGATACGGAACTACTAAGGAAGGACGAGATACGGTTGAAGTTCTCTAAGGCTATAGATACAGCAATAAAGAACTGCTCAGTAGGCAGTACAGTTGAAGAGGAATGGACTTCTCTAAAAAGAGCCATCATAGAGGTTGCGAAGGAGAACGTAGGTACAAAGAAGGTAACGGCGAAGAAACTATGGATAACAGGAAAAATATTTAAATTGAACGATAAAAGGAAGAAGTACAAAAATGTTCCGGGAAACTCAAGAATACAGAAATAAAAGTCGCCGACGAATTAAATAAATAGGAAGTGAAGGGAAGCTAAAACGAAATGGCTGCAGGAAAAATGTGAAGACATCGAAAAAGAAATGACTGTCGGAAGGACAGACTCAGCATACAAGAAAGTCAAAACAAACTTTGGTGACATTAAAAGCAAGGGTGATAACATTAAGAGTGCAACGGGAATTCCACTGTTAAATGCAGAGGAGAGAGGGGATAGGTGGAAAGAAGACACTGAATCTATAGGGGGGAAGATTTGTCTGATGTGATAGAAGAAGAAACAGGAGTCGATTCAGAAGAGATAGGGGACCCAGTATTAGAATAAGAATTTAAAAGAGCTCAGGATCAAATAAGACAGAAGGAATAGATAACATTCCATCAGAATTTGTAAAATCATCGGAGAAAGTGGGAAAAAACGACTATTCACGTTGAGGTATAAAATGTATGACTCTGGTGACATACCATCTGACTTTCGGAAAAACATCATCCACACAATTCCGAAGACGGCAAGAGATGACAAGTGCGAGAATTATCGCACAATCAGCTTAACAGCTTAATCCAAGTTGCTTACAAGAATAATATATAGAAGAACGGAAAAGAAAACTGAGGATGCGCTAGATGAGGATCAGTTTAGCTTTAGGAAATTTAAAGGCACCCGAGAGGTAATTCTGACGCTGCCGTTAATAATGGGAGCAAGACTAAAGAAAAATCAAGACACGTTAATAGGATTTGTCGACCTGGAAAAAGCGGTCGACAATGTGAAATAGTGCAAGATGTTCAAAATTCTGAAAAAAGTAGGGGTAAGCTGTAGGGAGAGACGAGTCATATACAATATGTACAACAGCCAAGAGGGAATCATAAGAGTGGACGACCAAGAACGAAGTGCTCGTATTATAGAAGGTTACAATGATGTTACAATGATGTAGCCTTTCGTCCCTACTGTTCAATTTGTACATCGAGGAATCAATGATAGAAATAAAAAAGTTTCAGGAGTGGAATTAAAATTCAAGGTGAGATGATATCAATGATACCACTCGTTGATGACATTGCTATCATGAGAGAAAGTGAAGAAAAATTACATGATCTGCTGAACGGAATGAACAGTCTGATGAGTACAGACTATGGATTTAGAGTAAATAGAAGAAAGACGAATGTAATGAGAAGTAGTAGAAATGAGAACAGCGAGAAACTTAACATCAGGAAGGAAGATCACGAAGTAGATGAAGTAAAGGAATTCTGCTACCTAGGTAGTTAAATAACCAATGACAAACGGAGCAAGGAGGATATAAGAAGCAGACTAGCAATTGCACCAATTGCATTCCTGGCCAAGAGAAGTCTACTAATATTAAATATCGGCTTTAGTTTGAGGAAGAAATTTCTGAGAATGTACGTCTGGAGTACAGCATTGTATGGTAGTGAAACATGGACTGTGGGAAACCCGGAACAGAAGAGAATCGAAGAATTTGAGATACGAATGTTGAAAATTATGTGGATTGATAAGGTACGGAATGAAGAGGTTCTGCGCAAAATCGGAGAGAAAAGGAACAGTGGAAAACACTAATACGGAGAAGGGACAGGATGATAGTCCATCTGTTAATACATCAGCGAATGACTTCCATAGTACTAGAGGGAGCAGCAGAGGGCAAAAACTGTAGAGGAATACAGAGATTGGAATGCATCCACCAAATAATTGATAACGTAGTTTGCAAGTGCTAAAAAAAGAAAAAGCCCAGGGAAAGGCACCTAGAATCTGAGGGAGGAGTGGCAGTCAGTAGGGGTAGTGTCCCCAAAAGTTGTGTCGCTTATATGGAAAAATAGTATCAAACTGGCCCTCAGTATATATTCTACGAGGCAGCAGAAGCATGAAATCTGAATCTAGTCAGTAATTTATTAATGCAAGTTGATGTGTCTAACACCTTGTTGTAACAGATAAACAACAATATATGCAACATTGTAGAACTGAACAGTGTGTTTCAGCTGCCTCTGACGATGGATTATATGCAACCCATAATGCCTTCAAAGAACCGCATGTGAGATTTTCATAGTCTCTAGCTTGCTGCAAGTAAACTATTACTTCTACAGAAAAAGTGAACGGGACCTTTTCGTGTGACAGTTAATGTAGTTAAACTTTGTACGGGGACATGTCTATGCTGGAGGCCACGGGTTTCGAGTCATTGAAGAAAAATGAGTTTGAAGGTAACTTTTGTACGTTTTTTTTTTTTTGAACATTTTTAAAGGTGCAGTCTCTGGCGAATTTTATTAATTCCTGGACGTAAGTCATGCTCATTTTTTTCTGTAAGACTAACAGTTTGCACGTAACAAGCAAGAGAATATGAAAATGTCACACGCGGTTTTTGAAGGTGTCGTAGGTTGCATAAAATCTCTCTGTAGGGGCAACAGATTCACCCTGTATACATTTTGTGATCAAAAGTATCCAGATACACGTATCCAGTGGAGTGCTGACCACTTGATGTCATGTGAGGCAGACCTGCCACTATGGAAGAAAGTGGGGAGTACTGTTTTGTCAACAGTGGAGCAGTAACAGCAGAAAGGGTCGCTCAGGAGAGCTCAGTGACCTCGAACATGGACGAGTCATCGGATGTCACCTGAATAACAAATCCATCAGGGACATTTCAACCCGTCTAAAGCTGCCATAACCAAGTATTCGTAGTGTCATTATGAAGTGGAAACGCAACGGAGTGTCTAAGAAATCTCATGAATCCAGCACTAGGCATCACTCATAAGTTCCAAACTGCTGCCTCCAGTTTGACTAGTACTGCATAGGGAGTTACTAAAACTGGGGTAAGGTGATCGAGTAGCTCCTTATAAGCCACATATATCTACAGTTAAGGCAAAGTGACACTCGAGGTGGCCAACGGCCTCGCTGCAGTGGTAACACCGGTTCCCGTCAGATCACAGAAGTTAAGCGCTGTCGGGCTGGGCTAGCACTCGGATGGGTGACCATCCGGTCTGCCGAGCGCTGTTGGTAATCAGGGTGAACTCAGCCCTTGTGAGGAAAACTGAGGAGCTACTTGATTGAGAAGTAGCGGTTCTGGTCTCGGAAACTGACATACGGCCGGGAGAGCGGTGTGCTGACCACATGCCCCTCTATATCCGCATCCAGTGACGCCTATGAGCTGAGGATGACACGGCGGCCGGTCGGTACCGTTGGGCCTTTATGGCCTGTTCGGGAGGAGTTTAGTTTAGGTTTTAGACACTTGAGGTGATATAAGGAGAGACACCAGTGGACAGTAGATGAACGGACGCTAGTGATTTGCAGTGATGAATCACGCTATACCCTGTGGTAATTCGATGGAAGGGTTTGGGTTTGGCAAAAGAATGGAGAACGTGACCTGCGTTATGTGTAGTGGAGGAGGTGGTGCCACAGAGTTCTTGGTGGTTACGCTGTGGTCCCCTGTTTTGTGCTTAAGAAAACGCTAAATGCGGAAAGATTGGGACATAGTTTACAGCTTTATGTACTGTGTACTGTAGAGAAACAGTTCAGAGACGATGAATGTCTACATCAGTATGACGTTACAGCCTGCCACAAACCAATATCTGTATGGTAATGGTTTCTGGACAATAATTTCCCTGAAATGGATTGGCCTGCCCAGAGACTTGATCTGAATCCAATGGAACATGTTTGGGGTGAGTTAGAACGTCGACTTCGCTCCAGACCCCTCGCGTCCAACATCACTACTGTCTCCAGTGTTAGAACTCGTTGAAGAATAGGCTGCCATTTCTCAATATACATTCAGACACCTAATTGAAAGTGTCCCCATAAGAGTTCAAGCTATTGTAAAATTAATGTCCACTAATGGTATAGGGATGCTTTTGATCAGGTCGTATACCTGTAAATTCTGCAGAGCGTAATGTATCTGTCGCTGAACTAGTAAGAGATTTATATTCCTACAAACAAAATACATGTTTATAAAAATATCGTCTTTGTTTTTAGGTGCATCTTTCTAGCATATTAAATAAAAAATCATACTTTTTACTTAAAAGTAGGTCGTTGGCCCAGGTAATTTATCTGTACGTAAATCGCTTGTTACCTTATCAGAGGAACTAATTTCTCTAACCATCTGTTGCACGAATAACGTTGCCTGTTGTTAGTAGGCAGACCTAGATGACAATATTCAGATAGTAATTTATTTCATATTTAATCTTTTTCTAACTGATTTTCGAAGCTGATATTAAGGTATGATCAAAGAGAAAAAAAATTAGTATAAGAGCAATTACTTATACACCCGAGACACATAAGAATCGTACTATGCAGCATTGAACTTTTCCGTTTTATATTTTGATGAAACCATATACGAAATCCAATAATACTGAAACAGCGTTCGCAAAACAAGCTGTGTCTATTGTTTAGGAGTAACAAAGAGGATCTCTTTCCAGTTTTTCTGTGAGTCTGTTCTTCCGCTTTGCAGTGTACTTTAACAATGTCCACAAAATAAGCTACACCGTTTGTTTAGAACTGACAAATAGGATCTCTTTACACTGTTTCTGCGTCTCTGTTCTTCCGCTTTGCAATGTACAGAATATAATATGCTATAATCATTCGGAAGCTACTTTGTAGAATACAAATCGTAACGAGCCACAGCAATATAGGACGCAATTATTTGACTACTACATTTAATTAATTGTCAGGGGACATACATCCACTTTATCGGCTGGCTCCTTTGATGACACGAGCTTGTTAAAAGCAAAGCTTTAAGCAGAAACACATTGGTAACTTAGGAAAATTCACCTGATTGTGCGAATTACGACAGCAATGATATCAGAAGCTGCATGATAATTCGCAGCACGTGTGGCTCGCCGGCCGTTGGTGGTCGAGCGGTTCTAGGCGCTTCAGTCTGGAACCGCGCGACCGCTACGTCGCAGGTTCTAATCCTGCCTCGGGCATGGATGTGTGTGATGTCCTTAGGTTCGTTAGGTTTAAGTAGTTCTAAGTTCTAGGGGACTGATGACCTCAGCTGTAAAGTCCGATAGTGCTCAGAGCCATAGAGCCACGTGTGGCTCATAAATGAAACTGGGACTGGGCTGCAGTAAACCAGATACTTTAAACAGAATTAGAATTTAACACTTTGGCCGCCGTTTGTTTGAAATTGATACATAAGGTGGCTTCCCTGTCAGGAAATTGATACACAGATTCCATGTCGTGTGTATATATTGTATAAACAGCTACAATGCTTTCAAATAAATATGAAGTTTCCCTGGCCTCTTGGAGAGGCCGTACGCATTCGGTTTCAAATTTTGTTAACAGATAGTGTGACAGTAGACTCTTGTACTTTGTCCTGCAGTCCGCAGTTTCCTTGCGCTGACGACATCTGGTTACACTAGCGGTAACTCGAGCGGCAATGTTGCTAGCGGGTATTTGTGTTTGAAGTTGTGTTTCCTTTAAGATTTGAGTCTTTTTCTTACGAGTTTGTGACAATATCCGACATGCAGTTAGTAGCGGGTTAGCTGGACGAGGAAAGAGAATTCATTGAGAGTGAGGCCAGTTTATTTGGCGACATACCTGACGGCGATGATCCATAATATGTAGCCCGCACAGGATACGGTGGCCGATGCGTTGTGACCAATTTTCGTCCAAAGCACTGTTCATTCGTTTGTTCGAAAGGGGAGGCCGAGTGTCTGAAACCTTCTGGCTGTTCGGCGATGATAGACTCGAGGCTCACGCCCTGCAGTATTTAAGAAACGATTTTACAGAAATTATTTGCCAATTTTGCTTTACTTGTAGCTTCGTGTGTCAGGTTCATGATGGCGTATCTGTCGTTTCGTTAATGATCATAGTTATGCACGTCCGGCTATTGGGATAGTGTGATTAAGGAGTCTGTTGAAATTAAATTGGCTAGCAACCTTGTGAATAGGGATGGAGGCTTTTGTTTAAACTCGGCCTGGAATCCTGCTCTTTCACTTGTTAAAAAACATAGGGACAGAGTTAACGTTTCCTCAACTACCAGTCCATAGTTTCTTACTATCGATAGCTCTGACTGCGTTCATCTTTGGTGGCTTTTGTTTAGGTGTGTGTTATCTTTTCTGTTAGACTCGCAGAACCGAGCTCTCGTGTTGTCTGCACTTCGTCTGGTCGTTGCAGTTAAGCCTTGAAAATGGCGGAGTGTGCATCCGCCGAAATATCGGCAGTTGTCGAAAATTCAACCTGGCTGAATGCCCGTAAGTACTTTGAACATCATAGTTATTGTGAAAGTAAGACACTGCGCGAAATTCGAAAAAGTTTGTAATGAAAAGTAGAGGTCGCTTTGTTTATGTGTTTGGTGCATATTACATAATATCTTGCAGTATATGAAATTTAGCTAAAATATTGAATTTTTCTTTAGTCTTGGCTAGAAGTCCCTATCTATTATCAATCTTGACAAAATTAATCTGACGAAGCACACACATTTGCGATCGCGAACGCCAGTGATAAAGCCAGAGTGAAACAGCCACAACATTCCTCATAGTTCATAAACGGTTTGAGATACCTAAATGAGATTTTGACAAATAATAGCACGCAACGAGGAGAAAATGTTGCGATATGGTTAGTATGTAAAACTTCACTATCTACCCTGTCATTTCACAAACTACAGACTTTTTTGATAAAAGAATGTAATTTTAAAGGCCATCGATTGATGGCAAAACGAGAAATGTTATGGGTTTTGAAACAATGTAAGCGAAGACATTACGAGTTATTTTGAACTAAGAATGTGCTTTATCATAAGCTACTGACTTCACTTTTCGTCAGTTCCTCACTTAATAAACCGCTTGTTCAGAATTATTTTGCAACCGCACCTGCGCAACATTTTAGTGAGGTGAGACTGTGTAGATTCCACTATGTTTCGGCAAAATATACAAATTTTAACATGGCAACCAGAGAAATGTGTAGGTGGTGCTCAAAATTCGCCACTCATGATGCTTCTCTGAAAGCTACAAATGATTAACAAAACTGGCAAAAATAAATCGCTGCATTTTTGGAGACATTCTTTTTAGATGCTAACCAAAGCAGAAGCAACAGTAGATTTTTTTGAATGGCCACCATGCAAGTGTGGGCACAGAGGGAATCCTCTTAATACTTACAGAAAATGTGAGTGCAGGCTGTAGTTCAGAATGGCACTTAGCCTCCAGCGCTCAGCGTTTCCCCCACAGTGTCTGCCCATAACCCCCATCACTACCATTTTCCCCGTGTGTGCCCCGCCATCCGCACATTTAGCGGACATGGCAGTCTGCACGCACTATACTCTCCTGAGAGTTCCGTACATGATTCTGATGCAGGAGGATCGAGAAAAAGAAAAAGAGCAACTGTTGGGGAATCAGCAGCTGTGCCTCAAAGAGACTCTCCAAAGTTACTTGGTATTTTGTAACTGGAAATATGTATGATTTTACCACAACCTGTAAGGAGGGAATTGCTGATCCTGTGAAGACGAAAATGACTGGAAGATGAATTGAACTGGATTTTTACTGATTCTTTTATGACCTCTGAAATGATCATCACCGAGATGAATCGTTCGAGCGACGAATTATTGACAGTATTGTCAACGAAAAATATACAGAACACAGCAGACAACAATGGGTAGACACAAATAACGAAGAAATTCTGCATTTTACAGATTCGTTCTGGGGATTCATTTGGATCGAAAACGCACGCTACAGAAATATTTGTCAAAGAACATGCTGCACAAAAATGCAACAGGTTTGAGGCACTTTTGAGCACGCAATTTTTTGGACGATTCTGGTACAAACAATCGAAAACTAAACAAAATTTCACCATTAGTTGATACGATAAATTTCACAAAGTGTATTGTCCTGATGAGAAAGTGTGCATTGATGGAACTGTGGAGCCGTTTAGAGGAAGACTGGGGTTTCGCCAGTATATTCTGGGGAAACGTTATAAATATCGTCTCAAGCTATTCAGATTGTGTGTTCATGCCGGCTATACTTGGGATGTGGCCGCGCGGGATTAGCCGAGCGGTCTGAGGCGCTGCAGTCATGAACTGTGCGGCTAGTCCCGGCGGAGGTTCGAGTCCTCCCTCGGTCATGGGTGTGTGTATTTTTCCTTAGGATAATTTAGGTTAAGTTGTGTGTAAGCTTAAGAACTGATGATTTTAGCAGTGAAGTCCCATAAGATTTCACACACATCTGAACACATCATACCTGGAAAGGAGATTGCGCCCCACAGATCATAACATGTCCTCCATTATAGTGATGGAGTTGATAGGCCCATTATTGAATGCTGGACACACTCTGTACGTCGAAAATTACTATACAAGCGTCGCCTTAGCCCTTAAGTTGCACGAATATTCAGACCACCTCTTTGGTACATTGAGGAGTAACACGAGGTGGAATTCAACGACAGTAGTGAAAGGAAAGATCAAGAAAGGTGAAATGTAATGCAAGCAGAGTAACACAAATGTTGTTGAAGGAAAATGGAAGGGAAAGGGAGATGACTTGTTTCTGACTATTAAAAACGTTCCAGAAATGGAATTGGAATATAATCAAATCCTTCATAGACCTGAAATATAAAATCGCATCTTATGCCTCCACTTTATGAAGAGGAATGAAGTAGTACCGCAAGATTACATTCGAGCTCCTCACAAATATGGAAATTGCCAATGCTTATGCTATCTAAAAGGTAGTTATTGACAAAAATATGTATATAACTGAATTTCGAGAGAAAGTTGCACTTGCAATGTTAAACATCGGAAACCTGACAGATGTCAGGGTCACCAGGAACATCAAATTCACATAATCATGTCTTGCAAGAAAGTAATAAAAGAGAATTTGGATGCACTAAGCTACGAAGAAATCAGAGCAAGTCATCACAGACTTTAACGGTTGCCTGAATAAAAAGTCCATGTGCTTAGACCGTTTTTGTCGTTATTCATGACGTAAAGTATACAACTTATTAATACATTCAGAAACGTAGTTACATCTGCTGTGAATTTGTAAGCAACCTTTTGAGTTAGAAAATATTCCGCATTTGCATTAGTTTTGCTCTATTATTCCAAAAAATAAATGACATCTGTCTGAAATGCTGAAAGGAGTCTTTATTTGTTATTAAAGATGGTGCATAATTTCCATACACATGGCCTAGTAGGTCTGATATTGACCATTAACATGCATCAGCCTGGTACATAACCTTGGGTGATTCTGGTGCGGCAGCCAAAGTGTTAAAATTTAAATCCGCCGATCAAATAGACAGCCACCAGTCATCGTGTGCGCGGAACGAACTGGTCTCTACTGTTTTAGCGGCCAAATAACTGGCAATAAGACGTCAAAAACGGCAATCTGCGAGTTATCTTAGCCGATTTTCATCAGAGGAAGACGTACTGAAGGTAGAAGAATGAGCAGAAAGGAGATCTGAAAAGTTATAATGATAACGCAGCAGTAAGGCAAAGTGTAGAGTGGTTGTAGCTAGTAATATCTTTCTTGGCGCAAGGATTCTCGACTGGTGTAATATAAGATGAGCAAGTCTATTTTCGTTAAATGGTTTATAGTCGAGAGACACATATGAGGGGTTAAAGCAGGCTAGATTTCATTTTCATTGTGTTACCTACGTACGAGTCTACAGAGAATGTAGTGAATTTCTGTGAACTAAGGGGGGTTGTCTGAGCCCCATAGCTGTCCATAATGTTTGACCACCGTAGAGTTATTGTTCAAACTTTAAATACCGATGCAACCGAAACAAAATGTACAGTCTTCTCCAGGAAGGAATCCACCAAATAGTATTCGAACAGCACGCTCATTAATACTAGACAAATAGACCTGACCGGTTTTCAGAATGAGATTTTCACTCTGCAGCGGAGTGTGCGCTGATATGAAACTTCCTGGTAGATTAAAACTGTGTGCCCGACCGAGACTCGAACACGGGACCTTTGCCTTCGCGGGCAAGTGCTCTACCATCTGAGCTACCGAAGCACGACTCACGCCCGATACTCACAGCTTTACTTCTGCCAGTATCCGTCTCCTACCTTCCAAACTTTACAGAAGCTCTCCCGCGAACCTTGCAGAACTAGCACTCCTGAAAGAAAGGATATTGCAGAGACATGGCTTAGCCACAGCCTGGGAGATGTTTCCAGAATGAGAATTTCACTCTGCAGCGGAGTGTGCGCTGATATGAAACTTCCTGGCAGATTAAAACTGTGTGCCCGACCGAGACTCGAACTCGGGACCTTTGCCTTGTTTCATATCAGGGCACACTCCGCTGCGGAGTGAAAATCTCATTCTGGAAACATCCCCCAGGCTGTGGCTTGTCTCCGCAATATCCTTTCTTTCAGGAGTGCTAGTTCTGCAAGGTTCGCAGGAGAGCTTCTGTAAAGTTTGGAAGGTAGGAGACGAGGTACTGACTGAAGTAAAGCTGTGAGTACCAGCCCTGAGTCGTGCTTCGGTAGCTCAGATGGCTGCCGGCACGGTAGCTCAGCGTGTTCGGTCAGAGGGTTAGTTGCCCTCTGTTATAAAAAAACTGAGTCAACGGCTCAACACTGAACTTGAATGGGTGCCATGGGACATCCGCACTGAACAAATGAATCGAACAAAACGAGAACAATAATAAAAAAAAAGTTTGAGCACTTGCCCGTGAAAGGTAAAGGTCCCGAGTTCGAGTCTCGGTCGGGCACACGGTTTTAATCTGCCAGGAAGTTTCTGACCGGTTTTCTTTATAATTTTCATTCTATACGCCTAAATGCAGATTAGGCTGTTGAAAGTTCTGACACACTTTAGAGTGGAGGTCTTTCCTGCCACTTACCAGACGAGGTGGTAGTGGAGCAGAGAGAATTCTAGTAAGTAGGTTTTTGGAGGGAATTTCCTTTGCCAGTATTTGCCTCCCGAATTCCTTGCTCAGATCCGAAGGATGGCAAAGATTTTTACTTTATTTTTGCAACAATATTTACAAGACACAAGATATGAAAGCCTGTTGTATATATAAGTGTAAGTTTGCCTGCGTGTAAACAGATTAAAGTTGATTACTTAATGGACATATGCATTGTACGTATCTCTCTAGCAATTTCAGTTGGGAGGCTGGGAGATTCGTTGTAGAACTATGTCTTTCCAGTAGAATAAAGCCTGAGAGTCCCAATTGGAAATGTTTTGGAGGTGTTTTATCGTTCCACAATACGCCTGATAACAAAAGATAATCTTTTGTGAAGCTTGAACGGAACGGGAGGATTGGATCGATCTGACCATTTAGAAAACTAGGTCTGTGTCTCTACGTCTAGCAAAGCTACTGAGAGAACTTAAAACATACACTATAAAACCACTATTCGAGCTGATAATTTGTAATAAACGAGTGACGAACCAGTCTTCCCATGTGTTGTCATTCATTTCTTCTATAGTAGATTAAAGCTGAAGAAACTGCAAAAAGGTGGGAATTTAAGGAGATGAGACCTGGATAAACTGAAAGAACCAGAGGTTGTACAGAGTTTCAGGGAGAGCATAAGGGTACAATTGATAGGAATGAGGGAAAGAAATACAGTAGAAGAAGAATGGGTAGTTCTGAGGGATGATGCAGTGAAGGCAGCAGAGGATCAAGTAGGTAAAGAGACGAGGGCTAGTAGAAATCCTTGGGTAAGAGAAAAAATATTGAATTTAATTGATGAAAGGAGAAAATATAAAAACGCAGTAAATGAAGCAGGCAAAAACGAATACAAACGTCTCAAAAATGAGGTCGACAGGAAGTGCAAAATGGCTAAGCAGGGATGGCTAGAGGACAAATGTAAGGATGTAGAGGCTTATCTCACTAGGGGTAAGCTAGATACTGCCTACAGGAAAATTAAAGAGACCTTTGGAGATAAGAGAGCCACTTGTATGAATATCAAGAGCTCAGATGGAAACCCAGTTCTAAACAAAGAAGGGAAAGGAGAAAGGTGGAAGGAGTATATAGAGGGTCTATACAAGGCCGATGTAATTGAGAACGATATTATGGAAATGGAAGAGAATGTAGATGAAGATGAAATGGGAGATACGATACTGCGTGAAGAGTTTGACAGAGCACTGAAAGACCTGAGTCGAAACAAGGCCCTGGGAGTAGACAACATTCCATTAGAACTACGGACGGCCTTAGGAGAGCCAGTCCTGACAAAACTCTACCATCTGGTGAGCAAGACGTATGAGACAGGCGAAATACCCTCAGATTTCAATAAGAATATAATAATTCCAATCCCAAAGAAAGCAGGTGTTGACAGATGTGAAAATTACCGAACCATCAGTTTAATAAGTCACGTCTGCAAAATACTAACGCGTATTCTTTACAGACGAATGGAAAAACCAGTAGAAGCTGACCTTGGGGAAGATCAGTTTGGATTCCGTAGAAATATTGGAACACGTGAGGCAATTCTGACCCCACGACTTATCTTAGAAGCTAAATTAAGGAAAGGCAAACCTTCGTTTATAGCATTTTTAGACTTAGAGAAACCTTTTGACAATGTTGACTGGAATACTTTCTTTCAAATTCTGAGGGTGGCAGCGGTAAAATACAGGGAGCGAATGGCTATTTACAATTTGTACAGAAACCAGATGGCAGCTATAAGAGTCGAGGGGCATGAAAGGGAAGCAGTGGTTGGGAAGGGAGTGAGACAGGGTTGTAGCCTCTCGACGATGTTATTCAATGTGTATATTGAGCAAGCAGTGAAGGAAACAAAAGAAAAATTCGGAGTAGGTATTAAAACCCATGGAGAAGAAATAAAAACTTTAAGGTTCGCCGATGACATCGTACTTCTGTCAGAGACAGCAAAGGACTTGAACGGAATGTTGAACGGAATGGACAGTGTCATGAAAGGAGGGTATAAGATTAACATCAACAAAGGCAAAACGAGGATAATGGAATTTAATCGAATTAAATCGGGTGATGCTGAGGGAATTAGATTAGGAAATGAGACACTTGAAGTAGTAAAGGAGTTTTGCTTTTGGGGAGCAAAATAACTGATGATGGTCGAAGTAGAGAGGATATAAAATGTAGACTGACAATGGCAAGGAAAGCTTTTCTGAAGAAGAGACATTTGTTAACATCGAGTATAGATTTAAGTGTCAGGAAGTAATTTCTGAAAGTATTTGTATGGAGCGTAGCCATATATGGAAGTGAAACACGGACGATAACTAGTTTGGACAAGAAGAGAATAGAAGCTTTCGAAATGTGGTGGTACAGAAAAATGCTGAAGATTAGATGGGTAGATCATATAACTAACGATGAGGTACTGAATAGGATTGGGGAGAAGAGAAGTTTGTGGCACAACTTGACCAGAAGAAGGGATCGATTGGTAGGACATGTCCTGAGGCATCAAGGGATCACCAATTCAGTATTGGAGGGCAGCGTGGAGGGTAAAAATCGTAGAGGGAGACCAAGAGATGAATACACTAAACAGATGCAGAAGGATGTACGTTGCAGTAGGTACTGGGAGATGAAGAAGCTTGCACAGGATAGAGTAGCATGGAGGGCTGCATCAAACCAGCCTCAGGACTGAAGACCACAACAGCAATAATCTGTAGTTTTTAAAATCAATGTAGCACTGGGTAAAAATGTTCATGAACCATCGAGAGCAATAATAAGCCGGTGGCCCTTCTCTCATGGTTTACATGTTGCGTGTCGTCTGTCTATGCGACTGGTCGTGTATGACACACGTTAAGGCCATATTTCATTAAACCACTGGTTTACTGATATCTCCTTTTAAGGGAAATGAAAATGCTATACCACACTGTATCGGAAGGCCATTTTTACCTTTCTCCCTGTGAACAATTCTTAAGGAATGCCAGTGTTTCTTAAAAAAATTGAAAGACTTCCATTGTCTCAAAACAAGTTACTATCCTACAGTGAAGCATTTATCGATGTAAGTGCCCTAGTGTCAGGTACTCTTTCCTGTCATAACATGCATATGCACTGCTTGATATCAAAACTGAACAGCAGAAAGGATGTAAGATAATGAAATTTTACTTATTGTGTGTATACGGTGTACTAGGATGGATATAATACTAAATTTGTAGGTGATTTAGGTCCATTATCTAGAACACAGAGCTGCAGCCTCTGGTAGGAACAACGGCTCTAACTTCGAACTGAGACAGCTACAGGCACGTTATTTCACGCTCTGTCACTTCTGGTATAGAGATCATCAATTGTGTTGGCAGGTCAGTGGCGGAATGCGTATGATCTGATGGTTTCAGTGGGTGAGAGATCTCGAGAATTTTCTGATCTGGTCCATTGTCGAACATCTTCTGTATCAAAGTATGTCAGGACATCTGGGGCAACATGCGATCTCGCGTTATCTTGTTAAAAGGTAACGTCACTGGGACTTCGAAAACAGGGCACAGCCAGCAGCCCAACGCTTCAGAAACGTAACGCCTGCCGTCTAAATTGCCGCATATGAGTACATAAGGTGATCGTGTAGTATACCCAGAAGGCATCGCAGACCTTCATGCCAGGTGCTTCGACTGGAGGAGGATGACGGAAGCAGGCTGGTATCGTTCGCTCTCCTCGGATCATCCACACACAAAGAGGTTCATCGTGGTGCTGTGCACTGCACTGGAACTCGCCTGGAAAGCCGACGCGGTGCCACTTGCGTGTCCATCAGCCCTGTGGCAACACCACTGTCGGCGCAATTCTCTCTGCTGCTGCGTCAATGGAACCGTAGCATTGATCACAGGTTTGCTTGACCCACGGGAGAGGGTCACAGGGGTACTGAAACAGGTGAACTGGCAGACTCTTTAAATAGACATAAATTATACCGTAAAAGCCTACTTACAAAGTTTCAAGAACCGGATATAAACGGTCACTCTAGGCATATACTACAACTCCCACAAGGAAAGCGAGGACAAGATTAGATTAATTACAGCAAGCACAGATGCATTTAAACAGTTATTCTTCCCGTGCTCTATATGTGAATCGATCGGAAATAACCCCTAATAACTGGTGGAATGGGATGTACCCTCTGCATATAGAGTATAGATATAGATGTAGATGAATATATAGATGGTAGGTCGCCTGACAGTCAGTAGTGCTCGAGGCGTCGGCACACTACGTGTTGTTGCAAGGGGCTGTCGAGATCCTGCATGGTGCTGAGTATGAGCCTCTTGATCAACATACATTCCACATTAGCAAGACACTCGTGGGATACCGGCCAACGCGAACTAACATCATGCAACGAGTAACCACAGAATCGATAGGACATGGTGCTGCCATTCTCAAATGCTGAAACGTGCCGGTAGATGTCTTTGCTTATCACAAGATCTTTTCACTAACAAACAACATTCAAACGTGGTTTCTGAATGAGAAACTCACTCTGCGACGTTTCCTTACTGCTATATACTTTGTGCAGATGCTCTGAAATGCTAATCATTAGCAATACCCACGAACTGCATACCGCCTTGATGGTGTTGCAATTTTAATTGCCAATAGTTTATATAATCAGTGATCCACCACGACAGCCGTGCGCATTAAAGCGCCACTTCTGGGACTGAGAGGGACGGCAGCTCCGGATTATCGTCGATGGTCGGTGTAGCGGTCATGCTGTTTGTGATTCTCAGGCGGTTTCTCACATCTCAGTAGCTAAATGCGGGGCTGGTACCCAAGAACCGCCTCACTTACACAATTCACAAACATTTACAAAACTTTCGTTCAAATGCTTCAAATGGCTCTGAGCAGTATGGGACTTAACTTCTGAGGTCATCAGTCCCCTAGAACTTAGAACTACTTAAACCTAACGAACCTAAGGACATCACACACATCCATGCCCGAGGCAGGATTCGAACCTGCGACCGTAGTGGTCGCGCGGTTCCAGACTGTAGCGCCTAGAACCGCTCGGTCACCATAGCCGGCAAAACTTTTGTTCACATTTATTTGGATGAGACTACACGCAGACAGTTTGGGTGCACAAATTCCGTCCGGTGGGACGTGGGGGGGGGGGGGGTGAAAGGGGTGGGGGGGGGAGTTAATGCGGTGACGACAGGAAAGGTACCCGGCTACCCCTTAAAGGACGGGTGTTTAACCCACGGCCCACGGGTCGCGTGCGGTCCAAAGCAAGTATCAGAGCGGCCGAAGAAGAGAGCGTCTATCACACGATCGTCTAAAAAAAATGAAGCCCAACCGATAAAATTTTCTTTATGTGAACTTACGATAAAGTCAATATTTTTAAATTTGAAACTCCTTCTCTCATTGGTCCATCCCGTTCTTAACCTTGCTACCCGTGCTACACTTAAACCCCACCGACTCTCGTTCTTATAACCGGACAATCCGTTAAAAGCGTTAATCTATAATCTTACGAGTACTTCCATTGCAACTGCGAAACCAGAGATTTAGAGAGATAAAATGCAATTAATTTATGAATATACAGTGAAACTCTGTGTTATTTCTGTATAATTGTGGTAAAGAACTTTTTTCACTGTAGTTCTGATCACTTCAAGTCGACAGAAATTAGAAATCTCCTTGTCGATTACAGTTACTATCTACGAACTAACAGTACGTAGCGCTGCATTATTGCAGCGTCTTCGCTTAAACTATGACTGAAGAGAAGAGACCACAAATGAAGGTCAGTAGCTGTCCACAATTTTAAAGACGCTTCATAGCTAATAGGTCTGTTATGGACAGTAAGGTCCATAAAATAATACAGAATGTAGCGAAATGCTGCTGTCAAGAAAATAAATTGAATAGCGCATTACACACGTTGGTACAGGATCAAAATTCTTGTATTTATGCGTTGTCAGATTTTCAGGTGGAATGCCTAGAGTTGCAATCTGACATCTAACTAAAGGAAAAGTCTGATCATGTTTGTTTGTGAGACTTTCACAAATCATACGTTCCCAGAGAAGAGATATCCCTTGCTGCACACTAATTCGTTGTACACTGATAAACCAATACATTATGCCCACTGCCATCGCGAGGTTGAATGCCTCCTGGCGATGTGGCGGGCACATGACGCTGTAATAGGTAAGACGAAGGTAGACGAATAGGCAGTCATTATAGTGAAGATACGCCCTACAAATGCGGAAATCCACTGATATAAGCAATTTTGACGAATGGCACATTGTTGTGACACTGTGGCTGGAAACGAAGAGCTCTGAAAAGGCAAACTGGTCACCTGACTGCATAGTGCTGTCATGGGCACATGTGGAAAATGGTTGAAGGACGGTGAAATGATGAGTAGGCCGTAGGGCAATGGACGACCACGTCTCATCACAAAACTTAGAGATCGGAGAATCCCTCATTATGTGATCCAGGAGGGCGGCGATCTGTGGCAGATCTGACAGCAGAGTACAATGCTGGTGCAGGAGCAAGTGTGTTGAAGCACACCGCTCAAAGGCCGTTGTCGAAAATGAAGCTCAGCGTCACACGATCCCTACGCGCTTCTGTGTTGACTCAACGACATCGTCAGTTACGATTGCAGTGGGCAGTGCATCACTGAGTTTTCACCGTGTATCAATAGAAAAGTGTGACCTGTCGAATGAATCGCATTTTTTTATTACACTAGGTCGGTGACTGGGTCCTTACACGCCGTCAGCCAGACGAACGCCTGAACGAAACATGCATTGCCCCACAAATGCAGGACGGCGAGAGCAGAATGAAGCTGCGGGGTAGACTGCTTTGGGCTTCTGTGGGACATATGGAAGCACTCGGATACACCATGACAGCAGTGAACTTCGTGAACATTGCTGCGAACCATCTGCTTCCCTTCGTGGTTGAAGTACACTGATGGCGATGACATCTTCCAGCAGGACAAACCTCCGCGACAAAAGGCCAGAACCGTGATGCAGTGGTTTGAGGAGCTTGATGCTGAAGTCTTAGCCAGCAAATGCCCTGATCTGTACCCATTAGAACACATGTCGGGGGTCAGCTGCGTGCCCACAAACCACGGTCCCGTAATTTGCAGGAATTTAGTGACCTGAATGTATACATTTGGTGCCATATACTTCTAGAAACCTGTCAAGGTCTTGTAGAATCCATGACAAGCACAGCCGATGCTGTACTGTGTTTCAAAAATTTACCAAGTCGCTATTAAACAGATGGTCATAATGTTTTGGCTCATCGGTGTATGTGTCATTTTTGTTTCGAAGCATGTGTGCTTGTTAACAGTTATTTTCCAGAGTAAAGTACACAAAGAGTAAAAATTGAACCAAAATCTCAGATGAACACCTTACGAACAACCTGCGAATTGCAACCACTTCAGTCGAACCTGATATTGATATATTCATTTCCCAAATTCCGAGCAAAACGTCACTTCTTTGTCTCAGCAGTTATTGTTAGAGTTAAGCATATTATGTGCGGCCCAAGGATGCTGGTCTTCTCCCGCTGTGGCCCAGGTAAGTTAAAGGTTGGACACCCCTAAGATTTTAATTTAATATTTATTTCTTGAAAGTTACGGTTGAATGGCAACTCTTATTAGATGTTGAAGTGATAAGGGGAACGCGCCAACTCGTCACCCCCGATTTCGGCCAAATTTATGGTGTGTACAGTACTTGGCCAGAAAAGAAAGTGACAGAAGTGAGAACTCCAGATGGTATTTTTGACACGGGTTGCGAGAGGCATGAGCTATTTATGTTAGTGCAGATCTCAGGTGGAGGTTTACGAAGCGCAAAAAGTAAAGAACGGTAATATGAGGGTCGTGGTTCAAATCCCTGTGTGGGAACTTTTTCTCTTTTTTTTTTAGTTTCGCTTTTTACATTGCTTATACTGCAGATAAACCGTAATAGTACTCAGTATATTGTGTTTATTAATGTTTTCATAAAAGGCGCAAAATGGAAAGGTGAAGGAAAATTTGGGATTACAAATATATTTCCAGGAAGGGATTTAAGACTACACGAGAACGTAGTACATAAAATGAGATACTTTTATTATTTTACATATGATGATTTCTTTCACGTGCTGAGGTAATACTCATCACACAAACAGGGGAAGCAATAATTTTCTCGGCATCGTGAACACGTTATGAACGCCGCATTATTTTAAAGTTTCTGTATAGAAAGAAACTTGGTTTACATTCGTAAAAGGCTCTGTCTATTCGCCAAATTTGGCAGCGAAACACTCGTCATGCATCATTTTGCCAAACATTGGCCATGATAGCTGGTAATATACAATGGAATGTATTCTTCTCAGTACGTGTTTTCGTTTTCTCTCTCGATGTAATAAGAGCAGTTTTGAAGCTTTTTCAACTAATTATTATACCTGTCGATGAAGACAGACATCACGGGGTTGCACTAGCAGAGCCCATTTGGAGCAGAATAACACATGGTGGTAATCCTTCATCCTTCAATACATCGTTGTGTAATTGTGGATTTGTTTGTACTCCACACGACTTAATTAACAGAAGAAATTTGTTCTCCTGTATGTAGGACTTCATCATTTCAGTCAAAACATCTTTTTTGTTTCCCAGAGTCAGACGAAGTAACGAGGTAAACATTTACATGTTTCCATGTGCCCCTCTACCGTTTTTTTTTTGAATCGTTGGTCCAAAGGAATCAGTACTCTTTTGTAGACGTATGTAGACTGTTGGCAATATTTTTCCAGAAAGGGTTACAGCATACTGCACCATATCTGGGTGGTTTACTTTGTTCCTATTGTTTTGGCGACTTCTGCCACCGAATGAATCAGGATGACCAAATGTAGTGGGAAGACACCAAATGTAGTGGGTGGATGTCAGGATACGACCTGTTAAAACTCGGCGAGAACTTTCCAAATGATTTATTTGCTTCCATTACAGTGCTCCGTTCACCTCAGTCTGCGTCACAGGGTCCCGCAATGCTGAGGAAGCACCTCAGCGGCCTGTGCAACGCAACGCTGAGTCGTGCTGGCCTTGGCCGGCCCGCTGAGTTCCAATGGTGTCAGGATGGCTGCGCCTGCAGCTGACTCAGCACTGCTCAGTGTGAGCTGCGGGTGGCCAGCTGTGTCCTTCTCCTCACCAGCTTGGCTGAGATCGCAGCGACGAACAAGCGCCCACTATCCAGAGTCTGAATCTGTGGCCCTCGCCTCAGGAAGTCTCCGGCGTGTGTCGGCAGCCATGGTGGCGAGCCGAAGAGTGGCCCGCCACTGACTGGCTGCGAACCCCGCGTCGGACTAAGAGGGTCGAACTAACGACCTGCCGTGGACTGGGATGCTGTCGCCCCATCTGTTGCTGCATGTAGCCTGGTGGTGTGATATGCCCCGCCGCCCAGGAGAGCTGGCACACTTGAATGAATCTCGTTAGAAAACGGCACCTATTTATACTTAGCTCTGCGTCTCTGTTTTGCCAAGCGCTCCACTTCGCGTTATGTACACATAACACGCTAAGTTTGCCAGTGGCCCTCTTCTGCCTGTGACTTGCGCCACGGAAACTGCTGTGTGCGCCCTCTCTGGCAGCTCTACGCCCCTGTGGTCTCTATTTGCCTTCGCAGCTGCTGGTATGCTTAACTTACTGCAATTTGGCCTGCACCTGGCTGTAACTCGTGCTCCGAATATTGCACAGAACTAATTTACCTATCCTAAACGGTGGTGCTGCTACAATATCCTATTATTCACGAGAACTTCATTTGCGCCTCGATGGTCAGGACTGGTACTGGCAAACTGGAAAGAGAACGTATGGATGTCGATATTTTATTATACATGACGTTACAAAGAGTATTTTGATTGATGTTGGCGAGTAAGAATTCTCGATTTATTTGTCTGACAGCATACTTTAATTACAAGAAGTCTGCAGAATCGCCGAGGCCGCGGTAAGTATAAGCTTTTCATGGAAATTTATTTGCAGTCCCAAATTTCCCGCCGGCCGTTGTGGCCGAGCGGTTCTAGGCGCTTCAGTCCCGAACCGCGCCTCTTTTATGATCTCAGGTTCGAATCCAGCCTCGGGCGTGGATGTGTGTGATGTCCTTAGGTTAGCTAGGTTTAGGTAGTTCTAAGTCTAGGGGACTGATGACTTCTGATGTTAAGTCCCATAGTGCTCAGAGCCAAATTTCCCTTTGCCTTCCCTTTCAAACGGCTCAGAGCACTATGGGACTTAACTTCTGAGGTCATAGTCCCCTAGAACTTAGAACTACTTCAACCGAACTAACCTACGGACATCACACACGTCCATGCCCGAGGCAGGATTCGAACCTGCGACCGTAGCGGTGGCGCGGTTCCAGACTGTAGCGCCTAGAACCGCTCGGCCACTCGGCCGGCCTACCTTCTCTTTCCAGACCTTTTATGAAAACATTAACAAAGACAATTTATTGAGCTTTATTTCCGTTTATTTGCAGTGTAAAAAAGACGTAAAAACTGAAAATAAAAACCGAGGACGAAAGCTCCCACATTGGCACTCAGCCCGAAGACCCTCAGATAGCGGTTGTGTACTCGTTCCGCTGCGCCAACCGCTGCCTGGAAACTACCCTGCCACAAATGTATTATGCCTCGGCCGACCACTAACAGAAACGCTACTTTTTCTAAACACTTGGCAATCTGGAGCTCCCACTTCTGTAATTGTCATTTCTTGTCAAACGCTACATAGATCATACATTTGGACGAAGTCGGTAATGACGAGTAGGCACGGTCCCCATGTGAGTGGACAAGTAGCAGGGTTTATATTTGCCACAGCATCCACCAACAAAATAAATACGCATCAAGTGCCTATCAAGCACGTTGCACGGAAAAATTAATCTCGAAAGTCTATCCAGGTCGACTCTAATCAAATTATAGGAACTAGTACAAGTTCGTCAAAGCTTAATGAAATTCATTTAACGTTTTTGCATGGTTTCGGAATGTGAATAACTTTTAAAATTAGTTCTAATCCCTGTAAAAAATAATAAAGTTCTAAATACCATTGCTAATAACGTTAAAGTTCAAAATTCTCAGTTGACCCATACGCAAAAATAATCAAGTTTAGAAACACACTAGTAAATTTTTCAGCCTTTGTACTACCTGTCAGTGGAAAACTTACAATAGAAACAACATTTCTAAGGCGTTCGTGGCCACTTATTGACAAACTGCCTCTTGGCTTCCATCTCGGGTTCTTCAGACGACGTTGGTTTGATGATTTTTCTGACGTTTCGCCAGCACCAGTCAAAGCTTCATCTTCCACTACCGGAGGTGAACTGGAGTCGAACTCGAAGCCACAGGTTATTTGTACCTGGCGTGCCAACGTCCCAAAGTTTCTTTGCGGTTATTACTGCTGCGGTTCTCCCATTACTACCTGCAACTGTCCTTCACTGCTCATGGGAATCCAAGATCTGTTCATTTTGAGGCTTTTTTTCTTTCTTGGTGAAGCTTTAGTCATGTTAGTGTATTTCTGTAACTTACCTGAACAAGCAGATTGTAACGTCAATATGCGACCTATTTTGTATCTGTATCGATATTTCTAGGTCAATTTGAGTGTTTCTTATGTAGAATGTTGTATCTGTCGTGGAAATTCTATCACTATGTATACATATTTCAGTTATGTGAATTTTTTGAACGATGTTGTTTAAACCGTGCTTGTGGATTTAAACATCTACTGGAATGATTGTTATATAATGTACTGTAAATGACTTGTTCCATATTTAGGGAACACAGGGTTGAACGTAAAAGATCTGGGGAAGCCCCGCAGCTACAGAAGTAGCCTGGCTGAGTGGAAACGGTGTGGTTGGCGCGCAAGTGGCAACTTGTCCTTTGTGATGGGTAAGGAGTGTGGGCTGAGCAATGGTGTGGTTAACATCTCGCTAGCAGTAGCGGATCATTGTGGCTCATATTCTTGGAGTTTTGAGGCCAGAGGAGCTTAAGAGCAGTCTTTACGGACCTCGGATGCTACATTTGGTGATACCATTATCATGGCATGGTTTTAGGCCCAATAAAAATATAATTCCGACGCCAAGAAGATCTCTAACAGGACGAGGCCAACAGTACTGCCATGACTGCATCGCCGCCACGTTAACAGCCCCCGCAAATTACACCATCAGCCTTCCACTAAATTCTTTATATTTGGCACTCTGTAAATGGACAACGTATTTGTGGAATTTGGTTGATTTTAATAATAATCGTGGCGTTGCTAAAAACTATCTTACACCAATGATTGTCCTAAATCACACACCTGGACAGGAATCCTATACTAGTGAATTTAATTCCGAGTGTCCTAATTTATTATGGAAAGACTTATTCGGCAGCTGTAAAAATAGTTGTGAGTGCTTTCCAATGTGTGGTGTTATAATGTTTGAAGTTCAGTTTAATAGTTCAGAAATACTCCGCTTTCAGTGCGTTTTTAAATCAATCTACAGTCATTTCCTCAACAATTTCCTTTACTTGAAAAGCTGTCTGAAATAATAAAATTGATCTGAAGTGAAAAAGATGATTAATTATTGCATTTATGCACTTTGATAGAATTCCAAAGTTTTATCAGCGTTTATTTCATGAGAAAATGTTTGAACATGAATTTAATGTTGTGCTTGCATTTGCATAGCCAAAGTATATTTTGAGCAGTTTAAAAGACTGCTTATCAAAGAACATTTGTTATTTAAAAAGTTATAATTTGTTGTGCTTTGCTTAATTACTAATTATTAATGAGAATACTTACCATTTCTCATACATACTAGTGAAGTTTTGTTAATGAGCATGGTTCTTCAAACCATTAAAGTTGAAGGGCCCTCATGTACTAGGCTAGTTATTTAATGAAGCAAAGCAAAGGCTCCTTTCAGAGCCAGTGTAATTAGATTTTCATTCTGTTTAATTGCCTCGAACCGAGTTTCAGAAAGAAATATTGACTGCGTTAGCTATTCTAATTCAAGTTGGTTAATGCACAGGAATAGAGACATAGTACTAAGCAATGATGTTATAGAGTATGATCATTAGCAGAGACCCTGATTTAAGTCAGAATTATTTCATGCACTTCCCTGTTTAGTATTACTGCTAGTTTCATCTGTGTTGGCGATTGGATCTATAAACTGTTGCATCTAGTTTATTTAAGGTAGGTATTGTTGAGAGGCATATGTTATTGTTTGCTATCTTATTGGCAATTTGTTTGTCTGACTTTCAAGTTAGTAGTACATTTATCTGCAAGATTAGGTTATTGTGTTGTAGTGTGAACAGATGTAAAGAAAGACTTCTGAGTGTGTATATGTGTCAAGGAAGATTAGGTTAGCCTTATAGCACTGACTTCTGCTCTGTTATATTGCTTGACACAAGAAAGCCTAATTAGGCTGACGACCGATATTAAAACGTAATGTTACATCTTTCTTTTTGTTGTGTTCCCATTAGGTTATTGCACGGTCATAACTCTCTCAAAAATTCGTCGCAGAGGTTTAACGTTAGCATCGATTACCGTGTAAGATGGTTGGTGTTACCGTTACAAGGTGTGATTGCTGCTCTTCGCTACGGTCAGAAATTCCGTGTCGGCGAATTTTGCTATGTGATCGGTCTCACACAGCACATGGTACAGCATGGCCGATTCCTCTACCGGCCACAACATGTAGAGTCGTTTATGTTCGGTGACCCTGGTGTTGACTGATCGTCCACTCATACCAACACAGACATTTCCACACATGCGTTGCATGCGGTATATTTCCGACACTGCAAATGGGTCCCTTTTCTCTTTCACCAATGTGATACTCTGTTTGATCTTCTTAGTCGGTTTATAGTCTTTAGGTCGTGTTTGCACAATATACGGCTGATACTGTCCGTCAATCTGGGAATATATGACAGAAAGGCCGTACCCTAAATTTCTTTTTCCGATGGTTCACTTTGTCGAATGTTTGATCCTATGACACTTCTAATGTAACTCGTGGAGGATCCATTGCTCCTCAGAACAGTTTTTAGGTGTTGCGCCTCGCTTCTGAGGTGCTGCAGCTCACAGTTCCGTCTTGCGCGCGTTACGAGCGTGTGAATCGTGCTTCTATTTTGACTCGGCTGGTGATTTGACAGTTTGCGCAGGTCTCGGTTTCTCACCATCCCTTGTAGCTAGTACGTCTACACACCTGGAAATTGAAATAAGAACACCGTGAATTCATTGTCCCAGGAAGGGGAAACTTTATTGACACATTCCTGGGGTCAGATACATCACATGATCGCACTGACAGAACCACAGGCACATAGACACAGGCAACAGAGCATGCACAATGTCGGCACTAGTACAGTGTATATCCACCTTTCGCAGCAATGCAGGCTGCTATTCTCCCATGGAGACGATCGTAGAGATGCTGGATGTAGTTCTGTGGAACGGCTTGCCATGCCATTTCCACCTGGCGCCTCAGTTGGACCAGCGTTCGTGCTGGACGTGCAGACCGCGTGAGACAACGCTTCATCCAGTCCCAAACATGCTCAATGGGGGACAGATCCGGAGATCTTGTTGGCCAGGGTAGTTGACTTACACCTTCTAGAGCATGTTGGGTGGCACGGGATACACGCGGACGTGCATTGTCCTGTTGGAACAGCAAGTTCCCTTGCCGGTCTAGGAATGGTAGAACGATGGGTTCGATGACGGTTTGGATGTACCGTGCACTATTCAGTGTCCCCTCGACGATCACCAGAGTGTACGGCCAGTGTAGGAGATCGCTCCCCACACCATGATGCCGGGTGTTGGCCCTGTGTGCCTCGGTCGTATGCAGTCCTGATTGTGGCGCTCACCTGCACGGCGCCAAACACGCATACGACCATCATTGGCACCAAGGCAGAAGCGACTCTCATCGCTGAAGACGACACGTCTCCATTCGTCCCTCCATTCACGCCTGTCGCGACACCACTGGAGGCGGGCTGCACGATGTTGTGGCGTGAGCGGAAGACGGCCTAACGGTGTACGGGACCGTAGCCCAGCTTCATGGAGACGGTTGCGAATGGTCCCCGCCGATACCCCAGGAGCAACGGGGTCCCTAATTTGCTGGGAAGTGGCGGTGCGGTCCCCTACGGCACTGCGTAGGATCCTACGGTCTTGGCGTGCATCCGTGCGTCGCTGCGGTCCGGTCCCAGGTCGACGGGCACGTGCACCTTCCGCCGACCACTGGCGACAACATCGATGTACTGTGGAGACCTCACGCCCCACGTGTTGAGCAATTCGGCGGTACGTCCACCCGGCCTCCCGCATGCCCACTATACGTCCTCGCTCAAAATCCGTCAACTGCACATACGGTTCACGTCCACGCTGTCGCGGCATGCTACCAGTGTTAAAGACTGCGACGGAGCTCCGTATGCCACGGCAAACTGACTAACACTGACGGCGGCGGTGCACAAATGCTGCGCAGCTAGCACCATTCGACGGCCAACACCGCGGTTCCTGGTGTGTCCGCTGTGCCGTGCGTGTGATCATTGCTTGTACGGCCCTCTCGCAGTGTCCGGAGCAAGTATGGTGGGTCTGACACACCGGTGTCAATGTGTTCTTTTTTCCATTTCCAGGAGTGTATAAAGGGTGGGCGCTGACCCTTTACTGTCTCCATGGTAAATGTTGTGTTGGCATGGAGACTATTCAGGCACCTTAGGGAGTCATCGAGCAGTTCCTCAGCATGACTCCACAAAACGAAAGTATCACTGACTTATCTGTACCATACCTTAGGCTTACAAGGCACCAAGTCCAGTTTCTGCGCTTCGATATGGTCCAGAAGAAGTTGGTTGCCAGTGGACTAAGTGGACTATCAATGGCGATGCCTTCCAGCTGTTCGTAGAAGTTGCCATTCCACAGGAAATAGCTCTCGTTGAGACATGCATGACAGAGCTTGGTGATGTCTTGTGGGAAAATGAAACCGATATACTCCAGAGAATCACAGAGTGGCACTCTGGTAGGCAAAGAAACAATATCAAAGCTGACCAGGATATCGTTTGATCCAAGTTTTAGTTTCTTCAGCTTCTCACTCAAATGTCCCAAGTCCTTTATGCATGTACCGGTCTTTCCCACATGCAGCTGAAGCAGAGGGGCCAAGTGTGTCGCCAGTTCATAAGCTGGTGAGCCATGAGCGTTTACAATCGGTCTTAATGGAACATTATCTTTATGGGTCTTTGGTAATTCGTATAGACCAGATGGTAGGGCTCCTCTCTATGCCCGCCGAGAGAGAAGCTTTCATCAACCAGTTCGAACCCCGTGTGCTCCACTACGACACACCTGTGCTTAATTTTCGGTAACGTCGTCGGATCTAATAAGTTCCGGATCTTTTGCTCATAATCTTCGGTCTTCATTACAACGGTCCCATTTCCATTTTTGCCAAGACCAATGTACTCTTGTCTCCATTAAGACACTCTACAAACTGTAACTCTTCTTTTTTCAGGTTTCTAGCTGATGGTTTTGTTCGGCTCAGTATCCTGGCGGTTTCAGTGCGCATTATTTCAGCTCTTTCACAAGGAAGGGCCCGAATGGGCTCATAGGTGTTAGCAATGATATCGTACGTAGATATAGTTCTTAAGATGATAGAAAATTTTCCTCCTTTTTGAAGGACAGACTTTTTCTCTTTGGTCAATGGTCGTTCAGAGAGGTTGACCACTGTGACATGTCGGAAATCGACTTCTCAATCTGCTTCCCACATCTTGCAAACTTTTTCTTCTTTCACTCGGTGCAGTGGTCTTCTTTCTGTATGCTCCCATGAATGATGCTGTCGATCTTGTCGCAGTCGTCTTCATTTCATGCATGCTACGAGCATAGTTGATAGTATTCCACCAGTTACATAGGGAGCGTCACGGAATCAAACACACGGCGAAGTGACACATCGTAAGAATGAATTACGGGTGCGGCCTTCATGCCATAGATTCGTCAAATGACGGACAGAATCGGCCGTGTATTGCGCAAACATGGAGTAATAATTATTTATAAACCGACAAAGAAGATCAAAGAGTGTCTCACATCGGCAAAGGAGGAAAGGGATCCACCTGCAATGTCGGGGATGTACTGCATACCGTGTACACGTGGAGGAGTCTCTGTTGGAATGACTAGACGATCATTCAATAACGGGATCACCGAAAATAAGCGGTATTGCAGTTTGGGACACGTGGGGAAATCGGCCATGGCGGGGCACGCGCTGTGTGAGACCGACCATATAATAAAAATAGCTGACACGGAAGTTCTTGTTGTAGATAGGAACTATCATACCCGCTCGTTCAGGAAAGTTATAGATATTACAAACATGACAATAGCTTCAACAGGGAAAAGGAAAGCTTCAAGGAGAACGGATCCTGGATTCCCATTGCGCTGTGAACTACAGTTGCAGGTAGCAAGGGGAAAACCAGGGCGGTAATGACAACGGAAAAATTTTCGTACTTTGGAGCGCTAGGTGCATATAGCCTGCAGCCGTGAGTTCAACTCCACTTCGCCACCATCATAGAGGGTGAAGCTTTGACAATGCCAGCCACTCCTGTTGACGGAACGTCAGAAAAATCTTCAAACCAAAGTCAGCCGAAGAGCCCGAGACAGAAACCAACAGACAATTTGTTATAAGGGACAGTCAAATGTAAACGAGACTGCCGGCCGCTGTGACCCAACATTTCTAGGCGCTTCATTCTGGGACCGCGCTGCTGCTGAGGTCGCAAGTTCGAATCCTGCCTCGGGCATGGATGTGTATAATGTCCTTAGGTTAGTTAGGTTTAAGTAGTTCTAAGTCTAGGGGACTGATGACCTCAGATGTTAAGTCCCATAGTGCTTAGAGCCATTTGAACCATTTGTAAACGAGACTGTTGGAAAAAAGTGAATAAGCTGTTTACAATTTCAAAAATAATCTCCATAAGGCTTAATACATTTATCCCACTGTGAGACAAGAAGGTCGTTGCCGTCACGGAAATATGTTTGCGGTGCCAAAAGAACCGTGATTGTAACCAGGCATGCACTTCTTCGTCCGAAGCAAACCGACAAACTGACGGCCACGAATGCCTTTCTCCAGAGCCCAAAACTGTGGGAATCGCATGTGGAGAGATAGGGACTGTACGGAAGCTTACAAGGGATTCCCAACGAAACTTCTGCAGCGTTGTCGAAACAACCTGAGCAACAGATGGATAGTCATCATTCTGCAGCAGAATGGTACTGTCGCTTAAAGTTTCTGGGCGTTGGAACATGATAGCACGCTTCAGTTTTTACAAAGTGTCCACGTCCCGTCGTCCGTTAATTGTGGTGTCGTGTTCCAGAAAGACAATGAGCTAGGAACCCTTGAAGTCCAAGAAGAGGGTCATCATGACTTTCTTGGAGATGACGTGCCTGTTGTCGTGGAGAAACTCTTGGAACAAGAGGATATTTGGCGAATGGACTGGGCCGCCAGAGGGCGAGACATACTGCAACATCTCATGCATCAATGACCATCCAACAGTTGTCAGCCTGACTTGTGGGCGAACGGAACGCTCTACCACAAGAGCTCATTACCAGCCTTGTGGCAGGCTTGGGAGCATCTTGCACAGCATGCATTAGCGTTTGTGGAGATCACACACCAAGTTAAGAACCATGACCCTCATTTTGTAATTCCAAAGGTTCATAGCAAATTGTGGTGACTTCAGTGTAATTATTGTCTTCGAATAAAAGTGTCATTTCTGTTCGCTTAGTTCCGTATTTCTTTCAGTTGCCTTCTGTACTATATTGTAACAGTTCTTTTTAGATATGATCCAACTTTCATCGAACTACGTTGCTTGGAAGTGATAGATCATGTGAAAGTTACTTTTGTCCTTAAATTTTGCTCATCTGTGTGTAATTCTTTTTATGTGTATTGGAAAGAAATGACGAAGAACACTTCACGACATAACAAGTTTGGAACTAGATCAAGTAGTATCAAGGTAACAGCGATGCCACACACTGTCCCGTCGTCAGGAGAAGAGGTCCCACAACATCTGCGCTACTGAGCCAAATGTAAGCAAGCACACAACTCAAGTACCATTCGTATGTTTATTATTTTGAATGTCACATCTAGTGCTCAAAATGTTGACCTTGAGTAGTGGTATGCGCTGCAAAGCGATTCAGGACGGACAATACTGCATATCGAATTTAATCTAAATTTATGGCAACGAAGTCACGAGTTACAGGGCATTTCATGTCTTCGGAAGTTGTTACTGTTTCCTTGTAAACCTCTTTTTAAATTGTCGCCATAGACAAAAGCCCAAAGGCACTAAATCTTGTGAGCTTGTTTTCGAAATGACCGACCCAGCTGCAACAACCCCCGAGCTGGCCCGCCCGTTTGGACGAACGGTCTAACGCACGGCTTTCCGGGCGGGAAGGAGCGCCTGGTCCCAGGCGGATTTGTGAACCGGCCAGTCTGTGGATGGTTTTTAGGCGGTTTTCCATCTGCCTCGGCGAATGCGGGCTGGTTCCCTTTATTCCGCCTCAGTTACACTATGTCGGCGATTGCTGCACAGACAAGTTCTCCACGTACGCGTACACCACCATTACTCCACCACGCAAACATAGGGGTTGCACTCGTCTGGTGTGAGACGTTCCCTGGGGGGTCCACCGGAGGCCGAACCGCACAATAACCCTGGGTTCGGTGTGGGGCGGCGGAGGGGTGAAGTGGACTGCGGTAGTCGTCCTGGGGTTGTGGACCACTGCGACTGCGGAGGGGACAGAGCCTCTCCGTCGTTTCTAGGTCCCCGGTTAACATACAATACAGTACAATACCACGTAACTAATCGGCCTGCTGGATTGCGATATAATTGATCGTGATCGCGTATGTCTAATGAAATTTTACAGTGAGTATTGTTATGGTTACCGACGGAAAATGGTATCGGTTAGTAGGGCTAAAGTGTACAACAGATCCTTCTGAAGAAAGAATCTATTCTAAAACTAAGACAAATACTGATACTAATTTGAAATGCGTGGAATATAGTGCAATGGCTCACGAACCACACAGAGGGAAAAGGGTAGCACGTAATATTTTTAACACAAAAAATACTGATTAGCAAAAAAGGGATAATTAAACGATCGCCAGCCCACTATGTCAATGAGTCTCCAGAATCTTATGAAAGGCACTTGGAAAGAAAATCAAGCAAATAATCAATGGCTTGGCAACAGAAGGTTGTCACACTTTTCCACAGCACAGCAGTCCGCGCGAAAATAAATGAATCAGAAAGCACTAAATTCGGAGTTACTTAATCTGAAATCCTAAATTTTGAAAGCAAAGTTAAATGAAGTTACTGGTTAAATAAATGACTGGCTGTAAATGAAACTTTGTTATGTACAAAACTGACTTCCGGTAACCTCAGCGCAATGTAATGCAAAATTTGGAAACGAGCAAGCAATTTAGTTTTAATTATTGAAAGACTGAATTGAATTTAATCTAAGCAAATGAGCAGCTGAATTTATTTTTAATATAAGAGCGTTAAGGTACTTACCAAGCCAGCAGAAGTCACACGCTAAGCTAAATACAAAATAAATGAAACTGTGCACTCTTGATTTGTGCTGTATCTTTAGTTACCGTATTAGTTTTGCCAGTGAAATTTTTACTTTAAGTGAGTGAAGTTAATTCTCAAAACTACAATTTCTTAAGCCTCTCTTATGCAACACAAGAATGAACTGTTGAGGCAGCAAAATTTAGACTGAAACTGGTCATTACGAAACCACTAAAACTAGCAGTAAGTATTTAGTCAATTTCCATATTTTTACGACACTCGGTGATTGCACGGAAAGGAAAGGGGCTCCGCTTGGTAATAATGTCTGAGGACAATGACAACAAAGGTGCCCTATAAGTTTTAACTATAGCAGGTTATTATTCAAGAAAATTATTAAAGTTTGTGAAAGGAATGCCACTGGGTAATGCCCGTACGATATTAGTAGAAGTCTGTCACTTAACAGCCTTACGATGTTGTAGGTGTGCGGACGACAGAGAATGCAGCCGACGACAGTGCTGAAGTGCTGCTGTTGGCGAACCACGAGTCGTTTCCAGAGCCACGGATAATTATGACACAAGCAACAGAATTGCAGCTTCCTCCGCCTGTCCATTCCGACCGTGCTCTCAGCACTCACGGGTTAACAAAGTAGGTACGCCTACATCGGCGCAATAATAGCTGCACACCAAGACTGCGGGAGTGCCCAACAAACGCTTCCTCACACTTCCATGTCTCAAGCTGCTCTGCTTCCTCTTTGCTGGCAGCGCGACAGAGACTCTCCATACGCAAAGATAAATAACAGCAAGCCGCGCGGCTTCCCCCGTCGGCGGTTCGAGTCCTCCCTCGGGCACGGGTGTGTAAGTTGTCCTCAGAGTAAGTTAGTTTAAGTTAGATTAAGTAGTACGTAAGTTTAGGGAAGGTTAAAGCAGGCGCAAACATGGTAATTGGATGTCTCTATAGGCCCTCTGGCTCAGCAGCTGTTGTGGCAGATCACCTGAAGGAAAATTTGGAAAATATTTCGACTAGATTTCTCGACCGTGTTATAGTTCTGGGAGGAGATTTTAATTTGTCGGATATAGACTGGGGGACTCAACGGGTGGCAGGGACAAAGAATCCAGTGAAATTTTTTTAAGTGCATTATCTGAAAGCTACCTTCAGCAGTTAAACAGAGAACCGATTCCAGGCGATAACATATTAGACTTTCTGGTGACAAACAGACCCGAACTATTTGAAACAGTTGACGCAGAACAGGGAATCAGCGATCATAAAGCGGTTACTGCATCGATGATTTCAGCCGTAAATAGAAATATTAAAAAAGGTGGGAAGATTTTTCCATTTAGCAAAAGTGACAAAAAGCAGATTTCAGAGTACTTGACGGCTCAATACAAAAGTTCTGTCTCAAGTACAGATAGTGTTGAGGATTAGCGGACAAAGATCAAAACCATCGTACAATATGCATTAGATGAGTATGTGCCAAGCAATATCGTAAGAGGAGGAAAAGAGCCACCGTGGTACAACAACCGAGTTAGAAAACTGCTGCGAAAGCAAAGGGAGCTCCACAGCAAACATAAAAATAGCCAAAGCTTTGCAGACAAACAAAAATTACGCGAAGCGAAATGTAGTGTGAGAAGGGCTATGCGAGAGGCGTTCAATGAATCCGAAAGTAAAGTTCTGTGTACTGACTTGGCAGAAAATCCTAAGAAATTTTGGTCTTTTGTCAAAGCGGTAGGTGGATCAGAACAAAATGTCCAGACACTCTGTGGCCAAAATGGTACTGAATCAGAGGATGCCAGACTAAAGGCCGAGATACTAAATGTCTTTTTCCAAAGCTGTTTCACAGAGGAAGACTGCACTGTAGTTCCTTCTCTAGATTGTCGCATAGATAACAAAATGGTAGATATCGCAATAGACGACAGAGGGATAAAGAAACAATTAAAATCGCTCAAAAGAGGACAGGCCGCTGGACCTGATGGGATACCAGTTCGATTTTACACAGAGTACGCGAAGGAACTTGCCCCCCCCCCCCTTTCTTGCAGCGGTGTACCGTAGGTCTCTAGCAGAACTATAGACCTATATCTCTATCGTAGATCAGTTGTAGGACTATAGAACACGTATTATGTTCGAGTATAATGACTTTTCTGGAGACTAGAAATCTACTCCGTAGGAATCAGCAAGGGTTTCGAAAAAGACGATCGTGTGAAACCCAGCTCGCGCTATTCGTCCACGAGACTCAGAGGGCCATAGACACGGGTTCTCAGGTAGATTCCGTGTTTCTTGACTTCCGCAAGGCGTTCGATACAGTTCCCCACAGTCGTTTAATGAACAAAGTAAGAGCATATGGACTATCAGACCAATTGTGTGATTGGATTGAAGAGTTCCTAGATAACGGAACGCAGCATGTCATTCCCAATGAAGAGAAGTCTTCCGAAGTAAGAGTGATTTCAGGTGTGCCGAAGGGAGTGTCGTAGAACCGTTGCTATTCACAATATACGTACACGACCTTGTGGATAACATCGGAAGTTCATTGAAGCTTTTTGCGGATGATGCTGTAGTATATCGAGAGGTTGTAACAATGTGAAGTTGTACTGAAATGCAGGAGGATCTACAACGAATTGACGCAAGGGAAAGGGAATGGCAATTGAATCTCAATATAGACAGGTGTAATGTGGTGCGAATCACATACAAAGAAAGACCCTTCATTATTTAGCTACAATATAGCAGGTCAGCAACTGGAAGCAGTTGATTCCATAAATTATCTGGGGTAGGCATTAGGAGTGATTTAAAATGGAATGATCATATAAAGTTGACCGTCAGTAAAGCAGATGCCAGACTGAGATTCATTGGAAGAATCCTAAGGAAATGCATTCCGAAAACAAAGGAAGTAGGTTACAGTAGGTTACAGTACACTTGTTCGCCCACTGCTTGAATATTGCTCACCAGTGTGGGATCCGTGCCAGATAGGGTTGATAGAAGAGATAGAGAAGATCCAATGGAGAGCAGCGCACCTCGTTACAGGATCATTTAGTAATCGCGAAAGCGTTTCGGAGATGATAGGTAAACTCCAGTGGAAGACTGCAGGAGAGACGCTCAGCAGCTGGGTACGGGCTTTTGTTGAAGTTTCGAGCACATACCTTCACCGAGGAGGCAAGCGGTATATTGCTCCCTCCTACGTATATCTTGCGAGGAGGGGGATAAAATTCAGAGAGATTAGAGCCCACACAGAGGCATACCGACACTCTTTCTTTCCACGAACAATACGAGACTGGAATAGAAGGAGAACCGATAGAGGTATTCAAAGTACCCTCTGCCACGCACCATCGGGTGGCTTTGCGGAGTATGGATGTAGATGTAGATGTAGATGTAGATGACGTCAGCAGTTTGGTCCCATAAAACCTTATCACAAATTTGCAAAATTTCCAAAATAACGGCAAAGCTACTGCCATTTCGTCGTTGTTATCGATACATTTAAATAGAGGTTCCTTGGCTATTGCCCAGCAATTTACTTTATAACTACAATCAATTACATACATTCACAAATAAATACGCTATTATATCCATTACATATTAAATATAGTTTCTGTATTAAAGCTTTCAGATTCACAGTTAGCAGTACAGTACAAGTTATCAATGGATATTACAAGGTGAAAATTTTTGAACGGCGCAGAAGGTATTTCATTTGCATTTTCGATGTTACAATACGATTTCCAAGTGTTCTGTTAAGAAGGTTTGCAATTATACGAGCGGAAGGGGGCGAGGCATCCATTGGTAGCAAATAGACTGTCTTAAGTTGATGTGGCTGTCTTCCTCTAACTGCGCCAGCATCAGTAGAATGCGATCCCTCAAAAGCCCGCGTTACACTTTGACGGCCCAAGGTCATTGATTATCTACTTCTCTGAGCCAGCGAGGATTCTTAGAAGAGCATTTGGATGTTAAATTTGCCCATTATCTGTAAACGGTGCTTCATGCGTTAACAAAGAACTGCACATAAACAACGCATCATTATACAGTTTTCGTCGATGCTATTCTGATAGATGTTACCGATTTTGAGTCTCATTACCTTGAAGTAGTTGGTGCAGCGAAATGTGAAAAACTCCGTCCGAACAGGCCTTGGAAGGCCCAAAGGTACCGACCGTCCGCCGTGTCATCCTCAGCCCACAGGCGTCACTGGATGCGGATATGGAGGAGCATATGGTCAGCGCACCGCTCTCCCAGCCGTATGTCGGTTTACGAGACCGGAGCAGCTACTTCTCAATCAAATAGCTCCTCAATTTGTCTCACAAAGGCTGAGTGCACTCCGCCTACCAACAGCGCTCGGCAGACCGGATGGTCAGTCATCCTAGTGCTAGCCCTGCCCGACAGCGCTTAACTTCGGTGATCTGACGGCAACCGATGTTACCACTGCGGCAAGGCCGTTGGCTGAAATGTGGAAAGGGTGATAGGTATTGGAATATAGTATACGCAGAACACTGCAGAACACTTGCATGTTCAAGCTTCATCGTGGCATGTGGATTGTGTGTTACTCCTATTTCTGTCATCAGTTGACATTATTATTCACTGGCGTGCTTTATTCTCAACACATCCAATTTCTTGACTTTTCAGTAATGTTTATAAACACAGGCCTTGTTTAGGATACCTTTCCGCATTCAACTGTACTGTTGCTTTAACAACTGGATGACATTTGCCAGAAACGAAAACCACATCCAGTTTTTTCGACTGTCGCATATACTGTGAAAGTCTGAATGATTTATCGAGTAAGTTTTCTGGTCGCTACAACAGCACAGCGCACACTGTTTCACGTACCAGATTAATGTATTTTCTTACATTTAGCGCTGGTTGGTAGAATTTTGTGGGCTTCTTCACCTGACGGCGGGACGGTGGTCCGCCACACTGTTACCTTGTTGCTTTTAGATTACGACCCACACATGTTCTGCCGCTCAAGTCCTCTTCGAAGACTTTTTCCAGTGTCACAGAGAAATTATACAGTTTCATTTTAAAAACTGGCCATTATGAAGATTAAAATTAGTTGCGTCATCAGAAAATTCGTCTATTGCCCGCTATCACTTAGCGAAAACCGCATATCGATGTATTTAATAGTTCTGAATGTATTTGGGGTCCACTGTATTGGTTACCCCGTCCTGTACAGAGCCACTTCATTTCACTCTTCCAGGAACATGGTCCATAAATGACCACAGATGGATATTAGAAGATTAAAAGCAAATGTTTCTGAGCTACAGTGTTCATCTATATGTCATTTTGCGCTCTTTTAGGTATTAGATTCATAGGATTCGTCATATTCTTCACACTGATGTGGGTAAAACTGCACCGTTTGACCATGATTAAATTACCACAATAAATTTTCACGATGGAGTGCTGTATTTGTGACTTGAAACTTCCTGGCAGATTTATTTATTTATATATTTATTTATTGTTCCGTGGGACCAAATTAAGGAGAAGTCTCCATGGTCATGGAATGAGTCAATACATGAAATAACAACACGATAGTAGAAACAGATAAAATGAAATATAAGAAACGTATTCAGGCGACAATTCATAAGTTTAAATAAAGAAAATCGACAATGTAACACTGGAATTTGCTTAATTTTTCAGCTCTTCCAGGAACTCCTCGACAGAATAGAAGGAGTGAGCCATGAGGAAACTCTTCAGTTTAGACTTAAAAGTGTTTGGGCTACTGCTAAGATTTCAGAGTTCTTGTGGTAGCTTATTGAAAATGGATGCAGCAGAATAGTGCACTCCTTTCTGCACAAAAGTCAAGGAAGTGCATTCCACATGCAGATTTGATTTCTGCCTAGTATTAACTGAGTGAAAGCGCTAAATCTTGGGAATAAGCTAATATTGCTAACAACAAACGACATTAAAGAAAATATATACTGTGAGGGCAATGTCAGATTTCCCAGACTATTGAACAGGGGCCGACAAGAGGTTCTCGAACTTACACCACATTTAGCTCGAACAGCCCGTTTTTGAGCCAAAAATACCCTTTTTGAATCTGAAGAATTACCCCAAAAAATAATACCATATGACATAAGCGTATGAAAATATGCGAAGTAGACTACTTTTCGCGTTGAACTGTCACTTATTTCAGATACTGTTCTAATGGTAAATAAAGCAGCGTTTGGTTTCTGAACAAGATCCTGAACATGGGCTTTCCACAACAGCTTACTATCTATCCGAACAACTAGGAACTTGAACTGTTCCCTTTCACTTATAATATGCCCATTCTGTCTGAACAAAATATCGGTTCTTGTTGAATTGTGAGTTAGAAACTGTAAAAACTGAGTCTTACTGTGATTCAGCATCAAATTATTTTCCACAAGCCACAAACTTATTTAATGAACTACACTATTTGATAATGTTTCAATATTACACACAAGATCCTTCACTACCAAGCTGGTCTTATCAGCAAACAGAAATATTTTTGAATCACCTGTAATACTAGAAAGCATATCATTTATATAAATAAGAAACAGCAGTGGCCCCAGCACCGACCCTTGGGGAACGCCCACTTAACAGTGCCCCATTGGGACTGAACATCACTACCACTCTCAATATTGCGGAGAATTACCTTCTGTTTTCTGTTCTTCAAGTAAGAGGCGAACCAATTGTAAGTTACTCCCCTTACTCCATAATGGTCCAATTTCTGCAGTAATATTTTGCGGTCAACACAGTCAAAATCCTTTGTTAAATCAAAGAAAACATCTAACATTCGCAGCCTTTTATTTAATCCGTCGAAAACCTCACAGAGAAAAAGAGAATATAGCATTTTCAGTTGTTAAACCATTTCTAAAACCAAATTGTACATTTGACAGCATGCTCCAGTAACCTTGTATATACTTTGGCAAACACCAATGGCATAGAAATAGGTCTATAATTGTCAACATTATCTCTGTCTCCCTTTTTATAAAGTGGCTTCTCTATAGAGTACTTTAATCGGTTAGGAAACCGACCACACCTAAGGGAAAAGTTACAGATATGGCTAAATACTGAGCTTACGTACATAAAACAATACTTCAGTATTCTGCTAGATACCCCGTCATATCCATGAGAGTTCTTGGTCTTTAGTGATTTAATTATTAACTCAATCTCCCTTTTGTCAGTATCATGGAGGAGCATTTCAGGTAACAGTCTCGGAACACTTTTTTCTACAAGCGCTATATGATTCACTGTTGGGAAAACTGTGTGCCGGGATAGCGCTCGAACTTGGGATCTTTGCTTCTCGCTGGTAAATGTTCTGTCGACTGAGATATTCAAGCACGACTGACGACCTGCCCTCACGGCTTTACTTCCACCAGTATCTCATCTCATACCTTCGTAACTACACAAAAATTATCCTGCTTACCTCGCGGGACTAGCATTCCTGAAACGAAGGATACTGCGGAAAAATGGCTTAGCTACAGCCTAGGGGATTTTTTCCAGAATGAATTTGTGACTTTGCAATGGAGTTTAATCCGGCAAATAGTTTTAATCTACATATTGGTGCGTGGGAAAGTCCTATAAGTCTTGCAAATATTTCCCATCTCGCCAACAAAAACTTCTTTCTTATTATACATACAGGCAATTTTGTACCCCAACAACGCCCGTTCTTTAGACACTGAAGGTATTCCAAGCTCTTTTACAAACTGCCTGTACGAATATTCACTTCTATAGGACCACTAAAATAAAATTTGATTCCCAAGGTAACTGACTAACTTATCCGCTGTGTACAGCTATGTAATGCGACATCACAAATGTTACATAGCTACTCCACACAATAGCTACCGATAATACTATTTAAATACTCGTATGTGTTCTCTATACGGTATTCTGCAACCTTTTATTATTCGCGGTATATCCAGATGAGCCTAGATCGAGCACGGTACACCAAAATGCCTGCTCCCTCAAAACCGTGTGAATTTTTAGTATAATTACGAATTATGACGTCGTTATGTAGTCAGTTATTATTTATTATAAAACAGGAATAAAAACATGCACTAACAACTTATTAGGCCCTAACTTTAATTCGCTGTAGAAAATACACTATTCTAATACGATTTTTAAAATTAAATAACTCTGATTCGTGGCGGAATCGTAGACAAAGCAAGCCTCATTTCTCAATCTATGGATTTGAGTCTCTCTCCTTTGGATGTTTTAGTTTCAGTCATCGTCGAGAAGCTCAGTTCATACAGATATGTAGTTGAACACGCTAATAACACATTAACTGCCCTCTCGGAGATGGCTCGGTATTCACTGCTTACTGACATTCAAAATGTATCCAAAACCACTTCGAAAAATTTTGTTTTTAATATTCTGTCAAAATGTTTCGAATCCACGAATGAGAACACGAATCACTCAAAATCTTCAACTCTCCCCAAAATATTTTTTTCAGTTCTGTTGTAAGAGTACATAATGTTCTTTAACCTTATTATCGTCGGTAAGGAGCCACACAGTTAGAAACATCTCACATGATCCGTCTTCGATTGCCTATATCCACAAATTTAACTTATTAGTATATAATTGAATACTATCCAAACTAGTCAGAATATTTTCGTTTCTACCTTGAATTCATGTTACGAACTTCGAGCACGGTTGAGTAGCTGTGGATCAGCAACTTCTGTTAATCAGTACACCAAAAAACCGATTCAACGTTGCAAATTGCACTGTTTTTTGTATTCACTCGACGACTAGTTTGGGGCAGAGAACCATTTTCAGATCACTATGGCATAGCCAAAAATGATATTTACAATTATCTGAATGCACAGTAACTGTTTGTTGCACATTTTTGACACGGTCATCTTCGGAAATACCATTTTGACAATGTTACGATGATTTGAAAGTGGGTCTCGGCCCGAAACTAATCATCGAGTGAATAAAAAAAAAGTAATATTTGCAACTTCGGACTGGTTTTTCTGTCGATTTAACTGTTCTGTTCAGTTCATTTAAGTGAACGACAATATTGTAAAGATATGCCAATCTAGATACCCATTCATCTTCTGCAAATAAATCCGCCCATATACTCATGCCTCTTAATAGTAAAAAATGCAAGCACTTCATCTCCAAGTTGAAAATTCGCGTTAATGCTTTACGTAGAGATAATAATATTACTTTTAATGCAGCAGAAGAGTTGTCTCCTGTGATCCCATTTTTGAAAGAAAACATTAAAAAGTGGCATGTTTAGAGGCTACGTTTTGATGAATTCACGGGTTTTACTTCTTTGCAGTGTTGCCAAATCTAAAAAACCCGAGTCGCTAGATTAAATATCAAAAGTCGCTAGAAAGTCGCTAAACCAGATTTTACTAGGGGTGTACCGAAAATTTCGTGCTGTGAATGGTGCAATAAGACAGTGAGGGGGGGGGGGGGGGGCGGGGGGTAATAAAATATTAATAAAAATTGTCTCTTACGTAGTTGCTATATTGTCTTAATTAAATGACACATCGCTTGCAACAACATACGTATAAAATACGCTAACGTTTAATTAAGCATGTTATCATAAGTGACACAACACATAAATTGTTGTTTTAATCACAGTAGTCAAATATACTAGAAATATACAACCACATTTGTAACAAAAGAAAGCCAGAACTCAAATTAGGTTACAAAATATATACATACCGGCATGTGAGCTATTCATCGTCGTCACTCAGAAGATCGAATAACTCCTCTGTTTCATGCTTTGACAGAACTGTAGTTGATGTAGAGGGTTGAACGTCGCTCAAAAGATGATGTTGCAGTGCGACTGGTTTTGTCGCAAAAGAGTAACTTTTGTTCGTTCCAATAAGCTCCAATACGTCTGACGGTATTTCAAAAGATGCACAACCTTTATTTTGTTTCTTCAGGTGGTCTCTCAATATGGTCAAAGCATTAATTGCCTTTAACGATAATCTGTTACGTTGTTTAGTTTTTATAATGTTCATAGAACTGAACATTCTTTCCACTTCTGCATTTGAATCCGGTAGCAAAGAACAGTGATTGTTAGCTGTGAAATCAAAGAAAAAGGATTCTCCCCTGCGGCATTTTTATACTGCAAAACCTCACTCCAAAATCGGACAGTGTTAGTATTGCTATTCCACTTAATGAAGTTGATATTATGCCATTCTTGCAGGATACCGTCAATAAAATTGCCACTAAAACCCAATTCTTTTGGCTACATCCACTACAGCATAATTTTTATTTACTTTTAGTGTTTTTTAACATTCAGCATTGACATTTTTTAAGGGATCGTAACGTTACTTGGCAGTCTTTGTTGAATTTCTTTTATGGATTTGAGACTAAACTGAATGCATCTCTTCTTCAAATAAACTTTATTTTCTTCAGACAAACTTGACTCAGACAATTTCTGTTCAAACGTAAAGCCAAGGTTCGGATTTGCGTACATACATTCGCTTGGAACTGGTGTTGTCAACAAATCAACAGTTGGAAAAACTATGTTTTGTCAGAGTGACTGCATAAGAAATACAAGTGTATCTAGTAATTTAGGGGGGTCATTGTCTTCTCATTCAAAAGTTTTTATTGCTATTTGCACGTCTTTTAAAGCATGTTTAAGGTAAAACATGTAAAGATGATTTGAGTCGTCACAATACATCTTTACAAAAGATCGGCAGTGTAACAATTGTCTTGAACCATGGCAAGTGAAAAATGAAGTTTAGTTGTTCCCACTGCTTCAGAATTCTTCGTATTGCTGGTTCAATTGAAAGCCAACGTGTTGCACAGATCTTCAAAATGTTTATTGGCTGTTTTCCACAATTTATTGTCTCATAAACCTTTTTATATTCCTCGTGTCTTTTCTGTGAAATGGAGAACCAATTTTAGGTTTCCCGCACAAGAAACTCTATTTTTCTAGGTATGGTATTCACTGAGGCGTGCGAAACTGCAAGCTGAAGAGAGTGACAAATGCAACGGATCAATACCAAATGCTTCAAACAGTATTCTCTCTTGAGTTGTTCGAAAAGCCCATTGTTTATTCCAACCATTGCAGAAGCATTATATGTGCCAGTTCCTACCATATTAGGGATTGGAAGTTTGAGATCTTTCAAAGAACTCACAACAACAGCAGTCAGATTTCTTGCATCTGCAGTTTCTACTACAGCGAGTTTGAGAAATGCTCATCTAATGGTTTGGTTGTTTACAGTATAGTACCGTATAACGATACCCAGCATTTTAGATATTGATACATCTGTGGATTCATCTATTAGTACACTGTATTCTTGGTTACCTATATCTTCAACCAATAATTGTGTAAAAATATGGAGCCAAAATTTCATTTATAATGTTAGTGCACTTTGTACGATGTAATTACATGTTTTTAGGGTCCTCATCACCGGAAAACACCTTCTTGCACACTATTCCTAAATAATCTACAGCTAAAATAGAACAATGTTCTGCAATAAATAAAGAAAGGGCGCCTTCCGCTCTGTTTGCTATTCTGACTGTAGTTTTCGGAACAATTTTCACAGATAAGGTGGTTTGTGTGTTTTTTTAAAATAATTTTTTTGTTTATGCTTAATAGTTTTCGAATGCTTTCTAATAACACACAATTTAGCATAAAACTCTGTTGCACATACTTGACATCTTGCCTTGGATAAGTCTCCAACGACTGGTTTCAGCCACCCATTGAATTCAGATTCTGCTTCCCACGCATCCCGATATTTTTGAGCGTACTGCTTCTTCTTCTGCGGTAAATCCATTATGTAAGCCACCACAACATAAGTTTCACCAATTTATAATCACTGAAAATACATTAAAACTCAGGTGAACTAGAGGTCATGAAACAATCTACTCACTCGGTAACTCGATAACAGTCCTATTCTTCATTGTTTAAAACATAATAATGTCTGAGATACCCCTAACGAATTGTTCTTGCGTTACCACTGTGCATGTGGTAATAATTTGACTGCAAGTTAACATTTCGAAAAATTAGAGGTTGCTGGACAGAAATGTATTTTATTATACTTAATATTAAGTATGTTTTTTGTCAATTCGAAAAATACAGGGAGTACAAAAGTTGAAGAATTATAGATCGATACGCTATCGACGATAACAGGCTAGTGGGTAATGAATAATGAATTGTTCTATAGTCAAGGTTTTCTTACTCTGTAGGCAATTCCCACATTCAGGTTTACTAAATTCTGAACAATGCTACATGATCTGTTAAGAACTTAATTTAACTTAGTAAATCTAGAACAAAGTCAGTGTAGTACCCATTCTATAGTCAAAATCTTAGTTTTGTTAATGAAAATACTGGCCCAAAATAGTTTTGATTTGTACTTCAAAAGTCGTCAGTACTCCTAAAGTCGCCAGATAAGTCGCTAAATAATTTTTGTCACTAAAAAGTTTTTTTTGTTGCTAAGACGAAGGCAAAAGTCGCCATTTCTAGCGACAAAGTCGCTAAATTGGCAACACTGCTTCTTCGTCCATCACAATTTTCACAGGTGACAACAAAGACTTAGCAACAATGACTTCGCGGTTAGTGAGACAATGGTCGGTTTGTAAGTTAGGATTTACTTTGCCTGCTTTACCCACGACTCCCTTTACTCAATCTGTCGAATACTAACGCAGTCCTCCCATGCCCAGTCAATAAGGAGCACATATTCTTTAGTCACTCGAAATACGAGTATTCCTTCACCGGGAACTCATTCAGACGCTCTTTGCAAAAAAAGAAATTACTTGAAATTACATCCCCATCTACATACCTCATGTTAAAAAGAAATTGTGCATGACTGTCAAAATTGGTGGACTCGTCGATCTGAAGTGCGAACTTACGACTGCTCTTCATTTTCTCTTGCAAAATGTCTTCGATGTCACTGGACATGTCACGAACTCGGAGGCCGATTGGCTCAGCAGAGAGAGGAATTTTTGAAATTTCAGTAGTTGCTTCTGAACCCAGGACTATTTTTACCATTTCTCTACACACGAGCATTTACAACGTTTCTGTTATTGTGTGTGGATTTTGGGCCTTTACAGTATGTTTGGCTTCCTCTACGTTTTGCGAAAATAATTACCGATCTAGTCATAAGCTTCACTTGCTTACAACTCACGAAAGTAATTCACATTCCTTAAGATAAATAATTATCACAATCCTGTTTTTCAACTTCTTTCTGCTTTCTTTTTTTGGACTCGTTTGTTCCATTACTTGCACTCGAGAACTCACCACTCCGTCGAAACGACTTACCCACTGTTTAATAACACTGCGATGTAGCAGTAATAATACTCGCACTGCACCAGAGCACAGCTGAGGTAAAACAGAACTAAATTACAAAAACAATGGAAAGTCCAGTATAGAATTAAACAACATTGCTGAACTGAAATACTGTAGTGCTGCCTGACTATACGTGGGTCCTTTCGCGGCGAACAAAAGGAAAAATGAAGCTTAAGAAGCAGCTACAAACTGGAAAAAAATAAAGCAAGCCACTGAAAACGTTTACCAACTCCCGGAATTTTAGGGAAAAAACACATACAGTCAATGGTACAAACAAGATGCGGTGTTACAAAGTATTATCACCCTAGGGGCACAGCCGGTGCAGTGATACATGCGAGAATACAATGAATTAAGATAAACAAAATTAACTACAATACTGACTAAATAAATTACATTTCATTTCTAGGGAAATATAAAAATTTAAATAGAATGAAATAAATTGCTCTTCTTTTCTTTAAAAACACAAAAATGCACGGTATGTCTAAAATAGAAAACCCATAGTCTCTTGCAATAATGTGTAAACGTTCGTGTCGTACAATTCACTTTGTGGCAGCACGCCAATGTGTCACAATTGCGGAACACTGCTCTAGTACGTAGCCTCGAATATTAAGGTACAAAGAGTAATTTTCCCTTACAATGGTTTAATTGGCTATTCCAGTAAGTAATTATAGCTCTTAACGTCTGAAATCTAGTGGCAGTTACTCGTTAACGACACAATACTTCTACCTCCGACGCTACTTCCAATGAAGTTCCAATGTCTCTCCGTTAAATAGCTATTATAAATTAATCATCAAAAGGTGTTAATGTAAAAGACGAAATTCTAATATCGTAAGTTAATTCACTACGTATTTATCCTCTTTACCTGAAATAAACTTCCGTCACTACGTCTTTTGTCTAGCGATTCTTTTATCACAAAAGCACAGACCTGCCTTTTCGCAAAGTCAGAGGTACAACATCTGTCCTTATTTAACACCATTAATTATGTAAGTATAATATTTGCTCTGTATTCTCTTCAACTTGTTTATAATTATTTTCTTTTAACTGGATGAGTTAATTCTATACAATATTTTTCTTTGCTTAGTATTTTTCTGAATTACAACTGCATAAGGAATATTCTGCTTGACGGTAGTAAATTCATGTTCTATCTCTGAAACAGTCTTCTCTGAGGTTATTCTATTTTAAAATTGCTAACAAATTTTCTTTTCAACACTTGACATAGTAACTTTGAAAACTCTTTCTTCCTTTTAAATATATTTCTTTTCTTTCGACGCTCTTAGGGCATTTCCTTTTTTATCAGTAATACGGCGTTGGGATTAACTCAGTCTAGGCGGAATAACAAATGCCATTGTCTTATATTTTCTTTTTAGTGAAAGATAGGTTTCTTTATCCCAAGTTTGCAATACAAAGAGTACAGTGTAGCTAATCTCGGATTCTGGTATTTATTTGTCTGTTGTTCCAATATTCAGTATTTGAGTCGCATTTACGATCTCAACACAATTTAATAGTCAGTACCATTCCCAGCCAGAAATCACCATTCCTCAAGAGACATTTCTGTTTCGTACTCACCAATTTAAACCGCAACCAAACCAGAACTTACGTCGATTCGAAATAATCCTCGTACCAAAGAAACACTGAATAAAAAGTAATTTGTTAACATACAGTCATCATCGAATGATCCATTGAGAGTCCACCCAACTATTTCAGCCCCTTAATTATTCTCGTGCTGATCAAGACGTCGAATCTTAGTTGAACATTATCCCAAGTAACCATAGGAACTCGTACCTGTCTCTTCCTAAATTAGTCTAACTAATATTTTGAACCACAATACTCAACGACAGCCACGTATCGCACCGATTTACCCGGCCTCATAACGCCGAACCAGTTGTGCTCAAATCGACAGACCCCCGCGATCAGACAACTTTCTTATACTTAAACCCCAACCACACTGCCATACGAACCATATAGAAATTTTTGTGAACCACTGAACTGCACAAATTAGCAGCGCTACCATCACTCTTAGCACCTAACATATTGTGCTCCGTGGCTGTCGTATTTTTTCTGAGTGGTCAGCTGCGGCGCGATGTATTCTCTTTGCATGGCAGTAAACACCCGACAATTAACAGCTTGCAGAATCTTTCCATTTTCCAGTTTTCTAAGACCTATTTCCACAACAATTTATAAAACATAACCACGAATTCGTAGCAACAAGCAGGTTTTAATTAACGATTAACGTATAATTTATGGATAAATAAGTTCAGGCAATATCTTATATCGTGATGACAATCACCATGTATTCTGGCACGTCATATCTTCCAGGATGTTTCAAATCAGTGCACAGTTATCTCCATGTACCAGCTTAATTTAGAACTGTATCGCATAGAGCTTGAGGTCGTTTAATAGCGCTTGACATACGGAGTCCAACGGCAGTTCACTGAATGCTGTACGGTGACTAATTTGGCCAACAAACGCAGACATTTACAAAACGGTAAGACTTTAATAAGTTTATTTACAACTTCGCCCACTTAATAATTGAGTTATACATAATTTTGAATGACATAGGCTCCTCTATGGTGCCGACCTATACACGACTGCAGCAATGTTCTGATAGAATAAAACATCGTGTTTGTAAGGATTTTAGGGAAGGCGAATAGTCGACTCCGGTTTATTGGGAGAATTCTGGGAAATTATGGTTTATGCGTGAAGGAGACAGCATGTAGGACACTTGCACGGCCCATTCGTGAGAATTGCTCGAGTGACTGGGATTAGCATCAGGTCGGATTGAAGGAAGACGACCAAGTAATTCAGATTCTGGCTGCTAGATTTGTTACCGGTAAGTTCGAACAACAGGCAAATATTACGGAGATGCTGCGAGAACTCAGATGGGAATCCTTGGAGGAAAGGCGACGTTACTTTCGAGGTATACTAATGAGAAAATTTAGAGGACCGGCATTTGAAGCTGACTGCAGAACGATTCTAGTGTCGTTAACGTACATTTCGCCTAAAGACCACGAGGATAAGACAAGAGAAATTATGGCTCGTAGGGATGCATACGGATAGTCGTTCCTCCCTCGCTCTATTTGCGATTGGAACAAGAAAGAAAATTCTAACAGGGTGCCCTCCGCCACGCACCGTATTGTGGCTTACGAAGTATGTACGTGGATGTGGATGTAGATGCAAATTCACTTTCTCTGATGTTAGCAGTCCCTTAGAGCGTCTAGCTACGTATATAAATTGTCCTCATTGCGGCCCCCCATACCAACACCGAAAAGTCAACTTTGATCCCATAAGAGATGACAATGAGAAACATGGATTCAGGATTTTCAGAAAAATACGTGCACTGTTATTATCTTTATTGACTTCATTTCAAATGGCTCTCAGCACTATGGGACTTAACATCTGAGGTGATCAGTCCCCTAGAACTTAGAACTACTTAAACACAACTAACCTAAGGACATCACACACATCCATGCCCGAAGCAGGATTCGAGCCTGCGACCGTAGTGGTCGCGCGGTTCTAGACTGAAGCTCCTAGAACCGCTCGGCCACACCGGCCGGCGACTACATTTCAAACCACCCAAATCAACATAAAAATGCCTTCTTTTATTTTTCTCTTAATCGTCTTCTTAAACTTCCTCTCTCTCTGGCTTAACATGAAAAAAAATTAGGCACTGTTCAACACGTTGACAGGGTAAACAACTACCCCCGCCCCACCGCCTTTACGTAGATAAAATTTACAAAAAAACTACAAAAAAGTACCAAAATGTAAGTGAAATTGTAAGTAGCAACAAAATTGATGGTACAGATAGCAAATACATTATCTTACCATACTATGCACCTTAAGAACAAAAATGGCATCGGTTTTCAGGAAGCAAAACATAAAGATTCTCTTCTCAACTACAAACAGCCTTGGGCGTATTTTGGCTAATGGGGTTTATAAAGTAAACCACGAATCAGGTGTGTACAGAATAGAATGTCCAGATTGCGAGGTCTGTTGCGTGGGACAGATAGGTGGAAGACATGAGATTAATTTTGGTGAACGTGTAGTTTTGGATAGGTGGAATATAGTTGAGAGACCCAACATCGCTGGCCACCTTGGTGAGAGTTGATGTAGCCATCCCTCTCTGAGGTCGGGGTCAAGTTGGTCACAAGGCTGAAGAAGGCAGATTCATGGAATTCCTGGAGAAGATGAAGATATCCTGCCATCAGAGGTCATGTGGAGTTCACCTGCTCGTTGGTGAGTAGCAGTCGATTTTGGGAGGTCTTCGACGATTTCTAGCGTCGGAGCAAGAGCCAAGACGGATCTAATATGGGAATTCATGCCTGCCTTTAAAAAGACAATACTTGGCGTGGTAGTATGTGAGAACATAGCTTATTATTATTGGTGGATCGTTTTGTTTTTCATTTTGTTGGTGCTATCCAATACTGTATCTATTTTACCACCAAACAGGTAAATCACTTTTCAATTTTAGCCTTAAAGGCTAGGTAAAAATGCCAATTTGTTTATCGTCTTTCTGCAAACAGCACAACGCAGTTGGAGCTATGTCATAAGTTTATGTATGAAATTTTACGCCAGTAGAGGGCATATATATGTTTTATTAAACGTATCTGGTTAAATCAGCCTTATCATGTTGATCTTCATTTCTTTACTGTGATGTTAATAGATCTTCATAGAAATCGATTGCAAGGACTTTTATATGTATTTATATTAAATATTTTGTGGATCACTTAACCAGTATGATACGAGGAACTACGCTGGGGTTTAGATTTTGACGAATTTCAATTTAATATCTAACTGTATTCTATGAAGACGATCTTCCAGCCGAGCAGCAGCGGTCCAGCCGAGCAGCAGCGGTCCAGCAGCGGTCCCGGCCAGCAGCAGCGGTCCAGCCAGCAGCAGCCAGCCAGCCTTCCAGCAGCAGCAGCGGTCCAGCGAGCCAGCCAGCCCTCCAGCAGCAGCAGCAGCAGCGTGGGACTCTAGTCTTCATCCGTCTTCGTCTGCATCCGTCTTCGTCTTCGTCTGTCCCCAGTTTCTTTTTCCTTTCCTTTTCGTCCTGTGCATTTTTGTTTATCCTTGTCGTCATGTCAGCCCCCACCACCACTACGACCACTACCACCACAACCATAGTTTATACTTCCCCCTCCGCCGCCACCACCACCATTACAAGGTGTGCCCAGTCACACCCCCCTCTTTCCTTCCTTCCTCTTCTCACTCTCCCTTCGCCCCCGCTCTTTGTTGCCCCTCTCCAGCTTCTTCCTCCCGCTCCTCTCCCTCTGATCCTTTCCCCCCACTCCCCCAGCCTGTCACTGCAGCTCCAGCTAGGGTGGTGGCCTGTCGGGCTACTGCCCATGCCCCACTCTCCCCATCGCCTTCGCCATCACCGCCACCACTGTCGCCGTCGCCGTCGCCATCACCGTCACTATCTCCAGCGCCGACTGCTGCTTCCACGCCGGGACCTGCCCCTTCCCGCCACCTCCCTGTAGCTCCCGCCTCTCATGTCAACACCCACCCTTCTGTCGCCGTTAAACGCCCTAGTGGCACTACCACCTCCTCCGCTCCCAAAAAGGACCCTCACCGTCCTCCTGCCCCCCCCCCCCCCACAATGCCATGGATGTCTCGCTGCCTGGCCCTGCTCCCTCCGCCTACTCCTCCTCCTCCTCCTCTCCCTCCTCCCCCCCTCTTTATACAAATACCTCCTCTCCCATCCCGATCCTTCCCTTCTTGAGACCCGGAATCTCTCCCTCCTCCTCTGCCAACACTTCCCTGGTGGCCCCATCTCTCTCCTCACTCCCAGACAGGATTCCGTTCTCATCTCCTCCCCGAGCCCAACCCTCCATACTGACATCCTCTCCCGCCTCCCCATCACCCATTTTTGCCCCAATGCTTCACTCACCCTTGCTCCTTCTCCATCTCCTACCCACCAACCCCAACCCCCGCTTCACCCGCTGACACTCATCGCCATGATCACTCGGCTCAGTCCGTCGATCACGGAGGAGGAGGTGTTGGCGGAGCTCAAGGCGCATCCCACGTTGGAGGTGCGGGCAGCATTTTCAACTCAGTCGGCCCCACCTGCCTTATGCGGGTTTTCTCCAAGGACAACCTCTCAATTGACTGTCTCCCAAAGGAGGGTGCCCTCCTCGTCAACCAGCGCTATAAGGTCGACCCCTCCCATTCCCCTCCTCAATCCCTGCCCTGCCAGAGGTGTCTGCACTATAACGCACAACCAACAGCCGAGTGCCACAGGCCCCCACCTGCCCGCATTGTAGGTAAGCGCACTTCCTCCGGCAGTGCCCTAACCCCCTCCCTCCTGCAATTCCTGCAATCTCCCCCATCCCACCTACTCCCAAAAGTGTAAAGCTCGACCCCCTCCAATCATTCCTGAACTACCGTCCCTGTCCATCATCTGGACGCCCCCACCCCTCCTGGCAATTCCCTTCGTCCCTCTCCCCCCACTGCTGAGGACATCATCAGGGTCCTCACTATTGTCCTACAAAACATCCACCCTTTCCAGTGCCCTGACACCCTCCAACAGGTCTCCCTTGCCGCCCTTCCATTTTCCACTTAAAAATGTATGCCACCTACTCCAACAACCAGGCCCATTTCACCTTCTCCTGTCTTGACACCCTTGTCTAAATCACTGTCATGACGCGACAGCACTGTATCCTTTTCAACAACATCCACTCCCTTCCAGCCAACAAGAACTCTTCCTGCACATCCTTGCCACCCACTGCGTGGATGCCTTCCTCCACAATGAAACTTTCCTCCAACCCCACCACACTGTCCACACATCGCCCTACCTCCTTCACCACTCCGATAATCCCCTCTCGATTGCGCGTGGTGGAGTTGCCATTGGTCAACACCGCCAGATCCCAGTTCGGCTCCAACCTCTCCTTCCCGTCCCCACCGAACACCTGATCCTTAGTCTCTTCTTCCCCGGCCTTACTGTCACCTGCGCCACCATCTATGTCCGCCCTAATGTCCCTATTCCCTTCGACTTCCCCTCCCACATTGACCGTACGTTCTCCTCCTACGTGATCGCCGCCGACCTCAACATCCATAGTCGTTCTGCCGCACAGTTACAGCGATGGCATTGGTTCCTCTCCTCCCTTCAAGGCAACCTCATCCCCATCCCCCAGCACACCCATCCCAAATCCAACTCCACTCCCGATGTTATACTTTCCTCCCCTAACCTCCTTGGCCGCATAACGGTGGATGTCCTGGAGCCTATTGGTAGCGACCATCTCCCTGTCCTCATCACCATTTCAGACGGTCGTCGCCCCCGCCCCGACCCACCTAATGACCCTCCCCCAAATTACGTCCATGACTATTCCTGTGCCAACTGGAATGCCTACCAGGATACCCTCTCCACCCAGGTCGATAGCCACCCCTTCACCTAACACCACCCTGATGTCGTAACCCATGCCGCCTCCTTTCTCCAGCAGACCTTGTCTGAGGCCATGGAGGCCCACGTCCCTACTGTCGCCATCCACCCCCACCGTCCTACCTTACCCCCACAGGTCATCCTCCTCCTCTGTGAATCCCACCTTCTCTACCGTTCCTTCCTTCACACGTGTGACCCGGATACTCTCCGACGCCACTGGAAATTCCAGTGACAAATTATCAATTTGCTCGCGGCTAAGAAACGACGTGACTGTCGACAGACATGCACCTGTTTAAATGCTACCCCACCTATAAACTCGTCCAAGTTCTGGTCAGCCTTCCATCGCCTTACGAGAACTAAAACCTCCCCCTAATATCATCTTCTCCATGATGATCACCCCTTCCCTGACACCCTTACTAAGGCCAATCACTTTGCCTCTTACCTCTCCGATGTCTTTTCCATCCCCGATGATCCCCATTTCGATTACTTCCTCTTCCCGGATGTCCGAGATCGAACTGACACCTCTGCCCCTCCACTCGCACCTGGATTCCAGTACTTGACAACAATGCACACACAGAACTCAATGCCCCTATCACTACACAGGATCTCATTGCTACAATCCACACGAAACGCAACACCGCTCCTGGTCACGATCGTGTCACCTACCATCACCTTCGTGAAGCTCCTGTCTCTTTCCTCTCCGCCCTGTCCAGGCTCTACAATGTAGTCCTGACCACTGGTTACTACCCCGACTTGTGGAAAACCTCCTGTATCCTGATGTTCCTTAAACCTGGTAAACCGCCGTCCGCCGTCTCCTACCATCCCATCAGCCTTACCTTGGGCTTCAACAAGGTCCTGGAATCTATCCTCACCCGCCGCATCCACCAGCATCTCCACCAGCACCGCCCCCTTCCCGTTACCCAGAGTGGCTTTCGGCCATCCTTCTCTTCCGACGACCTTCTCCTTCACCTCACTCATTTCCTTTCCTAACAGCTTAATTCCCGTCGCTCCGCAATCTTCCTCTCCCTGGACCTCGAACATGCTTATGACCGCGTATGGCATTCCGGTCTCCTCTTCAAGCTCCAAACCTTTGCCCTTCCCATTAATTACGTCCGTCTGATCGGTTCCTTTCTCTCCCACCGTCCTTCCTACGTCACCATCCATAACACGGATTCCTACACCTTTTTTCCCTCTGCCGGTGTGCTCCAAGGCTCCGTTCTCTCTCCCCTTCTGTACCTTTTATATACAGCAGACATGCCGCCGCCGTCACCCCCCGTCCACCTTCTCCAGTTTGCTGATGACACCGCCATCCTTGCCCTTGCCCCCACCCTGCAGCGCTCCCAACACCTTCTCCAATCCCATCTTGACCGGTTCACCACTTGGTGCAACCAGTGGTTGCTCAAGGTCAATCCCTCCAAAACCCAGGCGATCATTGTAGGCAAAACCACCCTTTCCTTCCGCCTCCTTGATTTCTATCTCATCATCTATGGCTGTCCTATCGCCCTCACCCCCAACCTTAAGTACCTTGGCGTCACCCTCGACCATCGACTCTCCTGGACCCCTCATCTCCGGACAATCCAAGCCAAGGCACGCTCCGACTCCGTCTCCTCAAGCTCCTTTCTGGCCGTACGTGGGGTCTGGACCCCTCCACCATACTCCACACCTATAAATCCCTCATCCGCCCTATCCTTTGTTACGCTCATCCAGCCTGGATCTCCGCCACCCCTACCTTTTATAACTCCCTTCAAATCCTTGAACGCCATGCTCTCTGCCTCGCCTATCACATCCGTCTCCCCTCCCCCATGCGGATAATGTACGATCTCATTCCGTTCCCCCACCTCCTCCTTTTCCTTGAAAGGATACAGATCGTGTACACCTCCCGCAAACTCGATCCTCCTCACCCGCTTGTCTCACCCATCCTCTCCCACTCCCGCCCGCTGCTGCACGGTATTCCCACGTCCCACCCGGTCTCCATCTCTCCACCCTCCTTACACTCTCCCAAGGTGGCTTCCTCCAGCTCCCCCTCCCTGATGATGTCCTCCTCCCCTCCATATACCCCTCCTACCAATTTTGATCCTCCCTCCCTCTTCCTGTGTTTGTTCCTTTGGGCACCCTCCCGCCCTCCTCCCTTTCTCCCCACTCCTCCCCTGGGCTTCCCCTCCCATGTTCCTCTACTCCTCCTCCCATCTCAGCCATTGGCATCTTTGTTCTCCCCTCTCCACCCTCTCCGGACACGCACACGCTACGTAGACTTTCGCGCGCCGGAGATCATCGCCATCAGTGTCTCATGTGTGCCGTCATGTTTAGTGTTCAGTGTTCACCGTCGCACTCCATCATTCACCTGTGCCATCTCCATCTTCAGTGTTTGTGCGTCGCGTCAACAGTTTGCAGTGTGGATTATCGTCGAGTGTGAACGGCTCCGTGTTTGTCTTTATGTGTCAACTGTTTTATTGCCCACCGTTCTGTAACTTATGTGTATCCTTTCTGTTTTTTCTCATTGTGTATTCTATGGCTGAAGAGCAGCATAGAACGCTGCTGACAGCCTGCCTGTTGTACAGGTTTTAAAATAACAATAAAGAAAAGAAAAGACGATCTTCAACAAAACTTTTTAATTTTTATTTCTAAAGTGGTGTGATAATTTGTACAAGATATTTGTGTGAACCTATTAATGATCCTTTGCATAGGTTGTGCTGGATCGCTTCATATCATAAAATTTGAACAAGCACGTTGTAAGGTGGCATTTCAAAGCGATATGGAAATATGTTTGTTGATTTTAGATAATAAAAACAGGGTTGTTCAATTACTACATTGAAATGAATCCGTTAGTTGGCTCGTAACATAGAGGGCGTTACTTGCACCACATGACGTAAACCAAGGCTGTTGTGCTTGGTGTAAACAACTGTTTAAGTTTTCTTCTGCCTATACACCAATAAGATCATATGGTGACGTGTACTGCAGAGAGTTTGTTGGATCGTAACTCAAATGGCATGTTGCGCAGAATAGATAGCTGCTGTTGGATAACAAGGGTCTCATTTGTTGTTGTACGTTCAGTAAATTAATTCTAATTTCGTCATTTTCCTTCTATTTCAGCACTGTAGATGGCTATTTACAGCCTAAATCTAGATACGCAAGAGTAATAAAAAGTAATGGAATTGCTCTGTGCCTCTCGTTCCTTAACATTGATAAGTATATAGATGCCCGATCGCCCAGTTAGCCGTGCTTTCTAACGTACGACTTTCCGGGCGGGAAGGCGTGTCGGTCCCCGGCACGAATCCGCGCGGCGGATTAGTGTCGAGGTCCGGTGTGCCGGCCAGTCTGTGGATGGTTTTTAAGGCGGTTTTCCATCTGCCTCGACGAATGAGGGCTGGTTCCCCTTATTTCGATTCAGTTACACTATGTCGGCGATTGCCGCGCAAATACTTTCTCCACGTACGCGTGCACCATAATTACTCTACCACGCAAATATTGGGGTTACACTCGTGTGGTGTGAGACGTTCCCGGGGGGAGGAGGTCCACTAGGGGCCGAACCACACAATAACCCTGTGTTCGGTGTGGGGCGGCGGTGGGGTGAGTGGACTGCTGTAGCCTGTTGTGGGGTTGTGAACGACTGAGGGCTACGGCAGGGACGAAACCTCTCCGTCGGTTCTAGGTCCCCAGTTCCATACAATACAGAACAATATAGATGACCTGGATCTCGGGGGCTGGCTCTGAACTGTATTTGCTTAAAATGATGCGTCGGCCAATCAGAGTCTCGAGCAGGGAGGTTTAGTGGAGTTTCGTTCTCTTGTGGCGTGTACGCTTGCCGCCTGTCGCCAGAGGCAGCGAACGATGGATGGACGGCCACTCCCGGCGGCGCGCTGGCGGGAGCTTTAGAAAGTGCCGTCTTTCGCATACAACGGGAGACAATCTGCTCTGGAAATGTCCCTGATGTGAAGAATTCATTTATTGCATTTGCTAAGAGGCCTTGTATAATCCCTAGGCATTGTTTCAGAGCACACATTGGTACTTCATCTAAGCCTAGTGACTTTTTATTTTTTAATTTTTGAATTATTCTACTGACTTCATTCTCTGTAGTTGGAAGTAACATCATTGTATTTAGTGCAACATTATTTACATGTGTTATATTTGTTTGGGGGAATTTTTGCTGTAACTTCTCTGCAATACTTGAAAAATGCTCGTTTACATAGTTTGCTAAGTGCTGTAGATCATTTATTACTTTATCCCCCTCCCTTAGAAGTATGTGCAGTGTTTGTGGAAAACTTATCTGATTCACATTGCTAAAAATAGATCTATCACAAATCAGTTTGGATGCGGAACCAGTGTATAAAAGCATATCATGAAAGACTGCCGTGGACAACTGTTTATGGACGAACGCACGTATTGTGATAGCATCCGTCCTATCTCGTAATTCTCTGCACTGCTGTGACGTCACATGATTTCGAAGTCGAGCGATGAAATTCTTTACCTGTCGGAAAAAGTAAAAGTAACACGGTTGCCAAATATGGGTATATTTCAATGGTATCACTTTCACGGTGCAGGTCAGCTGAGCTCATCCTCTACGAAAGTCTATCTAATGCATTATGCATTATGTCAAAAAATTATAGTATGTACTGATTTGATTATTGATCACACTTTGCGATGTTTTACTTAAAAAGTGCCAAAGAAAAATATTCCTATTATGAGAATATTATCGGATATACTTAAAAAATATCGAAAGATAACAGAGCCATCACCAAGAATCGAATACGGACAATCGGTTTAGTAGTCTAATGCCTTGACCATTCGGCAGCGGACTTTGCTCTGTTGTACACTCTGAATGACGGGTACAAAGGATACAGCATGAAAACATTAATGACCGTTACATTATTAACGTTGATCCCCCCATTATACTGATAAAAAGTTTGTTTTTAGACGATGGTTCGATGTATAGCACCGAAATTACCATTTTCCGTCATTAACTTTGAGATCGATTTTGTTCAAAAACTAGGGAACGTCTAGCAAAAATCCGAAACACGTGTCCCTACATTTTCAATACAGAACTTCCTTGCAAAACTTTATCAAATTTGGTGACTGCCCGTTGTTAGCGGCAAGCTGCTCGCAATGCTCCGGGTGCGGTTGACGAAGATGCCGTGCATACCGCACACAGGTCTAAATAACTTTTACGCTTGCTCTTACTGTTTTTCATACGACTCTCACACTTATTAATATTTATCCCGTTATAACATTCAAAGTGTTAACTGTGCTGAGGAGGCCTTATTCCCAGTATTTCTACTGTAAGATGCCTGTTTTACGTTTGTATGTTGGCAGCGCTATAGACAGTATTAATATCACTGACAGCGCTCTGCGTCCTTGCTAAGAGCATCTGTGGCTGGTCGGACTCACAGTTAGAAGTTAATAGTTAGCAGTGATGGAGATTGGAAATGTTAGGCGAGCGGACGGTTTGGACGTGTGTCCGTCATGGAGATTTAGTATTGTTTGGACACGGAACGTAAAATGATGATTGATGTTTTTGCTAATGTTTGGGTAATGGAATTATTGGCGATTATATAATTTTTGGAACTGGATGTCATATGATTAAGGTAAAATCTGCTAAATTCATTGCTTGCTCTGCAACAAAATCTTTCCTTAGCTAACCTCATGCCCCTATTAGTAATTAGAGACTACGGTAGTTAGAATCTTTTTATTTAGCTGGATGTAGTCGCTGCTTGCTGTATTTGCTGTATTTCGTGTCATGAAGATTTTCTGTGAGGTGAGTCATAAAAAAGTGTAGGCTATTGTTAGGATTTCTTCTAATTCAGTGCCATTCTTTTATGTTAATTATTTCCAGTCAGACTGCGTTGCGTTTGTATATCGTGGGCCATAAATGAATACAATAAGTTTGAGTTGTATTTTTCAGGGAAAATTCTGTAGGTCAGTGTTGAAAGATAAAAACAAGTAAAGGGACAGTACGTTCAGTTGCACTCAGCAATTTCATTTCGTGGTAAAGACTAAGAAGTTAAACTCAGTTGCATGCAGCAGTTTAAGTAAAAACGTAGAAGTTTCACTACAACTACATCGATGCTCCACCGTCAATCTCACGGTGCATGGAAGAAGGTACACCGTACCTTTCCTGTTCCACTCGCAAACAGAACGAGGGAAAAACGACTGTCTATATACCTCGGTATGAGCCCTAATTTCTCGTTTCATACCTTCGTGGTCATTGCGTGCAATGTATGTTGGAGGCAATAGACCTATTCCGCTTCAAATGGCAGTTCTCTAAGTTTGCTCAATAGTGTTCCTCGAAAAGAAGGTCGCCTTCCCTCCATGGATTCTCATTTGAGTTATCGAATAATCTCTTGCCTGTTCTTCAAACCTACCGGTAACAAATCAAGCAGCTCGACTCTGGGTTGTTTCGATGTCTTCCTTTAATCCTATCTTGTACCGATGCCAAACAAACGAGCCGTACTTAAGAATAGGTCGCACCAGTGGGCTATATGCGGTCTCCTTTACAGATGATCACACTTCCCCATAATTCTCCAATGAACCCAAGTGGGCCATTCGCCTTTCCTCCCACAATCCCCATATGCTCGTTCCATTTCATATTGCTTTTCAACGCTAGGACCAGACGTTTAGACGACGTGACTGCGTCAAGCATGACACCACTAATACTGTGTCCAAACATTAGAGGTTTGTCTTTTTTATCATCCGCAGTAACTTACATTTATCTGCAATTAGAGCTAGCTGCCATTCTTCACACCAACTAGAAATTTTGTCTAAGTGATCTCGTATCCTCCAACAGTCACTCAGCTTCGACAGCTTACCGTACACCACAGCATCATCACAGATTGTTGTCCGCCAAATCACTTATGTATACAGATATTAAAGTGGTCCTATCACACTTCCCTGCGGCATTTCTGTTTAACAATCTGGAATGGGGCACCTTATCAAATGCTTTTCGGAAATCTGGAAGTATGGAATCTCTTTGTTACCCTTCACCAATACTTCGCAGTATATCAGTTAATAAAGGGGCAAGCTGAGTCTCGCACGAGTGATGCTTTCTAAAACTGCGCTCGTGGACATAGCTTCTCGATCTCAAGAAAATGTGTTATATTCGAACTGAGAATATGTTCAAGGATTTCGCAACAAACCGATGTTAGGCATATTGATCTGTATAGCGTGAAATTACCTGTCCGTTGGTGTATGTGTAGTTCTTGTGGCTCCCTTGGTTCTATAAGTTTATTTTCAATCTAACATTATACCTGTGACACCATTTCGTTACCTTTGACTGCTCAGGCAAGTCGACCGTTACCAAATGCGCTAAGACAGGAATACTCCGATGTTGATCTGTAAGACCCATTCCTTTCTCGTGGTGACTCTTCCCGGATACCAGAACAGCACGACTGAAAGCAAGTGTCGTGTTGCTGGTACTTCCAGACACGTCCACCATTCGTGTCCAGCATATGTGTATCTTTGTCAATTTCTTGTATTCCATCTATTGCAGCCACTGACATATACCTCTAACTTACAAGTTGGGTTCTGCAGGTACACCAACTAGGTACACAGAAGGACATGTTGAGATTAAATTTAAAAGATAATTACTCGCTGAGAAACATCTGGCGTATTTGTTTAGTACTTCTGGTCATAAGGCCATGACAGTAATTTTGTACTTCGTTGTAAAGGAGAATTTTACTCCAGACTAATCACCATATAGGGGTCGTCCACTAGGGTGCTGTAAACTCATGTTGTTTTGTCAGGATGGAGACAGAGGAACCGGTTGGGCGTCGTCGGACGCAATAGAACAAGATTAAGTATTACTTCTTTTGTTCCTCAAAATACATCTTGTTGCAGCGTCTTCCGCTACAGCTGGTGCCGTAGTAAGCCAGAGTGGAATGTGCTGAATCCAGAGGCAGACTCACGAGGGGCACTTCTGGTATGAGTATCTCTTTCCTCCTTCCCATTTCCTTTGGCGAATGGTGTGTAGAAAGAACGATTATCAGTAAAAATCCATATGAGCTACAATTCATGTAACATTTTTCATTGTTGTCCTTTTATGAGACCTATGTGGGAGGAAGTAACATATTGACCGATAATTGTCTCCACCATTGACATATGTGATGGCAGTGAACTGTTGTGTTTCCGCCAGTCTGTTGTTTGGAATCAGGCCAGTAAGATAGGTCAACGGGAGATATGACACAAAGGCAGAAAGGACCTATCATGTTTGAACGTGCGCACGACTACACTGTGAAGGAGACTGCCCGATTTGTTGGTATATGAATGCAGACTGTTCAACTTGTCTGCAAAGAACGTTGCACCACTCGCAGTCATAGTTAAAGAATGCTAACCACGCCTTGTCCACGATGACAGGTTTCAATCACGACAGGAATTGTTGCTGACAGTGAGCACCGGTAAATATTTACCATTTTCTGAGCGAATATTGAGAGAAGAGAGCTGCATGCAATGGACAGTTCCAGCCCACATGCAGTGAGGTGACAGAGGTCATGGGATAGAGATATGCACATTTTCAAACGGTGGAAGTATAGCGTACACAAGGTACAAAAGGGCAGTGGATTAGAGGAACTGTCATTTGTACTAAGGTAATCCGTATGAAAGAGTTTCCGACGTGATTACGGCCGCAAGACAGGAATTAACAGACTTTGGAAGCGGAATGAAAATTGGAGCTAGATGCATGGAACATTCCATTTTGGAATAATTAGAGAATTCAGTATTCTGCGATCCACAATGTCAAGACTAAGCCGGAAGTACCTCTCACCGCGGACAAAGCAGTGGCCGACGGCTTTCACTTAACGATCGAGAGCAGCAGCGTTTGCGTAGAGTTGTTAGTGCTATCAGACAAGCAACAGTGGGTGAAATAATCGCAGAAATCAATGTGGGACGTCCGACGAACTTATCCTTTAGTACAGTGCGGCAAAATTTGGCGTTAATGAGCTATGGCAGCAGATGATCGACGCGAATACCTTCACTAACAGACGACATCCCCTGTAGTGCCTGTACTGGACTCGTGGCCATATCGGTTGGATCCTAGACGGCTGAGAACTACTGCGCACACTCCTCGAGATCCGTAAGGTATATCCTAGTGTGCGTGTTTCTGTTGAAGTGAGATGTCTTTATCACATAACTGTACGAACGATCTAGGCTGTGCAACTACACTCCTGGAAATGGAAAAAAGAACACATTGACACAGGTGTGTCAGACCCACCATACTTGCTCCGGACACTGCGAGAGGGCTGTACAAGCAATGATCACACGCACGGCACAGCGGACACACCAGGAACCGCGGTGTTGGCCGTCGAATGGCGCTAGCTGCGCAGCATTTGTGCACCGCCGCCGTCAGTGTCAGCCAGTTTGCCGTGGCATACGGAGCTCCATCGCAGTCTTTAACACTGGTAGCATGCCGCGACAGCGTGGACGTGAACCGTATGCGCAGTTGACGGACTTTGAGCGAGGGTGTATAGTGGGCATGCGGGAGGCCGGGTGGACGTACCGCCGAATTGCTCAACACGTGGGGCGTGAGGTCTCCACAGTACATCGATGTTGTCGCCAGTGGTCGGCGGAAGGTGCACGTGCCCGTCGACCTGGGACCGGACCACAGCGACGCACGGATGCACGCCAAGACCGTAGGATCCTACGCAGTGCCGTAGGGGACCGCACCGCCACTTCCCAGCAAATTAGGGACACTGTTGCTCCTGGGGTATCGGCGAGGACCATTCGCAACCGTCCCCATGAAGCTGGGCTACGGTCCCGCACACCGTTAGGCCGTCTTCTGCTCACGCCCCAACATCGTGCAGCCCGCCTCCAGCGGTGTCGCGACAGGCGTGAATGGAGGGACGAATGGAGTCGTGTCGTGTTCAGCGATGAGAGTCGCTTCTGCCTTGGTGCCAATGATGGTCGTATGCGTGTTTGGCGCCGTGCAGGTGAGCGCCACAATCAGGACTGCATACGACCGAGGCACACAGGGCCAACACCCGGCATCATGGTGTGGGCAGCGATCTCCTACACTGGCCGTACACCTCTGGTGATCGTCGAGGGGACACTGAATAGTACACGGTACATCCAAACCGCCATCGAACCCATCGTTCTACCATTCCTAGACCGGCAAGGGAACTTGCTGTTCCAACAGGACAATGCACTTCTCATGTATCCCGTGCCACCCAACGTGCTCTAGAAGGTGTAAGTCAACTACCCTGGCCAGCAAGATTTCCGGATCTGTCCCCCATTGAGCATGTTTGGGACTGGATGAAGCGTCGTCTCACGCGGTCTGCACGTCCAGCACGAACGCTGGTCCAACTGAGGCGCCAGGTGGAAATGGCATGGCAAGCCGTTCCACAGAACTACATCCAGCATCTCTACGATCGTCTCCATGGGAGAATAGCAGCCTGCATTGCTGCGAAAGGTGGATATACACTGTACTAGTGCCGACATTGTGCATGCTCTGTTGCCTGTGTCTATGTGCCTGTGGTTCTGTCAGTGTGATCATGTGATATATCTGACCCCAGGAATGTGTCAATAAAGTTTCCCCTTCCTGGGACAATGAATTCACGGTCTTCTTATTTCAATTTCCAGGAGTGTAGAAAGCTGTTAAGAACACCGATTTATTGGAGTTATCAGTAACACAGTTACTTAGCAATCAAACAAAGCGGAATCGTAGCCACGTTCAAGGCTATAATCTGTTCTCTACTGCTCCCAGCAAACAGCCCAAAAACGCTGCAATAACTCATTTAAGAGGTCCATCTACCTACACACACCTCATAAACTGCGCTCACTGCGGGATCTCTATGCGTACCACGCGATGTAGGATTAGATCGCTCGACTCGACTCTGTGTGCCTCTGCGGCTGCAACCAGACACCGGCCGCCGGCCGAGACGTCGCTTATCGGCATGTACACGGACGGGGCTCGCTCCCTTGGTAGCGCTAGAGCGCGCAACTAATTACTGCTCATCAGCGTTCCGCTGCAGTGACGCGCGCCACCTCCCAAAGGAGATGGTGGCGCCCTGAACCAACTTGGCAAGTCAGCGCCGTTGCGCGAGAGCACCAAGCGGTGCGTGCTTTGAGGTGGAGCAGGGTCCTCTCCTGTGCGGAGACGCTCAGTTCTCGTACTTCGCATTACTCCTCTGACCGCGCCTTGTGGGCGGAGCTCACCATATGGCGCTGCACTGTGTCGTTATTTAGGCCGCCTTGTGGAATACTGTAGGAGTCGCCTACTTTGTGACACTTGTTGAAGTTTTTAAAAGTAACTCCCTTAATAGTTCACGTAGAAGGCTAAGGATTTTACTCGACATAGCTGCACATCTCTTCCTTCGAATTCCATCTTTTCAACAATCTATTTCTTCTATAGGAGGGGACAGGGAATTTCTTTTGTGTGTCATACTGTGGGGAGCGCAAGTTGTCAAACCATGCGACACTCCTCATTTTACGCAGAATACTCATACACAGTGGATGTTTCACATTGTTGTAGTGACTTTATTTGAACCTACACATTCTACGTGCTACAGATTACCATTTTTAATCCACAAACAAATGAAATAGTTCTTGTGAGAATAAAACACGATCGTCCATTGATCGTGACCGGGCCAAATATCTCACGAAATAAGTGCCAAATGCAAAAACTACAAAGAACGAAACTTGTCTAGCTTGAAGGGGGAAACCAGTTGGCGCTATGGTTGGCCCGCTAGATGGCGCTACCGTAGGTCAAACAGATATCAACTGCGTTTTTTTAAAAAATAGGAACCCCCATTTTTATTACATATTCGTGTACTAAGTAAAGAAATATGAATGTTTTAGTAGGACCACTTTTATCGCTTTGTGATATGTGGCACTGTAATAGTCACAAACATATGGCTCACAATTTTAGACGAACAGTCGGTAACAGGTGGGTTTTTTTAAATTAAAATACAGAACTTATGTACGTTTGAACATTTTTATTTCGGTTGTTCCAATGTGATACATGTACCTTTGTGAACTTACCATTTCTGAGAACGCATACTGATGCAGCGTGATTACCTATAAATACCACATTAATGCAATAAATGTTCAAAATGATGTCCGTCAACCTCAATGCATTTGGCAATACGTGTAACGACATTCCCCTCAACAGCGAGTAGTTCGCCTTCCGTAAAGTTCGCACATGCATTGACAATGCGCTGACGCATGCTGTCAGGCGTTGTCGGTGAATCACGATAGCAAATATCCTTCAACTTTCCCCACAGAAACAAATCCGGCGACGTCAGATCCGGTGAACGTGCGGGCCTTGGTATGGTGCTTCGACGACCAATCCACCTGTCATGAAATATGCTATGCAATACCGCTTCAACCGCACGCGAGCTTTGTGACGGACATCCATCATGTTGGAAGTCCATCACCATTCTGTCATGCAGTGAAACATCTTGTGGTACCATCGGTAGAATATTACGTAGGAAATCAGCATACATTGCACCATTTAGATTGCCATCGATAATATGGGGACCAATTATCCTTCCTCCCACAACGCCGCACCATACATTCATTAACCCGCCAAGGTCGCTGATGTTCCATTTATCGCAGCCATCGTGGATTTTCCGTTGTCCAATAGTGGATATTATGCCGGTTTACGGTACCGCTGTTGGTGAATGACGCTTTGTCGCTAAATAAAACGCGTGCATAAAATCTGTCATCGTCCCGTAACTTCTCTTGTGCCCAGTGGCAGAACTGTACACGACGTTCAAAGTCGTCGCGATGCAATTTCTGGTGCATAGAAATATATACGAGTGTAATCGATGTTGATGTAGCATTCTCAACACCGACGTTTTTGAGATTCCCGATTCTCGCGCTATATGTCTGCTACTGATGTGCGGATTACCCACGACAGCAGCTAAAACACCTACTTGGGCATCATCATTTGTTGCAGGTCGTGGTTGACGTTTCACATTTGGCTGAACACTTTCTGTTTCGTTAAACAACGTAACTATCCGGCGATCGATCCGGACACTTGTAGTATGTCGTCCAGGATACCGAGCAGTGTACATAGCACACGGCCGTTGGGCATTTTTATCATAATAACCATACATAAACATGATATCGACCTTTTCCGCAATTGGTAAACGGTCCATTTTAACACGGGTAATGTATCACGAAGCAAATACCGTCCGCACTGGCGGAATGCTACGTGATACCTCGTACTTCTACGTTTGTGACTATTATAGCGCCATCTGTCACAAAGCGAAAAAAGTAGTCCAACTAAAACATTCATATTTATCACACGAATATGTAATAAAAATGAGAGTTCCTATTTAAAAAAAAACGCAGTTGATATCCGTTTGACCTATGGCAGCACCATCAACCGGGCCTACCATAGCGCCATCTGGCATCCCCCTTCAAGCTAGACGAGTTTCGTTCTTTGTAGTTTTAATGCTTATTTCGTGAGATATTCGGCCTGGTCACTATCAACGGACCAATATATATAGAGACCCTTGCTATCTCGTCGGGAGTGGAGAACCTGAGGCCAGGGTATAATTTCCCACAGTATTTCACAACTATGTAGCGGTAATTATCATACATAGCATCAGGGCACGGCAAATGATGAAGGAGGGCGGAAACAGGAGTTTGCTCATAGGCGAAAGTGCTTATAGACTGGTGGCAGAGGATACATCGTTGCTAATTCCATCCTGTCGTTTAGACTTGTCATTGATTTTAGTACCTGGTTAAGCTGAAATGATTTCGTCGATGGCAAGAACGATTTTTTCATATAAACGGTCACAAAACGTGAATGAAGAAACAATTCAAATTGCCAAAGACCGCATTTTATAGCTGATATTATTGAGGTGAACATAAAAATTTTACAGGTTTCTCAGGACACCGCATGTAGTGAAGTCAGAGGAGACCACATCATTCACGTTCACACACTGAATTTTGTAAACATGTAGAAACTTGTAGTTAAAGCAGATGCCACGTATAATCTGTTCCACCTCTTCCAGGCAAGTACCGAAATGTCCCGGATTTTGACCGAAACATTAGCTTGAGCCCCACAGTCGCTAGAGAGCTCTTTTGTCAAAAACCGCAAGTGTTACATACCTGGGAGCCTGTTTCACAGTTGGAGAGTTTTACGGCAACAGTTCCGAACATTTAGAGCCACCACTACCACTGCCCAGTCTTCTTCATTTCGTAATGCAAAGCTTTGTAGTTGGCTCACATATTCATGCGCAAATGAATTGGCCATACCTACCTTTTGTGGTGATACGTGAATTTTTTTGGTTGGTTATGCGTTGGCTTCCACAGTACCAGCTCGTGTGTTACTTTGACACCTTCAGTTCGTTTCCACACTTTTCCAAGGCTAGTTAAACTGGGGCCATTTTGCGACTCAACCGGTAACTGATAAAATAAATTAAACATTGTGTAAAAGGGTCGCCAACACGGAAGGAAGAAGTAAATTATGTGCTCTTTGTGTCTAAGTCAGAGCAATAAATCAACTTGCCTAACAGCACATACACGCTGTAAGCAAAAAATAAAAACGACGCACAAGGAAGGAATTATCCACATGGGACGGTGTGATGTGACGTACATATACAGACAAACAAATGATTATTATTTCAAAAAAACTGAAAGAGTTTTTCTACATAAAGAACTCCACAAATTGAGCAAGTCAGTAACACCTCTGGCTCTTGTGTAAACAGTTATTCGGCTTGGCATTGAGTGACAGAGTTGTTGAATGTAGTCGTGAGGGATATTGTGCCAAATTCTCTCCGGCTGGCGCATTAGATGGTCAAAATCCCGAGCTGATTGAAGAGCTCTGCCCATAATGTTACGAACGTTCTCAACTGGGGAGAGATTTGGCCAACTTGCTGGCCAAAGTAGAGTTTGAGAAGCACGAAGACACGATGTAGAAGCTCTCGCCAAATGTGGAAAGGCATTAGCGTGCTGAAATGTAAGCTCAGGATGACTTGCCATGAAGGGGATCAAAATGGGGTTAGAATATCGTTGACGTACCACTGTGCCGTAAGGGTGCCACGTTCGAGAACCAAAGGGCTACTGCCATGAAATGCAGTAGCACCCCACATTATCATTTCTGGTTTGCACGCCATACCACGCGTGACAATCAGCTAGGTATCCCACTTCTGTCCGGAGAATCTCCAGACACTTCTTCACTGGTCAACGAGGATGTTCGAAGCCGGACTCGCCAATGCAGACAATTCTACACCAGTCAGTGGGATTCCACATCTCGATGACCAGCTAAGACAGGTTTGGAGAGCCGCAGACAGCAGTGGGATACCAACTTGACTGTCACTCATCATATGACCCGACAACCACGAGTGATGGTCTGGGTTGCCATTTTACGAGGGCTATTCGGAAAGTAAGGAACGATAGGTCGCGAAATGGAACCCACAGTGAAAATCAAACAGTTGTATTTGCAGCAGTTAGCTACACCTTCCCGCTACTTCTATACACACTCGCCGCTCAGACGTAGACATCTGTCGTAGCGTTGAACCAACTTTTCAATGCCCTCGTTATAGAAGGCAGCCGCCAGTGCTTTCCAACAATTTTCTACTCTGGACTGCAGCTCGTTGTCTGTGTCAAAATACTGTCTTCATAGCCAGAGGTTAATTTGAGTAGAGATGAACCTCAGGGGTAGCCAATTACGGACTCTATAGTGGGTGATCAAACACTTCACATCGAAAATGCTGCAGGATCATCTTCATTGCACCTGCAGAGTGTGGTCGAGAATTGTGTAGAATGAACCGCACGATAGTAATGTTATGTGGGTTGCAGAGCTTCAGGCGAAATCTTTCGCCTGGCCATCATATTTGGCGGGAGACGCTAATTTCTAGCCATCTTTACGTTGTCACTGTGAGCTCAGAATTGGAAAGAGCGACATAATGAGATCGACAAGCGTACTAGACGCAGTGCCCAACGCATCTGTGCAAAACTTCATAAGATTTTCACTGTATTTTCCATTTCGCGACCGATCATTCCTTACTTTCCGAATAACCCTCGTATTTCATAACCCTATGTGGAATCCTATGAGAGCGTTTAGTTTCGTTGCGGACACCGCTCGGATCGCACTTCTCAGTGCCACAAGTTTTCAATGGATCGCTTCCACACTGAATTATTTATTGATGAAGTGGAGAAACGACCTGCATTATGGGATCTTCAGAGCGATGAATATTCTAATAAAACTTCCGAAAACCAAGCTTGGCAAGAGTTGGTGGATATATTTGGAAATTATGAAGATACGTTGGAAAAAAGAAAATTTTTAGTAAGTAGGTGTTTATGTCTTCAGCAACAAGTATAGGTCTATGAAAAATTCGCCACTTGTTTGACAATATGCTGAAAGTGCACTCTATGTAACGTCTGGCTCTCGATGACCTATAGTTAAAAATCCGTTTTTTATATGGTAACATTTGTCTGCATAGAGCTGTATTACATTTTCCGCTAAGCCGAAAGCTTCATCTCCAACTATAACATAGGGCAGTGGTGTTGGATTTGCATAAGATATTGGTTTTGGTTTTGGTATATTCAGTGATTTTGCTACAAGTCTTTTGCAAAATATGGAATTTTTAAATATCGCGGAATTACTGTCCTTGCTATAAGCTCCGATCTCAACGTAAGTAAAATAAGAGTTTGAGTCATAGAGTGCTACAAGCGCTATAGAAAAGAAATGTTTGTAGGCTTTATAACACGGATATGCTTGCCATCTATGGCACCAATGAAATTTGGAAAATTTGCATATCTTTCAAAGTCCTCCACTGTTTTCTCCCACATATCTGCCGTCGGTTCAGGCATGACTTTATGCACCAACTTTTCCCACAATGTCTTTCATACTTCGCGGACAGTTCTTGTTACCGTAGATTTTGCAAGGCGATAGTGGTAGCTAATGTTCCCAAATGAACAACCAGTTCCAAGATATCTGAAACAGTGAAATTAATAATGTCGTATTATTTTCAGGTGTATCGCTACAAAACATTGGAAAAACATACGTGATTCCTATAATAAGGAGCTAAAGAAAATTAAAACAGCTCCTTCAGGTTCAGGTGTTCGTAAAGGATTACAATATGCATTTTTCAAGATTTTCTTTTCTTCAGAAAAATGTAGACACCAAAGAAAATACTGGTAGTATGAAAAAGCACCAAGGCAAAAGTCAAGAAAGGCAAACGAAAGTCAATAATGAGGCAAGTGAAGTCAATAATGACGCCGGTGAAGTTAATAATGGGACCAGTGAAGTCAATAGTGAGATAAGTGCAGGTAACGCTAGTAAACCCACTGAAATGCTTGTAACCAAACGGAGGAAAACCAAGATTACGACAGAAGACCAAATCAGTGAATTGATACAAAAAAGTGTCCAGTCAAGAAAAAAATTGGAGAAATAACTACAAGAAAGTATTTCGGAACAAGATGATTACAAACTTTTTTGATCGTCATTATACAATTAACTCAAGAAGGTATCAGAAATTACGCGTCTAGCAACCAAAATTGAATTGCTTCAGGTGATACAAAAAGCGCAAGTTTCACCACCCTCTCTTCTCAACAATTCTCAGCAGATTATACCTACCACAACATACTGACATAATCAACAATATTCAAACGGACAGGGATATTTTACTGCAGCTGAATCAGCTTCTACAGTCATATTGCCAGCGTTACCGTCTCCTGCACCCCAGTTTAGCTCTAGCTCGCATTCTTCTACTTCTGTTAACAATGTATATGCCTATATTGATGAATCGTAGTAAATAAATATCATGCTACAAATTTATTACGAGTTTTTCCTCCGGTGACACGCTTCATGTCATGTGTGTTTCAGAACTTGAAATGTCTTCCCTGACTAATTGGAGTAGCTCGTAAAAAGAATTTATGGACATTCTGAAATAGTCAAAGAATTTTTGCCCGTACAATTTTAATGTTGGATACAACGTTACGAATTGGCCATGTACAAGCCGATCACTTAGTGTAGGATGCACCCAATACTGCCATTTTCTTACTCTCGCTCTCTTTTTTTTTGGGGGGGGGGGGGGGGGCAACCAGAGTAAACACAATATTTCTTCTTCGACTTCCATTTTTACGCTGTCCATTCCTGTTGCACACTGCGAACGCCAACAGCTTTCTAACCGCGGCCGGACAGCACCTGTGGGAACACACAGGCCGTCATTTTGCGGTTCAAACCGCGCGCTTTAAACTGCGCTATTCCCGCATGTCTGAACGCAGCCTTAAACTGCTCGATCCAACTATGTATCTGTTGTCCTCGCCTCGTTTCTTTTTTGTGCTTAGTACGGAAGCGACAGAGCTCAAGTGTTAACGAGGTGAGCTTTTTGCAACATAGTCGGCTGTGTACCAGCATGCGTACGAATGTGCTCTCGTTATTCGGGGATGCACTAAACCGCCAGCGTGGTCGTCGGTACTCGTTAAGGCAGTCGGTCGGCGCTGTGGCGCATTGATTGGCGGGCGGCAGGCCAGAACCAGAGTCGCGGGTGGGTTCGCAGCTGTGACGTCGCGCGGCCCCGCTCACTTGGCTATTATTCGCTCGCCCGCTCGCTGTCGGCGCCCCATTACGCCCCATTACATCCCATTAATGGCGCCGTCTTACGGCAGATGCAATTAGGGCGACGAAACGGCCAGCTTCCTCCGAGGGTTTGCATCCAACAGAACAACGGCGCTTCTGAAAAGAATCATTACACTTGAGAGAGATCCTCCACAGTCTCACTTCGGAACAGAGTAGAACTGAAAACTGATGCAATTCAGCCGTGCAAAAGCCTCTGTCACTTCTGTTGCGTTATTTGACAAGAGACTCCGTCTACGCGATTGCAGAGTGATGTACCGCAAAGATAAGAGTTAGAAATGGCACACTCATCGAAAAAAGTTAAGTATATTTCCAAACTACCCATCTGTAGTCACTATGGACGTTCCTTTGGTGTGGTGATTGTGTTCATAATACGAACTCGTTCGTCGTTGCCACTCTGCCTCATCAGGGGCCGTGCAAACACGGCTCGTAAACAAACGCAGTATTCCAGCGCTGAATTCTTGTGGACGCACAGTTCGTGCCTTGTAGTGCAGGATAGTGCTTCGGAACATGCTCTCCATGGCGGACAGTATCAAAATCATCACATTGATGCGATCAAACTTGTGGCAAGTTGACGTTGCGAATATTGTTCACGTTGATAAAAGTGTTGTCTCCAGACTGTGGAAAAAGTTCCAGGGAACGCATTCACTAGCGGATCGGCACTGCGAAGGCCGCCCACGCAAAACGACAGCAGCTCGGGACCGGTATGTAACGACATCCGCACGGAGACACCCTACAAAGACAGCGACTGCTCTGCGCCTCTAGCTTCGAGAAGCCACAGGGGTTTACGATAAGTATCCAAAGTATGCTCAACAGGCTTCATGATGGGGGTCGTATAGCTGAAGATCTTTCACGACTCCACCACTCCGTGCACATCGCAACGGTGCTCGTCTAAGATTGGCTGAAGCACTTGGATATTGGAAACGAGACCAATGGATCAAAACACTTTTCACAGACGAAATGCGAATTGGCTTGCACTCTGACGACAACTCTGCTGGCATATAGAGGCGAACAGGGGAACGCAATCATGCCTCAATGACTGTGAAAGCCCCCCAACAATCCTGTGGCTCAGTCGTATTCTGGGCATGCATCCTGTATGGCCGCTGCACACCACTCGTTCCAATTGAAGGCAACATCCTATGCCATGTGGCGTTGTGAGGATGCGATATTGTCTTGCTGGCCGGAGTGACCGATCTGTTCTAGGCGCTACAGTCAGGAACCGCGCGACCGCTACGGTCGCAGGTTCGAATTCTGCCTCGGGCATGGATGTGTGTGATGTCCTTAGATTAGTTCGGTCTAAGTAGTTGTAAGTTCTAGGGAACTGATGACCACAGCAGTTAAGTCCCATAGTTCTCAGAGCCATTTGAACCATTTTGATATGGTCTTCATCAAACCACTATCCCCGCAGTTGTCGACTTTCAGAATTTGGAGCAGCTGCTTCTCATTCAATCGACTCCTCAACTAGCATGGTGATGCTGAGTGCACCCTATTGCAGTGATCGCAGCAAGTAATAATCCCTGACTGTACCGGGAACTGAACCCAGACCCTGCGCATCCGGTTAAGACGCGCTGACCACACGGTCACGGAGAAAGGCAACATTTTCATAAACGATTTTATATTTTTACGTATGTCAGTTTGCCAGTTTCTCAGCTAAGTTTCGAGGAAGAAAGTGCTCGTAAACTGTGAGCCTTGAAAATGGCAAGGAATTCTAGAAAATTAAGAGCTATTTCTTATATAGGATACTTTTCAGTTGGTTATCCTCGTGGATTGGATTGAAGAGTGACCGACTGCAGAAAACATCCCACCGCGTAAACCCGCTCATTCACAGGCAGAACGTACATGCTGTCAACAACGAGTGCCACACAGTTCGTGAGACCAGTAAACCGCTAGAAGATGAGTAACGCAATACAAAAACGGAAAGATCCTCCGCTAAGGAAAAAAAAACCGAGACTTGTTGACTTACTCAAAAGAAAACGGAATTAATTGAAAGAAAGGAAGTCCCCCTCTCCTGCCTCCCTCCTCTACACGCTCGCACAGTCATAGTTTCTTTTTATGACGTTGTTGAAGTTGTGAGGTATGCAAAATGTGGCAGTTTTTCACGCACCTAATTGCTTATGAAGTCACATCTCCTGAACTAAGGTAGGTAGGTGGCTCTTAACCCCCCACAGTGATTGCTGTCTGCCAGTAGTATTTTGGTTGAAGCCGGTCCAGTGGTTTAGGAGGAGATGTTGAACTTACATACATATACATCCATTTTTGTAAAATGGATGGATGGATTATATCATCCCATGTAGGCTTTCACGGCCGGCGTCTTCATCAGTAAACACTTCCAAGCTAAATTGCCGTGGTCGATCTGTAGAACTTCTTCTCCCTGACGTTTAGTTCTCAACTACGGAGAACATCTTTCGAGGTGAGTCGTCGACTCACCTCGGAAGATGTTCTCCGTAGTTGAGAACGAAAAGGCAGGGAGAAGAAGTTCTACAGATCGACCACGGCAATTTAGACCGGAAGTGTTTAGTGATGGATGGATTATATGTTATGAAGCTAATTGATGTCAATTATTTTTGTTTATTTTGGAATAATTGAGTTTGAGTGTGGCATTTGCAATTAATTAGTTTGTAAATTAAGAGGCAGCTGCGGGAATTTAAACAGAGTGCGTTATAATTGTTTTTATTTTCATGAAATATGGTCTTCTGTTTAAGACCACACCTAGACTTCAGTTAACCTTTACGAACCTTATTTGAAGAAAATAAATATCTTTCCATCTCACAATAAGATTAAAAAAGAAAGCAATGAGATGCTTATAACATTAATAATTATTTTAGAATCAATTAATACTTTTAGATGAACAAAACATTAGGAGGCAGTCTTTTAGAGGTGTGTCGTAATGCACTTCATTTATCAGGAGGTGCGTGGCGGTGAAATGGCTCACGGCGCAGGAGTCTTAGTGACTTTGTCGGCGGCAGGGTGAAGGCAACAAGCAGTTTGTGGCCGTGGCTGTGGCACTGGGTCGAGAAAGGACAGGCATCTGTCTCTGTGATTATGACTGTCATTGTCCTCAGTACTGGAGTACTGAGCGACCTCTGAGCAGTAATTGAAGTTCTACTCCTCCGGCGTAGCAGGAAACTGTATCGCACTAGGAAACTATCTACCACAATGTTGAAGACTGCTGAACTACCACCATGTTAATATATCTAACTCGTAAACTCAGACCGTTTGTCACACGATTCGAAATATTTCGTAGGAACTCTCGCTTATATCGCATGATACCCTTTTCTTCCGGATTGCAAAATACGCACGCTCGTGAAGCATGTCTTTTTAAAAAAACATTTCTGTCTAATCTCAAACTGTGCTTAGTTTTCGAATATCTGAAAAACTGCCTTCGGCAGTCCCATGTGGTGCTTATTGTCTGCATATCCTTCAACATACTAGGCAACAAAATCGTTGTCTCGGGTGCCTTGGGCCAGCACCTGCAATCGCCCTGCAGAAGGCACCTGTATTGTCACTGTCCAGCGGAGAATCCATAGAGTAAATATCTCTAGAGTGAGCATTGCGTTCTACGCATGTTGTCAACGTCAAACCAGGATTGTCACGTGTTTTCGGGACTTCGCTGTGCGTGTGTGCTTTCCGGAGAGTTTGAAGTTTATAATATCAAGAGTTTTTGTTGTGTTTTCATAGTATGTTGATAGTGTAATAGCGATGGTGAACTACTGTTGTTGCTACGGATCCAAAGAAAAATATGTAGAAGGAAGGATAGTAACTTTTCATGGGTACTACGTTTAAAAATTTCGAGACACATTATAATTGGATCAAATGTCTCTGAGCACTATGGGACTTAACATCTTTGGTCATCAGTCCCCTAGAACTTAGAACTACTTAAACCTAACTAACCTAAGGACATCACAAACATCCACGCCCGAGGCAGGATTCGAACCTGCGACCGTAGCAGTCGCGCGGTTCCGTACTGCGCGCCTAGAACCGCGAGACCACCAAGTCCGGCGCATTATAATTAAGGCTTGATTCTGTAGACCTATTTTTCTACGATTTTATGACTATATAATAGATATTGCTGCTCGTACAAAAGCTTACAAACAATCGATTCCTCTCGTAAATTTGCTAGTGGAACAGGAAAGGGAATGGTTAGTTGTTTTAGCAAATACTATCCTCCATGCATTTATCAGTGACTTGTCGAATATATATTTTGATTTGAAAGACGGGAGACAGATAAATTCAATAGAGTGGGAGTCTGTAATTGTCTTCGTATAATATGTGTGTCCAAACCCTTTTGTTTAATATAAAGTTTCAGTAGCAGACCATGTTAAGTGTGTCTAGGCCATGGAGAATGATTATATGTGATTTATGAAACTTCCTGGCAGATTAAAACTATGTGCCCGACCCAGACTCGAACTCGGGACCTTTGCCTTTCGCGGGCAAGTGCTCTACCATCTGAACTACCGAAGCACGACTCACGGCCGGTCCTCACAGCCTTACTTCTGCCAGTATCTCGTCTCCTACCTTCCAAACTTTACAGAAGCTCTCCTGCGAACCTTGCAGAACTAGCACTCCTGAAAGAAAAGATACTGCGGAGACATGCCTTAGCGACAGCCTGGGGGATGTTTCCGGAATGAGATTTTCACTCTGCAACGGGGTGTGCGCTGATATGAAACTTCCTGGCAGATTAAAACTGTGTGCTCGACAAGACTCGAACTCGGGATCTTTGCCTTTCGCAGGCAAGTGCTCTACCATCTGTTTTTTGTAATCCGAATAGATTACCGTGAAAATAACTCTCACTATTATACTGTTGACTGCATTAACATTAAGCAAAATATTCTGCCATTAGAATTTAAACAAAAATGAGAGAGAAGCAAAAGTAAAAATAAGAGAGGAAATTCAACTTCTTCAGTGATGCATGTCTTATGCATTAGAATAGTTTTTCCCTACTATTCTTGTGCTGTGGCATGACTCCTGTTTCTTTTTGGGAAACATGCTTTTTCGGGGTTCTGTTGAGGCCTTCACGGCTACCGTAGTGGCCCCAGGGCACACGAAGTCCCCACCGTACTTCACCCTCAACAGCAATCCCCTACTTTGGCAGTCTGTCTTGTTCCGTCGATTTCATATTATTTAGGTATTAACCGATGCCTTGTTTCTGAAACAAAATTTGAATCAAATTCCCGAACTTCTTTTTATGGTCTTTGTTCCGGTATATTTTGAAGTATTCATCTTTCATATATTCTCGATATTCTTGTAGATTGTCATTACCTTTGTTGTTGACAACATAATTGACAAAATTTCCGAATAGCCACAAGATGACATTGTTTTTTTTGTGGTGGAAAGGAAACTTCTTATGGGACGAGTATATCATGTAGTGTGATCTCTCTTCCATCGGTCCGTTTGAGAAAAGCGACTTGCAATACAATGTCATTCCAAATATTCTTGTATCCATTACAGGTGAAGCGATGCGTTAAGGAGTCCAAATTGTGACATTTTTGGCACACATTGGTTGCATGTAGTCCTATTGAATACAATTTTCCATTGGTACTAATGATGTTGTTGACAACTCTGTACCATGACGCTTGCACTTCCGTAGTCAGTGTTTTGTTATTTATATTAGTCCATATTTTTTCCCAGTTTTTGTTGGGATACTTCAGCTCCATTTTATTTTGGTTTTCCCGTGAATGTAGCTGCTCTACCATATATTTACTTGTCCTCTTATTTTTGTCTGTTAAAATGCATGTCACGTAGCTTAATTCTACATAAAAATCCTTAATATGCTTTACGTTGTAATTTATGTTGTGAACATCTACTGGCGGCTGCATGCTTTCGGGTTTAAGAACGTCAAATAGAGCGGCAGTTATGCTGTTCGGCTGCGTCTCTATAAGTTTCAGCGTTCTTTTAATGAAGAGGGCAGTGTTTTTCCTCCGATTTCGGGTCTCGATGTAGTCGTTCCTACTGCTACTCTAAAAATATGGCCTTTCCATACGTATCAACAGATTGTGCTCATTATAGATTTCGCAGTGTCTGGAGGTGTTGGTAAAATCTGAGCGACATATGTAGCTTTCGAAAGAACTGCACAGTTTATTAGTTTAATTCGTTGCTTGATCTTTAAATCTCTCGTTTCATGCAGCATTAAGCTGCCTCTGATTTTTCCTAACACCTGTTTCCAATTAGCAGCCGTTGTTCTTAATGGGCAACTGTAAAAAGTTAAGCCCAAAGCAGTGTGACGGTCCACCGTGTTTGCCCACGGTAGTTGTATATTTTCAAGACCCTGTAAATTTAAAAATGAACTTTTCGTTTCATTTATCCTCGCACCGGTTACCCTGCTATAAAGCAACAACTTGTCCGTTAGCTGGGCACAGTCATGATCGCTCCTTACTAGAACTCCCACATCGTCAGCGTATGCATTTGTAACCGTCTTCAGCCCAGCTATTGTTATGCCTTCTAAGGTTGTGTTCAAAAGCCGTAAAAGAGGTTCCAGAGAAACCACATAAAACAACATGGACTGGGGACTTCCCTAAGGAACTCCACTAGATATCAGTACTTCATTAGTATATTGTCCATTGAGAGATTTTGGTTCGTATGTCTCTGACGATGTTCATTAAAACCGCTAAGTTGCCATCATTGAAACCTATGTGTTTCAAGGTTCTGAACAGATATCCGTAGTTGACTCTGTCAAACGCTTTAGCAAAATCAATGAAGGCAATGCCACAATTCGCTGACGATGATGAGAAAATAGAAATAATGTCTCGATATTCACATACAGTCTTAAAAATGATACGTCGGCGGAGACACGTCTGGTAGCATCCAATGACTTTTTCTAAAATCGGTCCCATTCGTTCTTTAATTACACGTGCAACTACCTTATAATCTGAGTTCATTAGACTGATCGGCCTCATTTTAGTAATATCTTTCGTGTCCGTACTCCTTCCCTTTGGAAGTAGTACAGTTACACTTTCCTTGAAAGCAGCAGGAATTTCCTCTCCCCTCAAGACATCATTTACTACTGCCGTGAATTGGGAACCTATTATGTGCCAAAAGGTCCTATAAAACTCCACAGGCAGGCCGTCTGGGCCGGGAGACTTCCGTGAAGGTGAAGATTTGAATATATCAAAAACCTCGTCATTCGTAATTTCTAACGTTAAACCTCTGTTCTCGTCCTCTGTAACAACTGCCTCTATTCCGGAGTTCTGCAAGAACTCTTGTACTGAGTTGTCGTCAATAGCATTTCCAGAATATAATTACTGGAAAAATCTATGTGCTTCATTTAAGACATCCCTTTGTTCTGTCAGGACTGTTATCTTCCGTTCTGAGGCTGGCAATAAAATTTCTTCTTCTGTTTTTTGTGTGTTGTATCAATTGGTAGATGGTGGTGTTTTCTGCCTTCACCGTCGTTATAATGTGTGATTTGATTTTCAATCCCTCCAAATGTACCCTCTTGATACTTATCATTTTGGCTTTACCGTTTTTAATATTGATAAAGACGTCTTGAGACATTGGTTGGTCGTAAAGGTCTCTTAAACAAGAGTAGTAAAACTCCATTGTGTGTCTTGACCACATTGCTCTTTCTTTGGCGTAAGATATCAGCGCTGCTCTTATCTTTTTCTTAGCGGTCATAGTCCACCATTCAATAGTTGTTCTATATTTAGTAGGCATCCTTAAAACAGACTGACAAGTTTCTTGCATCTTTAAAGCTAGAGCGTTTTCCGAGAGGGTGTTGATATTTAATTTCCATAGTGGGCGACCCCAATGTGTCTTTTGTCTAGTTAATTTGATGCTGCACCTCACTCCGAGGTGGTGAGAGAAGGCAGCTGGTATCACCTAGATACTGCTGACTTTGGTGGCTAAAGTGGTGGTGCCATATATTCTGTTGATTCTACTCTGTGTAGCATCAGTGATATATGTGAAGCGAACCAGCGTCGGATATTTTGTTTCCCACGCGTCAAACCACTTTATGTTGGTGACCAACGCCTGCAGTTCTTGGGAGACGTTAAATTTTTGTCGATGATCCTTTTTATTTAAAACACAATTAAAATCTCCACCAATGACAATTTCTGCAGGGTTTTCTTGGAGTAGAAATAAAATGTCACTTTTAAAAAAGGCTGCGGCCGGCCGCGGTTGTCTCGCGGTTCTAGGCGCGCAGTCCGGAACCGTGCGACTGCTACGGTCGCAGGTTCGAATCCTGACTCGGGCATCGATGTGTGTGATGTCCCTAGGTTAGTTAGGTTTAAGTAGTTCTAAGTTCTAGGGGACTAATAACCACAGCAGTTGAGTCCCATAGTGCTCAGAGCCATTTGAACCATTTTTTTTAAAAAAAGGCTGCTCTCTCTCGTCTCGCATTGTTGCCTGATGGTGCGTAAAGATTTATAAAAGTGGTGTTAAAAAGTTTGCAGCTAATTCCCCTCCCCGACTCTAAACGGCACACGTTTGTCATCTCGATCCCTTCTTTAGCAAGTACGGCTGTTCCACACGCGTTTTCTGGAGCCATATTCAACACCTCTTTGTACCCTGAAACATACAGTTCTTTGACATTAACTTCCTGCAGGAAGGTGATATCTGTATCTGACTGATGCAGAAAGTCCTTCAGTGCAGCTACCTTTGCTTGACACTGAATTTTGTTTATGTTGAGGATGGTCACGTTATATGTATGTTCCACTGTGAGACGCTACAATAACTTCTGGTTAGATATATATAGTGTTATTTTATTTTACTTTTATTCCATTGAAGGTTTACCTTCTTTTTTTCTTTTTTTTTCTTTTCTCTTAGGGTTCAGTGTGATAATTTTTAATAACAAAAATTCTTTCTCAAAAGCCCCATCCGCCTCCATTGCATCGGTCTGATCCTCCTTTTCGTCCGCCCAGTTAAATCGTGGTGCTGTGATGTGTCCATGTGCTTGTCCAAGTCGGGTTTCATTGTCCATATCTGGTGTCGTACTGTCATGCAAGGGTTCAAATGTTCCGTGTGGCGTGTCAGCCCGTTCTTGTTTCTTGTTCCGATCCGAAGACTCGCCAACCGCTTCCTTTTGTGTATCTTCGTCCTTCTTTTCGGTCTCCTGTACCTTCCTCAGCCGCTCTCTTAAAGGAGGGGCCAAGTTCTCTGCAGCTTGATGTGCTCTTCGTCTCTTTTTATTTTTTGACGATTTCGGTGAAATCGTCGGTGAAACCTTTGGTGAACTTCGTGGCGACTCCACTGAAGGTCGAGGAGAAGTTACCCGTCCCGCCTTCGTGGCGGAAGATTTTTGAGCTCCGTTAATTTCGGAGTCGGCCGTTGCTGCTGTTTCTACGACACGTGAGATGGGTGATGTTATTGGTTCGTCTTCTTGCCCCCCCCCCCCCCTTTTCCTTTGATGTTTCCTGAACTTGTCTGTAGTGTCCTGTAATCTGTGTGGTTGTCAGTTATTTGTTGCATCACTTCCTCTTTATGTTCATCCACTATAGTTCCCTCTGGGATGTTGGCCGTTTCGTGTGTAACTAACGCTTCGTACTCTACCATGTCTACATCAGGTACTATCGATGAAGCTTGTCGCTCGTTGGAAGAGTTGTCAGACTCAGAGGGCAAGCGCGGTGCGCCCTCAGTGACGTGATTACTGGCCAGATTCTGATTGTCATCGTTAGTGAACTCCGCGGTGCTTCCCGTTTCCGTGCGCGCGTCGGAAGGTCCCGCCTGCTCGGCCATATTCTGTTGATAGGGGGTCCGGCTAGCTGCCGCGGCAGCGTACGTCACTTCCATGCTAACAACTTCTCCTGAGACAGCCGCCTCGTTAGTCGGTAACTGAGGAACACGCCTTCTACTGCACTCACTTCTGACGTGCCCTGTGGCGTTACATAACGCACAAGTCCGTGGCTGCCCATCATAAATTATGAGAGCGCGATGGCCACAGACATTCAAGTAAGAAGGGATGTGTCTTAAGAGCTTAATCTTGATTTGTCTAACTCCATTCAAAACCGGAAACATATGTTGCTCCGACCATTTTCTGCAATATTAGATATAACCCTACCATATGGCTGAAGAGCAGCATTGATTGCTCCGGCAGGGACCTCGAACGGCAGTTCGAAAACTCTCACTGTTCGAATGCCTAGCCCAGCATGGGAAACAAGAACGTCACTAACGGTTCCGTCTGCATGATTAAATTTCATTTTGCTATCACATTTGTCAACTATCGAGGAGCACAAATCAGAGGAAATCAATTTCAAAAAGACAGAATTGGAAACAAAAGAAAGATGAACGCCAATAATTTCGTCTCCTGTGATCTTAACTGTTTCTGAAAGCCGCCTTTTAATCTCAAAAGCGTTTGGTCTTTTGCGGGTCCAATCAAAAGTGAATCTAACCGTATCTCTTCTTTCACAGTTAACTTCGTTCACTTTGTCATTTTAAGTCACTTAAAGATGCAAAGGAAACAAAGCGCTCTATTGAACTTCGTAACAGCCACACAGCCGCTGTTTACGCCAGCCCTCCGAGCGCTGCCGCCACACGTCCGTCCAGCTCGGCGGCCGAGCAGCGAATGAACCATCTGAGCTACTGAAGCACGACTCACGCCCGATCCTCACAGCTTTACTTCTGCCAGTATCTCGTCTCCTACCTTCCAAACTTTACAGAAGGTCGAACTCGGGACCTTTGCCTTTCGCGGGCAAGTGCTCTACCATCTGAGCTACCGAAGCACGACTCACGCCCGGTCCTCACAGCTTTACTTCTGCCAGTATCTCGTCTCCTACCTTCCAAACTTTACATAAGCTCTCCTGCGAACCTTGCAGAACTAGCACTCCTGAAAGTAAGGATACTGCGGAGATATGGCTTAGCCTGGGGGATGTTTCCAGAATAAGATTTTCACTCTGCAACGGAGTGTGCGCTGATATGAAACTTCCTGGCAGATTAAAACTGTGTGCCCGACCGAGACTCGAACTCGGGACCTTTGCTTTTCGCGGGCAAGTCCTCTACCATCTGAAGGTAGGACATGAGATACTGGCAGAAGTAAAGCCGTGCTAGTTCTGCAAGGTTCGCAGGAGAGTTTATGTAAAGTTTGGAAGGTAGGTGACGAGATACTGGCAGAAGTAAAGCTGTCAGGACGAGATGTGAGTCGTGCTTCGGTAGCTCAGATGGTAGAGCACTTGCCCGCGAAAGGCAAAGGTCCCGAGTTCGAGTCTCGGTCGGGCACACAGTTTTAATCTGCCAGGAAGTTTCATATCAGCGCACACTCCGCTGCAGAGTGAAAATCCCATTTTGGATGTGTGATTTATATTTTAATTTCACGAAGGATGAACAACGAGTAAAGATGTGGCTCGAGAAAATAAGGAGGAGTAATTTTGTCCCCACAAATTATTCCAAAGAATGTTCAAAACACTTTGAAGATGAATTTTCAAACAGAGAAAAATTTGGACGTGTGTGGCTGAAGGTAGATGCTATACCAACTATTTTTAATTTTCCACAGCACCTACTACCAATTTCTGCATTCAGCGTAAATACATTTTCTGCACAAATCAAATAAAAAACACAATAGTTTAGCTAATCAAAGTACACATCCATCTGCTTTGGTGTATTTTGCCTTCAGTTTATTTTCTTCACCATTTGATTGAGAAGCCTAAAATATTAGTAAACATGTCCCCAAACTCTTTCATTTGTATTACTTTCCACTTCCCTTAATGGTGTTATATGCGTTGACTGTTACATGACCAACTGTATTTGCTTTACAGTACATTTATTCTCCGATCGCCTTTCTTCCTCATTCTTACTCAGTCTACTATTTATTTAATAAACTGCGAGCAAGTACGTAAAATACGTTAAATAAGCACTTCAAAGTGTCACAAGTAAAACAAGAATGTGCCGTAAGTCGCAAAAACGAGAAAATAGATACGCAGAAATAGCAGAAAAAGGAGGAGTTAGCAGGGATATAATCGCTAAGGTGTGGCAAATTCGGTGTTTTTCGCACACTTGTAAAAGTACTAGCGTACTGTCAGGTCGTTCTGCAAGACTATCACTGCAGAAATGTACGTCAGGCTCTGTAATACTATAAAGTGCCGTATCATACCGAAAACTATCAAAAATCGAGTGCATCTGAACTGTGAAACCTATCGCAAAGAAGCAGAACGCAACATCACTTGAATTTCAAAGTTGCGTTGCTGGTTTATTCTCGGTATCAAATGGATACTGTTAAAATGTCTGCGCAACATATGTAAATAATCCACGACACGTACGAAAAGAATACGTCTGTACTAGGGATATAGTGACATTCGAAACATACAGGGCGCTCAACAGACAAACACACGACGTCCCGAGAACACGTGACCAGGCCGGCAATGTATGTTGACAACACAAAATCTGTTCTGTGCATGTGAATGTTCACTCCAGAGACATTTACTCTATGGGAGAACCTCCTTCGACTTATTTCATCTCTGACTCCAGGCATCTTATGGTTCACTCAGGCAGACACATTACAACAATATATACATGAAAAGAATGTGCGTGATTGCCATTGCTACGGGAGAAAAAGAAATGTTAATTTTTGAAATCCTTTTTATCCTTCGTTGTGTCTGCAAATCACCAATTTTTCCTTTTCTTTGGGACAGTACTGAGCTGCGTAAGTGGTATGTATATTTCTTTCTCATACACTGGAAAGGAAAACCAAGGCACTCAAATCGCTGCTTGAAGTCTTTGATCTGATCTCATTTGGGAAGCTTATTGTCCTTTTCCTTAAGGCCCCATCTTGCTATTACTGTTTCACCAGTTGCTAGTTAGTCAGTTTCATGTTCCATGAATCATTTGCACTATAAATCGTAATGATGTGGAACGAGTTATTTTACACTCTAATTTGTAGAAATGGCTCTATCTTCAACATTTATTAGGTTTATTATTTTTTAACATGCATATGTGAGTTAGTAATTCCTATCCACTATCTTTTACACGTTATAATTATAGAACTTCTACGGAATAGAAAGAGTTGTCAGTTTGTTTTTAAATTTTACCTTTCTGACTGTTGTGCACCCCACTTTGTGCTAAAGACAACCTTAATGTGAAGCAATGAATGTCATTTTTCCTTTTGATATTGTAATTATGTACGTCATTATTCCTTTGGATTGCAGTCGACTATTTAGAACAAACTTCATGAGTGAATAGATATACTGTGAAGTAGTAGATAGAATACTCAACTCCTAAAACCGATGTCTACATGATGTTCATAGGTAAGCATCACATATCATGCTTACAACATGTTTTTGAACAATGAAGAATTTATTTTCAAAAAATGAGTTACCCCAGAATATTATTCCATGCGACATTATTAAACGAAAGTATGCAAAATATAGTAACACTCCTACTGGGCAGAACTGAATGTGATGCGTCTTTTTAAAATTGAGGGCGAAACCGTTCGCATCCGCTGTTGAGTGAACTTCGAAATGGTACGTTCTGTAGAAAAATTCTTCTGACATCGGGACTGTGATTTGCTGAGGATATTATTGTTGTTTAAGTGAGATACTATTCTAGAATACATCACTTACTCAGAAATTTTGGAAAATGTCAGCAGTGAAACACTTCGGTAGTTACTGACATCTCTCCTATCACCTTTCTTAAACAGGGGTTGACAACGGCATATTTGAGTCTCTGTGGAAAAACACCCTGTGTTAGTGATATGTTAGTCATTTCAGATAGGATAGGGCTTATTACATGAATCAAATCTTTAGTGCTGTATTGGAAGCATCATCAAAACCAGATGACTTTTTATTTTTGAGAGAATGTACAACTTTCTTAATTTCAAAAGGAGAAATGGCTGATACATTCATATGGTTGAGTTTTATGAGAGCTGCTGTCTTGAACTGTTTGTCACTATCCTTTTTACTGTATTTAGCTTATGGCTTATAGCAAACTGAGTATTTTTCGGGGCTTTTGTGGTTTTATAATGCCAATGGCCTGACCCTTCCGAAGTATTTAGTGTCTTGGAGGATGTATATGTGAAGTGAGAGTTCTCTTCGACTTTAGTTATAGTGGTACAGTGCATGTGCCTCTGCTCCATACGACACGTGCCTTTCGTTAAAGTCCGCTTGAATTGCTCGTTGTATTCATGAGGTGCTCATCGCATTGCCGCAGCAGAAGTGTCTGCTGCTTTGTACAGCTTCTCCAAAGGTGTGGCTTTCACACAACCAGTTATTAAGAGGTATGTTTCAGTAATAACGACATAATCTTTCTGCCTATGGGCAGATCTGTTACGGGCCTGGTAGGCTGTAAGATAACGTTTATGTTGGCGAGTTATCAATCGCCTAAAGTTATTGATCTCTTGGAGTTGTAGGTAACGGTTTGGCTTAGCAAGCCGAGGCTAGGAGCTGAGTCGGACAGGGGCAGGCCATAGTGACTGGAGCCAGTCGCGGCGAGCGAGTTATGGGAACGGGAGTGGCTTTTATCTGGCTGTAGAAGGGGTGAGGTGAGCATTGGCTTGAATTCCAGCTCGTGGATGAAGGTGTTGGCATAAAAGATGGCGGCTGTCGCAATATGGCAGAACGGGGCAACTTAAAAATACTTTAAAGTTAAAGGATAAATCGCAGTTTCGGTGAATCCCAAAACCAGTCACATCAGAGTAACCACAGTACTGATGTGGATGGGTTGACCGATATCATATATAGCAACAACACTACATAAACTACATCGCAACAGAAAGTGAATACCTTATAAAAAAACAAAAGTTAATAACAGTTGACCCCTTCATGCGATCTTGACAAACGAGGTATAAAATGATAGCGAGGGCACTAGCTATCAACACTAAAAGCCGAGAGTGCTAATTTAAGTATAACATTTGATACAACCTACGAGCAAAGTAAAGAAAGACGCTTCTATTGAACAGATGACCTTTGGTTTTAATCATATGTTAACAACAGTTTCTTTCCTATTTCCTTTCGTAAGCGCAAGTTTTTTTATTGTTCTTACAATAGTAGACTTAGGATAATGAGTATGATCTGAGGGGAGCTGTCAAAAAAAGATCTTTTGTTTAACAGAAATGCCGTAATTTTAACAAAATATATATTTCAAATGGTGCTCCATTTTCTGTATTATGTGTTCTTTGTGAATATTCGCGGGGAAACGTAAGTGAACGGTAGCTCGTGGTTAATCTTCATTGGGTTGTCACACTGTGTGGTGTGGTCTTGCAGGTTGAAAGGAGTCTACTGGGGCACACTTTAATGTGGCACCAGAAGATGATAAGGATATTAATATGAATTGAACTGAAACTAGTATACTATAAACGATGTATGTCTCTGATGGGCTCGATAATGGGGATCGCTGATTGTGCGCGAACACAGAGCCAACGTTGCTGTTTTTGTTCTGAGAGTAAGAGAGTGCTTGGCGCTAGAGCTGCGAGATTAACGAGGAAATGTGTATCCGTATGTATTCGTTACTACAGACAACAATACTCGTTACAAACGTATAGTTACTCATTACTTTCGTTACCGACAGTACTGTATCTCGTATGGAGTCCAGTCGCATTCATACGATTACATTTTTGTACTTGAATCAGTTTGAAGCGGGTTTAACAACTCAATAAAAACAAAAAAACAGTAAACCTTGAATTACTTAATGTGACAGTTAAAGACAATTTGTTGCAAATTCACTAGCAAAAAAATAACGGTGCAATAATCAACATAATATGTAGCCTATACAACAGACAGAAAATGTACAGAGAAATGTCTTACAGAAACCTTTGGTTCAAATTTTAAAATAATTTTTTTCCATAGATTTCGGCCTCAGGGAACTCTGCCTATCAGACAATATTTGGCCTGACTTCGAGAATGCTCTTTCTGACGGTACTGAAGTAGCTATGACAGATAAATATTTTTGTGCTAAGCTTGACAGCTCAGCATAGAGAAGCGATCGCGCCTGCCACCATTTTCAAGGATACTGATGTCTACTTAACAACTTTTCTTTCATACAGTGCCTCATTGAAATTATGGTGGTAACACCTGATGTCAGAGAGCTTGACGTTGCCTTAGCATCAAATTCTTTCCAGATTGAGTTATTTTTGTCAAAAGCAATGACCGATACAGACTCGGACAACTCTGTATTTTAGAACGTTGTCTAGACTAATTAGAATAAAACACTTCATATAGCAGGTGTCTAGTTTATATTGGTTATACAGATACAGCTATTTACAGAGATAAGTTTTGTTTTCGCATGTTGGTCAGTTTCTACGAATTTGTTTGTCTGTTGTCATTTTAGTTTTTGCTGTCAGATTGCGACGTTATACTTCAGTTTAAATAATTGACGTTTTCTACTGTGATTGGGACAGTAATTTGTTGGTCAGTTCTATTGTATTGTTTAAGCATGCCGAGTATGACAATGTGATATTTGTGTACAGATTTTGTAATGGAAACGTTGCCGGAGAATACCACACTGAATAGTATTTACTCGTTTTCCAATAAACTGCTTGAGACTGGTCCCGTGGGGAGCAGTCGTATTCCATGTGGATGTACAAGTAACAGGCGTAACTCACTTCATTTGTCCAATGAAAGCCCACGTGTCTTTCTGGAAATAGAAATTAAATGAGCGTATGGCATCTGTGACCGGGATCCCCTTTCCGGGGAATGCAGCAGCCTTGTGTAGATCTGTGTAGCCGATGCCACGTCAGCAACTTGCGCGTCGATGATGCTGAATACAACGTAAACACCCAGTGCGCTCTTCAGTCGACGCTACGGTGGTGACGTGCACGTCGATGATGATGATAAAATGATGAGGACAACGCACACACTCAGCTCCGAGAGGAGGAAATCCCCGACCCGGTCGAAAATCAGGTCCCCGTGACCGAGAGGAAGCAGCTCTAACCACAAGACCACGAGTTGCTGACAGCATTTGTAGAGACAAATTTTCAACAACGTTTTTCTGTAAAAGTCTGGTATGATAACGAATCATTTGATTAGGCCTGTTGTGTTACCGCTTCATTTCGCACGGCTCTGTTATCTAGACTTGCTTGACAATGAGCTTCAACCATAAAGTGGCTTTGGCTACAAGGTTGGGTATGTTCTTTGAGCAGACAGGGCCCGCGCACATTCTACAAATAAAAAATAAACACAAACGACGATCTGATGGATTACGAATAGTACCTTCTTATAAAAGAACAACTAGAGGACTCAGAATAGCTACAAATGCGGTTGTCAAGAGAATTCGAAAGTGCATTGAAGATGCAGCTGGAATTTATGAAAATCAACTTCGAACCTAATTATTTGACTTTACTTAGCTCCTTTTGTGCGTATTTGGTTCGGTTACATTCTAACATCTGTGTCTCTGCAACCAATAACAACTCACCACATGTTATTTGGAATGTTTTAATCGAATTATTTTGTACTCTCAGTCCCTATGATATTTACTTTTCTTCCTGAAACACCCTTTATAGCTTCAGTGAAAGAGTAGACCTTAATTGTCTGAAGTGCCGAAAGGAACGGACAATGAAAAACTGTCCCTCAAAGTTATAATTGGTATTTGTGGATGGAGAAGACAACGCAACAGATGGTAATGTCACAGTCTATATGGCCTACTACTTGAAGTGAAGGAGGAGTGGAGGTTAAAAGTGTCGTCGTCAGCATGCTTAACAGAAACGGGTCGATGGACGTACTGCGAGCGGAAAATGACAGATGCGCTGACCCCCACAGCGGTATTCGGGTCGGTGCGTAATTACACTCAGTCGGGGGGAGAAGGGGGACACTTGGGTGAGGCGGCGCTGTCGTCGATTCCCCTTCTTCCCGGTGCGGTCGATGGGCGCGAAAGAAGCCCGCTGTCCACAGCCCTATGAATAATGAATGCGCCTCGCGGTCACCAGAGGCCATTGTCCAGTCGTGAATAATATAAGGCGGCCGTTGGCGGCCGATACGGCCGAGCTGAACTCTGCCCTGGTTTTCAAAGCCCAAACAAGCAGCAAGTTTCTTATCGAAGAACCCGCGAGGCTTTGACAAATCACTTGGTCCTCAAGCGGAGAAGTAACTGAATCGGCTCCTCCTGTCGGTAAACTAGCGTACTCTTCATCGTTAGCAGTCGGACGACAGTGGGATTCACAATGATTTGCGTTATGACCTTAGAAATAGTCATTCGTAAGCTTCATATGTCTGGATATACTCGTATGGACGGAGTTTCTGTTATCAGTAAAAGAAGAACGCGGTTCGAGAGAACGGTAACTGAACACAATCAAATCGACTTCTAATTAATAAATCTAAAACCAATTACACGTAATTCGTAAGAAGGGTGAATAACAGTCTTAACAGAATAATTGTGTTGAAAATTGTACGTAAAATTGAATGGCGCTAGCTGCGCAGCATTTGTGCACCGCCGCCGTCAGTGTCAGCCAGTTTGCCGTGGCATACGGAGCTCCATCGCAGTCTTTAACACTGGTAGCATGCCGCGACAGCGTGGACGAGAACCGTATGTGCAGTTGACGGACTTTGAGCGAGGGCGTATAGTGGGCATGCGGGAGGCCGGGTGGACGTACCGCCGAATTGCTCAACACGTGGGGCTTGAGGTCTCCACAGTACATCGATGTTGTCGCCAGTGGTCGGCGGAAGGTGCACGTGCCCGTCGACCTGGCACTGGACCGCAGCGACGCACGGATGCACGCCAAGACCGTAGGATCCTACGCAGTGCACCGCCACTTCCCAGCAAATTAGGGACACTATTGCTCCTGGGATATTGGCGAGGACCATTCGCAACCGTCTCCATGAAGCTGGGCTACGGTCCCGCACACCGTTAGGCCGTCTTCCGCTCACGCCCCAACATCGTGCAGCCCGCCTCCAGTGGTGTCGCGAGAGGCGTGAATGGAGGGACGAATGGAGACGTGTCGTCTTCAGCGATGAGAGTCGCTTCTGCCTTGGTGCCAATGATGGACGTATGCGTGCTTGGCGCCGTGCAGGTGAGCGCCACAATCAGGACTGCATACGACCGAGGCACACATGGCCAACACCCGGCATCATGGTGTGGGAAGCGATCTCCTACACTGGCATTACACCTCTGGTGATCGTCGAGGGGACACTGAATAATGCGCGGTACATCCAAACCGTCATCGAACCCATCGTTCTACCATTCCTAGACCGGCAAGGGAACTTGCGTTTCCAACAGGACAATGCACGTCCGCATGTATCCCGTGCCACCCAACGTGCTCTAGAAGGTGTAAGTCAACTACCCTGGCCAGCAAGATCACCGGATCTGTCCCCCATAGAGCATGTTTGGGACTGGATGAAGCGTCGTCTCACGGTCGTCTGCACGTCCAGCACGAACGCTGGTCCAACTGAGGCGCCAGGTGGAAATGGCATGGCAAGCTGTTCCACAGGACTACATCCAGCATCTCTACGATCGTCTCCATGGGAGAATAGCAGCCTGTATTGCTGCGAAAGGTGGATATACACTGTACTAGTGCCGACATTGTGCATGCTCTGTTGCCTGTGTCTATGTGCCCGTGGTTCTGTCAGTGTGATCATGTGATGTATCTGACCCCAGGAATGTGTCAATAAAGTTTCCCCTTCCTGGGACAATGAATTCACGGTGTTCTTATTTCAATTTCCAGGAGTGTATATAGGACAGTGACAGCTTATTTGTTTTGTGAGACATTTGTCTTACAATCTACGAAAAACAAAATGCATTTTCTAGAAGTGGACGATTTAAGCTATTTTTGATTTATTTCAGACAAAAATATTACTGCCCAGTGTGTTTTTATGCATCTGTTTGTTTGTCATAGACCGCCCTGTTGATGGCTGGTACAACAGTTTTCACGGTGCACCTTCTCCATTCAGGGCCAGATGACGATCAAAGTGATCCGGTGTGGAATTATAAAGTCAGTTTTATTTATATATTTTTTAAATTTTTACTTATTCTCTACCTTGAACTGTAGTGCGGCATATTTGAAACGCGGCGAGATGGTTTTAAGTACGCGCACATTTATGTATTTCCAACTGAATGACTTTTGCTCTATGTCAAATCCGCATGATTAGAGTCGAAGAACTGTGCTCTCAGAGGATGTTGTGTCCGACTTTGGTGCATAGTTTAAAGAAAACACGAATATTCAACCACAGAACAAATTGAACGACAGTGACAAAAGTAAAACACTTAACAATTAAAAAAGTAAGTGCCACGTAGTCCAACTTTCAAAGGTGAGCAGTCGTTTGTGGGAGTATTTAATGAGCTATACGAAATGGTAGGACGTTTCATGAGATTCAAAGAAAGTTCGAGGAACTGATCAACACACAATGAGAAGTTTTGCTACTGCAGTCTTTGCATGTTTGAGTCATTCCACTAAATGATTTTTCGACGCCCAGCACAGAAACATGGTCCAGCCACATTAATGTGACAACCGCCTACATTCGACGTCATCTTTCATAGACTGCACGCGAAAACAGTAGCAGTGAAGGGTGTATTAAGTGTGTCGGAGGGTGGGGGACACGGAAAACAGTGCAGTCGTTGTCGTAATGCGGAAAAGGAGAGATTTATCTGACGTTCAAAAGGGCATGGTCATTGGCTTTTGGGGAAAGGGTGGGAGCATTTCCGAAACTGCCGTCGTGGTTAAAGAGTACGGTGCATGGCAACATGGCGCTATCCAGAGACAACTGTGGTGCTCTACTGGCCACAGATGACAGGGGTAAACGACGACAGCGCAGATGTGTGTGGGCGGACAGACGTGCAACTGCTGAGCAACTGACCATCCAGATGAACCAAGTGGCTACGAACAGTGTCTCCACAACGACCGTTCAGCGAACGTTGTTGTTTATGGATTTACGCAGCAGGCGCCTGATTCGTGCATTCATGCTGATTGCTATTCGTCGGCGACGAAGGCTGGCACTTGCACATCAAAACCGCAACTGGACATCCACAGAGTGGTGACAGGTGGCCTATTCAGATAACAGATGGCTTTGGCGTGTAGGAAATAAAATGTCTGAAAACAAACACCCTGCAATAATGGTTCAAATGGCTCTGAGCACTATGGGACTTAACATCTGTGGTCATCGGTCCCCTAGAACTTAGAACTACTTAAACCTAACTAACCTAAGGAAACCACACACATCCATGCCCGAGGCAGAATTCGAACCTGCGACCGTAGCGGTCACGCGGCTCCAGACTGAAGCGCCTAGAGCCTGCAATAATCGTCGGAATGGCGCAGAACGGAGGAGGTAGCGATATGGTCTGGGGAATGTTTTCGTGGGATTCCCTGAACTTTATTGAAGATACAATGATATCTATTCTTGGGGATAGCCTTGCTTTTCTCGCATCTAGCTGCTTTTTCTCGTTCATTTTCAGGATGGTCCATGCCGGGAAGACAATGGAGGGGGGTGGAATGGCTTAACAACGAAACACAGAAAACGCTGAGGAAGCAAAGGCTGTTACACTCTCGGTTCAAAAGAGAATGTACAAAAGACGGTAGGCAAAGGTTAGTACAGGTTTGTGCCTGTGTAAAAAGCACTATGCACAAGTAGGAGGGCAACTGCATTCTGGGGCGTTTTGTTAGTGTGAGCTGCATACATACAGAGGCAAACTTTACTGATTTATGACACCCTCCCCGACCCCTTAACCTGTTGTTCTGTTAATTGATTAATGACCCCCAAGGGATAATCTGTACTTCTGAGAAACCCCCTCACCCCTCCCACTCCTTCTCCCTCACCCCTCTGGAACACGCTCTCACTGATACAAGCACACCTTTGACATCACATTAATTGAGTAAGTATTTAAATCGATCAATTAATTAACCTGTTCCCCTCGTGGGAAATATCTTAGCCCTCCCCTCCTACCCCACCTTCTCCCCTCACTCCTTGGGAAATTGGCTGGAAAAGGATTCAATCTGTGCTGGAGAGGACAGATCTCATGACAGAAAATTCAAATCAATGTCAATTATTGGGTGGGAAAAGCTCATTATTCTCTGCCGTTTTGGAAGATGCAGATCTCGTAAAATACATCGAAAAGAAGTAATTAAATAGATCGCTTTTATCAATTGCACAAGGACGACATTGACGTCAACATAGCTCACCGCACATAATGACACTGTTCAAAATCTTCCGATTGCATCTTTGCACCGACTGCAGGGCAGATGTGACGCCCGCTTCCTGTATTCCCATGCACGCAGGTCAGGAGAGGAGACGCATACTTCCGCTTGCCCCTGCAACCGCTGCTGGCTGCTGCACCGTCAGCTGCCTTGCGTATTATCACGCAAGCAGCACAGCAGAGGGGCGCGCAGGCTGAAATTGCCTAATTAATTTCCAGTCAGGTGATCGTGATGTAAGAGACATAAGGCAGATGCGGTAGTTCACCAGTCTTAGTTGCAGTCAGTGTCTGGATTATGAAGAACCATGAGGTGTCAATAATAGTCAAGATCCTCATCTGCCTCTCCATTGCAGCAGAAACGTAATTGGAAGTACTTATCACATGTCGTTGCTACTGTTACCACATGTAGCGGTGCCACCTCCTTTTCTCTGTCAAGTTCCCAAACTTTGTTCAGCTACATGTCATTGTCTGTTTTGTTTCTTCTTCTTTTTCCAGTGGCCTCTGATGTGTCTGGACTGGCAGCGACATCCAGAGTCTATGGACCAGCAGCAGCTACCATCAGCTCGCTGGGACCTACAGCAAACTCTGGCCTGTCAGGACCAGCAGCGATAGCAGTGCTGGGGGATCTGGTAGTCCATCTGACCAGCATGTTGGAGCAGACCAGCGAGCTGCTTATTGATTTGTGTAATGAAGACACCCAGGAAGTCCCTGATTCTCAGAAGAACTGTGCTGGAGGTCAATATGGGAAAACCCTCCCCGACAATTGCAGGACATGACCCATACACTCGTATGGAAAATGCGCACAAATACACTGAGCATACAGAGGAACTAAGCTTAACTGATGGTGAGGGGTGACTTCCAATTGTATACAAGATCCCATAAGTAACCAACATCTACGAACTGGTCTCTCCTGACTACTATTCGAAATGACCTAAAACCATTGAATACCAGAAGGTGCAACTCATATAACCATCATAGTATCTACTGTAACAGTCTTCTGACTATTCTACTGACGTGTAATCTTGATGCCTGGGACGTTTACTGACTTTAGAATAAATTACTGTCTAGATCTTTAACTGGTTACGCAGGTTGTACTGAGGTTGGTATAAGTGGTTTGAGCTATGCGTGGTTCGTGTTCACGCCATCACACCCTGTTTTTAACGTACTTCCACCTCACTAAGTTAATTTAAATTACTACTGTCATTGAGTTGCCTGGATGTGAGCGGCGTTAGTAGCGCGTATCGATATATCCCCTCTCGTAGTATCTTTGCTTGACTTCTATGACTTTCCGGTCGTTATTTGTCGTAAGGCAGTCAGAAGTTGGCATCGGGGAGTTCCGGTCGCGAGTTCGGGTCTGCCAGTCAGTCGAAACGCGTCTGGAGTGCAGTCCAGACCTGCCATATATCCCCTCTCGTAGTATCTTTGCTTGACTTCTATGACTTTCCGGTCGTTATTTGTCGTAAGGCAGTCAGAAGTTGGCATCGGGGAGTTCCGGTCGCGAGTTCGGGTCTGCCAGTCAGTCGAAACGCGTCTGGAGTGCAGTCCAGACCTGCCAGTAGGGCAGTTGCAATGCTGCACTAGTGCAGACGGTTGGAGCAGCACTGTGGTCTGCGTCAACATGGCTCGCCCGACCATTGCCGCCACGCATCACTTGAGCCGGGCTGCGCTCTAGGTGGATCGTGGACGACGTGTTTTGGCTCGCCGATCGTCCATGAGTCAGCTGTGTGTGTGTGTGTGTGTGTGTGTGTGTGTGTGTGTGTGTGTGTGTGCGCGTGCATCGACTCCCGATTTTTCTTCGTGTGGGCTTAGTTACTGTTGGGTATCGTTCTGGTCTTCGTGCAAGTGTTTGTCAGGTTGTGTGTGTAGTTGGTGTGTTTTCCTTTGCCAAGTTATTTAAATGTTGTCGGAATACCGGTTCTGAGACGTCGGTCGTCTGATCGGGCGACGTGTAATTGGTTCTCCGAGCGCTTCTAGCCCCCTTCAATTATCATCTTGTGGAACTGGGGTCGGTCCTTTCCTGGTGCAGGGATGTCGTTTAGCCAGTGGGCGTGTTTCCTCTGCATGGTTGGGTCCGAGCCTGTATTTCCGGCGTCGTGTGTGTCTGCAAGTGAGTCGGAGGGGCACCAGCACTGCAGTCGCGACGGAACAGCAATCAGTCGGTTGGTACGGACCAGGGAGGACATCTACGTGCGGTGTAGTCGCCTGGGACCCCTGCCGGGCCCTGCGCAACGTCGCTGCGTGTGTGGACCTGTCCGATCGCTACGAGCTTCGTGGTTCACCGACCCAGGACGTCGAAGCGAGTGTAGTTTGGCAGCTAATCGTACTCCGTTCTGGATTATCACGTTTGTAACATTGGCGGTTTGAGTTCTCATGTGCTGATTGACGGGAAACAAGTCGTTGCATCGGTTGGTCCATGGCTGTCCCCTGGTTGGGTTCCGATGGATCAAGCACAGTTGGGCTCACCACCTGTCTGACCTAAGTGAACGAGGGAAGACCGAGCGTCCTGGAGGAATTCTGAGAGGCACCAGTGTTTAATTATCTGTCGTCAGCTATTTAATTTTTAGGCTTATGGTTATTATTTTGTTTTCTTAAAATTTGCAAAATTAGTTTCTAAATTTATCTTTCAAGGTTAAAAGATTATGGTAATATAATTTAAAATTCAGAAATTTAATTGTGGCCCTAAGCCATTTGTGTTGCACCTTCTATATGTTTCCTTTTGGGTTTTAAATTATTTTTACTGCTATCTTAATTAATTTTTTTTTTTTAGATTTCTTGTTGGCCTTCTGCCTTTAAAGGTCTATGGATATATATTCTAAAATCTTGGAAATTAATTGTGGCCCTCAGCCATTTGTATTGCACTTGCGTATGTTGTTTTTATGAATTATTTTATTTCTCCTTAATTGGATTTTTTATCTTGTTAAGATTTCTTGTTGGAGGCCTTCAGCTGTGAAACAGTTGCTAAATTACAATAAATGACAATTAGAAGGAGAAACTGACTTCAACCCTTGGCCCTTTCCACAATCCTATTACCTGTTCTGCCCAGCAGGTTTAGCGGGCGTCTCATGGTTGCCTTACACCGTTACACCGTTTCATGACTGCTCACAAATGTAGGTGTGTTCCATAAATTATTCAATGTTTTCGTTTTTGATGAGCAACAAATATTTTCATCATATTGAAACGCCCCCTTAGAAAAATTATAAATTATTGAGCTGGTAAACTTCTATGTTATTTGACACAGAGACAGCTGAGTAAAACTGAACGTACTCAGACAGTTCTCTCTTTACTTGTTCTGATCATCACTAAACTGACACACGATATTTTTAGCGCAACGCAATCTGTCTTTCAATAATCCCTACAAACGATTGGCCCTGACTAACAATAACCTATACCTTTCATGAATCAATCACCTCACAAAAATCTTCGTTACTCGAACTACCGCGATACAGCGAGCGCCAGTACTGCCAGCTAAATAAAAGATTCTAACTACGGAAGGCACTAACTACTGATAGGTATAGTTAGCAAATGAAAGATTCTGATAGAGAACAAACAATCTATTTACCTTAATAATGTTCAAAAGTCATCATATATATATTAGCTCGTGAAATCCAGTCTTACAAATTTCCTCTTTCTGACGGACACACGTTCATATCGACCGCTCTCAAAACTCTGGCATCTTTGTTCGCACATGCACCACTGCCTGCGGCTCACCTCCAACTGCCCGACACTATAATAGGGAATATTACAACAACGCCAACCAGCCACAGATTGCACACAGCACAGTCAGTGATTTTCATACAGAGCGCTACGTGGCGTTACCAACATAAAACCTAAACAGCCTACTTACAATATGTCGGAACCACATCATACCATATACCTTACAGGACATATGGATAGGTCATATTTATATACACTCCTGGAAATGGAAAAAAGAACACATTGACACCGGTATGTCAGACCCACCATACTTGCTCCGGACACTCCGAGAGGGCTGTACAAGCAATGATCACACGTACGGCACAGCGGACACACCAGGAACCACGGTGTTGGCCGTCGAATGGCGCTAGCTGCGCAGCATTTGTGCACCGCCGCCGTCAGTGTCAGCCAGTTTGCCGTGGCATACGGAGCTCCATCGCAGTCTTTAACACTGGTAGCATGCCGCGACAGCGTGGACGTGAACCGTATGTGCAGTTGACGGACTTTGAGCGAGGGCGTATAGTGGGCATGCGGGAGGCCGGGTGGACGTACCGCCGAATTGCTCAACACGTGGGGCGTGAGGTCTCCACAGTACATCGATGTTGTCGCCAGTGGTCGGCGAAAGGTGCACGTGCCCGTCGACCTGGGACCGGACCGCAGCGACGCACGGATGCACGCTAAGACCGTAACATCCTACGCAGTGCCGTAGGGGACCGCACCGCCACTTCCCAGGGGACACTGTTGCTCCTGGGGTATCGGCGAGGACCATTCGCAATCGTCTCCATGAAGCTGGGCTACGGTCCCGCAAACCGTTAGGCCGTCTTCCGCTCACGCCCCAACATCGTGCAGCCCGCCTCCAGTGGTGTCGCGACAGGCGTGAATGGAGGGACGAATGGAGACGTGTCGTCTTCAGCGATGAGAGTCGCTTCTGCCTTGGTGCCAATGATGGTCGTATGCGTGTTTGGCGCCGTGCAGGTGAGCGCCACAATCAGGACTGCATACGACCGAGGCACACAGGGCCAACACCCGGCATCATGGTGTGGGGAGCGATCTCCTACACTGGCCGTACACCTCTGGTGATCGTCGAGGGGACACTGAATAGTGCACGGTACATCCAAACCGTCATCTAACCCATCGTTCTACCATTCCTAGAGCGGCAAGGGAACTTGCTGTTCCAACAGGACAATGCACGTCCGCATGTATCCCGTGCCACCCAACGTGCTCTAGAAGGTGTAAGTCAACTACCCTGGCCAGCAAGATCACCGGATCTGTCTCCCATAGAGCATGTTTGGGACTGGATGAAGCGTGTCTGACGCGGTGTGCACGTCCAGCACGAACGCTGGTCCAACTGAGGCGCCAGGTGGAAATGGCATGGCAAGCCGTTCCACAGGACTACATCCAGCATCTCTACGATCGTCTCCATAGGAGAATAGCAGCCTGCATTGCTGCGAAAGGTGGATATACACTGTACTAGTGCCGACATTGTGCATGCTCTGTTGCCTGTGTCTATGTGCCTGTGGTTCTGTCAGTGTGATCATGTGACGTATCTGACCCCAGGAATGTGTCAATAAAGTTTCCCCTTCCTGGGACAATGAATTCACGGTGTTCTTATTTCAATTTCCAGGAGTGTATTTTGTTTCCGTTGTCCACTTTATCTAGACTTAAGCAGTTATTATGTGACATATAACTGTAGGGAGAATCTGGTACTTTATTTGCATTCACTACATACGATTAACTTTTCATGTGGTTTATTGTTCCAACATTTTTCTGTCACTTCAAGGGTTAATATTGTTGAAGTATCCTTTATGTTCTACTGAATCCTCACAGAGTAGTACTACTCTTTTTGGTCTGGTGTGATGTAAATGGTCTGGATGGGCCTTCTAGTGGGTAATTAATGCAAAATAGTCACCTTAACATTTGTCTGTGTATCCTCTAGTCAGCCTTACAGCCTTCATGCCTGTGACTTTTGCTGTCATTATATTATTGACTTGTTTTTCACCTGGTTACACAAGTTGTACAGAGGTTGGTGTAAACTGTTGTCTTACATCGTTATACCTTTTTGCTACTATACCTAGTAGTGTATGTTGATTCCATATGGGTATTCCACGGTTTGTTTTATGACATAAGTATTATCTTAACTTATCCTGACCATGTTCGATCATATTCAGTACTGGGTGTATGGATAGATCATAATTATTTTTGTGATTTTGTGTTTTGTTTGTTGACTGCTCCACTTGGATAGTATTAGACGATTACATACACATTATACGGTATAATACGATTTTTCATCGGTATGTAATTCTTTGGTATAACATTTGACACATTTGATGTTTTTCACCTTTGATATTAATGTTAATGGACTTAGTTTGGCTCATGTGATCATGCTCAGCTTCTTAGGGATACATTGTTCGTAATGTATTTTGGAGGATTTTTCAGGTGAGAATCTATGCTGAGATGTACGTTGCTGTTATTAGCCCCTCATTAAATCTTGGTGGTGGTATTGTGTGCTGTCTACAGACAGTTTATGTTACGTGGATTTATATTATCAGTTTCTGTCATTTATATGAGTTACATAGTTATTCTCATTAAATATTTGTTTTATGCCAGTACATGACATTTTGATGCATTTACACATGAATGTTGTTCAGCTTGAATAGTTTCTTGAGGGGTTTATACATATAGCTTGCATATGTTATGATATCGATGGTTGCCTGCATTTGATATTTTAACACATCTTGGACATTCATTTTATGTATATGATGCAAGTATACCCCACTACCGTCTCCACCTTAGCATCTTATAACTTTGACATGGCATATAGATGTATTTATGTTGTCATTTTGATAGCTTCACTTATATTGACACGTAAGATTTTGTTGTGCTATCCTTGTGCAAAGACCAATTTACTTATTTCTGATGTTGCAGTTTGTTTCATACATCTATCATTTTATACAGTTATTTTTGTATATTATTAAGTTACTTAAGCATTTTGTAGTTTAATGTATCATCTAACTGACCAGTCTTAAAAAATGGAACATTTAATTGATGATTTTATTAAGAAATAGTACATCTTGTAAGTAGGCTGTTTAGGTTTTCTTATTGGTAACGCCACATAGCGCTCTGTATGAAATATCACTGGCTGTGCTGTGTGCAGTCTGTGGCTAGTTTGCATTGTTGACTGCCATTGTAGTGTTGGGCAGCTGGCTGTTAACAGCGTGTAGCATTGCGCAGTTGGAGGTGATCCGCCAGCAGTGGTGGATGTGGGGTGAGAGATGGTGGAGTTTTGAAATTTGTAAGACTGGAAGTCATGAGCTGCTATATACATTATGACTTTTGATGATATTAAGGTAAATACATTGTTTGTTCTCTATTAAAATCTTTCATTTGCTAACTATCCCTATCAGTAGTTAGCGCCTTCTGTAGTTTGAATCTTTTATTTAGCTGGCAGTAGTGGCGCTCGCTGTATTGCAGTAGTTCGAGTAACGAAGATTTTTGTGAGGTAAGTGATTTGTGAAACGTATCGGCTAATGTTAGTCAGGGCCATTCTTTTGCAGGGATTTTTGAAAGTCAGATTACGTTGCGCTAAAAATATTGTATGTCAGTTTAAGCACAGTCATGCACAATTTTTCTAAGGGGACGTTTCATATGTCGACCCTTAGCTGAAGATACCTCACTGGAATCTTCTGATTTTTTCTTGATGTTTGTGTAATTAGTGTAGCTATTTTTATTGCTAGCGCGTAATAATAGAGAGAATTTCCTTTGTAGTTGTAGTCTTTCATTCTTGTACAGTAAAACAGTTGTGGCTTGCATGTAGTTTTGCACCAAGTATTGCACAGCTACGCTTGCAATTAACGAGATTTTATATTCAATGTTATGTCAATGTGTTTTTTTATTTCGCTCTTCAAATTGTGCTTTTCTGTGTTGTCGTGTGAAATATTGTTACAATAATGGCGTGTGAAAAACGCAATAATAGGCTCCAAAGTAAACTGAGAAATAATATTGACGACAAGTGTAGCTTATCAGCACCACTGTGTAATGAATTAACAGACATTCAAAGTGCTAATTTGGTAATTATGCATAGGGAAATGGAACGAGCGGCAAATAATGGCGTAGACAGTGAAACAATTAGTGAACAGGGAAGCATTATCGATCGATCGGTCAGCAACAGCTCGCCTCAGGAATCCGAAATGACAGAACACAATATTGAAAATACTGTAGATTCAGATTTTGCGTCCTCACCAGTTTCTCAAATAAGTCAAGACACATTTTCTGCTTTACAAAATGTGAATATTGCCGGTTCAGATGCACTGTCGAATAGCACTGAGGAACGTGTTTCAGACACCGGTGCATTGTTATTACAGTTAATGCAACAAATGGGACAAAGGCTATAAAAGTTAGACACAACGCTTGAACAAAATCAGAAACATATGGGACAAAATTTTCAAAAGTTGGACACAATGAAACAAAATCAGAGACAAACACAGCAAAAGCTTCAAAAGTTAGACACAATGGAACAAAATCAGAGACAAACAGAGCAAAAGCTTCAAAAGTTAGACACTATGGAACAACACCAGAGACAAACACAGCAACAGTTAGACACAATGGAACAAAATCTTCGGAAGTTAGACACCACACTTGAACAAACACGTGAAGATTTAACTACTGAATTACATAACATTGAATCGAAATGTCAAAAAATCTGTAATGACGTAAAAACACAAATTTGTGAGCATTTCAATCTATTATTTCGCGGCAGGAAAATGCATTACAGAATCACGAAGCAGCCATAAAAGAACTGCAAACTATTGTTCGTGAAAATCACGACATCTTGCAAGCTAAAATGGACTCAGTTGCATCCACCGATTCGGTTACGCAACTTGCAAGAACTCAGGAAAACTTAAAGGACACAGTAGATTCGATTTCAACACAAATGGACACTCTGAAACTTGGTTCAGAAAAACACAATGAGGAAATGTGTTCACTATCGGAGAAAGTAGCCGAACTTTCGGATCAGTTCACTAACTTATCTACAAAGTAGATGATGATCTGAATGACACAAGACCCGTAGCCTTCACTGACACAGAAGAGTATGATCAAATTAGAAAATTCAAAAAAAAAATCAAAATCAAATCAATACACAGTACAAAAGAGAAATCCGGGAAGTACAAGATCAGTTGACGCAGGTAATACAAAAATTACATATTTCAGAGGACACTCGCACTCCAACACAGGAAGAGGGACTTAGAAATATGGAAAACCAACAAAATAATAACACAGGGCATTTCGGAAATTATGAAAGAAATTGGCAAGGTGCACCGAATTTCGAGATGGAACCGCCAACACGACGTAACAATGACCGATATGCTACCCGCCGACACGATGATTTTGACTATAAGGTATTCATTAGTACACGTAAATTCAATACATTTAAGAATTCTGGCAACGACATTCATCCACAATCGTGGCTCCAGCAATCCTCCCATTGTTTTCCTCCCAACTGCTCATTAGAGCACAGATTATAATTTATGTGTGGCTACTTGGAGAATGAACCAGCTGTAAGAATGCGATCGGTCATTCACGATTGTCACAGTGAAGAAGAATTTTATCATGCCTTCCTCTCAGCGTATTGGTCTGAAGCTACACAAGACCGAGTAAAAGATAGCATCATAATGATGAAACGTTTCGAACAATCTGAATTCTCCAGTCTTGTGAAATATTTTGAAGACATGTTGCATAAGAATCAGTATCTTTCAAACCCATACAGCCCCTCAGAACTCATGCGCATTTGCTTAATCAAACTGCCTGAACATTTACGACATATTATTTTAGCAGGACGGTGCAAAGATGACATTGAAGCTATTCAGGGACTGTTACAAGAATTGGAAATTGACACTGACAATCGCGCAACGCGAAAACAGGAACACAACAATTACAGGTCACATCCATCACATTTCCGCGATGAGAGAAATAATAAGTGGCCACGACAAGGCTTTTCTTACAATGCAAATTGTTACCAAAACAGACACCACCCGTATGACAACCACTGGCAGAGTAATAGTTACAAAGGAAGATCGCATTTCCGTAGTACTGAATATCATAGAGATAACCACGGAAACAGACAATATGGGAACCAAAACAATTATTATCAAGTGAGATAGAATAACTTCAGACGCAACAGTTCGGCGCACAGTAACGATTCAGGGAGAAATTCTCCACCACGTGACCGACAAGAAAGAAACTATGGAATCTGCCGACATGACGACAGACGATATGATCGTTACGACAGACCTGAATTGCATCAGAACTGGCGAGATTCAAGCAGAGCGAAGCACTCTCGACAAGGTGAATTTATAGAAGTTAGGTAAGCTACTACAAACAGCATAGTGAACGCATTATTGTGGCCATGATAGATACGAAGCCCATGCCTACTGCAGTAGTACAAGTTTATATGCCAAGTAGCTCTGCAGATAACAAAGTAATTGAAGAAATGTATGATGAAATAAAAGAAATTATTCAGATAGTGAAGGGAGACGAAAATTTAATAGTCATGGGTGACTTGAATTCGGTAGTAGTGAGAGGGAGAGAACGAAACGTAGTAGGTGAATATGGACTGGGGCAAAGAAATGAAAGAGGAAGCCGCCTGATAGAATTTTGCACAGAGCACAACTTAATCATAGCTAACACTTGGTTCAAGAATCATAAAAGAAGGTTGTATACATGGAAGAAGCCTGGAGATACTGACAGGTTTCAGATAGATTACATAATGGTAAGACAGAGATTTAGGAACCAGGTTTTAAATTGTAAGACATTTCCAGGGGCAGATGTGGACTCTGATCACAATCTATTGGTTATGAACTGTAGATTAAAACTGAAGAAACTGCAAAAAGGTGGGAATTTAAGGAGATGGGACCTGGATAAACTGAAAGAACCAGAGGTTGTACAGCGTTTCAGGGAGAGCATAAGGGAACAATTGACAGGAATGGGGGAAAGAAATACAGAAGAAGAAGAATGGTTAGCTTTGAGGGATGAAGTAGTGAAGGCAGCAGAGGACCTAGTAGGTAAAAAGATAAGGGCTAGTAGAAATCCTTGGGTAACAGAAGAAATATTGAATTTAATTGATGAAAGGAGAAAATATAAAAATGCAGTAAATGAAGCAGGCAAAAACGAATACAAACGTCTCAAAAACAAGATCGACAGGAACTGCAAAATGGCTAAGCAGGGATGGCTAGAGTACAAATGTAAGGATGTTGAGGGCTATCTCACTAGGGGTAAGATTGATACAGCCTACAGGAAAATTGAAGAGACCTTTGGAGAACAGAGAACCACTTGTATGAATATCTAGAGCTCAGATGGAAACCCAGTTCTATGCAAAGAAGGAAAAGCAGAAAGGTGGAGGGAGTATATAGAGGGCCTATACAAGGGCAATGTACTTGAGGACGATATTATGGAAATGGAAGAGGATGCAGCTGAAGATGAAATGGGTGATATGATACTGCGTGAAGAGCTTGACAGACCACTGAAAGATCTAAACCGAAACAAGGCCCCGGGAATAGACAACATTCCATTAGAAATAGTGACGGCCTTGGGAGAGCCAGTCCTGACTAAACTCTGCCATCTGGTGAGCAAGATGTATGAAACAGGCGAAATACCCTCAGACTTCAAGAAGAATATAATAATTCCAGTCCCAAAGAAAGCAGGCGTTGACAGCTGTAAAAATTACCGAACTATCAGTTTAATAAGCCACAGCTGAAAATACTAACGCGTATTCTTTACAGACGAATGGAAAAACTGGTAGAAGCCGACCTCGGGGAAGATCAGTTTGGATTCCGTGGAAATACTGGAACACGTGAGGCAATACTGACCTTACGACTTCTCTTAGAATAAAGATTAAGGAAAGGCAAACCTACGTTTCTAGCATTTGTAGACATAGAGAAAGCTTTTGACAATGTTGACTGGACTACTTTCTTCCAAATTCTAAAAGTGGCAGGGGTAAAATACAGGGAGCGGAAGGCTATTTACAATTTGTACAGAAAGCAGATGGCAGTTGTAAGAGTCGAGGGACATGAAAGGGAAGCAGTTGTAAGGAAGGGAGTGAGACAGGGTTGTAGCCTCTCGCCGATGTTATTCAATCTCTATATTGAGCAAGCAGTGAAGGAAACAAAGAGATAAATTCGGAGTAGGTATTAAAATCCATGGAGAAGAAATAAAAACTTTGAGGTTCGCCGATGACATTGTAATTCTTTCAGAGACAGCAAAGGACTTGGAAGAGCAATTGAACGGAATAGACAGTGTCTTGAAAGGAGGGTATAAGATGAACATCAACAAAAGCAAAACGAGGATAATGGAATGTAGTCGAATTAAGTCGTGTGATGCTGAGGGAATTAGATTAGGAAGTGAGGCACTTAATGTGGTAAAGGAGTTTTGCTACTGGGGGAGGAAAATAACTGATGATGGTCGAAGTAGAGAGGATATCAAATGTAGACTGGCAGTGGCAAGGAAAGCGTTTCTGAAGAAGAGAAATTTGTGAACATCGTTATAGATTTAAGTGTCAGGAAGTCATTTCTGAAAGTATTTGTATGGAGTGTAGCCATGTATGGAAGTGAAACATGGACGATAACTAGTTTGGACAAGAAGAGAATAGAAGCTTTCGAAATGTGGTGCTACAGAAGAATGCTGAAGATTAGATGGGTAGATCAGATGACTAATGAGGAAGTATTGCATAGGATTAGGGAGAAGAGAAGTTTGTGGCACAACTTGACCAGAAGAAGGGATCGGTTGGTAGGACATATTGTGACTCATAAAGGTATCACCAATTTAGTATTGGAGGGCAGCGTGGAGAGTAAAAATCGTAGGGGGAGGCCAAGAGATAAATACACTCAGCAGATTCAGAAGAGTGTAGGTTGCAGTAGGTACTGGGAGATGAAGAAGCTTGCACAGGATAGAGTCGCATGGAGAGCTGCATCAAACCAGTCTTAGGACTAAAGACCACAACAACAACAACAGGTCTCCTAATCCCAATAATGCTGCGCGCCAACAAAGAGACAGACAATGACTCCCACCGCAGGCAGCCGCTTGCGCCGGCTGGCTCAGAGAAAAATAACATAGACGCTAACCTTGAGAAAATTTCCAGTGTTCTTTACCGATGTATACCACATGATAATTGCGTAGAAGCTGATACTTTGCGTACTAGGAAGAGTAAAGGTTTACACCACATTTCACATGTAAAACCGTTTATTGAAAGATAATCTGGTTTTTAACTTTGCCTTTGCCATATAACTTTTCACTTTACATTACTAGTATGCTTTGTCAGACTTAGAATCTGTTAACATGCAACAATGTTTGAAGTTAAATATCCAGTCAAGAACCAAGAGAACTTATTTAAACAGAAATTACGAATGCATTGTTATTATGAACAGACGACACAGTGTTATTGTGTGTGTACATTCTTGCTTGTTAGTTGCACGATTACGTAACGACTATAAGGCTCACATACTTAGAACATATAGTGTTAATGAGATTTTAATGCAACATTTTGGTTTAGTTTAAAAGACATTCTTTATTTGAAGTACTTTCTGTGAGATTGAAGGTGACTTAGCATTTGGTTTCTTTGATAGCTACACGATTATATCACGATGCTACTAATATGTGACACAATTTACATTGTGCTTTTGCGGTGTATCTGTTTTATATCTGCACTGTTTTTCTGAATTCTTCTGGAAAGGAAAACATGTTTTAGTAGTAACTTTGTGGTATAGCTACAATGAGACAGCCTTTTCTGTAGCACAACAATACGTTGCAGTACAGTACTTACTTCATCATTGCAATAAGTGTAGTAACTACGATATCTATACGCAAAGCATTTCATTTTTGTTTATCATGAGGTAAGTACATTGACTTCTGCAGAACTTAGCTTTCGGAGGGCGATGACTACGACACTTCCACAGAATTATCTTACAGCAAGACGCACATCTAGCGCTACAGGAGACGCATTTGTACCACATGTGAGGCAAGCACAAGGAGCCCTAGCTTATATGGTATTTGCTTATACAACTTTACACATTGGTACCATATTTCTCTAACACAGAATTACACAGCCATGTGATCATTTAACTGAGAGAGACAAATATTTATTTTACTACGTCAGTGACAGATGTTTACGGAATTACACAGTTGGATAACTTCACACTTACGAAATTGTATTTTGTCTGTACTTTGTGAACTGTTCATATTTTTTTGGATCCACTGTTATACTATGGGAGCTTTGAATGGCGTATTTGGTATGGGATCATGATTTTTAAAGTACGTTTGAGGTAGATGACACTTTTGACATGAGCAGAGAATTTATTTAGGTTTTGAAATCATTGGAAGAAGCTACGACGATTTTGAGAATTTGACTGAGTGTTATGATGTTATTATTACGATGACTATGTGTATTATGCTGTTGCGGTATGTTTATGATCAATAAGCTGATGCTATATGAGTTATTTGATTATGCTACATATCTGTTATGATGAAATATTGAAGAAGTGTCGACGAATAAGGTAAGGAATAATGAGTAGTGGTTAGGGACTCTGGTTTGTGAAAAAGGTGGTTTGAAACCAAGAATCGTACTTCAAGAGTTATGAAATGCATACAAATGTGTGAATGTATTACAATGCCGGTGGAACTTTTTTGGACACTGTTATATCAATAGGATTTTGTTTCTACAGATTTGTAACGCAAATTCTTGACCTGTGAAATTTTTTATATGAGACTGCCACTGTAGCGGAAACTGGTGTCATAAATATTTCGGTAAGAAAGTTAAGTGGCCACCTGCACGTAATGCGTCGTGGCCACCCAGCTATGCGAAAGCCACCTGGAAACAAGCCATTAGTGTGTGCCTTTCAGAGGCACAGGTGAAAAAAAAAAAGAGGCCATTATCCTCGCTATTGACATTCCTTTGTAGAAAGCAGCGCTCAAACTTGAGAACATATGATTATACTGTGGAGCTCTTAATTTATGATATTTACTAAACTGCCTAATGAAATGATGAGAAACATTTTACATCTATTGTCTTTCTAGTTGAGAGAATTTTTTTGCCTTTGGAGACCCCATTTGCCTAGTGAATGAGGTTTCATATGTTGCTTTATATATATATTTGCTCATTTTGTTTAATATCTAGTTTCTAGCTGCACTGCAGCATTGGTTAAAATAAAATTTAACACATGTACTAATGTAACCATTTTCTGTCTACAGACCCAGTAAAGGATAATTTTATCATGTACATTCGTGAAAAAGGAGGAACACAAATGAAATTTCCCCTCAAATTTTTTTAACGACTTGGTAACTTCCTTTTTGTGATGCATCACTCTAGTGTTAAGATATGATATAGGTATTAAACATGGCCATTTTTACTATAATATTTTTTCTGCTTTAGCTTTGTTATGTTTAGATATAAGTTATTGCATTTGCTGCTGCTTGCTTTGACAATTTCCCTTATTGTCATTGCTGTTTGTGTTGATTGTTTTGTGCTGCTGCATTGCCTCATCCCTTAGTTTAGCATCTGAGCTCAGTAGATTTAAGTTAGCTTAGAGGGGGCAGAGTATATGAGAGAACGAGTTGTGATGAATTGGAAGAAATCCATTGAGAAGTTATACGAAAAATGTACAGAAAGCAGGTTTAGGTAGGATTTTCTTGGAAATAAATGATGAGGTAAGATACTGGAAAATAAATAATGAGGTAAGAAATATATGAACATATAAATACAGAAAGCATGCTTGGATAGGATTTTTTTGGTGGAAACAAATGTTGAAATAAGACGAAAGATCTGTGGAATGAAGTTTTGGGTTGGACTGCAGAACCAAATGTTACACTGAAAACAAACCCTGCCTTTTCCTCTTGTGTTATCCCACTATGTGTTTGTGTACCCTTGGGTATTTGTGTTCTTCCTCTCTTTATGTGTTAATCTGATGAGAGTAACGTTGTAGAATTTTTCTGATAATATGTTATTTACTTTGTAACGATGTTTAGACATTATTTATCTGTTCTGTTTTGTTGCTGATATGTGAAGTTGATGTTTCAAAGTTATTCTGATGTTTTATGTATGTACTTATGTCATAATTCTTGTAAAACTGATGTACATGTTTATTTCTATAATTTTGTAAAGCCTGTTTTACTACAAATGTTATCTGTATTGTTATGTTCTTTAACAATATATTTTGTACATTTGTTTTTGTATTCTCATATTATAATATTGTAATTGGCACCAGTTCAGCAAATTAAGTAACTCGCAGGCATTCATTTCACTGCACACATTTCTGTTGGTCATAGCATATGCACAATATGTAAAAAAGAAAGAAAAAAGAGGACTGTTAGTGCTCCCACGTGTGTTGATAAGTCAGCAAGGGAATGGTTAACAGCATTGCTGGTTCTAAGAACAATTCCAAAAACTTTGTGAGTACACAAGTGGTGGTTTATGGACTTGCTATATTCTCTGCAAGACTCTTCGAAGGTGATTGTGCACCTGCACAGTCGCAACAGTTGACTGCTAGCCATCTCTACAAGGACTACAGTGGGTCTACACCTTTGATGACTCACTAATACCATTATCTCTACAAGGACTACAGTGAGTCTACACCTTTGATGACTCACCAATACCATTATTTCTACAAGGACTGCAGTGGGTCTGCACCTCTGGTGGCCCACCAATACCATAATCTCTAACAAGACTACAGTGGTCTGTTCTGTGATGACCTACCTACCAATATTCTTCAAAACTTCGACTGACTCTGCGGTGGGTTTGCTCTGCTGTGGCCCATTACCTGTCTGCATGTAAAGAGTCAGCACTGTCTTTCTGTTGGAAGAACAACACTACTTCTTCAAGACTGCATGTAAATCCACTACTTCCGTGTGCATTTTGTTTTACTGCTCAGACTTTGAGAAAAAAAAAAGCACTACAGTTTTACTGTGATGAATGATCAGGACTGTCTTTATGGACTGTGAGAAAATTTTAGCTTTTGACCAACATTGTGCATTTGATATCTTTGTTATTGTAATTATGAAAAATTTTATCAAATAATTATTGGCCACTGCCCAAAACAATTTGTAAAATCTTTTGTGGGGAGCATGGGGGCTATGTAAGTAGGATGTTTAGGTTTTCTTATTGGTAACGCCACGTAGCGCTCTGTATGAAATATCACTGGCTGTGCTGTGTGCAGTCTGTGGCTAGTTTGCATTGTTGTCTGCCATTGTAGTGTTGGGCAGTTGGCTGTTGACAGCGTGTAGCATTGTGCAGTTGGTGGTGAGCCGCCAGCAGTGGTGGATGTGGGGAGAGAGATGGCGGAGTTTTGAAATTTGTAAGACTGGATGTCATGAACTGCTATATACATTATGACTTTTGAGGATATTAAGGTAAATACATTGTTTGTTCTCTATTAAAATCTTTCATTTGCTAACTATCCCTATCAGTAGTTAGGGCCTTCTGTAGTTTGAATCTTTTATTTAGCTGGCAGTAGTGGCGCTCGCTGTATTGCAGTAGTTCGAGTAACGAAGATTTTTGTGAGGCAAGTGATTTGTGAAACAAAATAGGTTAATGTTAGTCAGGGCCATTCTTTTGCAGGGATTTTTGAAAGTCAGATTGCGTTGCGCTAAAAATATTGTGTGACAGTTTAAGCACAGTCATGTATAATTTTTCTAAGGGGACGTTTCATCTGTTTACCGTATAGAGTGGAAACTCGTTATGGTATACTATATATAATTGTATTTTAGATATGTAACAATGGATGTATCTGTTGGTTTTATCAAATGTTTACTGTAAATTCAGTTGTATAGTAGCGTCCTTGATTCTTATTCTTTTTTCAATCTGTCTTTGTATTTTCGTGGTTGATGTATTGCTGATGCTATCATTACCGTTTATGTGTAAATATGTGTAAATGGAGTATTCAGTCGCCGAAATTGTTAGCTATGTAATACGTATAACTTCGAAAGGACGGCAGCAGGTGTTTCATTTTATTATATAGGTGCGGCCAAAGTTCCTAAAATCTTCAGTCAGAGGGACTGGAGTACAAGAACGGAAAGATATAGTTCGATCATAGCGTTGTTTTCCCCAATATTGCAAACTCCTCTTGGACTCCATGAAAGACACGTATGTGGGTTCGAATCCTGGTCCAGCACAAAAATATCCATGGTTTCATTTCAAGCCCTAGCACATGAATATCGAACCACTTGGGTTAAATAATTTTATTTTTAATTTCTCTTCATTTGTTGTCAACAATAACGATGTTGTTGTTGTCGTTGTTGTGGTCTTCAGTCCTGAGACTGGTTTGATGCAGCCCTCCATGCTACTCTATCCTGTGCAAGCTTCTTCATCTACCAGTACCTACTGCAACCAACATCCTTCTGAATCTACTTAGTATATTCATCTCTTGGTCCCCCTCTACGATTTTTACTCTCCAGGCTGCCCACCAATACTAAATTGGTGATCCCTTGATGCCTCAGAATATGTCCTACCAACCGATCCCTTCTTATAGTCAAGTTGTGCCACAAGCTTCTCTTCTCCCCAATCCTATTCAGTAGTTCCTCATTAGTTATGTGATGTGCCCATCTAATCTTAAGCATTCTTCTGTAGCACCACATTTCGAAAGCTTCTATTCTTTTCTTGTCCAAACTATTTATCGTCCATGTTTCACTTCCATACATGGCTACACTCCATACAAATACTTATAGAAACGACTTCCTGACACTTGAATCAATACTCGATGTTAACAAATTTCTCTTCTTCAGAAATGCTTTCCTTGCCATTGCCAGTTTACATTTTATAACCTCTCTACTTCGACCATCACCAGTTATTTTGCTCCCCAAATAGCAAAACTCCTTTACTACTTTACGTGTCTCATTTCCTAATCTAATTCCTTCAGCATCACCCGACTTAATTCGACTACATTCCATTATCCTTGTTTTGCGTTTGTTGACGTTCATCTTATACCCTCCTTTCAAGACACTGTCCATTCCGTTCAACTGATCTTCCAAGTCCTTTGCTGTCTTCGACTGAATTACTATGTCATCGGCGAACCTCAAAGTTTTTATTTCTTCTCCATCGGTTTTAATACCTACTCTGAATTTTTCTTTTGTTTCCTTTATTGCTTGCTCAATATAGAGATTGAATAACATCGGCGAGAGGCTACAACCCTGTCTCACTCCCTTCCCTACCACTGCTTCCTTTTCATGTAGCTCGATTCTTATAACTGTCATCCGGTTTCTGTACAAATTGTAAATAGCTTTTCGCTCCCTGTTATTTTACCCCTGCCACCTCCAGACTTTGAAAGAGAGTATTCCAGTCAACATTGTCAAAAGATTTCTCTAAATCTACAAAAGCTAGAAACGTAGGTTTGCCTTTCCTTAATGTAGCTTCTAAGATAAGTCGTAGGGTCAATATTGCCTCACGTGTTCCAACATTTCTACGGAATCCAAAATGATCTTCCCCGAGGTCGGCTTCTACTAGTTTTCCATTCGTGTGTAAAGAATTCGCGTTAGTATTTTGCAGCCGTGACTCAGGTCTTTCAGTGCTCTTGTCAAACTCTTAAAGCAGTATCATATCTCCCAATTCATCTGCGTCTACATTCTCTTTCATTACCATAATATTGTCTTCAAGTACATCGCCCTTGTATAGACCCTCTGTATACTCCTTCCACCTTTGTGCTTTCCCTTATTTGCTTAGAACTGGGTTTCCATCTGAGCTCTTGATATTCATGGAAGTAGTTCTCTTATCTCCAAAGGTCTCTTTAATTTTCCTCTAGGCGGTATCTATCTTATCCCTAGTGAGATAAGCCTCTACATTCTTACATTTGTCCTCTAGCCATCCCTGCTTAGCCATTTTGCACTTCCCGTTGATCTCATTTTTGAGACGTTTGTATTCGTTTTTGCGTGCTTCATTTACTGCATTTTTATATTTTCTTCTTTCATCAATTAAATTCGATATTTCTTCTGTTACCCAAGGATTTCTACTAGCCCTCGTCTTTTTACCTACTAGGTCCTCTGCTGCCTTCACTACTTCATCTATATTTCTTTCCCCCATTCCTATCAATTGTTCCCTTATGCTCTCCCTGAAACTCTGTAGAACCTCTGGTTCTTTCAGTTTATCCAGGTCCCATCTCCATAAATTCCCACCTTTTTGCAGTTTCTTCAGTTTTAATCTACAGTTCATAACCAATAGATTGTGATCAGTGTCCACATCTGCCTCTGGAAATGTCTTACAATTTAAAACCTGGTTCCTAAATCTCTGTCTTACCATTATATAATCTATCTGAAACCTGTCAGTATCTCCATGCCTCTTCCATGTATACAACCTTCTTATATGATTCTTGGACCAAGTGTTAGCTATGATTATGTTGTGTTCTGTGCAAAATTCTACCAGCCGGCTTCCTCTTTCATTTCTTAGCCCCAATCCATATTCACCTACTACGTTTCCTTCTCTCCCTTTTCCTACTGACGAATTCCAGTCACCCATGACTATTAAATTTTCGTCTCCCTTCACTATCTGAATAATGTCTTTTATTTCATCATACATTTCTTCAATTTCTTCGTCATCTGCAGAGCTAGTCGGCATAGAAACTTGTACTACTGTGGTAGGCGTGGGCTTCGTATCTATCATGGCCACAATAATGCGTTCACCATGCTGTTTGTAGTAGCTTACCCGCATTCCTATTTTCATATTCTTTATTAAACCTACTCCTGCATTACCCCTATTTGATTTTGTGTTTATAGCCCTGTAGTCACCTGACCAGAAGTCTTGTTCCTGCTGCCACCGAACTTCACTAATTTCCACTATATCTAACTTTAACTAATCGATTTCCCTTTTTAAATTTTCTAACCTACCTGCCCGATTAAGGGATCTGACATTCCACGCTCCGATCTGTAGAACGCCAGTTTTCTTTCTCCTGATAACGATGGCATTCTGAGTAGTCCCCGCCCGTAGATCCGAATGGGGGACTATTTTACCTCTGGAATATTTTACCCAAGAGGACGCCATCATCATTTAACCATACAGTAAAGCTGCATGCCCTTGGGAAAAATTACGGCTGTAATTTCCCCTTGCTTTCAGCCGTTACAATAACGATAGGTGCTGTTATCTCTATTGAACCATGCTCACATCTCACTACTGGTGAGCGAACAATTCGTGGTACAGGCAACAACGGTGCTAGGTGCTGTGTTCGATTCTCTGCCAGGTAAAGAAATTGTATTCTCGTTTCAGATTCGAACATTTTGCTGCTTGTGAAAAAACTCGGTATCTATATCTCATTTTACGTAGTCAACTGCGTGCTCGGTTCGGAACCCTGTTACAAAACTTTGCATAATAGTTCTTCGTTTTAAGCATGTGCAAACCATGTTGCCTGAAATTATATTAAATGTTTTTCGTTGTCAGTTAACAAAGAGATAAGGGACGTGACAGGATTCCAGGCGGAGGAAAAAAATTTTCGAGTTCAGATTTGCTATGTGATATTGGCGAAAACTGTCATATTTCACGACTCTTGACGTCGTACGTGAAGTAAACTTGCTCAGAACGCAATAGCATGGGATTAAATAGTTTTGCAAATTGGACAAGCTTCTGGGTTGCACAAAACTCACGAGGCTACACAAAATTCGTCAGTTATCATGCACAAAAGTATATATTTATAATTACGCACGTACCTTCAGTCCTGCACAATACATGTTCATTTACTATATATTGTATAACAGAACACTATGACTATTACACTCATTGATAAATAATTCAGCACTCCTGTATGCCAACTTTAAATTCGTTTATTGTTGTATGTACATATATATATTATTCCCGTATTTATTTGCTTTAAACACCTTTTTTTTGCCCCATATCGAGAAGGCAAAGGTGTTTGAGTTCCCTATTCAAAATTGATTTATATGCGCAGTTTTTTGCACTATACAGTAATCCAACAGTTTTGGAGAATTTGTGTGTCATGTAAACTGCATAACGTCGTTTATGCCTGAAACAACTTCTTCAGGAGTATTAATTATTGCTAGGAACATCACTTTGCTCCCCTTTTTCCTCCTTTGTTTCTTTCTGATCATCTTCTGTGTGCAGATTTCTGTTTCTTTTTGTTTTTTCTTTTTGTTTTTTTCATTTTGTTCGTTGTTGATCGTTGTGTTTGGTCGTTGCGGACGTCACACGAGACGCGGTCAAGTTTGTTTCTTGTTCCTTCCACTCAGTTTTTTATTACAGAGGCCAACCAGCTCTCTGAACGAACACGCTAAGCTACCGTGTGAGAGATGGGGTTATTTGGGTACTTTTTTTCAGTATTGTTCGTTGCGTTTGGTCTGGGCGGACGTCATAAGACATCCGTTCCAGTTTATCGTTGATTCCTTTACTCAGTCTTTTTTATTACAGAGGGCGAGCAGCCCTCTGACCGAACACGCTGTGCTACCGTGCCGGCTAACCCTCTGGTACATGGGCTGTGAGAGGCTGGTTGAACCTGGCGGGAATGAAGCCAATTTCACGTTTCATAATTTGCGTTTTGGGTTGCAGTTTGCTTTGTCTGTGAAAAGGAGAAACTGGTGATTTCTTTTTCCATTTTGGCATTGAAAGAGCCCAGCCATTTTTCCATAAGACCACTTACCATCCAAGCGTTTTTATTGCTTCACTCTGTGACTGAGAGCGTTCTGACTTCTATGTTTTTTGAAACAACGCTATTCTGCCGTCTTTCCAATCACCACTGGCTTCTTTATTTCACCTAGCATGTTTCCACACAGCAAATACAGTGATCTTTCCTTGGGCATTTTTCCACCGTACAGTTTTCACGTCGAAATGCTAGGGATTTTGAAAGTAGTGTGCGACAAAACAGCTCCATTTCCTCGACACTGAACAGGTCTTTCTGGTTATAATTCGCAAGTGGGTTGTACAGTATAGTCTTCGATTCTGTTGCCAAACTTTCCTGCACATCCTTAGCTTCCACGCACACTTCATTCTATACGATGTTGTGCCTAGCTCTGAAACTGGCCAGCCATCCTTTGGATGCCTTAAACTTCACATTTCAAAGCTTTCTAGCTACTTCCAGAGCCTCAGTATGCACCATAGGTCCAGACGAGGATAAGCTTTTAGCTCGCATTTAACAACCATTCTCATACTAAGTCGTTAAATTCTTCATTTCCCCGCCTTCTTCGCTTTTCCTTTGGTTTGCCCGTTGCCTATCATCCGTTGATCCTCGGTCTTATCCTTGTTTGTTAAAGTATCATAAATGTGTGTTTTACCCCATTTGAAACGCAACATTATTTTGCGCCCAGATGATTTGTCTTTCTCACTCGTCTCGACTGCCTTAACCTTTTAGTTATGCATTAGCGACAAATACCTTGTGTTCGACGTTATGTTATCACTTATAGTGATACTAGTTAGCTCAAACTGGCAGAAAATAATGCAGGTAGTGCATTTCTTTGGAATGCTTGATTTGTCCGGGTAAAACCATAGTTTGACGGATGAATACCCAACTCTTTTGGCGTCTGCACACAGAGCGACTGAAAAGAAATGCAACGGGTAGGCAATCTACATCGCAACTAGCTGCCGTGTAGCTGGCAACGCAGTTCCGCACTCGGGAGATCCGTGAAATGAGAAACCGCTGTCGTTGTGTACGACCATGGAGGAGGCGGAGTATTATTTGTCGCACCCGAATATCTTTTGGTCACACTCGGCATGTTGAGGACAGATTTAGGCTTAGAGGAAGATTTGGTTCTCTATTATTACTACATAAAATAAGAAATCGAAGAACATTCTGGATTTATCCGTACGTCCAAAGAAACATAACTACAGGATGTATGTAGCAGTGAAGGATCTGTAACAGATTCGAAATGTGTAGCTATGGTACTACTACACAGTGTTACAGTGATTTGGCGCAGTTGATTTCTTGCGCCATACCCCAGCGTTACTTTTATTTTGAAATTCGGTACCGATATATCTTGAGATTTATATAGACGGAAACGTGGTGATACAGGTTTGTACTCATTAAATCATTTGTATGTGAACATCATTGTATCGGAGATTTGTGGCTTTCACTGTTCGTTTCCACTTTACGATGTAATTTTACAGAATGACAATGGTTGCTCGTCACACAAAAGAATAATGTCGATATGATTTACCATTTTTTGTACATTTGCTTCCATTGATGTCGATAATTTCATTTTAAACTGTAAATCTAAAGTACACTGCACATATAATATGAAATTCTTCTCCCACTTCACACCCTGCTTTTTCCGTCAAATCTCTCCTGCTGTAGCCTGGGACCTTATAGTATTAAAAATGGGACATTTTTCGACTTCCTGCATAAAATTAATGTTCACAGCCTGCTCGTTCATCCTCATATTAAACCAACACACTGCTGTGTTCGATGACGCGACGCAAGTCAAATCGCTTGGCAACGCAGGCACCGAGTCGCTAGCGATTGGTTGGCAATGTGTTGCAAGCGACTGACTTGGGAGTCACTCTGCAGTCGCGCCATCTGCAGAGCCCTATTCAACTACAGAGGGAGCGATTCGCTGTCGACCTGTTACCAATTCATGAAATGATAATTAAATCAAGACCCTAAGCTGCCGACAGGCATTGATATACATCAACGGGGACAGTAGAAAATGTGAGCCCCGACCGGGACTCGAACCCAGTATCTCCTGCTTGCATGGCAGACGCTCTATCCATCTGAGCCACTGAGGGCACGTAGGATAGTGCTACTGCAGGGATTTATCCCTTGCACGCTCCCCTTGAGACCCACATTCCCAGCTTTACGCCCACACACACTACACTCGTAGTGCACCGGCCCATTACACTCATTACTCACAGCAGACAATCTTACCGAGTCCCATAAGAGTTCGGGCAGTGCGTGTGCATCCCCACAGAAGAAGGTCAGTGGCCAGTTAGCCTTAACTTTATGAAGAAATGTTACCAATTCAGGTCGGCAACAAGTTGCTTTAATGTGAGGACGGCCTTTAACTGCGCGCATTGCAGCAGAGTTTCCGTACATGTGCGACAATGTTCCACAGTACGCCCTCGCGCATCAATAATAAAGGAAAACGAGAAACGCCGACAACCAGAAGGCTCACTAACTGAACTGTTTACTTCTATGTACTGACACTACGCATAACTTGTTCGTTGTTGCACATAACGGATCAGTTTGATGTCCATACCTGCCACCCCGAACCATAACAGCACTGTCAGGGCTGTACAGTCTTTGTGTTAAAAGTAGTGTCCTGGTACTGTCGTGAAGAACTAATGTATGCTGTAACAATATTATGAAAAGGAAAGTTGCTGCTCACCATATAGCGGATGTACTGAGTCGCAGATAGGCACAACAAAAAGCCTGACACAAATAAAGCTTTCAGCCAGTAAGGCCTTTGTCAACAACACACACACACACACACACACACACACACACACACACACATGACTGCAATCGCAGGCAACTGAAACCACACTGCGAGCAGCAGCACCAATGCATGATGGGAGTGGTGACTGGATGGGGGTAAGGAGGAGGCAGGAGGTGGGGAAGGGGAGGGATAGTGAGGTACTGCAGGTTAGATGGAGGGCAAGGGAGAGTTGGGGAGAAGGGGGGAATAGTGGAAAAGAAGAAAAATACTGGGTCTGATGGTGGAATGACAGCTGTGTAGTTCTGGAATGGGAGCAGGGAAGGGGCTATATGGGTGAGGACAGTGACTAATGAAGCTTGAGGCCAGGAGGGCTACGGGAAAGTAGAATGTTTTGCAGGGAAAATTCCCACCTGTACAATTCAGAAAAGCCAGTGTTGGCGCTCAGTCCGGAACCGCGGGACTGCTACGGTCGCAGGTTCGAATCCTGCCTCGGGTATGGATGTGTGTGATGTCCTTAGGTTAGTTAGGTTTAAGTAGTTCTAAGTTCTAGGGGACTGATGACCACGGATGTTAAGTCCCATAGTGCTCAGAGCCATTTGAACCATTTTTGAACGAGCAACTCTCCTTTTCACAAATGTGTTACATTCCATCCTGGATTTTCCATTGCTTGATAAATGTAGACTGTTATACTATATAAGCTCTTTCACACGTTGCAGGATGAATTGCTAATGATGACTTAAATTTGCATTCCTTCTTCACATTAAGTACGTACCACTTTACACAAGAACACTGCACTTCGAAATCTATCGATTGCGTTGGGGCTGACGATTCGGATAGCATCCAGAGTTAGAATTCAAACAAAATTAACCCAGCCAACAGATTATGTTTATATGTGTAGCGGTTTACTTATATTCGACTGCGAGAGAGGGAAAGAAACATAGTCGCGTCGACAACCTGCCTCGGAGGATCCGTTGGCCCGACAGAAGGAACTGTCGAAAGTCGCACAGTGCCCGCAGTTCTGACGAGCTATGGGCGTTGTATGTACATTGTAGGTGGATGGGGGGGGGGGGAGGGAGTAAGGAAAAGAAAAGGGAAGGAATTACTGGTGTTAGGTGCATTGGGACATTACGCGAAATCAGCAGGAACGAGTGAAAAAGGTGTACCAGACCGGGAATCGAAACTGGGATCGGCTCCTTACTAGGCAGGTACGTTAACCACTGCGCCATTGGAGACACAGCGTTAGCGTAACTGCGTGGACTATCTCTAACCGCCGACCCACATTCCCACCCAGCGCCACCTGTCCACATTCCCTTCTCCATTTCCTCCATCCTCGATGCTTTGGGATTCCCACAGGATGTAGGACGTACTTGTGCATCCGCACTGAAGAAGGTGGATCCATTGTCTATCTATACGAATTAATTATATGAATGTGTGGTGTTCGTTATTTCGGAAACGTCCTAAAGAACAGACATCACACATTCATGTAATTATGGTTGTCCCACTCAGCAATATGTACTCCTATTTCTAAATGTATCATTTTACTTCTATGCAAAACATAACGACAACGCCAGATAAATTTTTATTTCAATAATTTAAGCACTAGCTTCCAGTTTACGAAAAATAATTAACTTTATCGTATCAATGAAATAGAAGTTTTGGACAATGTATTACACTGCCACTCCCAAAATGATCGAAACAGTCCGCATCAGTAAAGATGACATGTGGAGGATCAAATAAAACCAAACACCTCAACAGATGCGAATTTTAAAGTATTATTCACTTGTACTAATCCACTAAATCTGCTATAATTCGAATACCTAATTTAGTTCCGGAGGAACAAATGGCTCTAAGCACTATGGAACTAACATCTGAGGTGATCCGTCCCCTAGACGTAGAACTACTTAAACCTAACTAACCTAAAGATATCACATACATCTATGCCAAAGGTAGGATTCGTGCCTGCGACCGTAGCAGCCGCGTGGTTCCGAACTGAAACGCCTAGAACCGCTCGGCCACTGCGGCCGGCTTCCGGAAGAATTCAAGCTTCTGTTCATTTAGGGGTCAATTTACTGACCAGAGGTAGTTACGCCACCGATTTTGGAGGCAAGTCTCTGGCGCAGGAGTGAGTGGGACACAATACGAGTTTTTGTTGTTGTGGTCTTCAGTCCTGAGACTGGTTTGATGCAGCTCTCCATGCTACTCTATCCTGTGCAAGCTTCTCCATCTCCCAGTACTTAATGCAACCTACATCCTTCTGAATCTGTTTAGGGTATTCATCTCTTGGTCTCCCTCTACGATTTTTACCCTCCAGGCTGCCCTCCAATACTAAATTGGTGATCCCTTGATGCCTCAGAACATGTCCTACCAACCGATCCCTATTTCTAGTCAAGTTGTGGCACAAACTTCTCTACTCCCCAATCCTATTCAATACCTCCTCATTAGTTATATGATCTACCCATCTAATCTTAAGAATTCTTCTGTAGCACCACATTTCGAAAGCTTCTATTCTTTTCTTGTCCAAACTAGTTATCGTCCATGTTTCACTTCCATACATGGCTACACTCCATACAAATACTTTCAGAAACGACTTCCTGACACTTAAATCAATACTAGATGGTAACAAATTTCTCCTCTTCAGAAACGCTTTCCTTGCCATTGCCAGTCTACATTTGATATCCTCTCTACTTCGACCATCATCAGTTATTTTGCTTCCGAAATAGCAAACCTCCTTTACTACTTTAAGTGTCTCACTTCCTAATCTAATTCCCTCAGCATCACCCGACTTAATTCGACTACATTCCATTATCCTCGTTTTGCTTTCGTTGATGTTCATCTTATACCCTCCTTTCATGACACTGTCCATTCCGTTCAACTGCTCTTCCAAGTCCTTTGCTGTCTCTGACAGGATTACAATGTCATCTCGGCAAACCTCAAGGTTTTTATTTCATCTCCATGGATTTTAATACCTACTCCGAATTTTTCTCTTTGTTTCCTTCACTGCTTGCTCAATATACAGATTGAATAACATCGGCGAGAGGCTACAACCCTGTCTCACTCCCTTCCCAACCACTGCTTCCCTTTCGTGCCCCCCGACTCTTATAACTGCCATCTGGTTTCTGTACAAATTGTAAATAGCTTTTCGCTCCCTATATTTTACCCCTGCCACCTTCAGAATTTGAAAGAGAGTATTCCAGTCAACATTGTCAAAAGCTTTCTCTAAGTCTACAAAATGTAGAAACGTATGTTTGCCGTTCCTTAATCTAGCTTCTAAGATAAGTAGTAGGGTCAGTATTGCCTCACGTGTTCCAACATTTCTACGTAATCCAAACTGATCTTCCCCGAGGTCAGCTTCTACCAGTTTTTCCATTCGTCTGTAAAGAATACGCGTTAGTGTTTTGCAGCTGTGACTTATTGAACTGATTATTCGGTAATTTTTACATCTGTCAACGCCTGCTTTCTTTGAGATCGGAATTATTATATTCTTCTTGAAGACTGAGGGTATTTCGCCTGTATCATACATCTTGCTCAGCGGATGATAGAGTTTTGTCAGGACTGGCTCTCCCAAAGCTATCAGTAATTCTAATGGCATGTTGTCTACTCCCGGGGCCTTGTTTCGATTTAGATCTTTCAGTGGTCCGTCAAGCTCTTCACGTAGTATCATATCACCCATTTCATCTTCATCTGCATCCTCTTCCATTTTCATAATATCGTCCTCAAGTACATTGCCCTTGTATAGGCCCTCTATATACTCCCTCCACCTTTCTGCTTTCCCTTCTTTGCTTAGAACTGGGTTTCCATCTGAGCTCTTGATATTCATACAAGTGGTTCTCTTATCTCTACAAGTCTCTTCAATTTTCCTGTAGGCTGTACCAATCTTACCCCTAGTGAGATAGCCCTCAACATCCTTACATTTGTACTCTAGCCATCCCTGCTTAGCCATTTTGCAGTTCCTGTCGATCTTGTTTTTGAGACGTTTGTATTCGTTTTTGCCTGCTTCATTTACTGCATTTTTATATTTTCTCCTTTAACTACTTCATCTCTCAATTCTACCCATTCTTCTTCTATTGTATTTCTTTCCCCCATTCCTGTCAATTGTTCCCTTATGCTCTCCCTGAAACGCTGTACAACCTCTGGTTCTTTCAGTTTATCCAGGTCCCATCTTCTTAAATTCCCACCTGTTTGCAGTTTCTTCAGTTTTAATCTACAGTTCATAACCAATAGATTGTGATCAGAGTCCACATCTGCCCCTGGAAATGTCTTACAATTTAAAACCTGGTTCCTAAATCTCTGTCTTACCATTATGTAATCTATCTGAAACCTGTCAGTATCTCCAGGCTTCTTCCATGTATACAACGTTCTTTTATGATTCTTGAACCAAGTGTTAGCTATGATTAAGTTGTGTTCTGTGTAAAATTCTATCAGGCGGCTTCCTCTTTCATTTCGTAGCCCCAATCCATATTCACCTACTACGTTTCGTTCTCTCCCTCTTACTACTACCGAATTCAAGTCACCCATGACTATTAAATTTTCGTCTTCCTTCACTATTGAATAATTTCTTTTATCTCATCATACATTTCTTCAATTACTTCGTCATCTGCAGAGCTAGTTGGCATATAACCTTGTACTACTGCAGTAGGCGTGGGCTTTGAGTCTATCTTGGCCACAATAATGCGTTCACTATGCTGTTTGTAGTAGCTTACCTGCACTCCTATTTTTTTATTCATTATTAAACCGACTCGTGCATTACCGCTATTTGTTTGTGTATTTATAGCCCTGTATTCACCTGACCAGAAGTCTTATTCCTGCTGCCACCGAACTTCACTAATTCCTACTATATCTAACTTTAACCTATCCATTTCCCTTTTTAAATTTTCTAACCTACCTGTCCGATTAAGGGATCTGACATTCCACGCTCTGATCAGTAGAACGCCAGTTTTCTTTCTCCTGGTAACGACGGCCTCCTGAGTAGTCCCCGCTTGGAGATCCTAATGGGGGACTATTTTACCTCCGGAATATTTTACCCAAGAGGACGCCATCATCATTTAATCATACGGTAAAGCTGCATGTCCTCTGGAAAAATTACGGCCATAGTTTCCCCTTGCTTTCAGCCGTTCGCAGTACCAGCACAGCAGGGCCATTTTGGTTAGTGTTACAATGCCAGATCAGTCAAGCATCCAGACTGTTGCCCGTGCAACTACTGGAAAGGCTGTTGCCCCTCTTCAGGAACCACACGTTTGTCTGGCCTCTCAACAGATACCCCTCCGTTGTGGTTGCACCTACGGTACGGCTATTTGTATCGCTGAGGCACGCAAGCCTCCCCACCAACGGCAAGGTCCATGATTCTTGAGGGGGGGGGGGGGGCAATACGAGTATATTTCGGGAAATGGCATGGCGAGATGGTGCAGTGGTTAAAACGGCACACGCGTATTTGGGAAGAGTGGTGTTTGAATCCCTGTCTGGCCATTACGATTTACATTTTCTATGTTAGTCTTTATATAATTTAAGAAAAAAACTGGTTCTTTAAATAAGACCATGACATCTCCCTTGCGCAACATTGTCTATTCCAGATTTATGGAATGTCTCTAAGTAAGTCTATGACAAAGGAAAGTTAAGTACGTAACTTCTCATGGTTCCTCTGAGGAATCACTAGTCGAGCATTACTGATACATTGAACCAGAAAGGGAAATAAAACGACGGAATGGTTCAAATGGCTCTGAGCACTATGGGACTTAACGTCTAAGGTTATCAGTCCCCTAGAACTTAGAACTACTTAAACCTAACTAACCTAAAGACATCACACGCATTCATGCTGGATGCAGGATTCGAACTTGCGACCGTAACGGTCGCACGGTTCCAGACTGTAGCGCCTAGAACCGCTTGGCCACCCCGGCCGGCGAAACGATGGAATGCTGGAAGGCAATGACCGTAGAAATATTAACTTATTGATTGAGTGTATGAAAGGGCATCAGCAGTATAGGACAGTGAAACGGTCGCTAGGGAACCGTAGCCTGTCCCAGTTACGTGAAGTCAGCAAGAAATCAAAAACAGGCAGGAACGAGACGAGGCTGGGAAAGGAGTTTTACATTCAATTCATTTCCAACTGAGCTGTAACAGGACACCACTGTGCTCTTTCTCTGGCAAGGACTGCCACTTTAATGAGCTTTGTTATAAGACATGGTATTTTGTTGCAGATAAATGGTTCTATAGGACATGGAGAACACTTCTCGCTTCTGCAATGAATAACTGAGTTTTATTTAAATCAAAATTCGCTTGTTGTTCAATGAAGTTCTGTTTAAGGTTGCGGCAATTCGTCCAGCTTTTGTACTGTTTGCAGATCCAGTCTCTCAAATACATTGCTGGAAATTTTTTACTTAGTCTATTAAGGAATTGGCAGAAGTAATAATGTCAGCAATGAGCAATAAATTTTACATGTGTGAGAGATGAATTTACGAATTTCACTGAAGTGGTATGTTTGGAACGCTGAAGATTGTTTTACAGAAATAATCGATGGAACAGTTATTAACTTTGCGATGTTCGTATCTGAAAAACAAATATACACCGCCGGAAAAAAATTAGTATACATGGAGTCCTGTCCTGCCAGGAGTCAAAGCAGAAATAGCACAATGGGGTGTTGGGCTTTACATCAGGAAAGAAATGGAACCCATCGTAATTGCAATAACGTATGTAAACGAACGACGATTTGACAGTGTCTAGCAAGAAAATTAGGATTTTGTCAGTATATTCACATCGTTAAGGGGCAGATCAAGATAAGATGGATCGTTTTTACGACGCACTCAGTGATGTAGTTGTTAGAGTAAAGGACAAGGACAGTGTTCTACTCATGGGTGATTTTAATGCCAGGATTGGAAATCGAACAGAAGGGTATGAAAAGGTTATGGGTAAATTTGGAGAGGATATGGAGGCCAACACGAACGGGAAACAACTCTTGGATTTCTGTGCCAGTATGGGTTTAGTAATCACAAACTCCTTTTTTAAACATAAGAACATTCACTGGTATACTTGGGAAGGCAGGGGAACCAGATCTGTCATTGACTATATAATAACAGATCAGGAATTCAGGAAGGCTGTGAGGGACACACGTGTATTCAGGGGATTCTTTGATGACACTGATCACTATTTAATCTGCAGTGAAATTGGTATTGTGAGGCCGAAAGTGCAGGAGGTCAGGTCCATATGTAGGAGGATAAGAGTGGAGAAACTTCAGGATAAGGAAATGAGGCACAAGTACATAACAGTAATCTCAGAAAGGTACCAGTTAGTTGAATGTAGTCAGTTACAGTCATTGGAAAAGGAATGGACAAGGTACAGGGACACAGTACTAGAAGTGGCTAAAGAATGTCGTGGAACAGTAGTGTGTAAAGGTAGGATGAAGAAAACAGCTTGGTGGAATGACACAGTCAAGGCAGTCTGTAAAAGGAAAAAGAAGGCGTATCAAAAATGGCTACATACTAGAACTCAGGCAGACAGAGAAAGTTATGTTGAAGAAAGAAACAAAGCCAAACAGATAATTACAGCATCCAAGAAGAAATCTTGGGAAGATTTTGGAAACAGGTTGGAGACTTTGGGTCAAGCTGCTGGGAAACCATTCTGGAGTGTAACTAGCAGTCTTCGAAAGGGACGTAAGAAGGAAGTGACAAGTATTTTGGACAGGTCAGGAAAACTGCTGGTGAATCCTGTTGATGCCCTGGGCAGATGGAGAGAATATTTTGAAGAGTTGCTCAATGTAGGTGAAAATACGATCAGTAATGTTTCAGATTTCGATGTACAATGGGATAGGAATGATGATGGAAATAGGACCACATTTGAGGAAGCGGAGAAAATAGTCAATAGATTGCAGGTCAATAAAGCGGCTGGGGTGGATGAAATTAAGTCGGAACTCATCAAATACAGTGGAATGTCAGGTCTTAAATGGCTACACAGGATAATTGAAATGGCGTGGGAGTCGGGACAGGTTCCATCACACTGGACGAAAGCAGTAATCACACCAATCTTTAAACATGGAAACAGAAAAGATTGTAACAACTACAGAGGTATCTCTTTAATCAGCGTTGTGGGTAAAAGCTTCTCAGGCATTGTTGAAAGGAAAGTGCAAGTATTAGTTGAGAACAAATTGGATGAAAATCAGTGTGGGTTTAGGCCTCTTAGAGGTTGTCAGGACCAGATCTTTAGCTTACAGAAAATATGCAGAAGTGTTACGAGTGGAACATGGAATTGTATCTATGCTTTATAGATTTAGGAAAGGCATATGACCGGGTTCCTAGGAGGAAGTTATTGTCTGTTCTTCGAGATTACGGAATAGGAGGCAAACTTTTGCAAGCAATTAAAGGTCTTTACATAGATAGTGAGGCAGCAGTTAGAGTTGATGGTAAGTTGAGTTCATGGTTCAGAGTAGTTTCAGAGGTAAGACAAGGCTGCAACCTGTCTCCACCTTCGTTCATATTATTTATGGATCATATGTTGAAAACAATAGACTGGCTGGGTCAGATTAAGATATGTGAACACAAAATAAGCAGTCTTGCATATGCGGATGACTTAGTTGTGATGGCAGATTCGATTGAAAGTTTGCAAAGTAATATTTCAGAGCTAGATCAGAAATGTAAGGACTATGGTATGAAGATTAGCATCTCCAAAACGAAAGTAATGTCAGTGGGAAAGAAATATAAACGGATTGAGTGCCAAATAGGAGGAACAAAGTTAGAACAGGTGGACGGCTTCAAGTACTTAGGATGCATATTCTCACAGGATGGCAACATAGTGAAAGAACTGGAAGCGAGGTGTAGCAAAGCTAATGCAGTGAGCGCTCAGCTACGATCTACTCTCTTCTGCAAGAAGGAAGTCAGTACCAAGACTAAGTTATCTGTGCACCGTTCAATCTTTCGACCAACTTTGTTGTATGGGAGCGAAAGCTGGGTGGATTCAGGTTACCTTATCAACAAGGTTGAGGTTACGGATATAAAAGTAGCTAGGATGATTGCAGGTACTATTAGATGGGAACAATGGCAGGAGGGTGTCCACAATGAGGAAATCAAAGAAAAACTGGGAATGAACTCTATACATGTAGCAGTCAGGGCGAACAGGCTTAGATGGTGGAGTCATGTTACACGCATGGGAGAAGCAAGGTTACCCAAGAGACTCATGGGCTCAGCATTAGAGGGTAGGAGGAGTCGGGGTAGACCAAGGAGAAGATACCTGGATTCGGTTAAGAATGATTTTGAAGTAATAGGCTTAACATCAGAAGAGGCACCAATGTTAGCGCTGAATAGGGGATCATTGAGGAATTTTATAAGGGGGACTCTAGACTGAACGCTGAAAGGCATAATCAGTCTTAAATGATGATGATGGAAAGACGACGTCGATTTACAGCTGATGACAACATATGCCACCTAGCGTATAGTAGATGTACTGATAATGATTTGAATTGTCTTCCGTCAACAGATGGCTTAGTGGCTTAGCTGCCAGAGCGCCATCTGTGTCTACCCTTTATTAGGGAATGCTCACAACCAGAAGGCTGTGTGTGCCGCAAACGTGTGAAGCAAACAGGCAACGAAGCCACGGAGACGCACTCGTACTTCCTACAGATTAGCGAACGAATTTGAAAGTGGTCGAATTGTGGCCTTCCGAGTGGCGGGATAGTTCTTTCGGAGAATTGCCACGCAAGTTGGACATGCTGTGTCAGTTGTGCGACGATACTGGCATCAGTGGTCATGTGGACATTCTCACACCTGTAGACGAGGTTCCGGACGTTCACGCAGCACGATGCCCGCCAGGGTGGTCGTATTGTAAGGGCAGCAGTGGCAGGAGAGATTAGAGGGCTTGTCAACCGAGATGTGTGAACACGAAATGTTGCGAACTGATTATTAGCAGTTTGACTAAGGGTATGCACACCTCTAGCCCGTCTTCCACCCACGTTGCACTATAGACGAGCGCGACTCGACTGGTGCCAACAGAGTATGTACCATTGGAAGATGGAATGGTGTACCGTATTCTTCAGCAATGTAAGCAGATTCTACCTGCAAGCAAGTGACCGTCGGTTGCGCGTGCGACGTAGATCTGGTGAGCGCTGTGTCATACAGTACATTCGTCCAAAACACACTGACCTCACCGCAGGACTTATGGTATGGAAACGATAAGGTACTACCTTCGTTCACTTTTGGTATTCCTGGAGGAGGCGCTAATCAGCGCTTGGTACATGCGGAATGTTGTTATACTCGTTCTTTTGGCGTTCTTGGAACAGAAAGGTGATGGGTTGTTAGAACAGGATAAAGCTCTCCCACACACTGCCTATGAAACTCAATGTGCTCTGCATGATGTGCAGGAACTTTCCTCACCAACACGATCTCCACACTTGTCTGTAATCGAGCACATGTGTGACATGATGGGACGAGAAGTGGCTTTTACCACTTGTGAACCAACAACTATTACACATCAACAGTTCGAGCAGGTGTGGCATAACGTACCTCAGGGCAGTATTCGCCATCTGTTCGATCGACTGGATGCCAGAGTCAGCGTCTGCATTGCCACTCATGGAGGCTACACCTTGTACCAATGTGGGTGTTTCAGCATGGGTTGATACCTGGTACCTCAGAACCGCTAGTGCTATTGATCTGTAAATGTAACCAAAAATGTCTCTGAGCACTATGGGACTTAACATCTGAGGTCATCAGTCCCATATAACTTAGAACTACTTAAACCTAACTAACCTAAGGACATCACACACATCCATGCCAGAGGCAGAATTTGAACCTGCGACGGTAGCGGTCGCGCGGTTCCAGACTGATGCGCCTAGAACCGCTTGGCCACACTTGCCGGCAAATGTAATCATTTTTTGTGCTACATATGCACTGTTGCAACAATAAATCATGAGTGAATTGGAATTATCTACAATAGTCTACTAACTTTTTTTCCAGTAGTTTAGTGTCATCAACTCCAGCTGCGTACCATGGAACGACTGTCACAAACGTTTGGAGATGCCACATGCTAGTAAATGAGTAAGCTGCACAACAGAATGTTAGTAATGAAACGAGACTAGCAGCCATGCTTGAGTATTTTTTAAATTTGCTTGTTTATTTATTTTTCATACAATCTTCTCCATAATACAGTCTCCCCAGCCGAGCAATGTCAAATTTCTTGTGAAATTTGGCTTTGTTAAGATGTGCTCAGCAAGTTTTGACCACGTCTGGTACAAATTGGTTGTGTGAGACAGGTTGGGAACTCAGCTGAGGCCTATGGAGTCAGTTAAAATTGTAGCAATGCTGCAAGTTCTCTTTGAACTGATAGACAAAGCAATGTAGATATTGTTAGCTTAGTTAGAAGGGTAATAACATTTTCTCATTCATCCCATCAAGGCTTCGAATTTTCTGTGTGCTTGTAGGCAATCCAGCGGGGATTTTATCATTATCGCAGTCAGATGCATACTCTACATTTTCTCTTTTATCAATGCTTCACCATTTCTTTGATCTTGAAGGCAAAACATTGGAGATATTGTTCTCATAGTCAGATGTGTGTATATTTTGTAATTAGAAATAATTTATGAATCACTGTGCCAGTAAGCCTCTCACGTTATTTGTTTTTCAAACAGCTGAGCAAAACTGAACGTACTCAGACATTTCTCTCTTTACTTATTCTGATCATCACTAAACTGACACACAATATTTTTAGCGCAACTCAGTCTGACTTTCAATAATCCCTACAAAAGAATGGCCCTGACTAACAATAACCTATACCTTTCATGAATCACTTACCTCACAAAATTCTTCGTTACTCAAACTACTGCAATACAGCAAGCGCCAATACTGCAAGCTAAATAAAAGATTCTTAACTACTGAAGGAGCTAACTACTGATAGGCATTGTTAGCAAATGAAAGATTTTGATAGAGAACAAGCAATGTACTTACCTTAATAATGTTCAAAAGTATATCAATTCATGACATCCATCTTTACAAATTTCCTTTTTCTGACGGACACAAGTCCAGATCGTCCGCTCTTAAAATTCTGCCATCTCTCTTCCCACATCCACCACTGCTGGAGGCTCACCTCCAACTGCGCAACGCTACGCGCTGTTCACATCCAACTGCCCAACACTACACAAGCGAATATTCCAAGAATGCCAACCAGCCACAGACTGCAAACAGTACAGTCAGTGATTTTCATACAGAGCGCTACGTGGCGTTACCAACATAAAAACCTAAAAAGCCTACATACAATTTTCTTTAATTTTTCTTTTGCGTAATTATAGATCTAATAAAGAGTGCACAAACTTGTGCCACGCATGGGTTGTCGCGATAAGGGACACTAAAGTACTATCAAGCAATATTTATATCCAGCGCTTAACCATTTAAATTGATTATTTTTTTGTGCACCTTCATATGGCACCACTTTTGAGGTTTGTTTAAGCAATAATACAATTAGTAAATTGATACCAGTTCTTTCAAATTTCAAGAAATTAACCACTGCAAAATAAGAACTCATTACAAAATCGAACATGTAATTCTCCACTATGGATGAAATGTAGGATATATACTTACGCAACCAGAATCCGAATAAGCATGCACTTTATTAATACTAAGTTGGTATAAGAGAGGTATGCCTACACTGATGGAAGCCATTAACCAAACTGCAAGTCAAAGAACACTCACATTTGGTCTCATTCCACTGCCAGCGATATTCTTTCTTGTCACAGAGTAGCGACAAAGTGCCACTCCCCATCATAGTGTAGAGCACTGTGAGGGGAGATATGTGGAGTGCAGAGGTGATGAGCCAGTGTGGAGATGAAGAGGCTGTCAGGACACCCTGTGGACACCATGGGAGCATTGTTGTATGCTCCGGAGTCGGCGCTGAGGGGCGATGTGTGCCACTGGACGTACAGGTGGTAGTCATGAAAATGCAGTGGTAGGTGGTAGGGGAAACGAAGTGTAACTGTGTGGTGGCGTCGGAGGTCGGATGGGTCGTGGAGAGGTCACTAGGACCTGATGGAACCAGTGTGGGTGCATGATCCACACAGGGCAGGCGGGGAGCTGTGGTGGTGAGGATATGATCAACAGAGAAGTGCGAGGTGAGAGCAGCAGTGTCACCACCGACTGGTATCTTAGCTGCTTTCCTGAAGTGACGGGCGCAGTGCCACCCATGTCTGGTGATCTATGTGCTGCTCCTCGATGAGGAGATCGTTCTCGATCAAATTGATGTTGAGATCTTCAGGAAGAAAGTCTTGGACATCAAAGCGCAACTTGAGGGCCGGGGGTACATCACCAGTGGTAGGTGGGTCGGTCAGAGGAGTAGAAGAGGGAGCTTGTTTGTGATCACGTTGAGTGGAAACACATGCTCTACAAATGTTTGCAGAATGTATGCTACCACCCAAACCTGTCTAAGTTATTGAGTTTGATTTTGACATGGTAACAGCCAGGTTTAGATGTGGCATTCATCCTGCTAACATTAACAGAGCATGTGTTGCCTCTCAATGTTTGTTATTAAGATCAGGCACTGTCAGTGCAGCAGCCTCAGTAGACCAGGCTTGAAAACGAAGTAGTAAGATTCGGAACTAGTCACCTAATAAATTAATAAATAATGAAACATATAACACTATCATTCAGTCAGTCATCTTAATTATAAAAAAAATTCTTTTAAAGTTTGTCGTGATATAACTGTGGTATGAAAAGACTAGGTGGAAATCGTGATACGTGTGATGCTAGAGTGCTTCACTAAGGTATATTTGTAACTCATGTAAAGATATATGTGAAATGTATAATTTACTTTTTTAACCTGTTTAGAATTGTTGATATCTACTTATTCATTAACTACTTCAGTGTAAACGAAAACTATTAGGTATGATACAATATACCGTACGAACGCACTTTGAATCAGAAAAACGTATAATTAGACCTCATTTTAACAAACGTGGGAGGAATTTTAAGTAATTTTCCTTAGATTACGCCATAATCTGTTGCTTAAAATTTGAAATTCACTGTTTGGATGTTTCTGGTTTGTACGGCATTCAAGCAGCCGAGTTAGAACTCGTCTGCTTAAATATTTCATCACATTACGAGAAATTTAAATTCCTACCATATTCCAAGTTTCATAATAACAGAAAGAAGACTCATGCCTAATGTCTCACCAGACTCAAAGAGTTTCGGGCAGAAGCGATGTTTCTGCAACATCTCCTTGAAAAATTTTACTCTTGAAGGAGCCTTAATGAACATCTTCTTGGCGCTAAATCACAGCATCCTCCTCAGGATGCACAACTTTTAATTATGCCGTTTCTCTGAAATGCTGCAGACAAGTTACATGCTCCAATTTCGTGTGAAAAACCGTTATTACTTCTACTTCCTTCATATACGCAGCTCCATGTGTGACCATGGAGAGGAAGTTCTTTCCACTTTCTTTACTAGGCTATAAGATACCTAAAATTAAAATTCCGGAAATGTTGTAAATATATTGGATTAATACTTTATAGTTAAAATATAGAAGAAATAGTCTTCCTTTCACTACAATAAATTTACTGGTAGTTGTTTATCAATTAGAAAAGTGTACTTTATGAATACTCAGTGTAACATACCTGTGTCAGTGGTCTGTTGCTGCGTGCTTATATTAATAGGTGAAGCGTCCTAGGTTCTCTTCATTTACTTTTTCAACGAACACGTTACAAATGTGTTTTTTCCAGAAATCTGTAGTCTCGTCTGTTTAAAGCTGATTAGTGGAAATGCGTATGCTCTGGATGGTCAGCAAATTAGAAGAAAATATAGATAGGCGAACTTATAGTTCACCCAACTTATTTCTTACATTTTTAGCATGTTCCGTACACATTTTTGTTACATTTTTTGGTTCATATTCTTTCAACTTTTTTCTAATGTTTTTGACTTGTTATCCATACATTTCTGTTACAATTTTGAATTAACTTTCGAATAAATTGATACAAAGAAGTTCTTCCTTCGTATCACCTTAGTGGGAATTTTGAAGCCAACAAAAGTTTCCAAAATATTGTAAATACCTAGTTGTTCAGGTTTTCCCAGATTATGTTTGCCAATAAAAGGGACTTATGTCGAATCTCGAAGGGTGTAAGGTTTTATGCAGCACTATTAGCACCAGCCTCATTTGCTGAAGATAACTGACTACCTGAATAAATTTTAGACTTTCCTTGAACTTACATTGAAGTCTGAATGTGGTGTTTAATGTGTAATGGTTTTTTACATTCTGGAATTCAGGCCGAAATGTTTATTTATGTGGACCGAAAATGATGCATATTCCACTACAGAATGCAAAACGTATCATTTTACTACTTTAACTTTTTAATACCTAAAAGTTTTACTGTAGGCCTGGCAGTATAGAGATATTTGAGTTTTATGAAACACGCTCTCCCAAAGTTCTTTTCCTTAGATATATCATCACAGTATGGCAACTTGAAAGAAAAAACATTTCCTCGAAAATTTCTCTCCTTCATACCTTCTCTTTTTTACCACAGATGATATGTCACTGATCTCATTTGTATGAAGATTGCAGAACATGCAAGGTGCCTATCTGCTTCCACCGCCCTGAGTGAAATGCATGAACTCTAATACATGTTCACTAGCTTGCATTCTTACACAGTTGTTGTCTCTTGCACAGAAAACAGCACATGGTCGTGAATCCGTAATCCTGAGGCTGTAAGAAACTCTAAGAGAGAAACTGTTATTTTAGAAATAATTGAATATCCAATCAGTTTTTTAATACGGGATGCCACTCGCTTTTTATTGGCAGAACACGAGATACTGCACAATTACATTCTACTTTAGAGTCACAAATAATTTCTACTCTTCAACAAATTAATGAACTACGTATTTCCGTAATTACAACTGTCACATTTACAAACCAGACATTGCAAATTAAGTGTTAACTGATTCCGCGGCAGACATGCCCATCTTCTGACACTGCTGAACCGGCTATGATCTTACAGCCGAACCACTTTGCCTGCCATCCAAGTCAGGGGCGGTCCGAAGATCACCGAAATGCTTTGTCTGTCTTCTCCTTTAGCAGTTGTTTATTGTTCTGCTGTTTATTAATACCTGTGAAATGATGGAATGATAGCATGCTATTGAGAGATGCTTCGATTTGAAATCAATTAAATACGCTGTTTAGTTTGTCTAATATTCATAACAGAAGACTGTCATTTCGGCGCGCAAGCACCGAACGCAGCAGGCAATCGCAGATAAGGACCACAATTTAGGCGGTCTTTCTCACGATACCCGTACGTAACAAACAATCTGTCATCGGCACCTCACACCATATTACGTCATCTTGCCGCTGCTGCCTTCTCAACCGTTCTAAGAAGAGCTTCTTGTACCTGAATATGATGGCTGCAAAGTCAGAAATACACTCCTGGAAATGGAAAAAAGAACACATTGACACCGGTGTGTCAGACCCACCATACTTGCTCCGGACACTGCGAGAGGGCTGTACAAGCAATGATCACACGCACGGCACAGCGGACACACCAGGAACCGCGGTGTTGGCCTTCGAATGGCGCTAGCTGCGCAGCATTTGTGCAACGCCGCCGTCAGTGTCAGCCAGTTTGCCGTGGCATACGGAGATCCATCGCAGTCTTTAACACTGGTAGCATGCCGCGACAGCGTGGACGTGAACCGTATGTGCAGTTGACAGACTTTGAGCGAGGGCGTATAGTGGGCATGAGGGAGGCCGGATGGACGTACCGCCGAATTGCTCAACACGTGGGGCGTGAGGTCTCCACAGTACATCGATGTTGTCGCCAGTGGTCGGCGGAAGGTGCACGTGCCCGTCGACCTGGGACCGGACCGCAGCGACGCACGATGCAGGCCAAGACCGTAGGATCCTACGCAGTGTAGTAAGGGACCGCACCGCCACTTCCCAGCAAATTAGGGACACTGTTGCTCCTGGGGTATCGGCGAGGACCATTCGCAACCGTCTCCATGAAGCTGGGCTACGGTCCCGCACACCGTTAGGCCGTCTTCCGCTCACGCCCCAACATCGTGCAGCCCGCATCCAGTGGTGTCGCGACAGGCGTGAATGGAGGGACGTATGGAGACGTGTCGTCTTCAGCGATGAGAGTCGCTTCTGCCTTGGTGCCAATGATGGTCGTATGCGTGTTTGGCGCCGTGCAGGTGAGCGCCACAATCAGGACTGCATACGACCGAGGCACACAGGGCCAACACCGGCATCATGGTGTGGGGAGCGATCTCCTACACTGGCCGTACACCTCTGGTGATCGTCGAGGGGACACTGAATAGTGCAAGGTACATTCAAACCGTCATCGAACCCATCGTTCTACCATTCCTAGACCGGCAAGGGAACTTGCTGTTCCAACAGGACAATGCACGTCCGCATGTATCCCGTGCCACCCAACGTGCTCTAGAAGGTGTAAGTCAACTACCCTGGCCAGCAAGATCTCCGGATCTGTCCCCCATTGAGCATGTTTGGGACTGGATAAAGCGTCGTCTCACGCGGTCTGCACGTCCAGCACGAACGCTGGTTCAACTGAGGCGCCAGGTGGAAATGGCATGGCAAGCCGTTCCACAGGACTACATCCAGCATCTCTACGATCGTCTCCATGGGAGAATAGCAGCCTGCATTGCTGCGAAAGGTGGATATACACTGTACTAGTGCCGACATTGTGCATAATCTGTTGCCTATGTCTATGTGCCTGTGGTTCTGTCAGTGTGATCATGTGATGTATCTGACCCCAGGAATGTGTCAATAAAGTTTCCCCTTCCTGGGACAATGAATTCACGGTGTTCTTATTTCAATTTCCAGGAGTGTATCACAACAGATCCTAAGTAAATCTTTAAGGAAAGGTAGTTACATATTGTAGCAGCTAGAACCTCATTGCTCTGCAGTCATGACCTGTCTGGTAAATAAAATTCCATTAACCTCTATAATGATATTTTCGTATTCAACTCAAGCTAGAACATCTCACTGTCTGTGACTTGTAATTTTCATTGTTCGGCCCAAAACTACAGATGGCTTAAGAAGCTAACACACAAGTTGTTATAACACGGAGAGACTTAATACGTTTTGAGGATGGTTTTGTGTGACTGCATTGAAATGCGTCTGCTTTTCGCCTCTGTACTGTTTTATCCAAAGAGAAACTCATGTAGTAGATACACTGGTGTGTGTGGTGTACTGTCTTCCGTAGTGCTCTGGCCTAGCAGTACGCGTGACATGCCTCGACGGAGTCTCTTTTATTTGCAGCAGCCAAGCAGACACTTGCTGCGAAAATTCGCTTTAAACTTGGCGTGTCGTAGTCTTATTTCCGCTCAGCTACGCAGTGTTGGTTGCTGTTTCAGCTAGGATTATTGTAACATGCTGATTCAAACTATTACTTTGAATCATTTTTATAAACTCTTCAACTAGACGTCCAGCTTTTAGTTTCAGCCGAGTCTATGTGCCTGGCAGAACCGTGGCACCAAAGTTGCCACTGTTCTCGGCATTTTGCTGACAATCCCATGTTCATACTCCTGCTAGCGAATAGGAGGCCTGAGAGCAAAACAGTCACGAGGTGATTGCTGGCCACGCCTTGGACAGCAGAGCCAGTCTGGTCGCTCTCTTGTATTTTGGCTTCACGATATAGTAGCCGCCTCTATGCCATGTGAGGTAACGGGTGAGTTGTGGCGCCCTGGAAATGTTCAGAGTTGGCGGCCACCGCACGGGGTGCGCTACAGGTGCGAGCTCTTTAGCTCACAGAGACATTAAGCTATTGGCCTACCTTTTGTTCTATTCCTTTGATATATGTTTATTTAATTTGTTTATGTCTTCACAACGGCCGGAGCATATGGTCCTGCCAATCGCATGGCTGGGAATTCCATGGTGACGCTGTGTCGATGAAGGAGACATGTCGGGAATGCCAATGATGGCGAACTTTGTGAAACCATAATGGCAGACATTTCACAATTTATCTAGAAATTAATAGTAGCCAGATAAATCATGATACTTCCAAAAGAAACATGTACATTACCATTATCTGCACGACGATTTTGATGGTGTAATCAGATTTTCAATATCTTTATTAGTTTAAAGTTTAGTATCTGACTGTAAATTATACAAGTAACACCCAGCAACGGATTCCCAAAATCTTAAAGGTTCATCCGATTTTGTCGATCGATGTATCTTTAGAAAGCTATTAGTGTAAATCTAAATTGATATAAATTACAGGCATGTAACTTGAATAGTACACGAGTTATTGGAGATCGAAGTGGCCGATTACTATCGATCGCGTCAGGCCATAAGTACTCCACAGTGACACGAAAAAACGGGAGCAGCTTGCTTATAAATATATTTATTCGTCTATGTCATTGTTTATATCAGATATATACTATTCATGAAGAAACTTCTTAAATATTTATTGTGTTTCAGAAAGCACAGAGACATTAAGCTACTGGCCTACCTTTTGTTCTATTCCTTTGATATATGTTTATTTAATTTATTTATGTATTTAATAATGTGTGTTAGAGCGTGTTTATGGTGCAGCCGTAGGAATATTTATTAAATCCAGTATTTCGAATGTGTTTCATTACGTTTGTGAGTGTGTATTGGCTTGGAGACAGGGCAGGGGTGCTCTAGACAATCATGGCCATTGTTCCAAAAAGGACATGTGGAGAGACTCTATGGAAGTGGGGGAGGAGGATCGTTTGGAGAGAGAACAGGGGAGTTCTGGACAGTACAGGAGAGGACATTGGAAAGTCCTGGACAGTACGGCGCGACGGATGCACGGCTGCGGGAAAGACTTGGAGAGTGGGGCAGTTTGCGCGTGGTCGCAAGTGATGGAAATATTTTGTAGTGCCGAATTGTGCACTTGTGAGATTTCTGTGGCTTCTGCATTGAAGACGTAGAACTCGTTTAGAAGTGAATATCTCGCGAGCTATGTTGTTACGCGAAAGAACTTGCCCCCCTACTAACAGCCGTGTACCGCAAGTCTCTAGAGGAACGAAAGATTCAAAATGATTGGAAAAGAGCACAGGTAGTCCTAGTCTTCAAGAAGGGTCGTTGACCAGATGCGCAAAACTATAGACCTATATCTCTGACGTCGATCTGTTGTAGAATTTTAGAACATGTTTTTTGCTCGAGTGTCGTGTCGTATTTGGAAACCCAGAATCTAGTCTGTAGGAATAAGCATGGATTCCGGAAACAGCGATCGTGTGAGACCCAACTCGCTTTATTTGTTCATGAGACCCAGAAAATATTAGATAAAGGCTCCCAGGTAGATGGTATTATCCTTGACTTCCGGAAGGCGTTCGATACAGTTCCGCACTGTCGCCTGATAAACAAAGTAAGAGCCTACGGAATATCAGACCGGCTGTGTGGCTGGGTTGAAGAGTTTTTGGCAAACAGAACACAGCATGTCGTTCTCAATGGAGAGACGTCTACAGACAAAGTAACCTCTGGCGTGCCACAGGGGAGTGTTATGGGACCAATTTTTTTTCACAATATATATAAATGATCTAGTAGATAGTGTCGGAAGTTCCATGCGGCTTTTCGCGGATGATGCTGTAGTATACAGAGAAGTTGCAGCTTTAGAAAATTGTAGCGAAATGCAGGAAGATCTGCAGCGGATAGGCACTTGGTGCAGGGAGTGGCAACTGACCCTTAACATAGACAAATGTATTGTATTGCGAATACATAGAAAGAAGGATCCTTTATTGTATGATTATAAGATAGCGGAACAAACATTGGTAACAGTTACTTCTGTAAAATATCTGGGAGTATGCGTGCTGAACGATTTGAAGTGGAATGATCATATAAAATTAATTGTTGGTAAGGCGGGTACCAGGTTGAGATTCATTGGGAGAGTCCTTAGAAAACGTAGTCCATCAACAAAGGAGGTGGCTTACGAAACACTCGTTCGACCGATACTTGAGTATTGCTCATCAGTGTGGGATCCGTACCAGATAGGGTTGACGGAGGAGATAGAGAAGATCCAAAGAAGAGCGGCGCGTTTCGTCACAGGGATATTAAGTAACCGTGATACCGTTACGGAGATGTTTAGCAAAGTCAAGTGGCAGACTTTGCAAGAGAGGCGCTCTGCATCGCGGTGTAGCTTGCTCGCCAGGTTTCGAGAGGGTGCGTTTGTGGATGAGGTATCGAATATATTGCTTCCCCCTACTTATACCTCCCGAGGAGATCGCGAATGTAAAATCAGAGAGATTCGAGCGCGCACGGAGGCATTCAGACAGTCGTTCTACCCGCGAACCATACGCGACTGGAACAGAAAAGGGAGGTAATGACAGTGGCACGTAAAGTGCCCTCCGCCACACACCGTTGGGTGGCTTGCGGAGTATAAGTGTAGATGTAGAAGTAAGACTCTTTTGTTTCCCTGATATTCAACTTATATTTTATTTAATTGCTGGACCATCGACACCAATAAGTGCTTTACAGTAATAAAGGGCATTCCCAAAGGTACTTCTGCTATCGTACTCATCATTTAAAGTCGTTAAAATAGTACCTGCAGAATTTATTAATTGCAATCTTTCATTTATAAATTTCTATATAACATTCAAAATTCGCAATTTCCGAGTGACAGGAACCTTCGACCTTTCGATTCAGCAGTATTTGGCTTGTAATGCGGCATCTATGTATCCTAGCCCCTAGAAACGAAACCAGGCAAAACTTTTCATATTTCAACTCTGAGTCTGAGGGTACGCAGTTGAGGGGCATCATACCACAGCATTATTATTTTTGAAAGCCCGCAGCCGTCTGCCTCTGTCTCTCTTTTGTTTCAGCTTTTCTTCAGAGAAGATGGCCTAGGCCACCAGCTATCCAAACGTGTGACTGTCCTCTCTCCCTGTTTTAAATTCACTGCTCTGCGCCTACTGTCGAGGAAGCGTAAGGAGCTCCGTGATAGCTCCCAGCGATGTTGGCAGCTTTGAACACCGAAGTGCCGATGGCTGCAGGCGGAAACAGTAGCTGTCTACAGAACTGACAACACTCTGCCGTTGCCATAGAGATGTTTACAAAATCGCTTCACGTTATTGTTTGAGGTAAACCCGTGAAGCTGCCGCACCCAGCCCAGTCCTCTGTCAGGGATCACCTTACACCGACTGAACTATACACTGGTGAGCGGACTCGGAATCGATCACAGGCAAGCGCTCAGTATATCAGGTATCTAGCTCCTATAATATACTAGAATTTAGTTTATTTGACTCTTTCATTTCAAAAAACTCGCTTCTGATGCCTATCGCCATCTATGTTGACTAGGCTCCATTTCTGCGCCTGTACATTCACTTCATGCTGATGTAAAATTGTTGGTGAGATCAGTACATGGTATTGGCTTAAGAAGCGCATTGAAAATGTAATTCGCTGCATTCTCGTAGGACGAACATGCTTCTCAGATGTCGTGGTAAGGCACTTTAAATCTTTCTCTTTTACTTGACATTACGATTAGAAACGAAATTTAGTTTCTTGTGGATGGGTGTGAGTTATGCGTTAAAATGGGCCAGGGTGTCCATGCATTGTATTCCCATCCACATCGGTTAGAAACTAAACCCCTTCCCATTCTTTAACTAGTCAGTTCGTTTCTTTGACATTAGTATTTTATATAGCCTTAACGTGATGTATTTCTTTCATACTAAGTTTGATTTTTGATGTAGGTTAATGAGCTTCCATGTGTGACTGCTTATTCTCTGAGTGGAGTGGTTTTCTAACAGGGCACATTATTAACAAGTCTAGTGCCTGTGTGCCTGTTTTCCGCATCTTCCTCTATTTTTCCCCCGCTACCACGAGATTATGGGAACCAACGGTCTGCAACAGGCCACACTATGATTCCATGCACTGTTTCACTGTGCCACATACACATTGCACTTCTCACAGCACTACGAATATCATTAAGTGTAACGTGATGTTTCAGCATTTTTAAGTAAATACTCGCACCATAGACTGACGCTACAGTTCAGCTTTGATCAAATACTCTAGAAACTCCCTTTTTGTTTTCAGAGATTAATGTTTTTGTATTTAAGTAAGGTTCAGAATTATTTCCTATTAGACAAACTGCAAAAACATGTACATTGCACGGACGATCCTACCGAGCAGCGTAGAACAGCGGTTAGCAACACTGGAGTTGCATCCTCGAGGATGACGGTTCAAATCCACGACCGGACATCCTGATTTAGGTTTTCCGTGATTCCCTAAATCGCTTAAGGGGAAAGCGGCGACAGTTCAACCGAAAGGGCACGACCGCTTTCCTTCTCCATCCTTTCCTAATCAAAGCTTGTGCTCCTCTCTAATGAACTCGTTTTCTACAGGCCGTTAAAAACTAATTTTCTCGTCCTCCTCCTCTGGACGATCCTTTGTAATGTGCTCTCCTTTGCACCAAGATTTCACTATCTTTGGACCCCCTTAGTTCCAACTGTCAATTTGGGAGAACTAACTATCATTTCCTTCTGAGACTCATGAGTCTTATGCTTGTGAAGGCGAACTGTCGTCGCCGCATAAATTGCAATCAGATGCGTCTTGACAAAGGGTTGTTGGAAAAATGGCTGTAATGAGTTACAAGCATTTCAGATTTTTGGTTTGAATGCTACATCAAATTTTTTTGGTAAGAGGGAAAGAAGAGGATTATTACATGCCACACATCACACACACTTGCGTATCGTGTGCGCTCAAGGACAGCGGATATGACAGTACCTGTGACACAGGAGTCAGTGTACTAAGGTGGTGGCCTGTACTGGCAGTCCTAGACTATTCATGAGAAGCTCATAACTGCTCCAACTCAGGCAAATAGCGGCCTGTATCCTTACATCTCTTCTAAGTACCTAGTGATGTCAGCAGTGAGGTGAACTAGTGCCCCACGAAGCACAGCCTACCGAGATGCTCCGTACATGGTAACACGGCGACGTGATGATCCAGTAACATATCTTGATTATCGCCGAGGCTTAGTCTCAAACTTGTGTCCAGGCCCTGCAGCAGCCCATCTGCTTGGTGTCAGTCTTATGCTTGGAACAGAGCTTCGCCAACGAATGCCTCCCCTCTCAGCCATTGGTAGTGATCGGTTTGTTGTGGTCTGTGTACCTACCGGCCCGAGTGGCCGTGCGGTTCTAGGCGCTACAGTCTGGAACCGAGCGACCACTACGGTCGCAGGTTCGAATCCTTCCTCGGGCATGGATGTGTGTGATGTCCTTAGGTTAGTTACGTTTAATTAGTTCTAAGTTCTAGGCGGCTCATGACCTCAGCAGTTAAGTCGCATAGTGCTCAGAGCCATTTTTCTGTGTACCTTCTGGTTGTGCGCGCGTGTGTGTTAACTCTCCATTGTTCAGTTCTAGTCATAATCTGAAATTTGCATTGGAAGGCAACTAGCGATCATCATTTCATACTAGACGTATCTGTGCATAAATATGGCTCACTGGTGGAATGGCGATATACGATGTCTTCAAGCTTTACTATATGAACGATATCTTGCTGTGAAACGTCTTATTCGTAATATTTAAGGAAGAGTGAGTCCAATTGTCACAACTGTTTATTTGTAAATAAACGTCGTATAAACGACATTTATGTTGTACATTGGTACCAAAGGTATCAAAGATATTGACTACACACACACACACACACACACACACACACACACACACACACACACAGGCGCGCGCGCGCGCGCGCGCGCGCACACGCGCATACATTAGGCGTCTAATTGAAATCAATGCGCGTATTAATATTAAGTTCCAAAAATTGTAGGTCGTAGCATTTGTGTACTGCACTTTATTTTACAAATATATTTGCTTGCTAAAATTTCAGTTTCACTACTGGAATAATGATTTAAAGAGACGTTCTTGATCGCTTAAGAAAACTGAAGAACTGCAGTGAAATGAATGATATTTAGTAAAATTTGAGACTCAACTGAGGAACTTGGAAAACTTTGATTCTCTGCGGGGTTTCTGATTTGGTATCAAATTAGTGGTAAACTTAGATACTAGAGTGTAATAGGACAAAGATAGCTGTTGTCAAAAGAGGTTTCAACCTACAGGCTTTCTCAGTACTTTTTTAACCACAGGAACTCACAACGTGTGACAGACATAGAAGAATACATCGAGCATGAATTTTCACTCTCCAGTGGAGTGTTCGCTGATTTGATGCTTCCTGGCAGGTTACAGCAGTGTGGCGGGCCCGGATTCGAAACCAGAACCTTTCGTCTTTCACTGACAAGTGCTCTTCCGACTGACCCGCCCAGACAGGCCTCCGAATCTGCTTTATTTCCGGCAATACCTTGAAAGGTAGGAGATGAGATGAGATGCTGGTGGATGTAATGATGTGGGGATGGGACATGAGTCGAGCATGGATAGTTCAGTCGGTACAGCACTCGCACACGAAAAACAAAATGTTTCAGGTTCGACTCTGGGTCCGCACACTGTTTTAATCTGCCAGGAAGTTTGAAAAGTAGACGTACGTTCTTCGTGCTGTTCAGTAGAGTACACAGTGTCAGTCATATAGGGAAGAATGAGCCTTCTAGGGTTATTTCTACGTCAACATCTACATGAATACTCTGCGATACACAATTAAGTGTCTGGCAGAGGGTTCATTGAACCACCTTTTACATCTACATCGACATCCATACTCCGCAAGCCACCTGACGGTGTGTGGCGGAGGGTGGCTTGCGGAGTACAAAAGGTTTCAGTTATTGCTCTACTGATCCACTTCCGAACAGCACGTGGGAAAAAACGAAGACTTAAATCTTTCCGCACAAGCTCGAATTTCTCTTATTTTATTGAGTTGATCACTACCCCCTATCTACAGTTACAGCATACTCCGCAAACCAGCAAACAGTGTGTGGCGGAGGGTTCACTGGAATAACTAACTGACCCCCCTTCAGTTATCCACTTGCGGGATGCTCATGGAGAGACTGATGGACGGTAAGCTCTTGTATCAATTCTAATTTCTAGAATTGTCTAATTTTGTATGTAGGTGGAAGCCAACAAAATATTTTCGCATTCAGAGGCGAATGTCTATGACTGAAATTTCGTGAAAAGATCTCGCCGAGAGAGAGGAAAAAAAACTTTGTTTTAATGATTGCCAACCCAACTGGAATATCCTATCTATGACTCTGTTACCCTATTTCGCGATAATAAGAGGCGAGCTCCGCTTCTCTGACCTTTTTCGATGTCCTATGTCAATCTTATCTGATACGGATTCCATACTTAACAGTACTTCAACGTAGGACGGACAAACGTAGAGTAGGCACTTCCTTTGGTAGAACAGTTGTATCTTCCAAGAGTTGCCGGCCGGAGTGGCCGACGGTTCTAGGCGCTTCAGTCTGGAACCGCGCGACCACTACCGTCGCAGGTTCGAATCCTGCCTCGTGCATGGATGTGTGTAATGTTCTTAGGTTAGTTAGGTTGAAGTAGTTCTAAGTTCTAGGGGACTGATGACCTAAGCTGTTTAGTCCTATAGTGCTCAGAGCCACATGAACCATTTTTTTTCAAGAGTTCTGCCAACAAAACTTAATCTGTGGTTCGCTTTCCTCCATAACAGTATCTGTGCGATCGTGCGCTTATTGTCCCTTTACTCATGAAGGTTGCCAGTTCAGGAAGCTGAAGCCGTATTGTCAGCTATCACAGCGACGTCATTCGAATGTTTAATCCCCATAGTGAGAAAAAAAAAACTAAATATCTTCCTCGTAGTGGTCGTAGTGGTCACTCGCGGTAGACTACATCAGATGATGATATACTATGGCACGTTAGTACACGCTGAACTGTGCAACCTCGTCGTACTTCAAGATCGTCCATTTCCGTCCTCAATCGTCTCAGCTGATGAGGACATAGACTGGCGCGTAGTCACTGTGTGAAATGCGAAGGACATAAATGCATGGTCTTAAAGTAAGACGAGGACCTGTAGTTCAATATGTTTTTATGTAAATTGAAGAAGGAGGAGGGAGAAAGGAAAGGAAAACAAAAGGGGACGAACTATTGATGTCAGCTGCATCGGGACTTCCTGAAGAATCAGCCTGCCGGTGTGGCCGTGCGGTTCTAGGCGCTTCATTCTGGGACCGCGCGACCGCTACGGTGGCAGGTTCGCATTCTGCTTCGGGCATGAATGTGTGTGATGTCCTTAGGCAAGTTCGGCAAGCTGATGACCACAGAAGTTAAGTCCCATAGTGCTCAGAGCCATTTGAACATGCAGAATCAGCGGCGAGGAGTGAAAATGTGTGTCGGACCGGAACTCGAACCCAGGATCGCCTGCTTACTAGACAGCTGCTTTAACCACGACACAGTGTGTATCGCGCTTGCACAGATTATCTCAGCACGCTTCCCGGCCGACCCATGTTCCCACCTAGCGTCACAGTTCCCGACCGTGCCCTCCCTGCTGACTACTTGGATATTCCCATAGGAGTCGAACATTATTGTGTATCCACAATGAAGGCGGTAGATTCATTGCCCATCGAGGCGAATCAATTACATGAATGGGCCGGCCGGGGGTGGCCGAGCGGTTCTAGGCGCTACAACTGGAACCGCGCGACCGCTACGGTGGCAGGTTCGAATCCTGCCTCGGGCATGGATGTGTGTGCTGTCCTTAGGTTAGTTAGGTTTAAGTAGTTCTAAGTCCTATGGGACTGATGACCTCAGAAGTTAAGTCCCATAGTGCTCAGAGCCATTTGAACCATTTTTTGAAGTACATGAATGTGGACATTTCCGAATGAACAGGCATCGCAGACCATTCGCCTCGATGGGTAATGAATCCACAACCTACAGTGCAGATGTACATTGACATTCGACCTCCTGCAGTGATCTCCAAGTAGCGAGCATGGAGGACATGGTAGGGACTGCGGACAGGTGACGCTTTGCGTGAATCGGCCGAGAGGCGTGTCGAGGTAGTCTGCGGAGTTGCGTTTAACAACATGTCCGGATGGGGCAGTGGTTAACACAACTACCTAATAAGCAGGAGAACCCTGGTCCGAATCCTAGTCAGGCTCACGTTTTCAACGTCGCCGCTGATTCCGCACAAAGTCGCGATGCAGCTGAGATCAGCTGAATTCCTTCTCTTACTTTTCCTTTCTACTCCCTCTCCCTTCAATTTACATAATATGTATCACAGCTGCGGATTTCACCTGGCGTCAGTTCTTTCTGACGTGTACGAAAGAGCAGACACAACATAATGTGCTTTTATTTTATTTTACTTCTTGAAAGCCACACATGGGTTGTTGGAGTTTTTATTACTTTAATCACATATACTGAGTACTGGCACCATCACTGTGAGAACCTTATCTCGAGAAAAGCGTTTTTGGGTTGTGTTCGTATACTGCCAATTATTACTGACGTCTACTTTGTTGTAGACTTCTTTGTTCGGCTACGGGACAATCTGTGCAGAGAGCTGTTGATTGGCAGGCCACTCCGGGAAACAAACCCGCCCATCGCGCACGGGAATAGTCCGTTGCGTGCTGTGTCGGTTGCGAGGCTGCGCAGTGACGACATTCGGAATATCGACGCTTGCTGACGACCTCGCACCAGCGCGGTTTCTAACTCGCTGCGGAAAACTTTGTTGCCTGCAAATACCCTCCGCCCCCCCCCCCCTTCCCTCTCCAGTTCCACAACCTCTCCCACGCGATCAAGAAGTATTTGCAATTCTATCCATCCGCTTTGACCAGTCACGTAATGACGTTAGTTCCTGGTACACATTTTGAGTTGCATTTGTTTATAACGCAATTCGTTGCCGTATTTTCCTTGGTTTCAAGGGAAAATATTTTTTTAAAAAATTTCCACTTTGAATGAGAAACAAAGTTCTGTCTCCTCTGTTTCGGCAGGAATTCTAATATTTAATCGATTTCTAAGTTTTTTTTTAAATTTTATGACAAAATATTGTCTTTAATCCATATTGTGTATCTTTTACTTCACTACAGACGTAGATATTTTTCTATGATGCCTGAATCGTTTTATTTTCGATTAATAGTTGCAGTTCTTCTTGTGATAGCCATTTTTATCTGCTCCAGGCATATTCATACCTTATTTGTGAGTTCGTATCACTTTAGCTGTCTAAGGAAGGAGTGTTAAGCTTCAGTTCCTTTACAATTTTTTTAAAATTTAGTACTGTGTGTTGTATCCTTTACAATTATAGACGTTTTCTTACGATAGCGATTTTTGATCCTTATTACTTCCGATAAATGTTTGTCTTGAAAATCCGTGACTGAATATCGTTGTTCTAACGCAAAATACTTCTGCTCACAGTGCAGTTAATTCTTGCTATCGATATTGACTGTTGTACGCTGGGGTGACAAAAGTCATGGGATAGCGATATAAACATACACAGATGGCGGCAGTCTCGTGTACACAAGGAATAAAAGTGCAGTGCATTAACGGAGCTGTAATTTGCTCTCAGGTGATTCATGGGAAAAGAGTTCCGAAGTGATTATGGCCGCACGACGAGAATTAACAGATTTTGAACGCGGAATGGTAGTTGGAGCTAGACAAGCGGGACATTCCATTTGGGAAATCGTTAGAGTATTCAATATTCCGAGATCCATAGTGTCAAGAGTATGCCGAAAATACCAGGTTTCAGGCATTATCTCTGACTACAGACAACGCAGTGGCCGACACCCTTCACTTAACGCCTGAGAGCAGCGGCGTTTGCGTAGAGTTTACAGAGCTAACAGACAAGCAAAACTGCGTGACATAATCGCGGAAATCAATATGGGACCTACGACGAACGCATCAGTTAGTATAGTTACTATAATTTGGCTTTATTGGGCTGTGGCAGCAGACGATGTACGCGAGTGCCTTTGCTAATAGCACGGCATCGCCCGCAGCGCCTATCCTGGGCTCGTGACCACATCGTTTGCACCCTAGACCAGTGGAAAACCGCAGCCTAGTCAGATGAGTCCCGATTTCAGTTGTTAAGAGCTGATGGTAGGATTCGACTGTGCCGCAAACCCCGAGAAGCCATGGACCGAAATTGTCAACGAAGCACTATGCAAGCTGGTGGTGCTCCATAATGGCGTGGGCTGTGTTTACGTGGAAGAGACTGGGTCGTCCGGTCCAACTGAACCGGAACCGATCATTGAGTATAAACGGTTATGTTCGGCTTCTTGCAGCCATTCATGGACTTCGTGTTATGGATAACAGTGCACCAAGTCACGGGACTGCAATTGTTCGTGATTGCTTTGAAAAACGTTCTTGACAGTCCGAGCGAAAGATCTGGCCACCCAGATCGCCCGACATGAATCCCATTCAACATATATGCGACATAGTTGAGAGGTCACTTCGTGCACAAAATCCTGCACCACCAATACTTTCGCAATTATTGATTGTTATAGAGGCATCATGGCTTGTTCGGCTTATGAGGTATCTAGTCTCCTCAGTGTACGTACAATTCAGAATTTGTCCAAAGAATGACATTATAGAGGCGATATTGTTTATGTCTTCTGGCACATGTTCTCCACGCAACTAGTCAAATCCTTAGATCATAGATGGTTGAAATGGCTCTAAGCACTATGGGACTTACTCTAAGCACTATGGGACTTAACATCTGAGGTCATCGGTCCCCTAGACTTAGAACTAATTAAACCTTTTGTATTGTATTGCATGTTAACCGGGGACCTAGAAACGACGGAGAAGCTCCGTCCCCGCCGCAGCCGCAGTGGTCCACAACCCCACGACGACTACCGCAGTCCACTTCACCCTTCCGCCGCCTCACACCGATCCCATGGTTATTGCGCGGTTCGGCCCCTGGTGGACCCCCAAGGAAACGTCTCACACCAGACGAGTCTAGCCCCTATGTTTGCGTGGTAGAGTAATGGTGGGGCACGCGTACGTGGAGAACTTGTTTGCGCAGCAAACGCCGACATAGTGTAACTGAGGCGGAATAAGGGGAACCAGCCCGCATTCCCCGAGGCAGATGCAAAACCGCCTAAAAACCATCCACAGACTGGCCAGTTCAATGAACCGCGATACAAATCCGCCGGGCGGATTAGTGCCGGGGATCAGACGCTCCTTCCCGCCCAGAAAGTCGTGCGTTAGAAAGCACGGCCAACCAGGCGGGCTATTAAACCTAACTAACCTAAGGACATAACACTCATCCATGACGGAGGCAGGATTCGAAACTGCGGCCGTAGCATCAGCGCGGTTCCGGACTGAAGCGCCTAGAATCGCTCGGTCACAGCGGCCGCCCTTAGACCATAGATGATAAAGACCAGGTATGACCTCATGGTATTGAAATCGACACCTCGATCACCTGTCTGGTGGCGGCATCCATTTGCAGGAGACATCTGGAATATTTTTCAGCTCACTTTAATTGTAGCACAGTATTCAGTAAAAGTTTCTTTATTACATTGGTGAAATGTTGTGCAGCGCTTGGCTGCAGCGAAAGGTATGTGAAAGAAAGTAATACTACGTTCCACTGGTAAAGTTGTGTCAAACACACACAGACACACACACACACACACACACACACACACACACACATACACACACACACACACACTAGGAACAGATATTTCGAGATTAAGTTAGTGATTTTTGAGGTTGAAGCTACGGAGTGATGTATTTTTCAAGGAAAGGTGAACGAGCGTCTATTCGGGAGTATTTACTTGTGTCTAAATAAAAGTGAATGAAGAGGGTAATTCTGTACCTTTCTGGTTAAAATACGTTGGTCTTCAGAGATATTTAGAAGACAGAATGCTAATTTGATACTCACTATAAGAGTTTTCTCTATAGTCAACGTTTTGTAATATACACTGATAGAAAAGGAAATGGCAGCACTAGGAAGTTGGTAGGGTGTTTCTACATCTCAAAGATGATGTCTATTCAAATTTCCCTCCAGTCACATAAGACTGGAGCTACTAGCGTCACCACGAAGATGAAAATCATGTTTGCTTTAAAGTACGCACCATAATCGTCGTGAGCAATAGTTATGTTTGACATTGGGCGTGGTGAGTTGATGTCGGTTAAGAATGCCTTTAAGATGACAGACTCCATTATCAACACCTCAGTAAGTTAGAATGAGGTCTATAATGGGACTATGAGAAGCTGGATGTTCCTTCTTCCATACTGCTGAAAGGATTGGCAAGAATGTAACCACTATACAGGATTACTGGCAGCGGTGGTCACGGGAATGTACGGTTGCAAGAAGCCCTGGCTCCGGACGGAAAGTTGAAATTTGTCGTAAGATCTCATGGGACCAAATTGCTGAGGTCATCGGTCCCTAAGCTTACACACTACTTAATGTAACTCAAGCTAATTGCGTGGGCTTTAGCATGGGCTTTCGCGTCCAGAGTCAGTCGACATGAAAGTTTTCCGGGTATGGTACCGCGTCATAATATATAAAACTACTGATACCAGTAGACCCAGAAGAAGGCCGCTGCAACCGTGGCCGAAACGTTGGTTTTTGTCCAGCGGCAGTAGTTTTATACATTATGACACGGTACGATACCCAGAAAACTTTTATGTCGACTAACTTAAACTATCTTACGCTAAGGACAACACACACCCCCACTACCGAGGGAGGACTCGAAGCTCCGACGGGGGTGCCGCGCGAACCGTGACAGTACACCTCAGACCAGGCGGCTACCCCGCGCGGCCGGTCCGGACGGCTACGTGGCACTGCCGAGAGGGAAGAGCATCACGTTTCAGAAGCGGTTGGCACCGCAGTAACACTACGAACTGTTACAAATTGGTTGTTTCAAAGATCTGCGTCGGACCGACACCTGGAGTTATGACCTGGGCTTCAATTTCGCATGGTTCCTTCAGTCTGGTGGTTCGACCTTCTAAGTTGCCATTCACGAACAGCATTCCAGGGGATGTTTTCCAGCAGGATACCGCTCGTCCACATACCGCTGTTGTAATGAAACATGCTCTAAAGAGTGTCGACATGTCCTTTGGCGTGCTCGATCATCATATCTGTTCTCCAGTCGAGCGCTATGGGGCATCATCGGACTACAACTCTAGCGTCATCCACAACCAGCATTAATCGTCCCTTTATTGACCGACCAAGTGCAACAGGCATGGAACATCATCCCACAAACTGACATCCGGCACCTGTACAACACAAGGTATGCACGTTTGCGTGCTTGCATCCAACTTTTTGGCGGTTACACCGGTTATTAACGTATCATCATTTCACATCTGCATTTGCTTACCTCGCGCTTGCATTAACTTGTGATGCTGCTATATTAAACACTTAAATATGTGACCTAGACAAATGTATTCCCGATATTTCATTATTCTACATTAATAACTTTTTGGTTTTACAATTTTTTCCTGTCAGTGTGTAATGCTTCTTTTCTGGATACTGTTCCGATATCTGTCCTAGGTTAAGCCAAAGGCATACAGCCAAAGGCATACCTGACATTATGGATAAAAACGGTCTTCAGTTTTTGTTGTTGTGTTTCTTTGGTCTGAAGACTATTTTGATGCAGCTTTCCTAGCTACTCTATCCTGTGGAAGCCTCTTCATCTCCGCATAACTACTGCAACATACGTTTATTTGAACGTGCTTACCGTAGTCCTTTCTTCGTTTCCCTCTATAATTTTTCCCTTCCACACTTCCCTCCATAACTAAACGTGCATTCCTTGATGTCCCAGACCATCTTTTGCCCGATCGCTTCTTTTAGTCAGACTGTGTCATACATTTATTTTCTCCCCAGTTCTGTTCAGTACCTCCTCATTAGTTAGTCAGTCTGGCCATCTAATCTTCAGCATTCTTCTGAAGCACCACATTTAAAAGATTCCATTCTCTGCTTGTGTGAAGTGTTTATCTTCCACGTTTCATTTACGCACAAGGCTACGGTCCCGACAAATATCTGTAGATAAGGCTTCTTAACACTAAAATTTGTACTCGATGTCAGCAATTTTTTTTTTTCATAAACGATTTTCTTGTTGTTTCCTGTATACATTTCGTAGTGTGAGCATCAAATGGCTCAGAGCAGTAAGGGACTTCACACCAGAGGTCATCAGTCCCCTAGAATTTAGAACTACTTTAACCGAACAAACCTAAGGACATCACACACATTCATGCCCGAGGCAGGATTCGAACCTGCGACCGTAGCAGTCGCATAGTTCCGGACTCAAGCGTCTAGAGCCGCTCGGCCACCGCGGCCGGCGTGTGAACATAGTCAGTTATTTTACTGTCTAAATAGCAGAACTTATCTACAGCTTTTAATGTCTCATTTCCTAAATCCAGTTCCCTTAGCATTGTCTGATTTAATTCGACTGTATTCCATTACCCTTGCCGGTCGGTGTGGCCGAGCGGTTCTAGGCGCTTCAGTCCGTAACCGCGCTGCTGCTACAGTTGCAGGTTCGAATCCTGCCTCGGGAATGGATGTGTGTGATGTGCTTCTATGTGTAGGGGACTGACAACCTGAGATGTTAAGTCCCATAGTGCTTAGAGCCATTTGAATCATTACCCTTGATTTGCTTTTGTTTACCTCAACTGCTCTTCCAAGTTCTTCGCTGTATCTGACGGAGCAACAATGTCATCAGCAAACGTCAAGGTTTTTATTTTTTCCCTCCATGTTAAGCAATCTTTGGGAAACTAAATGCTTCCTGCCAGACCGATATCTTATCGTCTGTTCCTATTGAACCTGTAAACTAAATGACCCACAGTGGAACAAAAGCAGCTGCTCATTGAAGAACTGTAATTCTGTGGCTAGTAAAAAGAAAGAAGGGACATTACTATGCTCCAAACTGTTTGTTACCCCATTATCTGGTCAGACGTAAAGTCTATAACCATAACATTAAAGTTGTTTTGGTGCACTACATAAATGGCGCAGTAAATGGTAGCAATACTGGTGCTATCGGTTGCGTTGGTAGGGATGGAAACACAGTTGAATGTAAAACGAAATGAGCGTGTGGCGTCATCGGCCGGGGGCCCCCACCCGGGGAAGTTCGGCCTCCAAGTGCAAGTCTTATTTCAGTCGACGCCACATTGGGGGACTTGCGCGCCGGTGATGAAGATGAAATGATGATGAGGACAGCACAACACCCAGTCCCACAATGGAGAAAATCTCCAACCCGGTCGGGAATCGAACTCGGGCCCGCTTGCATAGGAGGCGAGCACGTTACCAGCCAGCTAAGCAGTCGGACACAGATGAATGTGTTAGAGAGAAATTGGAAGCCGACGACTTCTCTTTGTTTTTTGTGCCTTTTGTTGTTTGTTTTACACATAATTAGAATCGCACATCATTCTGTGTTAGTCCATTGTGTATTTTTATCCTTACTGAATACAAATTGCATTTTACAGTAATAAAAATCAGTTGATTGCGTAACTTCTGCATTTTTATGTAATCATAGCAATTACTCTTGACGCAAGTACATTTTACATGCACAAACATAAAATATGTGTATAGTTGTTATTCGCTACTGTCGCAGGTTCGAATCCCGCCTCGGGAATGGATGTGTGTGATGTCCTTAGGTTAGTTAGGTTTAAGTAGTTCTGGGTTCTAGGGGACTGATGACTTCGGATGTTAAGTCCCATAGTGCTCAGAGCCATATGAACCATTTTTTATAATTGTTATTGTTAGTTTATACTCAGTAGAACGCTCTTCATCACGGTCAAAGGCAAGAGTTTCCTCCTGTTACTGATAAATTAGAAGGTTGTTTATGAATAACAAAAAAACACATTTCACATAAATTCAACGAATTATTAAAATGATGTTACATACATTTTTTTGCAGTTTTTTCTGCTGTATCTTTTTGTCTAGGATATTGCATTTCCTAGAGCTATATGACAAATCTTTATTGTTTTCTTTATTTTTCTTCAGTATTCCTCTACTTCACGTAACAAATCAACAATTATCGAATAAAACCTGTTTTAACATTGACAAGATCAGTTTTGCTACAAATACTGTTTATTTTTAAGTAACAGACAGGAGGATAAGTATGCAGAACAAAAATGTTCCGTAGGTCACGCGGCCTTTTGTACAACCTCATGCAATTTTTGGACAGTATACCGCTTCCGGTTTTTGGGGGACTCTATTAAGACTGGCGATCGTTATGAAGTAACGTTCGATAGGTATGCAACACACCTAAGGTCCAGATGACGCGGATACGAAGTTAACTGATCAAAGCTACCAGGAAAACTACCTTAGTCCATGCTTACTTATGACAGTCTACGGTAGTATACAGTAGAATTACAACTCTAACTACATGTGTAATTGTAATACAAGAAGTGGTTCCGTTACTGAAATCAATTCTCGACTTCAGCTGTTAATGTAAAGAACAGTACTGCCATCTGGTATAGTGCGTAATGACAGAAACACAGTTTTTTCCCTCCTTCACGTGAGTCACATGTTGGTTTGAAACCTTCAAACGCGCAGAGATTAGGCTGTGCGCCTAATACCAATATCGCATTTTCCGCGTGTTCTGAACCCACAACTGCGCGGCATTCCAAGTCACCGCGAAAAGCTCTGTGGCCTGTGCGTGGTCTCCCCCCCCCCCTCTTCCTTTCCCCTCCCACAGCCGCCTCCCCTCCCCCCTCCCTGCGGACGGACGAGGACCTCACCACGTCTGTGACGCAATGCGCTTTGCTGACTGGCTAGCGCGCCAAGACACGCGATACTCCGCCGCTGGACAATAGCTCGTCATAAGACACCGAGACGCCATTCTCCCGAGTGCACGGATATCATACTAACCTCAAACTCGTTGCAGCGCCGGCCTACTTAAGGTGAGTCGAGAGATTACACCCCGATGTGATGTAACTATCGCCGTGTGTGTTACGCCCGTTTTCTTCAGTGACCACGGTCGTCGGTGTTTGAAGATATGGAGCAATGCCGGTACCGACAGCTTTAAAAGTTTTTCGTTATAATAGTGTTCAGCACAAAAATCTTACAATAGTTGACAGCGGATTGCGCACGAGACAGGTTTGCTGATACGTGAACCAACAGTGTATTTCAAACTTCTGACAGGTGTTGTTTTGGTTAGTTTCGATGTACCGCTAAAGTTCCTTCAGACACCTTAGCTCCATGTGCATTTAATTTCTAATCTCAGAGTTTTCGCAGAGAACGAAATTATCAACAAAAGAAGATATCTGATAAAAATTGTGATAATATTCAGTGGAAGTGCGAAATATTAGTCTGGTGCAAATAATCGCTACTAACACCAAAATGCAAACTCTATTAAGTTGTGTTCTTATGCAACAAAAACTTTTTTAATAGCCTTCGAAAAACTGAGTTATGAATGACAAATGGAGTCAGTCATGTCGTACCTGAGAGTAACATTTCAAACTACAGAATCCAAGTTTGAGGTAAATTCCTGGATCAATTCACCGATTGTGTTTCTGTCTCTTTCTTATCGGTTCTTTCACTTCTGGCAATGATCCGAATCGGCGAAATATAACAAGTTAGCGTAGTTCGGATGCCTCGATTTCCAGGGTAAGTCTGTTCAAAGGTCAGAGGAACGGAAGGAAATACTACCACCTTTAGAAAAAGCAGTTTGCCTCTAAACCAATAGCTTACAAAAAGACTTTGAGAGCGCATAGTGGAATGTTTCTAAAGTATATGGAAGTCGAAGTAACAGCAGACAAGCAGACTTACAAAGAAAGGGCTGAGAGAATAATTAAATGTTAATGAGACTGACGAGGACTTGGCAGTGAAATACTGAGTAATCTACAGAAAGACGGCAAGGACATCAAGGAAACTAGCTTAGAAAAACCAAGAGTTTGCTTTCGGAGCGGAATTTACAAATATTTTCCAGCTACCTGCCTGTCCTTTCAGTAGAAACCGCCGAAACAAGATTAGACTAATCTTTACTTGAAATGAAATGTGTGAGAATTAATAAATGGAACGTCAAGAAACCTTATTTTGTGGCAGCATATAACGTTCTTTCTGACATTCTGTTTATAGTGAGTCGCAGAAAACAGATGCAGACATAGAGCAACAATGAGATGGCAGAACATACCTCTTTAATTGTTCTTTTTTCTTTTTCGTGCAAACTCGCACCGAAGGACGACACTAACAAAATAAGCGGAATATTCGATTTTACTCTGAACCGTTATGGAGCCGACATCATTGACAGTTACGGAAGTCGATACAACTGACGTTCTGTCTCATTAGCTGAATCACTTCTCTGACGCAATGGAAAATATTTTCTTCTGTGATAGCGTTATCACGGAACAATAACCGCTGGTATCATCGACACACTCTCAGACCACAAATACAGAAGCGACATTTATACAAAACATTCAGTTAATGCACCATCAGCTGAATGTTAACAAGCCCCATTCTCTCAGAAGTAGATTTGTGTATGTAAATACCATACACGCTTCTTTACATTGTGATACCACCACAGTGTTTCATTTTGTTCCCCTATCCAGTGTTTCAGTTATGCATGCACTGCGTTATCTCAGAGCTGGTTCCGTAGCGAAGATAACGGGCGATACGTTACCTGAATTAATTTTGTACGCGACGTTTCCCTAGCGAGAACTCGACGCATGTTTCTGATGAACTGCGAGTCTGCGAATCCAGAAGCGGCAGATGTTCCGATCCTTTTCATTTCCATCAGATAGTTCCTTTTTTCTCGATTTATTAGTATTCACATTAGCAGAAATTGGTTTCCAGCGGTGAAGCGGGGAGTATATACTTATTGTTCGACAGTAAAGTAGTCGCCAATCGCTTTCTATAGCCGCATTTCGAAGAGGTATGTCTTTGCCTTCGGACGGTCACGTTCTGTTCATTTACGTTTATTTCGAAACACAATGTTTTGTTTTTCTGCGAATATATTCATTTGGAAGTTGCCAGTTACTGTAATCACGTCTAGATTACAAGCATTTAGTATCGAGATGTAAGTCTGAGATGTTTTGCGGGATTACTTGGATTTTTCAATATGTTCAAATGTGTGTGAAGTCTTAGAGGATTTAACTGCTAAGGTCATCAGTCCCTAAGCTTACACACTTCTTAACATAAATTATCCTAAGGACAAACACACACACCCATGCCCGAGGGAGAACTCGAACCTCCGCCGGGACCAGCCGCACAGTCCATGACTGCAGCGGCTTAGATGCGTTTTTCAAGAACAGATACTTCAGACAGTGTAAGCGACATACCGAGCTCATTGTTTATCCCAGAAGTCAGGGATATTGACGGAAGTTGCGGATATGAAATAAGATTTATCTGTAATCACATGTTCCTAAATTTGAAGTGATCTGAATAATTTCAGTGGTATCTGTCGCAAGGAAATAATTCGAGAAAATCGCGGAATTACAATACAGTTTCACAGTAGGCCACAACTCACTTTGGAGTCTAGCTTGATTTCCTATTAAAGTGTGTGGGACAGAATTAGCATTCTCAGTTGTTTACATCATCCTGAAAATAACTACTTCCCATCCAAACAGTAAGTGCTTTCCAGTTGAAATAAAAAGGGTTACGCTTTTTGGAATGGATAAATTTGTTGCCAACTAAAACTTCGAATCAACATCCGAGACTCGTTCCGATAACTCTGCTGGAAGAGCTGTTGCCCCGCCCACAGTCACAGCTTGTCGCAAAGTTAAAGTGATCTTTATTTCGGTTTGCTAATTTCTTCAAGTTGAGAATGTGATAGGGTCAAATACGTAGCTCAAAAACGAATTTGCATTACCAGTAGACTATGAGGGCTATTCGGAAAGTAAGGTCCGATCGGTCGCGAAATGGAAACCAGTGTGAAAATCAAAAAAAGGTTAACGTGCAACAGTTTGCTACACCTTACAGCTACTTCTGTATACAGTCGCCGCTCCATCGTTGACGTTCGTCGTAGCGTTGTGCCAACTTTCCGATACCAACGTCACAGAAAGCAGCCGCCTGTGCTTTCCGGCACTTCTCTACTCTGGTCTGCAGTTCATTGTCTGTACCAAAATATTGTCTTTATAGCCAGCGGTTCATGTGAGCAGAGATGAACATCAGAGGGAGACAAGTCCGGGCTGTTCGGTGTGCGGTCACACACTTCCCCTAGAAAAGGATGCTGGGGCGTCGTCATTACCCCTGCAGTGTGCGGCCGAGAACTGTCATGAAGAAGGAAATGCATGACAGTTACGTTGTTCGGGCTTGAATGAAATCAGTCGAAACCTCTCAGCGGGCAACCATACTTGGCGGGAGACACTATTGTTCTAGGTATCATTAGGTGTTCATTGTGTGCTCAGAACTGAAAAGAGCGACGAGACGCAATCGACAGGTGTACTAGAAACACTGCCCAACACATCTGTGCAAAGCTTCATCGGATTTTCACTGTTGTTTTCTTTTCGCGACCTATCGCACCTTACTTTCCGAATAACCCTCGTATATTTTTGCCAACATGATTTATACATGCTTACAGTCATGGAACAGGTTTACTGCTACTCAGAGGTACTGTTTACATCTTACGAGTTCTGCGAAGAAGAATAGAGATTTGAATTTCTTTGTAGAAGAAGGGCTTTCTGGCAAATCTTGTTCGACGTAAGGCATTGACAAACCGGAAAAATGTAATCTCTATAAACTGTGTTCCTGCCTGAACGACCTCTATTTCCGGGTGAGCCGTACATATATATATACAAGGTGGTCCAATGATCGTGACGGGGCCAAATAACTCACAAAATAAGAGTCAAACGACAAAACTACAAAGAACGCAACTTGTTTAGCTTGAAGGGGCAAACCAGATGGCGCTATGGTTGGCTCTCTAGATGGCGCTGCCATTGATCAAACTGATATCATCTGCGTTTTTGTTAATAGGAAACCCCATTTTTATTACATATTCGTGTAGTACGTAAAGAAATATCAATGTTTTAATTGGACCTTTTTTCGCTGTTACAGCGATACCAAATTAATGCAATAAATGCTCAAAATAATGTCCGTCAACCACAACGCATTTGGCAATACGTGTAACGACATCCCTCTCAACAGCGAGTAGTCCGCCTTCGTAATGTTCTCACATGCATTGCCAATGCGCTGACGCATGTTGTCAGGCATTGTCGGTGGATCACGGTAGCAAATAGCCTTCAACTTTCCCCACAGAAAGAAATCCGTCAGATTCGGTTAACGTGCGGGCCATGGTATGGTGCTTCGACGATCAATCCATCTGTCATGAAATATGCTATTCAATACCGCTTCAACCGCACGCGAGCTATGTGCCGGACATCCATCATGTTGGAAGTACATCGCCATTCTGTCATGCAGAGAAACATCTTGTAGTAACATCGGTAGAACATTACGTAGGAAATCAGCATACACTGCACCATTTAGATTGCCATCGATAAAATGGGGGCCAATTATCCTTCCTCCCATAATGCCGCACCATACATTAACCCGCCAAGGTGGCTGATGTTCCACTTGTCGCAGCCATCGTGGATTTTCTGTTGCCCAATAGTGTATATTATGCTGGTTTACGCCACCGCTGTTGGTGAATGACGCTTCGTCGCTAAATACAACGAGTGCAAAAAATCTGTCATCGTCCTGTATGTTCTGTTGTGCCCAGTGGCAGAACTGTACACGACGTTCAAAGTCGTCGCCATGCAATTCCTAGTGCACAGAAATATGGTACGGGTGCAGTCGATGTTGATGTAACATTCTCAACACCGACATTCCCGATTCTCGCGCAGTTTGTCTGCTACTGATGTGAGGATTAGGCGCGACAGCAGCTGAAACACCTGCTTGGGCATCATCATTTACTGCAGGTCGTGGTTGACGTTTCACATGTGGCTGTACACTTCCTGTTTCCTTAAGCAACGTAATTATCTGGCGAAGCGTCCGGACACTTGGATGATGTCGTCCAGGCTACCGAGCAGCATATATAGCACACGCCCGTTGGGCATTTTGATCACAATAGCCATACAACAACACGATATCGACCTTTTCCGCAATTGGTAAAAGGTCCATTTTAACATGGGTAATGTATCACGAATCAAATACCGTCCGTACTGGCAGAATGTTACATGATACCACGTACTTACACATTTGTGACAATTACAGCGCCATCTATCACAAAGGGAAAAAAGTCATCCAACTAAAACATATTTCTTTACGTACTACACGAATATGTAATAAAAAAATGGGGGTTCCTATTTAAAAAAAAAAAACGCAGTTGATATCCGTTTGACCTATGGTAGCGCCATCCAGCGGGTCAACCATAGCGCCATCTGGTTTCCCCCTTCAAGCTAGACGAGTTTCGTTCTTTGTAATTTTTTCGTTCGATCCTTATTTCGTGAGATATTTAGCTCGCTCACTATCAATGGACCACGCTGTATTTAATAACTGCAGGTGTCTGCAGGTTCACTCTAACAGGGATCGAGGCGCAGCTGATTTGTCCTGCTTCAGTAGGTCACTGCTAAGGCGCGACTTCCGCTTGCAGAATGACTGGCGGCTTCCCGCAACTCGTGACCATCCGATCAGAAATGGAAGTGGTTGCATCACTGTGGAGTAAATAGAGAGGGGTTTTTACTGCTGTGCCGTCGGCTTTACGCGCTCGTAAATGTGAGTTCATTGAAAAGGAAACTGGCCGTAATGGACTCGCCTGTGACCTTCAGCGAGAAACTGAAATGGCGTTGCACTAGAATGTTTTAAAAAAGACAACGTCCAACATTTTAAAACCGTAGGACCTCCTTGTATCTTGCAGGTGGCTGACAGTCCTATTAAAGTTATTCTGAGCAAAATATAGCGTGTTAACTAGAAGTACTAATGAAGAATTGTCACTTGCGGTTCGGTTTTTACTTGGCGGCGTCTTATGTAGAGACATACATGAATTATCCTTTCAGACGTCTTCCGCCATTAATTAGTCGCTAAATTGATTATTATTATCTTTTTAGTTCACAGAAAACATATAAATACCAAGGAGCGGGTATACACCAGTTAACTGTGTCACAAATCACTGTTAAAAATTTAAAAACATGGTACAAAAGACATATAAGAAGCCAAAAATATCCATATAGCTATTCTCCCTTGCAATTCATCTGATAAACCATAGACACGAAGCGTCGACAAAAGTGCACGTATGGACCACGGCTTTTCCGTAACGTGTTGCTCTTGATAACGTTTCGCATGAGGAATGTTGGGTAGAGAACACGACGAGTCACGAGTAGGATGTGGGTAGCCAGTCACGTTGCCCGCGTGTTGTTTTCTGTTCTTCGTAAATGAAATTAGCTGGTATTTTGTTTCACGTGCAACAGTTAGATAAGTTGAGCTATTAGGTCCCCGCTTAACCACCAACTCGGAAATCGCTGTATATTACGACATGTCTCTGCTCGTTTCAATCGCACCAAATTAAACTGTGTTCTCAGGTCCCATCTTAACCACAACCTCGGAAATTGTGACACATTCCAGAAAAACAACCAAATATTTGCGGCAACCAAGATTATAAATTTAATTGCCGCTCTTTCCGCTCACAGGATTGCAGTCTCTGCTGTTAGGTTCCAACCTAATCACAATCTCGGAATACAAGACGTATTCGAAAAAAAAATCCATGACAGACTCAGCGATTCTTATCGCCCTCCGTTCACTGTCACCCAAATGCCTTCGACCAACGATAACGAACTGTCCACAGTACACAACGGAAGAGCCGCGGACATCGTATGCGTACTTTAGCAGAAGCAGCTAATATGTAACGTATTAGCATGGACAGCCCTAACAGAAGAATGCTTACTTTCCAGGATGATTACCATATGCAGAAATCTCTTCCAGTGATATAGAAAGTAAAGTATGACTAAATTAGTATAATAATAAGTCATTGATCTTGTTAAGTGCTGAAAGAATAACAAACTAAGGTACAGAAAAGAATCGTACTAAATAATAACGCTCCTAATACAGTCTAGGGCAACATCCTTGTCGCAATGGGTACGTCGGTTCCCGTCAAATCACTGAAGTTAAGCGCTGTCGGGCGTGGCTGGCACTTGGATGGGTGACCATCCGGGTCGCCATGCGCTGTTGCCATTTTTCGGGGTGCACTCAACCTCGTGATGCCAACTGAGGACCTACTCGACCGAATAGTAGCGACTCCAGTCAAAGACAACCATCATAATGACCGGGAGAGTGGTGTGCTGACCACACGCCCTTCCTATCCACATCCTCAGTGAGGATGACACGGTGGTCGGATGGTCTCGATGGGCCACTTGTGGCCTGAAGACGGAGTGCATAAATATAGTCTCACCAGCAGTTCCATTCGTATTAAACTGAACTGCACCTACCCGTCACAGCTTTATCAAAAGGCGACAGAAAGGCACGTCGTGGCAGTCGGCAGTACTATAAACAATAAACACAATAGAAAAAAGCACGCTATTGAGGGAGGTAGGTGTATACGTGTATGTTCGTAACATACATGAACATCGTGGACACTATAGGTTAAGTGAAAAACTGTTTCAACATGGCATAGATATGAGCACAGGATTACGCAAATCGTTAAGTAGAACCGAAACAATTTTAAAACACTGATTAGCTTTTGCGCCAAAAAGATGTTTTTCTTATAACAGGAGGAAGCTAACGCCAAAAACTTCAATACAGGAATATATTTACAACTATTTAATTATAGGCTAAAGAGGTCTAGAACAAACGTATAGTATAAAGTAAAATATGTGTTTTGGACACTGAGAATGCCTCGCAAATAAAAGAAGAGAAACGTTTATGTTAAATAAGCGAACAGCTTTATTTCGTACTTGTAAGGATGTATGTTATTCACAGATAATACTATTAAAGCTGAGTCGTGCTGAAGACACTCAACGACTCTGAATAATATGAGTAACTGTAGCTACACCAGTCATCAGCGTACTTAATCTTCACTATCACTCGAACAGCAACAATATGATACATATGCGATGATTCAACGATGTAGAGGTACACAGCATCTTATCACAAGAGTCATGTTGCTTTCTCAGCTAAATAACACGATTGTTGGTTCAGTCTTTAGTTAAATATACCCAGAATTCTACTTCCGGCATCGTGTACCAACGGTTTCAAAATGTACATCCGGCAGTGAACTACTGAGAAGTATAGTGTGTGAGTGTAGACTTTTGGGAGTGACTGGTGTTTGAATGATTCTCGAATGAAGATCTGGATATTCAAATAAGTTTAGAAGATGAAACTTCCTGGCAGATTAAAACTGTGTCCCGGACCGAAACTCGAACTCGGGACCTTTGCCTTTCGCGAGCAAGTGCTCTATCAACTGAGCTACCCAAGCACGACTCACGCCCCGTCCTCACAGCCTTACTTACGCCAGTACCTCGTCTCCTACCTTCAAAACTTTACAGAAGGAGAGCTTCTGTAAAGTTTGGAAGGTAGGAGACGAGGTACTGGCATATGTAAGGCCGTGAGGACGGGGCGTGAGTCCTGCTTGGGTAGCTCAGTTCGTAGAACACTTGCCCTTGAAAGGGAAAGGTCCCGAGTTCGAGTCTCGGTCCGGCACACAGTTTTAATCTGCCAGGAAGTTTCATATCAGCGCACACTCCACTGCAAAGTGGAAATTTCATTCTGGAAGTTTAGAAGAGTAATTACCCGTGCCATCCTGCGGCGATAGAGGATAGCAGCAAGAATATCCGCAGCTCAAGCCAGAATATTTCTGACAGTATTAATTTAAATAATTTCCTTATCAATTAAAAGAGAAAGATCTTATCGGTGGTGGTTGTCTACTTTATCATCGTTTGGATTGTTACATTCATGGGCATCCAAGACTTTATTTACATCGTTAAATGACGATCTGTAAAATTGTAGCTAGTTTCAAACGAAAATCTGTTTGAAACAATGAATGCAAGTCAATCATTTAGTTTATTTAGTTATGATTTAGTATATTTAGCTGCATGGAATGGATCTGAAATGGTGGACTGTTGATCTAGGACAACTAACTGGATTAACTATTCTAATTATATTTATAGAGTTTACCCTGTACCATACTGTGTGAGTCACTGTGATATCATTTGTACTATGAGATTACAACTTCTTTCTCCCCAAAACACTGCTATCGATCTGTAAGAACCTAGCTAACGACAGCATATAATACATTATATAGTCAATGAAATGTATATGTGTCATAGGCCTGAATGAAAATCATACCTTTGTACTTCTAGTCTCTACAGAATCGTAAATCTCTCATTCTTCGGATGGACTGTTAGGCAGTGAAGTATTGAAATAGTAGTTAAAAATTGTGTTGCCTTATAAAATTCTCATTTTAGTATCACTATCTGAGGTGGCAAATTCACGCACGAAGTGAAGAGTCTTTTTGTGGAACAAGACTCATCTCCTCATGAAAGTTTCAGTTTGATCTTTAGCAGTTCGCGCGAGTTATCTCGCCGTGTAAACCATGCGTCAGGCACGCACACAAAACTAATTTATCTCGCTCGGAGCGAAAGACTTACTCTTCTCGGAATTTTCCTTAGCTAGGTCAAAGCATCTTTATTCTTTTTACATAATCACGCCTTGTGAAATATTCGGTTTTCATCAGTCTTTCAACCAGTTTTCAGCTCTCGGTTTGAACCTATTAGAAGCTAAATTCTTACTTTTTACATATTTAGACTGTATTACAGTGTGCATAGTTTGTTTTAAAAATTCCAGTCTCGGTATTCCTCGGGCTATCCTGCCTTGTTCATTCTAGGACATTTACAAGGAACTGGTTGAGACGTATTATGTGACCAATTCTCCCGTGTCTTATCCGCTCTGTTTGTCTCCTATATGACCTTTCTTCGCCAGTTCTTTCAACAGTGTCCTGGCTGATAGTTTTACCTGTCATCTTTGTCTTCAACAGGCTTTTCCAGAACCATATCTCAAATGCTACAAGAGTTTCCATTTCATTTTTCCCTATCGTTCTGTTTCGCAGTCGTACAGCGCTACGCTTCAAATGAAGATCTGAACAACCTTTTTTGTCGATTCAGTATTTATGCACTTTGGTCAAAGTATTTGTTATTTACGAACATTGCTTTTGCTTCTCCAATTCTTTATTTTACGTCTTATTCACTTCTCCCGTCTTCAGTGATCTTACTTCCTAAATATTGTATGATGTTTTTCGTTTTATATTATTTCCTCTAATTTTAATATTCATTTCTTTTGTTTCCTTTGAGCGCGTACTCAGTATTCAGCGAGAAAGAGTGAATGATGTGTATTGTTCCCGTTGGGTTCCAAAATTCAGCTTTGACTTACTTTAGTTAATCGATATTAAATGTTATTATGATTTTCTTCATCTTCGCAGTTGACCGCAGCCTTGTTACAGTGTCCGACAGATAACAAAAGACTTCAAACATTGTATCTCAGTCGAAAGCACTACGAAAAACTTACTTTTACGTAGCATAAAGGATTCAGAATTCAGAAAGACAGAGCAGTTTTGTAAATTTTAATATCAGTAAAGCCAGTCATATTTTATTGCGTTTTATTCTGGGACCGTCTCGCTTCTCCAACGTAGGCCAGCATTTCACGAAACTTCTACAGGGGGATTCCGTGATGATGTTACCAACTTTCAGGGATGATGGAGAAGAAAAGATGAATGTATCAATTTGAGGTAAGATACACTGGTTCGGAAACGACCGAGTCGAAGAAGAGTATAAGCGAAAATCGACTGAAGTTCGGCTTTAGCTTCCCGCAGCGCTCAAATTAAGAGCCCCAGCTTCCGAACCCTTATCATAACGTACAGAAATCCAACTGAGTACTCCCCAGTAGACTCAGATAATTTCCTCTGTTGATGGTCAAGTAGCGCCGCACGTAATTTGACGTCAGAGAGACCGAAAAGTCTAAATCTACCGTGCAGTAGCAATTAATTCCATTTACCTGTGTACGTTTCACAAGCTTCTACATTTACAGCAGTTTTCAGCATGGCGTCCCTTAGCGGCGATGCCGGCAAGGCATCCTAGCAAAAAGTTCTGTCGCACCAGTTATAATATCTGTTGTGTCGTTTGAACACTGCCACAGGCAGCGAGAATGCTTGGCAGTCAAAAATCGAAGTGGCATTCCACCATGTTGGAACCACATCCGTTGGCGAATAAGAAGTGGGATATATTCCAGGAACCTGGGCAGAATGTCTTTGAAACACACTGCGTTCACTGGTACAGTTTAGCGACGAGAGCATAGAAACTGATCTAGCACGTAATCATCGATTATGTCTGCCCACACGTTGAATGACAATCGGTATCAGTGGCTCTTCACAGCTGTAGATGGGGTTCTCATCGGCCCAAACATGACTGTTCCGACTATTCAAGATTCCGTATCTAGTGAAACATGCTACACCCTTGTGGTAAAACGTACATACACGAACACAGGAAAGCGAGGATCGACTGTAAGACGTTGCAAGAACTATTGGCTGAAAACGACACGAAGTCGGAAGTTAGCAGCAGTGAAGTCATGCACTTTCTATGGATGGTAGTGACGTACACTACTGGCCTTTAAAACTGCTAGACCACAAGATGACGTGCTACAGACGCGAAATTTAACCGACAGGAAGAAGATGCTCTGATATGCAAATGATTAGCTTTTCAGATTGTTCACACAAGGTTGGTGCCAGTGGCGACACCTACAACGTGCTGACATGAGGAAAGTTTCCAACCGATTTCTTATATACAAACAGCAGTTGACCGGCGTTGCCTGGTGAAACGTTGTTGAGATGCTTCGTGTAAGGAGGAGAAATGCGTACCATCACGTTTCCGACTCTGATAAAGGTCGGATTGTAGCCTATCACGATTGCGGTTTATAGTATCACGACATTGCCGCTCGTGTTGGTCGAGATCCATTGACTGTTAGCAGAATATGGAATCGGTGGGTTCAGGAGGGTAATACGGAACGCCGTACTGGATCCCATAGGCCCGTATCACTAGCAGTCGAGATGACAGGCATTTTATCCGCATGGCTGTAACCGATCGTGCAGCCACGTGTCAGAGTTACCGCAACGATTTTCGATTATAACTTTCGACTCAGTCGTTTTCGGACCAGGCTCCTTTGCCTAAATTTGAAACATGTACCCTTCTCCGACATCCCTGAAAGTTTGTAACATCATCACAAAATCACCCTGTACGCCGCGCTCTCGACGGTAGTGCCTCTCGCGAAGTTACTCCTATCGCAGTTCCATCTCGAAGACACGCGTTGTCCCCTGGTCTGGTTTTCCGCATGCACACAAAGCAATAAATACGCACAGTAGCTTTGCTGTTCTATATAAGAATTAATTTTACTGTTCTGTCGCTCGCGAGCATCATTCGTGAGTAAGGCGTACGAATGTACGCATTTCCCTCTTTCGGAGTGATAGGTAGCACCATAGTTGTCACTGAACAGCTTTGAGGTTCCTCCCACATTATTTGAACATGCGACGGGCCCAGTCAGTGTGCAGACTAATAAGCGCGTCTTTGTTTGTGGCAGATACTCAACGACAAACGAAAATGTCTGGAAGCACCGATTGGAAGTCAGCATCTACCATCTACGACTTCACGGCACGAGACATCCAGGGCAATGACGTGTCCCTGGAGAAGTACCGCGGTCACGTCTGCATCATCGTCAATGTCGCTTCCAGGTGCGGCCTCACTGCTACCAACTACAAGGTACGTAATTAGCCCTGTGCTGACAGAAATTAGCTGCCTGCTCGACTGCACAGTTTTTAAACCGATCTGAAGTTAAGGAAATGCAGAAAAAGAGATATGATGTGAGCCTCTTTGGACGTGGACAACCAACTGAAATTCGTTGTTGTAAACAACATTGTTATTACCTCACTGACGCCTCCAAAGAGTAAACTAGCCGTACGCTTATGTGTCAGACCTGTGCAGTGTCAAATCTGGATAATTATGAACACTCCGCTGCAGAGTGATTTGTTTTGGAAACTATCGACAAGGCAGTGGCTCAGCCATTTTTCCGCGGTATCCATTCTCCAAAAAAATGTTCAAATGTTTGTGAAACCTTATGGGACTTAACTGCTAAGGTCATCAGTCCCAAAGCTTACACGCTACTTTACCTAAATTATCCTAAAGACAAACACACACACCCATGCCCGAGGGAGGACTCGAATCTCCTCCGGGACCAGCCGCACAGTTCATGACTGCAGTGCCTTGGACCGCTTGGCTAATCCCGCCCGGCATCCGTTCTCCCAGGAGTGCTAGTCGAGCAATGCATGCTGCAGAACTTCTGCAAAGTTTGGTAGTAGGAGACAGGTACTAACACAATTGAAGAGACAACGGCCGCTTGTGAATCATATGTGGATAGCTCAGACGGCAAAAAAAAAAAAAAAAACAAAACAAAAAAAACCGCGAAAGCCAAAGTTCCCCGTTCGAGTCGCAGTCCATCACAGTGTTTTAATGCGCCAGGTAGTTTTCAAAACAGCGCACACTCGGCTGCACAGTGAAATGTTCATTCTACGAATTTAGAGCGGAAATAGGAATGATACACATGCGCCGAAATTACTACTTGTTTCATCGGAGAACAATAATAGTTGCTGACACCGTGTACATTTTTTAACCTAGATATTCATGACTAGATTTCAGAAAGTGAGGAGAGCTGATTAAGACGTCTATTGTGAAACTTTTCGTTTTGCAAAGGAGGAACTGCTCAATGCTCCTGTTTATAGATACTAAACCACGAACCGTTACATCTAAAGCTAGGGAGATGAAGTATACTTCTATGGAAATAGGGCAAAAGATTCAAGATCGTTCGTGTCATACACCAGCAAGTATTAAGCTAATTATTAACTGGTTTCTCCCATTACATTGATGTGTTAATCTCCCATCTGCTGCTTATAAAAACACTGCCCAACAAAAAAAGTGAAGCTCCCACAAGAGACTGTGGAATGTCAGTGTAACTTTGAACAGGTACACATCACCATCGGGTGTCCAAATGATTAGAATTGCAATTGTCCGTGACAGGTAGAATGGCCACAAGAGAGCATTAGTGTCGTTCGAGTTTAGTGCTTTTACAGTGTCTGGGAGGGTCAATAAGGGCTGTGAACAGCGTCAGATACTGAGTGACCACTGTGGGAGAAACAGAGATGCAGCGTATCTGTCTGAGATAGTGTTGTCAGAGTTCGAAATGGGCCTCATTGTCAGTCCCCATTTGGCCGGGTTGGCGAATCTGCAATAATCAGATTGTTTTGTCGATGCTGGACTGCATGGGAACTTGAGAGTGGACATACATACCACAAGCACATCGTAATATTTTCGGATCTGCACATGCCTTCGCAGAACAAATAATGGATTCCTTACAACGTTCTGTGTCATCCCGCATCACTGGACGGATACTAACTGCAGTAGCGCAAGGGAATTGACGTCCCATGCGGTGGTTGCCGGTAACGCTGCAACGCAAACAGCTCCGTTTGGAGTGGCGTCGTGATCTGGAAGCATTGTCTGCTGATGAAAGGTATCACATGGTGTTTTAGCGATGAATCGCGGTATTCCCTAATACTGTATGACGGCGACCTGGGTAGGAGTCTCAGTTTTTCAAAATAAGGAGGGGCATAGCGGTTGTTACTGCTGGTGTTACTGTGTGGGGAGACGTCGGGTATGACTTCACGTCGTGGGTGACAGTGATCGATGGAACTGTTGCGGTATGGCACAGACATTCTGCGTCCTCATGTGTTAACTCTCACGCAACAATATCGTGGTACCATTCTGCAACAGGACAATGCTCGTGCACACATGGCACATTGCTCTATGAACTGCTTGTGTGATACTGATGTACTGTCCTAGACAGCAAGATCCCCGGTTCCCAACGGAGTGTGTTCGGACGTCAGTTCTGTCCCATTCTCTCAGTATCCGGGACGTCAAGAACCGGTTACAACAGTTGTCGACCAGTTTGCCTCAGGAGAGGATACAATGGCCTTATGACGTCCTTACCAACAGAATTAGTCCATTCACCCGCAACAGAGTGGGTACGACGTCATGCTGATAAGTGGGGTCACACTACATCCACATCTACATCTACATTTATACTCCGCAAGCCACCCAACGGTATGTGGCGGAGGGCACTTTACGTGCCACTGTCATTACCTCCCTTTTCTGTTCCAGTCGCGTATGGTTCGCGGGAAGAACGACTGTATGAAAGCCTCCGTGTGCGCTCGAATCTCTCTAATTTTACATTCGTGATCTCCTTGGGAGGTATAAGTAGGGGGAAGCAATATATTCGACACCTCATCCAGAAACGCACCCTCTCGAAACCTGGCGAGCAGGCTACACCGCGATGCAGAGCGCCTCTCTTGCAGAGTCTGCCACTTGAGTTTGCTAAACATCTCCGTAACGGTATCACGGTTACCTAATTACCCTGTGACGAAACGCGCCGCTCTTCTTTGGATCTTCTCTATCTCCTCCGGCAACCCGATCTGGTACGGATCCCACACTGATGAGCAATACTCAAGTATAGGTCGAACGAGTGTTTTGTAAGCCACCTCCTTTGTTGATGGACTATATTTTCTAAGGACTCTCCCAATGAATCTCAACCTGGTACCCACCTTACCAACAATTAATTTTATATGATCATTCCACTTCAAATCGTTCCGCACGCATACTCCCAGATATTTTACAGAAGTAAGTTCTACCAGTGTTTGTTTCACTATCATATAATCATACAATAAAGGATCCTTCTTTCTATGTATTCGCAATACATTTCATTTGTCTATGTTAAGTGTCACTTGCCACTCCCTGCACCAAGTGCCTATCCGCTGCAGATCTTCCTGCATTTCGCTACAATTTTCTAATGCTGCAACTTCTCTGTATACTACAGCATCATCCTCGAAAAGCCGCATAGAACTTCCGACACTATCTACTAGGTCATTTATATATATTGTGAAAAGCAATGGTCCCATAACACTCCCCTGTGGCACGCCAGAGGTTACTTTAACGTCTGTAGACGTCTCTCCATTGAGAACGACATGCTGTGTTCTGTTTGCCAAAAACTCGTCAATCCAGCCACACAGCCGGTCTGATATTCCGTAGGCTCTTACTTTGTTTATCAGGCGACAGTGCGGAACTGTATCGAATGCCTTCCGGAAGTCAAGGAAAATAGCACCTACCTGGGAGCCTATATCTAATATTTTCTGGGTCTCATGAACAAATAAAGCGTGTTGGGTCTCACACGATCGCTGTTTCCGGAATCCATATCCGATTCATACAGAGTAGATTCTGGGCTTCCAGAAATGACACGAAACGCGAGCAAAAAACATGTTCTAAACTTCTACAGCATATCGACGTCAGAGATATAGGCCTATAGTTATTCGCGTGTGCTCGACGACCCTTCTTGAAAACTGGGACTACCTGTGATCTTTTCCAATCATTTGGAGCCTTCCGTTCCTCTAAGACTTGCGGTACACGGGTGTTAGAAGGGGGCAAGTTCTTTCGCGTACTCTGTGTAGAATCGAATTGGTATTCCGCCAGGTCCAGTAGACTTTCATCTGTTGAGTGATTCCAGTTGCTTTTCTATTCCTTGGACACTTATTTCGATGTCAGCCATTTTTTTCGTTTGTGCGAGGATTTAGAGAAGGAACTGCAATGCGGTATTCCTTTGTGAAACAGCTTTGGAAAAAGATGTTTAGTATTTCAGCTTTACGCGTGTCATCCTCTGTTTCAATGCCATCATCATCCCGGAGTGTCTGGATATGCTGTTTCGAGCCAGGGAGTGTCTGGATATGCTGTTTCGAGCCAATTACTGATTTAACGGAAGGCCAGAACTTCCTAGGATTTTTTGTCAAGTCGGTATATAGAATTTTACTTTCGAATTCACTGAACGCTGTTTGTCTGAGAGGTTTTGGCTGCGTTTAAACTTGGAGTGAAACTCTCTCTGCTTTCGCAGTAGTTTCCTAACTTTGTTGTTGAACCACGGTGGGTTTTTCCGGTCCCTCACAACTTAACTCGGCACGTACCTGTCTAAAACGCATTTTACAATGGCCTTAAACTTTTTCCATAAACTCTCAATATTGTCAGTGTCGGAGCAGAAATTTTCGTTTTGATCTGTTAGGTAGTCTGAAATCTTCCTTCTATTACTCTTGCTAAACAGATAAGCCTTCTTCCCTTTTTTTATATTCCTATTAACTTCCATATTCAGAGATGCTGCAACGGCCTTATTATCACTGATTCCCTGTTCTGGACTTACAGATCGAAAAGTTCGGGTCTGTTTGTTATCAGTAGGTCCAAGATGTTATCTCTACGAGTCGGTTCTCTATTTAATTGCTCGAGGTAATTTTTGGATAGCATTGTCCTGTTGGAACAGCAAGTTCCCTTGCCGGTCTAGGAATGGTAGAACGATGGATTCGATGACGGTTTGGATGTACCGTGCACTATTCAGTGTCCCCTCGACGATCACCAGAGGTGTACGGCCAGTGTAGGAGATCCCTCCCCACACCATGATGCCGGGTGTTGGCCCTGTGTGCCTCGGTCGTATGCAGTCCTGATTGTGGCGCTCACCTGCACGGCGCCAAACACGCATACGACCATCATTGGCACCAAGGCAGAAGCGACTCTCATCGCTGAAGACGACACGTCTCCATTCGTCCCTCCATTCACGCCTGTCGCGACACCACTGGAGGCGGGCTGCACGATGTTGGGGCGTGAGCGGATGACGGCTTAACGGTTTGCGGGACCCCAGCCCAGCTTCATGGAGACGTTTGCGAATGGTCCTCGCCGATACCCCAGGAGCAACAGTGTCCCCTGGGAAGTGGCGGTGCGGTCCCCTACGGCACTGCGTAGGATGTTACGGTCTTAGCGTGCATCCGTGCGTCGCTGCGGTCCGGTCCCAGGTCGACGGGCACGTGCACCTTCCGCCGACCACTGGCGACAACATCGATGTACTGTGGAGACCTCACGCCCCACGTGTTGAGCAATTCGGCGGTACGTCCACCCGGCATCCCGCATGCCCACTATATGCCCTCGCTCAAAGTCCGTCAACTGCACATACGGTTCACACCACGCTGTCGCGGCATGCTACCAGTGTTAAAGACTGCGATGGAGCTCCGTATGCCACGGCAAACTGGCTGACACTGACGGCGGCGGTGCACAAATGCTGCGCAGCTAGCGCCATTCGACGGCCAACACCGCGGTTCCTGGTGTGTCCGCTGTGCCGTGCGTGTTATCATTGCTTGTACAGCCCTCTCGCAGTGTCCGGAGCAAGTATGGTGGGTCTGACACACCGGTGTCAATGTGTTCTTTTTTCCATTTCCAGGAGTGTATTTCACAGGAACTATCCACTTCTACTTCACTACAAGATAAACTACTACTAACAGCGACAAACACGCCACCACTGGTTGCATGCAATCTATCCTTTCTAAACACCGTCTGTGCCTTTGTAAAAATTTCGGCTAAATTTGTCTCTGGCTTCAGTCAGCTTTCTGTACCTATAACGATGTCAGCTTCGGTGCTTTCTATCAGCGCTTGAAGTTCCGGCACTTAACCAATGCAGCTTCGACAGTTTACAATTACAATACTGATTGCTGCTTGGTCCCCGCATGTCCTGACTTTGCCCCGCACCCTTTGAGTCTGTTTCCCTTTCTGTACTTGCCCGAGGCCATCTAACATAAAAAACCGCCCAGTCCAAGCCACACAACCCCTGCTACCCGTGTAGCCGCTTGCTGCGTGAAGTGGACTCCTGACCTATCCAGCGGAACCCGAAACCCCACCACCCTATGGCGCAAGTCGAGAAATCTGCAGCCCACCCGGTCGCAGAACCGTCTCAGCCTCTGATTCAGACCCTCCACTCGGCTCTGTACCAAAGGTCAGCAGTCAGTCCTGTCGATGATGCTACAGATAGTGAGCTCTGCTTTCATCCCGCTAGCGAGACTGGCAGTCTTCACCAAATCAGATAGCCGCCGGTAGCCAGAGAGGATTTCCTCCCATTCATAGTGACACACATCATTGGTGCCGATTTGAGCGACCACCTGCTGATGGGTGCACCCTGTACCCTTCATGGCATCCGGAAGGACCCTTTCCACATCTGGAATGACTGCCCCCAGTATGCACACGGAGTGCACATTGGTTTTCTTCCCCTCTCTTGCTGCCATATCACTAAGGGGCCCCATCACGAGCCTGACGTTTGAGCTCCCAACTACCAGTAAACCCACCCTCTGCGACTGCCCGGGTGTTGCAGACTGATTGGCAACCTCTGGAACAGGACAAGCAGCCACCTCCGGCCGAAGATCAGTATCAGCCGGAGACAGAGCCTGAAACTGGTTCGTCAGACAAACTGGAGAGGCCTTCCGTTCAGTTCTCCGGAATGTCTTTCGCCCCCTGCCACACCTCGAGACGACCACCCACTCTACCACAGGTGAGGGATCAGCCTCAATGTGGGCAGTATCCTGGGCAGCAACAGTCGTAGTCCGATCGGGGGATGCGTGGGACGAGCTGTCCGTCCCCGACAAACCCCCATCCGGACCACCACAGTGATGCACATTGGCAACAGCCTCAAGCTGTGTGACCGAAGCCAACACTGCCTGAAGCTGGGAGCGAAGGGATGCCAACTCAGCCTGCATCCGAACACAGCAGTTGCAGTCCCTATCTATGCTAAAAACTGTTGTGCAAAGAACGTCTGAATTAATCTACAGAGAGCACAAACAAATCGACACAAAATTTAAACGGTTATTAAAATACAAAACTGCCTAGTAAATGCAGTAATGCTGCTACTTGCGCACTGCTGGCACACTGCTTGGCGGTGGATGGAGACTACTCGATTTTACACTATTCAGGTACTAAAACGCGATGCTACAACTCTCAAATACTATAATAGGCCCAAAATTTATGAATTAAACAATGCAAGTACCAAAAACACGCAAAGAAGTTAAGAATTAAACTATGTAAAAACATGAGTGAGCTAGGAGTATACGACTTTCTGCTGGCAGCTGCTTATCCAACGGCGGCAGGGAGCACACTACCAGGTTCTTTATAAATTTTACTCGATCCTGAAATCACCGACATAACATAACATAAACTTTCGGAACTGTGAAGTTTCGTTCTGTTTCCTCCTCTCTTGCTGAGTGCTTCATCTTCGTATCAAGCAATAATAACAAAATACTGCCCCTACCGGCTTGTGTCGATCGCACGGCGTTTATGTCGAGCTGCGGTTCGCCTGAATGACGGCGTATCGAGACAGAGGCATCATCGTGGTTCAGCTCACCAGACGACACGTTTCCATTGATCCACGGTCCAATTTTGATGATCCTATGCAGCTGTCTTCATAGCGATATCATTGCGTCCACATGGGAACACGGTGATTGTCTGCTGCGGGGCTACATACAGGATAAACCTACCTAACTTCGTGATATTAAGGATTGTAAATGAACAAACAAAACACATATTTAATTTAGAAATTTTATATTTTACATGTAAGAGACAAATACATTGCTGTACTAATCCACGATAAAGAAAATTGAAGGACTAAAAAAGTGTTGAAGTTAAAACATATAGTAAACGAACTTCGTTATAGCGTACCTAATTCTGTGACACTATAAATCTAACTTGGCAACGGCCTTGCCACAGTGGGTACACTGGTTTCCGTGAGACCACCGAAGTTAAGCGCTGTCGGGCTTGGTTGGCGCTTGGATGGGTGACCATCCAGGCCGCAATGCACTGTTGCCATTTTTCGGGGTGTACTCAGCCTCGTGATGCCAACTGAGGAGCTACTCGACCGAGTAGTAGCGTCTTCGATCAAGAATACCAGCATAACGACCGGGAGAGCGGTGTGCTGACCCCACGCCCCTCCTATCCGCATCCTCCACTGAGAATGACACGTCGATCGGATGGTACCGGTAGGCCACTCTTTACGTGAAGACGGAGTGCTTATATATCTAACTTAGTGATAATGTGCATAATTCCGTGGTAATTTTCTTTTGCGTTATTAAAGTTCACTTAATGCACTTTTAATTCATTGTCAGCACTTTGCACGAATATCACACATAAATACCGTAGCATCAGGTGAATCGATGGACGTAGAATTTTCATAGAACCATTGCACACAAAAACAGTATTGAATCCAAGCACTTTTATCGTTCCCACAGCTGGAGCTCTCTTTACAATTGGTGCAAATCTCATCATTTCTTTTGTTCTTTGACTTGCATTTTCCGTTAGACATTAATTTCACTGTGTTACAAGGTTAGTGGATTATCTGGTTAACGTTCAGACCGAACCATATTTCCTGCATTTAGATTATGAAATTAACGTCCAGTTCACTCGTATGGGCAAAGCATCTTCCAATTTTGCTAATGATCACATTTTCTTTGACACCGTCGCTGCGGTCTACATAGTCTTTTGAAGTGCTCCATGGAATGGAGAACCTTTTAGCACTTTTGTACATCGACCACTTTTCTTCCGAAACCTTATGAAGTGCTTCACGAAAGTCATCAGTTGAACAGGATTGTCTTCTCTTTCTCACATAACCTACTTTTGACTTGTCCTGATTCGTACATTTCCTTAGAGATGAAGCCATTGTCTCTGGAACTGATACAAAACTTGAAAGAGTTTTTGTCGTCATTCAGTAATAAGGCATTTAAATCTAAATATTATGTCTAGGATTCCATTGGTAAAAAAAACTGCATACAACTGACTAATTACTTAAACAATTTACCTTAATAAACTTGTATTACAAGAGCAGCCCAACAGAGGAAGTATTTCTCACCACACAACAAACAACAAACAATAAACTACCCGTTCCACATACAGCGTTTGTTCCCGCCTAGAATGTCTTTCTCGAGGGAAGACATTCCTGCCATCTGTTAAGGATGATTGGAACTGTCCGTAGAAGTCCTGCCTTAATTAAGAACGAGGAATGTGAACCCTTTCACGAAATAAAATACGTCACGAAGTTTGTTTACCCTATAACAATGTGCACTGGTCGGCTTGCTCCTAAACACTTGTGCCTGCTTCAGTATTAAACTGTGCTTCAGATAGCCTCCAATCCTCGTTTAACGTACGAGCGAGCTTCCACTTCCTCATGACAACAGCAGTAAATGTATGTTCACATCTACGTCATACTCCTCAAGTCACCAAATAGTGTGTGGCGGAGGGTACTTTCGGTACCACTATCTGATCCCTCCAACCTTGTTCCACTCGCGAATAGTGCGTGGGACGAATGATTATCGGTAAGCCTCTGTATTGGCTCTAATTTCTCGAATTTTCTCCTTGAGGTAAATACGCGAGATGTATGGGACGGGGGGGGGGAAGTAATGTTTTGTCCGAGTGCTCTTGAAAACTGCTGTCCCGAAATTTCAATAGTAAATCTCTGCGCGATTCACAACGCCTCTCTTGTAACGTCTGCCAATGGAGTTTGTTTAGCATCTCCGTAATGCTCTCTCGCCTGATCAATGATCGCTTGACGAAACGCGCCGCTTTTCGTTTCATCTTTTCTATGTCCTCTATCAGTCTTACCTGATAGAGATCCCTGATAGATGAACAGTACTCAAGAATGGGCGAACAGGAGCCTTATAAGCCACTTCTTTTGTGGATAAGTTACATTTCCTTAAGATTCTTTCGATGAATCTGAGTCTGGTGTCTGCTTTTCCCACTATCTGTTTTATATGGTCATTCCACTTCAGGACCCTCTGGATCGATATTTTACGGCAGATATTGCCTCCAGGTGGTTGTCATCAATAGTGTAGCTGTACAGTAGTGGATTTCTTTTTCTATGCATGCGCAATATTTTACATTTATTTACGTTCAAGGTTCAAAAAAATGGTTCAAATGGCTCTGAGCACTATGGGACTTAACAGCCGTGGTCATCAATCCCCTAGAACTTAGAACTACTTAAACCTAACTAGCCTAAGGACATCACAGACATCCATGCCCGAGGCAGGATTCGAACCTGCGACGTAGCAGTCGCGCGGTGCCGGACTGAGCGCCTAGAACCGCTAGACCACCGCGGCCGGCTGCGTTCAAGGTCAACTACCAGAGTCTGCACCATTCATCAATACTCTGCAGGTCGTTCTGCGAAATCTTACTATCTTCTGAGGTTGCTACTCTGGTACAGACAACTGCATCACCTGCAAATAGTCTTAAAGAGCATCCGACGCTTTTCTAGATCATTTATGTATTATACTGTAAACAGCAACGGTCCTATCACATTTTCCTGTGGTACTCCGGGTATTACCTTTACATCTGTCGATTCAGTTCCGTTAAGAGCGACTTGTTGAGTTATATCTGCAGGAAAGTCTTGAATACAATCGCAGGTCTGCTTCGATACTCTTTAAGCTCGTATTTTTTTCATTAAACGGTAATGCGGGACGGTGTCAAATGCCTTACTGAAATCAAGGAACACGGTATCAACCTGAGCGCCGTTGTCCATTGCGCTATGGATCTCCCGGAGGAACGGAGCGAGCTGAGTTGCGTAGGCTCTCTGTTTGCAGAATCCATGTTGATTTTTGTAGAGGAGATCTTCATTTTCCAAAAACGTCATAATTCTTGAGCATAAAAGATGTTTCATAATTCTACAACAGATTGTCGTCAACGATATAGTATCTATTTTACGGCCTTTCTTAAAAACGGAAATGACCTGCGCTTTTATCCAGTCATTTAGTACCTTTCGTTTCTCAAGCGACCTACGATAAATTACTGCTAGAAGGGGAGGTAGTTCTTTCGCATAATCTTTATACAACCTTATAGGTGTCTCATCCGGTCCTGAAGCCTTTCAACTATTAAGCGATTGTAGCTGTTCTTTCACATTCCTCTGTTTTTATGCATTTACTCATTTCTGTTTACCTTCTTCATATATTCTGTGGCTACAGTTGATAATTATTTCTTTTAATGAATTGTTTGTATATCACTTTCCATGTTTTATACCTCTTGAAGTATATTTATCAGGTACTAACTTGATTTGATTTCATTTTTTTTATTAATATAAACTGTTACGTAGACATGTTTTTCCAGGTCTGTGTTAAAATTTTTTCCTGTTTACTCCCTTTATATTTATTCATTGTTCAATTTTTTTTCTTTTTATTTTGCATTACAATCACACCGTCAAACATGTTATTTACTGTGCTTTTGTGTTTATATCTAAATGTGTAACTTCTTTACCCATTTCGTGTACAAACATAACTTCTTTGGCGACAACAGTCAGTAAATGTCTGATGATGGCCTTGTAAACCGAAATCCGGTTAACAGAATAAATTAAACAATGTAGAACGAAAACAAACTAGCGCTTTTCAGTTATTAAAATGACTTTTCGTTCCTTGTTATCTGATCAATATGTCTGAGAAATATTTGCCATTATTTGACAGGAGCTGGTGGAGCTGCAGAAGGAATACGGCGATAGCAAGGGCCTGCGTATCCTGGCGTTCCCGTGCAACCAGTTCAACGGCCAGGAGCCGGGAAACAGCGAGCAAATAGCCTGCTTCGCGCTCAAGACGATGGGCGCCACCTTTGACCTCTTCGAAAAGGTACTCCCCCACTGCACTTTTTGCGTGGCATAGTTGATGCTGTGAAGATCTAATATTTGGAGGCGTGTGAAAAGCTAAAATTGAATCCCGAAGCGAGAACTGAACATTACTATCGTTACATCAGTTTTGTGAGTATTCATTGCAAAATCCAGTGATGCCATATCCATCCATGCCATCATAGTCAATTACATCTGAGGACATTTTCTATACCGCTGATTTCGTTAATAACATAAATCCTGCAATCTGTTTGCAGAGCAGTAAGGTATAAATCTCTGCACTGATACCAAATTTTTCTCCATGTGTTCCTTAACACGTTCGCTGCCATCGGCGCACCAGCGCGCCTGTCCGATACCCGTGCGCGTGCCTGCGCGGCGAGAGACTCAGCTGTTGCGACGCACCACGGTTTAGTCGGCACAGCCATTCGTTGTGGTTTATTACCCAGGCACTCTAAGAACGTATTGTTTTCAATTTTTACGGGTGCGGTTCGCGTTTTCCCCTCAGCTTTTCTCTGTTGTGGGGCTGAAAATGGAAAACAATCGTGACACGGCGGGCCCTTCGGACCTTCTTCGTAAAATACGGGCCACAATAAACGTACAAAAACTAACGGATGCGGAATTATTACGAATATTAGAAGAAAGCGATTCGGAAACAGAATTGGCCAGTGGGGAGGACGGGTGGGGAACCAATGAAGTCTTACCGAGCCGAGTTTGCTTTAGATGAGACTGTAGAAATGGCTTGAATCCAAGCGACAGGGAAAGGGCAGAAGGAGTGGGAGCAAGTGGTAACGCAGCTGATACAAGTATTGCATGGGATTGCGAGCCAGTTGGAATGGTAAATTGCCCGCTTATAAAAAATGAGGGACTGCTAACGCAATTGAATTATTCCTTCCCGTGGGAACCAAAGAACTTTCACGAATAAATTGTTGGAAAGATGTGACGGTTGGCGAATTGTTACTGTTCTTGAGAGTTTTCCTGAACAAAAAAAAAAAAAAAAGGCTCAGATGGCTCTGAGCACTATGGGACTTAACATCTGAATGTCATCAGTCCCCTAGAACTTAGAACTACTTAAACCTAACTAACCTAAGTACATCACACACATCCATGCCCGAGGCAGGATTCGAACCTGCGACTGTAGCGGTCGCGCGGTTCCAGACTGGAGCGCCTAGAACCGCTCGGCCAGTTTCCTTGCACATGGGAAATGTAAGGATGAGGAAGTTGCAGGACTATTGGAAAAATGAACCTTTATTTCACGTGAAAGGAATTGCCGATTGTATTTCACGAAATCGTTTTCTTCTAATACTTATTTGTTTGATTGTAGTCAGTAAAGTTCTTGATTGTATCTTCTCTGAGATTTGATATACACTGTATTTCAGGAGTTTCTTCAAGATCTTGTGTTTGTTTTTTAATGCTGTTTCTACTATATTTTTGTTCAATAAATTTCTTTATGAATATAAAATAAAAATGCAGTACTCTAAACTGCCACAATTTTCAGGAAAAATTAACGAGACGCACTAGCGCGTCCATGGCCACCTACTACAGAATACGGTCTGATATGCCACTGACGCCTTAATGCGCCTCAAAAAATATTTGATTCGCGAGAGTGAATTTTATCTTTTACTTATATAATAAATACATTTCATATTACTTTTAGCAATACAGTTTGAGATTCTATTTAAAAAATAATTGGTTACGTGGCAACACAAGGCCAATTACAGTGGCAGAGAACGTGCTAAACGCCTGTGAATTCAATCTGAAAAGTCTAAAAGCACACCTCGCAGCTGTTTACTTCTGAAAAATTCCTTCGGAGAAGTTTTGCTTTTCAGTTGCTTAAAAAATTGTTTCAGTGCTGCTATTTATTTGGTTTATTCCACTTAAGACTATGCAGAATCTTTTGTTTAATGTCACTGGTTTGCTGACCTTGTTGAATGTGTACAGCAAGGCATTCCCGTTCTCTTTGGAGGCAATTCCTAAATAAGATATTTTAGAACTTGAAACGACCGCCACGGTAACACATGTGTCGTGACGAACGTGAGAAACTTGCGCACTGAAATCTATCGAACCAAAGTGAGAAGGAGAAAAAAAAGGATTCGTTTGTAGAGCGTCGTAATCCGACAGCTCAGAACTACGATGCATGTAGGGGAGAAATAAAATAAGATAAAATAAAAAAAACTTCCTACCACAAAATTCAGCGACCAGTGGGTAGGTTCTTCGATTAGTGCCTCAGTACTGACGTAAAAACTGTATGCTGAAGCCGACCAGAATGCGTTCGGAAAGTACTTTTCGTAAAAGCTTGACCCTGAGAGTGTCACAGAGGTCTTCCTAAACAGTCAGTCAAGCGCATCGCTAGAACCGACAACAGGCCGCTGGTTTTTCTCCATTCCTTCGATGCCCATTTTGAAGGACATTTCCCTGTAAAGACTGCTATGGAGGTTTGAGTATCATCCACACTCAGTTTTAACTCTCACATGTGTTCAAAGTGTATGTACTGGACTAAGCGATAAAAAAATTCCATTTCTGCAGTTATTACACTGTTTAATGGTACTTACCACGGGTAAGATAAAATTTATGGAAACGATTTAAAGCAATAACTGCAGCTTTGGTAGTGCGCTGTAGTCGCACTTGCGGCCGGCAGCTTGGAGGCATTAACAGAGCCGCAGATGAGAGATTCAGCAGAAACAGAGGACCGCCTCGGCTGCAGGTCCTGACAGTCAGTGAACTGCGAGATGCAGGTCTAAGTAAGGAGCTCCGTACCAGGCCTGAAACATGCTGTTTTTAATACTGCTTCGGAGCATCTGTGCATTTTTGATGATTCTGGTAGTTATTGCCCAGTGTCGGCATCGTAAATTCGGAATAACACAGTCACTTCAATATCGTATTTATCCCTCGACACCGGGCAAGAGACTTTGAAGTAAAATGTCTCGCCTGTACGGGAATATATATGATGGATGTACGAGTGCAGGCCGTGGACACATGATTGACGACGTATGGCAGTTTGGGTCCGGCCGTGAGTGGAGCTGGGATAGCCAGATGCTAAGGCGACCGGTCGAGTCCCGACCATGCAGGAACTTTCATTATCGTCATTCCATTATACAGTTGATGGTAGTTTTTATTCGCAATTGCCAATACATTTCATGTATTGTCATTTTTGGTTCGCCGAGCTTGCAAATGTGTGGTTTGATACCTAAATTCGCTACAAAGTATCTCATAAGAACACTGTCCATTTGAAAGTATTTGCTGTAGATAGATTCAGTACATAATGTTTCAACTTGGTGATAAAACTGGAATGAACGTAACTGACTACAATAGTCAGAAATTCTGATGTATCCATCATATTCCCTGTTCTTCCTCCATCAACTTACTGTCGATTTCGCAGAACACTCAGAATTTTTAAGATATATATTCCATAGTTGATGACCATTGAGACACCCAGAAGGTTAAGCTTTCGTGAGTTATCGTTTATAGTCTTTAAGCGTTTTTTAATCGGTTTTAGTGTAGAGCTTTCACATCGACAATGAGATACTAGTTGCTGGATGTCATCGGTTCATCGCTGGCTCTTAGTTGTGCTTTGGTGGACTGAGATTTTTTTTTTAAATTTTTGCTCCATGCGTTGTAGTTCCGAGTTTGCAAAGTATGGTGCGTATAAATGAATAATTTTTCTTCTTTGGTTTATTTCGATAGATTTGTGCATGCTAACTGCTGTTTGTTAACAACAGTTGTATTCCCGTGGCAATCACTTTTTGTGCTAAAAGACCACATTTCGGAATTGCCTTCCGAGACAATGGGGTGCCTTGCCATAAACTGTCAGTATATGATATATGGGAGACAGAGTGGTTAGCGAACCACTGCTATTGAAAGACAGGGAAGACGTACTCTTCATTGGAGAATAAATCAAATAAATATCAGCACTAAAACATTTTCCTCAACAAACTGAAGGGCGAAACGTCACCACGAGAGTTATTCTAAGTTAAAGAACAGGAAAGCACTGTTTTAGACTTACGAAACCGAATCCACAATAGTTTAAAGAGCAACTAGAGAACAGTCTAGCATCTGGGTAGAACTTCGTGTATGCCTGTCTTACTGCTCTGAAAGCAAATGACAAGCTCTGTCTGGTCACAAAGAACTACGATACAGAAAAGACTCTGTTGTATAACAATGATCACTGTATAGATTTGGATATGGCATAGTCGTCTCTTGTACTGAATATTTACAGAACTTATCTCTTGTATAAAACATAATGAAAGTCATAATAATTCACAATTAAAATTATTATTATTGTATGACGATCTTAGAGGTATAATAGTTCTCTTTCAGTGACATTTCATTTACACGTGGCATAATATGACTAAAATAAATTATGACCCTTTACGATTTTGATGCTGTTTTCATACTGTTGTTTTAAACTCACAGTACACTTAACATCAATTTTTTTAAAATCAAACTCGTACCTTGTATACTGTTCTCTTTTTGTGCTACCTACCTCAGTTGGCGTTGGCGAAATGTTTCAACAGTTTGTCGTGCGCAAATGGAAGTATTATCTTTTTGTGTATCAAATATTTCGCCTAAACAAAATATTACTGTGGTTATATGAACGGCACTGATACATTTTTTGTTACCTGTTGATAGTTCTGGTTTTGGACGTGAGCTTCTGCATCTGAATTTTCATGACCAAAATCGAGTTCATATGTGACCTTGCTATTTCAAGATTCGTCTTCCTTGTTTGTGAACAGGAAAACATTTGTATTGATTGTTCCTATTAACTTTTCATTGGTTTTTGACGTGGAGTCTTATGGCTATACTGTGTTACTGTGCACAAAGCAGTGCTTAACCGCTGTGTTACTTGACACGAATCTATTTCTGGTAGGCAGGGACATATAAAAGAAGAAGCTGCCTTAGTTACAGAAAACCAAATTGCAAATAAAGGTTCGTTTGTACCACATAGGTACACAGCCACTTACACAAACAAATACGTCAGTGAATTGTAATATTTACGAAATATATACAACGTAAAAGCTACGATTCTTACCAGTAAATTCGGGGCAGCTAGAATAAAACAAGTCTGATTTTTTTTTACATTTAGTGAAAACATAATTCAACAAGCAAGGAAACCACAAGAAAGCGGAGCTGCTCGGATATTTGCAGAAATAAGGAGCAACAGTGCTTAACTCGGCACGATTTCAAGAAGCATTCGATGAAGAGAAGGCAATCATCAAAGGAAGTAAAATCTCCTGGTGTCCAAGATGATCCGATCTCTCTTGCTGAGATTTTTACCTGTGAGGAAAGCTGAGTATCGAATGCACTCAAAGTCTATGTACACACTGGAAGAACGAAAGCAGAACATTGGAAATGCTAATCCTGCTACGCCCAGAGCAACGATAATACAACCTGTCTCATTGATATATTGCGCATTGTTGCACCAGTGCCAACTTTGGCCATTCCGATCTTCTGCAAAGAGTAAATCTTCTGTACAGCTACTCGGGTAACTTATTTCCTGTTAGATTTAACAAACCTTTTGCAGGTTACTTTTATTTAGGTAGGCCACCCCGAACCTGTTTGAAGATGATGGTGAAATATTAGCTTTTTATGGATAAAGCAAAAAAGAATAAACTGTATGCTGTTGAAGATGGTGGTTAACTCAAAGTACTCTATAATCAATTAAATGGGAGGTAAGGCTACGAAGTTTCGAAATTCCCCAACAAGGTCTTTAGAATATTGTTTTCGCGGGAGAAAGGAGCTGATGAACTTGGTTCAGACCGTTTTACGTGATGTTTTACTACTGCCGACTGCTTTGTAGATTCACTTTACTGCTCCCGCCAAAGAGGTTAAGAATATTAATATTCCTTGCAAGGTCGGCGGACTTTCCGAACTATAAACAGTACGTTGATACGCCAGCTTCAGAAATTTAATTTTCATTGTCGCTTAACAGAATATAAAAAAGACCGAATTACTCGGAATGACTTTTACAGCGGTAATGTTAATTTTATTTTGTTTCGTGCAGTAAATCCAGTTAATGACTGTGTTGCGCTACACGCCAGAACCTAAGAAGCTTCGAGTCGTTTGATCCAAATTCATTAAACATTTATAACTGAGAAATCGTTGAGTGATAATATTCGCATGGACGATGATTCTCCGTAGCTTTCTTAATATATCTCACAAAGCAATGAATATGTGGGTGTATGGTCGAAAAAAAATTTTCGTTCTTCTCTGTCCCGTATCGAATCTTGCCTGTTATGGAGCTATCTGTTGAAATTGAGTACTTACCTACAGAGCTCCCAAATCGTTAACATGGGTGAGTTTTATGATGAGAAAAGCTGATAAGCTAATGCCTAACTTACGTAACTAGGTATTCGCTGTGTTAATACTTTCCATTTGTTGTCGTAACAGTGCAACTCAAGGTGAGACATTTGAGACACAGTTGTTCACCTTTAGTTCTTTGGTAGTAGCAATACGTTTCTTTGCTCTACGGACGATGCCTCCCACTAAAGTAATTATGTATGTCCGACATTTTAACGGCTGCTCTAGCACGTGAGGTGCATTCCTATAGCCGTAAAAGTAACTCTAAAAGAATCATACTGATAAAAAAGTAACGAGGAGAAGGAGCAAGAGAGAGGAGAGAGTAAGTGGTCCTGGAGCTACCATTCGGGTAGTTACTGTTGTTTGTAAATATTTGTGCCATAAAATTTCTCACATTTGAAACTGTGCGTAGAAGTACTGTTTATAATTTTCGAAGGAAGTGTTACTTCGTTTTATTGATTACAACACAGACATATCACCTTGTTTCTAATAGGGCTCCTGCATTACTCACATTTTTATGCTCAGTTTTAATTGATAATTGCATTCTACGGTTAAAAAAATGTTTCAGAAAATGCAAGTTATCTTTGCTGTGTTGAATTTTGCGGATTTATTCCGACCAGATTCGGTTTTTAACCGTCATTAGGGAAAAGCAAAGAACAACACGACTTTTACATTTCATATACCCTGCCGGTGTGGCCGAGCGGTTCTAGGCACTTCAGCGTGGAACCGCGCGACCGCTACGGTCGCAGTTTCGAATCCTGCCTCGGGTATGGATGTGTGTGATGTCCTTAGGATAGTTAGGTTTAAGTAGTTCTAAGTTCTAGGGGACTGATGACCTCAGATGTTAACTTCCATAGTGCTCAGAGCCATTTGGGCCATTTGAACATTTCATACATCACGCTACTGACGAATGCAATACTACAGGACATATTATGATACACGTCAACAGTTTTCAGCGAAATAATGTGACTCATTCAGCTTATATACAGAGTCTCTGTAACTGGAGAAGACGGGTCTCCTAAACCAAAATTCTCAGAAAATATCCCAGAACAACTTCCGAAAGTTAGTGTTTATCCTGTCTACAGAAGTGTCAGCGGTCCGGGAGAATAACAGCCTCCGCTCAGGTGTCGATTATACTTCACACGTTTGCTACAGCGAATTATACAGGGAGGCGCACGAAACACTCGCTCCGAGCACACATTACTCGCCAATTATGCACGAATTGTTACCCGAAACGAGCAGATACAACAGTCAGATAAACGCGTAATAATTAGATAAAAAAGAGATAATAAAAAAGCTAATGTGAAGGTGTGTATTTACTGAATTGATCTTATCTTTTACGTTACATTTCATTAGGTGCTGAAAATGACCTCCTTGTGTTTAGTGTTCGTTTACATACGCCCTGACATTTGCGCAAGTCTGCCGCATCAGTTCTCATAATTTCCTTACGAATATTGTCGTTCAGATCTTCTAAGGTTATTGGGCTATTTGCGTACACTTTTTCCTGTAGACTACCCCACAGATAAAAGTCACAAGTGGTTAGGTTCGGCGACGGCCACAATCGTTTGCCGACAGTCCTCTGGTTTGGGAATCTTTCATGAATTTGTGAGGCTGGCTCGTTTGAAGTGTGACAGGTCGCTCCAGCCTGTTGAAAGACAGCATAAGTACTATCATGGTGGGGAGGGGTAAACAGTGCGTAAAATTCCGAGAAGATTCGTATAAACACAGCAGTGTTTGCTGTCGTCTCAAAAAATATGGGACAATCCAACTTGATGACACTTTTCGACTTTTTCTCCATGAAGAGGTTCCTCATTAACCGTATACCGATTGTTTGTTGCACGTTATCTGGTGTTCTATGATTTCACATGTCCTGTCAGATGGAACCAGGCTTCATCAGTCATGAAACACAGCAGCGGATCCAACATTCCGCTCTCAATTGTTCGACAAAGCCACGTACAGTAATTCACATGTTTTGTCTTACCTTTCTCCTTCAATTCATCCCTATATGGTGTAAAACATGTTGACAAGACCTACGCGAAACGTTCACATGTTGCGGTAATTTACGTGTCGGATTCTTTGGAGTGTGGGATCCATGCTTGAATACACGCTGTCACAGCAGGTTTACGAACGGACGGGGCACGACGTTTTTTGAGTTCGTAGTTGATGCTGTAGTATGCCAATTTGTAATCAAAACCAGCATACCGCTCTTTGCTGGTACGGAAACACGAGAAAATTTCTTTGTATAAATGTCCAGCATTTTCTGAAACGAGCAGATAAACATATACGCCTCCAATATTGCGGTTCTTTCTGGAAGAGGATACATCTCGCTGAGATATTTACTTAACACGTCTTAACCAATTCGCAACGGCTTTCGTACTGATAATATAAAACATTATCAGAACTGCTTCAAAGCAATAGATGACAACTGACGGGCGACAATGAGTTGTGTAGTACTAGGGCGCCACCCTGTAGTTGAACATTAGTGGCGGCTCGTGAGTATACATTCTGCATATTTACACATTATTAGATCCAGGTAAATTTGAGAGTGTGAAATTAATAGCATCTGCTGTATAACAGTTACGCTTATCAACAAATTTATACAACTACAGGCACTGCCAATAATAATAATAGTAATAATAATAGGTGCATAAGTTACCTGACAAAAGAAAGAATTGTTTTTGTGGAATTTTGTTGTTTTGTACGTAATTAAGTACAGTTTAGGGCAATAGCGAAAATAATGTGTAAGGTTTTGCAACTCACCATTTCGCATTTTTGTGTGAGTGGAAGTTTTCGTACTTTTCAATTTTTCGGACAAATGTACGAGATCCCTAACAGATTTATTAGTTCACAAATTTACTTCCGGGCTGCATCCACACAACAGCTTGTGCTAACGGTACACTTCCTTGTTAAATGTTCCCTTGCAGTCACGCTTATTTGATGTCGTCACTCTTCCAAACGACTAGCTTCCGGAGGCGTTAGTTTCTTTGCGGCTATCTTTTCTTGCTAATTTACTTTTCTGTTCCCAGAATGAGATTTTTCATTCTGCAGCAGAGTGTGTTCTGGTATGGAACTTCCTGGCAGATTAAACCTGTGTGCCGGACTGAGTCTCGAAATCGGGACCTTTGCCTTTCGCGGGCAAGTGCTCTACGACTTAGCTACTCAAGCACGATTCACGATCCGTCCTCACAGCTTTACTTTTCTGTTAGCATTTAAAATATATTCAACTTAGTTCATGTTTACATTGCACACGAAAGCCGATTCCGGCACAGGAAACAACCAATTCCAAACACGAAGTGCCATTTGTGGAAATGATTAAACTCAAGTAGTAATGTGTACCAACATGGGCACCTGGCTAGAGCACAAGTGAGGTGCAGAGGCCCAAAAAGGGCCTAAAGCACACTGCCGTTGATCCCATATTTAAGTAGATATCACAGAAGCCAGTGACACAGCTTTTAGTGAATTTTCATATATACAGTGGGGGCCTACACCACAGCTAAACTTGACTCTCCATAAGATCAACAGATTCAGATGCATGAATAAATGCCACAATCGGCGGTGATGTGTTTAGGCCGTTATGATTCCCAACGCCTCAAATGGATTACTGTATGGTACAATTCCTAGCTTAATATATTATAACTCAGTCAAAAACCCACAAAATATGTTTACTGGCCGTACAACTTTGACATACACTGACATTAGATCTAATTTTAATATATAGTGTGTAAATTAGCGTATCTGAGAAGTGTGCTATTACCTAGCAGGATTTATGCTGAGCGAACGGGGATAAATATTGCCGCAGTACGTTACACCTGGGTGCCCTGATGTAAACTTCTAGTTGAGTGCAAGGGCTAGCTGTGCACACCGTGAACTGTGCACGTTGTTCATCAAATGCATCGTTTAACAGCATTCAAAGAAAATAACCAATAAATCCGCAAGTTGTCGCTGTGAATAATAAAAGACAATTTTTAAACGAAAATTCGAGTTCATAATAAGAGTGACTGGGCGACCTGCAAAATTCAAAGTAATTTAGACTTAAGGGGGGTAGGACATCAAACGGGCCGATATGGAGCAGGAGAGGCCCCACAGGACATTTCAATTTCCACTGTCTATACTTTTACAAATAAATTCATAAAACTTTGTCGGCATGATCTGGAAGGATTCAGGATTCACTCTTATAACAGTGGAAGTTCAGAAACGCAACAAAATAAATTTTTTTGCATGTGAAATTTCATCATTTTTTTCACTTACTATTGGCTGCAATTGTTGCTGTAGGTACACTCTTCTTTATAAGTAAGAGAGATTCTTCGATGAATTTGCGCAGCATCCAAACCATACTTACAGGTGTATGAAAGCCTAGTATTTTCCAAATCTATTAAAAACTGTGGTAAAAATTGAGACAATTAACTATAAAATTTGAGTTTTTTTCTGAACACGAAGTTTAAAATGTAACCTCATTAATTTTTCATAAATTAAAAAAAATTTAAAGTGTCACACACCTGTAAGTATGGTTTGTATTCTGTGCAAAATTCATCGAAGAATCTCTCTTACTTATGGAGAAAAGTGTACCTACAACAACAAATGCAGCCAATAGTAAGTGAAAAAATGATGGATTTTCACATATAAAAAAAATATTACTTTGTCATGTTTCTGAACTTCCACTGCTGTGAGAGTGAATCCTGAATACTTCCTGGTCGTGTTGATAAAGTTTAATAAATGTATCAGTAAAAGTATAGACAATGGAAATTAGAATGTCCTGTGGTGGTTCTCCCGCTCCAAATCGGCCCGTTTGATGTTCTAACCCCCTTAAGATTTAGAATTCTTTTCCTCCATGCTCTAAAAAAATTATCATAACGACGTGTTCGTGTCTAATTACAATGAAGGACAGAGTTTAAAGGCCCAGTGTTGTGTTTACCTTCTGTTCGCTTGTGCAGGTGGAGGTCAATGGTGACAGTGCTCATCCCCTATGGAAATTCCTGAAGAACAAGCAGCCGGGGACGCTGGGCAACTTCATCAAGTGGAACTTCACCAAGTTTGTAGTCGACCGCGACGGCAATCCAGTGGCCAGGTTCGCGCCCACGACGGAGCCCAAGAAGATGGTGGACACGCTCAACAAATTTTTCTGAGCCGGACTGGGGGGCTTTCGGCGTTCAGGCGGTTCCTGCCAATCGCCTCTGTTCCATGGGGACAGTAGAATTCATGCGTACAAATGCTGTTACACTTTAAACTTCTCACAGGGACTGTCAAAGCACATTCGAGACTGTTTTCTGTCTGCACGTTGAAGCGAGATTATTTAGCGTAGACATTTTGGGAAGGGGGAGGGGAGTGGAGTCCTTCAAGAAGCTGTACTGAGACGAACATAGAATTGTTTTCAGAGACATATGTCAGAAACGCTCATCCATTGTGTAAACTAAACTAAAATTGCGAACATTATACATCTGGTATCTAATATCGTTTTTAAGCTTTTTCACTTTGAAATTATATTGAAATATATGTATTATTAAAGTCTGTAGTCATCGTTTCGAAGATATTAATGCAAGTGTATGATGCTGACCATAAAGTCATCTAGACTGTTTTCCATCTCTTACTGCATCCTGATTTCTAGTGGGTGAATTCTATTTTGTGAAACCTTGAGCAGTAAAGGAAAGCATTACAACGTCGTGTGTCTTGAAAATCATCAATTTTATGGTTGGACTGAAACCTCCTTGAGTTTGGATCTGTATCCTTTAAAAAACTGATGCAACATTATTAGCCACTTTGAATAGATAATATCTCGCTGTAGAATTGATACGATTTAGCAATTATAAATTTTACTGTGAGTTTGAGTTCTTAATAAACTACATGTACAACCACAAAATAACAGTTTATTTTTTTCTTCCGTCGTGTTTCAGACGTATTGTGCTACTCAGATAAAAATTGTGGTCACTGTGAAGAGACATATATGTTTCCAGAATGAGATTTTCACTCTGCAGCGGAGTGTGAGCTGATATGAAACTTCCTGGCAGACTAATCTGCGTGCCGGACCGAGACTCGAACTCGGGACCGAGTCTCGGTCTGGCACACAGTTTTAATCTGCCAGGAAGTATCAGACACAATTGTTTTCGCTATTGATACGATACCAGAAATAAGATTTTTTAATAAATCTATTTATTGGTTAAGGTGGTATAAAATTCGTGAATTATAATGACTAGGTTTATTTAATGATTCATCTTTCATGTTCTGTGATGTATGTAGCTCACGTTTAGTTTTGATTCAGGTCAGATGATGTTTGCTACACTTGGTTTCCGTATTGTTTCTGCGCTATACGACTGACGGCTGACTGCTGCGAGGCTGAAATAAATTGGCAACAGTAACAACAGTAAGAGGAGTATATCACCTGTTAGTTTTCCAAATCCTCGAGAAAATATCTCTCTCCAAACCGGCTTCATGTAGAGAACAACACCTCGTGTATTTAACTATTTGTAAAAGTCTCAATAATGTTGATTACCATCCGGAGGTGGAGCATGCAATGTGTGCCGACTTGCTATATTTAAACGCCTCTATATAGTACGCTGGTTAGAGCTATCGTGTTTAGTTATTAGAGTTTCAGAATATCTGACTTTTTGCCTGTCGGGTTTCGTCTGGGATGCAAAGTATGTTTATGTTGCGCCATTGTCAGAAAAATCATTAAATTATTGACCGAAAATCCCGAGACGAAGCTGCCAGGAAATTCCTTAATACATGGACATGAAAGCCATAGCAATTTTGTATTTCAGAGTATCTAATGAACAACAAATTGTAGGTGTTGTTGTAGTCCAAGACATGAAAGCCACAACAATTTTGTATTTCAGAGTATCTGTAGTATTGTAGGTGGTGTTGTAGTCCAAGAGATCACTAACATACACACACACACACACACACACACACACACACACACACTAAAGCATTGTCACTAGCGCATTGTAGTCTGCTTTGCTGGCGATTAGTTCTGTTAGTGACAGAGAACAATAAATACTCTACAGGACTATTTTCCTTCATAAGCTAACACTCATGAGCTTTTGTGTTGAATAAAGATACGTCATAGGAGACAAACATGATGTATTGACCTTTCTATACACCTATCCTGACCTTTGATTCTGAAACCTGGGCAGTGAATAAAAGGAATTTAAGCAAGATATAGGCATGCAGGGGCGTGAGTACAGTCATCGTGGTCGTGAAACAGGTAAGTGAAGTGGGGTCCTCTTCCCCTCCTACATCTCTACCGCCACCCCACTCACACGCAACTCAAAAAGCGTCGCCCCCACTTCGTCTCCCACAGACAGTCGGCTAATCTTAGAAAATAATATATTTGTGTGTGTTATTCGAGGTACTGTGCCATTACACAGAAATCCACACACATGCAAACAATCACTGACACTCTTTGTGTATGAAATTAAAATATATTACAAACATATTATGACACTATGGCTTCACAGAGAGCTTGGATACAGTCAGAGATGTTACATTTGTTGTATGGATTACTGTATTTACAGAAAGCTGTCACTTGTAACTCTTATCATTCCGTTACTGACTGCACCCACACCTAGGGTTGCCACATCTAGCTGAGGCCTCGTCAGGACCCTCTGAGATGTTAATTTACTAAACATAATTACTTTTTATTGAGAACACATTATATGGAACTTGGCAGAAGTAGTTGGTACACCACATTTTTCGGAAAATTTCGCATTTTTCAGCAAGTCTTTTTTTCTCTTTTACGTATTTATAAAACTCCGCAAGTCAGCTTGTAGTTAAACTGGCACTGTAAGATTGATTCCACAGACCCTGGCGGCAGTCGATTTCTTTGGATTCAGGATATTCAGTCTTACGGTACAGCCAAGAGAATTGAAGGATTGATGATTCTTGTTAACATCGTAAACTTTTGTCAGTTCTGCAGCAGTAACTAGAGTTACTTCTTGGCTACCTTTTTTAATCACGATTGTAAAATTAGCCTTTGATGCCGATGTTGCCTCGAATGTATTGTATGATTCTTCGTAGAAATGTGATGCCTCATGTGTGCCTTACCTCTGTGAGTTTCTGAGATGAAACAGCTACAAATGCGATGCAACTCTTATTGATTCGTAAGTCCTTGCTTGACAAAAGACCACTCTTTCGTGTAATCGTTCGAAAGGTGACAGTTTTCTCTCTCCATCCTTAGGCGTAAGCTGTGATAATTTTATTAGACGGTAATTAGGCAAAAATAATTCTTTAATCATCGAAGTACACGTTATCGTGGTACACGGGATTGGGAGTTTTGTTAAATTCTATATATGCAGTGATAAATCAAAAAAATAAATACGGAATACTGCAATATTATTTGTGGGCAAACATGAGACTCAGAAATAACTCAATACTACGATAACATACGTACGGACATCGCCTATTCCGAAGTACGCACGAAATAATATTTTATACACAGCGCGCGACTCACCTCCTTCTAACAGATAGTTCGCGTGAGCGCTGCTATTAGGGAGAGAAAATATGCATGCCTTTACACAAACTATAATGATTAATTTGGTTCTCGGGGGCTACTGGTCGTTTATGCACCAACTTTACAAAGAAACTGAGATATTTTTTATGCTTATTAAACGGAATATTTTTCTGTATTTATTATTATTTATCTGCAAGGCAAACACTGACGAGAATCTCATCAGCCGTTAAGCGGCCAATCTTAAACATACTGAACTCATTCAGTACGAGAACATTAAGGAATGGGGTTTGTCTTTACTTTACTAGCTTTGAAACTGTTAAAACATCAAAACAGAGAAGTGTCCCGCATTTACATTTAATATAACAGACTGAATTTGTAACAAAAAATATCGTCAGCTTAATGGCCGACCAAATGCTGCTAAGGAAAGAGAGCTCCCCACAACACGAAGTTCTGATATACAGTTATTAATTACAATTAATGGTGGCTATTATGGGAGGTGCTCACTACTTCAATAACCAACACCTTCTAATAACAATTGGATATATATTCTGATAACGTACAGACAGACTTACATTAAATATCAGACTGTAATACAATGGCGGCCTTCCGATAGACGAAACAAGCTAGGAAAAAGTCTAACCCAAAAAAAATTATCTGTGTTCTTCTTCATCTACATTAGACAGATACTATAAACAAAAGGCTATTTGTTAAACGCATCGCTGTTTGCGAGCTTTGCAGATAATAAACTACACTTCTTAATATTTGATATTCAGCGCGTGCACGAACGCAGTCTTTCAATAATTTATAGTTCACACGTCATTAGCTTTTAACACACAAAAGACCCTTTTAATTTTTCTCGAAATGTCAATTTATGTGACGTTCCGTCCCAACGTCATTAAACTTTTAACGCCCTACATGCCCGCCGTACACATTTTAAATATTACTAACTTGCATTCGTTGTTCGTATTACGTGTAGAAAGAACTATCTTATCAGATCGTTAATCAAATGGGAACTGCTAGATAATTCCACGTGGCGCTGCTTAAACAGTTCCAGCCCCGCACTACTGGAGAAATCAGGTGTTTTCTCGGACGATGGAGCTATATTTAGAACCTGCTTGAATCTACATTTACATATACATCTACATATATACTCTGCTAGCCACCAAGCGGTGGGTACTATTCGCACCAAAAGTCATATTCCCCCCCCGCTCTGTTCCACTCGCGGATCGCGCGAGGGATAAACGATTGTCTCAACGCCTCAGTACGCGCTCTGATTTCCCTTATCTTTGACTGGTGATCATTGCGCGATTTGAAAGTTGGCGGTAGTAAAATATACTCTGCATCCTCGACGAAGATTGGATTTCGGAATTTAGTGAGCAGCCCCTTCCGTTTAGCGCGTCGTCTATCTGCAAATGTGTCCCACTTCAAACTTGAGATTTGTAACGCTCTCGCGATGGCTAAATGTACCAATCACGAATCTTCCCGCTGTTATTTGGACCTTCTCAGTTTCTTGAATCAGACGCAACTGGTAAGGGTCCCATACAGACGAATAATACTCTAAGCCTGGACGAAGTAACGTATTCTAAGCAATTTACTTTGCTGAAGGACTGCATCGCTTCAGGATTCTACCAAAAGACCGCAATCTAGAGTTCCCCTTACCCGTTACTTGTGTAATCTGATAATTCCATTTGAGATCAGTTTGAATAGTCACACCCAGATACTTGACGGATGTTACCTCTCAAAGACTGGGCATTTATTTTGTACTCGTACATTAATGGGGATTTTCGCCTTGTTATACGCAATAGGTTACACTTACTAATATTGAGAGATAACAGCCAGTCATTACACCATGCATTTATTTTCTGCAAATCCTAATTGATTTGTTCACAACTTTCGTGTGACACTACTTTCCTGTAGACTACAGCATAATCGGGAAACAGTCTAATGCCGCTGTCAGTGCCATCAACCGGATCTTTTATACAAATCGAAAAAATCAGCGGACTTATTACGCTGCCCTGGGGCACACCTGATGTTATGCTTGGTTCTGTTAATGTCTCCCCATTCAGGACGACATACTCCTCTCTGTCTGTTAGAAAACTTTCTATTCAACCGCAAGGTTCGAACTTAAATTTATTCACAACCGATACAAAAGAGTTACATGTTTGCAGCTGTTACTGTCCTTCAAAGTAGTCACCAGCGTTGTGTAGAACCTGTTGGCAGCGATGTGGAAGGCGTAGTATACCGTTAGTAGAGCCTGTTCTGTTGATGGTGCGAATGGAGCAGTCTTCTGCCTGTCGAATTTCTAGAACAGTTCTGAAGCTAATGCCACTAAGTGGTTCCTTCATCTTCGGAATCAAATCAAAGTCAGAAGGACTTAAGCCCGAGAAGTATGGTGGATGGTTCAGTACTTCCCAGTCCCATAGACCGAATAGTGCAGCCACAGCCTGCGCTGTATGAGACCGCGCATTGTCGTACAAAATGATGAGTGTGTAGCGCAGAAAGTGTCGCCGCTTCTTTCCCAAAGCTGGTCGCAGGTGATGCTCCAAAAACGAGCAGTAATAGTGTGTGTTGACAGTCTGCCGTGGGGGAACGCAATGCGTTAGGATAACACTGACACAGCCGTACAAGAGCACTGCCATAACTTTAGACCGCTCCATTCGCACCATCAAGAGAACAGGCTCTGCTAACGGTATACTACGCCTTCCACATTGCTCGCAACGCGTTCTGCACAACGCTGGTGGCTACTTTGAAGAACAGTAACAGGTGCAGACATGTAACTCTTTTGTATCGGTTGTGGATAAATAGTTGCCACTATTTAAGTTCCAACCCTCGTTTGTCGTCGGATAGACCGTAAGCGCGCACTTTTTGGAACAAACGATTGTGTGGAACTGAGTCGAACGCCTTTCGAAAGTCGAGCAATATGGCATCAACCTGGGTGCCGGTATCCAGAGCCTGTTGTATACAATGCACAAAGACGGCTGTTTCCTAAAACTGTGCTGGTTTCTTCTGATCAGCTTCTCAGAGTCTAGAAAGTTCATTATGTCTGATACATGCAACTGCATCTGCGTGACGACCGCGTCAGCATAAACTTGTTGACATAAATAAAACTAACTGAGGGTGCATTTACGGGTTGCGCTAACAGACGGCGTAAATTCCGTACTTGATTCAATCTCGTAGCAGGATTTTGCAAAATCGAGACAAAATTTAGTCTTGTTGGGATGTCGGGACAAGAAGGTCTGTAACGGTGACGGTCCCGATATGTCGGGACGGATGGCAGCCCTACCCACAACGCATTCTGACTGCTTATAGCACCATGTTTTCACCTCTGGCAGAAAGATGAACATTTTTTTTTTTTCAATTTACTCCGCGAGTATACCGATTAATGAACACACCCATGATGTTTCAACATCCTGCGAAGTGTAGAGCCCTTACTGCACCACTCTGAACACTCAGTTTAATTATAACCATCCAGTACATAACTGCTGCATTATTTCATTATTCAAATCATAAAACAGTTCGGCTTGCGGAGCTTTTTTAAGGCTGAAAGTGCTGAGTTTTATAGCCTCTGATAATGTCTCCAACATTAGGAGACGAAACATTACGCCCAGAAGCATTTCTTTCTTTCTATCTTTTTCTTTTTCTGAGTCACTTTGAGTAGTACTTGCAGCCTACATCCTCAGTTATTTGCTGGACGAATTTTAATCTCCGTTTTCCTCTACAGCTCCCTCTAGAACCATTGAATTCATTCCATGATGCCTTAAGAGATATCCTATCAACCCGTCCCTTATCCTTGTCAGTGTTTTCCAAATATTCCTTTTCTCTCCGATCTGCGCAGAATATCCATAAAAAAAATGGTTCAAATGGCTCTGAGCACTATGCGACTTAACATCTGTGGTCATCAGTCGCCTAGAACTTAGAACTACTTAAACCTAACTAACCTAAGGACATCACACACATCCATGTTAGAGGCAGGATTCGAACCTGCGACCGTATCAGTCGCGCGGTTCCGGACTAAGCGCCCAGAACGGCGAGATCACCTCGGCAGGCAGAATATCCATATTTCTTACGTTAACAGTCCATGTAATTTTCAACACAGTCTAATGCCCATAAAATAAAAATTACTTAAATGAGCTTTGCCTCATTCTAGCATGTGCGAAACTGTCAATTGCTCTCGTAAAACCAATATTTAGTGGTATTTCATAAATTTGTACTCCTACATCTTCATCAGGACTGTTTCAAAACCCTACAAGTCCAATCACGATCGTAAATTAGTTTGAAGTGAATTTCTAGTGTAGAAGATGGGCTGCATCGAGCTATGTTGTTGTTTTAATTCAAAATGAAATTTTAACCGTTTAAATCAAGTGAAAAGTTTGGGTTTTTTGTTGAAAACACGGTATGTCTAGCAAAAAATTTTATTCACATCGCGATAGGCCCATTTTTTCCCGACTGTCAATGTAAGTAGTACCTGAACACCAATAAAAGCTGTTACGCTAAGACAGAAAGCATTTCGAAAGTTCACAACAATATTATTTTGGCCAAGGCATTGTCGTAGACAACAGGTTTGTAATCTAGCATTGTAGTTTTGCACGAGCTTGCAGTTCAAGTGAAACAATACGAACATGGAAGAAAGTACAGTATAGGGGACTACTCTGCAGGATCTAGTGGCAGACGGAGGTCGTAGTGAAAAGAAAAGGAGTGCAGTTGCAAATGTGAATTGTTTCAAAAGAATTTTTTCTTATGAAGAGGATTATCCGGTGGATTTCCTATCTTGAAAATAAAACGCTTCAGTTGCTAGATTTAAAACATTTATTTGGTCCTTACAACATGTTTTGAAATGCTTTAGCTCTTTTTATACTCACTTAAAAGGATAAGCTGTAAAGCATCGTCACGCTTGAATACATGAAAATCATTTAAACCATAAAACGTCGCCATTTGATTACAAAGGTCTGCAAAAAAATATTTCTTGAAAGTTGTTTGAAATTTGGTAACTGACTTTTATGTACTTTTCTGTGCTGATTTAAAAAATGCAATCCATTTTTTTCTGTCACGTCAGGTCTTCTCACAAAAAGGGAGTATGTTTTGGGTTTAATAACAAAATTTAAGCAATTAATCATATTTTTCCAACGTCGTAAAATTTTATTTTATTTGCAAATCACGTTCTAAACTACATTTCCGGTACAGTTCCATTTTCTTTAAGCTCATAAGTCCTTATAATAACCCTTTCACTTTCTGTCGAAGCTTCTTTTATTGCTTTTCCGGCTGTGGACTCGTTGAGGATCACCTCTTTTTATCATTCAGCTATAGTCCGCTATCATGTTGACGTTCCGTCTTCCGTGATATCTTCTTTCCATTTCTTTGATGTCTTGATCGAATCTTCCGCCCTGCTCTTCACTTACGTCACCAAGGTTTGCGGGGAAGTAGTCAAGATGTGAGTGGAGAAAATGAATTTTAATGATCATGTTACAGCCCAGCTTCTTAAGGTTGCCGAGCATGTCTGCGACGATTGTCTTGTTGTTTGGTTCTCTTTTATTTCCTAGGAAACCGGCAACAACTAATTTAAAATATGTCCATGCTACCTTTTCTTTTGTCCCCATTTTGTCCACGAAGTTGGGATCTGTAATTAGTTTTCTAATGTCTGGTCCGACAAAGATTCCTTTCTTTAGCTTTGCCTCGGATAAACCTTGAAACTGTCCACAAAGATATCTGAAACACTCCCCTTCTTTTGGCAATGCCTTAACAAATTGTTTCATCAGTTCCAATTTACTGTGAATTAGTGGAAGTAACACCTTTTTGGGATCCACAAGGCTTTTCCTCTCAATATTTTTAACCCCTACCTGTGAGGTTTTTCTCAAGAGCCAAGCTTTTTTATGTAGTGTTGCTTTCTGTCTCTACTGTCCCATTCACAGGGAAAGCAAGGGAACTTTGTATAGCCACTTTGTTGACCAAGCAGCATTGAAATCTCTTTTAAATCACCACATAGTGTCCATTTGTGGTCCGAATAGCAGAGTTTGCTTAAAACCAGTTCAGGGTTTTCGTAACATTGTTTTAAGTCAACTGGTATAAAAGCATACATATTGCCATTGTGTAGAAGTACTGTTTTAAGGTTTATTTTTAAAGAATCAATAAAATGGCTCCACTCATCTGGAGCATATTCTATTTTGAAACGTGCCATAAGCCCAGGGACATCTCTGCAAAACACCAGGTCACCTTCTTGAGAGAAGAAAGATACAAACTCCTTTTCCCTCAATCGATACCAAGTAAAGGATGTACCCGGAGCCAATATATGCTTACCTTTCAATCTAGATCCTAAAACCTCTGCCGATTCTTTAGAAAGGTCTAGGTCTCTTACAAAATCGTTCAGTTCAGATTGTGAGAATGGAATGCGATCGGTTGTGCCAGGATCGTGCCAATCTATGTCTTCTTCACTATCACCTTGCTGAGCCAATGGCTCGAGATCTGTATCATGGTACTTCAGGTCCATGAGGAACAGGGCGAATGGCCTGATTCAATGATAAGGTAAGAAATATCCAATTTATTTTTCAAACTTCACAACACAAGAAAACGGTCACTGCCGTGCGGGATTAGCCGAGCGGGCTAAGGCGCTGCAGTCATGGACTGTGCGGCTGGTCCCGGCGAAGGTCCGAGACCTCCCACGGACACGGGTGTGTGTGTTTGTCCTTAGGATAATTTAGGTTAAGTAGTTTGTAAGCTTAGGGAATGATGACCTTAGCAGTTAAGTCCCATGAGACTTCACACACATTTGAACATTTGAACAAAACAGTCACTACTTTAAAGCATTAGTAACAACAACACGTGAACAGCACAGAGTGAAGAGCTACTGTGAGCTGAAGGACAATAGCAACTCACTGCTTGGTGATGGCGGAGGAAGGGGCAGCGCGACAGACAGGCACTGACATGAAAATACTGCTGGTTTCTCCTAATTACTCTTTATTTTACGTATATCTAGTATACAAACGGCTAAATAACAGTTTATGGAGAGCCTAAAAAACAAAATTCAAACTCACTGGACTGCTACAATATCGAAAAAAGCTAAAACTAGAGAAGAAGTTTGTTAAATAACTGTATGTGAATTCTTTCACTATTTTTCCCGAATGCTTTGAAGAAGTTTAAAAATTTTTATCTGAAAGAACAAAAATTTATAATCAGAATAAGTTTAATTACAATTTTGGTTGTACTCCATAAAGATTGTTTAAGACTGTACTACCCAATTACAGTTTTGAAAGAGAACTTATAAAATAAACTGAAATCTCTCATACAAACATCATGTTACCATTAATCTAAAATCATTAATTTTGCTTGTATTGTTTGCACCGCAGTTGGACACATCTTGTTTGCTTGTATCATTTATCATTACGAAAAATGAAAGCTAGATTAGATTCTTAAATTTTTACTATGTAAATTTGGTTCAAAGTACGAAATGTCCCTGTGGTTGGTGTGAAATTAAGGAAATCAAATGATAAAAAAGAGTGAGATTTTTCTACTCATTCCATTTTTTATGTTCAGGATCATTCCTAACTTCTCATATTCAGATTATCAGTTATTATAAAAGTGCACCGATATTACTTTCTTTTAAGTCCTGTAACATTTTTATTTGTGGACTTAACACGTTTTGAAAAATGATTTCTCTTTTTTATTCTGTTAATCACTATAAACTGCGTGGTGGAGGATTCCGTTTAATTGTCTCATACTTCGAAGTCTGCCTCTGCCCTACTCCGGGAAGGGCTCTAGTTTTTGTGACATACATCACGACACATGTGCATACTTTAGGATAACTAGACATTAGCTCTACTAAATCTTGCACAACAAACTTTTATTTAATTTGAGGTTAAAATGGGGTCTTATCAACATTATTGTTTTGAAACCAAAAGAAAAATGTCATAGGATAATATTTGTGAAAAACTAAAGTGCTTGGTTTTTAATATCTTCGTCATAGGCAGTAGATTTGGAAAAAGCTGTACTGCTACATATGCCTCTATAATAAAGTTGCGCTCTGCCAAAACTATGGTTCAACAGTTCTGGAACACTACATATATACATAGTAAATGGTAGGATTACTAGCAGTTTTAGTAGCATTTGTAGGAAAAGAAGCATAAACGAATGTGTAAGACAGAAACTAGGGACCGACGATTTCTCTTTGTTTTTGGTTTGTTTACCTTTTTTTGCACATTATTAGAACCGCACATCATTCAGTGTTAGTCCATCGTGCATTTTGTATCTTCACAGAATAAAAACTGCATTTTACAAGTATTAAAAATTAGTTGATTGGGTAACGTATGCACTTTCATGCAAGCGAAGTAATTACTTCTGATACAAGTACATGTTACACGCTCAAGTGTAAAAATATTATATCATTATTGTTGCTATTTTGTGCTCAAGAGAGCGTTCTTCATCATGATCAAGGACAAGAGGTCCCTTTTATTACTAATAAACGTGAAAGCTGTTTATGAACAACAGAAACAGGTTTTATAAAAGTTCGACGATGTACTGAAACTCTGTTTCATATATTTTTGCTTTGTCTTTGTTTAATTTTTTCTTTTCCTTTCGCGTTTCCTAGCAGTATATGATAAATCTGTATTGCTTACTTTATTATAACTGCAACATGCCTCTGTTTTACGTTATAAAACAACAATTATCGAATAAAACCTGTTTTAAACATTGACAAGTTAAATTCTGCTACAAATACTGTTTATTTTTAAGAAACATACGGGAGAATAACTCTGCAGAATAAAAATGTTTCTTACGTTACGCAGCCCTTTACGTAACTTCAAGCAGTTTCTAGACAGTTTATTGCTTCTGGTTTTTAGGGGAATTTCGTATGAGACGGATCACTCCTGTAAAGAGAGCGATCGTTATACAATAACGTATGTCACCTATGCAACACCTCTAACATACAGGTATTGTAGGTGCAACTAGAACTAACCAAAACTACTATGAAAATTACCGTAGTCTACCCCTACTTTTGATAGCCTATGGTAGTTTACAGTAGTTTTACAACTATTTTCTGTAACGTACATCATTCCTTAAAACCAGGTGTTGAGTTGCAAGTAAATATTGTCAATTACCGCGCAGAAATGGATTACTTTGAAGTCTAGTTACGGGTTCCACCTGCTTCTCCTCCTCGCAGAGTTCACGAAGAGTTTCTCCATTTCTTCAATTCGTCTGTGTACACTGAGTATATTGAAAATTTCTCCAAGTAGTTTGTCGTATGATTCTTTGGTGATGGATACTTCTGTGAGCAACCGAGCAATACAGGTATGTTGCAGTGGTAAGGCACTGGACTCACGGTCCAGAACTCTGCGATTGATATCCTCGTCCACCTAATAGGATGGAAGTTTTCCGCGATTTTCTCCCAAATCGCTTCAGGATAGTGTCGGGATGATTCCTTTTTAACCGATTTCCTTACCCATCCTTCCTCTTCAACTCCGTCTCTAATGACCTCGACGTCGGTGGGACGTTGAACTTCAATGTTCCACCCTTACTTCTGACAGCACAGTTCTTCTCTCAGACTGAAAGGCCTTAGGTGCTGTATAACACTTTCTAGTGCTTTATATTGAATCCAAAAAGAGTAAGATTATGTTTTTAAGGCATATTGCTACGTTTTGTTCATTACATTTCGTACTCTAACGAAGTATATTTTTCAGATGCCTTAAGAATTTCAGTCAGAAATGTATAGATGGTTGAGTATCTGCCAATAACGTACTGGATTTGGCCTCTTTAGCGTTACATTGGTAGCACTGACGAAACAAGTTTGTAAATCCTGGCGCACGTGACAAAAAGTTGTAGGTTCTGTTTCGAAATACGTGGGTAGGTTCTGTTTCGAAATACCGGATGTTCCTTGATTAGCTTCTTAGCCTCTAAATAGCTTTCAAGGACTAAATTTAAACTGTAAGTTGATAATTTTTTACATACGCCACCCATGATGAATGTACCTTCATAGTCTGGCCCTCAACACTTGTTGACAACTGGCTCCTCTCATTCTATATATTGAATTAACTGGTGTTTGTATCCTAATCCAGACTGATTTTTTACCTCGACGAGGGAGGTAAATAATTCGCTTTTCTTTTCGTCAGAACGATTTCCAAAACGATCCTCCATTATTTTAACATAACGAAAGACCATTTTTCTTGATTATACTATTTTTCGCTCTTTTAATTCCTGTTTATATTTTGCTTCGATTTCCTTATTCATTTTGTCCAGGGACGCTATAGCCTTGGGTCCACTTCCATAGGCGTCCCTATCTAGTTACCTTCCTGCTGTTATCACTGAAGATTTCCCTAATTGTAGAACGACTCTTTTCGCACATCACCTTGGAATAAACAACATAGCGCAATGTGACGCAGTTCTTAACAGTACAGCTGCTTTTGCAACGGCCCACGTCATTACCTAGCATCAGTTGAGACAACGTGACTGGAGAGCAACATACCCATTCAGCAGACTCTTAAGAAATCGATGAAAGCAGGAACAGCACGGAACATCGAAGGCAGTCAGGCAGAAATTAATCAACTAACATCTGAGTTCCGCCAGTCTGTGCAACTCGAAACACAGCCTTTCTGCGGACACATAACATGAATTCTCACGGGCACACATATTTAATGACCGTGGAGAACTTGGACACTGCACTTACATTCAGGGTAATTTGATGTAGCAAACCAGTTATCCGGACTGTTTACCAATGTTTGTCAGAGGCAGTTGGTGATGAAGAAACATGAGTTATATAAATTGGAGAAAACTCGAAGTACATCTACATCTACATCCATACTCCACAAGCCACCTGAGGGTGTGTGGCGGAGGGTATCTTGAGTACCTCTATCGTTTCTCCCTTCTATTCCAGTCTCGTATTGTTCGTGGAAAGAAAGATTGTCGGTATGCCTCTATGTGGGCTCTAATCTCTCTGATTTCATTCTCATGGTCTCTTCGCGAGGTATACGTAGGAGGGAGCAATATACTGCTTGATCCTGAGTGAAGGTACGTTCTCGAATCTTCAACAAAAGCCCGTACCGAGCTACTGAGCATCTCTCTTGCATTATCTTCCACTGGAGTTTATCTATCGTCTCCGTAACGCTTTTGCGATTACTAAATGATCCTGTAACAAAGCGCGCTGCTCTCCGTTGGATGTTCTTTTACTTTTCTATCAACCCTATCTGGTACTGCTCCCACACCGGTGAGCAGTATTCAAGCAGTGGGCGAAGAAGTGTGCTGTAACCTAATTCCTTTGTTTTCGCACTGCATTTCCTTAGAATTCTTCCAATGAATCTGTCTGGAATCTGTTTTACCGACGATCAACTTCATATGATCATTCCATTTTAAACCACTTCTAATGTGTACTCCCAGATAATTTATGGAATTAACTGCTTCCAGTTGCTGACCTGCTATATTGTAGCTAAATGATAAGGGATCTTTGTTTCTATGTATTCGCAGCACATTACACTTGTCTACATTGAGATTCAATTGCCATTCCCTGCACCATGCGTCAATTCACTGCAGATCCTCCTGCATTTATTTACAATTTTCCATTGTTACAACCTCTGGATATACCACAGCATCATCCGTAAAAAGTCTCAGTGAACTTCCGATGTTATTCACAAGGTCATTTATGTATATTGTGAATAGAAACGGTCCTACGACACTCCCCTGCGGCACACCTGAAATCACTCTTACTTGGGAAGACTTCTCTACATTGAGAATGACATGCTGCGTTCTGTTATCTAGGAACTCTTCAATCCAATTACACAATTGGTCTGATAGTCCATATGCTCTTACTTTGTTCATTAAATGAGTGTGGGGAACTGTATCGAACGCCTTGCGGAAGTCAAGAAACACGGCATTTACCTGGGAACCCGTGTCTATGGCCCTCTGAGTCTCGTGGACGAATACCGCGAGCTGGGTTACACACGATTGTCTTTTTAGAAATCCATGCTGATTCCTACAGAGTAGAATTCTAGTCTCCAGAAAAGTCATTATACTCGAACACAATACGTGTTCCAAAATTCTACATCTGATCGTTAGAGATATAGGTCTATAGTTCTGCACATCTGTTCGACGTCCCTTCTTGAAAACGAGGATGACCTGTGCCTTTTTCCAATCCTTTGGAACGCTACGCTCTTCTAGAGACCTATGGTGCACCGCTGTATGAAGGGGGGCAAGTTCCTTCGCGTACTCTGTGTAAAATGAACTGGTATCCCATAAGGTCCAGCGGCCTTTCCTCTTTTGAGCGATTTTGTTTCTCTATCCCTCTGTCGTCTATTTCGATATCTACCATTTTGTCATCTGTGCGACAATCTAGAGAAGGAACTACAGTGCAGTCTTCCTGTGTGAAACAGCTTTGGAAAAAGACATTTGGTATGTCGGCCTTTAGTAGTAGAAATTATATGTATTCCTATGAAGTTTCCATGCCAAGCGATCTCTACAATGGTGTGAACAGACAGTATTCGACAATTCATGTGTGGCATTATGGTGTCTTGAAACATACGTTTTCCGTAGAAGTACCATAAGAAATAATGCACTTTTATAACAATTTTTGACTTTTATGGACGAGTTTAAAAAAATTGGCTCTATTATTATTAGAAAACCAATTGATTTGTTTTTCAGATGACAAGTGCCGTACAAACAGTAAAATGTATTTTGAAACTGTTGTTCTAACGTACATTTCATTAAATAGAATGGGTCAGCTCTCATCTTCGTACCAGTACAATTTGTACCCTCACTCCGAGTATTAACCGACTACATTTTTTTGAAACCTCGTCTGCCAAGAACTGAACTGGTAAGGTCGATAGAACGTGGGCTGGCCATCAAATGATTTTGTGCACCATACGACTGACACTATAATCTTCATTGTTTAATGCCATGTTTCATTTCGGTTATAAGTAATGTGCAGTAATACGTATCACTAGTAGACGACTTTTTACGCCAATTTGTATGACGTTGTCTCAGACAAAAAGCATTAACTGTTCACCCTAAGAAGACACCGTAGCGGTGGCTGTCACACGTAGCTTTTTCGACAGAAGCCAAAAGAGTATGTGTGACTTGACTGATTCTCGCTTGTGTGCGGTCGCTAACAGTCTTACCTTTCAATAAAATACACGAAGAGTATCTTCACTGAACGTACAAAGATTCTATTAGATTCAACGTATCTGTCCTCTTTAATTACACATGTTACTCCTGATTTCACTTGTGAGTACATAGACAGATTGAACACAGTGTCGTGCGCCAGCGAAGCTGACTAATGATACGCATTACTTTATAATAATATGACTTACATAACTAAACGTGTACTCACATATTTAACTTGACGATGATTTTCTATCAGAATATTTTAACGATCTGAAGATGGCGGTAAGCTGCAACCGGTAATAAACTGTAAAGAAGTCTGTGTAAAAATAAAAGTGCCAAAACTAAAGTGATTGAGAACTCATTTACAGACTTCATGTCTTCAGTTGATAAATTACATAACTAATACTGATTGTTTTAATATAGGGAAAGATTGCGGATTTGTAAATAAAAATTCCATTTTTCTCTCCATTTTTTTTTCTTCTAGCGTCAGGGTCCCCTCAACGCCACGGTTGCTGCACCGTAATTATACACTTCCAGGCATGTGTAATAAAATTTCACAAACTCGTAATGGGAGTAACAAGGATGAGGAAATTAGATAGGTGGTAATGGAACTGCCCTCATGGGAGACCACAGAAGCAAGGCGCTGAATGCCGTGGCCTGTAGATGCGGCAGGGCACCCGGGGGAAGATCGGTGGTGGTGAGGGTTACAGGGAGGCGTTGCAGAGGAAATGCGGAGCGCTGGACAAGTAGTGCTGTTCTAAACTGCAGTCTATACTCACATTATCTGTAAATATTAAGTAGGGACCCTCCACGCCCACAACTACATAGTAACCAATCGGAAAGATCTTTCACCTCAGCTTAGGTTAGTATTTAAAAGATTTATTTTCATCTGCCTTGTTAACCGTTTGCAACTTCCAGGGAAGCGCCATGAGTGGCGAATTATGAGTAAAACCTACACACTTCTCTGGTTGCCATGTTCAAATTTGCTTCTTTTGCCAAAACACAGTGGATTTTACACAGTCTCACCTCATTCACATGTCGTACAGACGCAATTGTGGGAGAATTCTTAAACAATTTTTTATTAAGTGAGGAAAAGCAAGGTCTGCAGCTTATGGAAAAACACATCCTCAGTACAAAGAAATGTGTAATGTCTTCACTTATGTTGTTCCAAAACGCATAGCATTTCTCGTTTCACCGGCTATCGATGGCCCTTAAAAATTAAATTCTTTCATCGAAAAAGTCTGTAGTCAGTGAAACAACACAGTAGATAATGAAATTTTGCATAATAACGATATGGCAAAATAATCTCCTCTTTACCAAAGTCTAATTTGTATATGTAAAACCGTTGATTAAATATGATAAATGTTGTGGATATTTCACTCTGGTTTTACCGATGGCGCAGCGCGATTGCAAATAAATGTGCTAGGTGAGAGCAATTTTCTCGAGATTGATGACACACAGACTCCTCTACCCAAGTCTATAGGAAAATTCAGTATGTTAGGTAAATTTCGTGCATAGCAACATGTTATGTAATACGTACCAAACGCAAAATCAGAACGACCTCTATTTTTTATCGCAAATTTTTCCTCATTTCGCGCAGTGTCTTTCTTTCACGTAAATATAACAATAACAATGTTCATTGAAATGATGGGCACATAATCATGAACCTGACGTATAATGCTATAAGTAAAGAAAAACTGAATTTATTTTTACCAAATAGTTTCTGTAAAATCGCTTGAGAACGATTGCAGGGAGTGTGCCTCGACTGTGTCATAGCCTACCAGCCGAAAGGCGACAAACAGTTATCGGCCTCTCCTTCCGAACAAACTAATGAACTTGCCCAGCTCATTGGACGGGAACTGGTCACCGCTCATCGGTCACCGTATTCTGCGTGGAATCTACAGGGATGTGAATAGAATGACCTGTGACAGAATACCAAGCAAGATGCACTGTACTCAGGCTCCAAGGCAAACGAACAAGAGGAAGAATCAAGGTTCAAATGGCTCTAAGCACTATGGGACTTAACATCTGAGGTCATCAGTCCCCTAGACTTAGAACTACTTCAACCTAACTAACCTAACTATATCACACACACCCATGCCCGCGGCAGTATTCGAACTTGCGACCGTAGCAGCAGCGCGGTTCCAGACTGAAGCGCCTAGAACCGCTCAGTAACAAGGCCGACGTAGGATCAAGGGATATTTGGCTTAAATGAGTGGGGCTGGGCACGCGACAAAAAGAGAGAACCGGAGCAGGGCGATGGCAGAGCGGCGCGAGTGCACAGAACAAAATGACAAGGCTTATGCACAAAGCAGACCCCGCAAGCGGCTGGAAATCGTTCTTAATGATGTGATGATAAGAAAAACTGCATCCTGGAAAGACGTCGAGCCGACGTCTGCTGAGGCATTGTTCTATCATTTCGCATGAAGGAAATGAAATTACTCTGAGACATTGCGTTAAGGAGGAGAGACTTATTGAGCATCAACCTTAGTTGTCGTTAACTCCCTTTCATCTTCATGGATTAACTTACGTAAAATTTTATCATCGAACTAAGATACGAGATAAGGTGCTCCAGATACGCAATCGAGATGCGATGTGAGTGGCACCGCTGTAGCGGCGCAGCGGGCAATGCTAAAGTACGGCGCAGTGGATAGGTGGTAGGGATGCGTGTGACGCACGCTGACTCGTCGAAGCCAGCTAGCCGGCCTTGACCGGCGTTCCTTCCGTAACCGCCTCGGGCTGAGGCGTAGGTGCGCATCCAACGAATGGAGAAGCTGGTGAGGTTTAAAGATTGGCGCAGCACACGTAGCCAGTCTTCCGTGGCCATTGTCAATCGAAATAATATTAATCTTCCCGTCTGCGTGTAACTTCTGCAGCCTGCATTCATCCGAACCTTATTATTACAGCCGAGCCTTGATCTTCATGTACTGCCCCCCCCCCCCCCTTCCCCAATATACACACATACTTGCCTCCATTAGCAAATGAACTCTTCCTTTCTTTCTTGATGCTAAGAGCGTGTCCTATCAACCTATCTATAATATCTATCTACACTAATAATAAATCTATAAAACCGTCTTGTCTGTTTTCGGTAACGTCCAAAGCTACTAACCAATACGCAGTCAACATCTTCACTGCGCAATAGCAATGATAATATCACTGACAACAATGCCACTAAAGCCGAGCTGCTAAACGTGGTTTCCCGAAACTCCTTCACCAAAGAAGGCGAAGTAAATATTCCAGAATTTGAATCTAGAACAACTGCCAACATGAGTAACTTACAAGCAGCTTAAATAGCTCAAGAAAGGCGAAGTCTCCTGCCCAGACTGTATACCAGTGAGGTTCCTTTCAGAGTATGGTGGTACATTAGTTCCATACTTAGCAATCATATGCAACCGCGCGCTTATCGAAAGATCTCTACGTAAAGGCAGGAAAGTTGTACAAGTTACATCAATATCCAGGAAAGGAAATAGGAATAATCTGCTGAATTACAGACCCATACCATAAACCTCGATTTGCAGTAGGATTTTGGAAGATAGATTGTGTTCAAATATTATAAATTACCTCGAAGAAAACGATTTATTGACAAGCAATCCGCACGGATTAAGAAAATATTGTTCTTGTGAAACCCTACTAGCTCTTCATTCTCACTAAGTAATGAGTGCTGTCGACAAAGTGATTCCATATTTTTAGATTTCCGGAAGGCTTTGGACACCGTTCCTCCATAGACGACTTCTAATTAAATTGCTTGCCTGTGGAATATCACCTCGGGTGTCTAATCGACTCGTTAGTTCCTGTCTGAAAGGTCACATTTCGTAACAATTGACGGAAAGCCATCGAGTGAAACAGAAGTAATATCTGGTATTCCGCAAGGGACCTGATCTATATAAATAATTTAGGAGACATTCTGAACAGCCCTCTTAGATTGTTTGCAGATAATGCTGTCATTTACCGTCATGTAAAGTCATCAGATGATCAGGACCAATCTCAAAATTATTTAGACAAAATGTCTGTAAGGTACGACTTTTATAGGATGGCTTGATTCCAGAACCGGCCAAACTGATGATGTTTAATAGCTATTTCATACCAATATTGACCTATGGTATTGAAACACGTACCCTCACAAAAAGAAAATCATCAAGGCTGCAAGATCAGAGATGAAAATTGTTAGATCCACCATCCAGAAAACCAAGATGGACAAGTTAAGGAATGAGGATGTGAGGAAAGAAGCCGGAATAAATGCATCCCTATTAGATCGAATTGGCACATATAGGCTTCGATGGTACGGGCATGCGATGAGAATGGAGCCAACTAGAAGAGCCAAAATAAATTTTGTAAGACAGGTGGATGGGAAGAGACCTCAAGGAAGATCTCTAACCCGATGGACTTGATTGAGGCTGATATAGTGACCAGAGGATGGACAGTGGATAATGTTCTCCGTGAACAGGTGTATTTGGACAGGACGAAGTGGAAGAGGCTCATTACCAGTACCCGGGAAACTGGAACTGTTAAATGATGATGATATGTATTACGCGGAAATGGCAACTGACTCTAAATAATGAAAAGTATGAAGTCATACATATGATTACTAACAGAAGTGCGTTAAATTTCGGTTACACGATACAAAAAAAAAATTGAGGACTCTAAATACAGCCCAATACTTAGGGATTACAATTACGAATGACTTAAACTGGAATGGTCAATAGGTAACGTTGTGCGGAAACCAAACCAAAGAGTGCCATTTATTGGCAGAACAATTAGAAAGTGCAACAGTTCTGCTGAAGAGATTGTGTACACCACGCTTGCGCATCCTCTTCTGGAGCATTGCTGTGTGGTGTGGGATATGCATCAGATGGGGCTGACGGGGGACGTCGCAAAAGTTCAAAGAACGGCAGGTCGTTTTGTATCATCGCGTAATAAGGGAGAGAGTGCCACAGACATGATAAGTAAATTTGCATGGAAGCTGTTAAAGCAAAGGCGTTTTCTGTTGCGGCAGGATCTGTACGTGAATTTTCAATCATCAGCTTTCTTCTCTGAATGCGAAAATATTTTGTTGGCGACCACCTGCATACGGAGGAATGATCATCATAATAAAACAAAAGAAATGAGAGCTCGCACAGAAAGGTTTAAGTGCCCGTTTTTCCCGCACGCACATCGAGAGTGGAATGATAGAGAAATAACTTGAAGGCGGTCCGATGGATCCTCTACAGGCACTTAATTGTGAATTGCAGCTTGATCATGTACATGAGTTTTCATGGTGATTTTGTTGGCAACTTGAGCATAGTTTGGGGCACCGTGATATGGTTTAGTTAATGAAAATTGGATCACGGAAAAAATATTGTAATTTAAAGTTTTACTGAAACTTTCTTGTCTATCCGAAACGCTAACCACCCAGACTAATTGACGGATTTCTGTGAGGTTTTCCTTGGTAACTTCAGTGTAGGTAGGGGCACCGTCTACGCTATATTTCATGAAAACCGAATCACCAAAGAAAAAAAGAAAGAAAAGATATTAATACATATTAATACACACCTCTTTCGAAACCACTGGACGGATGTCAACCAAACGTGATACACTTATCACATACTGTCTGCAAAGAATCGCTGTGGGAGTGAGATCCACGTACTTAGTCACTTGCGACAAACTTTACACATGATTCAAATTTTTCTCGCTGACACCACGCTCGTAATAATGAAAGGAAAAAGTTTACCGTTACTCTATTTTCGCTGTACATTTTCGCATCAGTCAAGGTGTTTTAATTTAATACTTCTTAACTTCTAACTCTATTCGCAATACATTTTGCATACGGTCACTGTATGTACCTGAAACACTACGCTTAGGTGACAAAAGTATTGGAGGACGGTAGTGTCGCATAGACAAGGTATAAAAGGGCAGTATGTTGGCGGAACTGTCATTTGTACTTTGATAGTTCATGTGAACAGGTTTCCGATGTGACTGTGTAACACGACGGGAATTAACAGACTTTCAACGCGGAATGATAGTTGGAGCTAGACGCGTGGAACATTCCAGTTCGTGAATCGTTGCGGGATTCAGTATTCGCAGGTCTACAGTGTGAAGAGTGCGCCGAGAATACCACATTTCAGGAATTATCTCTCGCCTCGGACAATGCAGTGGCCGACGCCTTCACTTAATGACCGATTGCAGCGACGTTTGCGTACAGTTATCATTTCTAGCAGGCAAGCAACACTACATGAAATAATCGCAGAAATCAATGTGGGACGTACGAGAAACGTATCCATTCGGAGAGTGCGGTGAAATTTGGCATTAATGGCGTATGACAGCAGATCCCCGACCGAGCGCTTTTCCTAACAGAATCACATCAGCTGCTGCGCCTCTCCTGGGTTCGTGAATATACCAGTTGGACCACAGGCGATTGGAAAACTATGGCCTGATCACATGACTTCCAGTTTCAGTTGGTAAGAGCTGATGGTATGGTTCGAGTATGGCGCAGACCCTAAGAATGCATAGATCCAAGTTGACAACAACACACTGTGCAAGCTGGCGGTGGCTGGTATGGGCTGTTTTTACATGGAATGGACTGGGTCCTCTGGTTCAGCTGAATCGATCATTGACTGGGAATGGATACGTTCGGCTATTTGGAGACCATTGTCACCGGGCCACAACTGTTCCACATTGATTTGAAGAACATTCTGGACAATTAGTGTGGATGATTTGGCCATGCAGATTCCCTATCGTGGGTCCCGTCCAACATTTATGGGGGGACATAATCGAGATGTCAGTACGTGCGCAAAATCCTTCACGGGCAAAACGTCCGCAATTATCAACTGCTATAGAGACAGCATAGCACAATATTTCTGCATGGGACTTCCAACGAGTTGTTGAGTACATCCCTCGTTTAGTTGCTGCACTACGCCGGGGAAAAGGAGGTCCGACACGATATTAGGAGGTTCCCATGACTTAAATATACACCCGAAATGGGTTGCCATGAAGGACAACAAATTCCACTGCTATCTGGGTCGTCCCCAGACACGTCTTCGCTGGTGATGGGGATCAGTTCGAAGTGGGACTCATCACTGAAGACAATTCTACTCCAGTCAGTGACATTCAAGGCCGAAAACATGTCTGTAGATGCCCCAGACAGCGGTAGGACCTGGCTGTCGTCCGCCATACGGTCCGATAACCAGAAGCGTTGGTCTGGGGTGCCATTCCATTTCGAAGCACAACCCTTCAGGTTGTCACCTGCGGCGCTCGTACAGCACAGCGGTACGTCGACGATATTCTATGGCCCGTGTTGTTGCCCTTCTTGGAAAGCCATCCTGGGCGTACATTTCAGAACGATAATGCCCGCCCGCACACGGTTAGAGTTTCTACTGCTTGTCTTCGTGTTTTTCAACCATTACCAACCACTACCAGCAAGGTCACCAGATCTCTCCTCAATTGAGAATGTTCGGAGCATTACGGGCAGGGTCCTCCAACCATCTCGGAATTTTGACTATCTAACGTCCCAATTGAACAGAATTTGGTACGACATTCCTCAGGATGGCATTCTACAACTCTACCACTCAGTGCCAATCCAAATAATTGCTTGCATAAGGGTCACAGGCGGAACGATGCGTTACTGACTTGTTCAGTTGGTGAAGCTTTTTCTGTTGAATCAATTATTCAGTTTTTCTAAAACTGTGATCATTCGTTTGTACATGTAACACACAACTGCCGATTTCCGCACCATTTTGATAATTCCTTTGTAGTGCGTCGCATTTTTTTTTCTTAGAGTGTATATTCTATTACAGATCACCAACTATGCTTTCCAATATCTGGCGAAATGATACGTTACGCGCGGGTTGCTGACGCACTGTATGATGGGAAACGTTTTTCTGTAGAAACATTGAAACAATCACGTAATTGTGAAAATGTGGCTTTTAAAAAGCTTACACGTTGCCGAGACAATTACTACTTCCCTTTGTGCGGCTGGTCCCGGCAGAGGTTCGAGTCCTCCCTCGGGCATGGGTGTGTGTGTTTGTCCTTAGGATAATTTAGGTTAAGCAGTGTGCAAGCTTAGGGACTGATGACCTCAGCAGTTAAGTCCCATAAGATTTCACACACATTTGAACATTTTTGAACTACTTCTTTTGTTTTTACGCTGAATATCACTCCAACACTTGTAAATCATCAGCTGTAAAATAATGAAAGTACCTACTTTCATATACGAAATTCCCGTGTACGTCGTACAGTTCCCTCCTGGAAATTTGTTTACAATCCCTAATTTTCCTTTGCCTTTCCTCTTCATGTCTTTTATGAAAATGTTAATAAATACAATATACTAAGCATTATTTCGGTTTATTTGCTGTAAACGTAACGTGAAAACTGGAAATCAATAAAGGCTAATGCATACGGACTCTTTCCCACGACCTTCGGGTTAGAGTATTGCACATTTTCCGCTGTGCCAACCGCTGCGCAGTATTTGCGGTAATATCAATGGCTCATGCCTCGCCCTCGCAATATCTGAACTACTGCTGTTTCTAGAGTTTCAGTACGACTTTTCAGTTCAGTCTGAATGTGGGATACCAAAGCGAAACTGCCGCCATACGATCAGATTCGTGTCAATATAGTTTTTCTTTTGAATTCATTTTGTGATTTTCTCCCCTGTCGGATAAGAAAGAGTTGGTGACGACCCGTTTCTTAGGCAGTCATGATTTCGATCCCGGGGCAACTTTATTATTTATTTCAATGCGAGTTCCCGTATTTGCCGTACACAACTGCACTAAACTTCGGAGTTTCTTATGAATGTCATCTTCAATTACGGTCTTAATTTGATTTCTTCTGGAATTCAACAAAAAGAAGATATGAGTTTTAGAATTGTATTCTTGGAATACTTGAGATGGCTGTTTCAAGACAAATATATTATAATCTGTGTATATTGCTTTTTGGAATAATTCCTGTTCGTACTCTCCAATTACTTTTGTTAAAAAAGTTCTGTTCTGAGTACACTAGCAGTTTTAATTACGTGAGAGTTCTACTGTTTGCGAAATATTTTTCATAGCAAATTTTTGTGCCTGAGGCAACCACTACTGTACGAAAATTAGTATAAAAGTAAGAGTTTAAAAAACCATAAGTATTCATTGTATTAGTTTGGTCTGTTGTATTTTGTGGCGTACCCTCTCACCTTCAAACAAGTTCGGCCCCCAGTATTTTTTGCTGGTGCTCTTATGAATGATGTTATTGTGGTATTTTGAGAGGACAAACTGTTTTTCATTCTAGGCGCGTGTGTGTTCCCTTTGTTCTCCATTGCTAGTCGTGTGTTACTTTTCACGACTAGGAATGGAAAACAGTCCGTCCATTGAGAATACCACAAACAGTGCCTTTCAGACGTGTGCCAACCTGAATCACTTAGACGTAATTTACCTGAAGGTTCCATAATGAGAGGAGACTTGTGTAGTGCTGCTGTACCGATGCGTTTATCCATTCGCGTGGTGAGCGTAATAAGACGCGATAATGAACGTTGTAACTGAGGTGCACTCATTGTGAACTGCGACGTGTGACTCAGTTTATGGAGACAAAAAACATCAGACCCTATGACAGCCAAGACTGACTTTTCCCACTCTGCGCCTTACGTGCTATGAATGGAAGTGGTGAGATGGTGCTTACTTCATGGAAGTGTTAGTTGCAACCTGAGTATATAATGACATGAGATCAGACGACGGATGATTATAAGGTGAGGATGAACAAGTTGAACAATGTTTACACTTGGTTCACCGAAAGACAGGTTTGCGAAAAAAGGGCGTGGGTACACGTTAACACAAATAAAAAAAGAGAAACATCGTCACAGTACAACATTGGCAATAAGCATTTGGAGCCTGTCAAATTGTTTGTGTATCTAGCAATAACATTAGAAAGAATTATGAAATGAAATGAACATGTGATAGCAGTGGGAGGAAAAGCGAATGGTACTGAGAAGCTTTTAGAAAAATTATGGTAAAATGCAGCACGCTTGGTGATGAAACTGACAAGACCCAGGTATGATAGATTCTCGAGTAGTACGTCAGTATTTGTGACACGTTGTCAGAGTATTTCAAGACGCACTGTTTTGACCGTTACAGGTCGATTTAGCCCTTACCAAAGGTGAACAGAAATACACATGTAACTCTAAGCACAATATTTTGCTAGAAAAACCCAGTTCGGTGAAGTAACAGAATCTGTGTTTGAAGCGGGCAGTGCGACAGCTCTATTGGCACCATGGTATACCTCACTTAGGGATTGTGCGAATGAAAGAAAAGATCAGGCGGAATACAGAATCATTTCGCCACACTCCAAGGGAACAGAACTAGGAGCATCTAATATTGGTACGAATTATCCACCACCTGCACTAGCTGTGGACAATACACTCATGAGATCTGATGTCGAGACACGAACTAAGAAGCGTACAGCACTCGCTTTGATCTTGATGAAGGTAACTGTGCTTTATGTTACGAACTGAACAGGGCAACAAAAAATGGTTCAAATGGCTCTAAGCACTATAGGACTTAATAGCTGAGGTCATCAGTCCCCTACACTTAGAACTACTTAAACCTAACTAACCTAACGACATCACACACACCCATGCCCGAGGCAGGATTCCAACCTGCGACTGTAGCAGCAGCATGGTTCCGTACTGAAGCGCCCAGAACCGCTCGGCCACTGCGGCCGGCAGGGCAACGAGAAGTCACGGATACTGGAAGACTGCTGAGAACTGGGCCTAACGTGCGTTCACGTCGCTCTGTGGCAGCCCAGATGATCTGAACAGAAATGGGGTCTTGTAGGATGAGTTTTGCTCAAAGCAACATGATACAATTTGAAAGTGAATTAGCGGTGAATTAATTTGTCAAATTTGCACATCATCTGCGGTGCACTGTATTAGAGCAAATGGGTGCACATGATCGGAATCCTTTATCCATTTGCGTCTGTATCTACATTCACACTCCACAAGCTATCTTACACGGAAAAAAGAGCTTCAATACCAAGATGATTATATCTTACGTCGTTTGGAGGAGAGATTTTGTGCATGGGCAGCCACATCCTGTAAACCACCGTGAAGTGCATGACAGACAATACCGTACACTGCACCAGTTTTAGGGCTTCTTCCCGTCCCTTTCACGTAAGGAGCGTGGGAGAATGGCTGCTTAATTGACTCTGCGTATGCTGCAATTAATCGAATCTTGTCCTCGTGGTCACTGAGGGCCTGATACGTAGGATGCTGTAGGACATTCTTAGACTCGTGACTTAAATTTGGTTCTTGCAACTTTGTAGGTAGGCCTTCACTAGATCTTCAACTATGTTCAAGCGTCTGCCAGTTATTTTTTTAAGAATGTCCACAATGATCTCCCAAGGGCCAAAAAAACCTGTGACCATAAGTGTTGCCCTTCTTTTCGTTTCGTCAGGTGCAAAATTTTACATTTATGAACATTTAAAGCGAATTGTCATCATTTCAAAATGTTATCGAGACCTGACTAAATATTTGTACAATTTTTTTCAGACAGTACATTATAGGTAAATGTATAATCTGCGAAAATTCTGATGTTACTATTGTTACTCGACAGTTTTGTAATGAAACAGGAGAGTGAAATTTTCTTATTTCGAACATCCATCGTTAGTTATGCGGAAGTATCAACAGGCGCCAGCGGGAAAGTGTAAACATTTCGACACTGTTATTCGCTCAGGAAGACATCAGTATCGATCCTCTTGAGCGGGATTGTCAGCGAGCTCAGCAGAAAATTGATACACTACTGGCCATTAAAATTGCTACACCAAGAAGAAATGCAGATGATAAACGGGTATTCATTGGACAAATATATTATACTAGAACCGAGATGTGGTTACATTTTCACCCAATTTGCGTCCATAGATCTTGATAAATCAGTACCCAGAACAACCACCTTTGGCCGTAATAACAGCCTTGATACGCCTGGGCATTGAGACAAACAGAGCTTGGATGGCGTGTACAGGTACAGCTCCCCATACAGCTTCAACACGATACCAAAGTTCATCAATAGTAGTGAATGGCGTATTGTGACGAGCCAATTGCCCGGGCACAATTGACCAGACGTTTTCAATTGGTGAGAGATCTGGAGAATGTGCTGGCCAGGGCAGCAGTCGAACATTATCTGTATCCAGAGAGCTCGTACAGGACCTGCAACATGCGGTCGTGCATTATCCTGCTGAAATGTAGGGTTTCGCAGGGATAGAATGAAGGATAGAGCCACGGGTCGTAACACATCTGAAATGTAACATCCACTGTTCAAAGTGCCATCAATGCGAACAAGAGGTGACCGAGACGTGTAACTAATGGCACCCCATACCATCACGCCGGTTGATACGCCAGTATGGCGATGACGAATACACGCTTCCAATGTGCGTTCACCGCGATGTCGCCAAACACGGATACGACCATCATGATGCTGTAAACAGAACCTGAATTCATACCAAAAATGACGTTTTGCCTTTCGTGCACCCAGGTTCGTCGTTGAGTACACCATCGCAGGCGCTCCTGACTGTGATGCAGCGTTAAGGGTAACCGCAGCCACGGTCTCCGAGCTGATAGTCCATGCTCCTGCAAACGTCGTCGGACTGTTCATGCTGGTGGTTGTTGTCTTGCAAACGTCCCCATCTGTTGACTCAGGGATCGAGACGTGGCTGAACGGTCGGTTACAGCCATGCGGATAAGATGCCTGTCATCTCGACTGCTAGTGATACGAGGCCGTTGGGATCTAGCAAGGCGTTCCATATGACCCTGCTGAACCCACCGATTCCATATTCTGCTAACAATCATTGGATCTCGAGCAACGCGAGCAGAAATGTCGCGATACGATAAACCGCAATCGCGATAGGCCACAATACGACCTTTATCAAAGTCGGAAACATGATGGTACGCATTTCTCCTCCTTACACGAAGCATCACAACAACGTTTCACCAGGCAATGCCCGTCAACTGCTGTTTGTGTATGAGAAATCGGTTGGAAACTATCCTTATGTCAGCACGTTGTAGGTGTCTCCACCGGCGCCAGCCTTGTGTGAATGCTCTGAAATGCTAACCTTTTGCATGTCACAGCATCGTCTTCATGGTGTAGCAATTTTAATGGGCAGTAGTGTACAAGACAGCAGATCGAACTGCCGTCGTAACGTTATATAAGAGACACTAGGTAGGACGCAACACGGCCTAACGGGGATTTGAATAAGCAGTAAAGACTCTGTAACAGTTTTGTTACGCAGATCTAGCGGAACTGAAGACCGCTGGCGACTACAGAAGAACAGAGCCCTTCTGGTCATTACGAATGAAATAGAGCGGAGCCTCTCTTCGACAACTGAGGTACTCTACCCACACCAGCTTCTGGCACTCGATCAGTAGGATCGATGGCGTTCATTTCGTTCTTCGTTGAATGTCTGGTTATGAAATGGTAACATCTTGTGCGTGAGACTGTGATAGTGTTGGTCTTACACTTGCTGCACATTCATGATGTCCTGGAAGCGTGGCAAGAAAACGTCCTAGCTCGTGCGCCATTTCGAGCAATAAATCCTACAAAGACTTCCTAAATCACGCATGATATGTTTTTCAGAGTTGGACGCATGTCTATAGGATGAAATGAAAGTAGGTCTAATCCTACGCCTCTTTAACATTTCCACCCATCGTTGCTATCGAAACTGTGGACTGCTGTCCGAAACAACCCTTTCCACGTGACCCAACTGTGTCAAGAAATCTCTCTCGAATGTTTTCGAAACTGTCACTGCTAATGCTTTGCGCAATGGTGTGAGTGGAACGTATCTTGAAGTAAGTTCTATAACAACAAAAACATAACAGAAACCTTTTTTTTACCTTTACAGGGGCCCCAGAATGTCACAGGCCGCGAACTGCTTTACTTTCTTCGGAATAAACTGAAACATAGGTACCTGCATACCATGTGTTGAGAGTTTACCGTTTTGACAGTCCTTACAATTAGCCAACATCTTTTTAATCCTCCATTCCATCTTTTTAAAATGACATAATGTCCTTAATTTTTAAAAAAAGAAGATTTTCTTGGTCAAATTGAGCGGAGCTCAAATGAATGAGTCGTATCATAAGGTCGATAAAATCTTCTGGAAGGCACAGCATCTACAGCGATACATCTGTGTTCCTTCTATAGAGTAATGTCCCCTTGCCCTCGCGGTTAGCCGAGCGGTCTAACGCACGGCTTTCCGGGAAGTAAAGAGCGCCGGTTCCCGGCACGAATCCGCCTGGCAGATTTGTGTCTACGTCCGGTGAAACGGCCTGTCTGTGGATGGTTTTTAGGCGGTTTCATATCTGCCTCGGCGAATGCGGGCTGGTTCCCCTTATTCCGCCTCAGTTACACCATGTCGGCGATTGTTGCGCAAACAAGATCTCCACGTACGCGTACACCACCATTACTCCACCACACAAACATAGGGGTTACACTCGTCTGGTGTGAGACGTTCTCTGGGGGGGGGGGGGGGGGCACCGGGGGCAGAACCGCACAGTAACCCTGGGTTCGGCGTGGGGCGGCGGAGGGGTGAAGTGGACTGCGGTAGTCGTCATGGGGTTGCGGACCACTGCGGCTGTGGCGGGGACGAAGCCTCTCCGTCGTTTCTAGGTCCCCGGTTAACATACAATACGATACATACGATATCCCTTTTCTCAATAGGTACTGCCTCATGTTCGCTGGACTTTTGTGTTCCCATCAATTCTGGATGGCTAGTGGTATTGCTTCCTTGTTGTTGTTGTTGTCTTCAGTCCTGAGACTGGTTTGATGCAGCTCTCCATGCTACTCTATCCTGTGCAAGCTGCTTCATCTCCCAGTACCTACTGCAACCTACATCCTTCTGAATCTGCTTGGTGTACTCATCTCTCGGTCTCCCTCTACGATTTTCCCCTCCACGCTGCCCTCCAATGCTAAATTTGTGATCCCTTGATGCCTCAAAACATGTCCTACCAACCGATCCCTTCTTCTAGTCAAGTTGTGCCACAAACTTCTCTTCTCCCCAATCCTATTCAATACCTCCTCATTAGTTACGTGATCTATCCACCTTATCTTCAGTATTCTTCTGTAGCACCACATTTCGAAAGCTTCTATTCTCTTCTTGTCCAAACTAGTTATCGTCCATGTTTCACTTCCATACATGGCTACACTCCAAACAAATACTTTCAGAAACGACTTCCTGATACATAAATCTATATTCGATGTTAACAAATTTCTCTTCTTCAGAAACGCTTTCCTTGCCATTGCCAGTCTATATTTTATATCCTCTCTACTTCGACCATAATCAGTTATTTTACTTCCTAAATAGCAAAACTCCTTTACTACTTTAAGTGCCTCATTTCCTAATCTAATTCCCTCAGCATCACCCGATTTAATTTGACTACATTCCATTATCCTCGTTTTGCTTTTGTTAATGTTCATCTTATATCCTCCTTTCAAGACACTGTCCATTCCGTTCAACTGCTCTTCCAAGTCCTTTGCCGTCTCTGACAGAATTACAATGTCATCGGCGAACCTCAAAGTTTTTACTTCGTCTCCATGAATTTTAATACCTACTCCAAATTTTTCTTTTGTTTCCTTTACTGCTTGCTCAATATACAGATTGAATAACATCGGGGAGAGGCTACAACCCTGTCTCACTCCTTTCCCAACCACTGCTTCCCTTTCATGCCCCTCGACTCTTATTACTGCCATCTGGTTTCTGTACAAATTATAAATAGCCTTTCGCTCCCTGTATTTTACCCCTGCCACCTTTAGAATTTGAAAAAGAGTATTCCAGTCAACATTGTCAAAAGCTTTCTCTAAGTCTACAAATGCTAGAAACGTAGGTTTGCCTTTTCTTAATCTTTCTTCTAAGATAAGTCGTAAGGTCAGTATTGCCTCACGTGTTCCAACATTTCTACGGAATCCAAACTGATCTTCCCCGAGGTCTGCATCTATCAGTTTTTCCATTCGTCTGTAAAGAATTCGCGTTAGTATTTTGCAGCCGTGGCTTATTAAACTGATAGTTCGGTAATTTTCACATCTGTCAGCACCTGCTTTCTTTGGGATTGGAATTATTATATTCTTCTTGAAGTCTGAGGGTATTTCGCCTGTCTCATACATCTTGCTCACCAGCTGGTAGAGTTTTGTCATTACTGGCTCTCCCAAGGCCGTCAGTAGTTCTAATGGAATGTTGTCTACTCCGGGGGCCTTGTTTCGACTCAGGTCTTTCAGTGCTCTGTCAAACTCTTCACGCAGTATCGTATCTCCCATTTCGTCTTCATCTACATCCTCTTCTATTTCCATAATATTGTCCTCAAGTACATCGCTCTTGTATAAACCTTCTATATACTCCTTCCACCTTTTTGCCTTCCCTTCTTTGCTTAGAACTGGGCTGCCATCTGAGCTCTTGATATTCATACACGTGGTTCTCTTCTCTCCAAAGGTCTCTTTAATTTTCCTGTAGGCAATATCTATCTTACCCCTAGTGAGATAAGCTTCTACATCCTTACATTTGTCCTCTAGCCATCCCTGTTTAGCCATTTTGCACTTCCTGTCGATCTCATTTTTGAGACGTTTGTATTCCTTTTTGCCTGCTTCATTTACTGCATTTTTATATTTTCTCCTTTCATCAATTAAATTCAATATTTCTTCTGTTACCCAAGGATTTCTAGCAGCCCTCGTCTTTGTACCTACTTTATCCTCTGCTGCCTTCACTACTACATCCCTCAGAGCTACCCATTCTTCTTCTACTGTATTTCTTTCCCCTATTCCTGTCAATTGTTCCCTTATGCTCTCTCTGAAACTCTGTACAACCTCTGGTTCTTTCAGTTTATCCAGGTCCCATCTCCTTAATTTCCCACATTTTTGCAGTTTCTTCAGTTTTAATCTACAGGTCATAACCAATAGATTGTGGTCAGAGTCCACATCTGCCCCTGGAAATGTCTTACAACTTAAAACCTGGTTCCTAAATCTCTGTCTTACCATTATATAATCTATCTGATACCTTTTAGTATCTCCAGGGTTCTTCCACGTATACAACCTTCTTTCGTGATTCTTAAACCAAGTGTTAGCTATGATTAAGTTGTGCTCTGTGCAAAATTCTACTAGGCGGCTTCCTCTTTCATTTCTTAGCCCCAATCCATATTCACCTACTATGTTTCCTTCTCTCCCTTTTCCTACACTCGAATTCCAGTCACCCATTACTATTAAATTTTCGTCTCCCTTCACTATCTGAATAATTTCTTTTATTTCATCGTACATTTCTTCAATTTCTTCATCATCTGCAGAGCTAGTTGGCATATAAACTTGTACTACTGTAGTAGGTGTGGGCTTCGTATCTATCTTGGCCACAATAATGCGTTCACTATGCTGTTTGTAGTACCTTACCCGCATTCCTATTTTCCTATTCATTATTAAACCTACTCCTGCATTACCCCTATTTGATTTTGTGTTTATAACCCTGTAGTCACCTGACCAGAAGTCTTGTTCCTCCTGCCACCGAACTTCACTAATTCCCACTATATCTAACTTTAACCTATCCATTTCCCTTTTTAAATTTTCTAACCTACCTGCCCGATTAAGGGATCTGACATTCCACGCTCCGATCCGTAGAACGCCAGTTTTCTTTCTCCTGATAACGACATCCTCCTGAGTAGTCCCCGCCCGGAGATCCGAATGGGGGACTATTTTACCTCCGGAATATTTTACCCAAGAGGATGCCATCATCATTTAATCATACAGTAAAGCTGCATGTCCTCGGGAAAAATTACGGCTGTAGTTTCCCCTTGCTTTCAGCCGTTCGCAGTACCAGCACAGCAAAGCCGTTTTGGTTAATGTTGCAAGGCCAGATCAGTCAATCATCCAGACTGTTGCCCCTGCAACTACTGAAAAGCCTGCTGCCCCTCTTCAGGAACCACACGTTTGTCTGGCCTCTCAACAGATACCCCTCCGTTGTGGTTGCACCTACGGTACGGCCATCTGTATCGCTGAGGCACGCAAGCCTCCCCACCAACGGCAAGGTCCATGGTTCATGGGGGGAGGATTGCTTCCTTATCCTGACTTTTTTCAATGTCCTTTAGTGACGTGACTATGAGATTCTCCCCGGCTACCTTTCTAAAATGAAACAAACTGAAGCCGTTTTGTTCACATTCGCATTCATATGTTCCGTTAACCCCATTGGAAACCTTGATAATGCGTCTGCCACAACATTCATCGAACCATTACTGAAAAATCAAACTTCTGAAGATATAATATCCATCTTGTAAGGCGATCATGGCTTAGTTTTATCATAAGCAGGAACTGCAATGTTTTACGGTCGGTGTACACTCTTACTTTTCTCCCGAACAGAAAATAACGACATTTCTGGAAATCCCACATTCCTGCCAATGCCTCTAGTTCTGTTACGGAATAGTTCCGTTCACTCTTATATAACGCCATACTGCTAAATGCTATTATTTTCCTAACCATTCTGCTATCCTCTTCAAATTCTTGAAAGACCTCCACACCAAGCCCCGTCCTTGCTTAGTCTGTCATTATGCAGCAATCTTGTGAGAGATTTGGATGGGCCAGAATCGGTACATTAATCGCTACTGACTTCAAGGCTTGGAGTTCTAGACAGGCTTGGGGCGCTAATATTTCAATCTTTACAAATTTTTTATAAAAATTAGTCATTCAAAGAAAGCTCCTCAGTCTTTTCGTGACGTTTGGAGAAGGGAGTTTAGCAGTTGCTTCAATCTTCTCTGGATCAGGTTCTATTCCTTGTGCTGAGGTTTACACTCGGCGATCCAAAAGATAACTTGTCTAGACTGACAGTAAAGTCATGACTTTCCGGGTGGTAAGGAGCGTCCTCAGTACCTCATTGAGCTCTTCCCATGAGCTTTCAGCCATCAGTGTATTATCCACGTAGCTGATCATACATTGCTTTAAGGTATCAACCAGTAGGCTATCCAGACAATGGATAAAGTCAAATGACGATATAGTTAATCCAAACGGTAGAAGTCTGAATTGGTAACATGTTCCGTAAGCAAGAAATGACGTATATTTGATAAGGCATGGGTGCAGCTCTGTCTGCCAGAAACTCACTCGTAAACCCACCATTATTAATAATGACATTCCATGAAACTTCTGTAATATAATCTTCATGTTCTCCAGCTTGTCCGTCTCTGGCGCAGTCATAGTGTTGATCTGCCTAGAGTCGAGGACAATGCTGACTGATTGATAGTTCCTTACCACAACATGCAAGGGATTATTGTAAGCTGGTGTTGCGTGCTCGATTATTCCTTCATTTAGCATGTCACCTCCCAGCACTTTATTTCTCGTAAACTCGCAATAAAAATGTGTCTAACCTCTCAATAAAAATTTGTCTCATATATAACCTTTCAATAATTAAATGACTGTGAATCTAATCTGGTAAATCTGGACGTCAGCAATGCTGCGTCATGGTCCTGAAAAGTCATTCCAAATAAACTGAAAATTCTTACCTCAATTATGTCGCCGGATAACGCGTAAATATCTGCTCCTATAAGAAATTTTTCTGGCATAGCCCAGGGCAATGTTGCCCACTAGATTTTGTTATGTATAAAAAAACAACTGATTTTTCTTTACGATAATTGGCATGACTATGGACAGGAGAAACTAGTAAAAACTTTAAATTCAGATGAAAGACTGTCAAAAGTTATCTTTATAAGAAAGATTGTTATTGAAAAATTATTGAAAATATTTACATGTGACTTTGATATAACAATAGTACAAAATGAATTGTTGCAAATTACGTATGCGGGTGGCAATAAATAATAATAATTTTTGCTTTTACCTTATACTACATCGCTCAGGCAACGCCATCGTTCTCCACGACCGGTAATTCCATACAGGACACAAGTGGTCTCTGTGAGCTATACAACTAAGCAACTGCTCTCAAAGAGCGACCTGACCCAAACACCCGACTATGAGCTACTACCACTACTGCTGCCCACACTGCTCTCTGGTCTGCGATTCTATTGTAGCTTACATATCGCAGGCAGCACGTGAGCAATCCATAGATGTTACATCTGCTCGAGTGCGCTAGCAATAAATTCCTTAGTCATGGACCTCTTACAAGCATCTTGTTCAGTTCTTCACCAACTTTTGTCTATTAACAAGAGGTATTGAATGTGGTATTGCGCAAAACGTCTGACAGTCACTGACTTCGAATTTGTATTGGAGATTTCTTATTGCCATGGCCTAGAATGTCTCCGCATTACCCTGTAAAATTACCATATAACTCTTGCTTGTGTTGATCCTCGATGTCATGCTTTGCCTCCACTATTTCCCGAATCTATCTCACGCCTCATCTGTGTCTCCTCTTGTGAGAATCGCTGCATCTGGTTCCGGTAAAATTCTACGTTAGATCCCTTCTTCGTTTCTGGTTCCACGAGCAGTCTTAAACAATTCTCTGGGATCTGTGCTCTAGTAGATTTTCCTCGAAAAGTATTAGCACTTCTTTCACTGTCTGAAGCATAATTACGCCACATCTCATATCTTAAGTGGCCTCATTTTTCCCCGTGTGAAATCTATGCCGAATATAAGTTCTGTGACAAACTTATGCACAATTATGAAATTATACTCCAGTTCATGTCCCTGACATGTAAATTCTATTCCAGTCTGCCTATTTACTTCCGTGTATGTGCCTACAATCCCCCCTCTACATGTATCTTTTTTAAAGACAGCACCAGCCACCGAGACTCCTTCTCGCATCTTTAAAGGCGACATTGGAAATCGCAGAAATTTCAATACTATCAAAAATTCTCTTCAATTCTTCCTTCGCCATTCTTATCTTCATCATTGGGTGTAGTTCCTGACCGCACAACGCTTCCATTTCTTCCAACAGATCTCCGACATGTCTTCGTACTTCAGTAAGTTTACACTGTTCATCACTTCCATTTTCACCCTATGTTCCCTTGATATTTCCATGGGTTCGTCTGTTTGGCCACTGCTTACTTCTTTCCAATCTCTCCTGCTTTGACGTAGGGTTTCCACTACCTTTGGTCCAGCCTGTATTTCCGAATTCCCCTCATCATACTCAAAAGTTTCTTTCCAAAGATCTAAATATGATTTTTCATTTACGTCTCATTCGTTTATGGAATCGACTCCTCCCTCACGTTTCTCCTTCTCTAAATCATGGATTAACGTGTAAATGCTCATTCTCTGATCCCCGTCATTATTTGCAACTCGTTCCTCTTCATTACCGCTGTCGCTCTCATATTATGCATCTCTCTGATCGTTTTCGTCTGTCCTTTGCTGCTCCCCCTACGATATATTTGCAGAATCTACATCGTCCTCGTGTGCTCCGAGTTGTTCTGCCGGTGTTCTAATGCCGATCCGACGTCTGATATCTGTCGTTGTTGATTCTGATATGCTGAGTGACTCTGTCGAGACCATCACGTGGCCTAATCTCCGTGATTTCCTCTCGCTGCACCCTTTCATTAGGATGTGGCCATGCTGCTATAAATTATGGATGGTTTTTCGGTTGGAAATGGTTTCCTGCGCCTCAGTTTGGTGGGAACGGCTGAAACTGCCCTCCCATGTCTTGTCGTTTGTTCCTGTCTTTGTTCTGTTACTCTCCCATTACGGCGATCCAGGAAAATTACTAGAATTGCTTCTATTATTCTCCGCTTCCCTCTTTTTTCCTGTTCTTGATTCTCGCTGGAAGCAAATTCTAACTCCCGTAATATGTTTTTGAATGCTTCTATGTATCCATCACATTTGGTGACCAATACTTGCTGACAGCTGGCAGGTAATTTCATACAGCTTCTGTCGCATCACCCTTTGCTTCCTTCGCTAATCTTTTTACGTATTTCAAATTTTCGCTCAAAACATCCCATTTTTCCTTTAGCTCCTTCCTAGTTACCTTCATTTCACGTGCGATTTAAATTCTCGCTACCTCATTCTTCTGTTCCATTTTTTGCAAGTTGTAATAGAGCAAGATCTGAGTTACTTTGCTCATTTCTTCTACTGGGAGTCGACGCTCCTGAACTCAATTGAGAATGCGTCTGCAGTGGTGAAACTGCCCTGCTGCTCCCTTCTACCCGGTAATCTCTGATACTTTCTGCGGTGCTCTCGTAACGTGAAGCGACCGTTGCGTCCTCTTTCTCATTCTCCTTGTCACATCTGACTGCACCCTCTGACTTTAAATTCTCCGTCTGCTCAGTTGGAAGCACGGGTGGACTCTGAATCGTCCGTTCCGTGGGAAACGTAATCTGTTCCTCCCCCGTATTTGATAATTCCCTATCTTGATCTCGCTCTATATTCGAAATCTCCGTTAACTTAAATAACTCCCTAGCAGCTCTCATCTGACTCCTAGTTATCATTCAAACATGTATTCAAAACACCTCGCGTACATTAAATATTATCAACTCCATTAAAAATAATCTCGACGCTGTACCAATGCTGATAGATCGACAGGATGTGGAGCAAAAGCCACACAAACCAGAGGAAGCTGAAATACACATATTTGGATTACTTAATTTGCGCCTGGAGAAGTTCTATGACTAACGTGGATTTATGTCCCTAGAATCTATGTTTAACTGTCAAAAATTTTAATTATCTGTTTGCTCTATGAGCATTACGTTAGGCAAAATGTTTTAAAAATATTTCTGAAAATTTAAGGGTGCAAGTTTTCATTCCTGAGTATATCACCAAATCGCCAATCACTGTTGTGATCCTGGCACGGGTACGTCAGAAATGTACTACCCCACGGCCTACGCCTTTAGGTAATTAACCTGTATCGTTATGTCCAATGAAGACTGTAAACTATCATTTGTTATGCAAAAATTTATTATTAACGATATATTATGGGCCTTAATTACTTTTTTACTCCTCGGCTCTACAGCCCTCGAATAGTCTTGCTCTGCTTCACAATATCCAGCTATTCTATTCGGTCCTTGGTTTTCCGTCTCCATCCATCCTCCATGTCTTCTTCAATTTCGTCCACGACACCCAGCTTTTTCATGTCTTCTTCAATTCCGTCCACCCATCTATTTCTGGGATGTCACTTCCGACGTCTGCTTTCAGACTTGCCATTAAAAATCTTCTTACATGTTTTGTCCTCGACGGCTGATGTTGTCGAGCGGTTCTAGGCGGTTCAGTCTGGAACCGCGCGACCGCTACGGTAGCAGGTTCGAATCCTGCCTCGAGCATGGATGTGTGTGATGTCCTTATGTTAGTTAGGTTTAAGTAATTCTAAGTTCTAGGGGATAATGACTTCAGATGTTCCCATAGTGCTCAGAGCCATTTGAACCATTTGTTCTTTCATTCTCCATTCTGACCACGTGTCCTGTCCAGCGCAGTCTTCTCATTTTAGTTGTAATGACAATGTCAGGTTCTTCAAAGAGTTGTACCATTCTGTATTTGTATTATGGGCCTACAGACTTCAAAACTGTGGTGGAATAGTGACACTGTAATTTAATTTTGTGACCTGTTGAGGCATGTATGTAACGAAAGACAAACTTACCGTAAGTTATATTGTGTATTATAAATGTGTTCAAATGTGTGTGAAATCTTAACTACTAAGGTCATCAGTCCTTAAGCTTACACACAACTTAACTTAAATTATCCTAAGGACAAACACATACACCAATGCCCGAGGGAGGACTCGAACCTCCGCCGGGATCAGCTGCAACAGTCCATGACTGCAGCGCCTTAGACCGTTCGGCTAATGTATTATAAATCTTCGCAGAAATCGTGTGCAGCAGTTGCACTGAAATATAACAGAAACATATTTACTAACATCCTTTTCGCTGTCGCAAGACCAAGACCAAGAAATAGCTACAAGTAACTAAGCTGGCAGATACTCAAGACAAGGAACTGATAGGTAGGTTACTACATTATTAACACACTGATCCAATTCCGCTATCTGAAATCAGTGAGTGCCAAAATTTGAGTTCGTAAAGCTATGAATGCCAGAATGGTATCTTCCTCCTACTCATCTAGTCCCTTATGAGCAGTCATCCAATGATAGGTATCAGTTCTCCTGGAGCACCCTCCCACTTCTCAATAATTTTACAAAACTATTACTTTAGACTAGGCTGACCAATGAAATTCCTGCATTTTTGCGTTCCAGAAGCCTAAAGCTAAAGATAAGAGTTTGTTTTGACTCTGTCTAGTTGGTGCCTCAAAGAAGCGCATTATCATGTTGTTTCTTACGACCCTCTTACGATTCATATATGCTTTATATATTTGAGGGGCAGCTACAGGTATTCTTGGGACGAGAAAGTTAGTCTCCCACTTATAGAATCCTCACACCTCACCTGTGATGTTCTGCAAAGAGCACAGAGCAGTAAATACCTGTACCTTTCACAGGGCCTGTACAGTGTCCATTGGTATACTGCTCTCCTATCGGCAGACTGGCGCTATCTTCTCTACATCCTCCGCCCAAGGCTCATTCTGCCCACCTTCCGGGATCTTTACTGCACTTTACAACGGCCTCACCGAAGAAAAACGCTTTAGGAACGTGGGAGATGCTGTCATTTCGTGCAGAATTCCACCGACTCTACTGTGATCGCCCGGACGGCCGCGGCGTTAATCGCTGTCTACATTGCGTAGACATGTTACTGGCATCCCTTCAGCCTTCCAGTACAAACAGCCTTCGGTAAATGCCAAATGCCAAATACCTGGCCTCGGCGCCACCTTATACAACCTGATTTAAATTAATGGTGCCCTTCAGCCTGCTTTGATCTCATATCTGTCTGTGAAATTGCCAGCCCAGCCAAATGTAATTCTCAAGAAGTAAAACACCTACAAGTACTTCATGTATTGGCAATCACTGTCAGACAATCTTTAATAAAAATAAGGGAATACGCTGTGTCGCGATAATGTGAAAGTCGACGAATCCGTCAGTTTCGCCATCTTTCAGATGTTTAATCTTCTGAGGGGTAATCTATAGGTAAAGATGAGGAACGTACAATATGTACAAGAACTAAGAGGGAACAATAGAAGTGAAAGACTAAGAACAAAGTTCTCAGATTAAAGAGGGTGTAGGACAGGGAAGTCGTCTTTCGCCGCTATTGTTCAATCGAAGAGGCGATGGGGAAAATAAAAGAAATATCCAATATGGAATTAAAATTCAAGGTGAAAGGGTATCAATGATAAGATTTGCTGAAGACACTGATATACTCAGTGAAAATGAGGATGTGTTGAATAGAATGAACAGTCTGATGTGTACAGAGTATGGATTAAGAAGAAACCAAGGGAAGATGAACGTAATGAGAAGTAGCACAAATGAGAACAGCTACAAACTTTACATCAGGATTGTTGATAACAAACTAAATGAAATTAAGGAATTCTGCTACTTAGACAGCAAAATAATCCGTGGTGGACAGAACAGGGAGGACATAAAAAGCATACGGGCACTGGATGAAAGGGCTTTTCTGGCCAAAATAAGTATCAGACCTAGGTCTTAATTTGAAGAAGAACTCTTTTGGTAATGTACGTTTGGATCACAGAGGGAAAAACAGAGAAGATGAGAATCGAAGCATTTGAGATGTGGTGCTACAGCAGACTGTTGAAAATTAGGTGGACTGATAGGCAAGGAACGAGAAGGTTCTCCGCAGAATTGGCGAAGAAAAGAATATATAGAAAACAATGACAAGAACAAGGGACAGGATGGTAGGACATATGGACAAAATTGTGCAAATGGCTCTGAGCACTATGGGACTTAACTGCTGAAGTCATCAGTCCCCTAGAACTTAGAACTTCTTAAAGCTAACTAACCTAAGGACATCACACACACCCATGCCCGAGGCAGGATTCGAACCTGCGACCGTAGCAGTCACGCGGGTTCCAGACTGTAGCACCTAGAACCGCTCGTCCACTCAGGCCGGCGACATCTGGATATCAGACAGTAGCTTCCATGGTACTAGAGGGAGCTGTAGATGGTATAAACTATAGAGAAAGACAGAGACTGGATACACGCAAGGCACAGGAAAGGAATTGGTGGCGGGATGCATCAAACCAATCACAAGACTGTTGACTCAAAAAAAGTATCCTGAGCCCAATTAGTTCACCTTATTGTAGGATATGTCCATTGTTCGCCAATATGACCGCTTGAAGTCTGCTGGGGTCACTTTCAGTGAGGTATTTGAATGTCTGTGTGAAGCAATGGTAGATCATTCTTCCACAGAAGCCGAAATCAGAGAAGGCAGTGATGTACGACATGGAGTCTGGAGCGAAGCTAACGTTCAGATTCGTCCTATAGGGGTTACGCTGTTTTAGGCTGGGACTCTGGGCAGGCTAGTTCATTTCTGAGATATTATTATCCGCAAACCATTGTCTTTAAGACAGGATGCTTTGTTATGCTGATATAATTATCGTCTCCTAACTGTTACTCTAAACAGCACAATATCATGGGAAATGTGTTCAAATTCTTCGTATTTATCGTTTTATAAGTGCAGTAAGGAGACCGAGTAATAACTACGAACACCCCCATACCGCAACACAACATCGTCGTACTTGACTGTTAGCACTGTATATGGAGACAGGGAACGTTCTGCGGGCATTCGCCAAACGCAAACTCATCCATGAATTGCCACAGGGTATATCGTGATTTATTTCTGCATCTACATCTACACTCCTCCTTGCTGTTTGTGGCCGAGGGTACTTGGTGTACCACAGTCACTTAACCCCTTTTCCTGTTATCGCCGTGAACAGTTCGCAGGAAGAACGATTCCCGGTAAGCCTCCGCCTGGGCTCGAATATCTCCAGTTTTATCTTTATGGTCTTTTCGCGAGGCATACATAGAAAGAAGCAATAAATTTGTTGCCCCTTCTAGGAATCTACGCTCTCGGTACTTTAACAGTAAACCACACTGTGATGCAGAACGCCTCACTTGCACCGTTCCTCCAGAGTTGATTGATAATCTCAGTGACTCTTTTGTGCTTACTAAATGAATCTGTAATGAAACGTGCCATTCTTCTTTAGACCATGTGTTTCCTTTACCACTTCAATCTGGTATGTATTCCCTACTGACGAGCAACACTCAGGTATTGGTCGAACGAGTCTTTTGTAAGCTTCTTCCTTTGTCCATGGACTATATTTCCTGCGGATTTTTCTTGTGAATTTCAGTCTGCCATTTCCCTTATGTGCGATTATTTTTACGTGGTCGTTCCGTTTCAAATCGATCAGTATATATACCTCCAGGTGTTTTATGGAAGTAATTGTTTCCAGCGATTGTTCTGAAGTTGTATAATTTTACCATAAAGAGTGTTTTTGGATATGCATTCGCAGTGCTTTACACTATTTTACGTTGAGAGTCAACTGCCACGCTCTGCACCATGTGTCGATTCTACGCAGGTCTTCCTGCATTTCGCTAGAATTGTTTTAGCAGCATAACTTCTCTGTATACAATAGCGTCAACCTCGAAAAGCCTCACGGAACTACCGACGTGATCTGATAGGTGATTTATACGCACTCTAAAAAAAAAAAAAATAAACAAACGACGCACCACGAAGGAAATACCCGAATGGGACGAAAATCAGTGGATGTGACATAGAAGGGTTGGAACTTAAATATTGGAAACTATTTATTCACAACCGATACAAAAGAGTTACATGGTTGCACCTGTTACTGTCCTTCAAAGTAGCCACCAGCGTTGTGTAGAACCCGTTGCCAGCGATATGGAAGGCGTAGTATACCGTTAGTAGAGCCTGCTCTGTTGATGGTGCGAATGGAGCGGTCTATTAAGTTATGCTGACACTCGTGTACGACTGTGATGGTGTTATCCTAACGCATTACGTTCCTCCACGGCAGAACGTTAATGCACAGTATTACTGTTCGTTTTTGGAGCATGACCAGCGATCACCTTTGCGAAAGAAGTGGCTACACTTTCTGCGAAGCCCACCCATCATTTTGCACGACAATGCGCGGGCGCATACAGCGCAAGCTGTGGCTGCTCTGTTCGGTCGGTGGGAGTGGGAAGTAACGTACCATCCAACATACTGCCCGGACTTAAGTCGTTGTGACTTTGATTTGATTCCGAAGATGAAGGAACCACTTTGTGGCATTCGCTTCAGAACTGTTCCAGACATACGACAGGCAGCAGACCGCTCCATTCGCACCATCAACAGAACAGGCTCTGCTAACGGTATACTACGCCTTCCACACCGCTGGCAAAGGGTTCTGGTGACTACTTTGAAGGACAGTAATAGTTGCAAACATGTAACCCTTTGGTATGGGTTGTGAATAAATAGTTGACACTATTTAAGTTACAACCCTCGTACATAAACATACAAGCAAATGATTACAGTTTCAGAAAAACTGGATGATCATTCAAGAGAAAGAGTTTAACAAATTCTGCAAGTCAGTAAAGCGTTGGTCCACTTCTGACACTTATGCAAGCAGTTACTGGGCTTGGCTCTGATTCATAGAATTGTTTGCATATTCTCTTAAAAGATATCGTGGCAAATTCTGTCCAGGTGCCGTGTTAGATCGTCGAAATGTCGAGCTAACACTTATTATGTTCGAGTATAATGACTTTTCTGGCGACTAGAAATCTACTCTGTAGGAACCAGCATGGGTTTCGAAATAGACGGTCGTGTGAAACCCAGCTCGCGCTATTCGTCCACGAGACTCAGAGGGCCATAGACACGGGTTCACAGGTAAATGCCGTGTTTCTTGACTTCCACAAGGCGTTCGATACAGTTCCCCACAGTCGTTTAATGAACAAGGTAAGAGCATATGGACAATCAGACCAATTGTGTGATTGGATTGAAGAGTTCCTAGATAACAGAACACAGCATGTCATTCTCAATGGAGAGAAGTCTTCCGAAGTAAGAGTGATTTCAGGTGTGCCGCAGGGGAGTGTCATAGGACCGTTGCTATTCGCAATACAGATAAATGACCTGGTGGATGACATCGGAAGTTCACTAAGGCTTTTTTGCAGATGATGCTGTGGTGTCTCGAGAGGTTGTAACAATGAAAAATTGTACTGAAATGCAGGAGGATCTGCAGCGAATTGACGCATGGTGCAGGGAATGGCAATTGAATCTCAATGTAGAATAGTGTAATGTGCTGCGAATACACGGAAAGATAGGTCCCTTATCATTTAGCTACAAAATAGCAGGACAGCAACTGGAAGCAGTTAATTCCATAAATTATCTGGGAGTACGCATTAGGAGTGATTTGAAATGGAATGATCATATAAAGTTGCTCGTCGGTAAAGCAGATGCCAGACTGAGATTCATTGGAAGAATCCTAAGGAAATGCAATCCGAAAACAAAGGAAGTAGGTTACAGTACGCTTGTTCGCCCACTGCTTGAATACTGCCCAGCAGTGTGGGATCCGTACCAGATAGTGTTGATAGAAGAGATAGAGAAGATCCAATGGAGAGCAGTGAGCTTCGTTACAGGATCCTTTAGTAATCGCGAAAGGGTTACGGAGATGATAGATAAACTCCAGTGGAAGATTCTGCACGAGAGACGCTCAGTAGCTCGGTACGGGCTTTTGTTGAAGTTTCGAGAACATAACTTCACCGAGGAGTCAAGCAGTATATTGCTTCCTCCTACGTATATCTCTCGAAGAGACCATGAGGATAAAATCAGAGAGATTAAAGCCCACACAGAAGCATACCGACAATCCTTCTTTCCACGAACAATACGAGACTGGAATAGAAGGGAGAACCGATAGAGGTACTCAGGGTGCCCTCCGCCACACACCGTCAGGTGGCTTGCGGAGTATGGATGTAGATGTAATTGGAGGGACTTGCCCATAATACTCCAAACGTTCTCAATTGGGAAGAGATCCGCCAACCCTGCAGGCCCAGATAGAGTTCGACACGCACGAAGGAAAGCAGTAGAAAATCTCATCGCGTGCGGGCGGGCATTACCTTGGTTAAATGTAAGTCAAGGATGGGTGCCATGAGGAACAACAAAACGATGCGTAGAATAACGACGACGTACCGCTGTGCTGTAAGGGTGCCGCGGATGACAACAAAAGAGAAGCAACGAAAAAAGCATACCAAATTTAAAAGAACGCAAAATCCCCAAGATTGGCAAAGTTTCACAGAAGTTCGAAATATGACGAATACTTCAATGCGAGATGCTTTTAATAATTTCCACAATAATGTTCTGTCTCGAAATCTGTCAGAAAGCCCAAAGAGATTCTGGTCATACATAAAGCACACCAGTGGCAAGACGCAGTCAATACATTCACTGCTCGATAACAACGGTGAGGTCACTGATGACTGCCACTAAAGCAGAGTTATTAAACACCAAAGAAGGCGAAGGACATATTCCTGAGTTCCAATCAAGAATAACTGCCAAGATGAGAAACATAGAAGTAGATATCTTCGGTGTAGCAAAGCAGCTTAAATCATGTAATAAACGCAAGGCCTTCGGTCCAGATTGTATACCAGTCAGGTTCCTCTCACAGTATGCTGATAAAATAGCTCCGCATTTAGCAATTATATGCCACCACTCGCTCACAGAAAGATACGTACCTAAAGACTGGAAATATTACTCAATTCACACCAATACCCAAAAAGGGCAGTAGGAGTAATCCGCTGAATTACAAGCCTATATCACTAACGTCGATTTGCAGTAGTGTTTTAGAACATATACTGTATTCGATCATTATGAAGTACCTCGAAGAAAACGATTTATTAACATATAGTCAGCACGGATTCAGAATATATCGTTCTTGTGAAACACAACTAGCTCTTTATACTAATGAAGTAATAAGTGCTATCGACAGGGGATGTCAAATTAATTCCATATTTTTAGATTTCCAGAAGGCTTTCGACACCGTTCCTCACAAACGTCTTCTAATCAAACTGCGTGCCTACGGAGTACCGCCTAAGTTGTGCGACTGGATTCGTGATTTCCTGTCAGAAAGGTCACATTTCGTAGTAATAAACGGAAAGTCATCGAGTAAAACAGAAGTAATATCCGGCGTTTCCCAAGGAAGTGTTATGGGCCCTCTATTGTTCCTGATCTATATTGATAACATAGGAGACAATCTGAGTAGCCGTCTTAAATCGTTTGCAGATGATGATGTCATTAACGGTCTTGTAAAGTCATCAGATGATCAAAACGACTTGTAAAATAATTTAGAGAAGATATCTGTATGGTGCGAAAAGTGGCAATTGACCCTGAATAAAGAAAAGTGCAAAGTTATTCACATGAGTACTAAAAGAAATCAGCTAAATTTCGATTACGCGATAAGTCACACAAATCTGAGGGCTGTAAATTCAACCAAATACTTAGGGATTAGAATTACAAATAACCTAAATTGGAACGATCACATAGATAATATTGTGGGTAGAGCAAACCAAAGACTGCGATTCATTGTCAGAACACTTAGAAGGTCCAACAGGTCTACCAAAGAGACTGCTTACACTACGCTTGTCCACCCTATTCTGGAGTATTGCTTTGACGTGTGCGATCCGCATCAGGTGGCACTGACGGATGACATAGAAAAAGTACAAAGAAGGGCAGCTCGTTTTGTATTATCGCGAAATAGTGGAGATAGTGTCACAGACATGATGCGTGAATTGGAGTGGCAATCATTAAAACAAAAGAGTTTTTCGTTGCATCGGGATCTTCTCATGAAATTTCTATCACCAGTTTTTTCCTGCGATTGCGAAAACATTCTGTTGGCACCCACCTACATAGGGAGAAATGATCACCACGATAAAATAAGAGAAATCAGGCCTCGCACGGAAAAATTTAAGTTCTCGTTTTTCCCGCGTTCCGTTCGAGAGTGGAACGGTAGAGATACAGCATGAAGGTGGTTCATTGAACCCTCTGCCAGGCACTTTATTGTTATTACCAGAGTAATCACGTAGATACAGTTGTAGATAATGGAACACCAGACATTACTCCTGGTTGTTAGGCTGTCTGGTGAGCGATAGTCAATTTGGTATCCCACTGTTGCCTGGGGCTCCTCCAGACACGTCTTCGACCTGGAATCCCACTGACTGGAGTAGAATGGCTTTCAGTGAAGAGTCCTGCTTCGAACTGAGTATCGATGACCAGTGAAGATGTATCTGAAGACATCGGTGGTATACCAAACTGACTGTTAGCCACCATTCGGCTCAAAAACCGGAAGTGATGTTCTGGGGAGCAACTTCATTTCATAGTAGGACCCCTCTGGCTGTCGTTTGCCTCACCATTACAATACAGCGATACGTCGACGATGTTCTGCGCCCCGGTTTTTTGTCCTTCATGGCAAGCCATTCTGGGCTGACGTTTTAGCAAGACAGCGCGCGCCCATACACGCCGAATATTTCTTCTATTTGTCTTCGTGCTTGCCAAAATCTGCCTTGGCCAGATCTCTTTCCAGTTCTGAAGGTTTGGAGCATCATCGGAAGGACACTCCAGCCATTTCGGGATTGTGACGATATGACGTACCAGTTGGGCGAATTTGCTACGACATCTTTGACGAGGACATCCAATAACCCTATCAATCAATGCCAAGCCAAATAACTGGTTAAATAAGGGCAAGGGGAGGACTAACGCGTTATTGACTTGCTCAAGTTGTGAAGCTGTTTCTCTAGAGTAAATCATCCAATTTTTCTGAAACTAATCATTTATTTGTCTGTACATGTGCACCACATCTACCGATATCCGTTCCATTTGGATAATTCCTTCGTTTTGTATCACTTTTTGGCTTAGAGTGTATATTATGTACACTGATGGTTCTGTAATACTCCCCTAGGGGACGCCCAAAGTTACTCTTACGTCTGAAGATTCTCTCTATTTAGAATGACTTGCTGTGTTCTGTTTGCTAGAAACTATTTAAACCAATCACACAGTTCGTCTGATATTCCATACGCTCTTATTTTATTAACTAGGTGGCACTCCGGAACTGTATCGAATACCTTCCGGAAGGCAAGGAACACAGCATCTGTCCGGGCCCCTGTATCTGCTTCTTTCTGGGTCTCATGGACGAACAGAGCGATCATGATTGCACACGATTATTGTCTCCGGACCTGTGTTGGTTCCAACAGAGGAGTTTTTCGGTTTCCACAAGTGTAATAAACTAAACTCCGTCCGAACAAGTCTTGGAAGGCCCAACGGTACCGACAAGCCGCCGTGTCATCCTCAGCCTACAGGCGTCACTGGATGCGGGTATGGAGGGGCATGTCGTCAGCACACCGTTCTCGCTACCGTATGTCAGTTTACGAGACCGAAGCCGCTACTTCTCAATCAAGTAGCTCCTCAGTTTGCCTCACAAGAGCTGGCTGCACCTCGCTTGCCAACAGCGCTCGGCAGACAGGATGGTCACCCATCCAAGTGCTAGCCCAGCCTGACCGCGCTTAACTTCTGTGATCTGACGGGAACCGGTGTTACCACTGCGGCAAGACCGTTGGCACAAATGTCATCATAATACGCGATACTAAAACATGTTCCAAAATTCTACAACAGACTGACGTCAGAGACAAAGCTTTTAATTTCCTGCTTCTGTTCGACGGCCCTACTTGAAAACGAGAATAATCTGTTTTTTTTTTTTTTTTTTTTTTTTTTTCCGAACATCAAGAACGCTTCTTACCTGTACAGAGATACGTACACTGATGCTAGAAGAGAAGCAAGTTGTTTCGCACTCTCTACTGAGAATAGTATTGGTATCCTTTCAGGTTCAGTCGTCTTCCCTATGTTGAGCGATTTCGGTTGCTTTTCTATTTCATTTTTGAAAAAAATGGAAATTTGTGGTAAAGACTATGGGAGCAAACTGCTGAGATCATCGCTCCCTAGGCTTACGCACAACTTAGTCTAACTTACGCTAAGGACGACACACACACCAATGCCCGAGGGAGGACTCGAACCTCTGACGGGGGAAGCCGTGCGAACTGTGTCAAGACGCTAGAGACCGCACGGCTACCCCGCGCGGCACTCATTTTTGATATGAGCCATTTTGCCGTTCGTGCGACGATTTAAAATACCGAGTGAACAAAAAGTCAGTATAAATTTGAAAACTTAATAAACCACGGAATAAAGTAGATAGAGAGGTAAAAATTGACACACATCCTTGGAATTACATGGGGTTTTATTAGAACCAAAAGAAAAAAACAAAGTTCACAAAATGTCCACGTGATAGATTTCTTTCGCACGTGGTTTGGTGATGATCATGTGCTCAGCCGTCACTTTCGTCATGCTTGGCCTCCCAGGTCCCCAGACCTCAGTCCGTGCGATTATTGGCTTTGGGCTTACCTGAAGTCGCAAGTGTATCGTGATCGACCGACATCTCTAGGGATGCTGAAAGACAACATCCGACGCCAATGCCTCACCATAACTCCGGACATGCTTCACAGTGGTGTTCACAACATTATTCCTCGACTACAGCTATTGTTGAGGAATGATGGTGGACATATTGAGCATTACCTGTAAAGAACAGAATCTTTTCTTAGTCTTACTTTGTTATGCTGATTATTGCTATTCTGATCAGATGAAGAGCCATCTGTCCGACATTTTTTGAACTTTTGTATTCTTTTGGTTGTAATAAAACTCTATGTCATTCCAAGCATGTGTGTCAATTTGTACCTCTCTATCTACATTATTCCGTGATTTATTCAATTTTCAAATTTATACTGACTTTTTAATCAAACGGTAAGTCGTACATTGCGATCTTTCTCTGTGAAACAGATTGGGAAGAAGACATTTAGTATTTCGGCATTTTCTATGCCGTCCTCTTCTTCACTGCCTTTATAGTCACAGAGTGTCTTGGCAGATGACATCGATCAGTTTACTGATTTAACATATGACCTATACTTTTTTGGATTTTCTGTCAAATCGGCAGACACAATTTTAGTTTCGAATTAATTGAACACTTCAGGCATGGCTTTCTTTACGCTGCAAATCACTCGTTTATAGTAATCTACTGTCCAGTGTGTCGCCCCTTGTACCACTACAGGCGTCGGTTAGCAGAGACTAAGAGGAGTTGCTCGATCATTGTATCCCATTCTTTTTAACTCACTACGCACGGTCGTTGTTCTAGCTGGACTGTTAGCTTTTTGAAACTCGCAAGTGATTCCTTCCACTGATTTCATGCGATGTCTTACAACAACCTTGCCCAATACTCGTCGGTCCGTATCTGTCAGTACATGAGACCTCAATACAAGAGGCCTGCCTAATACTGGTTATGCTGTGGTTGAGCCTTCGCGTTTTCACTTCAATATTAGGCCATCTTAGTAGCTTTAGAGCGGTTGAAATGTTCCTTATGGACTCATTAATTAGGTGACAACTAGTGACTATTCGGCATTCGAAGTCACCCAGCTGTCGTGGTTGACTCATTCTGCTGTTAGTGCTTTTGTGTTGACAACACATCAATCCCTGTCTCCTTTTATACTAGCGGCTGAACCTCTCGTCACATTTAGTTGTCAATCCGCATTACCTAAGGAGGTCCGCGTACTTTAGATAAGATAGTATGCGAGCTGATTTCGGCAAGATGTCTAGCAAAAATACACTAACGGAACAAAAACTGCGGTACCAAGAAGGAGATGTGCGACAAACGAAAGTTGGTAAGCGTGTTCCTAGATCGGAAAGCTAATTTTTATTCAAATTTCGCGCCAGTTGCAAAAGACTGGTACTACTGCCACTGTGAGGATAAATGGTTCCAATGGCTCTGAGAACTATGGGACTTAACTTCTGAGGTCATCAGTCCCGTAGAACTTAGAACTACTTAAACCTAACTAACCTAAGGACATCACACATATCCATGCCCGAGGCAGGATTCGAACCTGCGACCGTAGCGGTGGCGCGGTTCCAGACTGTAGCGCCTAGAACCGCTCGATCACTCCGGCCGGCCCTATGAGGATACGAATCAGGTTTGCTTGAAATAATAACCTTTGAGATTGAACGTAGTTAGTTGACGTTAGTCAAAAACGCCTTGAAGGTGACAAAGATGCCTTACCAACACCTCACAGAGTTTTAAAGAGGTCGTGTAGTAGGGCTACAAGAAGGCTCTTCTGCTATATTGCAGAAGCACTTGGCAGGAGAATAGCCACTGTAAATGATTGCTGGCAGCATTGGTCACGAGGATGTACGGTCGCAAAAAGACCGGATTCCAGGCGGCCAAGTGACACTATCGAGAGGGAAGACCATTGTGTTCGGCGTATTGCTCTGGCGCACCGTACTAAACTTGTTACAAAAGTTTGATCAGCAGTTGACAGCAAAGTGACACCACGAACTCTTAAAAATTGATTATTTCAAGGACAGCTCCAAGCCAGACGCCACATAGCGTGCATTCCACTGACCTCAAACCACCACCATTTGCGAATTCAGTGCTGTCAAGCAAGAGCGCATTGGAGGGTAGAGTGGAGGTCTGTTGTGTTTTCTGACGAAAGCTGGTTCTGCCTCGGTACCAGTGACGGCCGTGAGTTGCTTAGGAGGAGGCCAGTTGAGGGTCTGCAACAAACCTGTCTGCTAGACACACAGAACCTACACTTGCAGTTATGGTCTGGGATGCGATTTCGTATGACAGCAGGAACACTCTCGTGGTCATCTCAAGCACACTGACTGCAAATATGTAAGTCAGTTTGGTCAGTCGACCTGAGGTATTGCCAGTCATGAGCAGCATTGTATGTGCTGTCTCCCGACATGATAACGCTCGCCCACATACTGCTGCTGTACAGAGTGTCGACATGTTACCTTGATCTGCTCGATCACCAAATTTGCCCCCAATCGGGCACATATGGAACATAATCGGACGGCAACTCCACTATCATTCACAAACAGCATTAACCGTCCCTGTACTGATCGACCAAGTGCAATAGGCTTGGAACTCCATCCCACAAACTGACATCCGGCACCTGTAAAAAACAGTGCACTCACGTTAGCACGCTTGCATCCAACATTCTAGCCGTTACACCGGATATTAATGTATCAGAATTTCACATTTCAATTGGCTTATCTCGCACTTCCGTTAAGCTGTGTTCTTGCAATGTTGATCACTTAATATGTTACCTAGACCAACGTATTCCCAAATTTCCATTACTACATGTTAATTGTTTCTCGTTGTTGCAAAGTTTTTTTCGTCGTTGTCTGTGCTTCGTTGCTCTTTATAAGAGTGGGTCACTGACTGCTCAAACAAAGAACAGGGACCGAGCCATCTGGTCAGAGTTCACTGACTTGTTCTTACCTGTGGTGTCACCGCCAGACACTACACTTGCTAGGTGGTAGCCTTTAAATCGGCCGCGGTCCGTTAGTATACGTCGGACCCGCGTGTCGCCACTATCAGTGATTGCAGACCGAGCGCCGCCACACGGCAGGTCTAGAGAGACTCCGTAGCACTCGCCCCAGTTGTACAGCCGACTTTGCTAGCGATGGTTCACTGTCTACTTACGCTCTCATTTGCAGAGACGATAGTTCAGCATAGCCTTCAGCTACGTCATTTGCTACGACCTAGCAAGGCGCCATATTCAGTAATTAGATTCAATTCTGAACAGACAATATTGTGAATCATGTACCGTCAAGAGCGACGTTCATCATTAATGGATTAAAGTTAAGTATCAAACTAGCTACGTCCGCTTACTGAATTCTAATTCCTTGTCATGTTCCAGACCTCACGTCAGTATAGTCCTTCCCTCCTCACGCCAGCCTGCGTGAGCTAAAACGCGTGCATTTTGGCCTTCTCTAATAATACGGTGCTGGCTCTTCTGCCAACACTACATTACCAACACATCAGACAGGAGGTCAGACATTTCACAATATTTTGAAACACATGTTACACCATTGCCTTTGTCAGCTAGCATGCTGGAGAGTCTTCACAAAGCAGAGAGTTACATTTATTTCGGTATAAGAAACACATCTAGTTAAAATATTTTGTACTGAAAGCACTATTCCACAAGCCTCACATACTCATAGAGCATTCCACCTAAGGATACTGTTAGTCACTGGACAAAGGACTGTTATTAATTTGGCGAGCATTACTTCCTTCTGACGGTGTAGCTAGTAGGAGATTCGTCCCGCTCGGGTGGTCGATTTGATTGACTGATGTCTGATGTTTACCGCCTCCAACCACTCGTCTCCCCACCGGTGCATGATCCTTCTGTCTGATGATACCATCCAAGAAGGAGGCACACAGAGTGACAATGTCTCCTCTCCACCCTTCCTGAGCCATATCATTTCCCCATGTTCCCACCCGTCCCCGTACCGAGCAGAATACCAACTCCTTCGCTTGGTTATGGACCTTGTCCACTCTGAACATTTTTATCTTCTGAATGTATGGCCCCCAGAGAGTCAGAGCAGACTAGAAAATTTATATTTCGATTGCGTCTCACTTGCTTCATCGACTTCATTACTCGGTATACCTTGGCATCATTGTTTGTTAGTTGCTCCAGGAGGCGAACTCTGAAGATCGTATCAGGAAACTGAACAACCGAGTATATTCTCCTGCTTAGATACAACCACATATACAACGATAAAATCTTAGTATAGTCTCAAAGTTGGTGAAAACAAACTTTAAAAAGTAGCCTGGCATTACTGATTTCTTACACTCTGTCAGGCTCTATATCTGTTTTTATACCATCCCTGGTTTTTAATCTTGTGACGTTGGATCCATATGGCTTACTTTGGCACGGGTCCTGAATAGCTAAATTACATATGGCTGATTACTAAATATCCTTTCAAAGACTGGACGTTCCACCACATTCAGTTCCAATGGCTACTATTCTGAGCTCCTGTCTTGCAATGAGGAGGCGTCACAGTATGAGGAATGGTGGTTCACCTGCCTCTGTACGCAAATTCAGAAGTGTGGTGGTGCGATAGGCTCCTGTTGACTGCCTGGTGGATAGCATCTACCATCTTGAGATAAGAGACGCGCACTGACCCACAAAAACCCCTGCGATAATCTAATCGGGACGATATGAAACTGTTGTATTGAACCGTGGGAGACGTGACCTATGTTGCCCTCTGCCTTTTCACTGACGCTTTTCAGAATGTTCACTGATTTTATGTCCTTTTTTTGTTAGGTCTTTAAAGCGTAATAGACAAATAAGTTTCGTGCCGACAATTAAACTTAGGAACTCTCTCTAGGCAACAACGTGTATCGCCTCTTTCTCTCTTTTTTTTCTTTTTTATTTAATGTATCGGTCTGTTACTTTTGGAATCGTGGATGCCAATATTTTTAAGTTGTGACGTCGCATACATTTCGCACGCTTGCAGTAGAGGCTAAAATGTACGCTAAAAATCATCAGTGTTGTTACTTAGGCAAATAATTCTCAGCAAAGCATCTAGGTTGGGTTGTAACTATTTACTTATGTCGTCGACACACACAACTGGCTCGAAAATACTCGTGGTTTGCTTAAAACTATAGTAGTTGACGCCCGATAAACAAATATTGCTAGAGAGAGAGAGAGAGACACGGTATAATCATCTATGTAGATGCACTATTATTCTCAATTTTACATAAATTCTTTATTAAACACGGAACTTTCATACTGTTAGTTACGATTTGAATCATATTATGTGCAGTGAAAGCAAGATTTAGCAGTCAGCTATTTACTCATGGGCAAGCCTGAGCCTCATGTTATTATCTTCGGGTTTGTCGTATAGGTTTAACAAAGACTTTTCTGTGAAAAATATTTTCTTTTTCTGATTGCAAAGTACTTAAAGTATTTTTTCTTGTTATCTTCTTGGTGAAGCCCGAAAATCAAGTAATTAACTACGGTACCGTTCACGTAATGGCTGCTAACGCGCCATTACGACAAAAGAATGGCAGATGGTCAATGATAAAACTTGAATTCTAGCGATAAGTAATTATTTCCTCTTAATTATACTCACGAGGAGGGACAGGTATGAAATGAGATTAAAGGGACAAACACTTTTTATATGTGTACGAGGGGGGTACACAAAAAAACCGGAATTATTTTTAAGATCCATGTATTTCAGATCCTTCAGTAAACAGCCTTATCGCCTTCAAAATACTCTCCATCACATCTAATACAATTGTCACGTCGGTGTTCCCACCATTGGAAATATATTTTTTAGTCATCTTGAGCACTGGCTGACAGCACCTCCCTGGTTTTCTTCTTAACTTCTTCACTGTTGTCAAATGGTGTCCTTTCATGCCCCTTTGCATGCGTGGAAACAGAAAAAAGTCGCACGGAGCCTGGTCAGGCGATTAAGGTGCGCAGGGCAGTGGAACCATACCATTTTTAGCCAAAATGTGTCTAACAAAGATGGCTGTGTGTGCAGGTGCGTTGTCGTGCTGGAAGAGCCAGTCTCCTGTCTGCCACAAATCGGCTCCAAGATAACAAACTGATCTCTGGTAGTTTATCAATTGTCTGTTGACGGTCTGTGGGCACCAACGCTCGATTCGGGCAGCTGATGGACGTCCAGAACGACGTTTGTCGTCAATCTGCATGTCATCATTTTTAAATCGAGCAGACCACTCGTACACTTGGTTTTTTTCCCTTAGCGTCATCTTGGTAAGCTGTTCTCAACGTTAAAACAGTTTCAGCAGCATTTTCACCGAGTAGAAAATAAAATATCACAGCTACTCGTTGTTCATTTAAACGTTTCATCATAAAAATAGAAACAAGAGTGAAACACTGCTTGCACAAATAATCACTGCAGCTGAACAGAACAAGCCAGGTCGGCCGCAGAGGTGACACAGAAGTAGCAATTAAAAGGACAATATATAATTATACAGAAATTCCGTAACATGATATACTCATTGTTTTAAGAATTTGTTACATAGAAATACATTTATTATTAATATTTTTGTTCATAACAAGTAAAGGTGGAGAGTTTTCTCGTTCCAAAATAATATTTCATCATTGATAGCACTTTTAAATACATAAACATGCATAGTTTTTATTCATTATTGAGACAGTGTACTTGTGGTTATCGTAACACTTTACTACGCCTTTTGGAGGGTTCCAGAAGACGGAACAACGCCCCCTGGAAAGTTAAAAGGACGCATGTCGCATAAGTGATGTTTTTAACTTTCCACTCAACAGTCACTTTATAAAGTTTATGAAGGATCAGTAAGTCATTATTAATAATTTACATTTTGGCTAAAGGTCATTCAGAATTATTAAATGAATATCATTTCGTTACATTTTGTCAGCTGCTGTTACTTGACTAATAAAGTTATCTTGTTACTTACTACACTGTCATCAATACAGGTGGTCCGGAATTAAGTTAACAGATTGCCAGTGATTAGAATATTTTTCTTCCCCATTCGACGAGGCCAACGAAAACCGCAGTATAAAGCCAGGGTGGAAGCCTTCGGACTAATTGTATCTGACTCTCGCAACATGACAATTAAAATCAATTACACAACGTAAATACATTAATTTACAAAGCTACAGCAATGCATAACTGCGTTTTCATGAAGTATGAATTAAGATAGTTAACTTGTTTAGTTCCTCCACGCACAGTATATGGGGTGAAAAGTATTTAAACCGACATATTGTGAGAGGTTGTAGGGGACAAAAAAGCAAATATTTTCCCTAATGTCATTTTTTCCTATGAGGAGTATTTAAAGCGGTAGAGGAAGATTCCTCTGGCAGCAAATTAGTTAAACCAACAAACACTTTTTTATGATCAAGAGACAACACATTAACACAACCCAATTTCAGTTACAGTAGATTTTCAAAAATGCCTCCATTGGCACATAAAAAAGGTTACACTGACGGATCATGTTCTGTCCGACACGGGCAAAAACCACACGAGTATCCTGAATTGTTTCTGCTGCTGCTACTATCCGGGCAACCAGATCCTCTTCTGAAGCAACAGGAGTTGCGTATACAAGGTTGCACATCTCTGCCCACATAAAAAAGGCCAGAGGGGACATATCTGGGGATCGAGCAGGCCATGGTACAGGACCACCTCTGCCAATCCACGTTTCGGGGAACCGTCGGTCCAGGAATCAACGCACACGACGACTGAGATGTGCCGGCGCCCCGTCATGTTGGAACAACATGCGTTGTCATGTAGGGAGCGGGACATTTTCCAGCAATTCTGGCAATGCTCTGGCGGGAAAATTGTAATAGTGCCTGCCATTTAATGGCCTAGGTAGCAGATACGGCCCAATTAAATAGTCCCCAACAACACCGACCCACACATTAACGAAGAACCGCACTTGATGAGCGCTAGCAACTGTGGCATGTGGGTTATCCAAACATTCTGTAATCCAGGTGGTGATTTGCTTCATTGTCTATCTGCCCTCCTTATTATTTTCTGGTTTGTACCCGACGCTCACAGTATTACTCGGTCGGCTCTTTGATCGTAGATATAGGCAGTAGTAGTGTACTAAGACACTAGTTGTCGTTTGAAAATTTGTTCCGCTACTATATGGCCTTTCCTTTCTGATTTGTACCCGATCATTAATGTTCTAATTGATCAGCTCTTGATCGTAAATACAGCCGGAACAATTGTACTAAGGCACAGGTTGCCCTTAAACAAAAGAGGGACCTTGTGGTTAGATCTAGCTCTTAATTCAATTTTTTAATTGTAATTCCATTTCTCAGTCATTAGTTAAATCTGAACAACCTGTTGTACTAAGCTGTTCGTCTCTGTGTTTGAAAGACCGATCATTATTGTTGTATTTTAGCTGGATCTTGTGGTTCCTCCGAGTGAGTTCTCTTCTAATAAGTGTTCACAAGTAATATATTAAGACGTTCCTTCAGAGTGGCCTTAATAACTGACAATCAGTTTAACTTGGAAAATACTAACAGGCAACTGTCACGAGGGCTTTAGTCAAAATAAAATTGTCAGAAGGGGAGGGTTGGGATCCAGTCGAACCTTCGTTGCCGATTGGCATTAAGAGGTTGGGTGCTTTGAGGTAAGCCTTATCATTGTCATATTGTTTCCTAATCTGTTGAACCTTTAAGCACAGGTGTGCAGCTTAATCCCAAAACTTTCGACGTACAGCTTTCAAATTAAAAGATAAGTCATCTGTTTTGAGTAACTGAATCACTGTTGTCATCAATGCAGAAGGGCATTTAATAAGAGAGACTGTCTCCAGAGCAGTAGTAAACACTGCTGTTTCATCGGATAACTGGCGGGCTGCAGGTCCGGCAGTGTTGTAATCATTGTCATATTGTTTGCTCTTTTGCAATACGGCACTTCAGATTTCCTTTGCAAAGATTAAAAGCTTCTTCACCTTAAGGTTTAAGATCAAAAGATTTTTGTAGATTTGTTCATTTTGTTAAAGAAAATGTTATGGTTAAATGCTTCCATTATCTGTAAAACACAGTTTATATATTGTTAAATAAACAGGTTGTGTGAAAATAAAGTTATATTGGTGGTTCCTCCCATCCACGTTTTCCTTAATTCCAGTAAGTACCACATACCAACAAAAATGTCTATCACATTTGTTTGTGAAGTTTTTATGTTGTTTGCGAAAGTTCTTTGTAGAAATATCGAGCCAGTTGGATCCTGTTCATGGAATTCGCTCACATATTTTAAATTAGTTATTGCTCTGAACGTACTGAACATTAGTTTAACAGTTTTCAGAGTCTCTATGAACGTTATGGCAACAGCCTTGACGCAGTGGGTACACCGATTCCAGTGAGATCACAGAAGTTAAGCGCTGTCGGGTGTGGCCGGCACTTAGCTCGGTGACCATGAGGGCCGCCATGCGCTGTTGGCGTTTTTCGGTATGCACTTAGCCTCGTGATGCCAATTGAGGAGTTATCCGGCGCGTAGTAGCGGCTCCGGTCACAGAAAATCATCGTAACGACCGGGAGAGCACGGCGCTCGGATAGTCCCAGTGGCCCACTTGTGGCCTGAAGACGGAGTGTGCAATGAACGTTACTCACATTGCCACTACAAAGTACCAGACAATTTTCCTTATGTCACTTATGACATCTCTTTACACAGGGTTCCTACTTACAGGATGTAGGTACAATTGGTCATGTGTACATTATTGTCCGTTCCCCCCCCCCCCCCCCCCCCCCCCCCCCCCCCATGAACCATGGACCTTTTCGTTGGTGGGGAGGCTTGCGTGCCCCAGCGATACAGATGGCAATACCGTAGGTGCAACCACAACGGAGGGGTATCTGTTGAGAGGCCAGACAAATGTGTGGTTCCTGAAGAGGGGCAGCTGCCTTTTCAGTAGTTGCAGGGGCAACAGTCTGGATGGTTGACTGATCTGGCCTTGTAACAATAACCAAAACAGCCTTGCTGTGCTGGTAGTGCGAACGGCTGAAAGCAAGGGAAACTACAGCCGCAATTTTTCCCGAGGGCATGCAGCTTTACTGTATGGTTAAATGATGATGGCATCCTCTTGGGTAAAATATTCCGGAGGTGAAATAGTCCCTCATTCGGATATCCGGGCGGGGACTACTCATGAGGACGTTGTTATCAGGAGAAAGAAAACTGGCGTTCTACTGATCGGAGCGTGGAATGTCAGATCCCTTAATCGAGCAGGTAGGTTAGAAAATTTAAAATGGGAAATGGATAGGTTAAAGTTAGATATAGTGGGAATTAGTGAAGTTCGGTGGCAGGAGGAACAAGACTTTTGGTCAGGTGAATAGAGGTTTATAAATACAAAATCAAATAGGGGTAATGCAGGAGTATGTTTAATAATGAATAGGAAAATAGGAATGCGGGTAAGCCACTACAAACAGCATAGTGAACGCATTATTGTGGCCAAGATAGATACGAAGCCCACACCTACTACAGTAGTACAAGTTTATATGCCAACTAGCTCTGCAGATGACGAAGAAATTGAAGAAATGTACGATGAAATAAAAGAAATTATTCAGATAGTGAAGGGAGACGAAAATTTAATAGTAATGGGTGACTGGAATTCGAGTGTAGGAAAAGGGAGAGAAGGAAACATAGTAGGGGAATATGGATTGGGGCTAAGAAATGAAAGAGGAAGCCGCCTAGTAGAATTTTGTACAGAGTACAACTTAATCATAGGTAACACTTAGTTTAAGAATCATGAAAGAAGGTTGTATACGTGGAAGAACCCTGGAGTTACTAAAAGGTATCAGATAGATTATATAATGGTAAGACAGAGATTTAGGAACCAGGTTTTAAATTGTAAGACATTTCCAGGGGCAGATGTGGACTCTGACCACAATCTATTGGTTATGACCTGTAGATTAAAACTGAAAAAACTGCAAAAATGTGGGAAATTAAGGAGATGGGACCTGGATAAACTGAAAGAACCAGAGGTTGTACAGACTTTCAGGGAGAGCATAAAGGAACAATTGACAGGAATGGGGGAAGAAATACAGTAGAAGAAGAATGGGTAGCTTTGAGGAATGAAATAGTGAAGGCAGCAGAGGATCAAGTAGGTAAAAAGACGAGGGTTAGTAGGAATCCTTGGGTAAGTGAAGAAATATTGAATTTAATTGATGAAAGGAGAAAATATAAAAATGCAGTAAATGAAGCAGTCAAAAAGGAATACAAACGTCTCAAAAATAACATCGTCAGGAAGTGCAAAATGGCTAAGCAGGGATGTCTAGAGGACAAATGTAAGGATGTAGAGGCTTATCTCACTAGGGGTAAGATAGATACTGCCTACAGGAAAATTAAAGAGACCTTTGGAGAAAAGAGAGCCACTTGTATAAATATCAAGAGCTCAGATGGAAACCCAGTTCTAACTAAATAAGAGAAAGCAGAAAGATGGAAGGAGTATACAGATGTTCTATACAAGGGCGATGTACTTGAGGACAGTATTATAGAAATGGAAGAGAATGTAGATGAAGATGAAATTGGAGATGCGATACTGCGTGAAGAGTTTTACAGAGCATTGAAAGACCTGAGCCGAAACAAGGCCCCGGGAATAGACAACATTCCATTAGAACTACTGACGGCCTTGGGAGAGCCAGTCCTGACAAAACTCTACCATCTGGTGAGCAAGATGTATGAGACAGGCGAAATACCCTCAGACTTCAAGAAGAATATAATAATTCCAATACCAAAGAAAGCAGGTGTTGACAGATGTGAAAATTATCGAACTATCAGTTTAATAAGTCACAGCTGCAAAGTACTAACTTGAAGTCTGTACAGACGAATGGAAAAACTGGTAGAAGCCGACCTCGGGGAAGATCAGTTTGGATTTCATAGAAATATTGGAACACTTGAGGCAGTACGGGCCTTTAGTCTTATCTTAGAAGAAAGATTAAGGAAAGGCAAACCTACGTTTCTAGCATTTGTAAACTTAGAGAAATCTTTTGACAATGTTGACTGGAATACTCTCTTCCAAATTATAAAGGTGGCAGGGGTAAAATACTGGGAGCGAAAGGCTATTTACAATTTGTACAGAAACCAGATGGCAGTTATAAGAGTCGAGGGACATGAAAGGGATGCAGTGCTTGGGAAGGGAGTAAGACAGGGTTGTAGCCTCTCCCCGATGTTATTCAATCTGTATATTGAGCAAGCAGTAAAGGAAACAAAGGAAAAATTCGGAGTAGGTATTAAAATCCATGGAGAAGAAATAAAAACTTTGAGGTTCGCCGATGACATTGTAATTCTGTCAGAGACAGCAAAGGACTTGGAAGAGCAGTTGAACGGAATGGACAGTGTCTTGAAAGGAGGATATAAGATGAACACCAACAAAAGCAAAACGACGATAATGGAATGTAGTCGAATTGAGTCGGGTGACGCTGAGGGAATTAGATTAGGAAATGACACTCTTAAAGTAGTAAAGGAGTTTTGCTATTTGGGGAGCAAAATAACTGATGATGGTCGAAGTAGAGGAGATATAAAATGTAGACTGGCAATGGCAAGGAAAGCGTTTCTGAAGAAGAGAAATTTGTTAACATAGAGTATTGATTCAATTGCCAGGAAGTCGTTTCTGAAAGTATTTGTATGGAGTGTAGCCGTGTTTGGAAGTGAAACATGGACGATAAACAGTTTGGACAGGAAGAGAATAGAAGCTTTAGAAATGTGGTGCTACAGAAGAATGCTGAAGATTAGATGGGTAGATCACAACTAATGAGGAGGTATTGAATAGAATTGGGGAGAAGAGGAGTTTGTGGCACGAGGAGAAGAAGGGACCGGCTGGTAGGACATGTTCTGAGGCATCAAGGGATCACAAATTTAGCATTGGAGTGCAGCGTGAAGGGTAAAAATCGTAGAGGGAGACCAAGAGATGAATAAACTAACCATATTCAGAAGGATGTAGGTTGCAATAGGTACTGGGAGATGAAGAAACTTGCACAGGATAGGGTAGCATGGAGAGCTGCATCAAACCAGTCTCAGGCCTGAAGACCACAACAACAACAACATTATTGTCGCATACTATAGTCATAATAATTTGTGGATACATAATGTGCTCATATAAACTTACGTGTGTATCTCTACAATCCATATTTAATGATCAGTTGGCGATCTGGATTCTGCCACTCAAGGCTCTGGCTTGACTTTAACAAATTAATGGCCTGTGTATCATTTTTCATGTTCAGGAATACAATTACGTGTAGAGGACAACTGCATGTTCCTATTTCCTCAGAAAAGTAAGCTATCGGTGCCTGCGGAAAATGTCGCTAGGACAACAACAGAAGCGAGGAAACTAATCGGAAAAACTACTGTTAGATCTGGTAAGAAAACATCATCTCAAAGCAATTCAAACTTTGATAATTCATAGCGCATCTTGTGATGTTTGTCAAGGCATACAAGAACATTTGAGTAATCACTGTTTAACTGTGTGTGTATAATGAAACTTATCCTAACGTTCTTACATTCTAGGTTGATAAAACGTAAAAAATTTACTGTTCTCACTAAAATTTTTAAGAACAGAATCTGACTTAAAAGATGGATTAACGATCAGCAATTTTCATTTCCAGTAAATGAAATGTTCAGAATATTATACAAGCAACGTAATTAAAATTGTTGGAAAAAGTTTTTCAAGTCAGTTCTTAAATGCAACGGATGTTATCTGTCTAGACTCGTTTCTGCTTCAGCTGTTCCCTGATCACCATGTTAACAATTACATTGAAAATGTAAGATAAAAATCTACTATCTGCTACTTCCATGCTAGAAATTCTTATATGACGAACAACAATACATATATAAAGAAAACAGATATTATCAGGAGAGGTCCCACACTTCCTTTTGCAAGTCACTCTATAAATTTTATCAAGTCCTTATACGGATACAAGCCTTTGACAGTCACAGCGTTAGCTTGTACCAGGCTGTAACTACCCCAATGTGTAATCTCTACAGCTTTGTAGGGACGAGTGTAAAAAAAGTTGCATTTTTTTGTTCAGTCTTTTAAGGATCGATGCCCTAGGATGGGTTCGTAGGAGCACTAATTCTCTAGTGTGACAGTCTCTTACTGTCTTCACATTCTTACCACACTTTCTTTTACGTTTTTTGCTTCTTAATTAACGTTTGATTGACCTTGCTACCCAAGTTACGTCTGATCCGTGATCCAGCTAGCTTAGGTATAATTCTCTTCCTTACCAGCTAACATAAGTTGGAAAAATGGGTCAAATTATTGTAGATTAGCTGAAATTCACCCACATAGTGTACCCATCGTGTATGTTGTCTAGGGCTGCAGTTTCGTATAAATCTGTTAATATCCGTCTCACCCAACAAAAGCATTACACTCCCATCTACCTATGCTATGAATAATTGTGTACTGGTGAACGAATAATAGGAAGGCTCCATAATATTCCATTCTAAGATATTTCTGATTCCTCTTATTACCGCTTCTTGTTTCGTCCAAGGAACGGAATAAGTTGCACGGCAATATATTTTGCGTGGATACACGACCATGTTATAAACATAACCTCTTATGGTTCCTGGCTTCTCAGAAAAGACTCCTGTATAATTGTTTACTAAACTCAGTAATTGTGCCTGCTGCTGCATATCCAAGCACTTCGACTCCGCAGTTCTTTAACGGCGGTTATCTCACTGCTTTGACTAGGTCGTGAACTACAGTATCACCGAGTGTGTAAATTACTAGTCATACGTAACAACTGAGATCGGGTATACCAAATATAGACACTCTGGCAATACTGGCCGTATACTTCTTCTGTAGCGATCAATTCCAGTACTATTCTTTTTCCTAAATTATTCATGGCACAGGTACCAGAGGAGAGTTCGATCGTTGCGTACCTCTCTCTGACAAAATTCCAATCCAAGAAGTGCACTTAAAGGCTCCATTTCCCACTAAAATTTCGACCTGCGCCTATGTGTTGACTTCCTGTGATTTGGCACTAATAGCACTGACTACCCTACCGCGTTGCACTGGAAAACCTGATATCTTGTATGCCCGACACAACTCTTTATATAAACTGAAGCTCATCAAAGTTGTCGTTGCTCCTACGTCTAAAGTCACAGTAATACACTCCTGGAAATTGAAATAAGAACACCGTGAATTCATTGTCCCAGGAAGGGGAAACTTTATTGACACATTCCTGGGGTCAGATACATCACATGATCACACTGACAGCACCACAGGCACATAGACACACGCAACAGAGCATGCACAATGTCGGCACTAGTACAGTGTATATCCACCTTTCGCAGCAATGCAGGCTGCAATTCTCCCATGGAGACGATCGTAGAGATGCTGGATGTAGTCCTGTGGAACGACTTGCCATGCCATTTCCACCTGGAGCCTCAGTTGGACCAGCGTTCGTGCTGGACGTGCAGACCGCGTGAGACGACGCTTCATCCAGTCCCAAACATGCTCAATGGGGGACAGATCCGGAGATCTTGCTGGCCAGGGTAGTTGACACACCTTCTAGAGCACGTTGGGTGGCACGGGATACATGCGGACGTGCATTGTCCTGTTGGAACAGCAAGTTCCCTTGCCGGTCTAGGAATGGTAGAACGATGGGTTCGATGACGGTTTGGATTTACCGTGCACTATTCAGTGTCCCCTCGACGATCACCAGAGGTGTACGGCCAGTGTAGGGGATCGCTCCCCACACCATGATGCCGGGAGTTGGCCCTGTGTGCCTCGGTCGTATGCAGTCCTGATTGTGGCGCTCACCTGCACGGCGCCAAACACGCATACGACCATCATTGGCACCAAGGTAGAAGCGACTCTCATCGCTGAAGACGACACGTCTCCATTCGTCCCTCCATTCATGCCTGTCGCGACACCACTGGAGGCGGGCTGCACGATGTTGGGGCGTGAGCGGAAGACGGCCTAACGGTGTGCGGGACCGTAGCCCAGCTTCATGGAGACGGTTGCGAATGGTCCTCGCCGATACCCCAGGAGCAACAGTGTCCCTAATTTGCTGGGAAGTGACGGTGCGGTCCCCTACGGCACTGCGTAGGATCCTACGGTCTTAGCGTGCATCCGTGCGTCACTGCGGTCCGGTCCCAGGTCGACGGACACGTGCACCTTCCGCCGACCACTGGCGACAACATCGATGTACTGTGGAGACATCACGCCCTACGTGTTGAGCAATTCGGCGGTACGTCCACCCGGCCTCCCGCATGCCCACTATACGCCCTCGCTCAAAGTCCGTCAACTGCACATATGGTTCACGTCCACGCTGTCGCGGCATGCTACCAGTGTTAAAGACTGCGATGGAGCTCCGTATGCCACGGCAAACTGGCTGACACTGACGGCGGCGGTGCACAAATGCTGCGCAGCTAGCGCCATTCGACGGCCAACACCGCGGTTCCTGGTGTGTCCGCTGTGCCGTGCGTGTGATCATTGCTTGTACAGCCCTCTCGCAGTGTCAAGAGCAAGTATGGTGGGTCTGACACACCGGTGTCAATGTGTTCTTTTTTCCATTTCCAGGAGTGTAGATATACTGCCTATCTTAGCTTGCACTGTAGCTTGCACCACGGATGTACCCTTCTGACTACAGGCTTTCGGCTCAGCACACAAGTCATTGCGCATATCCTGCTAGTCGTCGTATCGCAACATGTTTATATCAGTCGCAGAGGCGTCTTTACTTTTCTCCATGAGTACACGCGGAAGGCATGGGGTGGTCGACTTTAGTTTAAAGGCGTAGATGGACTGGGTTGGCTATCACCTATTACTTCCACGATTCTTACTCTTTGGTCTTGATGCTGCTGCATCACGTGACCGTCTTGTCCCTGCACTTTTATTGCTTATAACTATTCCGGTTTTGATTGGATCCAGCAGGTGGCTCCAGTTCGCATTAGGTTGACCTGCCTGTTGATTCGGCCACCTATCTCCTTTTTATTTGACTGTTGGAAGTTAGGATTACTGTTCCTTACGACGTCTCCACGTCTCTTCTGTTATCACCTCGTTGATTTTTATCGTATCCGATCACATTATTTTCTGATTGCCTATAACCACCATTAATATTGTTACTATTGTAACAATTACCATGGCTCTTGTTATCACCCCTCTAGGACGGAGAATATCTTCCATTATTTGTGTTATTCTTCCTTCTATCTTGCTGTATAAGATCGAGAGAATTTATAGTGGCTAGGAATTTTTCTAAATCGTGTACAGAGAGGTTTCTTAGCTGTTCCCTCAGCCGGATGGGTAGTTTCGGTTTAAGGATGTGCATCACTTCTTTCTTATTCATGGAATTGGTCCCAGTAGCGAGTTTTACTGATGTAGTCTTCAGCATCTTGACGTATGCTACCAAATTCTGAGTTGTGCATTGTGGGATTGTATACCTCTTGTCTCTTGGATGCAGTGGCTCAGATATTTGGCTAAGAATGCCTTCTCAAACTGTTCTAAAGTTTGACTGCTATATGCCGTCTCTATAGCCCAGAATGCCGCTTCAACAGCAATGTGCGAATTTATAAACCATATCTTCTGACATTCTGTCCAGACTATCGGCAGAACGTGTCTAGAACTCTTGAAAAAAATATGGGGTGTATAGCCTTTATTTCAGTTGAGAAGGTCGGAAATTGCACATATATGATAAGGCTTTGCTGTAATTTGATAACTGCGTAGCTTGGTTTCTGTTCCTCAGCTACTACTACTAACCTCTCTGGAGCTGGACTGTAATTGTTCCGCATCATATTTTGATCACTATCCTGCACACTAGATACATTCCGTTGTAGACGTGCAAATGTGCTGTAATTTCATTTTTTCACCGTGGAAGTTCCCCATCTAACGTGTGTTGGACCCCGAGCAAGTCGGTTCTTAACCCGGCTGCAGATTCACCGCTACCGAGTGCGGCTTCGATCATGACTCTTTGTACTACCGCTTGTACTTCATTGGTTACGTGTTTTCTAATCTCAAAATCTTTCTTTGCTAACCACTGAGTTATTTCAAGTCCTCTTTTCTCAGTTTGAGCCTTCATGTGCTCTTGTGTCTGCTCAGTTTGTTGTGGAGAAAGCAGGTTTAATCTACCAGTAATCATGTCCTGTACTTTAGTGTCCAGGGCATGTTGTGCTTCCTGACACTTTTGTACCTCATTCGTGACCTTGGTTACAGCATTAGGCAGCCCACGACCAGCTTCCTTCACAGCAGTCACTTTAGTCCGTATGGTTCGAAACTGTTCGTTTAATTTTTGTAATAAAGTTTCATCACGCTTTATTAAAACTTCTTTAAACTGACGGGTGATGTTTCCATCCCGCAGTTTATTTCTAGCCTCTAACCTTTCATTGTTATCTTTTTCTTTAAGAGCTAACCTCTCTTCTTGTTCCTTTTCATTAATGGCTAATGTTCCATTCACTTGCTTATCGCGATCCTCAAGCTGTTGACTCAGCTTTGTTCATTTAGAGCTTCGTCACGTTTCTTTTCTCTAAGTTCTCATTTTTGAAGAACTAATGTAGAGAAATCATCACCAAACCTGTAGATCCACGTCGTTTGGAATTTATTCTTGTCTTGTAATATGTAGTTCTTTGCGGTACAGTTTGTCTCGTCCGGGCAAGGAAAGATTCTCATTAGTTTTACATTCAAGCATAAGTCTATGAACATGTGCAAAAAATATACACAAATTAATTTCAAGCACAGTACAATAAATCAATGTATTTTCTTTTGTATTCTTTCTATTTCCGTAGAAATTAGGCTACGTGTTGGGCGCCAGTTTATCAGCTCTCTCTTTTTATTTCATATAAAATACGTCGGTTTGTTACTTTTGGAATTGTGGATGAAAATATTTATAAGTCGTGACTTCATGTATATTTCGTACACTCGGATATAACATACGGTAACTATCGCCAATGTCGCTACGTAGGCAAATATTTCTGAAGGTTTCTTGAAAATACTGCAACCAATCCCCTGAGTAAGGGTACTAGGTTGAGTTGTAAGGGTACTAGGTGGAGTTGTAAGGGTAATAGGTAGAGTTGTAATAATTTACTTATGTTGTCAATGCACGCGGCTAATTTAAAAATACGCGCGTTTTTTTTAAGCTTTGGTAGTTAATGTCCGATAAATAAATGTTGCTGCAGAGAAAGATACGATATAATCACCAAAGTAGCTGCAAGGTTATTCCCTATGTTACGTAAGTTATTTATTAAACACTGATCTTTTATGCTGTAAGTTATGATTTGAATAATATTATGGGCAGTGAAACAAGATTTTAACCAGTATGCGATTAACTCATGAACAAGCCTGAGCCTCATTTCATTGTTTATTATCTTTGGGTTTGTCGAGTATATTTAGTGAAAACTATTCAGCAAAAAATATTTTCTATTCCTGATAGCAAAGTATTTAAAGTATTTTTTCTTGTTATCTTATTGGCGAAGCCCAAAAGTCATGTGATTAACTACGGTATAGTTCACGTAATGGCTGCCAGTGCAACATTGCGACAAAAGAATGGCAGATAGCCAATGATAAAACTTGGATTCTAGCGATGATTAATTATTTCCGTTTAATTGGCTGAAGATTAGATGGGTAGATCACATACCTAATGAGGAGGTATTGAATAGGATTGGGGAGAAGAGAAATTTGTGACACAACTTGACTAGAAGAAGGGATCGGTTGGTAGGACATGTTCTGAGACATCAAGGGATCACCAGTTTACTATTGGAGGGCAGCGTGGAGGGTAAAAATCGTAGAGGGAGACCAAGAGATGAATACACTAAGCAGATTCAGAAGGATGTAGGTTGCAGTAGTTACTGGGAGGTGAAGAAGCTTGCACAGGATAGAGTAGCATGGGGAGCTGCATCAAACTACTCTCAGGTCTGAAGATCACAACAACAACAACAACAATTATATTTATTTGGACGGAGAAATATGAAATGAGATTAAGAGGACAAATACTTTATATGTATACGATGTGGTACCCAAAAAACCTGAATTATTTTTTAAATGCTTTATATTTCAAATTGTATACAAAACAACCTTATCCCTTGAAAATACTAGCCGTGACAACTAATACTCTTTCCCATCGGTGTTTCCACTTGTAGGTAGGCTGTTTAGGTTTTTACGTTGGTAACGTCATGTAGCGCTCTGCATGAAAATCACTGGCTGTGCTGTGTGCAGTCTGTGGCTGGTTCCCATTGTTGGAATATTCGGTGTTGTAGTGTTGGGCAGTTGGATGTGAACAGCGCGTAGCATTGCTCAGTTGGAGGTGAGCCGCCAGCAGTGGTGGATGTGGGAAGATAGATGGCAGAGTTTTGAGAGCGGACGATCTGGGCGTGTGTCCTTCAGAAAAAGGAAATTTGTAAGACTGGATGTCATGAACTGATATATTATGACTTTTGAACACTATTAAGGTAAATATATTGTTTGTTCTCTATCAAAATCTTTCCTTTACTAATTATGCCTATCAATAGTTAGTGCCTTCAGTGCTTAGAATCCTTTATTTAGCTGGCAGTACGGCTCTCGTTGTATTGCAATAGTTCGAGTAACGAAGATTTCTGTGAGGTTCTTTTGTAGGGATTATTGAAAGTCAGATTGCGTTGCGCTAAAGATATTGTGTGTCAATTTAGTGATGATCAGAATAAGTAAAGAGAGAAATGTCTGAGTACGTTCAGTTTTGATCAGCTGTTTGAAAATCAAGTAACGTAAGGGGTTCACCAGCATAGTAGATTCATAAATTTTTCTAAGGGGAGGCTGCATATGTCGACCCTTAGGCGAGGATACCTCACTGGAATCTTCAGGTTTTTTTGGTAGTTTGTATAATTAGTGTAGCTATTGTTTATTTCTAGAGCGTAATTGTAGAGAGGATTTCCTTTGTAGTTGTAGTTTTTCACTGTTGCACAGTAAAACAGTTGTGGCATGCATGTAGATTTGCACCAAATATTTCGCAGCTGCGCTTGCAATTAACTAGATATTACTTTCAGTGTTATGTTAATGTGTTTTCTTATTTTTGCTCTTCAAAATTGTGCTTTTCTTGTTATCGTGTGAAATACGTGGTAATTATACCGTGTGAAAAGCGTAACACTAGGCTCCAAAGTAAATTGAGAAATGATAGTGACGACGAGCGGAGCTTATCAGCACCACCGTGTAATTAATTAACAGACATTCAAAGTAGTAATTTGGTAATTGTGCATAGGGAAATGGAGCGGGCGGCAAATAATGATGTAGACAGTGAAACAATTAGTGAACACGGAAGCATTATCGATCAATCGGTCGGCAACAACTCTCCTCTGGATTCCAAAATGACAGGACACAGTCTTGCAAATACCGTAGATTCAGGTTTTGCGTCCTCCCCGTTTTCTCAAATAAGTCAAGACATATTTACTGCTTTTCAAAATGCGAATATTGCCGTTTCAAATGCACTGCCGAATGGCACTGAGCAACATGTTTCAGACACCAGTGCATTGTTATTACAATTAATGCAACAAATGGGACAAAAGCTTCAAAAGTTAGACACAATGGAACTAAATCTTCAGAAGTTAGACACAATGGAACAACACCACAGGCTGCACACAGCACAGTCAGTGATTTTCATACAGAGCGCTGCGTGACGTTACCAACATAAAAACCTAAACAGCCAGCTTACACACTATTCGAACATTTTTTTGTAGTTATCTTTAAAAAGAGAAAGAAAACTGGCGTTCTACGGATCGGAGCGTGGAATGTCAGATCCCTTAATCGGGCAGGTAGGTTAGAAAATTTAAAAAGGGAAATGGATAGGTTAAAGTTAGATATAGTGGGAATTAGTGAAGTTCGGTGGCAGGAGGAACAAGACTTCTGGTCAGGTGACTACAGGGTTATAAACACAAAATCAAATAGGGGTAATGCAGGAGTATGTTTAATAATGAATAGGAAAATAGGAATGCGGGTAAGCCACTACAAACAGCATAGTGAACGCATTATTGTGGCCAAGATAGATACGAAGCCCACACCTACTACAGTAGTACAAGTTTATATGCCAACTAGCTCTGCAGATGACGAAGAAATTGAAGAAATGTACGATGAAATAAATGAAATTATTCAGATAGTGAAGGGAGACGAAAATTTAATAGTAATGGGTGACTGGAATTCGAGTGTAGGAAAAGGGAGAGAAGGAAACATAGTAGGGGAATATGGATTGGGGCTAAGAAATGAAAGAGGAAGCCGCCTAGTAGAATTTTGTACAGAGTACAACTTAATCATAGGTAACACTTAGTTTAAGAATCATGAAAGAAGGTTGTATACGTGGAAGAACCCTGGAGATACTAAAAGGTATCAGATAGATTATATAATGGTAAGACAGAGATTTAGGAACCAGGTTTTAAATTGTAAGACATTTCCAGGGGCAGATGTGGACTCTGACCACAATCTATTGGTTATGACCTGTAGATTAAAACTGAAGAAACTGCAAAAATGTGGGAAATTAAGGAGATGGGACCTGGATAAACTGAAAGAACCAGAGGTTGTACAGAGTTTCAGGGAGAGCATAAGGGAACAATTGACAGGAATGGGGAAAGAAATACAGTAGAAGAAGAATGGGTAGCTCTGAGGGATGAAGTAGTGAGGGCAGCAGAGGATAAAGTAGGTAAAAAGACGAGGGCTGCTAGAAATCCTTGGGTAACAGAAGAAATATTGAATTTAATTGATGAAAGGAGAAAATATAAAAATGTAGTAAATGAAGCAGGCAAAAAGGAATACAAACGTCTCAAAAATGAGATCGACAGGAAGTGCAAAATGGCTAAACAGGGATGGCTAGAGGACAAATGTAAGGATGTAGAAGCTTATCTCACTAGGGGTAAGATAGATACTGCCTACAGGAAAATTAAAGAGACCTTTGGAGAGAAGAGAACCACGTGTATGAATATCAAGAGCTCTGATGGCAACCCAGTTCTAAGCAAAGAAGGGAAGGCAGAAAGGTGGAAGGAGTATATAGAAGGTTTATACAAGGGCGATGTACTTGAGGACAATATTATGGAAATGGAAGAGGATGTAGATGAAGACGAAATGGGAGATACGATACTGCGTGAAGAGTTTGACAGAGCACTGAAAGACCTGAGTCGAAACAAGGCCCCCGGAGTAGAAAACATTCCATTAGAACTACTGACGGCCTTGGGAGAGCCAGTCATGACAAAACTCTACCAGCTGGTGAGCAAGATGTATGAGACAGGCGAAATACCCTCAGACTTCAAGAAGAATATAATAATTCCAATCCCAAAGAAAGCAGGTGCTGACAGATGTGAAAATTACCGAACTATCAGTTTCATAAGTCACAGCTGCAAAATACTAACGCGAATTCTTTACAGACGAATGGAAAAACTGGTAGATGCGGACCTCGGGGAGGATCAATTTGGATTCCGTCGAAATGTTGGAACACGTGAGGCAATACTGACCTTACGACTTATCTTAGAAGAAAGATTAAGAAAAGGCAAACCTACGTTTCTAGCATTTGTAGACTTAGAGAAAGCTTTTGACAATGTTGACTGGAATACTCTTTTTAAAATTCTAAAGGTGGCAGGGGTAAAATACAGGGGGGGGGGGGGGAAGGCTATTTACAATTTGTACAGAAACCAGATGGCAGTCATAAGAGTCGAGGGGCATGAAAGGGAAGCAGTGGTTGGGAAAGGAGTGAGACAGGGTTGTAGCCTCTCCCCGATGTTATTCAATCTGTATATTGAGCAAGCAGTAAAGGAAACAAAAGAAAAATTTGGAGTAGGTATTAAAATTCATGGAGACGAAGTAAAAACTTTGAGGTTCGCCGATGACATTGTAATTCTGTCAGAGACGGCAAAGGACTTGGAAGAGCAGTTGAACGGAATGGACAGTGTCTTGAAAGGAGGATATAAGATGAACATCAACAAAAGCAAAACGAGGATAATGGAATGTAGTCAAATTAAATCGGGTGATGCTGAGGGAATTAGATTAGGAAATGAGACACTTAAAGTAGTAAAGGAGTTTTGCTATTTAGGAAGTAAAATAACTGATGATGGTCAAAATAGAGAGGATATAAAATGTAGACTGGCAATGGCAAGGAAAGCGTTTCTGAAGAAGAGAAATTTGTTAACATCGAATATAGATTTAAGTGTCAGGAAGTCATTTCTGAAAATATTTGTTTGGAGTGTAGCCATGTATGGAAGTGAAACATGGACGATAACTAGTTTGGACAAGAAGAGAATATAAGCTTTCGAAATGTGGTGCTACAGAAGAATACTGAAGATAAGGTGGATAGATCACGTAACTAATGAGGAGGTATTGAATAGGATTGGGGAGAAGAGAAGTTTGTGGCACAACTTGACTAGAAGAAGGGATCGGTTGGTAGGACATGTTTTGAGGCATCAAGGGATCACAAATTTAGCATTGGAGGGCAGTGTGGAGGGTAAAAATCGTAGAGGGAGACCGAGAGATGAGTACACTAAGCAGATTCAGAAGGATGTGGTTGTAGTAGGTACTGGGAGATGAAGCAGCTTGCACAGGATAGAGTAGCAATGAGAGCTGCATCAAACCAGTCTCAGGACTGAAGTCAACAACAACAACAACATCTTTAAAAATGGCTGACAGCTCTTCTTTCGTTTTTTCCTTCATTTCCTGAAAGTCAACAAATGAATGCCCTATCATGCCCCTTATCGTGCGTGGGGACAAGAGACAGTTACACGGAACCAGGCTAGGCGAGTAAGGTGCGTGGGGCAGTGGAACCGTGTCATTTTTAGCCAAAAAATGGTTAACAGAGATGGCTGTGTCTGCAGGTCCATTGTCATGATGGAAGAACCAGTCTCCTGTCCGCCACAAAACAGGTATTTTTTGAACAGTGAGCTCCAAGATAACCCAGTAATCTCTGATAGTTGATTAAATGTCTGTCGACAGTCTGTGAGTAAGAGCTCTCGCATTTTAAAGTGTATTCGTCGATTCAGGCAACTGATGGACGTCCAGAACGAGGTTTATCCTCAATCAACTGGCCGCCGTTCTTAACTCGAGCAAACCACTCATACACTTGAGTTTTCCCAAAAGCGTCATTTTGGTAAACTGTCCTCAACATTAAAACGTTTCAGACGAATTTTCACCGAGTAGAAAACAAAATTTCACAGCTGCATGTTCTTCATTTAAACTTGCCCTCATAAAAATCGAAACAAGAACAAAACAGCAAAAGCTAGCAAAAAAATCACTGCACATGAACGTAACAAGCCAGGTCGACAACAGAGGTGGCACTGAACTGTGCGTTCAGAAGCAACCTCGAACAAAACTGTTTAACTGATTCGAGAGCTGACACCGGAGTAATCATTTTATTCATCGAAGTCTTTTTTCCACAATTATATAGAAATTCCGTGACATACATACTCACAGTTTCACTATTCTTAGTATTTGTTACACAGAGAGGCATTTGTTATTAATACTTTTACGTTCAAAACACATGAAGGTGGAGAGCTGCCTCGTTCCAAAATAATATTTCATCATTGGTAACACATTTACATACATAAACACGCATAGTTTTTATTCATTCTTGAGACAGTTCACTTGCGGTTGTCGTAACAGCAGCTATCTCCAATGTCGTAACAGCAGCTATCTCCAATGCTGATTTGCAGAAATGTAAATGTTTACTCTTAAATTCTCAATCATATACATCCCCTATAGCGCATTAGGTAGTTCTTTGTATTGATCCCGTCCTCTTACTGTATCGGTGCGCACGCCATAAATGGATGTCGATTGATGGTCACATGCCTGCCGACCTTGTTTGTGAATATGCCGCGTCATGAATGTTGCCGAAGCATTAGTTTAGCAGCGCTGTGTCATAAGAGTGCACACTGCAAGCGTAACAGGTCACGTCTTTCACTGCCGCAAGCGCCGGACTAATTAGCACAGCTCCAGGTGGAAACAAGTAGTTACCAGCTGTCATTGCTGTGGCGCAAACATTCCCGACACGCACGGCAGAACTGCACGTTTCTACACCATCGACTTGACTTAGTCTCTTATACTTGTACTTAGAAGAAATGGATTCGCAATTGCAAATACGATTAGACTTCAGTTGCACAATTAATTGACGATATACGAAAGTTTGTGCCGGACCGGGACACGAACCCGGATTTCCCGCAATACGCGAGTGGTCGCCTTAATAACCCTGGCTATCCGAGCACGCTTCCCCGATCGACACAAACGCCTCCATGCATGCGCTGCGAAATACTGTTCTTATATTTGTCAGGTGAAATTAGCATATAATACTTGGTGAACCATTCACGCCTACGTGATCGGAAGATAATAAAATTCCTCGTAACTTTCTCTTTACAATCTGACGCAAGTCCACATTTCGACAGTCAGATACCAATATGCAACCTTAAAAACTGCTTGTGTATAATCGGCCAGACGCTGGCAGTTTTATACAGTTTCAATTTAACTGCTACATCACAACGAAAAAGAAAAAAAGAACAAGGCGTTATGGGATCCGTTAGAGAACACTGCCTAGGTGTCTAGTAGACGCTTGTAAACTAAATGTGCTGTCATCTGTAGAACTCGGCTGGGTCAAAGATCTTGTAGCAAAGAAGCTTTTGTTTGTAACGTTTCCTCTTGTGCTGTAAAGGCCTTTGAAACAAGTTGTCATTTAATCACCTAAATAGCCCGTGAGTCACAGTCCTATGAGATACCGTGCACAGACCGGGGTGCCGATTTCCAGCATAGTACTATCAGTACGTTTTTGTGATTATTATTACTTGTATAATATCAGTACAATATAAGGACATTAAAATAAAATAATATTTAACTTTGGTACCACTTTACGGGGTAAAGATAAATGAATACGTAACTAATGCTTTAGACACACCAAAAAAAGTTTTACCTTACCTTGGTTCCGAGAGTTCCGGAACCTGTACAGAAAATTGGAATAGAGACCAACATAAATATTATTTCCGTCCTTGTTATTGCTCATGAAAAGCACACAGTGCAAGTTGTACCGCCATACAGCGAGACCTTCAGAGGTGGTGGTCCAGATTGCTGTACACACCGGTACCTCTAATACCCAGCAGCACGTCCTCTTGCATTGATGCATGCCTGTATTCGTCGTGGCATACTATCGACAAGTTCATCAAGGCACTGTTGGTCCAAATTGTCCCACTCCTGAACGGCGATTTGGCGTAGATCCCTCAGTGTGGTTGGTGGGTCGCGTCGTCCATAAACAGCCCTTTTCAATCTATCTCAGGCATGTTCGATAGGGTTCATGTCTGGAGAACGTCCTGGCCACTCTAGTAGAGCGATGTCGTTATCCTGAAGGAAGCCGTTCACAATATGTGCACGATGGGGGCGCGAATTGTCGCCCAAGGAAGACGAATGCCTCGCCAATATGCTGCCGATAAGGTTGCACTATCGGCCGGAGGATGGCATTCACGTACCGTAAAGGCGTTACGGCGCCCTCTATGATCACCAGCGGCGTACGTCGGCTCCTCAAAATGCCACCCCAAAACAGCAGGGAACCTCCATTTTGCTGCACTCGCTGGACAGTGTGTCTAAGGCGTTCAGCCTGACCGGGTTGCCTCCAAACACGTCTCCAACGATTGTCTGGTTGAAGGCATAAGTGACACTCATCGGTGAAGAGAACGTGATGCAAATCCTGAGCGGTCCATTTGGCATGTTGTTGCGCTCTTCTGTATCGCGCTGCGTGGTATCGTGGTTGCAGAGATGGATCTCGCCATGGATGTCGGGAGTGTAATTGCGCATCATGCAGCCTATTGCGCACAGTTTGAGTTTTTAACACGACGTCCTGTGGCTGCACGAAAAGCATCATTCAACATGTTGGCGTTACAGTCAGGGTTCGTCCGAGCCATAATCCGTACGTAGCGGGTATCCACTGAAGTAGTAGCCCTTGAGCGGCCTGAGCGAGGGATGTCACCGGCAGTTCCTGTGTCTCTGTATCTACTTCATGTCGGAACAACATCGCTTTGAGACTTCCTGGCAGATTAAAACTGTGTGCCGGACAGACTCGAACTTGGGAACTTTGCCTTTCGCGGGCAAGTGCTCTACCATCTGAGCTACACAAGCAGGACTCACGCTCCGTCTCCACAGCTTTATTTCCGCCAGAACCTCGTCTCCTGCTTTCCAAACTTTACAGAAGTTCTCCTGATTTGGTTCACTCCGAAACGCCTTGACACTTCCCTTGTTTAGAGCTCTTCCTGGCACAAAGTAACAATGCGGCCGCGATTGAGTCGCGGTATTGACTGTCTAGGCATGGTTGAACTACAGACAACACGACCCGTGTACTTCCTTCCTGGTGGAATGACTGGAACTGATTTCGTCTAATAGGCGCTGCACATGCACGATTCTTTACATCTTTGCGCGTGTTTAGTGACATCTCTGAACACTCAAACATTCAGGGTCCGTGGATTCATGAGGTTGTCTCCATACTCGTACACGTCTATCTGCTCGATCAATTAGAAACGAGACTCGTCCGAACAGGCCACGTGTTTCCAGTCACAAACAATTCATCGTCGGTGTTGACGGGCCCAGTCGAGGCGTAAAGCTTTAAGTTGTACAGTCATCAAGGGTACACGATTGTAATTATTAAATTTTTCTTGTAGTCTGAGGAAATTTCTCCTGTCTTATACATATTGCTCAACATATGGTAGATCTTTGTCAGGGCTGGCTCTCCCAAGGCTATCAGTAGTTCTAATGGAATGATATGTACTCCTGGGGCCTTGTTTCACATTAAGTCTTTCAGTGCTCTGTCAAATTCTTCACGCAGTATCATGTTTCCCATTTCATGTTCACCTGTGTCCTCTTCCATTTCCATAATATTGCCCAAGAGTACATAGAACCTGTTCAGACCCTCTATATACTCCTCCCACAAATCAGTTTTCCCTTCTTTGCTTAGAACTGGTTTTCCATCTGAGCTCTTGATATTCATACAAGGAGTTCTCTTTTCTCCCAAGGTCTCTTTAATTTTCCTGTAGGCAGTATTTGTCTTTGAAACTTCCTGGCAGATTAAAACTGTGTGCCCGACCGAGACTCGAACTCGGGACCTTTGCCTTTCGCGGGCAAGTGCTCTTGCCCGCGAAAGGCAAAGGTCCCGAGTTCGAGTCTCGGTCGGGCACACAGTTTTAATCTGCCAGGAAGTTTCAAATCAGCGCACACTCCGCTGCAGAGTGAAAATCTCATTCTGGAGTATTTGTCTTACCCCTAGGGACATATGCCTCTACATTCTTACATTTGTCCTCCCTGCTTATCCATTTTGCACTTCCTGTCTATCTCATTTTTGGGACGTTTCTATTCCTTTTTGTCTGCTTCATTTACTAGATTTTTAAATTTTCTCCTTTCATCAATTAAATTCAGTATCTCTTCCGTTACCCAAGGATTTCTATTAGTCCTAGTCTTTTTACTTATTTGATCCTCTGCTGCCTTCACTATTTCATCTCTAAAGGCTACCCATTCTTCTACTGTATTTATTTCCCCTGTTCTTGTCAATCGTTCCCTAACGATCTTTCAGAAACTCTCCACAACCTCTAGTTCTTTCAGTTTATCCAGGGACCATCTCCTTAAATTCCCACCTTTTTGCAGTTCCTTCAGTTTGGCCAGAGTACACATCTGCACCGCGAAATATCTTACGATTTGAATCCTGGTTCCTGAATCTCTGTCTTACCATTATGTAATCTATCTGAGACCTTCCAGTATCTCCAGGCTTCTTCCATGTATACAACCTTCTTTCATGATTCTCGAACCAAGTGTTAGCTATGATTAAGCTATGCTCTATGCAAAATTCTACCCGGCGGATTCCTCTTTTATTCCTTACCTCCATTCCATATAAACCTACAACTTTTACTTCTGTTCCTTTTCCTACTATCGAATTCCAGTCCCCCATGACTATTAAATTTTCGTCTCCCTTCACTATCTGAATACTTTCTTTTATCTCATCATACATTTCTTCAATCTCTTCGTCATCTGCGGAGCTAGTTGGCATATAAACTTGTACTACTGTGGTAAGCGTAGGCTTTGTGTCTATCTTGGCTACAATAATGCGTTCGCTATGCTGTTCGTAGCAGCTTACCCACGCTCCTATTTTTTTACTCATTATTAAACCTACTCCTGCATTACACTTATTTGATTTTGTATTTATAACCCTGTATTCGCCTAAACAGAAGTCTTGTTCCTCCTGCCACCGAACTTCACTAATTCCCACTTTATCTAACTTAAACCAATCCATTTATCTTTTTAAATTTTCTAACCTACCTGTTTGATTAAGGGATATGACATTCCAGGCTCCAATCTGTAGAACACCAGTTTTGTCTCTCTTGATAATTACGTCCTCCTGAGTAGTCCCTGCCTGGAGATCCGAATGGGGGACCATTTTACCTCCGGAATATTTTACCGAAGAGTACGCCATCATCGTTTAACCATATAGTAAAGCTGCAAGCCCTCGGAAAAATTTACGGCTGTAGTTTCCCCTTGCTTTCAGCCGTTCGCACTACCATCATAGCAAGGTTGTTTTGTTTTAATGTTACAATGTCAGATCAGTCAATCATCCAGACTGTGCCCCTGCAACTACTGAAAAGGCTGCTGCCCCTCTTCAGGAACCACACGTTTGTCTGGCCTCTCATCAGACTTCCGCCCGTTGTGGTTGCACTTACGGTACGGCTATCTCTATCGCTGAGGCATGGAATCCTCCCCACTAACGGCAAGATCCATGTTATATATATATATTTAACCGACAAGAAGACGATGCTGTGATATTCAGATGATTAGCTTTTAAGAGCATTCACACAAGGTTGGCGCCGGTGGCGACACCTACAACGTGCTGACATGAGGAACGTTTCCAAACGATTTCTCATACACAAACAGCAGTTGAGTGGCGTTGCCTGGTGAAAAGTTCACCTACAACATGCTGACATGAGGAACGTTTCCAAACGATTTCTCATACACAAACAGCAGTTGACTGGCGTTGCCTGGTGAAAAGTTGTGATGCCTCGTGTAAGGAAGAGAAATGCGTACCATCACGTTTCCGACTTTGATAAAGGTTGGATTGTAGCCTATCGCGATTGCGGTTTATCGTATCGCGACATTGCTGCTCGTGTTGGTCGAGATCCAATGACTGTTAGCAGAATCTGAAATCGGTGGGTTCAGCAGGGTAATACGGAACGCCGTGCTGGATCCCAACGGCCTCGTATCACTAGCAGTCGAGATGACAGGCATCTTATCCGCATGGCTGTAACGGATCGTGCAGACACGTCTCGATCCCTGAGTCAACAGATGGGGACGTTTGCAAGACAACAACCACCTGCATGAACAGTCCGACGACGTTTGCAGGAGCATGGACTATCAGTTCGGAGACCATGGCTGCGGTTACCCTTAACGCTGCATCACAGACAGGAGCGCCTGCGATGGTGTACTCAACGACGAACCTGGGTGCACGAATGGCAAAACGTCATTTTTTAGGATGAATCCAGGTTCTGTTTACAGCATCATGATGGTCGCATCCGCATTTGGCGACATCGCGGTGAACGCACATTGGAAGCGTGTATTCGTCATCGCCATACTGGCGTATCAACCGGCGTGATGGTATGGGGTGCCATTGGTTACACGTCTCGATCACCTCTTGCTCGTATTGACGGCACTTTGAACAGTGGACGTTACATTTCAGATGTGTTACGATCCGTGGCTCTACCCTTCATTAGATCAGTGCGAAACCCTACATTTCAGCAGGATAATGCACGACCGCATGTTGCAGGTCCTGTACGGGCCTTTCTGGATACAAGTTCAACTGCTGCCCTGGCCAGCACGTTCTCCAGATCTCTCACCAATCGAAAACATCTGGTCAATGGTGGCCGAGCAACTGGCTCGTGACATTACGCCAGTCACTACTCTTGATAAACTGTGGTATCGTGTTGAAGCTGTATGGGCAGCTGCACCTGTACACGCCATCCAAGCTCTGTTTGTGTCAATGCCCAAGCGTATCAAGGCTGTTATTACGGCCAAAGGTGGTTGTTCTGGATACTGATTTATCAAGATCTATGCACCCAAATTGGGTGAAAATGTAACCACATGTCAATTATAGTATAATATATTTGTCTAATGATGTATATCATCTGCATTTCTTCCCCTGGTGTAGCAATTTTAATAGCCAGTGGTATATATATGCACCACTGACAGTTTACTGTAACGCTCGCACCCTCGTATTGACGATGGAACAAACAAATTGCGTCGCGATTCAGTACTACAGTCTCCAGCCGACTTCTCTCCACGCGACTAAGGGACTGCAAATGACAAATGAATCATACATCAATGCCTAAACTGTACTACTCAGTGCTCATGGGTTTAAAAGTGTGATACTGTTAGTTACGTAAGCCCACTCATCAGGCAAGGTCATATCACGTCGGATGGGAAAAATCGGTTTGTAATTGTCCTGAGGCCAAACCCACATAAAAAGCATCAATCACATTGGGTTTTAATTGTCCTGAGGGCAAAAACAACTAAAAAAGCATCAGTCAAAATCAAATTGGATTATTATCTTCCATGTGACTATCTCAAAACATGTTCAATATGCCGTCCACCGTTTTCTGCAACAAGTTGAAATAACTGATCGAAATGTTTCTGGGGTCACGTGCAGCTAACTTTGCATTCGGAACACAGAGCACAACATCTTTCAGATAGCCCCACAGCCAGGAGTCACACTGATAAAGGTCAGATGATCGGGACAGACAGGATGTAGGGAAATGGCGGCTTATAATTCTAGCATTTCCGAAATGGCGTTTCAGCAGCTGCTTAACTGCAAAGTGCGGAGGCGTGCCATCTTGTAGAAAAATGAACCTATCCACACATCCACGCAGTTGGGGAGCTGGAATGACGTGGTTGCGCAAAAGACACTCATAGCACTTAGAAGTGACGGTACAGGTAACAGGACCGGAAATACCTGTCTCTTGGAAGAAATATGGCCCTGTGATAAATAATGCCTTAAACCCGCACCACACTGTGACGTTTCCAGGAGGAAATGGTACTGGCTGATTTTCGTGTGGATTTTCCGTTGCCCATTTTCGACAATTCTGTGTATTGACATACACTACGTGATCAAAAGTATCCGGACACCTGGCTAAAAAATACATACAAGTTCGTGGCACCCTCCATAGCTAATTCTGGAATTCAACGTGGTGTTGGCCCACCCTTAGCCCTGATGACATTCCACTCTCGCACGCATACGTTGAATCAGGTGCTGGAAGGTTCTTGGTGAACGGCCGCCCATTATTCATGGAGTGCTGCACGGAGGAGAGATACGGATGTTGATCGGCGAAGCCCGGCACGAAGTCTGCGTTTCAAATCATCCCAGTGTTCTACTGGATTCAGGACTCTGCGCAGGCCAGTCCATTACAGGGATGTTATTGTCGTGTAACCACTCCGCAACATGCCGTGCATTATGAGCAGGTGCTTGATCCTGTTGAAAGATGCAACCGCCATTCCCGATTTGCTCTTCAACATTGGGAAGCAAGAAGGTGCTTAAAACATTAATGTAGGCCTGTGCTGTGATCGTGCCACACAAAACAACAAGGGGTGCAAGCCGCCTCCATGAATAACACGACCACGTCATAACTCCATCTCCTCCGATTTTTACTGTTGTCACTACACACGCTGGCAGATGACGTTCACCGGGCATTCGCCATACGCACACCATGCCAGCGGAACACCAAATTGTGTACCGTGATTCGTCACTCCACAAAATATTTTTCCACTGTTCAATCGTTCAAGGTTTACGCTCCTTACACCATTCGAGGCGTTGTTTGTCATTTACCGGCATGATGTGTGGTTTATGAGCAGCCGCTCGACAGTGAAATCTAAGTTTTCTCACCTCGCACCTAAGTGTCATTGTACTTGCAGTGGATCATGATGGAGTTTGGAATTCCTGTGTGATGGTCTGGACAGATGTCTGCCTATTACAAATTACGACCCTCTTCAACTGTCAGCGATCTCTGTCAGTCAACAGACGAGGTCGGCTTGTACGCTTTTGTGCTGTTCGTGTACCTTCACGTTTCCACTTCACTATCACATCGGAAACAGTGGACCTAGGGATGCTTAGGAGTGTGGAAATCTCGCTAACAGACGAATGACACAAGTGGCCACGTTGGAAGTCCGTGAGTTCCGCGGAGCGCTCCATTCTGCTCTCTCACGATGTATAATGACGACTGAGGTCGCTGATATGGAGTACCTGGCAGTAGGTGACAGCACAATGCACCTAATATGAACAACGCATGGTTTTGGCGGTGCCCGAATACTTTTAATCACATAGTGTATCCTGTCAGATGGAAGTGGGTTTGTGGGTCCACAAAATATTCCATGGCCAATCATTCCCCACTTCCATTCGAGCAAGAAATTCTGAAGCAAAGGTCTCTCTTGTTGGCAGATCAACAGGAAATAACTCGTGCACATGAGTAATTTTGAATGGACAGCAAAGAAGGATGTTTCGTAAGATTTTACACACAGTGCTCACGTGTATTTCCAACGTTCGGGCAATTCTCTGTGCACCACGCGTTTGCACACCACCACTCGTCTCCTCCTGCATTTGTGTGGCCATTTTTTGGTAATCGGGCCAACGCCTTCATTGAAGCCCTTCAGTGTCCGGAGCTTCTGCAGAACGACGTGTGTACAGTCATCATTATTGTAATGCAGCTTTACAAGCAGAGCGTGATCCTGCGTCGCAGACGGGAAATGAGGATACTCCGTGCACCCTGCGTGTTTATACCAACTTCAATGGGTCGTGCGCATGACAGGTGTCTTCATTTACGTATTCTGACACGTACAGCGCCATCTATTGATCAATTTTCACACTATTTCTTTCTTATGCCATACGTTTTCCCCCTTCTCCGATTGTATTCCGTTGCAATTTGACGTGATACTGGCCAGTGGTGTTATTTCGACAGCGTCTTGAAAGTTTAATTATAACCTCTCTACTTCGTTTTTGGTATGTGTTACTCCATATCCACAGTACGTGTGCATTTACTCCTGCCATGTCCAAAAATGTGAAGAACATTTCCTGCGGCCACCTTTTCATTTTTCTTGAAGTAAAGAAAACGAACACTTATGGTCGACAGTACCCACGCCCCAATTGGTATCGTTGTGGTCCATCATTAGGCTAGGTTCCCCCGTTTCTGTGCCTATTTCCCAATAGTTATGCATTGTAGACAACAGGAGCACACATGTTTTCTTCTTAGGAGAATAAGATACCATGGTGCAATCTTCCTGGCATACAAATACCGAAGAGCTCCTTTCTCTGGATTTCAGTTCCAGAAAGTCTGAGGGGAATTCTTTTTTATTCTTCTTCATTGTATCAAGAAATGTTACACCGTTTTCCAGAAGAAACTGCGCCAAAGGATAGCTAGTGTAGTAGTTGTCGGTGGTCACAGTTCTGCGAGAACCTAAGATGGGCTGAACCAGTCGCTTGTCTACGTCGAACGGTTTGTTCCATGTAAAGTAAGGACCTTCCCTTTGTTTGACACAATATTTCTCAGAGTTGTGCACGTAAAATATTCTACTGTCGCTCGTGGCATACAGTTTCAGGCTGTACTTTGCTTGCTTTGCAGGTATCTACTGGACGAAGCTACATTGACCTCGGAAGGGAAGTAGCATATCAACAATGATCACAAATTCTGATAGGGAGTAACTGTTTCTACTGTTATTTTTAAATTCCTTGTACATCTCTCTAATGGCTGGTAATTTATTATACTTTTCTCGTATTCTCATCAAACCGGATGCTTGTAAGTAGGAACATAGATCTGTTATAGGAAAACGCAGCCTTCATCCGTGTACCATGACGTTTCCAAGCTCTTCGAGCATTGGCACAGCTAATTTTGATGAAAGCGATCATGAATAGAATCCCATAAACAGCTTTCATTTCCGAAGAATAAGTAAAGGTAGAATCACTTTCCCTCGTACACTGAATTGTAAATCTCCGTTCTGAAATATGTAGGTTTATGTAACCAACAATTTTGTGAGCCATATCTGTAGGAACGAATCTTATCCACGCGTCCAATTTCGAGGAAACATCTCTGCCCGCGCGGGTTGGGCCTGACAATACCTTTATAGTGTTTTTTTGACTTCGTTTTATTCGACAGAGAGTTGTTTATTCAAAGTGTTTACCATCTTTCCCGACGTGTGAACCGTAATCATTGCCTTGAATAACATCTAAGGCATTGGAAGTTCGACCCCGGATTGTTCTGAGTCGCCACTGTAGCAATCTAACTTCACACTTTCTTCCTCCCGTCCACTTTCATTGGTGAAACCGCATGGAGGCTCTAGTCCTTCATCTTCGTCCTCAGGCAGCCCACGAATATTTGAGGTGTAACTTAATCATCTGTATTGTCTATATTCCTAGAAAAGAAAAACGCTCAAGATGTAACAATGTGCATTACTCATATCGCGGTATGCAGCGAAGGTCAGCGCAAACAACGGTAAAAGCAAAGGGGCATATGACAAAGTAAATACGTACACGATTGATCGCGCGTGGTATGGACTGTCGCCTCTGCGATGTTTTCAGTTCAAGGGATAATTTCTCATTAACTATACAAGGAAACATGAGACAGACATGTGTAATATTCGGGGATAGTGCAAACCTGGGAATTTCTATAAACAGAAAGTCAGGAGAGTAACGATTAACACGTACTTCCTCAAACACTGAGGTTGCGACACTCTCTGCCACCGCGCGGTGTTAGTGTTAGCCAAACACAGGCCACGGTCGCAGCTTCGAATCCTGCCTCGGGCATGGATGTGTGTGATGTCCTTAGGTTAGCTAGGTTTAAGTAGTTCTAAGTTCTAGGGGACTGATGACCTCAGAAGTTAAGTCCCATAGTGTTCAGAGCGATTTAAACCATTTGAACCAAACACAGAAACATAATCCACACAAATGTCACACTGTGCAGAAGATTTTACATCAGTTAATATTGTAAAACGCGAAAACTAAATGTGATTGTCACACTGTTTAAAACTGTCTAGGCAAATACTGTTCTCCGCACTAGAAACACAACAGACACCGATACACAGAAAAAGGTAGATGATTCCTTTATACAGAGTGTGAATTACTTTCTCTGCTGTGGGAGTAGTTGACGCTGTGGTGAGACGACTGGTAACCAGCTGCAAGAAATAATTGTAGTTAAAAGCAGAAAGGGGTATTGCCTATCATGTTAGCGTGCCAAAAACAGGAACAACGCCTGTGGAGGTAAATGTTTATAAACAAAACGGCAAAATGCAAATACTTCTGCCTTTCTCACTCTCTCATGAAAACACAAACACACGCACACGCACACGCACACACACACACACACACACACACACACACACATACACACACACACAAACACACATATAGACAGAAATGAAAGACAGTGTGTGTGCCAATAGGAGATTATTGTGTGTTTGTGTGTGTGTGTGTGTGTGTGTGTGTGTGTGAGTGTGTGTGTGTGTGTGTCTGTGAGGTTGGATGTAATTTGAGGCTAAAAAACTACAGCCAGGAATGTTAACGTGCAATGATGTACCAAATCAGATCAAAAATAAATTGTTGGTAAAAAGTGTTATTAAATGGTTGAAATGGCTCTGAGCACTATGGGACTTAACTTCGGAGGTCGTCAGTCCCCTAGAACTTAGAACTACTTAAGCCTGACTAACCTAAGGACATCACACATATCCATGCCCGAGGCAGGATTAGAACCTGCGACCGTAGCGGTCGCGCTGTTCCAGACTGAAGCGCCTAGAACCGCTCGGCCACCCCGGCCGGATAGTTTTATTAAAGATGTATTACCCTAACAGCAGCGTGATATTTGTCCCACTTGACGCTGATATGTATGACAGCATACTTGCTATTTGGGTTGTATCATTGTGCTCTATCTCATTGTGAAGAACTCTGCGTACATGAATACAATAATGTGGTTCAGTTAGATAGTCTTATTTAGTGAATATCGGTCGTAAGTTCTATGAATTTACAGAGAAACGATGTCGTATATGACTCTCTCAGTAACTATTATAGAAGCTTCGTCGGTCCAGTGATGAGAAATTTGCTTGTTTACAAGTACCACACGCGAAAAGTCTTGTTTCACCAGTGGCCAATATTAATGGAGCTGATATGATAGTAACTACAGTAATTTAGCTGCATATCCTTCTATCGATTTCAAACACATGTGATATTATTCATATTGTATTTCATTTCCCTGTTACGGACCAGAGGTTTTACAACCCGTGGTTATGGATAGGACCTTACTGAGTTATTTTAAAACGAGTAGCAGCAATGTTGCTGTGATACTACGCCTAAGGCTTCACTCGAAATTTATCACATTACCATCTCCTCAAATATTTACGCCATTTCGTGTGCGACCTGTTTTAAATTTGTTGCTGCAAACGCTGACATGACTCTCTAGCAGAGGTGGGCCGTATTTCCAGTATTACGTAAGTTGCAGAATTTATCGTCACATGTAATCCGAAAGTGAATGGCAGATGTTAGCAGATCTACAGAAGTTTAACAAATTAACTCAGATTTGTGCAATATACTTACACATATTGAATATATACACGGACAGACTTTCATTTCTAACACGTAGTAGTACTTTTGTTTGTTTGGTCTGAATATTTAGTGCCTGGTTCAGAAACGACGTACTTTTTCTATTTTCTCAGTGTATAAAATTGTGTGAACTGCTGACATGTTAATGAAAAAGTGTAAAAAACATCAGACTGAAGTAAATCAACGAAGTCATCAAGTTAGTTTAGAAGTTATCGTTGAGTGTAAACAGCTTCAGTAAAACACAAACCAGGAATAACAGAACAACGTCGAGAGTCTGTAATTGCTCTCCCAAATTGCATGGTCCAAGGACGCTTGTAATCACAAAAGATAAAAAAATGCCCTATGGCGGAGCTTCTACCGAATAACAATTTCCTCAAATGGAAGCAGAAATAATAGCCTACAGGCAGGACACTGCGGATTAAGTTCAGAGGTCGAAATATTTGTAATAATTTAACGTTGGGAGTTTACCAGTGTAGAAATTTATGAGGAGAAATATTGGTTTCCGGTGAGCTAAATATTGAAGCGGACTTCTATTTGCGGAAATTAAACCTTTGACCATACCGGGAAAAAAGAAAGTTCTTATTGATGTTTCAGTTGTGGTATATTTATCGGAACTTCTGTTTTACATTCATTTCCTAATTTCTTGCATTATCAAAATCTCTCCTCATTAAAGGATTATTATTTGGACAGGCAGAAGAACACATGCTTCCAATCTGAAATTATGAACTTATTTCTTCAGGAAATTCGGAACAGCCGCCGCCGTTATGACATTGATACCAAGGAATTTCGGAAACACATTAAAATAGAACAAAAGGTAAACGACGCTGCAGTTCAGGTGCTCTTAATATCGGTATTTTAGAACGATTTGTGATTTAGAGAACTAGTTCTGGTTGTACTGCAGAGCCATTTTTTGCTTGTACGTACAGAGCCACATGAAACTTACATGTCAATAGCGTTTTCGGGGAAAGGTAAGTAATCATTTGTTAAATAGGAAACTTTAAGTATCACTTAACAGAAAAAAAACTAAAAAAAATAATTTTATTAAAAAAGTTGCTAGCGACAATCGTATTTTAAGCAAAATAACAACAAGAAAGGACGCAGTAACCTCCTTATCCCCAACAGATTGTGATAAAACCAACCCAAATATACAGCCTTGCCCTGTATAGTGAATATTATTTAGGAAAACTGCCAAATTCTTCAAAAGCCAAAGATGAGAATAAGAAAAACAATAAAACAAACGTTTGTAATGTAGGCGTGTTCCTCCCCATCCTACGACAAACTTAGTGTATTCATGCTAAAATGTGAAACCGTTCAAGATTTTACGTAGGCCGAACAGGCAGATTTTCAAAGCATCCGAGTCAATTTCTTGCTCACAGAATCTCTAAATAATACAGATGGAAATTTAGAGCCCACTGCTTGTGTAGACGAGGACATTATCATGAATATGCTGGAAGAAATTAATTTTACATATGAACGCATATCGATAAAGAACATTTCCGCGAAATTCTCTTCCAATTTAGGAAACAGAATGGTACTATCAATCAGGGTAAATATGTACATAATAAAAAAAATCTGCGCATCTCAGTTACAACCGCAGGAATTACGTATGGTGCTTCTCCCATTGGTGTTATCGGTAGTGCTCGAGTTAACTAAGCACACAGCCTAACTCTTAATGCAAATCAGCCAATTTCGCTCATAGATGATGTCTCTAGTTCATTATTAACAGCCGTTCTTTGTGTAGGATCCATTTCTACAAAAGCCTTCGTTGCATTTTTTCAGTTACTTTATTTACAAATTATAATCAGCAGCAGTGAGATACCGCCTACAGACAAAAAGGCAGTTTTACGTAGCGGGCACTGCCTATCGATATAACTTTATTATGCATACAGTTACCATCAAGCACTACGAACTTTTTTTATTCAGTTTTTCGCTTTCAGAACGTGCCAGTTCAGCCACACCACTAGTGGAAAGTCAATTACACTGAAGCGCCAAAGCAAGTGGTATGAACATGCGTGTTCAAATACAGAGATAAGTAAACAGGCAGAATACGGCGCTGCGGTCGGCAAAGCCTATATAAGACAAGTGACGGGCGCAGTTGTTCGAACGGATACTGCTCCTACAATGGCAGGTTATCCAGATCTAAGTGAGTTTTAACGTGGAATTATAGTGGGCGCATGAGCAATGGGACACGGCAGCTCCGAGATAGCGATGAAGTGGGGATTTTCCCGTGCGACCATTTCACGAGTGTACCGTGAATATCAGGAATCAGGTAAAACATCAGATCTCCGATATCGCTGGGGCCGGAAAAAGATCCTGCAAGAACAGGACCAACGACGACTGAAGAGAATCGTTCAACGTGACAGAAGTGCAATCCTACCGCCGGCCGTTGTGGCCGAGCGGTTCTAGGCGCTTCAGTCCGGAACCGCGCTGCTGCTATGGTCGCAGGTTCGAATGCTGCCTCGGGCATGGATGTTTGTGATGTCCTTAGATAGTTAGGTTAAAGTGGTTCTAACTATAGGGGACTGATGACCTCATATGTGAAGTCCCATAGTGCTTAAAGCCATTTGAACCATTTTTATGAAGCAACCTTCCGCAAACGGCTGCAGATTTCAAAGCTAGGCCATCAAAAAGTGTCAGCGTGCGAACCATTCAACGAAAAATCATCTGTATTTCCCACTCGTTCAAATGGTTCAAAGGGCTCTGAGCACTATGGGACTTAACTTCTGAGGTCATCAGTCCCCTAGTACTTAGAAGTACTTAATCCTAACTAACCTAAGGACATCACGCACATCCATGCCCGAGGCAGGATTCGAACCCGCGACCGTAGCAGTCGCGCAGTTCCAGACTGTAGCGCCTAAAACCGCTCGGCCACCCCGGCCCGGCGGCCCACTTGCTCACCCTTGATGACTGCACGACACAAAGCTTTACGCCTCGCCTGGACCAGTCAACGTCAACATTGGACTCTTGATGACTGGCAATACGTTGCCTGGTCAGACGAGTTTCGTTTCAAATTGTATCGAGCGGATGGACGTGTACGGGTTATGGGACAAACTCATGAATCGATGGACAATGCAATTCAGCAGGAGACTGTTCAAGCTGGTGGCGGCTCGATAATGGTGTGGAGCGTGTGCTGTTGGAGTGATATGGGATTCCTGATACGTGTAGATACGACTCTGACTGGTGACACGTCTCTGAGCATGCTGTCTGATCACCTGCATCCATTCATGTCCATTGTGCATTCCGATGGGAAATTCCAGCAGGACAATGCGACACCCCACACGTCCAGAATTGCTACAGAGTGGCTCTAGGAACATTCTTCTGAGTTTAAACACTTCCACTGGCTACTAAACTTCCCAGACATGAACATTATCGAGCATATCTGGGATGCCTTGCAACGTGCTGTTCAGAAGATATCTCCACCCCCCTTACGGAATTGTGGGTAGCCCTGCAGGGTTCATGGTGTCAATTCCCTCCAGCAGTACTTCAGACATTAGTCGAGTCCATGCCACGTCGTACTGAGGTACTTCTGCGTGCTCGCTGGGGACCTACACGATATTAGGCAGGTGTACCAGTTGCTTCAGTGCATAACGATACGAACGTAAGGACAACACAACGCCCAGTGCCCGAGTACAGAAAATCCCAGCTCCCTTTCGCTTAGCAGTCTGCCGCACTGACCGCGCAGCCGCCCAGCCGGACCCCGTGACCCACTTCAGCGTCGTGATGTCGGTATCCAGGGAACATTCCATTGTCGCCGCGCAGTTACCGGCTTGGAACTTGGCACTCTCTGGCAGCCCACGGTCGTTATACAACTCCCATGTTCATTAAAACTCCGGCAACTGTACTTACACACGCCTACCTGCGTACGCACAAAGCATAATTCATTTGATGGTGTACTCGAACCAACGACTCGAACCCCCTTAGTCAAGTGGGGTTTGAGGTGCTTTTTGGTTTGTTTCGCCGTCGTAGTGCCGACCTATTAATAATATAAATGTAGCCAAATCGTATCTCTTTATTTTGATTTGTTGTTTAACATAGGTATTTGTGAATATTCTTGGCGGCTCTTTGCCTTCCATTTTACTCTTAATACGTCGTCTGCCGTGGGGTTTTGCGTCAAGTTGCATTCTGATGCCGTAAACAATTAATTATATGACCAGTTGTGATAGTAACCTATACCGTAAATATGCACGTTATTGTGCTTCATAGATTACTGTGTGAAAATCTACTTTAAATAAGGATAGCTCATATGTACTACGAGTTTCCTCATCTATAAGAATTACGTAGGATTTTACATTTGATAAAATAAATAAAATTACAATTTTCGTTCGGCGGAACTCCTGGTTGCATATGGTCCAGTTGTAATCTTTTTAATGTTTTCGCATGTCCTCTTGTAAAATCGTGATGTTAAATATCTTCATGACTAACAAATATGTATACATGTTTTATTCTATTGATCTAACGCCGCTACTTTACTTTTATAGCTTTAAGTGCTAATATGATTTCCCGTCATTTTCTGCAAAGCTTGCTTAGTACACCCTGGTACACGCTACAAGTATAATCTTTTATTATGCAGGGGCCTGAAAACGGCATAGGGGATGCCGAAACTGGTGTAATCTCAATTACACGGCTGTTGGAGAATTTCATTGATAATTACTTGACCAGCTGACGTTCCCTGTCCGTGATGTTCCATAGGTTGTGTTATCCGAGAACCTACTACCACGTGGAACTTTCTGGAGGTCGGTATTACAATTCGAGTGAAAGAAAATTGGAAATAGGTGATGGTTTCAGCCCGGGCCAGGCCAACGCCTGGTTTCTTCTGCGCCTGAACTATGCTACATGAAATGTGGCTAAATAAAAATAACACGGAGCTTGAAAACCAGCTCTTGATATTTTAATACAGGAACAATCAATTGCAGATGTTGTGTTCACCAAATGTTCTTGGCGTCCAAATGTGGCAGAGAGAGAAAGCCGTACCACCAAACGTAGTTGCAGTTATTAGGTGGATTATTGCACGCAGCAACCAAATAGTCTCTTCACAAGGCCAACCAGGATTGCTCAAGAGATACAGCAATATGATGGCAACACATTGGCCACTATTTAAAATTATTTACTAACAAAAGTTTACAGTAATTGACTGTAATGTAAAGATGAGGCGTGACAATGTTCACTTGTACTGACCTGTTTTTAACTGTGATTTAGCCCTGCATCCAGTGAGCGATTGCTATGATCACCTGTCGAATGTCCAGTCGGCTCTTCTTGGCGACGCCTATATATGCCTCCTGCAACTGTCTTGAGGTAGTGCTCGTACTCCATCTTGATGATGTATCGAATGGAGCCGTGTATCGGCTTACATCCGCGTTTGACGGATATATGCCCACTAGGCAACTGTATGAGGCAGCTTGAGGATCTTCTATCTAAGGCTGTGTTCCGTACGTTCTGTAGGACATAAAAACAGAGCTTTATGATCTGACGATGGCTTATGGAGTTGGGAGAGAAGCTAAATGACATCAAAAGGGTGCCTTAGAGTTATCAGAACTATGTGAAAAACGGAAACCTAGTGGAATAAATAATGGAAAATGTGTTTTATTTGGTAGAAACGGACTGGAGAGGAAATACAGGTATAGGAACTGTTATAAACATCAAAAGTAAAACCACCATCACAGTTATTAAAAGAATACTTTGTTTAAAAAATAAACAGACGATGTTTCTTGGAAATCTTTAAAGTATATGCACAACGTACTTGTATTCCAGTGTGGAGATACAAACCTCAACTAAGAATAACAGAAACTGATAAGCGCAAATTTCACTGTAGGATGATATTGGGGACTTTATTATGAAAGTAGGACAAAAAATAACGAAAAATGCTTTTGAGTGAAATTTTTAATTTGTTACATTACGATAGTAGAATTTCCAGACACGTACGATATGTTTGTCCTTCTCACTTGTGAGAAGAGAACAAACAGAAAATGGAGCAGAAAACAACTCTATGTTTTATCGAACATGAAGTAACAGTAATAGACCCCTTGGGCATGGGTGTGTGTGTTCTTAGCATAAGTTAGTTTAAGTAGTGTGGAAGTCTAGGGACCGATGACCTAAACAGTTTGGTCCTTAGAAATTCACACACATTTGAACAATTTGTAATAGATGTGACAGCTCTAAACCATTCCCGAATAGCAAGTTGTAAGAGGTCCATGACTAAGGAATTTATTGCTAGCGCAGTCGAGCAGATGTAATTTCGATGGATTGCTCACTCGCTGCCTGCAGTGTGTAAGCTACAAGAGAATCTCAGACCAAAGAGCAGTGCTGGCTGCAGTAGGAACTGTGCATCAGTATAGTGGTAGTAGCAAGCAGTCGTGTGTATGGAGTTGGCTGGGCCGGTTGTGGGGAGCGATGGCAGTGCCTGAGTGATGTTGTGTAAGGTGAAAGCAGCCTCGCGCGGATGTATTATTGTTATATCAAATCCCATGTAAATGTTTAAAAAAACTCTTGATAATAATCTTTCTTAAAAAAATTAACTTTTGACAATCATTCATCTCAATTTAAAGAATTTACTAATTTCTCCAACCCATGGTCATTCCGATTATTGTAAAGAAAAATCAGTTGTTTCTATTTATACATGACAAATCTATCGGCCAGCATTGCACTGGGCTGTGCCAGAAAAATTTCTTATAGGAGCAGATATATACTCGTTATCCGGCGACTTTACTGAGGTAAGAATTTTCAATTTATTCAGAAAGAATTTTCAGGGCTATGACGCAGCACTGCTGACGTCCAAAATATACCAATTTAGATTCACAGACAGTTAATTTTTGAAAGGTTATAATTGAGTCACATTTTTTAGTAGGAGGTTAGTCACATTGTTTATTGGTGGGTTACGGAATTTATTTATTGGGAAGTTACGCTAAATGTGAATCCTATACATATAATTATATTTTTTACTGTTGGGAGGTATTTTTTTACTGTGGGGAGGTTACATGTGAATGCTATACTTTTTTTTTTTTTTTACTGTTGGGAGGTTACCCTTGTCGACAACCGACCAGGATCGTATTTTTGTGAATTTCTGAGAAGTTGTCAGTTATATATCTGCTCTTATTTACTTAATGTTAAATGTAGCTTGCATCTGGCGCAACGCATTTACTAATTTGTCACTCTTTCTTTCACAGATCATCTGCTCTTTGTTGTTATTGTATTTGTTCCATTTTTGTTTTGTCTTTGTTTGTTTTTGTGCTAACCTTTAAGTTGTGAAAATGCCGCGAAAAACTGCTAACAGTACATCGCGATCCGCAGTGAGCGAAATAGCCGACCTGAATAATTTGACTGATAATACTAGCGACACTCAGTGCCATAATGATAATCCCCAATTATAGATAATCAGTGCGTGCCGACCACCAGTAATGATTCAAATCTAAATAATGAACAAACAAATTCAATCATGTCCACACTTATTTAACGATAATTGATGACGCGGCACATTCCGCTACAATGAACGCTGCCCAGTTTAAATATACCTGATTTGCAAAATTTGCACGGTAAACAGATAAATGTTTGTAGCGAAGATGAACAATGTACTCAAAATATGTCAGATTTATTTGATTCCGATGTAGTGACCAACAGTGCACATCCGATTAGCAAACCTTTTCGTGAATCGGACAATGAACAAATGCTTACACAAAACGTGACATATGCAGATACACCATCACACAGCACAGAGAAAAGAGTCGCTAATTTTGGCCTGGATCAAGTTATTGCATTATTGCTACAACTTAATGAAAATCTCAAACAGTCGAATGAAAAACAAGACAACAATTTCAAACAACTTAACAAAAAACAAGATAACAATTATAGACAACATAATGAAAAACAGTTACAATCAACTTAGTGAACAGATTACAGCCATTGCCATGCAATGTCATGATACCAAAGAACAGCTACGTGAGAAAATTAAGGCTTGTGCTTGGAATAGTAGTGAAGAAATTAGATCCGTTGCACAGGAATTACGTAATACACATGCAGAAACAACAAAATTACTTAGAGATAAAATTAGTGCAGTTGCTAAACAATGTTCAGAAAACACAACACAGTACGTGACGAGTTTAAATTAATGTCAGCAGAACTTTCACGCACTCTGGATGCGAAAGTCGATAAGAAATTTGAACAACAGAAGAGCCAAATTGACGAACGTTTTAAAGCGACAGAAATGAAAAACGTTTCAGTCTCTAACACGTCACAGCATATGCCACATCTTGAACATTTGTCACACTCACACCGACAGTGTAACTTAGGTAATTTGCGGAGAGTACGTGACCTAGAATCCGAACAGGCACAGACAAATTGATTCTCATGCAATCCTGAAGCTGTTCAGACATTCAGAGATGATAATTTTGATTACAAGCACTTTCTATCCGTTAGGAAATTTAAGAATGACAGAAAACAGATTCACCTTTTGGAGTGGATACAACAATTTGATTTTGCTTGTAACGCAGAAACTAAAACTTATTTGCAGCGCGTTAGAGACCTCAGGGGATTCATTACACTTCGATGAATATGTGCCGTAGCGTGCACAGGACCCCGAGCCGTAGTAGTGCTATTTCATCTTTAGTTTTCTGCACTGCTACTTACTCTTTTACTATCCTTTACATCTATCAATACAACTCTTGAACTATTGATCTATCTAGGATTAGGAATGAGAAAAGAAAACCAGATACGACAAGTTTTCATTAGACACTCCCGAATTGATAAGAACTAACGGCATAATTTTAATAATAGGCAAAATTTTAATTATCAGTATCGTCAAAATTATCAGCAACAGCAAACATGTTTGGCAACAACAGAGGTTTTTCCCCACAAGAACAACAAAACCGGCGGTTAGCATACCTAACCAACAATGTTGTGTACAAGGTCAACCAAGCTTTAATGTTTCGCCGCCTACACGTGTAGTGTCGGTCTCACCAAATAGTAACGCACAGCATCAAGGAAATCATTACATACAGAAGACACATCATTTCAACTCCTATCGCAACGCGCCATATAGCAATGACTATCATGACAGATGTAAAATTGATGAGCACAGTTTTCGGCCTACATTTAATAACAGTAGATCTTATCAGCAGCAGAGTCAACCACAACAACAGATTATTATGAATGAACCAGACAGTCGGTATCATCTCGAACCTAATAGTTCAGGACGAAGTAACAGAACAGTACAAATAGTCGAAATGCCACAGCATCCTCCTGCAGATAACAGCACGTCAGAAAGATAAGGTTAGCAGGTCGCTTTTCTTGTCATTACATATCAGGCCGTGCACATTTTCCATTTTTTTTGTGTATGTATGATTGTTTTCCTAGCAAAAGTAGAATTTTTCTTTGTATGCACTATGAAATCTTTAAGATGTAACAAACACCAGTTGACTTTAACACTTTTGCCTTATGATATCTCAATATCTTGACTATTCTAGAGTTTTTTGCTACTACATTATGATACTGTGTGTAAATTTTTTGCACTTGAAAATTGTCTATGGTTTTGACCTAATATGTTTTCTATCATGCTATGCTGTATGCTTAGTCATATCACTAGAAACAAGTTTTCATTTAATGAGTACATGATTTAAATGCAAGACATTAATCCATATTCATCATTTTCAGAAAGCAATAACGTGTAAAAGAAATAAATTATACAACCACAGTGGTTTACTATGAAATGGAAATTTCACCATCGGAATGAACGAAAGAGAATGCAATACCTTGTCATGGTAAATGGATCAGAATTAACAAGCACTAACAAGAATATACTATACACACTGTATAGCAATCTTGACTAATTATTTTTCTTTCAGAATACGAGGCGATTAATGCAGGCTGTCAGACAGAACTACACATATTAACTTTAGTGATGAAATATGAAAGAATTAAGAAACTCCATACAATATGAAATAATGTATTATAATGAATAGTTGTATGGAGTAAATGGTAATATGAATAATGAAGTGTCTATTTTTTGCAGATAATAGTAAATGATGATGAACAGTTATATGAAGAATATGGCAATATGAATAATGAAGTTTTTCTTTGCAGATGATGATAATGGCGAATTTTATATATTTTCTATTGGTTAAGAAATGCTATGTAGTTATTTAAGTATTTGTTGCAGTTCCTTTTGACAGTATGTCTTATTTCGCATGTATAATGATTGAATATTTTGAGAAAAACAGCTAGAGTACATACATATTAAGTACACGTTTCATTGCCTATTAATTCGAAGTTTATTACTTATTAGCATAATATGAATACATTTCTTCTTTCAGCTCAATAATCCATTTTGTATTTTTTTCCAGAAGAACTTTGGTGCACAGAAAATCAGTCACTCACCCAAGTAACACATCTTACTAGGTGACCAGCCAATTGGGGTTTGTCTTCAGGCATTTTTACTCTTATAGGATGCCACATAAAAGAGAGTGAAGAGAATAAGGGAACTGATGATTTTAAGGAAAAATTCAAAGGACATATGCCAATTAAACCCTTACAGTAAAGACAAGAGAAGCTATTAGGCAACACATTGAATGTTTTCCACTGATTGGAAGTCACAATGCTGATGAGGATATAGAATATTTAGAGGTCGAACTTAACATTCTAATAATGTGTAAGTTGTTTAAGGAGAAATATCCCCAGACAGAGGTCAGCTATCTGTTTTATGCAACATTTTTCAAGGAAAATTTCTGTTTGCATTTTGAACACCCTCAAATAGATTGCTGCTGTGCACGTGAAGAGCTGAAAGTGAAAATGAGAAACCTCATCTCAACGAAGTTGCAAAGCAGTATGTTACTGGAGAGCTAATGATTCACAAAAGAAGAGTCCAAAATTTTTATACTAAGCTTACAGAACTAGCTAAAAGGACAGATGTACTTGCTGTTAGTTTTGACTACATGCAAAAAAATTCATATTCCACAGATTCCTGCCGGGTTACATTTTATGTGCGACAGTTGACAGCTGATATATTTTGTATTCATGACATTTGCAAAGAGATAGCATATGTATGCATATACATACAATGACGGCAGAAAATCGCATCAAGAATTACTTCTGCGACTTAAAAGAAAGTTGGTTGTGTTTATACATCTGAAAGATGATGTATATTCATATTTCGCGTCTGTCTCTAGTAGCGCCACAAGGAGGATGCAGATCAGATTTGCTTTAAATACACCCTGTAACGGCCGTGAGCCTTAAATACTTTAGAGACTGAAAGTGGTGAGCCGATGCTAGTAAAAAATGCCTTTAAGATGACGACATCATCATCATCATCACCTCACTGAACTTGAGCCAGGTCCTGTAACAGGGCTACGAGAAGCCGGATGTCGAAAGACTTGGTGGGAATGTACCCACATTATATGACTGCGGCGGTCAGAAGAATGTACGATCATATGAGCATCAGCTCCGGACGGTCACGTGGCACTACTGAGAAGGAAGACCATCGTGTTCTGCGCGTGGCTCTGGAATATCGTACTGCATCTGCAGCAGCAGTTTTAGCAGCAGCTGGCACCGCAGTGACACAATGAACTGTCAAAAATCCGTTACTGCAAGGATACGTTCGAGCCAGACGCTAAACCAGCGCCATTTGCCACTTCAGTGGTGTCAATCGAGGGCTCATTGGAGGGCATGTTGGAGGTCTGTTGTGTTTTCTGATAAAGAATGGTTGAGCCCCGGTGCCAGTGATGGCCGTGTGTTGGTTAAAAAGAGGCCAGTTGATGGCCTGCGACGTACCTGTCTGCATGGTAGATCCTCTGGACCTAACCTGGAATTTTGGCCTGGGGTGCGATATTGTTTGACAACAGGCGCACTCTCGTGGTTATTCCATGCACCATGACTGAAAATTTGTACGTCAGTCTGGCGATTCTACCTGTTGTGCTGCTGTTCATTGAGAACATTCCAGTTTTTTTTTTCTAACAGGATAACGCTCGCCCACATGTCGATGTTTTAAGACTCTACATGGCCTACAGAGTGTCGGCATGTTGCTTTGGCTTGCTCAATCACCAGAACTGTCTCCAATCCTGAATATATGGGACGGCAACTCCAGCGTCATTGAAAGGGAACATTAACTGTACTGACCGACCAAGTGCAACAGGCATGAAACTCCATTCTACAAACTGGCAAGCGATACATCTACAACAAAATACATGCACGATAAATGTAAATGTCGTGTGACTAGGGCCTCCCCTCGGGTAGACCGTTCGCCAGGTGTTCGTCTTTCGATTTGATGCCACTTCGGCGACTTCCGCGTCAGTGGGTATGGAATGATGACGATTAGGGCAACACAACACCTAGTCTGAGCGGAGAAAATCTCCGACCCTGGGATTCGAACTCGGGCCCTTAGGATTGACATTCTGTCGCGCTGACCACTCAGCTACTGGGGGCGGACACATGCAGGATGGCATGCTGGCATTCCAAATTCTGGTGCTTACCCCGGTTATTAACGTACCAGCATTTCACATTTGCAACATTAACATGTGATCTTGCAATGTTAAACACTTAAAACTGTCACCTAGACAAATGTGTTCCCGAAATTTCATTACTCTACATTAATTATTTTTTGATGTTCCAATTTTTTCCTGACAGCGTATATGTATATGTCTCGGGAAGGCAATGGCAAACAAGAGCCGAGCAAAGCGCGCATTTTCCTCTGTAAGTTTCTGCAGAGCGATCCTCCACCACTAACTGAATTACAACTGAAGACAGAAGAAAAGTCGTATTGTAGCGGGAATGTTTATTGGCACTGACTGACTAAAACCTTTTGGAGAAAGTGGAACACTATTTCCCTTTCATTCATTTCTTTCTCCCTTATGATGGAGATTTCATCATAATGAAAATATAACTTAAAAAGAATGACAGGTTCTACACGATACACGAACTAATAACGCTCATTATAAATTCCAGAAAAGGCCAAAAATTTATTGTGACAGAAACTGATGCTCTAGATATTCTGGATTTCAAGACTTACTGGCAGTGGTTTTGCGAGAAGACTTATGTTTCAGTTGGAACATGCAACAAAAGAGTTCCAAGACATAAAAGAATTGACATTCTTATTAACAGTACGGTGGTATTTTACATGGAGCCACAGTATACCTGAATGTTTCACTTCACAACGATTTAGTGACTTAGTTGTGATAAACGTCGGGTCTTGGTGCATGTTGAAGGCCTAACTTGTCTCTTACTTCAAAATTGCCTACGCAACAAATAAAAGTACTTCTGAATATTGTAAAATTGCGGGATATTCAAATTTTACTTCAGTATCACCTTTAAGTTTTGTAATATACTTTGTAATAATGAATTTCTATGTCTCCTTTAAGTCTTGAAATTTAATGATCTTGCAGTGTGAAAAAGAGTGATAAATCAGTGTGTTTCTTTCACTCATTTATTACATTTCTTGTTTAGAATTTTGCAGTACGAAACAAATGAGTGATAAATTAGTATTTTTTCCTATGCTTTGTATTACATTTTTAATCATTGGTCATTATTAAAACCACATTTGAACGCATTTATTAAGAAAAGAAACAGTGACTATTGTAGGACACACCGAAATGTGTTAAAAAGACCTATGTCATCGAAGTTTAAACTTTTTTATGCGCATAATTATTATTTCACTGTGTGAAACGAACCCAGATGTTCACATTGGCAACTGGCAGCTTATACCAAAACTGTCAAACAACGTATTTTACATTGTTAAGTGCACGTGTGCATGGTCATTGTGGTCTGTCCTTCAACACTGCAACATAACGGCAGACAATATTCAGTACTACTAGTGAGTGCTCAGGTAATTACTTCTTCTAGTCCTTCCCTTTTATTTCGCTGAGGGACCTGTTATTTTCTGCAGCCTTGGAGAACTCTTTCCACCTCGTTTACATAAAATGGAAGCTCACCTAAATGGACCGCAAAACAGTATGAGGAGCCGAATGGTGCCCTTCACAGGAGGCAAATGATGCAGAATTTGCTTTGTCCCATCTCAGCCCAACAGAAGACTCAGGGGCCGGGTTATCTGCCATAAAACTTCATTGTGTGAGTCGCCTCAAGAATCCATTTGGAAAGGTAACATGTGAAGCCAGGTGTAGCTCGTGGAATGAGAGAAACGTGAAACCCGACGTTCTTCCAAGATCAACCATAAAAGCATGTTCATTTAATACCATTGCAACAGGCAGTCTGATTGACTAACAATAATCAATATATATTATAAAAGTACGTGTACAACGTGCATGCAGTTAAAACTCTGAAACGAATCCTAGTATGATCAATCGAGTTATATGGTGTGGTATCCCTAATCCCCATCCATGAAAAAGACTCCCGTTTTTACCCGAAGCACATGCTTTTGAGGTATGAGAAATTTCTAGAACGTTCTAGAGTATTCGAGAGCATTCCAGAACATTCGAGAGCATTCCACAAATTCCAGAATGTTCTACAATGATCCGGGATGGTCTGGAATGTTTGGGAATAGTTTGGTAAAATTAAGAAGAATTCAGAATGTTCAGTAACATTCTGGAACATCTCAGATCATTGTGGAACATTCTAGAAACTCTCGCATGTTTGTGGAAAGTTTTGGAACATTGTGGATCATTCGAAGCCTTTTAGGACTGTTCTGGAATTCGCCACTGGGGCTACCCATTGGTAGGAGTATATAAAGCAAGACCCGTCGTGGGTTCTGTTCTGGCGTAACCACAAGCGCCGGAGCAAAGAGAAGGCGCTGAGACGAAGTCGGTCACTGGTGCGCTAGTTAGGATCGCACCACTACAGGAGCGCCCTCTAGCCAAAGAGAATATAAGTCTAGGCGGACATTATTCGCTCAGTACCAGGCCGGAACTCGCAGACCAGGACAGTATTAGGACAGTACTAGGAGAGCACTACGACAGCACTGACGTGAGATCCATACAAATTGCTTACATGGACCTTGTATACAGCAAAGGACTCTGACTATTTGCATGTCGCCCATCGCTTGCGACACCATAGTAAATTCAAAACTTAATTATTGTCAATCTGCTTTATTGAAATAAAGCTACTAATGTAATTTGCTTGAATTTTTGTATAGCATTCCGAGAATGCCGCGTCCCTCAGGCAACGTATGAGCGACGAGTGAGCAGGACCCCAAAGGTTTGAACGTCAATTTCTACATGTACATATATACTCCGCTAGCCACCAACCGGTGTGTGGCGGAGGGCACAATTCGCGCCAAAGTCATATTCTCTCTTCTCTCTCTCCCCCCTCCGCTCCCCCCTCTGTTCCACTCGTGGATCGCACGAGGGAAAAACGACTGTCTGAACGCCTCAATACGAGGTCTAATTTCCCTTATCTTTGAATGGTGATCGTTGAGGGATTTGAAAGTTGGTAGGAATAATATATGCTCTACATCCTCGGCCAAGATCGGATTTCGGAATTCAGTGAGAAGCTCCGTTTAGCGGGTCGTCTATTTGCAAGTGCGTCCCACTTCAAACTGTCAATGAGATTTGTAACGCTCTCGCGATGGCTAAATGTACCAGTCACGAATCTTGCCACTCTTCTTTGGACCTTCTCAATCTCTTGAATCAGACCCAGCTGGTAACGGTCCCATACAGACGAACAATACTGGATGAACTAACGTATTTTAAGCAATTTCCTTTGTTGAAGGATTACATCTCTTCAGGATTCTACCAATAAACCGCAATCAAGAGTTCGCCTTGCCCTTTACTTGTGTAATCTGATCGTTCCATTTGAGATCATTTCGAATAGTCACACCCAGATACTTGACGGATGTTACCGCTTCCAAAAACTGGGCATTTCTTACGAGTGACGAAGGGAGGAAGTAAAAAAATAGTGAATTAAGTGAATAAAAACAAACAGTGAGTTGTGAGTAATCAAAGTGATACAGTTACTGAATATAAATCGAAAACAATAGTGTGTAACATGTACTTTGTGTATTTTTTAATAAAAAGTTGATTTGATTTATATTTTAGAAATGTTAAAACTGAAAAGACGGGGAGATCTTGCCATTTCTGAAGCAAAACGGTGAAAACAAGAACAGCGAAAAAACGAAACAGACGTAGAGTGCGAAGCAAGTTTTAAGTTTCCAACGAACGACAAGGAGCACCGTGAGAAGCAGAGAAACCGAAGAATAATTAAATGAACGAACTGAAAAGAATTGGGACTAAATCTTATAATTAAGGACTGTGAACTCATGCTAGCCAAGAATATTACCCTACGAGAAGCGCCGGCGAGTGAACTAAACAATACAACATAACATAGAACTATTCCAGTGAAACCCGGCGAACGAATGTGACAAAATCGTAATCGGAAAAATGGTTAAATTCTACCAATTTCCTAACTCGAAAAAATTTAGGAGAGAAACAGCGGGATGCTGCTACATGAACGAAAAAATTCGATTAGCACTGCTGGAAGCACCTCCGTAGCAATTTTTACATTGCATGACCAGGCAAACTCCAGAATCAAAACACTTTCCTCTCACATTCAACGTCTGCTTCCAAATGACTCCTTTCGGTGTGACTTTGATAAATACGAACAGAGTTGAAATCGGTTACGTTTTTCCATCCAAGGGCAAATCTGTCACAACATGGGATCATTACTACCACTATCCAACGAAAATCATAAATTTCTGCAAGTACATTTCATCGGAAATGCAAAAACAAAAATCGATCAACGATGCACAAATATCAGTGGATTGAGAGGAAAAGTAGTCCAAAATATACAGTGGGTTTTACAGAAATATAGTCAATTGACTCACATATTCATAAAAGAACTAGACGGAATGAATTTTAACTATGAAGTTATAATTAGAGCAGATAAAAGACGACCTGTAGAACACGGACGTCTATTTAATGCAGCTCAGACAGACGAAGCCGCAATTGTAATTGTGGGCAGTGAAAACACAAACCGTGGCATAATTGTATAACGAAGAAAAGAAGGTTTAAAATGCATTGCAGAGACCCGCCGTTCGTATGAAGCCCTCCAATGTCCGTTAATATTTCTGTACTGAGAGGAGGATATAATTTTAATGTGAATCAAATCCAACCTGAAACAGGTGTAGAAACAAACCAAAAAGTCACTTCCCAGGAGTTCTATGCTTATCGCTTAGTGATCAGAGACTGAAACATACAATCACGTTGTTAACAGGCGCTGTATATTACACAATTCCCGGTGGATATGTATGCAAAAATGGAAGTGGATCAGATGCTTTTCAGAAGACTGAATCAGAAGAAACTACGCACGGAAGAATATGTCCACCTTTGAGACGCAATCATAAATGATGGAAACATTGACGGAATTGGAGCAACAGTCATCTTACCATCATCATACATAGGAACCCGAGACACATGCGCGAATACACTCGCAAGACCTACATTAGAAAATATGGACGAGCTGACCTCTTCATAACATTCACATGCAACTCGTCATGTCCAGAAATCAACGAACAACTAAGGTACGGACAAACCCCCATGCATCGACACGAATTAATATCATGAGTTTTTCGACAAAAATGAATGAGATTTATTGCAATCATCACAAAATACCACATCTTTGTAGCCTTTAGGTACTGGAGGTACACCATCGAATGGCAAAAACGAAGACTACCTCAATCACACAAACTCATATGACTGCACGACAGTATTCATTCCACGTGTATCGACAAAATCATGCAAGGCGAATTCCCCAATCCACAAGAAGGTACGGAACTGTACGACATAGTGAAAATCGTGATTCACGGACCATGCGAACCATTAAAACCAAATACAAAATGTATGACAGATGATAAATGTACAAAAAGAAAAACAAAACTATACTTGAACGACACACAGACCGGAGTTGATGGCTATTCCAAATACAGAAGACGATCACCCGAAAACGATGGCTTGACAGTGGAAATATGAATACGAGGCAGCAACGAACTGGAAGTAGATGATCAATGGGTAGTACCATACAACATACTACTCTCCAAAATGTTCCATGCACATTTAAACATAGAATACTGCAAATTCAGAGAAATCTATCAAATAGGTGTGTAATTATGTGAACAAACGCCGTGACACGACTATATTTCAAAAATAGCCCAAGACAGCGAAAAACAAAACAGAAACGACGATTTCTGCATGTACCAAATGGGAAGATACAGCAACAGTAACGAAGAAGCGTGGCGGATTTTCGGTTATCCCGTACACGAACGTGAACCAATTGTGCAACATCTAGCAATACGTTTGGAGAATGGACAGAGAGTTTCCTTCACAAGAGACACTGCCAAAAAAAAAAAAAAAAAAAAAAAAAAAAAAAAAAAAAAAAAAAAAAAAAAATAATAATAATAATAATAATAATAATTGCAAGCGAACCACCTCAGAACACAAAATTAATAGTTTTACCATCTGTGCCAAACGGATCCATTCGAGAAGACATTACTATATTCAAACTTTGTTCACAAATGTATCAATGCGGACTGGCTGTCTGAAAGCGCAATTTTGGCAACTAAAAATAATATTGCCGACGACGACTTTAATATTCATATGAAAATGCCCGGTGAAGGGGCTATATACAAATCGATCGATGCGGTGGAAAAAATTGAAGGAAATGTGAACTTCTTCACAGAATTTCTAAACTCTTGGCAGATACCAGGAATGTCATCACACTGCCTTCGACTTAAAATTGTATCCTCGACCATACTACTCAATAATCGCAACTCACCAAAACTATGTAATGTAACGAGCATGATCGTGAAACAGTTGTCGAATAACATCATCGAAGCCGAAATTGTGACTATAAAGTGCAAGGGACACACACATCTTATCTCCAAAATGCCAGTTATGTCTACTGAACAGCCATTCCAGCTTGAAAGACTGCAGTTTCTGATCAAATTAGTCTACAATTTTCCAATTAAAGTAGTGCAAGGACAAACTTTAAACTATTGCGGCATCAACCTCAGAGACTCCTACATCTCTCACGGTCAACTATACGTAGCTTGCTCTCGAATAGGAAATTTGAAAAATTTGTACGTATATATCCGGGATAACAAAATGAAAACTGTTGTTTATAGAAAAGTATCGTTAATAGAAAATGTTTTCAGTGATTTTTTTTACTTCTTATGCTTTAACAAGTACTGCAAATAGAATATGTTTCAATGAGGTTATTTTACCTCTGATACTTTAAAGCTTATCCTTTTATTCCAAGTACTGCACAAACTCACATCAATTATATGAGCGAAGCCGGGTAACCCAGCTAGTTATTTCGGTAGAATTCGCACTGTCTCACATACACCTATGTGTAACCTGTTCCATGGGCGATCGTAAGAAATGTGTTATGGTGCGGGAGAGATTTTCCGCCTTCACCCCACCTATGCCAGACCACCATGCGTTAACTATGACAAAATCTACGTGAGCAGGAGTTTGTTAAACTTATTTACAAAATTGTTACTTATGGAAATTGGCAGGATCTGCTGTAATTGGCTGGCGAGATTCGTACACTGGCAGAAACAGCCAAGTTTCAGAGAGATAAGAGAGAGGACCCTTGCTGCCGGGTGATGAATGAGTAAACAGATTTGCTGCTGGGAGATCAAGAGATCAATGAGTAAAGGCTTGCTGCCGAGGAGTCATATAGGAGGATGTCTTCAAATCAGAACTGAGTACAGAAATGGAAATGAGCGTATGGCATTGTGGGCCGGGAGTCCCTCATTCGGTTAAGTTCAGTCGCCGAGGGCAAATACTTATTGCATTCGACGCCACATTGGGCGACTTGCGTGTCGGAGATGGGGATGAAATGATAATGAGGACAATACAACACCCACTCCCTGAGGGGAGAAAATCTCCTGCCCCTGCCGGGAATCGAACACGGGCCCCTTGGCATGGCGTTCCGCCGCGCTGATCAATCAGCTAACGGTGGCGGACACTGAGTACAGAAACTGAGCTGGATTCAGAATTTTCCACCAATCACATTGAGCCGTGCGTGGCTCGTCTGCCCGCCATCATGTTTTTTACACCCTGTTTTTAACGTACTTCCACCTCACTACGTTAATTTAAATTACTGGTGTGGCTGAGTTGCTGCTTTGCCTGACCGTGAGCGGCGTTAGCAGCGCGTATCGATATATCCCCTCTCGTAGTGTCTTTTCTCGAGTGCTATGACTTCCCGCTCGTTGTCTGCTGGAGGGGAGTTGGACGCAGTTCGGATAGCGAAGTCGGATGGCGAGTTCCTGCTAGAGTGGGGAACGCGTCTGGAGCGCAGTCCGGACCTGCCAGTCGGGGAGTTGCAATGCGGCACCAGTGCAGTCGGGTTGGAGCAGCAGTGAGCTCTGCGTCGACATGGCTTGCCCGACCATTGCCGCCACGCACCACTTGAGCCGGGCCACGGTCTTGGTTGATCGTCGGTCGGTCGTCCTACCGGACGACGCGTTTTGGCTCGCCGATCGTTCATGAGTCGGCTGTGAGTGTGTGTGTGTGTGTGTGTGTGTGTGTGTGTGTGTGTGTGTGTGCGTGCGCGCATCGACTCCCGATTTGTCTTCGTGTGTGCTCAGTTACTGTCGGGTATCGTTCAGGTCTTCATGCAACAGTTTGTCAGGCTGTGTGTGTAGTTGGCGTTATTTCCTTGACAAGTTATCTTAAATGTTGACGGCGTACTGCCTCTGACAGGTCAGTCATCTCATCGAGCGACGTGTAACTGGTTCTCAGAGCGCTTCTAGGTCCCTTCAATTACCATCCTGTGGAATTTGGGTCGGTCTTTTCCTGGCGCAGGGATGTCGTTTAGCCAGTGGGCGTGTTTCCTCTGCATGGTTGGGTCTGAGCCAGTATTTCCGCCGTCGTGTGTCTGGAAGTGAGTGGAAGACGCACCAGCAGTGCAGTCGCGACGGACCAGCAGGCAGTCGGTCGGTTGCTGCGGACCAGGGAAGTTTGGAGCTCTCCAATCGCTACGATCTTCGCGGTTCGTCGACCCAGGACGTCAAAGTTGAGTGTGGTTTTAAGTACCCAAGCCACGTGCATTCATGTTGTGTGGTTCGTTTCGGTGGTTCGCTGTTGGCGAGATTTTGTGTTTGAATCCTCATGTACCGATTGGCGGCAAGCAAGTCGTTTGTCGGTCGGTCCGTGGCTTTCCCCAGGTTGGGTTCCGACGGATCTAGCATAATTGGGCTCACCGCCTGTCTCGCCTAAGTGAACGAGTGCAGACCGACCTCCCAGGAGACTTCTGAGTGCCACCTTTGTTTAATTATCTGTTGTCAGCTACTTTAAATTTAAGACTTATGGTTATTTGTTTTTATTTTCTTAATAATTTTGCAAAATTAATTTTTAAATTTATCCTTCAAGGTTAAACATTGCGGCTTTCTGCCTTTAAAAGATTATGATAATATATTTTAAAATTTTGAAGCTTAATTCTGGCCTTCAGCCGTTGGTATTGCACCTTGTATATGTATGTTCTATCTGTTTAGTCTTAAGGCTTTCCACGTAGCCGTGATACCCTTTTTATTTTATTGATTTACCTCTTTAATTGCATTTTAATCATGTTGATTTTTAAGACTTCTTGTTGTTAAACGTTCTGGCCTTCCGCCTTGAAAATCTATGGTAATATATTCTAAAATTTTGAAATTCAAATGTGGCCCTCAGCCATTTGTATTGCACTTTGTATATGTTTGCTGTTTTTTTAATTATTTCATTTCTATCTTAATTTGAGTTTTATCTTGTTGATTGTTAAGGTTTCTTGTGTGGAGGCCTTCAGCCGTGAAACAGTTGCATTCGGTAAAGGTCTGGCTATGTGCCGCTTTGATTGTAAAGGTTATTACATTACAATAAATGACAATTAGAAGGAGAAACTGACCTCATCCTTTGGCCCTTTCCACAATCCTATTACCTGTTCTGTCCAGCGGGTTTAGCGGGCGTAACACACATTTACATCCTATAGGAGGGGTAAGAAAGAGCCGGCGATGCAATCACAGAATCGAGGGGAATGCGAGGCTACTTAACTTTGATGAGGGCTTAATTGCACTCCATTAACATTCACAGCCAGCTATTTGCTTCCACGATCCACTTTTGTGATTCAGCTGGTGTTTGTACTTGTTTTTCCATATTCGTTCTATAAACCACTAACTATTATTGTGGTCATTAGGCGTGTCTGTTATGTATTCCAATGATTATGTGTTCATTGTGTTCATCCACCTTTGCCACGGTTAGATTTCATAAATAGAATTCCTTGTCCGTTTATTAAATACTCACACAGACATCGTTGTGAGTAATTCATGTGCTTACCTTTTTATCTCAATGAACCAAGTTGTTACAGTGATAACTTGTTTCTGCTGTAGATAGCTGAGCTCCTGCTTTAATAGATCAATGCCAGGTGAGGTACATGTATTTTCATACTTAGTTTCGCTACCCCTGTTTCTTTTCGTACAATAACGCGTTTCCACTGCGCAACATCGTTTTTTCTTACATTTGCATGATTCTTGCGGAGCAGCCCTTCTCACGAGGGATCAGACTTTAGTATCTTAGAGGTGCGCTGAACAGCCCTTCCGCCATCTGACAACAGCAGTTTTATGCATTACTGATATTATTTTCAGGAGAAAAGAAAGGATGGTTTGAGTGTAATTACATTTTTTAATAGTTTTCTCAAAACAAGCTTGGAATTACCATGGTGTTTTGAAGTATGTGGCGTTCGATTATCCTATGCCATAAAAAGTGGAAAATACCAGCTATGGAAGATATAAAGCCATGTAAAATATAAAGACGTAAAATATTGTCTTCTGTCTGTCTTGTGTAAAACGTTCACTAAAATTACCTCCAGCCAGATAGGCAAAAAGCTACATATGGATAGCGCAAACGAACTGCTTGTGAGCGACGCGTACTGTCCGCTCACAAAATTGTTTGGTTTCATCTTCTTACATACTAAGAAACTAAGGTTTTCCCTCCTCATTCACAGGACCAGATTCTGATATGCGGACGTACTATTTTGTTTCATGGAAGTAAGAGATCTGCACAGGAACAGAAATATGGGAAAAATGGCAATCTAGTGGAGTGCCATGTTTGCAAGAATTGCAACTGCTGGAGGAAAGTGTGATGACAGAGTGTAGCCGTTTCCTGGCTGACATCTATGTGTGACTTGTAGTGTTAAACAAGGTCATAAATAATAAGACATTAAGAAGCATCGAGGTGTAATATTAAAAAGAATAACATGTGTCACAAAGAACAGTGTCAGAGGGAAATAGAATTTTTTAAATCAAAGACCTTTTATTAAAAACATGGAGACTGCGCTGCTACTGTGAGCTTTTGGTAGAGAATTATTAATTTCAGATGGAGGACAAATGTTAAACGTAAAATAATATCTGAGCTATATATCTCTGTGCTTTCGAGAAGGAACGGTATGTAATATTCGCTTTGACTGTCTCGAAGAAGAAATATGAAACACGTAGCTGAACACTGTTGCTTCTTCTTAAATCAAATATCCTGCTACTATACAACGTTTGTTATACTATCCTAGTATAAAATATTGTATGCTAAGTAGAAATTATACTTCTGAGTCTCGTTTGTGGGAACGTTCATGCAAATATTATATCGAGGTAAAATTCAAGTTAGAAAACTGTGAAGAATTTATCTTGGGAGTGCACAGCTTTTTCAACTAATATGCAATGAGGGAGACGAGAAAAAAAAAGAATTTCAGTGGAAGAACTTTTCTTGGAGCTCGATAAAACTACTCAAAAAAATAGTTAACAGAGGTGAAATTCGCAATTTCTTTTTACACTCATGACGCTGTATCCTGAAATCTAAAGCTGCAGCCTACCATCTCTCCGAATTACATTGAAGTGGCAAAGAAACTGGTATAGGTATGCGTATTCAGATACAGAGATGTGTAAACAGGCAGAAGTGTCTGGCGCAGCTGTTAGATCGGTTACTGCTGCTACAATGCCAGGTTATCAAGATTTAAGTCAGTTCGAACGTACTGTTACAGTCGGCGCACAAGCGATGAGACACAGCATGAAGTTGAAGCGATGAAGTTGGGATTTTCCCGTACGACCATTTCACGAGGGTAACGAGAATATGGAATCCGGTGAAACATCAAATCTCCGACATCGCTGCGGAACGGGACCAACGACGACTGAAGAGAATCGTTCAACGTGACATAAGTGGAACGATTGCAGCGAATTCAATGCAGCGAACTATTCAACGAAACATCACTGATATGGGCTTTCGGAGAGAAGGTCCACTCGTGTACCCTTGATGACTGCACGACACAAAGGTTTAGGCTTCGCCTGGGCCCATCAACACTGACGTTGGACTGTTGTTGACTGGAAATATGTTGCCTGGTCGGACGAGTCTCATTTCAAATTGTATCGATTGGATGTTCATGTACGGGTATGGAGACAACCTCATGAATCCATGGACCCTGCATGTCAGTCGGGGACTGTTCAAGCTGGTGGAGGCTCGATAATAGTGTGGGGCGTGTGCAGTTGGGGTGATGTGGGACCTCTGATACGTCTAGATAGAACTCTGATGGGTGATACGTACGCAAGCATTGTATATGATCAACTGCATCCATTCATGTCCTTCGTGCATTCCGACGTACTTGGGCAATTCCAACAGGACAATGCGACACCCCACACGTCCAGAATTACTACAGAGTGGCTCCATGAACATTTTTCTGAGTTTAAACACTTCCACTGGCCACCAAACTCCCCAGACATGAACATTATTGAGCATATCTGGGATGATTGCAACGTGCTGTTCAGAAGAGATCTCCATCCCTGCTTATTCTTACAGGTTTATGGATAGCCCTACAGGATTCATGGTGTCATTTTCTAAACATTCATGGTGGTGTCTGTTTGTTCTATATCGTGTCTCCCTACCACTTTCGCGCAACGACGCTCTGAGCGTGTTTTCTTTAAGGAATTAACTAGTTTGAACCTGGGACCTGTCGCTGGTAAGGAGACGCCAGACCACACATGACATGTAGAATTCAGAAGAGTTCAGTGAGACTAGCGATGATATAACCAAATACTAAATGATCTCAGCGTCAGCTCCACTGTACTCCCTGTAAAAGAATCTTAATACTAAGTAAATTTAGTTGAAAGGGTTCAAGGCTTTCCTATTTTTAGTTAGCTGGTAAAATAACGTCGAAAAAGCAGTTAAATTTATCATTGGAAGTTTTATTCTACTCACAAAACATCGTTTATAAATTGCACTATTGATAAAAGGAAATGTTTTAATACAGGATGGTAAAAACAACTGCGTTCAACAAAAATGTGAAGGAATATTCCCTGAATGACTTTCCAAGTTCTACAATCGATCGAAGGATGACCTATGCCATATCACATCTATAATCTAGGTTTAATTTAAGTTTCACAAAAGAGAAAACTATCAAAATGGTCTAGAGGGACCCTCAATTATCTTTAATAACTTATCTAACTTGTAAATTACAGTGGCTGATGTGGCTTCTCAATAACTGTTGTTGTTGTTGTCTTCAGTCCTGAGACTGGTTTGATGCAGCTATCCATGCTACTCTATCCTGTGCAAGCTGCTTCATCTCCCAGTACCTACTGCAACCTACATCCTTCTGAATCTGCTTAGTGTACTCATGTCTCGGTCTCCCTCTACGATTTTTACCCTCCACGCTGCCCTCCAATGCTAAATTTGTGATCCCTTGATGCCTCAAAACATGTCCTACCAACCGATCCCTTCTTCTAGTCAAGTTGTGCCACAAACTTCTCTTCTCCCCAATCCTATTCAATACCTCCTCATTAGTTACGTGCTCTATCCACTTTATCTTCAGTATTCTTCTGTAGCACCACATTTCGAAAGCTTCTATTCTCTTCTTGTCCAAACTAGTTATTGTCCATGTTTCACTTCCATACATGGCTACACTCCAAACAAATACTTTCAGTAACGACTTCCTGATACATAAATCTATATTCGATGTTAACAAATTTCTCTTCTTCAGAAACGCTTTCCTTGCCATTGCCAGTCTACATTTTATATCCTCTCTACTTCGACCATCATCAGTTATTTTACTTCCTAAATAGCAAAACTCCTTTACTACTTTAAGTGTCTCATTTCCTAATCTAATTCCCTCAGCATCACCCGATTTAATTTGACTACATTCCATTATCCTCGTTTTGCTTTTGTTAATGTTCATCTTATATCCTCCTTTCAAGACACTGTCCATTCCGTTCAACTGCTCTTCCAAGTCCTTTGCCGTCTCTGACAGAATTACAATGTCATCGGCGAACCTCAAAGTTTTTACTTCGTCTCCATGAATTTTAATACCTACTCCAAATTTTTCTTTTGTTTCCTTTACTGCTTGCTCAATATACAGATTGAATAACATCGGGGAGAGGCTACAACCCTGTCTCACTCCTTTCCCAACCACTGCTTCCCTTTCATGCCCCTCGACTCTTATGACTGCCATCTGGTTTCTGTACAAATTATAAATAGCCTTTCGCTCCCTGTATTTTACCCCTGCCACCTTTAGAATTTGAAAAAGAGTATTCCAGTCAACATTGTCAAAAGCTTTCTCTAAGTCTACAAATGCTAGAAACGTAGGTTTGCCTTTTCTTAATACACTCCTGGAAATGGAAAAAAGAACACATTGACACCGGTGTGTCAGACCCACCATACTTGCTCCGGACACTGCGAGAGGGCTGTACAAGCAATGATCACACGCACGGCACAGTGGACACACCAGGAACCGCGGTGTTGGCCGTCGAATGGCGCTAGCTGTGCAGCATTTGTGCACCGCCGCCGTCAGTGTCAGCCAGTTTGCCGTGGCATATGGAGCTCCATTGCAGTCTTTAACACTGGTAGCATGCCGCGACAGCGTGGACGTGAACCGTATGTGCAGTTGACGGACTTTGAGCGAGGGCGTATAGTGGGCATGCGGGAGGCCGGGTGGACGTACCGCCGAATTGCTCAACACGTGGGGCGTGAGGTCTCCACAGTACATCGATGTTGTCGCCAGTGGTCGGCGGAAGGTGCACGTGCCCGTCGACCTGGGAACGGACCGCAGCGACGCACGGATGCACGCCAAGACCGTAGGATCCTACGCAGTGCCGTAGGGGACCGCACCGCCACTTCCCAGCAAATTAGGGACTCTGTTGCTCCTGGGGTATCGGCGAGGACCATTCGCAACCGTCTCCATGAAGCTGGGCTACGGTCCCGCACACCGTTAGGCCGTCTTCCGCTCACGCCCCAACATCGTGCAGCCCGCCTCCAGTGGTGTCGCGACAGGCGTGAATGGAGGGACGAATGGAGACGTGTCGTCTTCAGCGATGAGAGTCGCTTCTGCCTTGGTGCCAATGATGGTCGTATGCGTGTTTGGCGCCGTGCAGGTGAGCGCCACAATCAGGACTGCATACGACCGAGGCACACAGGGCCAACACCCGGCATCATGGTGTGGGGAGCGATCTCCTACACTGGCCGTACACCTCTGGTGATCGTCGAGGGGACACTGAATAGTGCACGGTACATCCAAACTGTCATCGAACTCATCGTTCAACCATTCCTAGGCCGGCAAGGGAACTTGCTGTTCCAACAGGACAATGCACGTCCGCATGTATCCCGTGCCACCCAACGTGCTCTAGAAGGTGTAAGTCAACTACCCTGGCCAGCAAGATCTCCGGATCTGTCCCCCATTGATCATGTTTGGGACTGGATGAAGCGTCGTCTCACGCGGTCTGCACGTCCAACACGAACGCTGGTCCAACTGAGGCGCCAGGTGGAAATGGTATGGCAAGCCGTTCCACAGGACTACATCCAGCATCTCTACGATCATCTCCATGGGAGAATAGCAGCCTGCATTGCTGCGAAATTTGGATATACACTGTACTAGTTCCGACATTGTGCATGCTCTGTTGCCTGTGTCTATGTGCCTGTGGTTCTGTCAGTGTGATCATGTGATGTATCTGACCCCAGGAATGTGTCAATAAAGTTTTCCCTTCCTGGGACAATGAATTCACGGTGTTCTTATTTCAATTTCCAGGAGTGTATTTCTTCTAAGATAAGTCGTAAGGTCAGTATTGCCTCACGTGTTCCAACATTTCGACGGAATCCAAACTGATCCTCCCCGAGGTCTGCATCTACTAGTTTTTCCATTCGTCTGTAAAGAATTCGCGTTAGTATTTTGCACCCGTGGCTTATTAAACTGATAGTTCGGTAATTTTCACATCTGTAAGCACCTGCTTTCTTTGGGATTGGAATTATTATATTCTTCTTGAAGTCTGAGGGTATTTCGCCTGTCTCATACATCTTGCTCACCAGCTGGTATAGTTTTGTCAGGACTGGTTGTCCCAAGGCCGTCAATAGTTCTAATGGAATGTTGTCTACTCCGGGGGCCTTGTTTCGACTCAGGTCTTTCAGTGCTCTGTCAAACTCTTCACGCAGTATCGTATCTCCCATTTCGTCTTCATCTACATCCTCTTCCATTTCCATAATATTGTCCTCAAGTACATCGCCCTTGTATAAACCTTCTATATACTCCTTCCACCTTTCTGCCTTCCCTTCTTTGCTTAGAACTGGGCTGCCATCTGAGCTCTTGATATTCATACACGTGGTTCTCTTCTCGCCAAAGGTCTCTTTAATTTTCCTGTAGGCAGTATCTATCTTACCCCTAGTGAGATAAGCTTCTACATCCTTACATTTGTCCTCTAGCCATCCCTGTTTAGCCATTTTGCACTTCCTGTCGATCTCATTTTTGAGACGTTTGTATTCCTTTTTGCCTGCTTCATTTACTGCATTTTTATATTTTCTCCTTTCATCAATTAATTCAATATTTCTTCTGTTACCCAAGGATTTCTAGCAGCCCTCGTCTTTGTACCTACTTTATCCTCTGCTGCCTTCACTACTACATCCTCAGAGCTACCCATTCTTCTTCTACTGTATTTATTTCCCCTATTCCTGTCAATTGTTCCCTTATGCTCTCCCTGAAACTCTGTACAACCTCTGGTTCTTTCAGTTTATCCAGGTCCCATCTCCTTAATTTCCCACCTTTTTGCAGTTTCTTCAGTTTTAATCTACAGGTCATAACCAATAGATTGTGGTCAGAGTCCACATCTGCCCCTGGAAATGTCTTACAACTTAAAACCTGGTTCCTAAATCTCTATCTTACCATTATATAATCTATCTGATACCTTTTAGTATCTCCAGGGTTCTTCCACGTATACAACCTTCTTTCATGATTCTTAAACCAAGTGTTAGCTATGATTAAGTTGTGCTCTGTGCAAAATTCTACTAGGCGGCTTCCTCTTTCATTTCTTAGCCCCAATCCATATTCACCTACTATGTTTCCTTCTCTCCCTTTTCCTACACTCGAATTCCAGTCACCCATTACTATTAAATTTTCGTCTCCCTTCACTATCTGAATAATTTCTTTTATTGCATCGTACATTTTTTCAATTTCTTCATCATCTGCAGAGCTAGTTGGCATATAAACTTGTACTACTGTAGTAGGTGTGGGCTTCGTATCTATCTTGGCCACAATAATGCGTTCACTATGCTGTTTGTAGTAGCTTACCCGCATTCCTATTTTCCTATTCATTATTAAACCTACTCCTGCATTACCCCTATTTGATTTTGTGTTTATAGCCCTGTAGTCACCTGACCAGAAGTCTTGTTCCTCCTGCCACCGAACTTCACTAATTCCCACTATATCTAACTTTCACCTATCCATTTCCCTTTTTAAATTTTCTAACCTACCTGCCCGATTAAGGGATCAGACATTCCACGCTCCCACCTGTAGAACGCCAGTTTTCTTTCTCCTGATAACGACATCCTCCTGAGTAGTCCCCGCCCGGAGATCCGAATGGGGGACTATTTTACCTCCGGAATATTTTACCCAAGAGGATGCCATCATCATTTAATCATACAGTAAAGCTGCATGTCCTCGGGAAAAATTACGGCTGTAGTTTCCCCTTGCTTTCAGCCGTTCGCAGTACCAGCACAGCATGGCTGTTTTGGTTATTGTTACAAGGCCAGATCAGTCAATCATCCAGACTGTTGCCCCTGCAACTACTGAAAAGGCTGCTGCCCCTCTTCAGGAACCACACGTTTGTCTGGCCTCTCAACAGATACCCCTCCGTTGTGGTTGCACCTACGGTACGGCCATCTGTATCGCTGAGGCATGCAAGCCTCCCCACCAACGGCAAGGCCCATGGTTCATGGGGGGAGGTGTCAATAACTATATAAAAGAAAAATCATCGCGTTTCAGATCTATTCTTCAAGTGGCAAATGTGAACACCATGAGTTTTAATTAACGATCGACACTAGTATTACGCAAAAAGGGGGTGTAACAGATGAGACTTCTGCAGTTCTGAGTGCAGCTTTATGCGCTCAAATACGCGGCATCGCGTGCGTTCATTACCTTGTCGGTGTTTAGCCAGCGTCAGGGCGACAGCGGTTGGCGCACCAGCCATCCAGCTCGCCGTCTTGGAACTAACTCTCCGCTAACTTCTCCTTACTACAATTTACCGAAGTTGGTTTAAAAAAACTATCTGGCTGTGTTTTCATCTGACCAATCAGAGTCTCAATGATAACCTTAAGCTCCGCCTACAAAAATTCTATCTATCCACTGAGAAACGTTATATTTTTCGTGGTGGGGCAATGTTTTTAAAGTTTGCAACGTAACAGAGACGCTAAAAAGTCTTACGCTAAAACCTGCAGCTAGTGTGGTCCTTTTAGCGTTATCGTAAGATCTATACTGTTCTTCTGGAGGGATCTATCTTTTAACATTAGCTGGGGGGTGGTCCTTGATGTACCTGAGACGCGAAAAAGTCTCAAGCTAAAACTTGCGCGTGGTAGTGGCCCTTTTTGTGTTATTGTAAGATCTATACTGTTTTTCTGGAGGGCTCTAGCTTTTAACATGGGCTGGGGGGGGTGGTCCTTGACGTAACAGGGACGCGAAAAAGTCTCACGCTAAAACGCGCGGATGGTGAGCCCTAGTGGTTAGCTGGCGACGTGGGTGTCAAGTCCGTCCCTTATCGTAGGGCCTTCTAGCTTAACACGGTTCCGCTCTCGGCTTCTGTCCTCGTTTCTCCCCTCGGAACTGCGTCGGTCTCACGGTGGGAAGGTATGACATGCATTTAGGCATTCTTGTGTTAGTCTGTGGTATTCCATTTGGTCACTCGTTACTCGTATTACGTTGGTTACTTTAATGTCACGATTTATTGGGAGCTATGTGACATACTACTGGATTTGCTTATCATGTCAGGGTTTTCATGGAAGGTGTTGGATTTGCCTGACACCTTACAATTTCCCTCCAACACTACTTCAGACATTCGTCGAGCCCACGCCACGCCGTATTGTGGCACTTCCACGTGCTCGCGGAGGTCCTACACGATATTAGGTAGGTGAACCAGTTTCTTTGGTTCTTCAGTGTAATACATATTTCGACTCCCAGTGTTATAATACCAAGCCGGCACTGCCCTTTGTGAATGTTTAAAAGCGAAATAATACTGTTGAGAATATGCAAGCATTCCATTACATGAAAATTTTTTCAAACTGTCCCGTAACTTACGTTTACCATAAAAGAAAGAATCAAATCGAATCGGAATAAATTAATCTCCACCAGAAAATGAAATATGAATCAGTACGATTGATTACTAATACATAAATACTTAGATTACAATTTCCTACGTTAAATTGCATGTACTCTTAAACGAAAAGTCACTATGAAAGCAGGCCACACTTGCCTGTGGGCAAGGAAATGCGCTGTTCGGGTCATGAAACCGGGAGGGTATCAGCCCTTAGTAGACTCTGTGGAAATTCCACCCACACACGTACAAGGGACCATGCCACGCAGTCGTCCGGACCGTGCTTTGAAAGAAAACCCTTTAGGCGCCAGACACCCAAAGTCAGGTTATATCTCCAAGTTGTGCAGGGACAAAATAATTATTTTGCCTGTAGCTTGCTTGCCATTTTTGGCAGTGTCGCAGAAGAACTGCTATTGTCGAAAAAAACTGAAGGCTAGCAAAATTTACCGAAAGACACTGGCTGTAACATCTTAGAAAGTGGAAAAAGAGCAGAAAGTTTAAGGCTTCATTGAAGGTCGTTGGCAAACACTCACAAAGTGATCATATCCCGCAAAGATCGAATGTTTAAATAAATGAAAAACGGGTACCATTGCTTAATGCAAATAATTAAGAAAGTAAGGAATGTGGTGGTGCTTAGAAGATAGTTTTGGAGCAACAAGTATAACTAATTTTGTAACACTGGTTAACCACTTCAAATGACAGCAAGGGACGGAGATAAGCATTTTGTAAGGCCACCTCTTACTGGTCATCACTCACAATATTTATCACTGAACCAATCAAAAGAACGCAACACCAGAAAAATGCAGAGAACAGAGACTTTGTCAGAAACGCACTGCAGAAAGTTACACCTTACTTCAGCGCCTTTTGACAGACCACCTCTTTGGCAGGGCTCTCCGTGGGTGAATTCGCTTCTAGGCGAATTCTGCATATTTGGGTGCGAAGTGATGCTCTCATCCAACTCAGCTGAACTTTGGTAGGGAACCACGAGTGATTTTGCAGCCATTACAGCCGCTGTCTGTAGACGATGAGTATGGTGAGACCCAGCTGCAATAGCGAATCGAACTACACAGAAAGTCGAACCATTACTAACAGATTTTCAGTACAAATAATCCCGTCGGAGGAACATCCGCTTCTGAGCATTGTTACAGTTGGCTCCGAGTTCCTCTTGCCGACAAAAAACGTTTTTTTGCCACTCTGGTTTATCAGTTTGCTTCCTCCTTCGAGTACGCTGCTCCATGCTCTGCGCTCGCTGTACTTGTCCACCGCGACGCTCGGGGTCACAGCACAAACTGTAAGTGTAAGTGTCCTGGTGTTCACTGCATATTTCTTTACCAAGGCAGTCGTCCGCAGTATTGTCTGCAGTCACTTTGCCTTTGACTTACGTTTCACCGCACCTAGCCCGACCGCTGGTTTTTAAAATGTTGTATGGAACTTCGTTTTTGCTTTTTTATGTGTACAGCTGCGTGTAAAAACTATTATTAGCTCCGGTCTATTGTTTATTTTCAGTATAACACATCATGGAGGGTATATAAGAGCCCGACAAGAGAAAAGACATGTGGATTATTTCCAGTATACAACATTTTTTGTGTTATGCATGTTGCTTTCAGTTGAAGAAGTTACCTTTTGTATTAAATGTTTCATCATCTGCCTTTATTAGAGGACATAGATATGTGATTTCTGAGTAATTAAAAGATAAATTTACACTGTATATTGATGGCATAGTTATGGCAGGGAAGATATGAGAAGAGGACAGTGAGATGTTACAGCAACTACTCCAGGTTTTCAAGAAAAGAGACCTAAACAAGGATTCAGCATTTGCACAGACGCATCAAGGATCGGTTTTAGAGTTCACTTGTTTCAAGAGGCTGAACAGGATAGAGAAATAATTAGGAAAATCATCGCCTTTGGTTGCCGCATTCTGAGTAAATCAGAAACAAATTATTCAGTGACAAGAATTAAGCGCTAACTGTTGTATTGGAATTCCGCAAATGTAGGTATTTCTTTACAGGATGTGTTATGAAGGTTGGGGTTGTTTGGGGGAGGAGACCAGAGAGCTAGGTCATAGGTCTCATCGGATTAGGGAAGGCAGTCGGCCGTGCCCTTTCAAAGGAACCATCCCGGCATTTGCCTGGAGCGACTTAGGGAAATCACGGAAAACCTAAATCAGGATGGCTGGACGCGGAATTAAACCGTCGTCCTCCCGAATGCGAGTCCAATGTGCTAGCCACTGCTCCACATCGCTTGGTGTGTTATGAAGGTATACACCGGTCACAAAGCCTTTGAGTTCCTGATGTCAAGAAGGTAAATTTTGATGTGTCACACTTGAAGACGGTAACATTTGAAAAGTTTGTTGGTACAACACTTACCCATATTGGAAGAGAGTAGGATAGGGACCCAATATTAAAGGAAGATAAGAAGAAATGGCAATACAGGACTGCAGTCAGTATTACGCAATATTGTAATTCTTTCTCAAACTTTCCTGATAATCTGCTGACATTGTGAAATGTCTGGTATTCTGCCAAATATCAACATCAGTCTTGCACAATATTTCGAAAAGATGATTCGTTAATTTCATTAGGTGTTAGCTGAGACCGCTCGTCCACTGTACGAAGATAACGAGTCACATTGTCGAAATAGTGTGCAAGAATGACTCTGGTATCCGGTAGAATACCTGACACCTCAAAAATTGGCAATGTTACATGATTATGAATGGCATTTTGTTTAGATGTACCAAATAAGATGAAATCAATTGGATACAGTGTATCCCAATGGAATTTGTCAAAAAATTGATTTGTTATACGCTCCTTAGTCGGGTTCGTTTTGGTCTCCACAAGTGCTACTCCAAGTTGAGAAAGTCTGTGTACTTTAATAACGTGGGAACGAGGTTAAAGAAAGTACTGAATAAATTTGTACCATATCAAAAGGCAAAACATATCACTACCATACATCGTGCTCTCATGTTTCCAATCATACCTACAGGATTGAGAGACATTGTGGCCACAGACAGCTTTGGACCAAATCCGATTTCATGTAGGGGATATCAGAATGTACACACACCATAAAAGGTTCTGCATCACCACGGTTCCGAGAGTTTCGGAACCTGTACAGAAAATTGGAATAGAGATCAACATAAACATCATTTCCGTCCTTTTTATTGCTAATGAAAATCACACATTGCATGTTGTACCACCATATAGAGAAATCTTCAGAGGTGGTGGTCCAGATTGCGGTACACACCGGTACCTCTCATACCCAGTAGCATTGATGCATGCCTATATTCGTTGTGCCATACAATCCACAAGTTCATCATGGTACTGTTGGTCCAGATTGTCCCACTCCTCAATGTTGATTCGGCGTAGATCCCTCAGAGAGCTTGGTGGGTCACGTCGCCCATAAACAGCCCCTTAACAATCTATCCCATGTATGTTCGATAGTGTTCGTGTCTGGAAATATGCTGGCCTCTCTAGTCGAGCGATGTTGTTATCCTGAAGGAAGTCATTCACAAGATGTGCACGATGGGGACGCGAATTGTCGTCCATGAAGTCTAATGCCTCGCCAATATGCTGCCGATATGGTTACACTATCGGTCGGAGGATGGCATTCACGTGTCGTGCAGCCGTTACGTCGCCTTACATGACCCCCAGTGGCGTACGTCAGCCCCACATAATGTCACCCCAAAATAACAGGGAAGCTCCATCTTGATGCACTCGCTGGACGGTGTGTCTGAGGTGTTCAGGCCGACCCGGATGCCTCCAAACACGTCTTTGACGATTGTCTGGTTGAAGGCATATGCGACACTCATCGGTGAAGAGAATGTGATGCCAGTCCTGAGCGGTCCATTAGGCACGTTGTTGGGTCCATCTGTACCGCGCCGCATGATGTCGTGATTGCAAAGATGGACCTCTCCATGGACATCGGGAGTGAAGTTGCGCATCATGCAGCCTACTGTGCACAGTTTGAGACGTAACATGACGTTATGTGGCTGCACAAAAAGCATCATTCAACATGGTGGCGTTGCTGTCAGGACTCCTCCGAGCCATAATCCGTAGGTAGCGTCATCCACTGCAGTAGTGGCCCCTGAGCGAGGCATATCATCGACAGTTCCTGTCTGTCTGTATCTCCTCCATGTCTGAAGAACATCGCTTTGGTTCACTCCGAGACGCCTGGACACTTCCCTTGTTGAGAGCCTTTCCTGGCACAAAGTAACAATGCGGACGCGATCGAACCGCGGTATTGACCGTCTAGGCATGGTTGAACTACAGACAACACGAGCCGTGTACCTCCTTCCTGGTGGAATGACTGGAACTGATCGGCTATCGGACCACCTCCATCTAATACGCGCTGCTCATGCATGGTTGTTGACATCTTTGGGTGGATTAGTGACACCTCTGTACAGTCAAAGGGACTGTGTCTGTGATACAATAGCCACAGTCAACGTCTATCTTCAGGAGTTTTGGGAACTGGGGGTGATGCAAAACTTTTCTTGATGTGTGTACTAATGACTTCTGAACTTACCTCTAAGTTTGCGATTTTTGGACCATTGAAAAACGTCACCTATAGATCAGTAACGAGAGCCTCTAACAATACTGTCTTTGTGTGGTTGGAAAGGTAGGCGTGTTCTGTCATGCAATGGGTCACAATTTAGATCAAAGTATTGGTAGGATTTCGTGAAGAAAAAGAAGATGAAAACAGCCTACATATTGTGATACCACCTAGCCTCGAAACCGCAGAGAGAATAATGAGAGAGATTGCTGAAATGTGTCGTTTATACTGTTACAACCATGGAAGCTCTCCTGCTTCTGTGAAGTTTGAAAAGTAGGAGACGAGGTACTGGCGGAAGTAAAGCTGTGAGGACGGGGCGTAAGTCATGCTTGGGTAGCTCAGACGGTAGAGCACTTGCCCGCGAAAGGCAAAGTTCCCGAGTTGGAGTCTCGGTCCAGCACACAGTTTTAATCTGCCAGGAAGTTTTAAGAGCAGATATCAAAGTAGCGAATTCTTTTATGTATTTTTTGGACCTTACTGTGTGCGATATAGTGTTTATCACCCTGTCATAGTATTAGAAACTCTACGAAGCAGTGCATCAATTGGAAATCAGCCGAAGCCATATGACAAGAGTTTAGGGAATGAGAAGTTTTGTAAAAATAAGTAGTGACATGACATCCAGTGTCAGGTCTGTTGTAAGAAGATGCACTGAGAAGGTGAAGCAATTCCATGTAAAAGTAAATAGAATCATGCGGTCGTGAAAGAATGTTTTCGTGAGGACAATTCAGAGGATTATTTACCAGAATACTAATCAGCTGCCTGTTTTTCAAGCAGTTCTTTCCAGACTGGGGCAGTGGCCATGTACATAAAAACAGTATTCTATTTGAGCCTGCGATGTACCAAAGCACTGCAGTGAAAAGGTATTTGTATGATGTGCAGGGGCAATTGAATTAAGTGAAACTAAGCTTTTATTATAGTTATTTATAGGTCTGTAAACTCTAATTTCAGAGCATTTCCTCCCAAATTAAACAGTGTTCTTGGTTCAGTTTATAGGAAGTACCAAAAATTAGTTGTATGCGATTGTTTCAATATTAATTTTGGATGTGACTGTGCGAGAAAAAGGATGTTGGAAGATCTCCTAAACTCATATAATCTGATGAAGACTGCATTTTCTCCAGCCAGGATGCACGGATTGAATTCCATAACCATAGACAATATTTTTATTCATTCTTCATTACTGGATGGGAATTATGTTAGCAAGATGGTGAGTGTCCTTTCAGACCATGATGCACAAATTTTAACACTAACAGGTTTTCGTACTGAAAGAAATGTTATATATAATTACAAACTATTTAAAGAAGGTAATCCAATACCACCTGAGAGTTTTTTAAAACTCGTTAAGGAACAGGAGTGGCGGGATTTTTATGAAGCTGATAATATAGATGACAAATACAGTTCAATGCTTTCCTTAACAAGTTTCTCATGCTCTTTGAAAGCTGCTTTCAATTAGAACGTTTAAAACAGGGTACTAGCAGTAGAAGGCAGCCTGTGTAGCTGACTAGAGAGAAACAAAAAAGGATATCATGTAGAACAAAGTGGGAATTATATCAAAATGTTAGAATTAGTTACCATCGAGCTGCAGTAGACCATTACATACAGTATTATGAGATGCTTAAAAATGTTATTAGGAAAGCAAAGCCTATGTGGGACGTAAACAGAACAGCTAATTCACAGGATAAAATTAGAACCATATGGTCAGAAGCTAAAGAAGTATCTGGCCAGTTGCACAAGCCTCAGGATATGAAGTCAATATGTAGTCAAAATGTATTGCTTACTGGTAAGTAACTCTCTTGAAAAATGGTTTTCCGAGGCTGACGATATCTAGAATACTCCTCTGTGATACTGACAAGAGGGAGGTTGAGTCAACAATTAAATCACTGAAGACTAAGGAATTTCATGGGTATGATGGAATATCTAATAGTATACTTAAGTACTGTACTGTATATGCTAGTACTGTACTTAAATTTGTAATTTTTCCTGAACGATTAAAATACTCAGTAGTAAATCTGTATTATAAAAAGGGAGAAAGGGACTACGTAGATAATTCTAAGCCATCAGCGTTTGCTAAAGTTATTGAAAAGGCTGTATATGTAACGATAATTGCTAATATCATTTCACATAATTTGCTATCAAATGTACTGTTTGGTTTTAGATGTGATTTAACGACCGAAAATGCTGTATTCTCTTTTGTCAGTGAGGTATGGGATGGATGGATTAAACAGAAGATTTGGAAACCTAGGCGTTTTGTTGTATTTAACTGATCCGTTTGATTGTGTTGATCACAAAATGTTGCTCCAGAAATTGGGCCATTATGGAATACATGGAGCAAGCACATTTGCTTCGCCTCCTGCTTTACGAACAGACGGCGAAAGTTCATAATCCACAGTGGTGAGGATGGCTATGATGTGGGGTCCGAGTGGAGCACGGTTAAATGGGTCCACTGTTGTTCCTTTTTTACATACATGTATGTCTCCTACTATTACATGCATTTCTAAAATATTTCTGTTTTTGCTGATGACATTAGCTTAGTAGTAAAGAATGTTGTGTGCAACACTGGCACTATTTCAGATAGTGCAATTTAAGACAAAAGTTCCTGGCTTGTAGAAAATAAACCAACGCTACATCGCAGTAAGACTCATTTTTTACAGTTTCTGACACACAGTTCAACAAAACCTGACGTTCTAATTACACAGAACCGGCATATGAGTAGTGATACTGAATAATTCTGATTTATTGATGTTCAAATTGATAGTAAACTGTTGTGAAAAGCTCCTGTTCAGGATCTTGTTCAAAGGCTTAATGCTACCATTTTTACTATTAGAATAGTATCTGAAGGAAGAGTGAAACGTCCCCTTAGAAAAATTATTACAAGACTTGTGCTTAAACTGACACACAATAGTTTTTAGCGCAACGCAATCTGACTTTCAATAATCCCTACAAAAGCATGACCCTGACTAACATTAACCTATACCCTTCATGAATCACTTACCTCACAAAAAATCTTCGTTACTCGAACTACTGCAATACAGCGAGCACCACTACTGCTAGCTAAATAAAAGATTCAAACTACTGAAGGCACTAACTACTGATAGGTATAGTCAGCGAATGAAAGATTTTAATAGAGAACAAACAATGTATTTACCTTAATAGTCATAATATATATATCAGTTCATGACACCAATTCTTACAAATTTCAAAACTCCGCCATCTCTCTCCCCACGTCCATCATTGCTGGCGGCTCACCTCAACTGCCCAACGCTACACGCTGTTAGCATCCAGCTGCCGCTGCCCGACACTACAATGGCAGACAACAATGCAAACTAGCCACAGACTGCGCACAGCACAGCCAGTGATTTTTCATACAGAGGGCTATGTGGCGTTACCAATAAGAAAACCTAAACAGCCTACTTACATAGCCCCCATGCTCCCCACAAAAAATTTTACAATTTGTTTTGGGCACTGGCCAATAATGATTTGATAAAATTTTTCATCATTACAATAACAAAGATATCAAATGCACACACTTATTGATATAATGTTGGTCAAAAGCTAAAATTTTCTCACAGTCCATAAAGACAGTCCTGATCGTTCATCACAGTATAAATGCAGTGTTTTTTTTTCATCGTCTGAGCAATAAAAGAAATTGCACTTGGAAGTAGTGGATTTCTAAGCAGTCTTGAAGAAGTAGTGTTGTCCTTACAACGAAAGGCAGTGCTGAGTCTTGACATGCAGACAGGTAATGGGCCACAGCAGAGTCAGTCGACATTAAAGACTATCGGTAGGTAGGTCATCACAGAGCAGACCCACTGTAGTCCTGGTAGAGATTACTATTGGTGGGCCACTAGAGGTGCAGACCCACTGCAGTCCTTGTAGAAATAATGGTATTGGTGGGTCGTCAAAGGTGTAGACCCACTGTAGTCCTTGTAGAGATGGCCAGCAGCCATCTGTTTGACTGTGCAGGCGCACAATCACCATTGAAGAGTCTTGCGGATAATATAGCAAGTCTATAACCACCACTTGTGCACTCACAAAAATTGTTTTTGAAATGTTCTTACAACCAGCAATGCTGTTATCCAGTCCCTTACTGAATTATTAACACACGTGCAAACACTATCAGTCCCTACTTCTCACATATTGCCCATATACTATGACCAACAGAAACGTGTGCAGTCAAATGTAATTTCCAATTACTTAATTTGATGAACTGGTGTCAATTACAATTTTATAACATAAGAATGTAATAACAAAGGTACAAAATACATCTTTAAAGAACATAACAATACAGATAACATTTGCAGTAGTATAGGCTTTACAAAAGAATCGAAATAGCAAATACATCAGTGTTACAAAAATTACGACATAAGTACATACATAAAAGATCAGAATAACTTTGGAAACATTAGCTTCACACATGAGCATTAAAACAAAGCACAATAAATAATGTCTGAACATATTTACAAAGAATATAACATAGTATTTGAAAAATACTACGACATAAATCTTATTAGCTAAACACATAAAGACAGGAAAAAGACAAATACACAAGGGTACATAAACACATAGAGGGATAATACGAAAGGAAAGGACAGGGTTTGTTTTACTGCAGTACTTTGCATAGAGATCTGCCTTAGTTCATCATTATTCCCAAAAAGTCCTATCTAAACCTGCTTTCTGTATTCTGTTCACATCGTCTTTCAAAAATAGTTTTTCTCCACTGTACACTACTTTTTTGGCCAAACCATTTTCTTAAAGCTTCTCAATGCTTTTCTTGCAATTCATCATAGTTAGTTTCTTATATAGTCTACCCCCTCTTAAGCTAACTTAAATCTACTGAGCTCAGATACTAAACTAAGAGACGAGGCAATGCAGCAGCACAAAACAATTAACACAAACAGCAATGATAAAAAATGGAAATTGGCAAAAAAAAGGCAGCAATATTACAACTAATATAAGGCAATGCGCAGCAAACAAGAAAAATAAATCAGTAATAAAATTGGCTTAACCTAGTAATACAAAGTGACATTCAGTAGCACTATGAATGGCAAACAGCCGCAGCACATGCTATAACTTATACCTAAACATGACAAAGCTCAAGCAGAAAAAATGTTACACTAAAGACAACAATGCAGATAAGGACAATGTCTATTCACATCTTAATGTCTATGCAATTAAAGTGGAGCACCACAAAAATTTATTGTAAAAAAATATTACCATGTACTTGAAGAGACAATTCTGTATGCAGTTTCTGTGAAGGGAAATATCTTTTTGTGCTACTTCGTTTTTTTTAAGTACATCATAAAGTTATTATTTACTGGATTTGTAGGCATAAAATATTTATATTAGTACATCCATAAAATTTATTTTAAGCAATGCTTCAGTGCAGTTAGAAACTAGATATTAAACAAAATGAGTAAATAAATGCATAAAGCAAGCCACATGGCATTTCTCTCAACTAGCAGGACAACAGCCATGAAATGTTTCTTGTAGTTTCATTAGGCATTTTAGTAAATATCATAAATTAAGAGCTCCACAGTGTAATCATATGTTTTCAAGCTTGGGCGTGTAGTATTTGCGATGCTTTCTACAAAGGAATCTCAATAGCGAGGATAATGGCCTCTTTTTTTTTTTTGCTCTCCACCTGTGCCTCTGACAGGCACACACTAATGGCTTTCTTTTGTCAGGAGGTTGTCGCGCAGCTGGGTGCCCACGACGCATTACGTGCAGGTGGTCACTTAACTGTCTTATCGAAATATTTAGGACACCAGTTTCCGCTACAGTGGCAGTCTCATTTAAAAAAAAAATTCACAGGTCAATAATTTGCGTTACAAATCTGTAGAAATAAAATCATTTAAATATAATTGTGTCCAAAAACTTTTCGCCAGCATAGTGATACATTCACGCATATACACTCATTTCATAACTGTTAAAGTACGATTCTCGGTTTCCAACATCCTTTTTCACAAATCAGAGTCCCTAACCAGTACTCTTTATTCCTTACCTTATTCGTAGACACTTCTTCAATATTTCATCATAACAGATACATAGCATAGTCAAATAATTCATATAGCATCAGCTTATTGACCATAAACTTACCACAACAGCATAATACAAATAGTCATCGTAATAATATCATAACATCTCAGTCAATTCTCAAAAACGTTGTAGCTTCCTCCAATAATTTAAAAACCTAAAAAAAATTCTCTGCTCATGTCAAGTGTCATCTGCCTCAAACGTACCTTAAAAATCGTGATCCCATACCAAATATGTCATTCAAACCTCTCATAGTATCACAATGGTTCTGAAAAAATATGAACATTTCACAAAGTACAGAAAAAATACAATTTCATAAGTGTGAAGTTATCCAACAATGCAATTACGTAAACATCTGTCACTGATGTAATGAAATAAATCTTTGTCTCTCTCAGTTAAATAACCAGATAGCTGTGTAATTTATGTGTTAGAGAAATATGGTACCGATGTGTAAAGTTGTATAAGCAAATACCATATTAGCTAGGGCTCCTTGTGCTTGCCAAACACATGGTACACAAAGTAGGCGTGTACCCCCTGAGGATTAATGTAATTATATTCTCAGGTGTTACAGATTACAGCAATGGAATGAAATGTATCACGGATATCTTTCTTTGTAATTCAAATATGTTGAAAAAGAAATGGTTTAATGCGTGTCCTGTAGCGCTAAATGTGCGTCTTGCTGTAAGACAATCTCTATGGAAGTGTCGTAGTTATTGTCCTCCGAAAGCTAAGTTCTGCAGAAGTCAATGTACGTGCCTCATGATAAACGAAATTGAAATGCTTTGCGTATAGATATCTTAGTTATTACGCTTATTGCCGTGATGAAGTAAGTACTGTACTGTACGTATTGTTGTGCTACAGAAAAGGCTGTCTCATTGTAGCTATACCACAAACGTTACTACTAAAACATGTTTTACTTTCCAGAATAATTCAGAAAAACTGTGCAGATATAAAACAGATAAACTGCAAAAGCAACATTGTAAATTGTCACTCATTAGTAGCGTCGTGGTAAAATCGTGTAGCTGTCACATAAACTAACCACTGTGTCATCTGGTATCTCACAGAAGGTACTTTAAATCCAGAATGTATTTTCAAGTAAACCAAAATGTTGCATTAAAATCTCATTAGCAGTACCAGTATATGTTCTAAGTATGTAAGCCTGATAGCCGTTACGTAATCGTGCAACTAACAAGCAAGAAACTACAAATAACAACACTGTGTCGTCTGTTCACTATAACAATGCATTCGTAATTTCTGCTTAAATATGTTCCCTAGGTTCTAGACTCGATAGTTAACTTCAAAACATTGCTGCGTGTTAACAGTTTCTCAGTGTGACAAAACATACTACAAATGTGAAGTGAAATGTTTTATGGCAAAGACAAACTTAAAAAGCAGATTATGTCTTAATAAACGGTTTTACATGTAAAATGTGGTGTAAACCTTTACTGTTCCTAGTACGCAGACTGTCAACTGAAAAGCAATTATCATGTGATTACGTCGGTAAGGAACACTGGAATTTTGCTCAAGGTTAGCTTATGTTATTTTTCTCTGAGCCAGCCGGCGCACGCGGCTGCCTGCGGTCCGAGTCATTGTCTGTTTCTTTGTCGGCACGCGTCGTTATTGGGATTAGGAGACCTAACTTCTACAAATTCACCGTGCCGAGAGGGCCCTACCCTGTTCGAAGCTCGCCAGTTCTGATGGATTTCCGGTCTGTCATTATGATTATATCGTCTGTCGTCATGTCGGTAGTTCCTGTAATTTCTTGTTTGTCGGTCATGTGGTGGAGAATTTCTCCCTGAATTATTACTGCGCGGTGGACCTTTGCGTCTGAAGTTATTCTGTCTCCCGTGATAATAATAGTTCTGGTTGCCATATTGTCTGTTTCTATGATTGTCTCTGTCATGGTCATTACTACGGAAATACGATCTTTCTCTGTAACTATTACTCTGCCAGTGGTTGTCATACGGGTGGTGTCTGTTTTGGTCACGATTTGTGTTGTGAGAATAGCCTTGTCGTGTCCAGCTGTTATTTCTTTCATCGCGGAATTGCGACGGATGTGACCTGTAATTGTTGTGTTCCTGTTTTCGCGTTCCGCGATTGTCAGTGTCAATTTCTAATTCTTGTAAGAGTCGCTGAAAAGCTTCAGTGTCGTCTTTGCAACGTCCTACCAAAATAATGTGTCGTAAATGTTCAGGCAATTTAATTAAGCACATGCGGATGAGTTCTGACGGGCAGTATAGGTTTGACAGGTACTGATTCTTGTGCAACATGTCTTCAAAATATTTCACAAGACTGGAAAATTCAGATTGTTCGAAATGTTTCATCATCATGATGCCATGTTTTACTCGGTCTTGTGTGGCTTGGGACCAATATGCTGAGAGGAAGGCATGGTAAAATTCTCCTTCACTGTGGCAATCGTGAATGACCGATCGCATTCTTACAGCTGGTTCATCCTCCAAGTAGCCACACATAAATTCTAATCTGTGTTCTAGTGACCAGTTGGGAGGAAAACAATGAGAGAATTGATGGAGCCACGCTTGTGGATGAATGTCGTTGCCAGAATTCTTAAATGTTTTGAATTTACGTGCAGTAATGAACAGCTTATAGTCAAAATCATCGTGTCTGCGAGTTGCATGTCGGTCATTGTTACGTCGTTTCGGCGGTTCCATCTCAAAATTCGGTGTACTTTACCAATTTCTTTCATAATCTCCAAAGTGCCCTGTGTTGTTATTTTGTGGCAGTTCCGTATTTTTATGTCCCTCTTCCCGTATTGGAGTGCGAGTGTCCTCTGAAATACGTAATTCTTGTACTACCTGTGTCAGCTGATCTTGTACTTCCCGGATTTCTCTTTGGTGTTGCGTATTAATTTGATTCTGATTTTGTTTGAATTTCCTAATTTGTTCGAACTCTTCTGTGTCATTAAAGACTACCGGTTTTATGTCATTCAGATTATCATCTACCTTCGTAGATAAATTATTTAGCTGATCCGAAAGTTCAACTACTTTCTCTGATAATGAACTAATGTAATCCATGTGTCTTTCTGAACCAATTTTCAGAGTATCTACTGTGTCCTTTAAGTTTTCTTGGGTTTTTGCAAGTTGCGTAAACGAATCGGTAGATGCAACTGAGTCAATTTTAGCTTGCAAGGTCTCATGATTTTCACGAACAATTGTTTGCAGTTCTTTTATGGCTGCTTCGTGATTCTGTAATGCATTTTCATGCCGCGAAAAAATACACTCCTGGAAATTGAAATAAGAACACCGTGAATTCATTGTCCCAGGAAGGGAAAACTTTATTGACACATTCCTGGGGTCAGATACATCACATGATCACACTGACAGAACCACAGGCACATAGACACAGGCAACAGAGCATGCACAATGTCGGCACTAGTACAGTGTATATCCACCTTTCGCAGCAATGCAGGCTGCTATTCTCCCATGGAGACGATCGTAGAGATGCTGGATGTAGTCCTGTGAAACGGCTTGGCATGCCATTTCCACCTGGCGCCTCAGTTGGACCAGCGTTCGTGCTGGACGTGCAGACTGCGTGAGACGACGCTTCATCCAGTCCCAAACATGCTCAATGGGGGACAGATCCGGAGATCTTGCTGGCCAGGGTAGTTGACTTACACCTCCTAGAGCACGTTGGGTGGCACGGGATACATGCGGACGTGCATTGTCCTGTTGGAACAGCAAGTTCCCTTGCCGGTCTAGGAATGATAGAACGATGGGTTCGATGACGGTTTGGATGTACCGTGCACTATTCAGTGTCCCCTCGACGATCACCAGAGGTGTACGGCCAGTGTAGGAGATCGCTCCCCACACCATGATGCCGGGTGTTGGCCCTGTGTGCCTCGGTCGTATTCTGTCCTGATTGTGGCACTCACCTGCACGGCGCCAAACACGCATACGACCATCTTTGGCACCAAGGCAGAAGCGACTCTCATCGCTGAAGACGACACGTCTCCATTCGTCCCTCCATTCACGCCTGTCGCGACACCACTGGAGGCGGGCTGCACAATGTTGGGGCGTGAGCGGAAGACGGCCTAACGGTGTGTGGGACCGTAGCCCAGCTTCATGGAGACGGTTGCGAATGGTCCTCGCCGATACCCCAGGAGCAACAGTGTCCCTAATTTGCTGGGAAGTGGCGGTGCGGTCCCCTGTGTTGAGCAATTCGGCGGTACGTCCACCCGGCCTCCCGCATGCCCACTATACGCCCTCGCTCAAAGTCCGTCAACTGCACATACGGTTCACGTCCACGCTGTCGCGGCATGCTACCAGTGTTAAAGATTGCGATGGAGCTCCGTATGCCACGGCAAACTGGCTGACACTGACGGCGGCGGTGCACAAATGCTGCGCAGCTAGCGCCATTCGACGGCCAACACCGCGGTTCCTGGTGTGTCCGCTGTGCCGTGCGTGTGATCATTGCTTGTACAGCCCTCTCGCAGTGTCCGGAGCAAGTATGGTGGGTCTGACACACCGGTGTCAATGTGTTCTTTTTTCCATTTCCAGGAGTGTAGGTTGGAAATGCTCACAAATTTGTGTTTTTACGTCATTACAGACTTTTTGACATTTCGATTCGATTTTATGTAATTCAGTAGTTAAATCTTCACGTGTTTGTTCAAGCGTATGTTCCACTGAGTCTAACTTTTCAAGCTTTTGCTCCATTGCGTCTAACTTTTGCTGTGTTTGTCTCTGATTTTGTTCCATTGTGTCTAACTTTTGAAGATTTTGTTCCATTGTGTCTAACTTTTGAAGCTTTTGTCCCATTTGTCGCATTAATTGTAATAACAATGCACTGGTGTCTGAAACATGTTCCTTAGTGCCTTTCGGCAATGCATTTGAACCGGCAATATTCGCAGTTTGAAAAACAGAAAATGTGTCTTGACTTATTTGAGAAAGCGGTGAGGACGCAAAACCTGAATCTACAGTATTTGCAAGAATGTGTCCTGTCATTTCGGAATCCTGAGGCGAGCTGTTGCCGACTGATCGATCGATAATTGTTCCCTGTTCACTACTTATTTCACTGTCTACACCATTGTTTGCAGCGCGCTCCATTTCCCTATGTACAATTACCAAATTACTACTTTTAACACTAGTTAATTCATTACATGGTGGCGCTAACACACTGCTTTCGTCTTCACTGTCATTTCTCAGTTTACTTTGGAGCCTAGTATTACGTTTTTCACACGCCATTATAGTCACAACATTTCACACGACAACACAGAAAAGCACAATTTGAAGAGCAAAATAAGAAAATACATTAACATAGAAAATAATATCTAGTTAATTGCAAGCGCAGCTGCGAAATACTTGGTGCAACTCTACATGCATGCTACAACTGTTGTACTGTACAACAATGAAAGACTACAACTACAAAGGAGATCCTCTCTACAATTACGCGCTAGCAATAAACAAAATCTACATTAATTACACAAACTACAAGAAAAAATCAGAAGATTCAAGTGAAGTATCCTTGGCTAAGGGTCGACATATGAAACGTCCCCTTAGAAAAATTATTACAAGACTTGTGCTTAAACTGACACACAATAGTTTTTAGCGCAACGCAATCTGACTTTCAATAATCCCTACAAAAGAATGGCCCTGACTAACATTAACCTATACCTTTCACGAATCACTTACCTCACAAAAAATCTTCGTTACTCGAACTACTGCAATACAGCGAGCACCACTACTGCTAGCTAAATAAAAGATTCAAACTACTGAAGGCACTAACTACTGATAGGTATAGTCAGCGAATGAAAGATTTTAATAGAGAACAAACAATGTATTTACCTTAATAGTCATAATATATATATCAGTTCATGACACCAATTCTTACAAATTTCAAAACTCCGCCATCTCTCTCCCCACGTCCATCACTGCTGGCGGCTCACCTCAACTGCCCAACGCTACACGCTGTTAGCATCCAGCTGCCGCTGCCCGACACTACAATGGCAGACAACAATGCAAACTAGCCACAGACTGCGCACAGCACAGCCAGTGATTTTTCATACAGAGCGCTATGTGGCGTTACCAATTAGAAAACCTAAACAGCCTACTTACAAGTGATAGCTCGACACGAAAAGTGGTCTACTTTGCTTATTTTCATTCCCTTATTATGTCTGGTATGAGGTAACGCTTCCCATTCTCAAAGTGTATTTTTGACTCAGAGACGGGCAGTTTGGGCAATATGTAGTGTAAATTCGCGAACCTCTTGTCGATCCCTGTTCATTATTCTGGGTATTCCGCCATTGGTCTCCCAATACACACACACACACACACACACACACACACACACACACACACTTATATATATATTCTTTAATGTCGTTTCTTGTTAACAATATCAACTTATTCTCAAGAATTAATAGTTTCACTCAGTTAATATTAGGTAGAAATCCAGTCAGCATTCTGATCGCACGTTCTTGGTTCTTGTGTAGAAAGATGTGCAATGTACTGCTATATCCATTTTCAATAAGCTACCACATGAATTGAAGAATCTTAGCAGTAATCCACACTCTTTCAAATCCAAACTGAAGAGTTTCCTCAACGGTAATTCTTTCTATTATGTCGAGGCGTTCCTTGAAAATTAAGCTAATTCTTGTGTTACATTTTTTATTACGTTTATATAAATTTATAACTTGTCGTCTTGTTTGCATTCATAAAAATTTTATTTTATCTGTTATCAGTTTTCTGTTGTAGTTTCACGTACTGACAACTTCAATGACGAAATTGAATGTGTAAAATAAAAATAGAAAATCCAAATGTCGCAAGGTGAAGTCAGGAATATTGTGTAAGATCAACTGAGAAGCATTGTTGACTGTAGTTGCTCATTGGTGAAGATGTGCTTATTGGTTGAGGTGTAATTTTTGAAATGTTCGCCAGGTATGAAGGCGTAGTGAGCAAAACGGCATGAAGCTTGGTAACATGCGTTTATGCAAGTGATGTCAGATAGCAGTGAGATGAAAAGCGTTTGAGGATAGCAGAGATGAAGGAATGCTGCACTGTGAGGATTTAGCAGAATTGAAGAAATGCTGTGATATGAGGGTATAGTTGATGAGCAAACCTGTATTCCGATGTGGATGAGTATTTTCTAGTTTGGTGAGAGTATGGTAGGATAATTTTTGTGTATCTCCATGTGCTGTTGATAGAACAGATAGCTAACTATTGGAGGAAAACCATGATGAAAGAAAAACAATAAGAGGTGATAAAAGAGTGAACTTAATATGACCTGGGTTAAGCGTAGGCGTAAGTTAATCACTGATCTACAATAAAAGGTAGACAGACAACGAACTATTGCAAATGCGAAACAAAGTGACCATTAAGAAATACTATAAACCTCACCTGAGCTTCCAACCGTAATATGCGTTCAAAAATCTGTCGTTATGTAAAAAGACGAATGATTTTGAAAATTTTAATAAAAGAATTGACTACAACTTTACTGTCATGATGTAAATTAAATATATAAAGACTGATCTTTGAATGAATGGAGAATTAACTGTAATGACTAATAAAAATTTATAAAAGAATTGAGAATGGTCTTTTGTAACACTGCTAAATTGGAAAGGAATTGAGACTGTTTTGTTACTGAAGGAAGGGTAATAGGTACAGATATATGTTTGTATTTTTCTCTGAGATTGTAACAATGTACGTATTGTAAACTTTTTGATGTCACACTAGTCACACGTTGGAGAAAGACATGAGGTAGCTACAAATGTAGTAAGAGACAAGAGCGCTGGCTTAGTAATCGAGGTGTCACGGCTCATCAGTCTGGCCTGACTCACTCGCAGTTGCACAAGAAACCTGTACAGCAGGTTGGCCTACTGAAGTGAGTGCCATTACACGGGTCGCTGTCAGTTAATCTAGAAAAACTTCCACGAGGACAATGACCTTGCTACCTATCTGCTTGCCACTGAATGAACGAGTCACGTAAGCAGCGGTCTCAAGGGAGTTCCTGGGAATCCGTCAGCATATCGCCGCATGCAAACGCACAGCTGGACATTCCGGGATTTAACTACCATAAGACAGGTGTGCTACAGCGTCCCTGTTTGCATATTCAAAATGATGATGTCGTGTGGGGACCGTACTTAGTTACTGTCAACGAACCCCTATGCGTTGCCCAAGAAATAAATTTACTCGTTGTGCGCAACGGACAAATACTTCTGACTTTAATGTATGTCCTTGTGGATGGATGGGAAAGCTGTGTGACTGAAGAGACAATAGAGCATGCAATTTTGACATATATTGGGACATTACCAACGAAAGAAGAGACATTATTACGACTTTGTTCCTACGTTGTTGTCTTCAGTCCTGAGACTGGTTTGATACAGCTCTCCATGCTACTCTATCCTGTGCAAGCTTCTTCATCTCCCAACACCTACTGCAACCTACATCCTTCTGAGTCTGCTTAGTGTATTCATCTCTTGGTTTCCATCTACGATTTTTACCCTCCACGCTGCCCTCCAATACTAAATTGGTGATCCCTTGAAGCCTCAGAACATGTCCTACCAACCAATCCCTTCTTCTGGTCAAGTTGTGCCACAAACTTCTCTTCTCCCCAATCCTATTCAATACTTCCTCATTAGTTATGTGATCTACCCATCTAATCTTCATCATTCTTCTGTAGCACCACATTTCGAAAGCTTCTATTCTCTTCTTGTCCAAACTATTTATCGTCCATGTTTCACTTCCATACATGGCTACACTCCATACAAATACTTTCAGAAATGACTTCCTGACACTTAAATCTATACTCGATGTTACCAAATTTCTCTTCTTCAGAAACGCTTTCCTTGCCATTGCGTCTACATTTTATATCCGCTCTACTTCGACCATCAGCAGTTATTTTGCTCCCCAAATAGCAAAAGTCCTTCACTACTTTAAGTATCTCATTTCCTAATCTAATTCCCTTAGCATCACCCGACTTAATTCGACTACATTCCATTATTCTCGTTTTGCTTTTGTTGATGTTCATCTTATATCCTCCTTTCAAGACACTGTCCATTCCGTTCAACTGCTCTTCCAAGTCCTTTGCTGTCTCTGACAGAATTACAATGTCATCGGCGAACCTCAAAGTCTTTATTTCTTCTCCATGGATTTTAATACCTACTCCCAATTTTTCTTTTGCTTCCTTTACTGCTTGCTCAATATACAGATTGAATAACATCGGGGAGAGGCTGCAACCCTGTCTTACTCCCTTCCCAACCACTGCTTCCCTTTCATGTCCCTCGACTCTTATAACTGCCATCTGGTTTCTGTACAAATTGTAAATAGACTTTCGCTCCCAGTATTTTACCCCTGCCACCTTTATAATTTGAAAGAGAGTATTCCAGTCAACATTGTCAAAAGCTTTCTGTAAGTCTACAAATGCTAGAAATGTAGGTTTGCCTTTCCTTAATCTAGCTTCTAAGATAAGTCGTAAGGTCAGTATTGCCTCACGTGTTCCAGTATTTCTATGGAATCCAAACTGATCTTCCCCGAGGTCGGCTTCTACTAGTTTTTCCATTCGTCTGTAAAGAATTCAAGTTAGTATTTTGCAGCTGTGGCTTATTAAACTGTAGTTCGGTAATTTTTACATCTGTCAACACCTGCTTTCTTTGGGATTGGAATTATTATATTCTTCTTGAAGTCTGAGGGTATTTCGCCTGTTTCATACATCTTCCTCACCAGATGGTACAGTTTCGTCAGGACTGGCTCTCCCAAGGCCGGCAGTAGTTCCAATGGAATGTTGTCTGCTTCGGGGGCCTTGTTACGACTCAGGTCTTTCAGTGTTCTGTCAAACTCTTCACGCAGTATCGTATCTCCCATTTCATCTTCATCTACATCCTCTTCCATTTCCACAATTTGTCCTCAAGTACATCGCCCTTGTATAGACCCTCTATATACTCCTTCCACCTTTCTGCCTTCCCTTCTTTGCTTAGAACTGGGTTTCCATCTGAGCTCTTGATATTCATACAAGTGGTTCTCTTTTCTCCAAAGGTCTCTTTAATTTTCCTGTAGGCAGTATCTATCTTACCCCTAGTGAGATAAGCCTCTTCATCCTTACATTTGTCCTCTAGTCATCCCTGCTTAGCCATTTTGCACTTCCTGTCGATCTCATTTTTGAGACGTCTGTATTCCTTTTTGCCTGCTTCATTTATTGCATTTTTATATTTTCTCCTTTCATCAATTAATTCAATGTTTCTTCTGTTACCCAAGGATTTATGCTAGCCCTCGTCTTTTTACCTACTTGATCCTCTGCTGCCTTTACTACTTCATCCCTCAAAGCTACCCATTCTTCTTCTACTGTATTTCTTTCCCCTGTTTCTGTCAATTCTTGCCTTATGCTCTCCCTGAAACTCTGTACAACCTCTGGTTCTTTCAGTTTATCCAGGTCCCATCTCCTTAAATTCCCACCTTTTTGCAGTTTCTTCAGTTTTAATCTACAGTTAATAACCAGTAGATTGTGGTCAGAGTCCACATCTGCCCTGGAAATGTCTTACAATTTAAAACCTGGTTCCTAAATCTCTGTCTTACCATTATATAATCTATCTGATAACTTTTAGTATCTCCAGGGTTCTTCCATGTATACAACCTCCTTTCATGATTCTGAAACCAAGTGTTAGCTATGATTAAGTTGTGCTCTGTGCAGAACTCTACCAGGCGGTTTCCTCTTTCATTTCTTAGCCCCAATCCATATTCACCTACTACGTTTCCTTCTCTCCCTTTTCCTACACTCGAATTCCAGTCACCTATTACTATTAAATTTTCGTCTCCCTTCACTATCTGAATAATTTCTTTTATTTCATCATACATTTCTTCAATGTATTCGTCATCTGCAGAGCTAGTTGGCATATAAACTTGTACTACTGTAGTAGGTGTGGGCTTCGTATCTATCTTGGCCACAATAATGCGTTCACTATGCTGTTTGTAGTACCTTACCCGCATTCCTATTTTCCTATTCATTATTAAACCTACTCCTGCATTACCCCTATTTGATTTTGTGTTTATAGCCCTGTAGTCACCTGACCAGAAGTCTTGTTCCTCCTGCCCCCGAACTTCACTAATTCCCACTATACCTAACTTTAACCTATCCATTTCTCTTTTTAAATTTTCTAACCTACCTTCCCGATTAAGGGATCTGACATTCCACGCTCCGATCCGTAGAACGCCAGTTTTCTTTCTCCTGATAACGGCATTCTCTTGAGTAGTACCCGCCCGGAGATCCGAATGGGGGACTATTTTACCTCCGGAATATTTTACCCAAGAGGACGCCATCATCATTTAATCATACAGTAAAGCTGCATGCCCTCGGGAAAAATTACGGCCGTAGTTTCCCCTTGCTTTCAGCCTTTCGCAGTACCAGCACAGCAAGGCCGTTTTGGTTATTGTTACAAGGCCAGATCAGTGAATCATCAAGACTGTTGCCCTTGCAACTTCTGAAAATGCTGCTGCCCCTCTTCAGGAACCACACGTTTGTCTGCCCTCTCAACAGATACCCCTTCGTTGTGGTTGTACCTACGGTACGGCTATCTGTATCGCTGAGGCACGCAAGCCTCCCCACCAACGACAAGGTCCATGGTTCATGGGCTGTACGCAAATCCAAATTTGAACGACTGTGAACATATAAATGAGTTCAGCTTTTAAGACTAATATGGTCATCAGTACTGTGAACACTTGAAATATCGATTTCGTATACGTCCACACAGAGACAGTAGAGAGACACTGTCTGTTGAGAACATTCTTGTATGTTAAACGATTCACCTTCTTGTCAAACCAATGTTGATGTGCCATGTGCCACTACAATATATACTCATTTCGTAATTCCGTACCTCTCGTACCATATTAGTTACTATCACAATCTAGTGTGATGAACTCCTTAAATCAACGGTAATATTTCGGGTGTTTTCATTCAGGAACAAATTAACGTATTTTTGTGTAAGGTAACAGCAACTGACCTGTGGGTCTTGACAATAAAGTATATGAATGATATTGGGATGTACGTAAAATTTCGTTTAGTTTTGACTTATTGTTTTTACTATGATGTGGTATAGAGAACAGATATATGATGTGATTTTTTACTCTACCATTTTGTATTACTATTTACTTATTGTTTGAATGTACCAATTGTGTCTCTATTTACAGATGTGTACAGTAGTATCATACACAATGACACAAGTGTGAGTTCTGTATAAAAAGTTGAATATTGTGTGTTGTGTGTGTCCTGAAGTTTGTTTACATTTTGTGAAAAATATGTTGTTGTATCTACATATTGTGTTTCATGTATATCCTGCGTTATTTACGTCATTGGATGCCGATGTACTTTTGCTGTATTCACCATATCTTGAGGTATGTTTTTGTAAAGGGTTCAATGACTTAAATTTTAAAAATGTTTTTAAGTGACAGCAAATGATTAACTGTTGTTTAAAGAAAGAAAAAGTATGAGTGAGTTAATCCATCAGTGAGTGAATGAATAAGAAAAGTAATAACACCTCGTTTTTATGAAGTCAGTTAGTGTGAATGTGAATCAAGATAAGAGTAGAAATTGCAACATTAATTTTATAAAGAAAAATTATTGAACTGTGGACTGGTACAATAGATGAACCTTACGTGTTTAGTAAATTAACTTCGTGCGTCAGCAAGAAAAACAGTGAATCTGTGACGGCTTATTAGATTAGTAAGAAATATAATAAATGATAATGTGAAACCTTGGCAAAATCCCATCCCTCTCCAAACCAAAAGTGCCAAAAGTGGAGTATATAATCCCGAGTCCACTTTAAGGCAAATTTCTTTGATGCACTTGCGTTATAACAAGTTCTGAGGAGAACTGCATCTGCAAAAATTTAAAAAGAGCAGGGAAGGGTCATACTAAGTTACTAACTGTTCCTTAACTAATTAAAACGCAGGAGGAAAAATCGAATTAAACAGGAATAAATTTATCTCCGCTGGAAACTCAAATATGAATAAATTCTACTGATCGCCAATACTTAACTACCTAGAATGCGATTTCCCATATTGAATTGCATGTACATCCAAATGAGAAGGCACTTAGCGGTGGACAAGGGGTCAGAAAACTTGACGGGGACCAGCCCCAGGCAAATTTACGGAACTCCCTGTCCCTCACGTGCGGAGGACTACGCCAGGCAGTCGGGCAGGACCTGTTTTGAAAGAAATCACCTTGGCGCTAGACATCCAAAGTCACACAGTACAGATTGTATCTACAGGGTTTGGGGGAGCTGTATGTGGTCATGGGCTACATGTTCTTTGTGGAAGTCCTGGAAGAACGGTTATTGTGGAAAGAAATGCAGGCAGAAAAAATTTGTTGGAAAACACGGGCTGTGAAGATAAAATCTGAGAAAGTGGAACTGAACAGAAAGCTTAGGTCTCCTCTGAAGATCATGAGAAACCCACCCTATGCTCTGATCCCGCCAAGATCGAATGTTTAACGAAACGTAATACCAGCTACCATTGCTTAAGATAAATAATTTAGAAGTGGGATTAAGAAATACGACTGTGCTGACAGGTGTCCACCCTTATAGAGGAGAATACAAACGGAGACAGATAGGGAGAGAGTAGGACACAGTTTTGGAGCAACAGTTATAACGAATATTGTAACCGATTACACACCTGAAGTGAGAGTAAGAGAGAAGAACAGACCCTTGTAAGACAGCTTCTTACTGGTTATCACTCATGATATTTATCATTCAGCCAATCAAAATCAAGCGACGTCGGAAAAATGCAGAGATCAGAGCCTTCCTTGTTGGAAGCGCAGTAGAGAATGTTGCTCGTTACTTCTCCAACCTCTCAGACAGGCGACTTCTCTCGCAGGTTTCTTCAAGGGCGGACTTCGCTTCTAGCTGACTTCTTCACTCCTGTCCGAGACGAGAGGCTCTCAAGCACCTTAGACGCAATTTGTTGGTAGAGAGCCAATAACTGATATTGCAGCCTCGTCAGCCGCCATTTACACATTACGAGTGTGGCGATATCCAGCCGCAACAGCGAGACAAATTGCAGGGAAGTCATTTTTAACAATGTTCAGTAATTTCAATCTGTATTCTGAATACTCATTTGCAGTTGGAGGTTAACCATGCCATCAGCACTGGCAATGGACAAACACGTATGTACTGTACATCCTTCTGCAGTATCTTTTGTCTCTACGAAATAACCTTCATCAATCACGATACGACATCTGTGAATGTAAATGTTTAATCCAGACGCGCATTCGTCTGGATCACATTCCATATACCTTCTCCAGATTTGCCAAGGCAATAGTTAATTATTTTCAATAAATGTTAACCATTTATTGAGATTTTACGTGAAATAAACTGACTTCATTGAGTTCCTTGTCTAATATCGTAGCCAGATGAATTCCTTTACTGTTAATTTAGTGGGGGATGATTTATTTATGTCAGATAAACAGGGCAATATTTACGTATTCAATTAAAGATTCAATTAAAGGACCCCAGTACAATCTCTCACAATCACCATCATCTTACAGCTGCATGTATTTATAGAATAGAGCAACGGATATGAATTATCACTTTGTATAAAGTTTATAATTTTTGATTCAGGTTCAATACAGTCTATGATAACAGTCCCTAAGAATCACAGCAGTGTTTCAAGTGATATCAAAATTCTGAAGAATATCTCTTGTGGTCTATGGATAGCATGTTTAACGAGCACTCAAAATATCCTTAGTCGCAGTCACTGCTTATATTCTGAATAAAAGATGTCAGCAATCGTGGACGAAAACTTCTGGTGTAAGTACTCACCCTCGGTCTCGCAACGGCCTGGACGTAAAGGCAGAGTTAGGCAGGTTAGGGGAACCCCCTTTACCTTGTGAGGCTGTGGAGGCTGACTGGCCGAATGCTAAACTGATTTTCGTGTAGCGGTTTTGGAGTTCGCGAGATAGGGACTGAGCCGGAAACCCTCGTGAGGATAGGGTGGGAGTCGTGGACCCTGTGGGACGGATCTGTTACTTTAGAAGCATCCCGGGTATGAAGCTGACAGTGATTAATCTTCAGCAATCAATAAAGTTTTCTGCAACGAGAAACTGAACGATTTGGAGAACCTTTTTGTGAGGAAGGCTGCGATTTAACAAGGGAGCACTTGCTCGATGTGGAGAGGTCTCACACCAGAATGTGGAAACATCAACCTGCTGGAGGCAGTGTTTGATGACAGCGAGGCAGATCTGGCGTGGTCTTATACAAGACAACACATTCCAGTGGAAATTTGTGGTAGTTTTGTGTGCGTCACCGTCCTTCTGACTTCACACTGTTAACTTGTTTTGTTTACAGAAGAAATGCTAGAAACCGTTTGGAGATGGTGTAGTCAGTGTCTGCAGCGCTCATTTTCCATTTCAGTGGTCGGATCTGAGAATCTTTTGACAGTAGTTAAATTGATGCAGGACATTGATTAGTGGTGTAGAAAAATGGTTCAAATGGCTCTGAGCACTATGGGACTTAACATCTATGGTCGTCAGTCCCCTAGAACTTAGAGCTACTTAAACCTAGCTAACCTAAGGACATCACACAACACCCAGTCATCACGAGGCAGAGAAAAATCCCTGACCCCGCCGGGAATCGAACCCGGGAACCCGGGCGCGGGAAGCGAGAAGGCTACCGCAGGACCACGAGCTGCGGACGTGTAGAAAAAGTAATTAAACTATCGGATGGAAAGTATCTAGACGAATATTGGTGGACATGAGGGTGGGGTGCATCCACCTTTCACCTATATGACGTCTTGAACACTGCTGGGGAGGATTTCAATGAGGCGTCTGAATCCTGATTGAATTTTCACCGCGCAACGGAATCTGCAGTGATTTGAAATTTCCTGGCACGTTAAAACTGTGCAGGTCCAGGACTAGAGCTATTTGCGAGCATGTGTTCTACTGGGTGAGTTATCCAAGCGCGACTGACGAGCTCCCCTCAGAGCTTTATTGCCACCAGTTTCTCATCTTTTAGCTTTTAAACTTCATAGAAGTTCTCTTTGTAACTAATGGAGCCATTAAAATTGCTAGACATGACTTATAAGGACGTCATACGTTAATCAGACTTTTGTATATTTTTATATTTATGGTTCTTTGAACTCAGAACTCAAATATCGACAGCCTACAGCATTTTCACAGAACTCTCAAAAATTATTGAAAAAACTGAATCTGAAATTTTCCCGAGCATCTTTTATTCGCTAAAATTCGGAAAATTTTTCTAATGGGCCACGAATGGTCTGTGGTAGAACACTTGCATTACACTTGGGCGACCCAGTTTCGATTCTTGGCTGAGGTATATTTTTAAACAAAGGTAAAGGCGGAAGAAAATCGGTAGCGCTGCAGACTATTAACTGCTGTGTGGGGAAGCAAGCAGGCCATAGTGAGGCGAATAAAACACTTATTCTTCCAGTCCCTCGGCCAAAATAAGTCCAGCACAGTGCCAAACGATTGCTATGAGCTGCTTAGAAACAGACTGCAGCGTACACTTACATAAAGGTAATTGTTTAAATATTGTTAAAAAACTTGGTGAGATTATGTGAGATTATGAAAAGACTACATATTGAAAATCTCAATACAAATTGCTAATTAGTTACTTCGAAAATTCAGTTTTCGTAAAATTCCCAGACGAATGTAATATTAAAGCTAGAAAGTTATGCTTTTGGAATTAGATGCAATTCATCATAAAAACATATGGTAGACGTTTTCAAGGAGCTATACATTTAACCTTTTGGTTTGTTTCACTTCTTTAGAAACATTACAAGGGAATAATATTAAAGTTACAGAGTCCTACTTCTGGAATTATGTTTAGTTTATCATAAAAACATACTTGAAGATACTGCATCTACTTTTTGAAGTATTAACAAAAAACTAATTTTCGTAGCTAAGTTCTGTAAAATGAGTTCGATTACCTAACCATTGTTATTTAGTTACAAAACCGAGATGAAATCGCTATATTCATTATATGTGATAATAAAGCTGTACCAAGTATCAAGATAACATTCTAAAGTTTAAAAAAGTACACAATTAAAACAAAGACAGTTTAGAAGCCATCATCTAGCATCGGTTCCGTCTGGAAAATTCTGGAGTTCAAAATTTAAGAGCTATCTGGCTGTGGATTTTGTAGGACATAAACAAAGTGAAGAAATACTTACAGAAAAATTGGGATCGTTGTTAGTCTTCAACTGACAATGATATAAAGAATTTATGTGAATGTTTGATGCATATTATGTAAATAGAAGGTGGAGGGGGGGGGGGGGGAGAAAGGCAAGGCGAGGAAAGGAAAGGGACTACTGATGTCAGCTGCATCGGAACTTACATAATATGTATCACAGCTACGGATTCCGCGCGGTATCTGTCCTTTCGGACATGTTTCAAACAACAGGTACCATGTGACTGATTATTCTCAATGGGCACTGAATCCACCACCCTCAGAGTGGGTGAACAATTGCAAAATGACGTCAGAACTCAGCGGCAATCACAAAGAAGCAAGCATGGAGGGCAAGCATTGTGTCCAGATGGAGCAGTGATTAATGCAACTGACTATCCTGGGTTCGACTTTCAGTTCGGTACACATTTTCACTCATCGTCACTGATTCCGCATAAGGTCCCGATACAGCTGATATCAGTAGTACCTTCCCTTTCCTTTCCTTTTTACCCCTTCCACCTTGAATTTACATGATAAATAATTTTGCGATAAAGGCTGCTGGAAGAGCACTATTTCCAGCGCTAGAAGCAGTTTTGAAGCAAGCGTTCCCTTCGCCGTCTGCACTGAGCGTATAAAAGTAACGAGGTGTCAGTATCTGACAAGGTTATTGTAGAGTTGCCAGTCATACGGGGATGTGCTACGCTTCTGTGAATCTGTTTGCGTTCGCTCATGCTTCATATGATGTTAGTAATGGCTGACATTAGTGTGTTTCTGTTGAATGATATATCGTGTATAAGAGGTGAAACTGTGCAAAAGTGAACTTACTTTGAATCAGGTTTTATCTAGAAAGCCTCTGTTTCGTGTCCTTGTCCTGATTTTTGTGCCTCCCATTACATCACAGAAAACAGCATAACACGTGTTCGAAGTCAATCTCCATTTTTAAGGCGAGCAACTAATAATAGAAATCGTCTCTGCACTGTTTCGAGTGCTGAGTGCGATATGACAAGCTTTATGATTTTTATACTTGTAGGTGTGAACATTAATCATATTATAGTATTTATTTAAATGATAGTAAACTTTTATTTATCGTCGTGGTTCCTGACTTCTTTGCATTACTCTTAGAGAGTTAGAACATTTTATTTCAATGTATGTGAGCTGAGAAGTCGACAGAATATTCTTCATCGCTTTCTGGCTGTCTGCACAAAACAGTTTTCAGGCTCTTCTAAAAGGCTGTAGATCTAAAATGCGTAGAAAACTACCAGACATTTCAAATTACAAAATTGAAGAACACACAAAATTTATTACCCGCTATCCCGCAGCTGGTTCAAGTCTTGGTTCGGTTAGTATTTTTTTTAATTTTTTAAAATTCAGTTTGTATATACATGTAAGCTAATTAACACATAAATAATTGCAGTTTTTGGTGCTATTATTTATAATTACATACTGCGCACAAAATACCAATTTTCATTGCCAATACAAATGGTTAATTACGGGTCTTTCGCAAAAGTTTGTTTAAATTAAAAACAACATTATAAATTACTTCTTTTTCATATTTATGCAATTTACACTTCACAGAAATATTCGTAGAACAGACATCTTCGTAAAAACTTTGTATCAGATGGAAATCGAAACGCCCGCATCTCGTGGTCGTGCGGTAGCGTTCTCGCTTCCCGCGCCCGGGTTCCCGGGTTCGATTCCCGGCGGCGTCAGGGATTTTCTCTGCCTCGTGATGGCTGGGTGTTGTGTGTTGTCCTAAGGTTAGTTAGGTTTAAGTAGTTCTAAGTTCTAGGGGACTGATGACCATAGATGTTAAGTCCCATAGTGTTCAGAGCCATTTGAATCATTTGGAAATCGAAACTAGGCCACCCATGTGCGAATGCGAGTCCGGTTACTACACTGGACTCGCATTCGGCAGGGGGATGGTGTAAACCCACGTCCGGCTATAGAGAGTTAGACTTTCCGTCAGTTTTCCTAAATCGCTCAAGGAAAATGCCGGGTTGGTTGCTTTGAAGGGACACGGCCGATATCCTACTCTGTCCTTCCCTAATCCGTCTCTAATGACGCCGTTGCCGGCAGGACTCCTCTTCCTCTAAGGGCTAGCAAGCATTGTACCGCGGAGCACATGGCTCAGCAAACAATCGTCCTACCTTTACATGATTAAAAATACCTGGAAAACTTTAAAGTCAATTTTCTAGAAAATTTTTGAGAGTTGGATGAAATTGCTAAGGCTGATTGACATTGAGATCTTGAGAACTTCATGTATCACAAATATACGAAATTAAAAAAAAAAAAACAGATTACTGTGTGCTCTCCTTGTCAGCTAAAACCATGGGGCTATTTTCAGACTGATTTTTTTCTGCGGCAGAATGCGCGCTGATATATAACTTTCTTGCGGATGAAAGCTGTGCGCTGGACCAGGCCTCGAACTTTGGTTCCCCTCTTCCAGGCATGATAGTTCTGCTAGGTACGCAGAGGAAGTTATGAAGTTTGGAATATAGAAGACGAGGTACTGGTGGAAGTTAAGCTGTGAGGATGGGTCGTCAGTAGTGCTTGGATAACGCAATCGGTAGAGCATCTGCCCACGAAAGACAAAAGTATCATTTTTGAGTCCCATTTCAGCACACAGTTTGAATCTGCGAGAAAGTTTCAGCTGACTGACTGTATGTGGAGGTAAGGAAGCACATTCTTCCTAAACAGCCGATAACAGAGGTGGTTGTGATCCTGGACGCAGGAATCAGGAGCGAAATCAACGTTCTAGTTCAGACCAAAGGTGTTCCATTGAGTTCAGGTCGGTACTTCGGACAGGCAGTACATTTCAGGAATGTTTCTTTATTCCAGTCTCTGATCACAATGTAAATTCAGGTATGTTATTGTACACAAACAATTACCTCCAATATGCTGCTTTTGTCAGGGTGCATTGTCATCCTGATGCAACCGTCACATCCGAACTGTTCCTCTACTGCATGTAGTTTAAAGGCTGTAAAATGTGTGCGCATAATTTTGCAGTAAGGCGACCACATCCCGATCACCCCTACACCGTAACACTACCTCGTTAATACTTCACCGTTTGACACTACACACGGCGGCAAGTAAAGTCCTCCAAGACTCGCCAAAACCGAACTGTTCCATAGCATTACCACTGGGTATAGTGTCATTCATCGCTCCAAATCACTTGTTTCCACTCATCAACTGTCCAGCAGCACTGCTCTTTGCACCACCTCAAGACTCACTTCGCATTTATTGCAGAAATGTGCGCTTAACAGGAGCTGCTCGACCTTCCTGTCCCATTGTTCTTTGTCTAGCGCTGTCATTGTGCTAGTTGGACTGCTCGTAGGACTCTGGAAGTAACGAGTGGTTCCTTCCGATGATTGCATGCGATTTCTCGCTACCACCCTCCACAATGCTCGACGGTCCCTGTGTATCTGTACAGGAGGTCTGCCTTGCTGTGGTTGTTCCTTCACATTGCCACTTCACAATCATTTCATCAACAGTCAACATGGGCAGTTTTAAAACGGTTAAAAAGTCCCTGATGGGCTTGTTAATCTAGTGGCCTACAGTGACTGGACTATGTTCGAAGTCACTGACCTCCCCAGAACACCTTTTCTCCTTTTATTGCTTCTGTACTGACAGAACAATACTCCCACTTCGTCTGGAGGTCAGCGCTACAGAATGTCAAACCTAAGGGCCCGGGTTCGATTCCCGATTGTGTTGGACATTTTTTTCCGCTCAGAGACTGGGTGTTGTGTTGTCCTAATCATCATCATTTCATCCCCATCGATGCGCACGTCGCCGAAGTGGCGTCAAATCTAAAGACTTACACCCGGCGAACGGTCTACCCGACGCGAGGCCCTAGTCACACGACATTTACATTTATTTACTCCCACTTACATTCCTGCTGGCTTGTCTGGTGTTCCTAACACAGACAGCTGGTTGGCCTCTGTAATAAAGAAAAACTGAGTGGAAGGATCAACAAACGAATTTGAACGGATGTCAAGTGACGTCCGCAACGACCAAACACAACGATCAAAAAAGAAAAGAAAAAAAACCCCTCTCGCGTTTCGTGATTAATGCATAGAGGTGTCCGTACAGTATTGATCAGCTTATTTGGACTGATTGGTGTTTTCTAAGCAGTGTATAGAGCTGATGCACGTTCACCAACAAACGTTTCCTAGGAATTCTACGCACCAATACGTCACATAATTTGCTTCGCGCGTCGGAGGGCACTATTAGTGCCTGAATTATGTCCGCGATCGCAAGTGGATCGTAATCAGTCGCTACGAAAGTCCTGATAACATACGACGAAGTACGTTTCACGTTTGTGGCGGGAAGGTGCAGCAAGGCTAACTGGTGGCAGGCGGAATAAGGAAGTTCTTAGAGGTTTAAGGAGATTAGGAAAGATGCTGACCACGGCCGAAGGTGGACAGACAACATTAGAAAACATGAACGCACAACGCATCTGCGCATTGTTGAAACCCGTAACACATGTATAAGAGGAGAGGAAGGTTGTGTCCAGCAATTGCTGTGAAATGATTGGTGAAGATGGCTCGTTAAAACGCATTGATTTTTGATGGCTGATAACAGGTTCCTGCTTTTCACCAAGTTAAAACACGCCTGCCGTTGTTTGCTGATGCTGCTGTGGTGTACGGTAAGGTATCGAAGTTGAGTGGCAGTAGGAGGATAAAAGACGACTTAGACAAAATTTCTAGTGATGTGATGAATGGCAGATAGCTCCAAATGTAGAAAAATGTAAGTTAATGGGGATGAATAGGAAAAAACAAACCTGTACTATTCTGATACAGCATTAGTAATGTCCTGCTTGACACAGTCACGACGTTTAAATATGTGGGCTGAACGTTGAAGAGCGATCTGAAATGGAACGGGCATGTGTGGACTGTGGTACGGAAGGCGAAAGGCCGACCTCGGTTCATTGGAAGAATACGAGGAAAGTGTAGTTCATCTGTAAAGGTGACTGCATATAGGACGCTAGTGTAAACTATTCTTGAGTACTGCTCGATTGTTTGGATTAGTACCAGGTTGGATTAAACGAAGACACCGAAGCAGTTCAGAGACTGGCTGCTTTATTTGTTACTGGTAGGTCCGACCAACACGCAAGATACACAGACAGGCTTCGGGAACTCAAATGGAAATCCCTGGAGGGAAGGCGACAGTGCTTTCGAGAAACACTATCGAGAAAACTTTAGAGAATCGGTATTTGAAGCTGAATGCGGAACGATTCTACTATCGACAACACACATTGTGCATAAGGACCACGAAGATAAAATGCTAGAAATTATAGCTCATATGGAGGCATATAGACCGTTGTTTCCCTCGCTCCGTTTATCGAATGGAACAGGAAATGAAATAATTAGTAATGGCACGGGGTACCCTTCTCCAGGCGCCGTACGGTGGATTGCGGAGAATCTATCTAGACGCAGATGTAGGTACTGTCATTTTGCTATATAAACCGAGATTCATACGCGAGAAGGGTGGTCCTCCACAAACACGCAGTGCTGTGACTTCGGCGAATGATCTATTCTGAGACACGCTATTCGCCTCTCATATATTTGGTAGCTTACTTGACTAAACAGTTGTGTGTATCTGTTTGAATTCTGAGAAAAAATTGTCAGCAGTGGCGGTCGAAGAAGAAGACGATGTGACGTTTCCATTGAGTGAAACAGGGGCGGAGCGCAGTCAGGAAAGAATCATGGTTCGTGTATCTTCGCATACGTAACAAGGTATATTGGCCATTGGCGAGTGTCGTAGTGCCTGAGAATCCTCGGCTGCACTTTCTCGACTACAAACTAGTGATCAGTAATTATTGGCGCAAAATAGGGAATAAAGTGGATATTCCGATACTAAATGTCAAGTTATGCCAGGATCAAGGCTATGTAATCAACTTCGCGACTATGGCATGATTTAAACCACAAATGAAACAGGCAAGTTTTATTACCCAACTTTTGTACCTCGGAGAAGATAAAACAACTACAACACTCAGTCACAAAGTAATAAGAGGCGTTTATTGGGGAGACCACTAAATATCGTGGATAAAGATATATACCTGCAGTGAACAGCACAAATAAGAGTACAAGGTTCGAAAAAAAATTGTCGCAAAATAATCGAAACTAGTATCGTAAAACTAACTGAATGACGTACATTTACGAACATATTCGTGTATAAGAAGTAAATTTAAAAGGTTACTGCAAAAGGAAATTTAACTATACTTATCGGAGAGGGAACGCATCTAATATGTAAAAAGCTCTACATGGTGGAGAACACTATACTGAGTATGATCTAAAAAAAAGTTGTTCTAATGTAAGTGGGGATCATATCGTAAAATAAATATCGTAAAATAAACTTATATTAATAAATCAAATAGAGTGTACGACATACAGATAAGAATTTTTTTCGAAATCGGCGAAAATTTGAAATCGATCTTTAGTCCATAATTCATTGTTCATAATAATCGATCTTTACTGTTTCGAAACACAATTCAAAATACGCACAAGGAAGTTTTCAGCACTAAATACTGTTACGTCACTGGTGAAAGCGAATAAATAGTATCGCAAATTCCTATTGACTGAATCTATGAGCAGGAGAAGGATGTATACTTGGGCCGTTGGCAATCTCCATTAAGCTTGACGTACTTGCAAAGTGCTAGTGGTTGTCCATCGCATTTCTTCCTGTAAATTATTCTTCCGCTTAATACGACAGCTTGGTCGCCCCACGTAGTTTCTTCTGTCGAATCCAGTTCACTATAATGTAAACAAAACAGATAGTCATTCAGAAGCATGAAAACAATCCGAAAATTAGAAGGACCTGTAGAAAGTCACAAGCCTGCTGACAGGCTGCTGACTGCGTGCCAGCCAGGAAATGGCGTCCATTCACAAGGTCCCCGTTGACCGTATCTACTTCCAGTGACAAATCTGTCACGGTTCTAGAGTCCGCACGTAGAACCGACAAATCACAGTAACGGGGGTAATGCAAAACATTAGTGGGAACAGCTCCAAAAAGGAAAAAAATAGAAACGCCGACTTTCCTGACATTAGGCGGAAACGACTAAAAGGAACGACATTCCTCTGTTTTACACCCTATCATAGCCGTAGTCTGCACATCCGTGTTCACAGTCGTAGTGCTGAGTGAAATGCTTCTGATAATGATGAGCCCACACTTCGATTTTATGTCAAGTAAATTATTATTGTTGTAAGCTGTGTTAAGGCGAGGTACTAAGCATTAATCTAAACAAATTATTAGATACTCTCTAGAGCTCTGTTCAGCAGAGGTGAAGAACAGGATGATCAGCTCACTGGAGAATGCCAAGCTTGTTCCTGGAAAGCAAGATCATGCGCCGAACAGATATTCAATCTAAAAAGCATTCTGCCAACAAGAACTCTAATGAACTAGAACAATTTGGTGATCTTTGTGCATTAAAGAAAGCATACGCCTCGAAAGACAGAGAAAAGTTATTTAATACCCTGGAAAAGTTTGGAATTGACAAAAAAATGAGAGAAATCACTAAACAAAAACTGAGAGATACCATCTCGAAAGTCAAGTTCTTCAGAGAAATTTCTGATGCGTCTGAAATTAAGACAGATATCAGACAAGGAGATGGATCCTCTTCAACGTCGTACCGTAGAAAATGGTGAAAATCTGAGAGGAGGCTCGGAATTTGGAAGGAATAAGAGGAATACACCTTGGGAAGGTGAAGACAGAAACTGGATATCAAGTGTTTAGTTTTTGCGGACGAGCTTGCTCTGTTAGCCAACACCTGAGAAGACGCTCCAGAGATGCTTGACAGTCTTCATGAAGTCACAGAAACATCAAACATTCCATGAAAAGAAAGAATATATGGAACACAGGCACCAAAGTGAGAGATGCATGGATGTAAATCATGGGAGGATTAAGAAGACAAAGAAATTTAAATACCTGATAGAATGATCCAACTCAACGGACTGGATAAGAAGGCAAACAAAGGAGGACCCAGAAAAAAAGAAGCGAAAGAATGAAGAGGTTCTGAGAGGAGAAGAGAAGAAAAGCTAAGAAATCTTAAGTGCTTTGCGGTACATAGTTGGCTATATTTAGAAATAAAGAAGTCCTTTATATATTTCGTTGTTATCATTATTAGTTACTAGGTAACCGTAGTGCGCCAGCAGCCACAGTATCACCCAGTGAATGATTTGCTGTGCAGCACTCCTATCAAAGTCTGTCTACCTGCTCCATTTGTCTCTTACCAACCATGATTAAAAGGGTGGTAACGGCTCCCAGAGTCTCTTAACTGTTAATGGCCACATTTCATTGACAGTGACGGAAATTCGTGAAGTATTTTGTAACAGCGATTTGTAACAGTTTTATATCCGTGGTCTTAAATGCTGTTTTGTCAAAATAAATGTTTGTGACCCTCTAGTTAACATTCTTGTAGCTGGGTCTAACAGTCCCTTCATTTGTTATGCGAATGATGGAATCAAGTAAAAATTAAATTATAATTAACAAATGTAAAAATAAAAACCAGTCAGGACAAGTTGTGTCACTACCTTTTTTTCTGTGACTGTTACTTACGCAGAAAGATTGCGAGAGCTATCAGCGCTGCACCGAATTGCATGACGTAACGGTTCATCAGTTTCGATTGGATCTTTCTCACTGGTGCGATATCTTCGAGAGCTGATGAGTTGTTATATTTTTGGCAGCTAATTTGATCATTAACACAGAAAGCTGGAAAGAAGTGCATTGTCATGGTCAGGAAGCAGCGCTCTCACTGTGGCAGATTGCGCTCGCTACTGGAAATATTGTGCTTAACCTTTGAGACAGTATTAGAAGCAACGACAACGTGCCGACGAGCACTAGCTTCAAAATGAATCCAAAAAGATAGACGTCTGCATTTTCTCAGTGTGAGGTAAGTGCGTGAGTCGTCGCACGAAACTGTTGCTAGCTCTTTACCTGGTGCAGCGTCATTCCGTTTAAGTGAGGGAAGGTTAGTGTCTCCATCTTGTGCCTTTCCAGTGGATAAATTGATTCCATTTTGTGATCTCGATTTTGACTGCGTAAGACAATCGAATTTGTTCCTTCTTGCAAGGGGGTTTGAAATGATTAATTGAGAGTCTGAGGAGGTAGGTAGAATGTACGACGTACAAAGAAAAATGTTACTGTTAAGATAGTCATACATTAGAACCAGGATCTTTCACATTGACAATAGCAACCTCTGCAAAAATATAGCTGCAACGAAGAATTCACGGCAGTCAACAATAAGCAGAACATTGATACTTAAAGAGAAACAGGTATCGTTAATGAATTAGTAAACAAGTACTGATGTAACTTAACCGCTTGTTTGATTCTTTCTCCCTGAATCAATCTTCCTAAGACTGTCTACCAAAGTTTCTCAAAGGAGGTTACCAAGTAAACTAATTCCTAACTTAAACTCGTGTAGTGTGCAAATCTCTGACTATACTGAATTATACAAGAGCTTAATATGATTTGCTCAACACTGCCTGCAAATTGCAGCTAACTGTTTCTGTCATAATGTATCGCTACCCGAAATGTAACCTGACTTCTGAAATAAATTCTTACAAAGAAATTCCTGTCTCTAGGTAAATTGTATTTTCAGATACCTCGTGCCTTCACAAACACTTTTTACAGATATTTTGAATGCAGCACACAGCATACAGCAGAAAAGCAAAATTAAAAACTGAGACTGAAGATTCCGTATCACAAAATGCAATGTGTATACTTACGTAATAAACTCAACGAAAGGTGGCAATTTAAACTGTTAAGAAATGACTTCTGAAAAAAATTCAGATGTAACTCTATATTCAAAAGTAAGGCTTTAAAACTCAACTGAATGTTCACAACAGTATTTAGCTAACATGACTTAAAGAAGTAAATTTAAGCAAGGAGAATCCCATCTTCCTATCAGAGGAATCCAAATAACAATCCTAATATCTGAGCTTCGTTACTGCTCTCCATAACTGCATAAAAAATATTTATACTTCAATTCTTTCAACCATATATCACACTTATAAAAAAAATTCCCGATTGTTCGTCAAAGTATCACCTGCTATTCAACATTGTAGCATTGGCAGCGCTCACAGTCAGAGGCGTTGTAGCAACATAAAGATATTTTAGCAATAGTCAAAGAGTACTCAGTTACATTATTTGTTCAGTCTAGCTATACATACGGATATTTACAATTATAATATTAAATGTACAGAGTGACCAAAATAATATGCATACCTCACAGTGAAACTTCCTGGCAGATTAAAACTGCGTGCCGGACCGAGACTCGAACTTGGGACATTTGTGTTTCGCGGGCAAATGCTCTACCATCTGAGCTACCCAAAGCGTTCAGTAAGGTCTGTATGAGAGCTTCTCTGAAGTTTGAAAGGTAGGAGACGGGATACTGGCGGAATTAAAACTGAGAGGACGGGTCATAAGTCGTGCTTGGGTAGGCATACGGATACGCACGTAAACCGATGGCGATAGTATAGCGTATACGAACTATAAAACGGCAGTACATTGGCGGAGCTGTGATTTGTACATGAGAAATGGTTTCCGACGTGATTGTGGCCTCATGACGGGAATTAACGAACTTTGAGCGCGGAATGGTACCTGAAGCTAGACGCTTGGTACATTGCATTCAGAAATACACTCCTGGAAATGGAAAAAAGAACACATTGACACCGGTGTGTCAGACCCACCATACTTGCTCCGGACACTGCGAGAGGGCTGTACATGCAATGATCACACGCACGGCACAGCGGACACACCAGGAACCGCGGTGTTGGCCGTCGAATGGCGCTAGCTGCGCAGCATTTGTGCACCGCCGCCATCAGTGTCAGCCAGTTTGCCGTGGCATACGGAGCTCCATCGCAGTCTTTAACACTGGTAGCATGCCCCGACAGCGTGGACGTGAACCGTATGTGCAGTTGACGGACTTTGAGCGAGGGCATATAGTGGGCATGCGGGATGCCGGGTGGACGTACCGCCGAATTGCTCAACACGTGGGGCGTGAGGTCTCCACAGTACATCGATGTTGTCGCCAGTGGTCGGCGGAAGGTGCACGTGCCCGTCGACCTGGGACCGGACCGCGGCGACGCACGGATGCACGCCAAGACCGTAGGATCCTACGCAGTGCCGTAGGAGACCGCACCGCCACTTCCCAGCAAATTTGGGACACTGTGGCTCCTGGGGTATCGGCGAGAACCATTCGCAACCGTCTCCATGGAGCTGGGCTACGGTCCCGCACACCGTTAGGCCGTTTTCCGCTCACGCCCCAACATCGTGCAGCCCGTCTCCAGTGGTGTCGCGACAGGCGTGAATGGAGGGACGAATGGAGACGTGTCGTCTTCAGCGATGAGAGTCGCTTCTGCCTTGGTGCCAATGATGGTCGTATGCGTGTTTGGCGCTGTGCAGGTGAGCGCCACAATCAGGACTGCATACGACCGAGGCACACAGGGCCAACACCCGGCATCATGGTGTGGGGAGCGATCTCCTACACTGGCCGTACACCTCTGGTGATCGTCGAGGGGACACTGAATAGTGCACGGTACATCCAAACCGTCATCGAACCCATCGTTCCACCATTCCTAGACCGGCAAGGGAACTTGCTGTTCCAACAGGACAATGCACGTCCGCATGTATCCCGTGCCACCCAACGTGCTCTAGAAGGTGTAAGTCAACTACCCAGGCCAGCAAGATCTCCAGAGCTGTTCCCCATTGAGCATGTTTGGGACTGGATGAAGCGTCGTCTCACGCGGTCTGCACGTCCAGCACGAACGCTGGTCCAACTGAGGCGCCAGGTGGAAATGGCATGGCAAGCCGTTCCACAGGACTACATCCAGCATCTCTGCGATCGTCTCCATGGGAGAATAGCAGCCTGCATTGCTGCGAAAGGTGGATATACACTGTACTAGTGCCGACATTGTGCATGCTCTGTTGCCTGTGTCTATGTGCCTGTGGTTCTGTCAGTGTGATCATGTGATGTATCTGACCCCAGGAATGTGTCAATAAAGTTTCCCCTTCCTGGGACAATGACTTCACGGTGTTCTTATTTCAATTTCCAGGAGTGTAGTTGGAGAATTCAATATCCAAGACCCACAGTGTCAAGAGTGCCGAGAATACCACATTTCAGGTATTACCTCTCACCAGCGACAACGCAGCCGTCGACGGCCTTCACTTAACGACCGAGAGCAGTGGTGTTTTCGTAGAATTGTTAGTGCTAAGAGTGCTTATAATAACCCCAGAAATCAATGTGACACGTGCGACGAATGTATCTATTAAGGCATTGCGGAAACTTTGGAATTAATAGTCTATGACAGCGGACGACCCACACTAATGCGCCTGCTAACAGCAAGACATCGGTTACAGCGACTCTACTGGGTTCGCGACCATATCGGTTAGAGCCTAGACGACTGGAAAACGTTAGCGTGATCAGATGATTCCCGGATTTAGTTAGTAAGAGCTGATGGTAGATCCTACGAAGGTGAGGACCCCAGTTGTCAGCAAGGCAATGTGCAAGCTGATGGTGGCTCCGTAACGGTTGTGGGATGTGTTCACATGGTATGCAATGGGCCCTCTGGGCCAACTGAGCCGATCATTGACTGGAAATTGTTACGTTCGGCTACTTGGAGACCATTTTCAGCCATTAATGGACTTGATGTTTCCAAACAACGATAGGATTTTATGGATGAGAATGCACCATGCCACCAGGCCCAGTTGTTGCGATTGGGTTGAAGGACATTCTGGACAGTTCGAGCGAATAATATGGCCTCCCAGATAGCCCGACATGAATCCCATCGAACATTTATGGAACATAATCGAGAGGTCAGTTCGTGCACAAAATCCTGCATAGGGAACACATTGGCAGTTGAGAATTGCTGAGGAGGTAGCATGGCACAATATTTCTGTACAGGACTTCCAACGACTTGTTGAGTTCGTGTCACGCCGAGTAGCTGCACTGTGCCGGGCAGTACTGGGAGTCATTCACGACTTTAGCCACCTCAGTGTATAAACCTGTGTTTCGCAAGAGTCTCTTTTGTCTGAAGTTATCGAACTGTACTGGATCCACGGAGGATAATTTAAACAAGCTGTTTTTGCATGGGCAACACTTGTGTAGTACACTATTAAATGAAAAAAGAAACGAGTAAAATTTGTCAAGTTCTTTGTTAATAAAACACGAATACAAGATTACATCAAGAAAATTAGACGGATCAGGTGGCTTACAGAAACCTGCAGTATTCGAATGATTCGAAAGAGAAAGGTGCACACACACACACACACACACACACACACACACACACACACACGCATACACACACTGACAGAAAATGAGAGAGTGAGAGAGAGAGAGAGAGAGCCCTTCTTTTGCCACGGCAAATGGAAAAGTCTGCCTCCCGTAAGGGATGTCCGACTTAGTGCTGATCGCAGCTTACATTTCCTCACGCGATGGACAAGATGGGCGCTGTCAGTTCATCTGATAGTGGCTATGCCCTTCGCATGCGATATTAGATTTCGAGGCCACTCAGGCACCGGGCCGTGTCAATCTAGTTCCACGGGTACCTCGATTTAGGACATTCCAGTATACAGGTGAAAACGCAATTGTTCTTCCTGCCTGCATATCTTGCACACTCTCGTTTGTATATTACATGTACAGGAATATCGCGATGTGTATACTGGTCAAGTGCCGTGTATGATGTGCTCGTATAGCTCAACGCGCAGTGCCATAGTTCGAGTAGGCTGAGCCAGACTCAGATAGAATCCATGGGGATGGTGGGTGGGGGTGGGGGCAATTAACGCCCCTTGGTCTGTGACGCCGTTCAGTCTGACTGTTTCTATGCGGTTTTCCACGCTCGTTTGGGCAAATGCTGGGCTGTTCCTAAGCCCCCATCTCCGAAAATACGATAGACAAGCAGTTAAGTACGATTAATACGCATAATTTTTATGCAGTTCGATAGAGGGCGGACACGATCTCTCTGTCTTCGGTTAACTGACGCCAGTGACGACAAGAACTGCATCCCACTACCAAGTTAATGTAAAATAGATTTGCCAACTCATGAAACCGGCAGGTCCCATACTACGGATAAACGCAAGGTAAGACAGACACTTTACTTGTCTAGTTAAGCCTGCAAATGTGCTCCCAAAAGTCACAGCAACATCGCTTGGGCACTTGAGAAAGTACACAGACGTTCATGAACAATGTGGTTATCCTAGTTATTTAATTGTCTGAGCAAAGAAAGTGGCCAGCGAAACGCGTTCATAAAAAGCTGGGACACCTTAACTGCCAAAGATGTTAGTTAACTGAGATCCAGACAGAAAGACTGCTTAAGAGAAAGGCGACGAAGGTTGCTTCAAAGATGATAAAACCGTTGTAAAATTACAGAAGGAACTAGCAGTAGTAGCCGCTTAGTAGTAGACAGACCCCCCCCCCCCCCCCAACGATAATTCTATGAAGTACAGAACTCTCATTCACGAGGGTCATTCCATAACACATGGCAACTGTGGCACATCTTACGATCAAGCGACAACATGGGAATTCCACGATGTGAATTAAAGCGGTAAAGCAGTCTATCTGAACACCAACATAAAACAGGTTTTCAGTACAGGAGGTCACGGCAAAGGCTGAGATGAAGCACACGCATTGGAACTCAGTGTAGATTTTTGTGCACGAATACAAATGGAACAAAACTGAAATACAATCAACTACAGTCCTTCAAAGTAGTCCCTCCCCCAAAATTGCCATCAATATGTGCCACCTGTTTTCGAAATGCAGTGAAGATTTCGGCCCTGTTTGCAAAGACCCTCCTATGAAATGTTTTCTCTGTTCCGGAACGAGGTCAAAATCGCGTGGACTGAGGTCTGGTGATTAGAATGGGTGGGAGAGGATTCCCTCTCCCAGCGTTATACACAGTTCTTGATGACGCCTTCAGTGTGGGTTGAAGCGTTAGCGTGGATTAAAACTGCATTATTCAGCAGTGCCGGGCATTTTCGCCGAAGTGTACATCACAGATGACAGAGCAAAAAGTTGCAGAAGTGCTGAGCATTGACAGTTTGTCCGTCCGTAACGGGGTGACACTTCAGAATACCGTAGCTGTCAAACGTCAGAACGAACGTGATATTCGTTGTTTGTGCCCTATCGCACACAGCTGCTCGTAGTTCTGTATGGCACTGAGTAGCATTTGTGCCATGCAGAATGGCAATTTTCACATATACTCACTGTTCCACTGTGCTTATATCCATGTTGTAGGACGGCAAAGTATACAGTGAATGCTTCATGCGCTGGTACTGAGCCATCCTCGCATGCACTCACAATCTGTCGGTTGGTTCCGGTACTGTTTGTCAGTGCCTTTCGTATGTATTTACTTTGATTACGGCGCTGCTACATTTTCGGACCATATGCCAAAGTTGCTACGACTTAACCCTCGTATAAGACAGCTCCAAACGCATGATCACTTTACAAATGAGTTGATGTGTTAAATATCTGCCGCTAAGCCTGTAACCTAGAAAAAGTTTAGAAAAGATTTGGAATTACGTTTAAAGTTTGTTGGAACTCACTGAGTGTTCTCCTTATCGAACACTGAACTGGTAATTGCCGTTCCGTTTCAAGGAAAGCAAAAGTTAGTTTTTCAGGCATCTCAGTGTTGATGATATCATATCTTGTGATCAATGAAACACCCTCTTGTTCAGAAAAAGACAGACATAGGTTTTCATATCCACAGGACATCTACATTAATATGTTCTGCAGAAATGATTAACATTTGGACAATGTCGGCCCGCCGGTTCAGGGTCAACATTGATATGCTCTCGTTGTCGCTATAAACCGAATGTAATGGATCGGTGTCACTTGATCAGACGTACTGATGCCTCGCAGACGTATGAGCGAACCATTCCGTCAAATCAGTTACTTTCAAAGAGGGTGCATTATTGGCATGAATGAATGTGAGGCATTCAGCTAGGAAATTGCTAATCGTATGGGACGAAGCGTTTCGGCAGTGCAACGGATGAGTGCAGAATGGTTTGCGGAAGGCCGGGATGGGCCATGTCGCACTACCGAGACTTCTTCCCGAGAAGACCGACACTTCATCCGAATGGCATTGCATGATAGGTCTGCGTCCTCCTTGACTCTGGCACAACAGTGGAACAGTGTAACACAAAGTATACTATCAGGACTGACAGCCTGTCGCCGTTTATTATGGTATGGGTTACGTGCGCGTCGTCCGGTTCTCCGCCTACTTTTGATGAATCTGCAGAAAAGTGCTAGACGGCAGTATAGTATAGGCCGACGAGACTGGGGACAGGTATGGCATCATACAGTGTTTCCGGACACACACATATTACGTGTGCCCAGTACATTGCAACCTCCAAGGCGCTTGGAGTGGCTTGCAGGAGATCAATCTTCGTGCAGGATGTAGGGCACAAAAGGCACTGGAGCATGTGGCTTGTGGTTTGTTCTTGTCCACAATCACAGGACGTATATTCTGCTATGAAGCCCCATCTCTTCAGGTTGTCACTGGATCGGCCAACTCCAGATCGTAATCTGTATAAGGTTTCCACACCAGCCAGCTGTCGTTGTGTCCAGGTGGCAGTTCTTCAGCTTCTGGCGTCTGCAGGTGAGGCGTCGACTTCTTCCATAACTCCAGCCTAGCCTTATCTGGTGAAATGGTGAGCTTCTCGGATGTTCTCAGGAAGCTCTTTCGTTATCTCAGCCGTTGCTGTGGTGGATTATGTCCGTGCAGTGGATGGGCACTGTGCTGTTCCACTTTCAGTCTCTCCTTGTTGGCAGCCACTGTTCTGCGTACCCATGGTGGCGCTATTCCAGGCAGGCAGTAGAGCTTATCAGTTGGGCTAGATCTTAAGCAACCTGTGATCAACCTGCAGGTTTCGTTGAGAGCAATGGCTACTTGTCTGGCATGAGATGACCTGCACCAGACTGGAGAAGCATATTCAGTAGTAGAAAAGCACAATGCCACTGCAGAACAGCGAATAGTTTGTGGATGTGATCCCCACTGTGTCCCCGCTAGTTTGCGAATTAGGTTGTTTCGAGGGGAGATTTTCATTTTGGTGTTCTTGCAGTGAGTTTTGAATGTGAGAGTTATATCGAGAGTGACTCCCAAGTATTTAGGTGCGTGATGATGCTGGAGTTGGATGCCCGACCATGCAATATGTAGCTCACGATTAGCTTCCCTATTCCATAAATGAAAGACACACACTTGAATCTTCCAAGGGTTTGGTCTGAGTTGGTTCCGACTGTAGTAGCTTGACAGTGTTCTAAATGCTGTTGTCAGGTTTCTTTCCACTCTTTCAAAGCATGAGCTCTGCGTAGCAAGAGCTAGGTCATCTGCATATAAGAATCTCCTTGTGCTTGGGGTCAATGGCTGGTCGTTGGTATAAATGTTGAAGAGAAGTGGAGCCAAGACGCTTCCCTGAGGTAGACCATTATTATGCACTCTCCAGCGACTGCGTTGTCCTTGAAATTCAACAAAAGAACACCGGTTTTGGAGGAGGGTGCTGAGTAGTCTAACGAGGTGGGCGTTCTTGATCAAATTGTATAATTTTGCATGGAGTAACCGATGATGGACAGTATCATACGCTGCTGTGAGATCCACGAAGACCACGCCCGTTGCTTGACGGGTTTCAAAGCCATCCTCTATAAACTGAGTGAGATTCAGAAGTTGCCCTGTGCACCTTCTGTTTGGTCCAAATCCTGCTTGTTCGCGTATGAGAAGAGGGTCTATTACTGGCAGGATTCTATTCAGAATCATACGTTCGAACAGTTTATAAAGGTGACTCAAAAGGCTAACTGGTCTGAAATTCTTGGGATGATTTGCTTCCTTTCCAGGTTTCAGAAGAGCTATCACCCTGCTCTTTCGCCAAATCTTTGGTATTTGGCACTGGTTCATGCAGTTGTTGAAAAGCTGCAGGATCCACTTTCTTGTTTCTGTGCCAAAATTCTTGATTTGCTCAATACGGATGTCATCTAGGCCGCATGCTTTACCGATTTTGCTCTCCTTAATAACCTTGTTTAATTCAGATATCTCGAATGGGAGAGTCAGATCCCTCGTTTGTTCTTGGGCCTCTTGCTGTACTTTCGGAACTTTGATTCTATGGCTTCCTTTCCAATTCATGAGCAGTTGGTGTGCTATCTGATCTGCAGTAATGTTACAGTATGCTATGGATCTGGTTGGGTCATTATTGAGGCGTCTGAATAATCTCCACGCTTTATGACTGTTCCTGAAGAGATCAAGTTCTCCGTAGTTTTAATCCAAGAATTCCTTTTGGATTCTTTCAGAGATGCAATAAGTTTATTCCCAGCCAATATCGTTTTCTCTCCGAAGGGATCTTCTTCGAATAGTACCTTATTCTCTGTAAATTGAGCACTGAGTTCTGAAGTTAGACCAGGAATGTATGATGTTCGACAACCCCGAGGAATTGCAATTCTGGAGCAGCTCTTTACAGCCCTCACAAAAGTATCATACGAGTCAGGTGAAGGTTCAATATTGGGAACTGCAGCGCGCAGCGTTTCTGTAAACTTCGGCCAGTTGGCTTTCCTGAAGTTAAACCTCCTTCTGAACGGAACTGTCTGTGGTGTAACTGCTTCTTAGATTTCGCACATGATCGATTTGTGCTATGTATTTGGAATAGGGTTGCAGACAGTTTTTATGCACTGTCGTGAGATGTTCTCGCTGCAAAATATCAGATCGGGATTGCATCCGCGTTTCCATCTGCCACTGTTGAAAGATACAGGTTGCTTAGGGCCATGTATAAGGCTCAGATGATTGCCTTCCGCCCATTCTTGTAATGCTGTACCATTCTCATCATCATGCTCATAGCCCCCCGTGGTGCTGTGACAGTTGAAGTCACCAGTCACTATTTGTGTGTGTTGACTATAAAAGTTATCAGGTAGATTGAATTTGAGATCAACGTCCGGTGGTTTGTATACCGACGTGACTGTACAGCCTTTGATTTCCAAATTTAAGATTTCAATATCATTTGCTTCAGCAAAGACTGATGATATTATCTGTACATCTGGTTGGACAAATATAGGACTTCCGTATTTTGGGTGGGGTCTTTCCGTAGCCAGTCGCATTCCGTTTATTTTTGGTCTGCCCTTTTCACAGCTTCTGTGGGTCTCCTGTATGCAGAGTACATCGCACTTGGTTTGTCTGCACAGCTATTGTAACAGTTCTTCATTTGGTGATGATATACCTTCTATATTCATCGATATGATGGTCAACTGTGGTCCTGAAAAGGACCAAGATGATGTTTGTGGTGTGAAAGGATCAGCCGCCAGAGAAACCTGACGCCTAGGGTACGCCCGATTGCAAGTCTTATATGGGTCGGAATTATCATTGCAATCTTCTTGAAAGCTTCTTTCATGTGCCCCAAGGCCTTATGGTATGATGTGCTATTGGATACAAGCACAATTCACATCTGGTGCGTTTCCAGGGCACTGCGGCCAGTGCGATCTAAGTGAATGATATCCTTTCAGCAAGACAATGCACGATAATGTGTTGCTGTGCGAACACGTTCCTTCTTTGTGTCACTGGATGTCAACCTTTTGCCCTGGCTCGCCAGATCAGCAGACTTGTCGCCAATCGAAAATGTGTTAGATGTGGTGAAACGACGAGAGCAGTACTGTGACCGAATGCCAACCGCCGCATATGAACTTTGGAACCAGGTGAAACCAGCATGGATGGTTATACCACAGGACGCATATTATACGCGTCGATGCCATCACGCATGGAACAAATTAACAGGAACCGTAGCGGACCTTGTGCTTACTAGGCAGCAGAACAAATGTTGAACCGAGATGGCTGAAATGCTAACCATTTCTGCAGAACATACTAACGTACATGTCATGTGAATATGAATGAGCTATCTCTAGTCGTTCAAGGTGTTCCTTTTTTCTGAACATGAGCGTACCTTTTGCAGGTACGGTCAGTGGTACGTTTGGATACAGTCTGCAGAATGTGTTGCGAATAGAGTTTGTAGTAAAGAAGTAAAAAATTAAAACTTCATGCCTAATGGTGAAGTTCTACGGCACAGACAGCAAAAATGTAGCAAGCCATAAACTCTCTTCTCCTTTCACAATTTCGTGGGGTTTGTCAATGAGAAAGAGTTTCGTAAAGATTTGGAATATGTGTAAAATTTGTTGAAAGTCGTATGTGCTCTTATTCTCCTATACTGGATGAAATTACCTGGGTACTTTCACGCGATGAGTTGCGCCGCCTCGAGACACACACACAGGTTCTAACTGTAACGCTTGTCTTATGGTGTTAAATCTTTAAAGTAAAATTATATCTCTTCAGGAACAGTTTCTGACAAAATTTCAAATTTTTGATTTGGTTAATAATTCTACGAAGTACTGAAAATCAAATTTTCGCTACCCCTGGAAGCTGCTAGACAGGCAACCTGCAAGCAGCACTGTGCATCATCAACTGGGTTAGCCATTTAGCAATATAGAGTGCTCAGAAAAAACCTGAAGAGCTGGCAAGGGTGTTCCAGGGGAAATTGTGCTGCGGAATAATTGTTAAGAAAAAATTCGAAACGTTGCACCGTTACCGGGTTAATAAGCATTGAACTCAACCAATAAGTCCTTTGCGCGTGCAAATCGAGGGTCCCGCCAGATACAATTAGTGCCAGTTGTTCTCTTAGCTTAGATGACAGCACACTATACTGTGCAGCCTTTGACTTGGATTTGATCCGTACTACTGTATCGCTCTCTTGTTCCGTTTTAGGAAAGCAAACGAAGAACACGTTTGAGGACGCTGTCTCTGATGGGCCTTCCGAAGCTGCGGGCGAAACGGCCTGATAGGCTAACTTAAACCTTAATTAACTCTGAAACGGGGAAGCGTATCGAATTTTTTTCTTAACACTTTTTCCAGCTTAATGTACTCTGCAACATTCTTACAGATTTTTAGAATGTGTAAGTAGGCTGTTTAGGTTTTCTTATTGGTAATGCTACGTAGCGCTCTGTATGAAAATCACTGGCTGCGCTGTGTGTAGTCTGTGGCTAGTTTGCATTGTTGTCTGCCATTGTAGTGTTGGGCAGCTTGATGTGAACAGCACTTACCGTTGCGCAGTTGGAAGTGAGCCACCAGAAGTGGTGGATGTGGGGAGATGGCGGAGTTTCGAGAGCGTATGATCTGGACAGAGACAGTAAATTTGTAAGACTGTATGTCATGAGCTGATATATATAATATGACTTTTGAACAATATTAAGGTAAATACACTGTTTTTTGTCTATCAAAATCTTTCATTTGCTAACTATGCCTATCAGTAGTTAGTGCCCTCAGTAGTTTGAATCTTTTATTTAGCTGGCAGTATTGGCGCTCGCTGTGTTGCAGTAGTTTGAGTAACGAAGATTTTTGTGAGCTAAGTGATTCATGAAAGGTATAGGTTATTGTTAGTCAGGGCCATTCTTTTGTAGGAATTATTGAAAGTCAGATTGCGTTGCGCTAAAAATAATGTGTATCAGTTTAAGCATAGTCGTGCATAATTGTTCTAAGGGGACGTTTCAACTGTTTCCGACCACCCTGTAGATCTATTTTGTTGCTGATTCCTCTCATGTCACCATAGTCAGGCAGACTTGAATCTAGCTCGTTTCGCTCGTTTATATCTTTTTATGCTGCCGCTTTCATTCCTTTCATTCTACCAGGCTCTGCTACGAATTTATATAATGTCCCCATCTCGTCTGGCATTGCCCTAGGACATCTGCTTGGTTGTTTCTCATCTCTCATTTTATTTCTCCCAAGTTACCTGCGTTCTTAGTGTATGCACATTCCGTGTACCGTTGGTGACCTGTGAGAGATTTCTGCTGGTGATGACCTGAGAGGTCCTCATTGTCCGATATCAGATGACTATTCCGCAGCCCTTGATTACATTTTGTACTATCGCTAAATAGCGGATGTGGTGCCACAGACATGATACGTGAGTTGGAGTGGTAATAACTAAAACAAACGCGTTTTTCGTTGTGACGGGATCTTCTCATGAAATTTCAATCACCGGTTTTCTCCTCCGATTGCGAAAACATTCTGTTGGCACCCAGCTACATAGGGAGAAATGATCATGACGATAAAATAAGATATGTTATTAGATATACGTGTCCACCTGTGGTTTAGGATCAGCGTTTTCGGTCAAAGGGTTAACTTGATCGGGTGTCGTGGGACATCCACACCGAACAAATGCAACGAACAATATGGAACAAAATGAGAAAAAAAGGGGTAACGTCTTTGATTCATAATCAAAACGTCTTCGGGTTCGAATCCCGCCGCTGCTTAAATTTTGATTAATAATCAGCATTGGTGGCCGAAGACTTCCGGCATAAGAAGCAACCTTCATTCTGCCAACGGCACTCTCTTGTCCTAGGGGTGAGAAACTGCCCCTATAGGCGGAAGAACATGCAATGATCAACGGCATGTGAATGTAGAATGCAATGGAAACCACTGCAGTTAAGACGCGTAATGTGTATTCACAGGGCGTGTGGCCTGTAATTGAAGAAGTGTCATGATGATCTCTCCATTGGCAAAAGATTCCGGAACAGTCTCCCATTCGGATCTCCGGGAGGGGCTGCCTACGGGTAGGTTACCATGAGAAAAAGATTGAATAATCAACGGAAGGATGATGTTCTACAGTCAGGGAGTTATATGTCAGAAGCTTGAACGTGGTAGGGAAACTAGAAAATCTGAAAAGGGAAATGCAAAGGCTCATTATAGATATAGTAGGGGTCAGTGTTGCAAAGTGGAAAGAAGACAAGCATTTCTGGGCAGATGAGTATAGGGTAATATCAACAACAGCAGAAAATTGTACAACGGTAGAAGGATTCGTTATGAATAGGAATATAGGGCAGAGAGTTGTGATAGTGTGTTACTGTGATCAGTTCAGTGATAGGGTTGTTCTTATCAGAATCGACAGCAAGCCAACACCGACAGCAATAATTCAGGTATACATGCCGACGTCGCAAGCTGAAGAGATAGAGAAAGTGTATGAGGACATTGTAATACAGTATGTAAAGGGAGATGAAAGCTTTCATGCCCCCATGCAGTTGTAGGGGAAGGAGGAGAAGAAACGGTTACAGGACAGTATGGGCATGGGACAAGGAATGAGAGAGAGTTGAGTTCTTTAACAAGTTTCAGCTAGTAATAGCGAATACACTGTTAAAAAATCACAATAGGAGGAGGTATACTTGGAAAAGGCCGAGTGATACGGAAGTGTTTCAAGTAGATTACATCATGGTAACACAGAGATTCCAAAATCAGATAGTGGACTGTAAGACGTACCCAAGAACAGACATATACTCAGATCACAATATGGTAGTGATGAAGAGTAGGCTGAAGTTTAAGACATTAGTCTGGTAGAACCAACTCGGGAAGAAGTGGGATACGGAAGTACTAAGTAATGACGAGATAAGGTTGTAGGTCTCTAAGGCTATTGATACAGCAATAACGAATAACCCAGTATGCAGTACAGTTGAAGAGGAACGGACATCTCTAAACAGGGCCATCATAGAAGATGGGAAGGAAAACATAGATAAAAAGAAGATAACTGCGAAGAAACCATGGGTAACAGAAAAAATACTTCAGTTGATTGATGAAAGGAGGAAGTACAAAAATGTTCCCGTAAAATCAGGAATACAGAAACACAAGTAGCTGATGAATGAAATAAATGGGAAATGCAGGGAAGCTAATACGAAATGGCTGCAGGAAAAATGTAAATACATCGAGGAAGAAATGATTGTCGGAAGGTCAGACTCAGCATACATTAAAGTCACAACAGTCTTCGGTGACATTAAAATTAAGGGTGATAGCATTAAGAATGCACTGGGGATTCCACTGTTAAGTGCAGACGAGAGAGCGGATAGGTGGAAAGAATACATTGAAAGCCTCTATGAGGGGGAAGATTTATCTGATGTGATAGAAGAAGAAACAGGAGCTGATTTAGAAGATATAGAGGATTCAGTATTAGAATCAGAATTTAAAAGTGCTTAAGATCAAATAAAGCACAAGGGATAGATAACATTCCATCAGAATTTCTAAAATCATTGGGGGAAGTGGCAACAAAACGGCTATTCACGTTGGTGTGTAGAATGTCTGAGTCTGGCGACTTACCAACTGACTTTCGAAAAAGCATCATGTACACAATTCCGTAGACAGTAAGAGCTGACAAGTGCGAGAATTATCGTACAATCGGATTAACGGCCCATGCATCGAAGTTGCTTACAAGGATAATACAAAGAAGAATGGAAAAAAATGAGGATACGCTAGATGACGATCAGCTTGGCTTTAGGAAAGGTAGAGGCATGAGAGAGACAATTCTAATGTTGCGGTTAATAATGGAAGCAAGACTAAAGAAATATCAAGACATAGGGAGAGACGGGACATGTACAATATGTACAACATTGGCTGTTCTATCACATCAGACAAATCTTCCCCCTCATAGAGGTTTTCAATGTATTCTTTCCACCTATCCGCTCTCTCGTCTGCACTTAACAGTGGAATCCCCAGTGCATTCTTAATGCTATCACCCTTGCTTTTAATGTCACCGAAGGCTGTTGTGACTTTCCTGTATGCTGAGTCTGTCCTTCCTGAGGGAATAATTAGAGTGGTCGACCAAGAACGAAGTGCTCGTATTAAAAAAGAGTGTAAGACAAGGATGTAGCCTTCCGCCCCTACTGTTCATTGTGCACATCGTGGAAGCAATGATGAAAATAAAAGAATGGTTCAGGAATGGAATTAAAATTCAAGTTGAAAGGACATATATAACACGATTCGCTGATGGCATTGCTATCTTGAGTGAAAGTGAGGAAGAATTACATGATCTGCTGAATGGAATGAACAGTATAATGAGTGCAGAGTATGGATTGAGAGTAAATCGAAAAAAGACTAAAGTAATGAGAAGTACTAGAAATGAGAACAGCGAGAAAGTTGACATCAGGATTGATGGTCACGAAGTAGATGAAGTTAAGGAATTCTGCTGCCTAGGCAGTAAAAAAACCAATGGCGGACGGGGCAAGGAGGGCATCAAAAGCAGACTAGCAATGCAAAAAAATGGCATTCCTGGCCAAGAGAAGTCTACTAACATCAAATGTCGGCCTTAAATTGAGGAAGAAATTTCTGAGAATGTATATTGTATGGTAGTGAAACATGTACTGTGGGAAAACCGGAACAGAAGAGAATCGAAGCATTTGAGATGTGCTCCAGACGAATGTGAAAATTAGATGGACTGATAAGGTAAGGAATGAGGAGTTTCTGCGCAGAGTCGAAGAGGAAAGGAACATGTGGAAAACACTAATAAGGGGAAGGGACAGGGTGATAGGACATCTGTTAAGACATGAGGGAATGAGGGAATGAGGGAGCTGTAGTGGGCAAAAACTGTAGACGAAGACAGAGATTGGAGGACGTAGGTTGCAAGTGCTACTCTGCGATGAAGATGTTAGCACAGGAGAGGAATTCGTGGCGGGCCGCATCAAACCAGTCAGAAGATTGAAATCCATACTTCGCCTTTATGACGACCAGAACTGTACTGGACACACTTTCAGTGAGATGCTGAATAAGTGAAGAAGGACGGTAGCCTATTCTTCCTCAAGTCCTTACGCGCATAAACCAAAGAAGTTGGTGATTTTGGATACTGGCAACTGGAGAGAAGTCGATGTTCTAATTCATCGTAGTGGTTTACCTTTGGGTTCACACATGGTCTCCGGCCAGCCCAGTCATTTCAGGAATGTTACTGCACACGTACCTTGGCTCACAGGTGCTGCTTTATGACAGCGTTCACTGTCATCCAATTACACCACTGGCCATTAAAATTGGTACACCAAGAAGAAATGCAGGTGATAAGCGGGTATTCTTTGGACAAATATATTATACTAGAACTGACATGTGATTACATTTTCACACAATTTGGGTGCACAGACCCTAAGAAATCAGTACCCAGAACAACAACTCTGGCCGTAATATCGGCCTTGATACGCCTGGGCATTGAGTCAGACAGAGCTTGGATGGCGTGTACAAGTACAGCTACCCATGCAGCTTCAACACGATACCATAGTTCATCAAGAGTAGTGGCGTATTGTGACGAGCCAGTTGCTCGGGCACCATTAACCAGACGTTTTCAGTTGGTGAGAAATCTAGAGAATGTGCTGGCCAGGGCAGTAGTCGAACATTTTCTGTATCCTGAAAGGCCCGTACAGGACCTGCAACATTCGGTCGTGCATTATCCTTCTGAAATGCAGGGTTTCGCAGGGATCAAATGAAGGGTAGAACCACGGGTCGTAACACATCTGAAATGTAACGACCACTGTTCAAAGTACCGTCAATACGAACAAGAGGTGATGGAGACGTGTAACCAATGGCACCCCATACCATCACGCCAGGTGATACGCCAGTATGGCGATGACGAATACACGCTTCGAATGTGCGTTCACCGCGATGTCGCCAAACGCGGATGCGACCATCATGATGCTGTAAACAGAACCTGGATGCATCCGAAAAAATGACGTTTGCCATTCGTGCACCCAGGTTTGTCGTTGAGTACACCATCGCAGGTGCTCCTGTCTTTGATGCAGCGTCAAGGGTAACCGCAGCCATGGTCTCCGAGCTGATAGTCCATACTGCTGCAAACGTCGTCGAACTGTTCGTGTAGATGGTTGTTGTCTTGCAAACGTCCCCATCTGTTGACTCATGGAACGAGACGGGGCTGCACGATCCGTTACAGCCATGCGGATAAGATGCCTGTCATCTCCACTGCTAGTGATACGAGGCCGTTGGGATACAGCACGGCATTCCGTATTACCCTCTTGAACCTACCGATTCCATAGTCTGCTAACAGTCATTGGATCTTGACAAAGGCGAGCAGCAATATCGCGATACGATAAACCGCAATCACGATAGGCTAAAATCCGAACTTTATCAAAGTCGGAAACGTGATGGTAAGCATTTCTCCTCCTTACACGAGGCATCACAACAACGTTCCACCAGGCAACGCCGATCATCTGCTGTTTGTGTATGAGAAATCGGTAGGAAACTTTCCTCATGTCAGCACGTTGTAGGTGTCGCAACCGGCACCAACCTTGTGTGAATGCTCTGAAAAGTTAATCAATTGCATATCACAGCATCTTTTCCCTGTCGGTTATATTTCGCGTCTGTAACACGTAATCTTCGTGGTGTACCAACTGTAATGGCGAGCAGTGTACAACGATCGTTACCTACCTGCTCCTCTACTATAAGCAGTGGACAAGGCTGTAAGATGTGCTCACATCCTTCCGCATTTAGCATTAAATATGCAGCAGTAAGGGGACTACACGCAAATCACGAAAAAATACTCCCTCACCGTAATATCAATCCCTCTGTGTTTGACTTTGGTATTACAGTTGATGGCAGGTAACGTCCTCCAGGAATTCACAATTCCTTCGGACTGCCACAGGATGTACCTCCACCAATTCTTCCATCGCTCCAAATCACTCGTTTACAGTCGTCCCGTGTCCAGTAACGTAGCTCTTCACAGCGCCTCAACCGTCACGTATCACTGACTGTAGAAATGTGTGGCTTATGAGGAGCTGCCCGACCATTGCACCCCGGTCTATGAAAAGCCGTTGGGTTAGCTGGACTTCTGGGAACACTTTGCAAGTCACGAGAGATTCCTTCCACCGATTTCACGCGATTTTTTACAAACCAACCACAGTCTCTCTCTGTTAGTAGCAAAAATGTGGAGAGGACAACACTGTCAAAATCATAACAAGCTACGTAGCGGAATATGCAATGAAAGAGAAAAAAAGGAGAAGTAGAAATGACAGAGCGTTGCCAGTTGTTACGTAACGTGGACTTTGATCTGCCCCACCTCCCCCCCTCCTACAGCGTCGACCGGTGCTATGCGTCAGCCTGACTATCACATCCTGTTGGCTCACGTGAGACGGCAGCGCTTTTATCTGCCGTCTCGCTGCGTCCAAGCTGTCAGTGGGTAACGCACGCCCGGAGCAGTCGCATCGAATATCTTCATTTCCAGGTTAGTACGTATTTCCGAGTGGAACTGACCTATTTCGTGCGTAGAGGCGTCGCAAAAACATGCTGGAGCAGGCAGTTTCATAAATGTAGCGCCACTGAGTACTAGCTTTCATTCAGGTTCTATTTATACTAGTCCAATTACCACCAAATTGTGTGTGGCGTATTAAAACAGCGTCCTACTTATTTACGGGTTCTACTTCCACTAATTCTTCACGGCAAGCGTGTGTTTATTTGAAAATTAAAATTTTACGGTGTTGAAGGTACCTGAATATGGCCACCAGACCTTCTTCGTGAGCCCACGAAACGACGATTTCCTGTGTCTTGTCGATAAATTTCTTATTATTAATGAAACGATCACCGGAATAATTAGGATTAGGTACCTTCCAACGCAGAGAACCAGAGAGATCTTGTGTCAGAAGCAGTGTATTACACTTTCTCAGCGAGTTAAAAGTAATTACAAATGTTTCGTTTCTCACACTTCCGTATACGACTAGTGCTGCACACTAAAAGTGCGTTGTTTTGGTTTGCACGGTTTGCATCAGTAGTTTACTGTTTTCAAGAGGAGATTGTCCTTGTGCGCATCCTTAGTCAAGAAACTTTTAATGTTTCTTCGTGTCCAATTCTCTTCGAGAGAATGACTTACCTCTTCTCTGAGCGGAAGGTGTGAAAAAACTCTGAATATGAGGTTTTAATTCGCTACTTGTCAGAGACGGCAAAGGATCTAGAATTTAAACTGAACGGATTAGACAGTGTCTTGAAAGCAGGTTATGCGATGATCCTTACCAGAAGTAAAACAAGGCTAATGGAATGTTGTCAAATTAAATGAAGTGATGCTGATAGAATTGGATTAGGAAAGGACACACTAAACGTAGCAGACGAGATTTGCTGTTTGAGCAGCAAAGTAACTGACGATGATCGAAGTAGAGAGGATATAAAATGGAGCATGGCAATGGCAAGGAAAGAATTTCTGAAAAAAGAAATTTGTTTATACCGAATATAAATTTGAGTGCTAGAATCCATGCCGCCTTATGAGACAAAATGAGAAGCTACTTGATCAAATAGGCAACTAAACCTACTACATCCAAGCTGCGGAGGTGACGTCTAATCGTAAGGCTTATACCCGTGTGAAAATCACACAACATTTAATTAACTGCACCGAAGAACAAGAAGCGCAACAGTGTAAGTCACACAACACTTAGATAACTGCAACAGAGGAAAAAAATCGCAGCACGAGAAGGAGCTGTGTGACATAAACGAAAGTTGGTAGGTGTGTTTTTACATCTGAAAGACGACGTTTATTGAGATTTAGCACAATTCGCGTAAGAGTGGCACTGCTAGCACCACCATTAGGATGCGAATCAGGTTTGCTTTAAACACATGGATCTGGTGAGTTGACGTTGGTCAAGAATGCCTCTAAAGGGACGAAGGGGCCATTATCAACACCTCACTGACCTTGAACGAGGTCTTATAACAAAGCTACGAGAAGCTGAATGTTCCTTCTGTGATCCTGCAAAATGATTTGGCAGGAATGTAGTCACCCTACATGATAGCTGGCAACGGTGCTCACGAGAATGTAGAGTCGGAAGAAGACCGGGCTCCGAACGGCTAGGAAGTCTTTTCTAGAGGTGTTTGTATGGAGTATAGCCTTGTGCGGAAGTGAAATGTAAGACAAAAAGACAATAGAAACTTTCGACATGTCTTATAGGAGAATCACGAAGATCAAGTGGGTAGAACGAGTAACTAATGAAGAGTTACTGAGTAGAATAGAGGAAAGAAAGAAATTTGTAACACAGCTTGACCAAAAGAAGAAATTGGTTGATAGCACACAACCTGAGGCATTAATATCTCTTCAATATGGTATCAATTTGGAACGTGGCTAGTAAAATATGGATAGGCAGGCCAAGGCTTGAGCACCAATCACATACCTCTTTCATACTGCGCCTGTGTTATGGGTTATGTGTTGCCTCAGTACTCAGCACTTACTTGACCAGAAGAAGGGATCGGTTGGTAGGACATGTTCTGAGGCATCAAGGGATCACCAATTTAGTATTGGAGGGCAGCGTGGAGGGTAAAAAGAAGGAGACCAAGAGATGAATACACTAAGCAGATTCAGAAGGATGTAGGTTGCAGTAGGTACTGGGAGATGAAGAAGGTTGCACAGGATAGAGTAGCATGGACAGCTGCATCAAACCAGTTTCGGGACTGCAGACCACAACAACAACAACAACAGTACTCACGGCTTGTAGGCAATTACTATTATTTAGTTTTCCAATTAATGGTACCGCGGTCGGGCGGCATGGTGGAACCGTTGTTATGAAATTTATGCAAGTAATCCCTCACAGTGTGTGGTTTCTCTTTCCATCTTCACCACATTTTACGTATCTCATGATTCTGATAACATGCGGTGTCCGGTCGTGATGTCGGTTTTTTCGGATTTTTCTAGATCCCATATTTTATTCTTTTGAGACGGAACTTATTCCATGCCAGTAGGGTGAGTATGACCTCAGATGGTTAAGTGATTTCGTTTATAAGAAATACCCTGTTGTCTTTTTAATTTATTTCGTTTCATTTTAGAAATGTTGGCTGCAGAGTTCATTATCTGAAATTTTTTAAATTTGAGGATCCCTCCCACAGTTTTGTAGCACAATATTTTCATTACTTCAGTTTACACCAGATGATGGAATTTTAAGTATTCAGAAATTGGTCGTGGTCGTGTGCGAAAAAAAAAAAGGATTGTTGATTCAGCAACTGTTGCACGGTTTCTCCATAAATAAAAAAAACCTGTAAGCAGGTGCAAACGACTGTAGGTTGCAACAGTTGTGGAGAGGTGAATAACACTGCAGCTGTTCACGCTGCAGTGTTATCACTGAAGACGACGATGACGACGACAACAACAAGAACAGCAACAACAATAACACAACTCTCTATTGTCACTTCCAAAGACCGTCGCATTTTCTAGTGCAGAAGATATTTCTAAAATGTTACTGACATGGTTCTAGGAAATAATCACGTGAGGAAATTTCAATACGAGTGATAATGAAATTAAGCTGATGAAGGCTTAAAATGGCTAGAGTCATTAGTGACCGTCAAAGGAGGAACGAAGATTTTGTTGCTAGTAACACTGAGATTCAGCTTTCAATTCCTGGTGAGCGTCTCAAATTATCAGGGTCCATGCCACCTTATGAGACAAAATGAGAAGCTACGTGATTAAATGGGCAACTAAACCTACTACATCCAAGCTGCGGAAGTGACGTCTAATCGTAACGCTTATACCCGTGTGAAAATCATACAGCATTTAATTTCCATCAGGTTCTTCGCTTGGTGCCTCGTCAATAGAAAGTTTAATTAGAAAACGTAATATCAAGTTTTTTCAGCTCAACAAAACAGGTAACCGCTGAGGTTTTAAAGTGCGAGCACAGCGTCATGCTTCACATTTAACTCAAATTATCTCCTACAGATTTCCGGTTTGGCCGGCCGCGGCGGTCAAGCGGTTCTAGGGGATATAGTCCGGAACCGCGCTGCTGCTACGGTCGCAGGTTCGAATCCTGCCTCGGGCATGGATGTGTGTGATGTCCTTAGGTTAGTTAGGTTTAAGTAGTTCTAACTTCTAGGGGACTGATGACCTCAGTAGTTAAGTCCCATATTGCTCAGAGCCATTTGAACCATTTTTTTCCGGTTTGGTGCAGATGAAAAAACTGATGAAGTTTTGATATAATCTGTTCACCTAAGTCTAAAAATAAATAGTCTTCCTCCACATAGAGAATTCGGAAAGTTTCCATGTATCGATTTAAAAATTTGTTGCCATATACATTTATAATAAAAACATAAGACATCTCTTTTGTAGGACACTTACGAAATACAATTTCGGACAGTACGTTTCATAGAGTTGAAGCAGACGTGAGATTAAGCATGCAGGGCGTGCTAACTCGGCCGTATGCTAGGGAGAAGCGACCGTCTACATACTTCGGTACGAGCCCGGATTTCTCATGTCTTCGCGGCCCTTACGTGACTTCTATGTTGGTGGTAGCGGGATCGTTCTGCAATCTGTCTCAAATGCTGCCTCTCTGAACTTCATCTTCAGGGGTTCCCAATACGGATCATAGTACTTCTTCTTCCTGTGCCTATGTTCGGCATCGACGCTGGGTCGGCATTGTTACTAACGGATTTGTCACGGTTTTAAGTGATGGCCGGATGCTCTTCATGCCACCTCTCCTTTCCCTCCCGGGAAGGAATATGTGTACCCCAACTGTCTGCGTGTAGTGCAATTCGTGTGAAATGCGGAGCATATATCTGAGGCCGGACCTAGTTATCATACCGGTATTCACCTACAAGAATGGAGGAAACTGACTAATAATCAAAACCAGACTGGTCGGCACATCGACCCCCATCGTCAATCCACAGGGTGGATTATCCAGGCGAGTTATTTAAGTTCGATGTCCATTTATGTAGCATTAGGGTGTTGATCGAACCTACTGCTAAAAAATATAGTAACACGCCCCTGTTGAAAATGGTTCAAATGGCTCTAAGCACTATGGGACTTAACATCTGAGGCCATTCTTCCCCTAGACTTATAACTACTTAAACCTAACTAACCTAAGGACATCATACGCATCCATGCCCGAGGCAGGATTCGAACCTGCGACCGTAGTAGCAGCGCGGTTCCGGACTGAAGCTCCTAGAACCGCTCGGCCACGCCTCTGTATTGCTACGATGTCCTCCTTTATGCAGATCTGTTCGGGATCCCAAACACCCTAGCGGTACTCAAGGATCTAATAAAATAAGACATAAAAATATAAAATAACCCTCGATATTCTAAACGTAATTGAATCAAATACAACCCTTAAATAGAAATGCCTCTTTTCACAGGTTATGCAGGTACATGTTTTAAGCGAAATGTCTCACAACTAACAAGTAGGATACCTTGCTCTTTTAGTTTATTTCTAATTTTTATGTTATATTTTTAAGGATCCGAAGATGGCCCTAGCGCAAAAAACTCATTTCGCAACTATGACCGACATATCTGAACAAAAATCCTTTCAGCTGTTAGGCCGCGACATTATAAAACACTAAGGAAGCTACACAACGGACGTTTCGACCGCCTTTGCAGCCGTCCAATTAGAGCAGTTAAATTGGTGCTCTCTAGGTATGATTCTCCCTGTATACAAACCGTCTTATTTCGTGTGACAGGTGACTACCGACGTCATATTCTGCTATGCCGTCGGACAGTTTGAAGTAAAGATGCCTATAGAGGTGTTCCGGCTGGGGCTATTCTAGCGGATGACTGCCAGACAACAACGTATCAGCAGTTTATACCATAAGGATTTTATTCAAATTGACACCGGCCGTCGAAGCCTAAGAACTTATACGTGACTAACATAAATGTTACGTTCTGACTCTTTGACAGCTGCTGTACTCGCCAGAGACCGTACACTGATCAGCCAGATGTTATGACCACCCACTAAATAGCTGGTATGTCCACCTTCGGCACGGATAACAGCGGCAACGTGCCGTGACATGGAAGCAGTAAGGTCATGGTAGGTCTCTGGAGGAAGTTGGCACCACATACCCACACACAAGTCACCTAATTCCCTTAAAATCTGGGGAGGGGGCGATGAGGTCTGACACCAAGTTCAGTCACATCCTAGATCTGTTCAATTGAGTTCAGATCTGGCGAGTTGGGGAACCAGCACATCAATTGGGACCACTGTGTTCCTCGAACACTCCCGGTCTAGTGTCATGGCGCATCTTGTTGATGAAAAATACCACTGCCGTCGGGAAACATGATCGTCATGAAGGGTGCACGTGGTCTGTAACCAGTGTACGATACTCCTTAGCTGTCATGGTGCCTTGCACGAGCTCCGCTGCACCCATGGATGCCCATTTGTATGTGCATAATGGGGCCGCCGCCAGCTTGTTTCTGTCCCACAGTAAAAGGTGTCAAGGAGCTGTTTCTCTGGAAGACGACGAGTTTGTGCCCTTCCATTAGCATGATGAAGAAGGTATCGGGATTTGTCAGACCATGCAATGCTCTGCCACTGCGCCAACGTTTAGTGCCCCTGGTCATGTGCTCATTTCAGTATTAACTGCCGCCGTCGTGATGTTAACATTGGCACATGCGTGGGTCGTCGGCTTCGGAGGCCCAACGTTAGGAGTGTTAGTTGCACTGTGTTTTCACACACTCTTGCGTTCTGCCCAGCGTTAAAGTCTGTTGTTAGTTTTTCCACAGTTCGCCGTCTGGCCTGTTTTTACCAGTCTGCCCAGCCTACGACGTCCGACTCTGTAATTGGGGGGTGGCCACCCAACCCCACGACGTCTGGATGTCGTCATATGTTTAAGAAACTCACCACAGCACTCCTCGAACACTCGACAAGTTGTGCAGTTTCCAAAATTCTCGTGACGAGCCTCTGGACCATCACAATCTGCCCTCGGTGAAACTCAGACATATCGCACGCATTCCCCGTTCTACGCATGGTCAGCACTGATACTGCATGCACCGTGCGTGAGTCTGACTAGCAGTCATTCCTCGCTAGGTGACGCTGCTGTCGCCTGGACGGATTTATATCGACAGCGGATCGGTGGTCATAATATTCTGGCTGATCAGTGTATGTCTGCCCTTATAAAACTTCACAGATATGTTCTGACCCAGTGCAGTAAAAACTGGTTGATCAATGGAAACATATCACCTCGTCGTCAGAATGAAGTTTCTTGTTACAACAGGTCTATAGACGTGTTCGGGTGCGTCGTCTCCAGGCAGACAGCTGCTCGAAACATGCAGCACGCCACGAACGCACGCCGGTGGATGCCATATTATGCTCTTTGCAATATTTACTTGGGCTTCCATGGGATTTGTAGTGCTAATCAAAGGCACCATGACAGCTGTAACTACGTGAACATTATTGCTGACCGGGCCTTCCGCAACTATAAATAGGATGCCAACTAAGAGCTCACCAACTAGCGGTCTCTAATTTACGGGAATTGCGTGGCATCTGGTGCCACATATCTCCGGCAACATACCAAGGACTTGCCGAATCCAAGCCACAAACAATCGCTGGTGTATGACGTTTCGAAGGAGGACCAACATACCTTTAACAATGTGATCATAATGTTTTGTGAGATCAGTGAAGGTTGCTACCACTGTGGAGGTTAATCATTTTATTAAGTGTAAATCAAAAGGTACTTGTAATTTCCAATGCTGTTGCTTATCGTAAATGTTAATAATGCACAGATGCACAGTTTGTACTTATGACAGTTCAATAATTACGAAACTACTTTCAGATAAGTACCTGAGGGATCCGTCGATATGTCTGGGAATGCGGACTGGAAGTCAGCCTCCACGATCTACGACTTCACGGCGAGAGACATCAAGGGCGAGGAGGTGTCTCTGGAGAAGTACCGAGGACACGTCTGCATCATCGTCAATGTCGCCTCCAAGTGCGGCCTCACTGCCACCAACTACAAAGTATGTCACATTCTGCCCAGTTAAGCGCGGTTGGTTGCTGGCTCTGATTTTGATATTTCGGTGGATCATTAAATCGTGCCACAGGATTACTGATTCCAGTGCCAAATTTTTCTTGCCATTGAATTCAACTACAGACATTTTTAGATGTTGATGTTATCACCAACACAAGTTCATCAGATGCCATCATTCTGAGATTGTTTCAAGTAAAAGTTGTAGGTACGTGTGTGTGTGTTTGTGTGCTTGAGCGTGTGTGTGTGTGTGTGTGTGTGTGTGTGTGTGAGAGAGAGAGAGAGAGAGAGAGAGAGAGAGAGAGAGAGAGAGAGAGAGAGAGAGAGATGGAGAGAGAGAGAGAGAGAGAGAGGGAGGGAGAGAGAGATCGAAAGTGGGTGGCAGTGGTAGAAAATACGAGGGGTTTAAACAATAATAACAGACCAATTTTATAATTAACAGAGATATTTGTGGATGAATTAGGTGGTACTGGCCACTGGTACAATTTTGTTTAATAACATTCACAAGACACTGAAGACAGTTTGATATTTACCTTTTATTTATTTTATATTCTTTTTATTGCACCAATTCACTGGTGTGCGGACCTGAACAGCAATTTCTCCATCATGTATTATTGCTGCATTACAGTCGCTCCTGCAGATGGCGTATTAAAGCTTCTATACGTATGATTACGTCTAATGAAGAATAAAAGCCGAATACATTTGATGTAATTTGATGGCGTACTAGAACTGAACAATGTGTTCATCGTGTCCTTCTTCTGACAGAGGGAGACAAAGGAAAGAAGGCACAGATGATATCATCTGTAGTCTCTGTAATCTTAGACTGAAGTTACTCATTGATATTATCCTTAATATTTAGTGAAAAATTAGCGATCTAATTTGTAGTTAGAATGGAAGCTAAAAATAACGAAAGATTACGCGACTCGTATTGTAGAACTTTAGAATAGCTCGTTAAGTATTTCAGTATAACATTTTGTGCCTTTCTCAAAAAAAGTATGAATGTACTTAGAGGCGTATAATGGCAACAATATCTAAGAATACTTCTGAAACAATGGTTGATATGCACCTCAGTACTTCAATAGGTGATCCTAATATTCTGTCATCAAAACAACCCGACTGATGACGTGGCGAGAGTTCGGAACTCGCGCCGTCAGCGATAGCGAGGCTCGAACTACATGGAAACAAAGGGATAACTTTGTGCAGTATTAGGATTCATTCAAACGTAGATGACAAGTGAAACAGTACTATTCTGTATGAAAGCTCAATTTCAGGTCGACAATAAACAAGTCAACAATGACATGCATATTGGCTGTATTGGTTTTCCACAACAGTGCCATATTTAATACTTAATATAAGCAAATCCCAACAGATCACGATGTTTGTATGACACTGTCTATATTAGTTTATTATGCTGCGTTTAGAGCACCCGGGGCTCATCGTTAGGGAAAAAATCTTTTAAAAACTACTAAAGACTACTTACATTAACAAATAACCACAAACTAAATTCATCGGGTCTACTGCACTCTCCCAAACCAACGTAACTCTGTACATCCCACGGTTATTTGCAAGCCAATAATTGTAGTAAATACAGTTCAGTCACGATCCCTTTTAAATGTTCTACTTTCCAACACAGTTCATCACAGTAGGATCGCATGATGTTCTCTGCCTGTTCAATATGTAGGTGCGATCAGGAATTCTTGATATATCTTGCTTTCACTGTTTCTCGATCAGGTTTCCTCTTCAGACCAGTTCAAAAACTCCCCTTAAATGTCATAGCATTCTTTAGTTCTAACTGCCCAGTTTCGTGGATCGCCACTAAGCTTCACTTCTACTACCAACACTTTCTCTCTTTCAGGTAATTCTACAGAAAATAACACTTTGCATGCTTTCATAAAATTTACAAAATGTATGTTACCTTTTCTTCAGTCACTTGATTGTGGTATGGCCTTCCTAATGGCAAAACAGTGGATTTCAATGCGTTTATAAGTTACTGATTTTAATTCCTTGACTCCCATGGTTTTAATTTCCGTGGTTTGTTGACCTATCTGTGTCTCTAAAGCTTTGCTTTCGCCTTGGACGTTGCCTTTCAGTGCCGAAGCAGTACTGACAAATTTGTCATCGTTGCATTTTCGAAGTCTTTTGAACCTCGCTTTAGTGTCAGTTTAAAAGTATCAATCTGATCATTTAACGTAATCACAGACTGCTCAGTTTTGTTCGGCCTTCGTTAGTTACAGGGTGTTGTTTGGCATTTACAATTTCGGTTGACATGTTGACAGAATGCTTCGTGATCCAACGAAAGCGACTCAAGTTCATCTTTGACTTTATTATGTCCCTTTAAATTAGCCTGTTCTTTCGTGAATTTCTTCTATGCTGTCTTTCATTGTCTTTTCCATGTTACTCATCAGCGAATCGATTTTGTCGCCCAATTATCTATTCAGTGAACATTATATTGAATCGATTTTTTCACTTATCGAATTATTTCGTTGAGTGGCCTGTGCTATCAATGCCTGCATCTTGTTCATGAACGCACTTAACGACAACTTGAATTCATTTCTGAATCAATTTTTACCTCAGCTCTGTCAGAAGGGTAATTGTTCCTTCAGAATCTTACTGTTGGGAATATGTCACTTACTGTTATGTAACCTACATTTCCCTTACCTAATAGACAACCTTCTTCACTGGTAATGTTTGCATTCTCATCTGCCAAGTCAACGTTTGGCCCCTTATGTGATAGCGACCATTCAGCAGTCATTATTTTCATCATCCAAAATAAACCCAAAATTTTTTGCTTGATTCGTGACACTAATATGTATTTAATGTCCCATTACCCACAGTTGGTATGTGCGATGCCATCTCTTTTGCTTTTTACTTGTGCTATCTAATCCCAGTTAGAAATGACAAGGACGCGGCCGTGATGCATCGGATAGAAGCGACAGCACTCGCGTGTATCAATTACTTAAAATTCCATAATGTAATACGTATCTTAAGCCAATACATTGTATTCAAGTTACTACAGTTATGAAATTTATATCGAAAAACAATGGGATGGGGAGAGGGATAGGAGAAACAAGTCACTACTTGCACTATAACCTTCACTTCAATGACGAAGTTGTTTGGGGTGGGTTGAATACCATATGGAGGAGACACTGCTTTTGATAATGCTATCCACTGCTAGACACACACCATATCAGCTTACACATCACGCACCACAAAATAGAAATAACGCAAAATGAAACACAGTAAGTTTACCTATTGCTTCAATAATATACACTTTACAAAAGGTACAGTGTATTTTGTGATGGCTGGTTATTAGTTCAATAGAGTAAACAACATTTGGAGTGATAAATAATGTATTTAATTTTAGCATTGTCCATATACAGGGTGGAGAAAAATTGTGTCACGAAATTTTAACCCTGGATAGCTGATGCCTGTAGGAACCAAAATTACTAATGTTGTGTTGGTCGACAAGGCTCAATTTTTACGGAAACTTGGCGCTACGTGCTCCGATTGGCCGTGGGGTTGCCCTGTTGCCGTTCCTCGGTTGACGGGCAGCGCTATGGTTGTCGGTTGATACACAAAAACGTCCTTCGCCACGTCTCTTCCACAAAGTTACACGCACACCTGTCGACTAGGTCTTGTTTGCTGTTTGTCTCCACCTCACGTCAGAGGTATTCGCACTTAATCTTCGCTTCGGAGCGTACACACGTCACCTGCGATGTAGCCATACAGTAAGCGTGGCGGCACAGTATTCGTTTGAAGAACGACGAGATATGGTTTTCGTTTACGGACTAGTCGACGGTAATGCGCCTGACGCTCGACCGTTGTATGAGGAACGATACCCAGCAAGATGCCACCCACACCCGCAAACGTTTACAGCAATTCACCGGCGACTTGGCGAAACAGGCTCGTTAGCGGGATATCGTGGCGATGCTGCAAGACCTCGAACACGGCGGGATGCTGCATTTGAACAGACTGTTCTCGAGCGATTCGGGGAAGCACCTGCGACAAGTAGTGGAGCGGTAGGACACGACATGGCGGCCACTCATCGGTTAGTGTGGAAGGTTTAGAGGGATGTCTGCCACCGTCCATTTAGTTTCCACCCTGTCCGAGACCTAAATCCTGTGGCGGACTATGCACACAAGCTAAGTTTTTGCCGGTGGTTTCTGCGACGTGTTCCACGAGATTCCGAATTTCCCGCCACAGTGTTGTTTACCGACGAGTGCACTTACCATCGGGATGGACCTTACAACACTCTAAACGTTCATTACTGGGCAAGGGGAAATCCTCACGTCACGTACGTCCACGGACACCAGGAACGACTTTCGCTCAACATTTTGTCAAGTATTGTGGGCGACCATCTGATTGCGCCGGTCCGTCTACCTTCTCGCCTTACTGGGGCAAATCAACTTCACTTCCTGCAAAAAAAACTCTACCGGGCCTGCTGGACATACAGCCGCGCATGTGGTTGCAGCATCATAGGGCGCCCGCACGTAACAGTCGTGATATTTAAATGAACTTTTCGACGGCCAGGTAACTGGCAGAGGTGCTCGTAGAATATGGCCCCCGCTATCACCAGACCTCACGCCACTGGAATTTTTCTCGTGAGGATTCTTCACGGTTCTAATTCACCCACTAGGACGCGATCCACCTAGAAACTAAGAGGAATTAGTGAATCGCATTAAGAGCTCGGCAAAACACCGTTCGACGTTACCTGCTTTAAGTAAACAATGTCCCAGCTACAAAAAAACTTTTTTTTAGGGCCGACACAATTTGTAAAAGACTTTCTGTACGCGAACTAACAGCTTTTGACGGATTTCTTCCTAGTTCGTCTTATCATGAGACTACAATGGATGTGTCGTGAGCCCGGCGGATTCGCCCCCAGGCCCCCCAGAGTGGAAGGCTGAAGCGTGCGGGCCGCCTTGGATACATCGCGATCTCCGGCAGCAAAGCATGCAGGTCGTGCACTGTCCAGAGCATCCGGCCACAGGGCAATCCCGCGGCCAATCGGAGCTCGTGGCGCCAAGTTTCCATAATTTCAAAATTGTGCGTTGTCGACCTATACAACATTAGTACTTTGGACTTCTACTGGCATCAGGTATCCAGGGTTAAAATTTCGTGACATAATTTTCTCCGCTCTGTATATATTGTACAAAGCAGAAGTGAAATAATATGATTAACTGAAATGTAAGATCTGAGCACTAGATGGCTTAACTTCAGCTCTTGTACGTATCAAGTATATCTTGGCTATAATTAGCTTCCTTACTGTGTATACTTAGAGTATTTACTAATGTGCACAGTGACCTGTAATAGTAGGAGCTACTATATTATTCAACTGCACGTTGTACACACATTGACAGCCAGCTGATTTTGGACGTATTTGATCAACGCCTGTTATCTGACATTGAATATTACAATTTTCCTTCTGCCGGCGGAGGCATGCAGGTCTTGTGAAATGCGAACAGATTCTAGAAAATAGAACAGATAGAGGAGCGGGTTTCATTCACAGGTTGGAGAATAAGAATATGGAACGGCAGTTACACTTTTTATGTAAATGATTATTGATAGCAGTCCACGTGTGAGGGAGAGTTTGGCTTTACGAATCAAAAGTACTTAATTGTGCGTAGTACCATCGAGTGAACGCTTCCACCGACCAGAACTACACTAGGTACAAAAACACTCGAGTCCAATTATCTCGATATCATGTAGTCTCACGCCTTTACAGTCATTGCTACTTATATCATCCGCCTGTTGCAACAGCTTCAACTCGTATTACTGTCCAATAGGTCTGATTCCAGACAAGTCATTGCTTTCGTGGCGCTGTTAAACATTAACCATACAAAGCCAACCTATGATACCCATTACAGCATTGTGAAAGCTGGCTATCAAATAATTGTAGGACAACTTGGCTACCGTTACACGTAGCGATGGCGTAATTCTGCAGCACTTTTGCCTGTACCAAGCTAGAGTTTTCCGGTGACTGTTTATTAGAGCTTCCCTCCACAAGCTATATCCGTGACTGCTCACCACCGACTCTCAAAGACGAGCTAGCGAGACATGACTTGCCTTTAGGGACTCTTGTAACTGTTGCACATCTTTGGTCTACATACTGTCCCCAACCAGGTATAAGTGTAGCTCTCTCTCTATCTAATATACACTGAAGAGTCAAAGAAACTGGAACACCTGCCTAACATTGTGTAGGCCACAGCGAGCACGCAGAGGTGCCGCAACACAACGTGGCATGGACTCGACAAATGTCTGACGCAATGTTGGAGGGAATTGACACCAAGAATCCTGCACCACAGTCCATAAATCCGTAAGAGTACGAGGGGTTGGAGATGTCTTCTGAACATCACGTTGCAAGGCATCCCAGATATGCTAACTAATGTTCATGTCTGGGGAGTCTGCTGAGCAGCGGAAATGTTTAAACTCAGAAGTATGTTCCTGAAGCTACTCTGTAGAAATTCTGGACGTGTGGTATGTCGCATTGTGCTGTTCGAATTGTCGAAACTCACAATGGACATGAATGAAAACAAGTGATCAAGCAGCATGCTTACGTACGTGTGACCTGTCTGAGTCGTATCTAGACGTATCAGGGGTCCCATATCACTCCAACTGCACAAGCCCCACACCATTACAGAGCCTCCACCAGATTCAACAGTCCCCCGCTGACATGCAGGGTCCACGGATTCATGAGGTTGTCTTCATACCTCTACTCGTGCAGCCACTGTATACAATTTGAAGCGAGACTCTTCCGGCCAGGCAACATGTTTACAACCACCAACAGTCCGTTGTCGGTGTCGACGGACCCAGGCGAGGCATAAAGCTTAGTGCCATGCAGTCATGATGGGGTATACGAGTGAGCCTTCAGCTCCAAAAGCTCATATCGATGATGTCTCGTTGAACGGTTCGCAATCTGACACTTACTGATGGCCCAGCATTGACATCTGCAGCAATTTGCGGAAGGGTTGCATTTCTGTCATGTTGATCGATTCTCTCCAGTCATCGTTAGTCCCGTTCTTGTAGGATCTTTTTCCGGTCGCAGTGATGTCGGAGATTTGATGCGTTACCGAATTCCTCATATTCACGGTACTCTCGTGAAATGGTCGTACGGGAACATCTCCTTTTCGTCGTTACCTAGGAGATGCTGTATCCCATTGTTCATGCGCCGACTACAACACCATGCGCCAGTAACCATTCTAACAACTGCGGCAGACACTTGTCTTATATAACTATTGCCGACCGCAGCGCCGTATTCTTTCTGTTTACATATCTCTGTATTCGAATACGCATGCCTATACCAGTTTCTTTGGCGCTTCAGTGAACATTAAGTAACATTTGTTTGTTTCCACGACACATACTACTATTTAAGTACTAAATCCTCCCGCAGTTAATAAACATGATTTTAAGTATGAAGGTCAATATCAAATAATATTAATTTCACCATTTACACACAGAATAGAAATTGCAATTAAATAATTACAGTAATCGCCTTCAGATGGCAACAGCTCAGAAGGGCTCACCCCTCAGGTGTTTCCCGGCTCAGTTAGTCTGTCCCTAGATGCTGTGAACATGCTCGACTCTGAAACTGACACTTAGTTTCTGTCTTGTGATAAACTAACTCGCTGATTATGAATGTAAAGAACAAAAAAAGGGATATTATGAAGAAGATAAGTGAGTCGTTACAAGTTGCATTTTGAATTTAATAAAATCCTGAAAGGAGGAAGTGAAAACAAAGCTTTCGATTATCTCGAGCGGGTTCGATGAGCGAAAATTACATTAAGTATGGCTGCCTTTTTGGTCAGTACTGATATACTGTTCTTAACCGAAGTAGTGACATTCTAATACAAATTCCTATTGCTGGACTAGCAGAAGGATTTGAATCATTGGCCTCCAGAACAAAAGTGCAGCACTATGATCACCATATACGGTCTGAGTAGCGTCGTATAGCTTTTTCTGTAGTGCTCTCTCTCTCTCTCTCTCTCTCTCTCTCTCTCTCTCTCTCTCTCTCTCTCTTGTATGCCATTCTGCAATGCACGGTGTGTGTTACCATACTTCGATACACACAATCTGTTAGTATATTTGAAACAACAAGACCAATTTATTTGTCAAATGGTCCTTTGACTAGATGTAGCATCCATTCACAGGCACGTCACCGTTTGTGGAAGTGGCAACGGTTTGAAGAAAACCCACAAACAGTGTCAACCTTCGAGGAGACCATGGACTGTCAATAAGGGGATTATAGAGCCGAAGTACGAACATGGGTGGAACTGATCCTTCAGCATATTGGTGTTAGATGTATATAAAATGGACCGAACAGGAGCACTGAAGGCTTTAGTTTTTCTTGCCACATGGATGCCCATGCGCCGGAGTTGCTCATGTCCCCATCTCTAGTCCATATCAGTCGACGCAAAGTGAGAAATTCCACTTTATCACAAGGAGCGAAGCGGAAGGTGTAAGGTATACTTCACACATTTTGTGTTTGCGGTATTAACCAGCAAAGCAAACTGACGACCTGAACTGAGCGGCAGGACCGCATTGTTTGCACCTAAGAAACAGGGAAGTGAAGGAGCATCACCATACGCTCCCTCACACAAGTGGAACACTGCTACGCGCTACACGGTCTTATACCAGTGACCTGTCCAAGCACAAATTAAACAGGGGTCCCCACATTTGTTGGACAGTATCCCTCATACAATTTCATCCCGAAAATATTTGTTCACAGGGTAACCTCCGCGAATCCACGTTTCGACTGAACAAACCACCGGCCGCTCACTTTTGTTGATTCATTTTTTCACGAAAGTTGAATGTTGACTCGTTATTTCTGACACCTCTTAAAACCAAATTCTGAAGACAGAACAATTTTTCTCAACTTCCTTGGTAACTGTAGTATCGATGACATCTCCTTCGACAGCCCTGGTGCGTCACAAACCGCTCACAGATGCGTGAGAGACGGCACTTTACATCTCCCGTCAGTACGCCGCTCTTTCATCGCTCGCTGTTGTCCTTTGGTTGGCGCCTCGTATGCACGTCATCAGAGGACGCCAGATTCATATGACGCCGCTGCTTGCAACTCTGACTGGAAGGCTCGTCTTTTAAAGCCCCTTTTACACGATCGACTTTCTGGTCTAAGTCGACTTCTCGAGAAAGTGACTCTGCTGCAGGGTAATTCACACGCAGGCACAAAAGGCGGACGCACTGCGAGGAGCTGATACTGAGCAGGAAATCGCTCGTGTAAAACGACTTTTTAAGCAGCCAAACTCAGAATTTCGCTCCCAGATCGAGTGTATCTGTAGACTTTTCAAAATTACTACGGAAGACCCCAGTGAGGGCGATTATATCGACGTAGCACGACGCTACTAAATATTAATATTCGTCGCTAAACTTGACCTCCTGTTCTATGCAATACGAACTGTAAAGTTTCCTTGCTAATCTAGACGCCAGTTTCAATATGAGAAATAGTATCAAATTGATATGAAATTCTGAAGTGACAAAGTGAGTAAATAATACTGTGTACGAATAAAGTACTTATAATACAACGGCTGATGCCAGTATCAGAGACAATAATAGTAATAATAATAATAACGATGACAATAATAATAATAATAGTAGTAGTAATAATGGCTGATTTAAAAAGAATTTTATTGGTATGCAAGACAGATGTTTTCTGCTGTGGTGAGTGCTGGGGAAGAGAAATTAAGGAGACTACAGCACCTAAGTATACTGGGAAATGAGGAATCTCTGGCTGCAAAGAAGAATGTACAAAGGTAATGAGTGCGCACAGGGACAATGTTAATCATTATTGTTACTTTAGTACATACGTCATTAACTGTCTTCTGAAGTTATGTAACTTAATGCGGGAGGTATTCCAGAGTCTGTTCCTGTTACTCAGAAGGACTTCACGAATATGACAGAACGATGGAGTCGTACAGAAATATCGAGGAGACATGTGACGGACAGTGTACGTTGATAAGACAGTAGGGAAGACAGAGGTTAGGAAAGTCTCTACACCAGTCTGCACGCAGCCAGGATAGCTGTGTATATGATGCCGGTATATGATCAAAGAGTCGAACACCTCAGATGTAAGGAACACAGGAAATTATACGCAGCTCCAGGCGGCGTGACCTCTCCTGAGAAAGGCCTTGAGGATAACATCGCTGTGTGGTATGACCAATTCTAGAATACTGCTCAAGTGGTTGGAATCCTCAGCACATGGATTGAAGAAAGACGACGATGCAATTCAGAGAAGGACTGCTCATTCTGTTGCCGGTAGATTCGATAAGAGCGTGAGTATTACTGATACGCTTCCTGAACTGAAGTGGGAATTCCTGGAGGGAAGACGACTTACTTTTCACGGAACACTACTGAGAATATACAGAGAATCGGCGTCTGAAGCCGACTGCAGAACGATTCTTCCGCCTCCCACGTGCATTCGCGTAAGATAAGACAAATTAGGGTTCATATTGAGGCACATTAAGTCGTTTATCTCTCTCTCTATTTGCGAGTGGAAGATGTTGGGAAATGACTAGTAGCGGTGTAACGTATCCTCCGCCATCCTCCATACAGTGGCTTGCGGAGTAATGTATGTCGATGTAGATAACACTAGACGCAGACAGATGGGGTGCACAAATTTCGTGCTTGGAGGTACGCCGTGGCAACTGGAAGGGGATCCGGCTTCCCTCTGCCTCTAACAGATACACATGCAGATTAACATGCAGACTTCATGGAGGTACGGGATAAGACCAGGAAAAAGAAAAACACATTTATCCATAACTCAAGCGCATGCTTTATTCCTTATGCTTCCTTTTTTTCTTCTTATGCTTTGGGTACATACTTGAATCTTACGCCTCTCGGCATGGTGTCCCTCATACAATCATCTTACATTGTTCCGTCTCCAGAATGAGATTTTCACTCTGCAGCGGAGTGTGCGCTGATATGAAACTTCCTGGCAGATTAAAACTGTGTGCCGGACCGAGACTCGAACTCGGGACATTTGTCTTTTGCGTGCAAGTGCTCTACCAAATGAGCTACCCAAGCACGACTCACATCCCCTCTTCACAGCTTTACTTCTGCCAGTACCTCGTATCCCACCTTCCAAACATTACAGAAGTAAAACTGTGAAGACGGAGCGTCTGCAACCACATCCGTATCTGTAACAGCACCGGAAAAACAAGCAATTAACGAAGATATCATTCATTTGCGATTCCAATGGCGGAAAGTAACGTACGTGACAATGGAAAGCCAGGTCGCGAAGAGTACAGTGCAATGCATTCAGCTACACGTTCACAACCTATGGAAGGAAGTTATTGCGTACCACTCCAATGATACTACGCAAGGGTAGGCGAAAGTTACAGTGGACAATATCCAATGGATCTATCACAACCGGAAAGAACGACGGGAGAAATAATCAGAAACAAAAGTGGCGAAGAATCGCGAATTTCATATGGAACTATGACGAAGTACGACAACGATCATTTCCTCACAGTCAGAAAATTTCAACACTTTCGAGAAGGAAACTCATTACATCCACGAACTTTTATTGATCAATTCCGAGTAGGATTACCAGAACAATGGACGCTAGCACACAAATTAGACTTTATATGTGCACACATGTCAGGAACAGTCGCAAAAACCATTCAGAATGTTGCAGCGACATGCTGATTGTACGAGGATTTTGGAGAGACGTTTCTCTCACGATATTGGTCTAGCGAAGCACAGAACAGAGTGAAGTACGGATTATTACAGAATCCATATTTTGAAAATCCAGGAGAGAAGAGTCCCATGAAATTTTTCGAATTAATCGCAAAGAAAAATCAATGCTTAGATGTACCATACAGTGACGGAGAGTTGATTAAATTATGCGCGATGAAGCTACCATTGAAATACCAGCAATCATTAGTAGGTCGCGGAGGCAATGACGTCGAACACATTTAAAACTATTATAAGGGAACTAGAGTTCATATTTTCGGAAGATGACGCAAGAAAAAGACGAAGCGCACGTGAAAACGAAAGCAAAAAGCAGTGGAATCCACAAGACACAGTACGAAGAAACAATAATTACGAACCATGTGATAACTTCGCACCAAGAAAGGACAATAGATTTCAGTAAAGAACCGGTTATGGATTTAGAAGAGAATATGGCAATAACTGTAATTCACCCAGGAACGGAAACAACTATTACAGAGGGAATAACGACAACCGGAACGGGTACTGGAGAACCAATAGACCGACAAATTATCAACAAAGAAACTACTATCAACAAGCTGAACAAGAAAAGAGAATACAAATAGAAGAGGTGGAGGTAAGACCACCAAACCTCGATAAGCATTCGAATTGACAGCTAAGCGCCCAGGCCAAAGAGAATGACGCAACGACCCAGGACAATTGCAGCACCTTGAACAGAGAAGTAAAAATCTTATCACGAGAAGAGAAGAAGGAAGAAACAAATCCGCAGGGACCAGATGAAAACGAAGACAAGAAAATAACAATATCGTGTTGGGACGAAATTAATTGGGAGAATACTGACGAGGAAGATGAATTACCAGAGGCATGCACAACGAATGTAGGAGGAAAGGACGAAGTAAAGAATGTAGCAGAGGTATTTGAGATGAGGATAATGCGCAGTCGAGAGAAGTTGAAAATAAGTTACGAGTGGTCACACAACCCAACGTATTTAATGAAGGAAGTTATGAAGCGATAATTAGAGCATTTAGATGCAATTATGTGGAAGTAGCGACGAAGAGGGGGAAGATAGACGAGGATGAGGAAAAAGTAGAGGATGTTGAAGAAAGCGTAAATGAAGGAAGAAATAGAGAAGAGGAAATAAAAGAGAGAGAAGTAGCAGTCAAAGCTTATCCTACAGAAAGTTCGAATTCACAAGGGAAATTCCTAAAAAGGCTCATGTATGATTCAGTGGAGGATTCGTTGATGCAAGAAGAAGAAGAACAGAACCAACCCTTTCAAATTCAACCAATTGTGAAGGCCATGGTAAAGCATATCCCAGTCAGTATTGTAATTGATAGCGGAAGTGAACTGACTGCGATCTCAGAAAATTTATTCATGTAGTGTATTGCCAATGAGGAATTGCCAGTTCTGAAAACACGTAAGATTAAAGTAAGAGGTCCTATTAGAAACAATGCAGCGCAAGTTACGAGACAAACAAGGTTAACTCTTTCTTGTCAAGGTCAAAAGATCGAAGCCAACTTCGTGATTATACCTAAACTAACTGTAGATTTGATTACAGGTGCAGATTTTTTAAATGAGAGACGAGATATGGGGAAAGGTAGCGTAACATTCGCGAATGTCACACTTCTCTTTGAGCAAAAGCTAAAATTAGAAGAAATACCAGTTATAAACAAACAATTAAGAATTACACGAGATAAAGAGGATGAAGAATTAGAATGGTATGCACAAAAGAAGGAATCGCCTCAACTCATGTTAGAAGTCCATAAAGAAATCGACGAAAAATTGCAAGAAGTTCAAGGTATTTCAGAACACATTAAAAGAGAATTAGACGGTATTTTACGACATAAAGCAGAGGTATTTTTACCTAAGACTGGCAGTATTAAGCACTTTCAGTACAAGTTTGAAGTAAAACAGCACAAACAATTTAGAGTGCCACCCTATACAATCCCCTTAAGCTATAGGAATAAAGTATTCCGGGAGATATCTAAAATGTTAGATGACGATATTATTGAACCAGCTACCTCCACATATAACAGCCCGCTCCATATTGTACAAAAACAAGATGGGAGCATCAGGTTAGTGCTTGATTCCAGACAGATCAACACAATCATAATCACTGAGACAGATCGCCTAGAAAAATTAGAGGAATTGATACAAAACTTCCACGGTGCTAAGATATTGTCATCAATTGATTTACAGAGTAGTTTCTGGCAAATAGAACTGGCCCCAGAATGTAGAAAATTTACAGCATTTATCGTATTCGGTAGATGTTACCAGTTTAAACGATTGCCATTTGGTTTAAACATATCATTAGCAGCGTTTATTAGGGGATTTAATACTATACTCAGTCCTGAAATTTTACAAAAACTTACTTGTTATGTTTATGATGTGATTGTAACAGAACCCTCTTGGGAACATCAGAACGACACTTTAAATCAGTTTTTACAGATCATGAAAGAGCATGGGGGCACAGAAAATATAACAAAATCAAAATTTGGAAGGCGAGAGGTCAAATTTCTCGGACACATAATTTCCGAGATAGGGGTAATGCCCGACCTAGAAAAACTGCAATCAAAGAATGCTGTAATCCATATAATAAGAAAACTCTCAGAGCAATTAAAAGAACATTCTCAGTAGGCCAGAAAGTATTTGTAAAAACACACCATCTCTCCAGCAAACAGAAACACAAAATACATAAGTTTTACACAGCTTACAAAGGACCTGTCATAATTAATAGGAATTGCTCATGATAATGCTGTGGAACTAATGAACCAAAAACAGGCAAAACCTTAGGACTTCACCATGTGAGCCATATCAAAAAGTTTGAAGATTAATTTTATTACTGGTAAATGATGAGCACAATATTTCAAGATTATGTTGCAGATAAGATCGTCAGGGGAAAGAAGAATGAAGAGAGAGGAAGGTGGGAAAAAGAAAGTAGTTTCAATAAAAACAAAAACAAAAATAACATCAATAGTACCATAGATTAAAGTGAAGGGATAAAGTGTAGATAGTCTCAGAGCATGAAATACTAAAATGGTATACATCACGACACTACACAAAACATAAAAAAAACGAATTTGAGGATTTTTGTAGAAGTTAAGACTCAAAATATCTTACCATTGTAACAAGGAAAGGGCGCCGATATTTGTAAAGCATCTAAGAAGGCGTAGAGCAATGTAGGTACTAGACATATGTTAGATGATTATAAGTAAAACTTTTTGTAAGAGCCATTGTAAAAACTCCAGCAAGGACAAGATGCAATGACCCACTAGTTGCAACGAGAGAAGTATCAAGAAAGAAAAGGACATAATTAGCAAGACACGATTCCTACAAGGCAGAAGCATCGAGAGAAAGGAAAGGACAGCGACACCAACAGAAGGCCCTTGTATCAAAAGTGAGCAATAAATTTCCCCGCTAGGCGGAACCCTGCTGGGATGGAACACGGAGCCGCACAGTGGCAGAGCCCTGCAGAGACGCGACGGGACGCCAGAAGGGTCTCTGAGCGCCCCGAATGAGCGGAGCGAGCAAAAAATGGCCCCTACGAGAAGACCACTTGGGCAAGCCACCACCGGCAAAAAATAAGTGTAAAAGTCACACTACTGCTATTAAACAGCATGGTGATGCACGAAACTGAAGAAAACTTCGACAAAGTAAAAATGACATGCCCAAACAATTTATCAAACTGTTACTAAGAGGACAACTTCAAAGCGACTAGTTATCAATAAATATTTCCATATCCTGCCCAGAGAAGAACCAAGAAGCAAATAAGAAGCAGAGAAAAGCAGGAAGAACACAAGTTGAAGATTCACAAGATTGAGACCAAGAAAGAAGATAGGTGAAGAATAGACAACATACCGTCCTTCCCAAATCCCTATCCTATTGTAAACTAGTCGTCTGCGAAGTATTACAACGAAAAACGACCGCTTTCAGCAACACATAACAATGACCTTCATGCATACAAAGCCAGTAAACCACGAGATTCTGCACTCATAGCCCCATTCCATAATGGGGCCTCCACAGCAACAACACACTTGCAAAGCCAACAAGGAACGATGAATGAAGCTGTACATCAAACACTTCCCCACATCCATCTCGCTCAAGTCCATCACCTTCGTGCAAAAAATACATTCGCCAACCTCATGCTTAAACATTCATAGGATTGTGTGAATGTGTGAAGTCAAATTATGTGATGTAGGAATTGTGCAAAAGAAATGTGTGGAAAACTAAATAAGTTAAGCACACCAGATAGCTAATAAACTACAAAATAACAGTCATTGACTATGGAGTTAAGTAAAAAATAGACTATCGATAAAAGTAAGTCATTAGTTCTGAAATGGACAGTATATAAAGAACAAAGGTAAGGCATAATAAACACTAAAACTATATACCACATATTTTCCCCTGATAAAAATAAAAGAATAACTATATTTTACTTATTTTCTCCTTATAAAAAGAAAGAAGAAAAATTATCTTGATGGATGTTTTCCCTTTTTTTAACATTTGTGCCATTTGTTAGGATAATATCTCAATACTTGTGTATGTATATTTTTTTGTCAAAGCAATTCTGGGAAATAATTGTTATTTGTTAGTGTAACAATGTTGAAATGAGTGTCTAGAAACAAAAACATTTTACTTGTACATGATATTTAGAAAATGTGTTAGGAATAGATTTTACTTAATTACTACATTTATAAAAACAATATTTCTAAGGAAATCGATGTGAAAGACTCCTCACTTTCGATAAAAAACTTCTTAAAAAACAAACTTCACACATAAATAAATAAAGAAAATAATTAAAAATTAATCATAGCATGAAAATATTCTTCTCTTATCATTTGTAATTATAATGTGGGAGAATATAAAAATATAAATTAGTAATACAAACTAGTGTGGAACAGAATAAGGGGGCTGAAGAGTAGGCAACAAAATTTAGACAGTGGAATAATTTTTACTGACTTAGACAACGATTCAATCATTGCCTAACTTCAGTGCAAAAATTAAGTTCGAAGGGTGGTGATATGTAAGGTGTCAGTCAAATCCAACACCTTCCACGAAAACCCTGACATGATAAGCAAATCCAGTAGTATGTCACATAGCTCCGAATAAATCGTGACATTAAATTAACCAAAGTAATACGAGTAACAAGTGAGCAAATGGAATACCACAGACTAACACAAGAATGCATAAATGCATGTCGCACCTTCCCACCGTGAGACAGACACACTTCCGAGGGGAGAAACGACAATAGAAGTCGAGAGCAGAACCATGTTAAGTTAGAAGGCACTGTGATAAGCGACGGATACCCACGGGCCAGCTAACCGTTAGGACCACCCCCCAGCTGCAAGTTTTAGTGTGAGATTTTTTCGTGTCTGTTACGTTAGGACCATCCCCCAGCCCGTGTTAAAAGATAGAGCCCTCCAGAAGAACAGTATAGATCTTACGATATCGCTAAAAGGACCACACCAGCTGCACGTTTTAGCATGAGACTTTTTTGCGTCTCTGTTACGTTGCAAACTTTAAAAACATTGCCCCAGCATGAAAAGTATAACGTTTCTCATTGGATAGACAGAATTTTTGTAGGTGGAGCTTAAGGTTAACATTGAGACCCTGATTGGTCAGATGAAAACACAGCCAGATAGTTTTTTAAACCAACTTCGGTAAATTGTAGTAAGGAGAAGTTAGGAGAGTAGGTTCCGAGACGGCGAGGTGAGCGGAGCTGTGCTGCCCCCGTCGCCCCTTGACGAACACGGACAAGGTAATGAACACACGCGATGCCGCATAACAGCGTATAAAGCTTCACTCAGAACTGCAGAAGTCTCATCTTTTTCATCCCCTTTTTACGTAATACTAGTGTCGATCGTCAATTAAAGCTCATGGTGTTCACATTTGCCACTTGAAGTAAAAATCTGAAACGCGACGATTTTTCTGTTATATAGTTATTGAGAAGCCACATCAACCACTGTAATTTACGACAAGTTAAATAAGTAATTAAAGATAATTGAGGGTCACTGTAGACCATTTTGATAGTTTTCTCTTTTGTGAAAGTTAATTTAAACCTAGATTATAGGTGTGATATGGCATAGGTCATCCTTCGATCCATTGTAGAACTTGGAAACCCATTCAGGGAATATTTGTTCACATTTTTGTTGAACACAGCTGGTTTCTACCATCCTGTATTAAAAGATTTCCTTTTATCAATAGTGCAATTTATAAATGATATTTTGTGAATAGAATAAAATTTCCAATGGTAAACTTAACTGCTTTTTCGACGTTATTTTACCAGCTAATTAAAAATAGGAAAGCCTTGAACCCCTTCCACTAAATTTAATTAGTATTAAAATTCTTTTACAGGGAGTGCAGTGGAGCTGACGCTGAAATCATTAAGTATTTGGTTGTATCATCGCTAGTCTCACTGAACTTTTCTGAATTCTACATGTCATGTGTAGTCTGGCGTCTCCTTACGAGCAACAGGTCCCAGGTTCAAAGTAGTCAATTCCCTAAAAAACACGCTCAGAGCGTCGTTGCGCGAAAGTGGTAGGGAGACACGATATAGAACAAACAGACACTACGCAGAATGTTAGAACTTGAATCAGATCGGGCTTACGAGGACCTGAACCATCTTCCTCTGTTTCCGCTACATGAAGACGGGAGAGCTACAGAACAAGCTAAAGCTTAATCACACTTCGTTTAATTTACTGCGGTTTCCAGAGTGTGTATTTAGAAACGGTATGAAGATATGTCTTACAAAGAACTCCTGAAATCGGAAGATCCTTGCCAAAACAACGAAATAAGAAGTAGCGCGACGCTACTCCATTACCGTGAAAGAGACACACATATTGTCAATGTCAGAAACTGCGGAGTCTTCTGTACCTCTAAGCACTGTTGACAGCCGACTAGTAGATATCATTGTGTTTCGTCATGTAGTTAAGGTTAGACCCAATCCAGGTAAGGAGAGTTTACTTCTTGTCGACTATGCACTGGCCTACGACGAACATTTCCTCTGTTTCGGATCCACTCCGCCAGTCTTGAAATTAAACATTATGGCCAGTGTCTCTGAGGCTCATAGCTATCCTCAATCAAGACAACCTTCTGATGTCCCGTGTTCCTTTCCTCGCATCACGTGCTCAGTAATATGTTTAATATTGTTTCTGTATTATGAGTTTCCTTACCCGGTCTTGACTATCTTCGTGACTGAGCACATTCAGCAAATTTCTTTATACAATATGACAAAAGACGTATGGGTAATGATTCTCATTCAGTAAGAGTCTTTTATTCATATCGTACCACTGAAAATCGGCACAACACTCAAAAATAGTTTTTTTAAACTGAGCTGCTTTAAAAAAATGGCTCTGAGCACTATGGGACTTAACATTTGTGGTCATTAGTCCCCTAGAACTTAGAACTACTTAAACCTAACTAACCTAAGGACATCACACACATCCATGCCCGAGGCAGGATTCGAACCTGCGACCGTAGCAGTCGCGCGGTTCCGGACTGAGCGCCTTAACCGCGAGACCACCGCGGCCGGCCGAGCTGCTTTAGCAGCTATTATTAAATTAAAATGAGTTTTATTGAGAGTTATAAAATTCAACAATAAATTACAAATAAATACAAAATGAGATAAAAGCAACAGACATTTTTGATCACGCAAAAATTTGTATATCAGAAAGAAACTTTGGTAAAATACATTTAATGAAGAATAACAACGAAATTTTTTTAAAAATTGGGAGCATATGCATCCGAAATAAATCAAAGCGATTATTACCAAGTAAAACACACCTCTGTAAGTAGAAATACTTCACCTCACATCAGCTCTTGCCAGAAACGAAATATATGTAGCAGCGTCTCTGCAGCTATAAGAAGAACGGAAAATCATACTACAAAAACAAAACTAAACAAAAGTAACAGAAACAACTCTAAACGCCACTAAAAAGGATCCGAAGAATCTTAATCGTGCCCATGAAACGTCTCCTAAGGCACAGGTTGGCTATGAAGACGTAACAAGAAAGAACAAAAACTACAATATAAATCGCCAAAACAGGAATAAAACAATTCCACGAATACTAACAAACTTCCAAGACAACACTGACAATAAATTACAGACAAATACTTTTTCGATGTATGAGGACTTCAAATGAAGTATTTACTAAACTGTCAGTTACGTTAGCACTGTTTCAATATTCTTAATGCATGATTTCAGTTTTTTTCGTTAACAGCTACGTTTCGTAAACAAAATTATGTTTTGGCGTTAGTTGATGAAATGACCTATCGCGCATTACTTTGACTTAATACAAACTGCATCGAATTCGTAGCATAAAGTGATCAAAGCCGACTCGTCATACCATAATCTACATCACACCCCGTATTATATTTTAATTAAAATAATCGGAGCGTTGAAGAAAACGGAGAAAGTATGCTCACCGGAAGAAGAACCGTATCCCATCAGATTATGAGCCTTGCGTTCGTTCTCATAGACGCTTTGCTCAGTAAATCACATCATGTAAAACCGACTACCGAAATCTAAACTAACAATTTAATTCACGTTGACGGGGAGAACAGATTCCTACAAGTGCTATCTTTTTTCCAACCTTTGATCGGTTTCGAAATGGAAACCACAGCGAAAATCAGAATTCTTTTATTTGCTACTTTTACTTCTCTACATAGTCGCCGCTCCTACATAGGTTTTGGTCGTAGTGTGGTACCAACTTTCCAGTACCTTAGTTACAGAATGCAGCCGTCTGTGAATTCCGGCAGTTCCCTAAGCTGGTCTGCAGCTCGTTAACTGTGTCAAAATTCTACCATTATATCGAGCGGTTCATGTGAAAAAAGAGATGAAAATCAGAGGGAGCCAAGTCCGCGTTGTATGGTGAGTGATCAAATACTTCCCATCGATGCAGAAACGTCTACATTGCACTTGCAGTGTGCGGCCGAGGTTTGTCATGAAGAAGGAAACATATGACAGTTGCTTAATGTGGACTGTATAATAGCAGGAACGACGCTCTTGAAGGGAGACACAAATGTTATAAGCATCTTTATGACCTCACTGTGCGCTCAGAATTGAAAAGGGTGACATAATGCGATAGATGGGCATAATAGAGACACTGCGAAATATATTTGTGCAAATCTTCACTGGATTTTCACTGTGGTTTTAATTTCACTACCGACTGGATGTTGAAAAGAAATAGCCGTCGTTTTATAAGATGCCAAATACAGACTGTCTGAAATTGTCTTTGTATATCCCATGCTAAATGATCTAACGGAGTGTTTATTAATGATTTAATCACCCTTCTGTGCAGGAATTGGAGGATCTGAAGACGGCCTATGGGGAGAGTCAGGGTCTGCGCATCCTGGCGTTCCCGTGCAATCAGTTCAACGGCCAGGAGCCTGGAGACAGCGAGCAAATAGCCTGCTTCGCCCTCAGGACCATGGGTGCCACTTTTGACCTCTTCGAGAAGGTATGTTTTGTGTGAAGGTAGTTTATTCAACAGAAATAACTACAGCTAAGCAACGACAGTAATCGGATAAACCAGAGCCATTGATAACGGCCATCGACTTTCACAAAAATCCCGAAATGCAACAAATGCATGATTTCAAGATGACGACCATCACACAGGAAATTGGGGTTCTGAGCGGGGAAAAACTGAAATTTAAAATAATAACCACAAAATCATAGAAATACGAAATAATGGTGGTGCGAAGAACACGCTCTGCTGAAAATCCTGATATAAACGCAGAAAGCCATAATGCAATACCCACAAAGCTGACGAAAAATCTCACCAATTAACGGATCGTGGTATTGACATCACTTGATCTATATATACTTCCTGACAAAAAATTAAGTTAGGTCATGTTGCTCTAGGGGAATTAAGTCATATTTACGAAGAGCTTGCTGGTTGGTCGTTGGTGCTTACGGACGCTCAACGCCGAAGTTATCAGCAAAGAGCTTGCTAGTATGAAGCCACTTATCACAGTGATGTTGTAGACCTTCTGACCCCGATGCATTCACTGATGCGTGTGGGAAGGATGTCATAAAGCCGTTATATCCTGTCCTGAGATAAGTTGGCCCGCAACTGTTGTAATTGGTTTTTGACATCCTGGATACTGCTACTGGGACACAGTTGACGTCTAGGCTGATCCCACACACGTTCTGTCAGCGACCGGTTTGGGGATTTTGCTGGTCGCGGGAGTAACTCAACATCAATCATACAGGTCGTAGAGATCAGTGTCATACGTGAATGAGCATTTCCCCGTTGAAAAATGGCACCACTATACTGCCATATGAGAGGCAGGATGCCCTCAACATACTGTTGAGCCGTCAGAGTTTCCTCAGTCAAAACCAAAGAGTAACACCGCTGCCTCTCCAAAACATTTGAAGAAAATGCCATGCACTGTTGCTATTTTCCGGGATGCATTCAGCCTCGTGATGCCAATTGAGGAGCTCCTCGACGGAATAGTAGCGGCTTCAGTCAAGAATACCATCATAACGACCGGGAGAGCGGTGTACTGACCCCACGCCCCTCCTATTCGCGTCCTCCACTGAGGATGACACGGCGGTCAGATGTTACCGGTAGGCCACTCGTGGCCTGAAGACGGAGTGAGTGTAAGACAGTTAATCTTTTACCTTATAACTGATATCGAAACGTAGGGCTGTAATCTCTAATGCGTATTACGTTAAAACACTAAACAACGAACTCAGGCATACAAGTGAAACTTCCTGGCAGATTAACACTGTGTGCCGGATCGAGACTCGATCTCAGGTCCCGAGTTCGACTCTCGGTCCGGCACACAATTTTAATCTGCCAGGAAGTTTCGTATCAGCGCACACTCCGTTGCAGAGTGAAAATCTCATTCAGGTATACACGTATTATCAAAACACAAGGATACAGAAAAGACGATAACTGAATGCTGACGGCTAATGTTAACACTCAAAATATTAAGACAAATGTTTCAGATAGTTCTGTATTCACGCACAATTTTACACAAGAACACGCAAGATAGTCACATTGATGTGACCACCGCCTATGTTTTACGTCAACGCCCAGTAACCACTCATAGATGATAGGTCGCAGCACTGATAATGAGGGTAGTATATGAAGGGCTTATTTCAGTAGAGGTGCAAGTCCATTTTTGTTCGTTCTGAGATACAGAATCCTAAAGTTCAAGTATTCAAGTATGAATATTTCTGGTATCTCAACTGCAGATCTTTCAGCGCTCATTTAAATTTAGGACTTTGTATCTCAGAATGAACAAAAATGGACTTGTATCACTATTGAAATAAGCCCTTCATATAAAGCGTGTCGCGGTGAAGAAGGTGGGGGGGGGGGGGGGGGGGGGGACAGGCGCGATAAACAGTGCAGTCGTCGTAATATGAAAAAGGACAGATTTCTCTGACGTCCAAAAGGGCATGATTGGCTCTTGTGCCAGTGTATGTGGACCAAAACTTGAGCCATTGGATGTAATAATTATGCTTTATGAGCATACATTTTAATACATCAGCACACATTTAACACAGAATACTTCGTAGAGGTCCACAAACAATTTAAATAGTAGCAGGGTGTGGCGTTTCGTTGAGATTCGAGTTCTGCCTGCCAGATAGGAGAATGGAGGGAGAAGAGTTAACGGCGATGTTCTGAAGTCTGACGCTCTTCCGGCAGGGCGAAAGCTACTTACTGAAATTCAGCAGCGGCGTTTACGGGCAAGTCTCACATGATGGGTTTGGACAATTTTTTGGGACTCGTGGAATATTATATCGTAAAAAGTTGCATCTAATGTATCGCCCTAAGTTTGGGGCAGCAGAGGGTTCTCGATCCGCCTAAAGTGAAATGATACATTTTATTTTCTAAAATGTGTAATTGTTTTATTGGCATTAACATTGACCAGTTTATGGGTCCGAGCGACTAGCAAGACGCACCCTACAGCTGCTATCGTTGTGAGGTTGTGGTAACAGATTTGTGAAAATTCTGACACCCGTGTCTTAGCTTTCCTCGGGCAACTTTCTTACCATCTGAGACATCCAAGTACTACTCTCATATCGACATGAGTAAAGAAAGAGAATGCGGAGTCGTCCACAACAGACGTAGTGAAAGAAACGTTGAAAAGCGTTTAGGAAGACTAAGAGTCATATTATTGAATAAAAAGCACTTTAACTATGTATGTCCAGTTCGATTTCCAAATAACATTTTCAAAGCATCTTCCTCACCCATGTGGTCATAGCTAGGTTCTTTTTAGGCCTGTCTGAATACCAGCTTTTCGTAAAGTGAAGTATGGCAGTGAGGTTCAAAATTAGGCTCGAGACATAGTAGTTTCGTTATTGGTGAATTTTGTTTTATGGACATTAGAACACCCCGAATGTCATAGTAGCGAGAAGGAAGTACTTCTCTGGGCGGTATCACTAACCTGGTGTCTTGCTGCTTTGGTAAGTCCGTCGTAGCACAGTAGTAGCGTTCAATCGCCAGGTTCCATGTAGGTGATGATCCTGCTGAATTGGAGTGTTTAGGGATGCCAGTTGTTAATTGTCAACAATATTTTTACTAAATCTGTTTTAATACAGAAATTGATTTGTCACACACGTCACAGAATAGGATTTTGCAATATGGTGGCTCCGGACTACGCCGTTATATTCGACCCTTTGCACACATTAACACCGTTCTCACTGCCCACGACCAGTGGCGTTCTGATAACTAATCACTTCACTTTATATCTTGTTTAACAGCTGAAATATGTACTCGGGACCGTGACCGTTCTTTTAGAGCCGCCCCGGTTACTCGACCGTGCGTTTTCAGTTGATCCTCGCGACTAACTCACCCTGTCTTCCCGAAGCACAAGAGAGATCCCCCTTTCTGTCTCAGCCAATAAGGACACTTCTCGGGTGTTACAAAAAGGTACGGCCAAACTTTCAAGAAACATTCCTCACACAAAAATAAAGAAAAGGTGTTATGTGGACATGTGTCCGGAAACGCTTAATTTCCATGTTAGAGCTCATTTTAGTTTCGTCAGTATGTATTGTGCTTCCTCGATTCACCGCCAGTTGGCCCAATTGAAGGAAGGTAATGTTGACTTCGGTGCTTATGTTGACATGCGACTCATTGCTATACAGTACTAGAATCAAGCATATCGGTACGTAGCATCAACATCACGAACGTGGTTTTGCAGTCAGTGCAATGTTTACAGATGTGGAATTGGCAGATGCCCAATTGATGTATGGATTAGCACGGGGCAATAGCCGTGGCGCGGTGCGTTTGTATCGAGACAGATTTCCAGAACGAAGATGTCCCGACAGGAAGACGTGCGAAGCAATTGATCGGTGTCTTAGGGAGCACGGAACATTCCAGCCTATGAGTCGCGACTGGGGAAGACCTAGAACGACGAGGACACCTGCAATGGACGAGGCAATTCTTCGTGCAGTTGACGATAACCCTAATGTCAGCGTCAGAGAAGTTGCTGCTGTACAAGGTAACGTTGACCACGTCACTGTATGGAGAGTGCTACGGGAGAACCAGTTGTTTCCGTACCATGCACAGCGTGTGCAGGCACTATCAGCACCTGATTTGCCTCCACGGACACACTTCCGCGAATGGTTCATCCAACAATGTGTCAATCCTCATTTCAGTACAAATGTTGTCTTTACTGGTGAAGCTTCATTCCAATGTGATCAAATTGTAAATTTTCACAATGAACAGGTGTGGGCTGACGAGAATCCGGACGCAATTGTGCAATCACGTCATCCACACAGATTTTCTGTGAACGTTTGGGCAGGCACTGTTGGTGATGTCTTGATTGGACCCCATGTTCTTCCACTTGCGCTCAGTGGAACACGTTATCATGATTTCATACAGGATACTCTACCTGTGCTGCTAGAACATGTACCTTTACAAGTACGACACAATATGTGGTTCATGCACGATGGACCTCCTGCACATTTCAGTCGAAGTGTTCGTACGCTTCTCAACAACAGATTTGGTGACCAATGGATTGGTAGAGGCGGACCAATTCCATGGCCTCAACGCTCTCTTGACCTCAACCCTCTCCACTTTCATTTATGGGGGCATTTGAAAGCTCTTGTCAACGCAACCCCGCTACCAAACGTAGAGACTCTTCGTGCTCGTATTGTGGACGGCTTTGATACAATACGACATTCCCCAGTGCTGCATCAGCGCATCAGGGATTCCATGCGATGGAGGGTGGATGCATGTATCCTCGCTAACGGAGGACATTTTGAACATTTCCTGTAACAAAGTGTTTGAAGTCTCGTTGGTGCGTTCTGTTGCTGTGTGTTACCATTCCACGATTAATGTGATTTGAAGAGAAGCAATAAAATGAGCTCTAACATGGAAAGTAAATGTTTCCGGACACATTTCCACTTAACACATTTTCTTTATTTGTGTGTGAGGAATTTTTCCTGAAAGTTTGGCCGTACCTTTTTGTAACACCCTATGTATTATATCTCCAAACTTTCCGTCAATGCGTGTTCAGATCGCTGTTGCTAGTTGCTAGGCGGATCTGACGTCACGTTTGCGGACATTGTGACAGAATTTTGTCTAGGAAGACAGTCTCAGGTTGTAAGATCCTACACTCGGTTAGTCGGATCTTGTCCGTACTAAGGTTGCACAACATTGCCTTCTATGATTTCATCTCTAATGCTGCTTTCTGACGCTTAATTGCTAAGTGTGCATATAGCCTGGCTGCTACTGAGCATTCCCGATCGCATAAATATGCCTAATACTTGGCTTAAACACGTGAAGGGAATGCACATATGCATTACAACATTAGGCCGTGGCCTGAAGCGCACCATGTTGAGGTGCTGCACTAAGCTCAGCAAAAGGAGGTCCGATACGACACTCCGAAGTACCCCATGTCTTTCGTCACATCAGTGCACTTTCAGTACAGAATCGAGCGCCAGGTTCTGGTTGCCAGTTGTCTCTGAGGCAATTTATGTCCGATGTCTTTCTTCGTTCGGCGTCACTTGAAAATGTAAACACGCAAAAACCATTTTAGTGCAGTTCAGACTGTGGAGCATGCTCACAACACGTGACACTGCAGGTCTTACGAGTGCTAGCAGCCGCCTCCGGTGGTGAACGAGTAACTGTTTCAGAGGGGTTTAATAATTCCTAACTGCGCTTTTAAATGCATGCAAGTTCTTGAGAGCACACGACAAAATTGGGCGCTTTTCAACTAAATATTGATTTCGCATGTGCTCTGTAAGGCGCCGAAAGTTCGCGAAGTGTGGCGGAAAAACCTTCTCGACGTCAACTAGATGTACGGACCCTGCAACGAACTTGTGACGTCACAATAGTAGGCTTGTCTGCCACACTTCTGGAACATTCGGCTCTGTGGAGGGCCCACAAGAAAGTCATACTTAATTGAAGAAGTACTGACAAGAGGCCTTTATTTTGTCGTGTGCTATGGAGAACGTGTGTGCATCAATTTAAATGCGCAATCAAGAATAATTAAATTCGTCTGAAAGAGTTACTCGCTCTCTGCCGGAGACTGCTGCAGGCGCTCGTAAGACCTGCAGTGTCACGTGCTGTGACGTACGCTCCATGTCCTGTCTTTCTGGTGGGCCTGGAACCTACTAGTTCGTTCCTGAGTTCCTTTAATCACTTTGCTTTAGAATAATGGAGCTTGCCACGAAAAGTTTAGTGCGCGATACAGTTTCTTAGAGAAATTTCCGTTTTTCGGTATAATTTGTGCTGCTATCAAGACTTGCATGACTCTCCCCGCCACGTGGTACGAGGTAAACGTTATTGAGCTCCCCCCAACCACTTTGCTTTAGAATAATGGTGGCTGCCACGCAACGTTCAGTGAACGATACCGTTTATTAGAGAGATTTCCGATTTTTATGAATAATTCTGCTATCATTAACATTCGCGTAACTTTACCGCCACGTGGTACGAGATAAGTGTCCTCCCACCAATTTATCTTTTGCTTTATAATGATGTTCACCCTGAAACATGCACAGTAAGGTACTACTTATTTGAAAGAGCCCCGATTTTATGTATAGTTCTCATGGCCCTGATAGTTGCATCATTTCCCAGCCACTTGGTACTTAGGAAATGTGCGTGTGTGCCCCATTTTATCTATGCGTGAACAGTAAATGTGTCTGAAATTTATTTGCTCCAATTTACGGATTACTATCAAGCAAGCTTTGTTTAATAGGGAATGCTGTGTCCTGGAATGTGATAGTGTATATGTGCAGTCTTAACACATAAATAAATCCGAATTGTCAAACCAAATACAAGCAGACAACTTGCTATGTCTTTATGAAACACATGTTAGCATATCGTGCATCCAGTTGGTACTGACCAGTATACTTGAGTTCTCCATAGCTGGACTTGCTCTGCATTTCAGTTGTAGTACTTAGTAATAATACCAAAGCAAAGCATGGGTCTAGGCATGCCTGTATGGTTGAATATGTACTTACACTGAAGCCAGGCCAGCACTCCTTCCACCCTTCCCACAATTGCGTGGTAATAACCACAGGATTATTTTTGTTAGAGAGACCTTCTTTGAGAGTAAATAGGGCTGATGCCCTTGCAGTTGTATGACTTTGGTGCTCGCTTAGTACTAATGTGTTAACAATTGTCCTGGTATCATTTAGACAATAAATTCCAATCAGTATTGAACTGCAAAAATTTTTTTCTCAAACCTGTCATCAATAATTTAAAGCCATAGTCAAATGTCAAATAGCTCAAATGCTTCAGTACAGAAAATTAGAAATTAATTAATCTTCACTAAGAGGTGAGAGACAAATGAATCCCATTAGCTAGTCACATGATGGATCTAATCAACAAATATTGAAACATCAGATGCCCCCTAATAAGCTCTGTTTAGGTGCTTTCTGTAGCGGCTTTTATAGATACGTTATCCGTTGCGTTTATAATTCGGTGTGTTAATTAAACCACCTTATTAAAGCATTAACACCCCAGTATTAAGTCTCGGGCCTATTGTTTCGTGAACACACGAATTTTGAGGCAAAGCTACAGAGGGCAACTTGCATAAGCTCTGGACTCGTTAAGTAACGGTAATCCTCCCACTGGGTAGAGTTCTACTGATAATTAACTCAAACACACACCCTGAGGGTTACGTTGCACTTGTACAGGTTAATTGATGTCTTTCGCAACTGTGATAAAAGTCTTATGAAGACCAGGCGCGTTTCGCGTTATTTAAAAGCATCTTCAGTGGTCAGGTTTTGTTGTTATTGCTTATTGCATTCTTCTTCGTCTTCTATGTGTATGTGTAGAGTTTTTGAACTCAGCGATTACACTGCACTTAATAAATTCACATTTCTATGTTGGGGAATATCAGTAGCCTCTAGCATGGCTGCACATTCCACCCACCGATACGGCACGATGTTTGAACGCGAGGAGGAGGAAGAGGGGGAAGCTGCGAAGGCCTCGCATCTGAAGGGCAATGCAGCCGCACTCCATATGCCCCTGTTTTATAGTTCACATTTCTCAAGAACACAGCTCACAAACAAAAGTAGTTTTCAGTATTATTACCTTATTTTTGGCGCGATGCAGACGCAATATAATTTTAATCTGGTACAAACTGTCGCCATACAGGCGCAGGCAGTTTCATAAATTTTCGGGCTCAGGTTGTCACGTAATCATGACTTTCTTAATTTCATAGTGGGAAAAAGTATTTCACACACATGTGTCAGTCGAAATATTGTAGCACTTTTTCAACTTCATTACGGAGACATGGGAAATCTACGTGAAGAAAGCAATGTAGACGTCTTGAACAGTTTAAAGTAAAATGATTTGTCTTTAAAACTGGAATTACAGCGCAGGTCAATCAGTTATTAGTGCACATCAGTCAGTTACATATGAACTGATGCGCTTTTAACTGAAACGACAAACGGTCACGCAAAGAGCACCAAAACAGGTATAAGACTGGCAGTTACCTCAACGCGTTAGAAAACTATTCTTTTCATTCTTTCAAGGCCACAATTAATTCTTCAAACCTAACGTTTTCTTCGATGCCAGTGAGCTTACGTATCTGGTTGGTGTTTGTCAGAATTTGTCCTTTCTATAGTGCAGTCGTTTTTCTTAAATGCATCCCCATCAGATTAGAAATATGTTGTTTGTTACCTAGCAGTGCATTACTTTGGGCAGTGTACGCTCAAGTCCACTTAAAATGAGAGCTCTGCAAACCATTCCGTATGTTCTAATTTTCGTTCCTGCACTCCTGTTTCCTTAATAAATTCAACAATAGCGAGTTTTAGATCGAAAAATAGTTCCAGCATGCTCCTTGACTTAATCAATGTACTTTTCAGTAACGTTTAAAGTCTCCAAATTCCGCAACTGACAGACAGTTCTATTCTTACCGCCAATTTCTTCACGGGCTCCTTGCCTGCCTATTCAGGGCAAAGTGCTCCTTGACGTAAAAACAAATAATCCTGTCTGTTGATCGTTGTATTATTTTGTTCTTTTATTGCCAACTAAATGTTTAAACTCTTCTGCCTGCCTTTTATGGCAAACTTGCAGTACCCATCGAATATGTAACTGCGTAATAGATACTGACTATTCTCATTCCTCTCTTCAGTCATTCCCATTCAATCTTAAGGGCTCGTGCAGGCAGCCACTTGACTTTTGAACGTCCTTCATACCACCAACTAACAGCAAAGGCTAAACAGCGCTGACACCACGATTCTGCCGATCAGAAGACAGTTGTGCCGGCCGAAAAATGCCACTCCACAGTACTAAATGAAATGTGGCGCTATAAAGGGTACTTCCGAGAAGGTCGGTGCAAAGCTGAACATGCTGCGGTTTGGCACGCCGCCGCCGCCTCTATTCTACATCCAACATCCACCAATAGAACGTGATGCACTAAGAGTAGGTTCTCGACTACCAGGCAGTCCAAAGGACCATTCAAATGGCACGATATTAAGAACGGATGGAAAGTTCGATTCTGTCGCTAAAACCGTTTTACGCGATCGACTTTCCTGCTTCAATTAACTACCCAAGAGAAGTGAGTGTACTGCAGAGTCCTTGACCTTTCATTCCTGTGCTGAAACTAGTCTCGTTTGAGCGGTCATTTTCGTTTTCACGTCAACACCATAACTGGGTGTGTTCTGAGAGATGTGACATGTTAGTGGTGAAACTAAGTTAATGAGGAACTATATGTTTTTACGAAAAGATAGAAATATAAGAAACAAAACGTAGTGACAAGCAATCATAATAGAGATCCAGAATGAGATTTTCACTCTGCAGCTGAGTCTGCGCTGGTATGAAACTTCCTTTCAGATTAAAACTGTGTGCCGGACTGAGACTCGAACAGTTTTAATCTGCCAGGAAGTTTCAATCACAATAGAGTTTATTAATGACCAAAGTAGAATTCATACTGGAAATTCTCGTCTTCACGAAAACAAAGGAAACAATACAATAAAGATCACGAAGACACGAAAGCACAAAATCCATTTCAGTATTAGGAGTTAGCTCGGCCAGAACTGGTTCACTTCTGATGTCAGTAGACGCTGCCAAGGTCCTCTGTTACTGCATATGCCCAAGGTGCAGCATACTCTGAAATTTAGACCTCCAGACACATCACAGTCTACAGATCGTTGACGCCATAAACACACTTGCGTCGTGGTCGGTTGCTGATTTACAAGCAATCACGAAAGGCACACGTACTTCCAGTAGTAGATTTTGAGCAGAAAGTTGCTGGTGTGGATCGGTTTTAAGATGCGGCCCAGCCAACTAAGTAAGGAAAGCTGAACGATGTCTGCCTGGTCTCCCACGGAGAGAAGAAAAGAAAAAGTCCACTGGCTAGCTAGTCCACGTCATGTTCCCATTTAATGCAGGCTACCTATCGAGGATTTAGTACAGGAGGCGGCATGCGGCTGCTGATCACAAATGGCTGCAGCGAATAAAAAAAGTCCTACAGAAACCCCCTTCCAAGCATCGGCAAGTGAAAGAAAGAAGTATCAGATGAGCATTATTACAATAGAATACTAATAAGTCAGTGAAAGACATTGTAGAAGAGGTTCGAAAATATCGTACCTCTTTCGAAGACTTTTAGCAGTTACAGAACTGTGTTAATGTACGCAATCTTATGTTATTTTTCACATTACAATACGACATTGAACTGTATGTACGAAGGTGGCTATGTATTTAAGAGATGGCTGCTTTTCCCCTTGCGTCTTGAGCCTGGACATTTTTGCTTTATTCGTTTCAATTTTGCTAGGAATCCTAAGGTTAATGTCATAATTAGTTAGTTTAGTACTTCAAGGAAGTAGCGATAGTTAATGTGCAAACTTGAATTACTTCCATAACACATCTCCAGCAGCAGGTATTTAATTTCAGTTTCCAAGAGCACTTGTGCTGCATCACGGCTAGTGAGTAGTTGCATTTCGAGATGCCCGACAGCATACTGAGACCCGTTTATGAATGCTAACTTGAACACTGCTCCCGCCTTTTTTTGTCAAACACAAAACGTAAACTCAGTTCCTTTTGTCGTAAGAATTCACTTAAACTTTGGTTTAAAAAGATTGCATTAGTTGCTTGAAGAATTAATGATATCGTCCACAATATTTATGTTTCTGGTTCATTTGCAGCAACTTTAATTAAATGAGGCCACAACGGATTTATGATTCCACATGGAAATGGTATTATTTTCTCAGACGAAAGTATATAATAATGCAATAACCTTCCAGAAGAATACCTCTAAAGCAATTCACTTTGACTACACCATTCTTACTACAAGTATGAAGGTATTGGTATGACAAAATAAATCGAGTTATCAGATAAGGATTAGCTGATCAGATTTTTTCCGCCGATGCTTGGCCGTCGACTGCAGTACCCTTCGTGATCAGTTATGTAATTATAGAAACCAGACGTACTGGAACAGCTATCTCACAATCCATGGCGCACAGCCTATTTTGCCAGCCGCGAGATTTGCTACTAAAAAAAGAAGATGCAAGCAGAAAAATATAACAAAATTTTCTTCAAAAATTTTAGTCGCTCAAATCAGATATTTTATTCCTGTAAAAAACCCACCTGGACTGAACCCCTTGTGAGGCAAACTACAGAGCTACTTGACTGAGAAGTAGCGTCTCCGATGTGCTGACCACATGCCCCTCCACATTCGCATCCAGTGACGCCTGTGATCTGAGTATGACACGGCGGCCAGTCGGTACCGTTGGACCTTCATCGCCTGTTCGGGTGGAGTTTAGTTTTTGAAAAAACCCTCCAGGGAGAACCGAAGCTAACACAAATAATGCAATAGCGTTTACTCTCTGACAGAACCGGTGTATCCCCTCGGCATGGCCTTTGACAGATGATGAACTCAGCAACGCACTGAGCTAGTAATAGAAAGCTGCGGAGTTCAAATCCCTGTACATCTATTGAGATTTAAGTTTTGCGTGGTGCTCTTAAGGCGATGAAGATGAATGACGACAACATTCCCTTGAAAAAGACGCTATCGATAACCATCGCCTGTACGAATTTGTGCTCTGCCTCTAATAAGCTATTCGTCGACGGGAGGTTAAGTCATAATTTTGTTTTACCTTCGGAAGTTACGTTTCCGTATGTTTTGCTTCCAGCTTTCTCATGAGTGATTTCTATTGTTTGTGTAAATATGCACCGTCACGCTGAAAATTAAAAAATTAGAAATTAAAACGGTTCTGCATTTGTACATAAAATAAATCACTGTTTACGTTTCCTCGAGAAGAATTCTAATGTCCTTAACTGTCGATAAAAGACATTTACTTTGCCGGTTAGTTAAATTACATTACTAGTCAATCTGAATCAGATATTAAAGAGATGTCAGTATACTTTTGTGGTCAGCCTAAAGAGAACATTCGTTATGAGCAACGACTGTAATTATTCAATTCGTCGCTAAAACTAAGTATGATAAAACTAAGTATGATTTGCCACATTTTGTTTAGGCTTCGTCAGTGGTTTTAAACCAAGTTTGCATTACGTAGATGTTACATTCACAATTATTTGATGAGCTGTACAACTTGGAAACGAAATGTTCTCTAGCTCTTGTACATTATCGAACAACTGTAAACTGCTTTATTTGCAAGAGTGTGAAGCAGTCGTAAAATTTGCATTCGCTGCTTTTATAGCTGTATTATTGTGCTGAACCGTCTAATAAACCACATTAAACAGTTTTCGAGTTCATATTACAGACACTCCTATTTACCTCTGCGGCTCCGTGAGCTGGCAAATGATGGGAAGGAATGAGTTTAGAGCAATTACTTGGAGGGGGATTAGTGGAAGGTAGTGTCTGCTGGGGAATAATATTGGTGCTAACTTGTGTTTTCTGTTATAAAGGTTGACGTCAATGGCGATGACGCGCACCCCTTGTGGAAGTTCCTGAAGAAGAAACAACCTGGAACACTGGGAAACGCTATAAAGTGGAATTATACCAAGTTCGTCGTGGATCGGAACGGAATACCCGTGGAAAGATTCGCTCCTACCACCGAGCCCAAGAAGATGGAATCCACGCTGAAAAAATATTTCTAAGGCGGGAATCCCACCTGCACTGCAGAAAAGAAACTTCTTTCTCATTATTCAGAACCAGTATTTTTATAGTATTTAAGTAAATGTGTTGCATTTAATTGACTAACTTCATCGTATTCAGTTTCGTACAGGTTCGTACCCCAGAGGCGTTATGCCTGTATTCACCTGAATAAGCAATGTTTTACCTCTCTTGGCCCTTCGTGTAGTGGAAGGGAAGGAGTTTGTACCTCGCAGTCGTATATTAGGCGAAGGTGAGAGGGAGAGATTCATTCTTATCATGGCAGGGGTATTGGTAGAAAGTCCGAAGGTAGAAGGAAGAGCTCTTTCTCGGAATTATGGGATCAGTTTAGCGGGTATTAGTCATGTATGTATATATAATGCTTAACATTTAGTAGAAAATCATAGAGAACGGTGGAGGCTTTCAGTTTTTACCATCTGTTCTACTCATTGGAGACAAAATCTTTGAGATACAATTTTCTCCGGGTACCATCAGAAAAAATACAGGATTCTCTATTCATAGCACATAAACGCAAAGCCAGATGTCTGTGCATGCTCCGTAATTTGCCTAAGTCCATAGACTAGGATATGCTTCCTGCTGTAACTCTGCTCGAGTGTCTGATATCATACTGTTGTCCACTAATAATCCCCGTAATCAATACTGAGTCTATTTTCATTCTTTTTTAAAAAAAAAAATTCAGCGTAGATCCTTTGCACCCATTGGCTGATGCGGTGTTTGGCATCTTAAGCGTGACGTGAAACTTCTGATGACGTGATAAGGCCTCGAAAATTTCTTCGTTGTCCGTCTTGTAAGCAATTCTCTGTTGCATACGGCTAGCTATGCTGGTGGCTGCATGAGAATTCCCTTGTCGCAATGCCTGTTACAAGTTAGCTCCAATGTAACAAACCACTTATTATGTGCCATGAGTAAACGCTACTGGTAACCACATGATACTAGCAGAGTTGAGAGAGTTCATGAATCGAAACATATTCGCTTGTGTTAATATTCTTCGTGGCACACATTAATGTATGGCTATTTACCTATATACGTGATCAGTTTATCTATAGACGATACAGGACATTTTGAGCACAAGACATGTTATGTGCAGGAGAACTGTAGTGTTACGAGACTGAAATAGTCTCTGGCAAAGAAAGACTGAATGAGTATCTTAGTTTCTGAAAATGCTACATCGCTTAAGTAACTTCGGGTGAAATCTGTTGTAAACAAATTCTCCAAGCCTCAAACCAAGTACAAAAGAAATTTATTAAGAAAGAAAGTCACTATACGAGATTCTGAGACTTAGAAATAGTTTAATGAATTCGTCTGCACAAACATATGAATGGCTTCAGTATATGCCTTTTTATTGTGCAAAGCTTGCTTAAAGTATTTCCTACATACAACTGTTACTTTTAAAAGTGGAGAATTATAATATTAATTGTGTAACATGACTACTTCGATATTACTTGCCATGTGTGTAACTTAAAGACTGTGAAAAATATGTCAAAATAAAATTTTCTATCGTAGAACTTGATTTTTACGAGGGCTACTCGGATGGTAGATCCAATCGGCGGGAAATGGAAGTTGCAGAGAAAATTCGATGAAGCTTTGCACAGATGTCTTGGGCAATGTCTCTGGAACGCCCGTCGATCGCTTCACGTCACTCTTTTCAGTTACGACAATGCAGTGAGAGATGTCACCTGATGACGTGCAGCGCACATAACATAAATGTCATGAGTTTCCTTATTTATGGTAACTGTCAGCTGCACTCTGCAGGGGTAATGAAGATGCTGCTGCAGCGTTTTCGATGGGAAGTGTTTGATCAACCACAATACAGTCCGTAACTGGCTCCCCCTCAATTTCATCTCTGCTCGCATGAACCGATGGCCATGAAGACAACATTTTGGCACTATGACCAGGGTATTGGAAAGTTGGTACAACGCAGCGACAACTGTCTAAGTCGGTGCGGCGACTACGTAGAGAAGTAGCTGCACGGTGTAGCTAATTGTCACAAATAAAACATTTCTGATTTTCACTGTGGTTTCCATTTCACCACCAATCGGACCTCACTTCCCGAACAGCCCTCAAGTATTAATTAGATTTACGTCAACAAGGCCATAAGTTTTCTATTTTGAAAGCATTCTGGGCAGTGGCGCTGCTGGACTTCAGCCGCCTGTAATGCTGTAACATCGTCAGTGATATCTCCGGAGACTGCAAATACACTCAGAATGTAATCAAAACACTGAACATTTATTTTACAGGACTGCTATAAATGGTTGATGCCTTTCCAAAGTTCTATATTTTACAAAGTGTTAAATGTGAAAATATGATCAATGTATGAGCAGAAACGTAAAGTCACCGTGTTTGCATTGTGCCCATTATTTGGCATTACGAGTGTAGTGCCCCCGACAAGATGGCGACACAGCGAGGGAAGACTTTTGTGTGTTGTAATACACGAGATGTTTATCTGTTGGAACTGTGCAGCGTGCGTTCAGAAGGAATTATGGAAAATCGCCGCCGTGTAACTAGAGAACTGTGAATCGTACGTTGGTATCGATAGGGACGATGGTTGTCCTGTAAACAGAAAAGTGTCTCTCTCAAGAAAAATGGTTCAAATGGCTCTGAGCACTATGGGACTTATCTTCTGAGGTCATCAGTGCCCAAGAACTTAGAACTACTTAACCTGAAACCTTCTAATACCGAGTATTTTTTGTTACACTGAGTACCATTGGGGTCTTTAGTGACCCCAACGGGATTTATTTTTTATTAAGGATAGTTTTAATAATGGTAGGATAAAATCACATTCCTTATTTTTTCCTCAGTCTAAAACATGATGTTAGTGACATTAAATTGAATTAAAATGCATAATTTTTAAATTAATTGTTTCCGTAAAATTTACAATCTATTCTCATGAAACTACAATCATTTTTTAATAAATTCTGAATTGACATTGATAACGCATTACACTTACAGCAATAAATTGCAGAGTGGTTTTTACACACAGAACATCCACATTTTGAACATTTATGGGTGAATTTTTTGTCCTCAGACCTTATTTTTGGTTGTACTGTTGATGGAAGTACTGCGGAAATAATTTTGTCTGGCTTTCTTCCGACGAGCTGCTTTCCTAATGCTATGAGAAATTCCTGTCTCTTGTAGTTGGTCCTTTCTGCCCAGTCTAGTGTAAGATGTAGCCATGTGATAAATGCATTCAGTGCACTGATATTAATCATGCTGTAAAATAATACCATTGGCCACGTTCTGCTCATTCTCTTTGTAGTGTACGTTCTAACCAGCTTGTCCATGATATCTGCTCCTGATTTTATTATAATCCAGAATCATTACTGGCTTGCATTCTTCACAATTTCCTTCCTTGAATGCATTGTACTGAGAAAAGTTACAAATTTTCCCTTTTTCGGACAATATGAAACATTTGAAGCATGCTCTTGGAATCCAAAAATAGATGAATATTTGACTCGACCTTTGGTCTGAGTGAAAGCTTGTGGTAGTTCTCCTTTATTTTTTCTAATTGTTCCTAAGAGTGTGAGATTGATTTTCAGAAGTTCTCTCGCCAAACTAAGGCTAGTGAAAAAATTGTAAGTTGTTACATTCCTGCCACTGTTTTCTAAGCCTTTCACTATATCTAAAGCAACTCTCTTGCCTTGACCAACTTCACGAGATTCATTTTCTTGTCGACCAGTGTAAACTTGGAGATTGAGAACGTAAGACGTTGCACTATCACATACAGCCCATAATTTCAATCCATATTTTCCTGCGCTGTCCAAATCTTCTTCTGAACTTCCTTCTGTTTGAGGAATATTCTCTTCTAAGACAACAACTTCTCCATCGCTGCACGAGACATCAGAAACTATATCGCTGATATCACTATTTGATTCTCCAGATAGAGGATTATCCTGCAGTAATATTTCAAGCACTTCGTCTTCGGAAAGGTGACGAGACATTTTCCACTAAATGCAACACACACAATAGTAGTCTCCACGTGTATGAAACAAATAACTGTCGGCTTATAAAGTATTGGCAACAATCATACGTTACAACAATATTTACAAGAATAAAACAAAGGAAATACAGCAACAGTTACGGGTCCAATGCAGAATTATTGGGTAATAATACGGCAAGGGAGCATTTGGGTCGCATTTGACCCCAATGGTATTCAGTGGTTCTTTCTTGATTTTCTGCAATGCTAAATATTTTCAAAAAGTTATAGTAATATATTATGAACCCATTACTTAATTCAGGGATAGTCCGAATTTTTCATAATTTTTAGGAATAGGAAATAAGGTATATTTTACAGAAAATTATGGCCTGGGGTCATTACAGACCCCACGGTATTAGAAGGGTTAACTAAATTAAGGACACCACACACATCCATGCCCGAGGCAGGGTTCGAACCTGCGACCGTAGCGGTCTCGTGGTTCCAGGCTGTAATGCCTAGAACCGCTCGGCCACCCCGGCCGGAAAAGTGCCTTTCTACCAGGTGTGCTAGATGCAACAGTGGAGACGGCGAGGGAAGTTCCGTACGCAGTCAAAAAAAAATCATGGGTTCGAACAAGCCACGAACTCCGAATACCGCAGAAAACTGTGTAAAGGATATTGCGAGGGAGCTTATACTTGAAGCTGCACAGTCTGCAGCTCGTGCCACAATTAAAGTCGGATGATGATGATGATGTTTGGTTTGTGGGGCCCTCAACTGCGCGGTTATCAGCGCCCGTACAAAGTCCCAATTTTTTCACAGTCCAGTTTTTGTACCCAGTCCAATCTATTCTCGGTCACGAATGATGATGATGATGATGAAATGATAAGGACAACACAAACACCCATTCCCCGGGCAGGCAAAATCCCCATGCCGCCGGAGAATGCAACCCGGGACGCCGTGATCCAGAGGTAGCTATGCTAGGCACTAGACCACGAGCTGCGGGCGTTAGTTGAAAGATTATGGCCAGCGCCTTCAGTTTTGCATGATAATTCAGGAAGCACTTGAGGATGAGCATTTTCGCCTCCAAGCTGATGTTCGGCGACGAAGCAACCTTCCATTTATCTGGAAAGATTAATGGCCTCGATGTGAGAGTGTGGGGTAGAATATCATCAGAAAACTGCGGCGCAAGAATGAGATTCGCCGAAGGTCGCTTCCTCTGCTTTGTCACAGACGAAGCTGTATGGGTTGTTTCACTCCTGTGAGAATAATGCGACGGATAACTCGTACATTGATATGTTGTGATTGTTTCCTCAACTAACTGCTCGTTCCGAGTATTTCACCTTCCAACAAGACGGGCCACCCCGTCGATGGAGCACCGGTGTTCGTCGCTACCTAAACTACGAACTTACGCAGTGCTGGATTGGATGAAACGGTGAACGGTGAAGATATGATGTGGCTCTTTTTCCTTGGCCCTGCAGGTCACCTAACCTAACACCCTGTGGGTGGCGGGGGGGCAGGGGGACAGGGGGGGGGGGGGAAAGGATACAGTACGGACTTCAAGAACATTTGTAGGGTGCACATTGCAAAGTTGGTGAGTTTACGGTTTTATTCGCGCATTAGTCACATTAGCACTTGTAATACTTTGGAAAATATAGAGCTCTGAGCATGAATAAATCATCTAAGGTAGCCACTATGATAAACAAACATTGTTGATATGGAAAAAAGTGGAGTACATTCATAAAAGCAAATGGTACAAGGTAAGTTTATTGAAATTATGTTCTGAAAGAACGATTGTCTCTGTGTAAAAAGAAAAAAAAATCCATTTATTTTTCTATCTTGCTCATCACACATCAGGTGGAGAAAATGATCAGTTTCTTGTACTGGACAGGGAATCAGCTCCGGCATACTAGACGTCGGCAGCTGGCATCATCGTTGGACCAGATTTAAGACTGAAATACTCTATAGCCATCTTTTTAGACTATCTGGCAGCCACAGGCGAAGCCTGTTGCAGGAGATATTATGGTGGGGACTGGAGGGGGGGGGGATGAGGAGGAGGAGGGAGGGGTAGGAATGCGAGCGAATTCAGCCGCGTCGCCTCGGGCTCTCTGTCGCCTGTAGCGCGAAATACCGGCCAGGCTGGTGCGCGGCTAGCTTGAGTAATCCGTGACAGACAATAGCAATTGCACAAACGGACTGGCGACCGAGGCGAACGCGAATTCCCTGGAATGCGCAGCGCTAACTGCCGTATGCCCTGCGGTGGAGCACATCCGTCCATACGGCTTTAGGTACGCATTGCTACTGGTCACCGGTTGATCGCACACTGTCTATTGATGTAGCAGGCCCATTCCGTACGGCTTCCTATCTGGTACACCATGGCGCGACGGGAAGACCGCATTATAACGGAACCTAACGCTAAGACGTCATAAGTAAATAAACACAGAACAGCCTCATTAGACACATTTTTGTCACGCAGTTTGAAGCGTTTCTTCATTTTAACTCGACATCGCATATTTTCAACGTAAGCTGCTCATTTTACAGGACTCTAATTACTGTTTTCGTACACGGATGTGAAGACTCATTCTCCTCCTCTTATTTGTATCCAACGTAGACATTGAATAAGTTTAAATAATTGCAGAACTTGATTACGCTGCTCGCTGCGGCTTATCCAAGTAGGAGTGAGCGATAAATCACGTAACGGTCACAAGTCACAAGAGTCTAAGAAGCCATAAGTTTCACAATAACAAGTTATTAGTATCTGAGTGTGATTTTAGCCATAATTAGACTGTGCCCTTTCTATTTTACTGCGTCCATTCTAGGATGGAATTCATTGTTATTTTGATTGGTATCAAGAACAGTATAAGTCACAAGTAACAACTAGAAGTGATATAATCATATTCAACACTGTATGCCATCTGTTAACCATCTTTGTACTTGGTTTTACGTAACTTGTGTTCCACGCTATCGACATACAACCTACTTACGGTAGCAAGAAGGTGATCCTGACAAATAATCGCCTTTCCAGAAGAGAGCATATAACTTCCGTTGCGTTACCTGGCCAGACATTCCTGATGGCAGAGCAGCTATATAGTGCCTGTTATTCGTTGTTTGTGATAACAGCTACGGCGATAAAAAAAACTAAAATTTCATATGTTTGTGGACTGCGGAAAGTCACATTTTAGTACACCTCTGTCTCCAGGACACAGGCTCGCAAAAAAAAAAGAAAAAAAAATTACGGGGGGGGGGGGGGGAGGGGGAGGGCTTGATTTCTGAGGTGGCGGCATACAAATGCAGTTACAAAGTTTCCCCACAGCGAGCACGCTTTACTGTAGAGACTGGCGTGTTCAGTTGCAAAGAATGTGCTAGTTGATCATGTAAGAGGAAAATCTGAGTGAGACAGCTCAACAAATTCTCACTGTACAATGAGTCTTCTTGTTTCAACAACTGAGCGCAAATTTAAAACTACAAACTGAATAAAGTTAGTTAAAAACCAAGTAAAACAAAAACAAAAAATAACGAACTTACTAATAAAAATCAATATTACTACACGCAAGATCAATACATAAGAAATGTGAAAGGCACTAACGTTTAAGGTTCACAAAAGGCCTTACTCCGTCTTCCACCATGCTTTATAGTGATAGCCCACTACACAGAGCTGAGAAGGACGACATTGGTTTACTCTAGATGGTGGAAGTTGACCGTGATTTGAACTGCAGACTGTGATTTCAGCCTAAAGAAAGATTGATTACATTATGGTCAGATAAAGATCCCGAAATCAGATACGAGACAGTAAGGTGTACGCAGGAACAGATATAGACTCCGATCCCTATTTAGTAATGATGAAGTGTAGAAGTTTAGGATTGCACGTTCTTGTACTGCAAAGAAATCAAGGGAAAGGATGTTGTTATGGGTGGCCAGTTCCTCTTTCTAAAACACAAATGCACACACCGTTTATACGGTTATTTATTTACATGAACATGAAGTGGCAGGTAAATTACAATGTCGAAGCATTGGAATTTCCTAAGGGTTGTAAGCAGTGAGGTGCTTCCTAGATTTAGGAAGACATGGCGAGTCTAACTGTTCGTACACTTCATGATTAAGCACGTGTGTGTAACTGAAAGTTCACACGACGGTCAGCAATTCGTAATGAGACAGATAGTTTGTTAGAAGGTCGTTGCACAGCACAACGGTGAGACGGAAGTACAACCTTATTGTTACTTTTGTCAGAATCTGTTTTAGATTTTGAAAACACAGCGTTCACTGCATCTGCACGAGCCTGTTTTTCCTAGGAGCGGGAAAAAATGGCATTTTTGTGGCTTTGTAAACAAACTGCTTGAACATGGCCTGTTTCTCTATACGTGTAACATGTTGCGTTATGTGATGGACAGTCCTTTCTTTTATGGCGAGCAAAACATCTAAAGTAAGACTTCACTAAATTCATAGTCCTGTTTACAAATGGCTCAGAGCACTATGCAGTTTAACTTCTGAGGTCATCAGTCCCCTAGAACTTGGAACTACTTAAACCTATCTAACCTAAGGAAATCACACGCATCCATGCCCGAGGCAGGATTCAAACCTACGACCGGAGCGGTCGCGCCGTTCCAGAGTGTAGCGCCTAGAACCGCTCGGCCACTCTGGCCGGTTAACCTAAGGACATCACACACATCCATGCCCGAAGCAGGATTCGAACCTACTACCGCAGCCGTCGCTCTGCTCCAGATTATAGCGCCTAGAACGGAACAGCCACTCCAGCCGGCCTTTGTTTACATGTCTACGTGGCTGTCAGCGCGGCTGTGTAAGTGCTGGTTGTTGTGGCTGCTTGGGGCGGTCGCATACAAGGGGAGACTCGACCGACAAATCGAGGCCTGGTCATACTTATTGGCCTCTATGGCACCCGAATCATATTACTCTAAGATCTGTAATGCTTGGGAAAGTGATGCATCAGAGCACTTTAAGATCTGTTCCCTTATTTTAATATCTGGAACATTGAATGTTATCGCATCAAGTATCATCAAACCACTGGCAAAGTTGCCACAACTACACTTAAATTTATACTTCCCAGCTACGCGGGATAGCCGAGCGGTCTATTGCTCCTTGTCATGGTCCGTGCGGCTCCCCCCGTCGGAGGTTCGACAACTCCCCCGGGCATGGGTGTCTGTGTTGTCCTTAGCGTAAGTTAGTTTGAGTTAGGTTCAGTAGTCTGTGAGCTTAAGAAGTGTGTAAGCTTACCACAAATTTCAAAAAAATATCCTAGTCATGCCCGTTAATTCTGTGTAGCACTAGTGGGACGTCTGTTCCGAGTTTTTCTGAAGCGAAAGAACTGATAATTAGTCGCAGCTGTTTGGACTTGATGGTAATAGTATTTATTTACTGCTGCGATTACTTGGTCATTGCTGAGTTTGTCGGGAGACGCAGCTGGGAATAGTTTTTATATTAACCTGAACAACTAAATGGTTCAAATGGCTCTGAGCACTGTGGGACTTAACTTCTTATGTCATCAGTCGCCTAGAACTTAGAACTACTTAAACCTAACTAACAAAAGGACATCACACACATTACATGCCCGAGGCAGGATTCGAACCTGCGACCGTAGCGGTCACGCGGTTCCAGACTGAAGCCCCTTGAACCGCACGGCCACATCGGCCGGTTGAACAGTTAACGCGAACACTACGGACCCCGCAATCGAAAGGATGTATTGTAACTTTATAGCACCTTGAACACCATGAACTTGACAATGTGCTAGGAACTGAGTCACGTATCAGTTCATTCTTCTTCTGTTTGGTTAAATTGCCGGAACTTTGGGATACTGGGCCGAGCATTTGTTGGGCTGTTTGGTTGGTCGGTTGTCGTTGTGGGGCCAACTCAGCTTGTGAAGCCAGTAGTTGTTGTTCCGTTGTCAGTAAGGCAGCGATTTGTTGGTTCTGTAACTGGAAAGTTTGTGTTAGATCTATCACACTGGCCGTCTGCACCCGAAGCGCGGGGGCAGGGACTGGAGGGGTCAGGGAATTCATGGTTTACTCAAATACGTTTCATCAAAAAGCAAACAAAGCATCTGAAAACAGAAATGTGATTAGTTCTTCGGCTCCCCGCTTGGCATGCAGGAACACAACAAATAAGCAAACAGAAACACTTGAACATGAGCACCCCTGCAAGGTAAATCACAAGAGAAGCAAACGAAGTCTTTGGGCAGGATGATTATCTCTGATCCTCACTGAATTATCCTCGTTCGCCACTGTAGTGTCCTCGTTGCTACTGTAGTTTCCTCGTTGCCACTGTAGAATCTTGTACCGCAAAGAAGCACGGGAGAGGATGTTTTTATGGGTGGCCGGTGTCCCCTTTCTACAACACAAAAACCCACGTGGATTAATGCGGTTCTTTATTTACAGGAAGTTTTACTTACGCTGAGCACCGTCCAGGTGTTGTGGTACAAGTTCATCAATAATAGTCCTCTTGCAGACAACATCGATAATCTTGTTACAATCACTAGTAAGGTCGCTATGTGCTGTAGTAGCCTGTTACGAACTCAGTCTGCTCTACGAATGAATGACAGACGCCAACTGGATTTGTGAGTCAGTAAGTGAGGCCCTCCGGTCAGAGGGCGTTGGTGGCGTGTTGCTTGTCAGAGTGTCTCTGGCCTCTCTCGTGATAGGCGTGCTTGATCCGGTGCCTACTGTCGATCTTCGCGCTATATCTATGCCGACCGGCGTGCTGGCAACAGCTTACACCAGCACAAAGACGTTAGTGTGGAAGAATCAGTGTACAACGAAGTTGTTGGACATTGAAGTACTGTAGAGTAATGAGACACATTTGAAGTTTCGTAAAGATGTAGATACTGCAGTAAGGAAAACAAGAATTGACAGTTCAGATGAAGAGGGGTGTACGTTTCTAAGAAGTGCAGCCACAGATCTTGTAAAGACACCATAGTTACTAGGAAGATAATTGCGAAAAAACCTTGGGAACAGAAGAAATACAGATGAAAGAAGAAAGTACAAGCATGTTAAGCAAAAGACGAGAATATTGGAATATAAAACACTTAGGAATGAAATAAATAGGAATTGAAGGGAAGCTAAGGCGAAATGGCTGCTGGAAAAACGTGGATAAATCGAATAAGAAATGAACTTTTTAAAGATTGAATCAGCATATAGAAAAGTCAAAACAGCCTTCGGTTAAATTAAAAGCAAGGGTGGCAACATTAATAGTGCAATGACTATTCCAGTGTTAAACACAGAGGACAGAGCGAATAAAAGGTAAGAGTACAACTAAGGCCTCCATGAGGAGGAGGGATTGGCTGATTGAAGGAAAAAGTGGAGTCGACATGAAGGAGATAAGGGATATAGTATTAGAGTAGAATTTAGTTTTGGGAGATCTGAGACCAAATAAGATGGAAGGGACAGATAACACTCAGTCGCAATTTCTAAAATCGTTGGGAGTAGTGGCAACCAAACGACTATTCACGTTGTTGCGTCGAATCTATGAAACTGGCGACATACCATCAGCCACGTAACTGGGAGAACTATTAAGAAATCAACTTAGCAGCTCATCCGTGCAAGTTGGTGAATAGAATAATACACAAAAGAATGGTAAAGAAAACTGAAGATTTGTGAGATGACGATCAGTTTGGCTGTAGAAAAGGTAAAGGTACCAGAGAGAAGGTTCTGATGTATCGCTTCATAATATGAGCAAGACTGAATATTTGTCGACCTGGAACCGTTCGACAACGTAAAATGATGCAAGATGTTCGAAATTCTGAGAAAAAAGGAAGCTATGGAGAAAGACGGACAATATAGAACAAGTACAAGAACTAAGAGCGAATACTAAGATTGTAAGATCAAGAGCAAAGTGCACGGATTAAAATGGTTCTAAGACAGAGGTGCAGTCTTTCGCCCCTTCTGGTCCACCTATACATCGAAGAAGCAGTGCCACAAATAAAAGGAAGGTGCAAGAGTGGAACTAATATCCAGGACATAAGGATATCGATGACAAGATTCCCTGGTGACATTGCTGTCTTTAGGAGAGTGAAGAAGAATTACAGATTGTATTGAACAGAATAAACAATGGAATGTGTGAGGATATGAACTGAGAGTAAATCGAAGGAAGTCGTAAGTAATGAGAAGTAACAGAAATGAGAATAGCGGGAAACTTTACACCAAAATTGGTCATTATGAAGTAAAAGAAGTTAAGAAATTCTACTACCTGGACGGATGAGGCAAGGGAGATATAAAAACTAAACTAGAACATGCAAAGAGGGCTTTCCTGACCCAAAAAAGCCAAGCACTATAAAACATAGGCCTTAATTTGAGGAAGACGTTTTTGAGAATTTACATTTGGAGCACGGCATTGCATGGCAGTGACTCACGGACTGCTGAAAAATCAAAGAAGAAGAGAGTCGAAGAATTTGAAATGTGGTGCAGCAGAATAGTGTTGAAAAGTGGGTGGACTGGTAAGGAAAGGAATGAGAAGGTTTTCCGCAAAATCGGCGACGAAAGGAACATATGGAAAAACTGACAAGAAGAAAGGATTGAATGTTGTGGACGTAGTGTACAGATGCTACTCTGAGATGAAGAGGTTAGCACAGGAAAGGAATTTGAGACGGACCTCATCAAACCAGTCGTGAAACTGACGACTGAGAAAAAAACAAACAAACTAAAAACTAAAATGTGCCACTGTGATCCCTACACGACAAGCACCATTCATTAGAGGATCCTGTCGGTGAAGCAAGCATTCATCAGTTATAGGGCTGTGTCCTATGCGAAAACGACTGAGAAGACCTCATCCTGTCAGTGAGACTGGGAGTTGCGGACTTTAGCAGACGCGGGTAATTCTACATCTACATCTACATGACTACTCTGCAATTGTCTCTCGCTTCCAGCCACTCTTCTCCTTTCCTATGCAGACTCTACGCCTCGACAGTGAGAGCACCATTTACCGAGATGGTCCGCAGCTCGCGGCCGTGAGGTAGCGTTCTCGCTTCCCACGCCCGGGTTCCAGGGTTCCCGGGTTCGATTCCCGGCGGGGTAAGAGATTTTCTCTGCCTCGTGATAACTGGGTGTTGTGTGATGTCCTTAGGTTAGTTAGGTTTAAGTAGTTCTAAGTTCTACCGGGCTGATGACCATAGATGTTAAGTCCCATAGTGCTCAGAGCCATTTGAACCATTATCGAGATGAGTTATTAGGCATACGGGTCGTATTTGGTGCGTTATATGAGAGGGAAGGTAGGTTGCTGTGGTAAACGGCTCTGAAACAGTTTCATCAGTCACACAAGGGACGCCACTGGGATGCATTACAGAACGAGAACGTCGCCAGCAAAATACACATTTACTGAGATGCCCATCAAACAATTATTCAAATCACACAAAGAATCACGTCTGGGGAGCAAAGTAAACACGAAGTACTGAACATGTTAAAAGTGATACTTACTGACACACTAAATGGTTTAATGAAAACACGGACCAACATGACAAACCATTAGCCAATAATGGCTAAGTCAGAGCCTAAATTTTACTCTTTCCCGTCAGTCTGAAGCACGTCTTTCTCCATCCAGATTGCGAAACCAAGTGATCTCTCTAGTCGTTCTAAACGGTCCTTTTCCTTCTCTCAGGAAACAAGGTATCATCCCGCCAACCAGAATTCATAAATTTATCTACCTACCGTTTCTTTAATTTTCATTATTTGATCGAGATACTTGCAATAACTTCAGAGGTGAATATCTGAGAACCATAATGCATCCTTCCTCCACGCCCTTACCACACAGCGCCTGACCTTGTCCTTAATGTTTATGGTGTCATATCTCCTTAACTGCTTGTTGTACAATGTTGTAATTTTAAAGGAACCTTCTGTGGACATGTGAATATTATCTGCAAAATATGATGCGAATGGAATTCGTAGCCAGGAAATAATAAATCAAGCACAATGCGGCAGTTTTCCACGCGTCTCACTGTTTTTTACGTTTATCCTGACCTATGTGTCTTACAACGATTATAATATTGAAGGTGCATACAGAATCATACGTGGCCACTGTGTGTAAAATTTGTTGCGAAGAAAGTTAGTAACAAAGAACTAGTAAATTTACACGTAATGCATGATGCGGCGTCTTTTCACGGGTTTCATTGGTTATGTCATCATATCGCTGAACATCGTGTATTAAATGATATAATTTTGCACTTACATTCACTGGTATGTGTGCATACTTGTCTGTAAAATGTGTCGTGCATACAGTCAGTAGTAAAGAATTAATCAATTATAATGCCATGTCTCATGCGGTACTTTTATTGCATGAAGAATGGTAAAGTAGTAACCGATGAACATGTTTCCTTTCATTATTTTGTAGGGGTTGTCAGCGATTAAGAAAACTTTGTGAAGGTTTGAAATTATGCAGTCCGTCAAGTTCTCTCATTTTCAGATATTGGATGAATAAAGTCGGGGAATTCACGTGGCACGGGCTAAGCTTCTTTTTCACCTCCCCTCCCTCCCCTTTCGTAGGAAAGTGATTCTTACCCCCACATTGATTGTCCCCTAACGTTAAGGTACACTCCTGGAAATGGAAAAAGAACACATTGACACCGGTGTGTCAGACCCACCATACTTGCTCCGGACACTGCGAGAGGGCTGTACAAGCAATGATCACACGCACGGCACAGCGGACACACCAGGAACCGCGGTGTTGGCCGTCGAATGGAGCTAGATGTGCAGCATTTGTGCACCGCCGCCGTCAGTGTCAGCCAGTTTGCCGTGGCATACGGAGCTCCATCGTAGTCTTTAACACTGGTAGCATGCCGCGACAGCGTGGACGTGAACCGTATGTGCAGCTGACGGACTTTGAGCGAGGGCGTATAGTGGGCATGCGGGAGGCCGGGTGGACGTACCGCCGAATTGCTCAACACGTGGGGCGTGAGGTCTCCACAGTACATCGATGTTGTCGCCAGTGGTCGGTGGAAGGTGCACGTGCCCGTCGACCTGGGACCAGACCGCAGCGACGCACGGATGCACGCCAAGTCCGTAGGATCCTACGCAGTGCTGTAGGGGACCGCACCGCCACTTCCCAGTAAATTAGGGACACTGTTGCTCCTGGGGTATCGGCGAGGACCATTCGCAACCGTCTCCATGAAGCTGGGCTACGGTCCCGCACACCGTTAGGCCGTCTTCCGCTCACGCCCCAACATCGTGCAGCCCGCCTCCAGTGGTGTCGCGACAGGCGTGAATGAAGGGACGAATGGAGTCGTGTCGTCTTCAGCGATGAGAGTCGCTTCTGCCTTGGTGCCAATGATGGTCGTATGCGTGTTTGGCGCCGTGCAGGTGAGCGCCACAATCAGGACTGCATACCACCGAGGCACACAGGGCCAACACCCGGCATCATGGTGTGAGGAGCGATCTCCTACACTGGCCGTACACCTCTGGTGATCGCCGAGGGGACACTGAATAGTGCACGGTACATCCAAACCGTCATCGAACTCATCGTTCTATCATTCCTAGACCGGCAAGGGAACTTGCTGTTCCAACAGGACAATGCACGTCCGCATGTATCCCGTGCCACCCAACGTGCTCTAGAAGGTGTAAGTCAACTACCCTGGCCAGCAAGATCTCCGGATCTGTCCCCCATTGAGCATGTTTGGGACTGGATGAAGCGTCGTCTCACGCGGTGTGCACGTCCAGCACGAACGCTGGTCCAACTGAGGCGCCAGGTGGAAATGGCATGGCAAGCCGGTCCACAGGACTACATCCAGCATCTCTACGATCGTCTCCATGGGAGAATAGCAGCCTGCATTGCTGCGAAAGGTGGATATACACTGTACTAGTGCCGACATTGTGCATGCTCTGTTGCGTGTGTCTATGTGCCTGTGGTTCTGTCGGTGTGATCATGTGATGTATCTGACCCCAGGAATGTGTCAATAAAGTTTCCCCTTCCTGGGACAATGAATTCATGGTGTTCTTATTTCAATTTCCAGGAGTGTACATGTGTTCCAAGCTTGGTTGAAATCGATCCGTTGGTTTGAGAGGAGATGTAGAAAAACACACACACACACACACACACACACACACACACAAACACACACACACACACACACACACACACACACACACAAACGAACACACATTTTATTACTATTTCTCCTCTTTTACGTCGTGGAGGTACGTACCGTCTATGCAACAAACTGTATGCAGTTTGTTTAGTTGCCACATGCGTTTCGCTTCTTTTACGTGTTTGGGAAGTATTATCAGTGGCCTGAAATACATGTTTTCTTTTATACATACAATTAACGTATTATGTGGTAGATATAACATGTTGCTATATTAGATTTTGTCGTGTCTCGCACTTGTTTTTAGGTTAAAATCAACTTTTGTAGCCCAAAAGAACAACAGAAAAGAATGACTCTTCTTTTACGTTTGGTCATTGTCTAAAATAGGAGTGAGATCAACTTTTTACTAACAGATACACAAATTATGCTTTTTTCACACTTTATTTTCGATTTATATTCAATCACTGTATCACTCTGACTGCTCATAATTCACTGTTTGTTTTTGTTCACTCATTACACTGCTTTTTCGGTCTCTCTCTTCGTCACTGATAAGAAAGTGGAGTCCTAACCCAAGACGGGTCTTGCTTTATGTACCCCTACCAATCGGTAGCCCCGCCAGGGGCGAATTTGAGAACGTACCAAAAAACACTTCGAATCCTCCAAAATGTTCCAGAACATTCCACAACATTCGACAGTGTTTTGGAATGTTCCACAATGATATAGGATGTTTCATAATATTCCCGAACGTTCTGGAGTCTTTCCGAATGTTCCAGACTATTCCCGAACACTATACAACATCCCGGATAGTTGTGGAACATTCCGGAACATTCTAGACTGTTGTGGAATGCTCTCGAATACTCTTGAATGTTATGAAACGCTCTACAAAATTCTAGAGGGCGAAACGTCCCATCCCTTATGTCTTCGAAAGCACGCCCTTTAGGTAAATTCGGGAATCTTCTTCATGGATGAGGGCTGGAGGACTACCACATCATGTAGTTTCCTTGGTCACACCGGGACTCGTTTATGTGTTTTTGTGGCTCGCACATTGTATAGTTGCTTTTATAATATATATTGATTATATTACATTTTTGATCATAGCCTTGTACCCCAAGTCATGCTGTAGAGGTCGATGGCATGGCTTGTGTTCCACCCCCGGCGACCTTCCTCCTTGAGGCTGTAAGACCCACCGTCGCTGCAAACATGAAAGCAGCCGCCGTTCTCACTTCAGTTCCTGTCGCATGTGGCCGTTGCCTCCACTGTGAAGGTCACCAACTCGGGGCCACTCAGCTTCGGAACATGGCCCCGTAGACTCAGTTGTTAGGTGATATGTCACACAGTGGAGAAAGTTGCCTCAAAACCACACAATTTGCTTGGAGAACTCGAAGCTTGATCGTTAGCATCGTGAGGAAATTTGTGACCTGTGTTTTCTTCCTGTCTCACAACCATAGTTTAAACTTTTCATTATACCTCCCATTCTCGTGAGAGCATGGCGGGCAGTTGGAGAATTCTCTTTTCCTTCAGCCACACATTCGCGTAGGCTGGGAGTTGGGCAGAGGGAATCCAAACTCAATACCTTGCCTTAAAGGATGTGAACAATTTGCGTATAACATTACTGCCGGAGGGGAAATACAAAGTGATTACAAATTCGTGAGTGGTTGCAGAGGGGTGCATCTTCACTGAAAGAGGTTAGCCGTTAAGACACTTGATTCGAGTTGGGCGAAGGCTTTGCAAACAAAACAAGTTTAGCATGTGACTCTGTAACTGACGAAATGTCGTTGGTATACACAAATAAAAGAACGGCACAGATATGGAATCTTGTGGTACGTCATACTTCATTATTTCTTCATTTGCTGATGAATTTAACGAAAGCTCTTTGAATAAATTTGCAAGCTGGTACCCTCCCAAGAACATTTCTGTCGCATGTGATCGGCCTTAATGTCATATTTTAGCACAGGAGAGGCACGTGTCTCTTCCTCGGTAGAATGTCATGCAAACAAAGAAGAATCGTAGTTGTGTTGCAAGAGCACTAACACTAGTGTCCAATGAGTCACTATAATGGGTTTCGCCGAACGGAATTATCCCTCTCCAACTTTATTTTATTTTGATTTGTTTTGTTATACTATCGTCTTTGTTACCAGTCAGCGTTTGTTTCTTCACTATGATATAAGACCATGCTCACCCAAAATAAGAACGCTAATAAATTTTTAAAAGGAGCCTGTTTCAGCGAGAAAGCCTTGATTACCATCTGTTAGCTGATGATACTGGTCATGTAGTGAGCGTTGCAAGTGTGCGAAAGTGCGAATTTCTTCTCCTTATGATGGATTTTTTACCGGAAGACTAAAGCATCTGAAACTTTTCACTTATGGATGGCTGTCACCTTCATGTAAGTTACGAGTCCACGCCTTAAAGAAGTGCGATAATCTCATCTACTCTCGTGGTGAGTGTGTTTAGGGAAATTCTCTACTTAATTCAGACTTTTCGAGTAGACATAACTATAGGAAGTCAATTTTCCTCAATACATTTTTTCAGTCCTCTAAATCTGTAATAGCAATTTAGTCCTTTGTGGCATAGATCAAGTAAAAGTGATAATGAAGCTGGAAATTTTTCCTCTGATCCTAAGTTTAAGTTTTAATGTCAAGTTTTATTTCTTTGCTGCTGCAAGTCTGTTTTATGGCTTATCATGGACTTTTTTAAAAAAATCTGTAGTTTGGCTTCTCACGGAAAAAAATAGTTTCGTTATATACTTTTAAATTTCAGGTGCATACTAATTAAGAGATGTTGCTGCATAAAGCATTAAAACACGTTGTTAAATCATTTTCCATGCTATTTGGTCCCCTCGTGACCACGAAAAAACTTAAAAAAAATGTTTCTAACTGCTGTGAACTGCCCACAAGATTACTCTCATAGAAATAAGCAGATTAGTTGGTTCTCTCATTGTCGGGAAATCAACAAATCATCTTTAAAATAATAGAATTTATCGGATATCCGAGTTGTGATAAAAAAATAGGGTGAATAATTTTATTTGAAACAAAGTAGTAAGCTTACACGGAATTTGATCTAATCTCCTTATTTTTCCAGCAAATGCACTTATCCCAACGTTACATCCATGACTGGAAGCATTTCTGGAAGGCTTCTTTTGTAAGGGCGTTCAGCCGCTCTGTCGTGACCCTCTCATTGTCAGGAGAAGCAGAACTTAATGTTCATGCGTTGTTCGAAATCCACGATGCGTGACAGACATGGTAAAAACAACCTCACTCTAACGTCCCTGGCCGCTGACTGCCAAGTTTGAACGCGATGCAACTAGACGCTGTTTGTCTCAACGGACGAGGCTATCAGACAAATTATATTGGGTGGTTGTAACGTCAGAAGTTGCTGCTAAAAACAAAAATCATTCACTGTATTTTTTGATTACACTTCATGATTTCATACCGTAAGTAGCGAAAGTAGCTGATGGAATATTTCATGGTAGTACATGAAAACGTCACAAATTTCATTCACTTGCCTTTGTAGGTCTTAAGAAAATATAGCAGTCAGCAAGGAATTGTTGTATTTGCCGTAAGACTTGGGTGGGAGTTCCACGCGAGAACATGGACTTATTGTTGTTGTTGGAGCGTAGGATCCAGGGAACTGTAGCAGTTTGAAGACTAAAAGATGAATAGCAAACAATTAATCTTTTAATTTCAGTAAATAATATTTTTGAAGTCTGAGTTTCTTAACTGGCACAATATGTGCGAAAAGATACAGGTACCACGTAGACATTGGCACTTCATTTCGTTTAATTGTAAGCAGAAAATAAATATACTCCAACATTCGAATTTGTATGTTACTACTGGATTAGTTATCTAATTAACACTGTGGCAAACTTAGATGATACTTCGCTAGACATTAGAGGAAACCGATAGTCATCCATATTATTAGATGAAAATACTTAAGACACTATACACATCAACAACTGTTGTAGATTTCATAGCATGTACTCGGAATATGGAAATAATTTATTTATCTGCCTAGGGCGACCAGAAACATCATCTCACTTAAAAGCATTTTTAGTCGTTTTATGTACACAGCAAACGAATAATGACTCATAAACTGAACAATGTTGTGCTATCAGTGTAGAAGTACAATTACTTGGCGATGAGCACTGTCTCACCCTCTGCCTGAGGTATCATGTTTTCGGTACGCCCCTTTCAGAACCGTAAATTTCGGCTTTCGAAACAGGGGCAGTTACTTCTCCTTCAAAAACTTACTCGCAAGGCTGAGAGGATCCCTTTCTAGTCCCAGTCCTCTTAGAAAGAAAGCATTCCTTATTGCCGAGGGTCGGACACAGCTGACTTGCTGACCGCTCAGCCACGAAATAGACCACATATATAACAACAATAACGTTCTTCTTACGAACATTAGGCATGAAGCTGTTCACTGCAACCATATGATGTAGCTTCGATGATTTTTATGTAGGTACCAGCCACAAAGGCATGTTACAAGATGCGCGTGTGGGCCTCCACACAAAGAGCGTGACGCACAACGCCCTGCTTATAAACGATTCCATTCTTGAACTTAAAGCGAGGCCGTTTAATTGGCATAAAAACAGCGACAATGAGGACGCCAGTGTTATAATGTATAAACTACTTTGCCCAGATGTACGGGCTTGAGATGATGCAGGCGGTACCCAAAGTCCGTCACAAGGATGTACTTTCAGCAGAGAGACATTTCTAGTGACTTCCATAGGCTATATATAGACTGGAGACTTCACTACTTTTTCGTTTGATACGATATCAGTATGTGACTTAGAAAACATATTATTGTCATTTGATTGGAACTGCTATCATCAAGTCACTGACTGTAAGAGACTAAGGAATTTGGATCTCTAATGCACAAACAGTATCACAACTGTCCCCGCACCCGAAAGGGTAATTTATAGCAGTAAAAAATGTGTGTGAAATCCTATGGGACTTAACTGCGAAGGTTATCAGTCCCTAAGCTTACACACTACTTAACCTAAATTATCCTAAGGACAAACACACACACCCATGCCCAAGGGAGAACTCGAACCTCCGCCAGGGACCAGCCGCACAGTCCATGACTGCAGCGCCCAAGACCGCTCGGCTAATCCCACGCGGCACTTATAGCAGTATCACCCTCTTTTTAATAGAATGCACCTGCACATAATACTGAGTGTAGTTTCTCGAAGAGCTTCTGATGCGTGAGCTGTTTCTTACAACACTTTCTCTGCAGGTTTCAAATGTACTAATTATTTAATATTGTGCTGGCTACGTGATACGTAAAGGGACAGTCAAATGAAAACGAAACAGATAGAAGAAAGGAAGTAAACCGTTTATAATTTAAAAGTAATTGCCATAACTGTTAATATATTTATCCCATTGTGAGACAAGTCCGTCTCCGGTAACTGAGTGGTCAGCGCCAAAGAATGTCAAACCTAAGGGCCCGGGTTCGATTCCAGGCTGGGTCGGAGATTTTCTCCGCTCAGGGACTGGTTGTTGTGTTGTCCTAGTCATCATAATTTCATCCCCATCGACGCGCAAGTCGCCGAAGTGGCGTCAAATCGAAAGACTTGCACCCGGCGAACGGTCTACCCTACGGCAGGCCCTAATCACACGACATTTATTGTGAGACAAGATACTCAATGCCTTCACGGAAAAATGTTCGCTGTTGCTAATGGAACTATCATTGTATCCAGGCTTCCAGTTCTTCGTCTGAAGCCTGTCGACAAGTTGTCAAGGTTGATTCGACTACACTGCAGCAGATTCGCTGGGAAGCCTTTGAGCAACATCCACGAAGCCTCCATCTCTCCCTATACGGTTTCCATATTTTTGGAACTCTGAAGAATGACCTTCGTGGCCTTTTGCTTTGGACAAAGCAGTCCAATCCTGGTTACAATCATGGTTCCGTAGGCAACATTTTTCCATGAAGGCACTGATCATCTTTTCTGACACTGGGATAAATGTATTAATTATTATGGCGATTACTTTTAAAGTATAAAGTTTATTTCCACTTATCTCATTTTAATTTGACTGCACCTTTTACAGCAAATGCCGTTGTCATATGTAATACTTACTTAATTTCAATGATGTTGTTGTTGTTGTGGTCTTTAATCCAAAGACAGATTTGATGCGGCTTTCCACACTAGCTTGTTCAGTGCAAGTCTCTTTATTCCTGTGCAATCATTGCAAATGCTTGAAAATACCTATTACATCCAAGCTATATCCACTAATTTTTCCGCCTTACACAGTTCGACCTATTACCAAATTAACTATTCTTTGATGACTCAGGATGTAGTCTATCAGCCTGCTCTTCATTTAGTCAAGACCTGAAATAAAGTTCTATTCTCCCCAATTCGATTTGATGCAGCACTTCTTCAATAGTTACCCGACCCAAGTACCTAATCTTACCAGTATTCTGTTACACAATAATTTAAAATGTTACTTCTCCTCTTGTCTGTGCTGTCTATCGTCCATGTTTCACTTTTATATAACATTACGTACTAGTCTAAGACTTTTAGAACTGATTTCGTAGAACCTAAATTTGAATTAGACGTTAACATATTTCTCCGTTTTCTTAAAAATTTCTTTCTTTCTATTAGAAATCTACATTTTATATTATTTTCACTTCTGTCATGCCAGTTATTTTGCTGCTCAATAATTTTACAGTCTCTTTTCCCATAAACACGTCGCTTGAATAAATTATTCTGTATTCCGTTATTCTTGTTTTACTTCTGTCGATGCTCATCCTATAATTTCTTTGCAACACAAATTACAGTGTCAATGGTAAGCAATAAGGATTTTATTTCCTCTCCTTGAACTTTAATTCATTTACTTCAGATTTATGGTTGGTTTTCATAACTTCGTATTAAGTATACAGCTTGAATAACATGGGTGAGGTCTGATTTCTATATGACTTGCAGATAACATTTCGATGCTTGTTATATCCCTGATAGCTTCACAATATCAAATTATATTTCAAATTATGTTTGCACAGAATGAAATTTAGAGCCGTTAGAAAATAAATTTCATGATGTACAAAAATAAAGTATAACTGGCGTTTCCGGAAATTCTAAGCTATTTACAACGTCTTCAAATGGGGCCAAGATGTTGCGTCTGATAAAATTCTCTCAGGCTGGTTTTAAATATCTTATCAGGTGACAAGATTAGCTGCAAAATGCCAGTCATATCATAAGGACTGATGGAAGATAATCAACACATTCGCGTCCGATGTATCACTGAAAACACCTTCAGTGAGTATAGTACCTAAGCTCAGTACCGAGATTTGCACGTGATCTTCTGCTAGTATCAAAGTCCTTGTTTCGAGGTAAACCCTATGCTGGTTTTCCTAACGTATTTGAGGGATGCTGTCAACATTCCAAAATCGGCCTGGAAAAGAGTTTTACGAGTCATGGTGTTTATCTATGATGCTGATACTTTTGTTCTTGTGTTAGTACTTTAGAAAAGCTGTAAGAGTTTCAAAATATATTCAGAAAATACAAAACTGTACAAGGTAAATAAAAAGGGCCCTTTTTTTAAAAAAAATAATTGACTTATGTTTTCTGTTTTATACAACGAGCACATCTCTGAAAATACTAATCGTACATTGTGATTAATTTCTAACTCACGTTTGCCGACAGAAATGGAAAGTGATACCCCGTGAAGTCCCAGTCCGCTTCCTATCACACTCTGTGATGTTCATAACATGATTAAACGAAGTTATTATATCATTAAAGACTCGTTATGCTCGAAACTGACGTCCATCATCGACTTCCGTATGAAGTGGAACCCTATGGGCGCGACTGCACTCTTGTGTTCGTTGTTGCTTGTAAGAAAACAGACTCCGAGTTTTTCGCCATACCTGAAATATATACTATGTCAGCTAATGATGACTGCTGGTTAGAAGCTGGTATGAAGCTACGAGTCTTCCCATTTCATACCAGACGTGTTCTCTTTGAGACGCGTCAGGGGATGAGGTAAGTCACTCAAGGTCTAAACTGAAGTGTGGGTCCTCGAATTATCCTGTTGGAATACTTGGTAGCCTCGTTATGAAGGATATGACATAATTTACCGTTCATGCCACGTTCTGGAGAGTATGTGGTGTGGATTCAGCCTCTCTTCAGCCCTTACCATATCGGATCTATTATGATATCCAGTAGACTCCTAATCCAATTCCACGAACTGGAGAGGTATGTGTCACAAAAATAGCGTATTGCTCTGACCTTCCACCAGGTCATCTGTGGACACACTCTGACGACTACAAACAAGTGCGTTGCTCGGCACTCAATAAAACGTAATGGCATTCAATGTCTAAGTTAAACAGTCTTTACACCACGTAACTGGCTGCCCAGACTTCAGCTATTGTCATCCATCTTTTCATCAAAACCAACTGGACAATCCTGTGATCTTCTCCCAATGCAGTCCTAAAATCTAAAAGGATCAAGCTGTTGTCCTGAGTCCATCCCACCACCACTCGCCCTGCAGTTATTTCAGTACGGCCATCTGCCTGTCAGATCACCATTATGTCCCCAAACACCTCAAGCCAATGTACTTTCTCAAGTCCTGCGTTGCGATCTCCAACTAAAAAGTTTCTGTAACGCTAGGCGCAGCCTGTAACATGGATGGAGTAATTTATCCGTGCCCTGACTCGGTAAATCCAGGTTGCAATCTGAGTCTTGACCATGTATGGCTATCAGATTCATCCTTACCTGCAGGAGGTTCCATTTTAGTAATTAACACTAAAAAATAAACGAGGTTTTCATTCAAAGGTTCATACATTGAAAATCAGGATCTTACACATGGCCGAAACAATCTTTACAACAAAGAAATCACTGCAGAAAGCGGGCTTCATTAGGCGCCCCTGTTCAAGGTAATGAACAGCCAGGCAGTAATTACCAGGACACAAAGCAGTATTCGTTGACACTTTTCGTTCGCACCATATAACTACGATTGCTTCTGTCTGAAGAGAAAATGGAGCTTAGCTGACCGTGCTCGAGAGCTTTATGAATTTCTGACCTCAAGAAACTGGGTCTCTCTCCAACTTCTGAGAAGGGCCATGGCGAACTCCTACCTCCTAGGACACTGAAATCAGCAAATGTTTCATCCCTCGGATGTTTCCCATCCTGCCGTGACGCCAACTGATGCCGGAGCGGGCGGTTTTCTTAGCGACACGCCTCTTCTAAGAATAAGTAGCCCTTAACATGTTTTCCGCATTCTAACGCTTGTTGCTATATCGTTGAAAGTAGAAACTTCTCTCATACTGATATTAGAGATTAGTTTCTGAGATACTGCTCTCCAGTACGTCACGAATTTAGCTATCAAATCTCCTTTAGTTTCAAAGAAGGGATCCATATGCCGTAGGAATTCGATACGAATTTAATTAATTAGAGTCCTCGCATTTGTTAATTGGCTTACGTGCTCTGTCACGTACGCGTCTTGTCACGTTACGAATGTGACTTGGATTGTAGCGTCACAACTCAAAAGCCATAATGCACTCACCTAATTCTTCATATGTTGAAATGATTATTTTTCCGCACTAAGAATACTGAAAACATGTTCTTGTAAGTATAAAATTGTAACTGACATACCGCACAGGCATGGAATATCAGTGTAGCGCTGGTACAAGGAGTTGATGGCGTAAGAGTTCCCAGTTTCGTCAATAACTTTGCGAATTTCTTACGTCGATTGGAGATGCGTTTGAATGGTCGTGATGTTTTAGCCAGTTTACAAAAATTGCTCTAAGCACTATGGGATTTAACATCTGAGGTCATCAGTCCCCTAGACTTAGAACTACTTAAACCTAACGAACCTAAGGACATCACACACATCCATGCCCAAGGCAGGATTCGAGCCTGAGACCGTAGCAGCATCGCGGTTCCACACTGAAGCGCCATGAACCACTTGGCCACAACGGTTGGTTAGTAAGTTTTCAAATCCCTTTTCATTCAGTGAACATTTTTTTCGAACAAATATACGTAGTTGCGATGGAAATCAGTATGTCACTTATTATTCCAGACTGCCTGTGGAAGATTCTGGGGATTGTGGAGTAGGCGCCTACGAAATCTCCTTGCTTGTTCACATAGATAGAGTTCTTCGTGAAAGTCAGAAGCTACGCAGCTTTTCAGAACATACGAATTTAGTCCCTCCGAATTTTCGCTTCGCTGCCTTCCTGTGCTTGATATATTGTTGATGAGGAAGGCTGATGGTACGTTAGAAGCCAACTCATAATGATTTGTATCTTCAGGATAATAGTTGTCATCATCAAGCTATGCTTGAAGGGGCAGTACGTACGTTGGTTCATAGGGCCCATGTCATCACAGATCACAAATGTTTTTCAGTTGAGTTAGCCAGCCTCAAAGTTGCCATTTGCTAAAATGGCTTTAGAGAAAGACAATTGAGACACGCGTTGCGGATTCGGCCAACCCTCAATCGGGTGAGTTATGGAAAACGAAGTCGCATGTAAGTCTATGTCCTATTTGCCTTATGCAAGTTCAATTTCCAACTGGACTGGTCGTATTCTGAGGAAATAGGTTGTGAAATGTGTTCTTAGAGCACTATCTAAGAATACAGCCCTTTTAGGTTCTTTAAAGGATGATCATGATTTGGTTAAGGAGGGAGCCTACCGTATGCCTTGCAGTTGTGACATGTCATCTATTGGTCAGACCATTAGAACTGCGGAGGACTGGTGTACTGAGCGTAACCGTCATACACGCTTACAATAGACGACCAAATCTGCTCTTCCACAACAATGACTTGGCACCAATGGAACGTAACAACACATAGATTCTTCCAGGTACTGGGATAGTGTTATTTTAAGGAAGCAGTTGTGATTAATTTAGTAAGTGACCTTAAAGAGACACAGGTTTATGCTTATATTTTTCTTGTAGTCCTGCTGTCTCCATGGTCGAACTACAGAAGAACGGAGTTACTGGTTCTTCATCACCTACTGGCATTTAATATTCACTCTCGATAACTTCCGACTTTGCTCACCTTGGTTTGTGTGGTGGTGCTAGTTGTTTGTTGTGTGTGTTGTTATTGTGCATATGTCCTGGATACCGAGATTTTAAATCTCCTTCGGAGCACTCTCTCGTTACATTTGTGACTTGAAAGTGATGGGCTCACCCAACAGTATTTTTTTCCAGATACTAAGTAATACACTGAAGTGCCACAGAAACTGGTATAGGCATGCGTATTCAAATACAGAGGTATGTAAACAGGCAGAAAATGGCGCTGCGGTAGGCAACGAATATATAAGACAACAAGTGTCTGGCGCAGTTTTTGGATCGGTAATTGGGGACACAGCATCTCCGAGGTTGCGATGAAGTGGGGATTTTCCCGTATGACGATTTCACGAGAGTACCGTGAATATCAGGGATCCGGTAACATATCAAGTCTCCAACATCGCTGAGGCCGGAAAACGATGCTGTAAAAACGGAAACCAACGACGACTGAAGAAAATCGTTCAACGTGACAGAAGTCCACCTCTTCTGCAAATAGCTGCAGATTTCAGTGCTGGGCCATCGACAAGTGTCAGCGTGCGAACCATTCAACGAAACATTATCGATGTGGGTTTTCGGAGCCGAAGGCCCACTCGTGTACCCTTCATGACTGCGCGACATAAAGCTTTACGCTTCGCCTGGATCCGTCAACATCGACCTTGGACTGCTGATGATTGCAAATATGTTGCCTGGTCGGACGAGTCCCGTTTCAAATTGTATCGAGAGGATAGACGGGTACGGGTAGGCAGAAAACATCATGAATCCATGGACACTGCATGTTAGCAGGGGACTGTTCAAGCTGGTCGAGGCTCTGTAATGGTGTGGGGCGTGTGCAGTTGGAGTGATATGGGACCCCTGATACGTCTAGATACGACCCTAACAGGTGACACGTACGTAAGCATCCTGTCTGATCACCTGCTTCCATTGATGTCTATTGTGCATTCTGATGGACTTGGGGAATTCCAGCAGGGGAATGCGACACCCCACACGTCCAGAATTGCTACAGAATGGCTCCAGGAACACTCTTCTGAGTTTAAACTCTTCTGGTGGTCACCAAACGCCCCAGACGTGAACATTATTGAGCATATCTGGGATGTCTTGCAACGTGCTGTTTAGCAGAGATCTCCACTCATTAGGATAGCCCTGCAAGATTCATGGTGTCATTTCCCTGTAGAAATACTTTAGACATTAGTCGAGTCCATTGAAAGACGTGCACTGCGTTCACCACTAAGTGCTCGTCTTTCATATTCCTAATACCAGCATTCTGGTAATCAGTCATAAAGGAATTCGAGCCCTGCCAATAATTTCCTTGGGTTTACTAATTTATTTAACGTTATTTAACGATATTTCACACTGATCTGTGAGAGGAGCTTGGCGCTCGGAATTTCCTTTATGTTATGGGCGAGGGCAGCAGTCTTCCTTAGCAGCCATGATGGTTTCCTGTTTCCCTCCTTTTTCGATCGCCAGGGGTAACACGTGGTGTCGGTTGAATACTCAGTAGTGGCCAAAGTTACTACTATTCGCAGTTCCCCAACCTGCAGTACCAACCTTGGAACTGCTATTTCTACTCACTTTTAATGTCGCGAGGTCGCCTCCCTGCAAGATTCCGGCCCTCTGATTGGTCAGTTCAGGTGCGCGCCCGTTTTTCGCGTGTGGGCGCCAACCGCCCTCGGCAGGTGGATAGAGGACAAAGCGGCTGAGGGCAGTTCGAGAGTGACCGTGCCTGAGGCTGGAGGTGCTGCTTCCAGGAGTGGAACCTTTCGGTAAGCATGAGCGCGGGCATGCATTGCAGCTTCGCGTCGGGCGCCCCTTTGCTTCGGTCACTATTCGGATTGCGAGCCCAAGTCAATTAGCACCACATGTTTGAACCGATTCGCGTCATGCAGGTCTTATTCCTTTAGGACGGGAGGCTACGTCACGATACAACCCCCAGTAGCATTTTTCGTATTCATTGTGGTGGTCATTGCATGCCGGTAATCGTACTCTAGTAGACGACACGGCGATCGCTCCTAAAATTCCCTTCCTTTTCAATCGCGGCTTATGATAAATGTATGTTAGGGTAGGCTGCTGAGCCCTATTCTTTCTTCCCCCACCCCCACATCATTGTATGATTGTTCAGTGCTCAACCGATGAATAAATGAATTCTTTAATCTGTAAATTCTCTCTTTCTTTTCGTGAAGTCGCCCTCAGTGTAACAATAAAAAAATTAATGCAGAACCACCCTCATTATAACGGTTGCCATAAGGTCGTGCGGGTCTCGCGCCTTTATTGAATAGTATAAAGATTACATATCGCGCGCCTGGCACGACCATTGCACGCATGGCAACGAGAAAACTGATGACAATTTTCGATCATTCTCCAAAATGGGAAGTGCCCACGGCTCAGTGCGAGCAAGTGAGCAAGAAATCCACTTAATGTGGTGAAAGTAGTGGCCGGTTCTCCTTGCTAGTTTAGAAAAGAAAAAAAAATTATAGCCCCTACAGCAAGGGACAATAACTCACAGCCGAGCCACCGCTTTTACCATGCCACGTTGTGTTGCGGCACATCTGCGTTCTCGCGGTGGCCCTACACCATATTGGGCAGATGTACCAGTTTGGCTCTTCAGTGTTCACACATATTGGTACATATATTTATTTAGGACACGTACATATAAATACTGTATGCAAAGTATGTTGCGAATAGGGTTAGTAGCAAGGAAATAACAAACTAAAACGATATGCCTGATGCGACAGTTTTATTGCATGCTCAGCGAAAATATAGTAAGCGATAAAAAAATTTTCTTTCATCATTTCTTGTGGGTGGAAGAGAGAAAAAGTCTGATAAAGGTTTGAAATTACGTGCAAAGTCAGTAGCTGCTCTCATTTTCAGATACAGAAAGGATATACTCTGGCCATTTGCCCATCGTGAGCTAGGCTCGTTTTTCACTACCACCCGCACCCCTTTGTGAAATAGGTGGTACTTAGCTCCATAGTGGTTCTTTCCAGACAGTACGTGACGTGCGTTATAATTCCGGTGGAAGTCGATTCAGTAGTTTAGGAAGATATGGGGACATACATAGATGCATACATACAAACAGACATCCATTTTTATGTGTGTGGTTTCTGACATTACATAGTTGCAACATACCACGTGTGGGAGGGAGAAAGAGGTGTGAATTTTATTTAGATTCTATAAATGAAATGCAAGGAGTGCTGTTCAACATATAAGTGGTTTATTCAGTGAAACTGCATTAAACGGCGCATGCAATAATTATTGAAATTTTATCAAATTCATTTAACAATCACTCACAAATTATTCAAATGGTGATAAACATAAATAAAAAATTTGGGTCTCAATACTGTAGAAAGTATCAAATAAAAAAACAACAAATAGACTTGAATTGGCACCAAGAGCTCACAACAAGTGAACTATATAAGGTGCCTGCCCTGGTATTTGCCTTTCAACATGAGCATTGTATGACTTCATTCTAATGTAACATATAAATAAATTACGCGAGGCGAGTTGACCTGGAGTATTAAATGAGGAAGGAATAATTTTAAAAAAGCCCTGCAGGATTATCCAAGCGGTCTAAAGGCGCTGCAGTCATGGACTGTTCGGCTGGTCCCGGCGGAGGTTCGAGTCCTCCCTCGGGCATGGGTGTATGTGTTTGTCCTTAGGATAATTTAGGTTAAGTAGTGTGTAAGCTTAGGGAGTGATGATCTTAGCAGTTAAGTCCCATAAGATTTCACACACATTTTTGAATAATAATAATTAAAAACAGCTGAACATATGACTCTCTTAACTGGCAAACGGTGGATACTGTGCCTTGCGTCTGTATGAGCATCTAACACATTGCAAAGAAATTGAAGAAAGAGAAAGAAGAATGCGCAGCTAGGAAGGCGGGCGTTTTCTGTATTACCATGTTCATGGCGTGGTCGGCGTGGCGGTGGAGTCGGCTGATTGCTTGCGGCTGCATCAAGACTCTGCCGGGGTCGTAGTTGATAGCGTGTGACATGCCCTACGCTGAATATAGTTACCGAAACCTGCTACTGGAAGTTATCATTACTGGACGACGGTATGCGTCCATATGCAAGTGCAAACCTACGTGAAGCTGCATTAAACAAAGCTCAAAACAGATCTATCAGTCAACAATAAAAGCTACTGAAGCATTGTGGGTGCTTGGATACCTCATTCGGTTAGAATATTGTTTCAAAAGGCAAAGCTCCGCTTTTGAGTCCCAGTCTGATCCACCGTTTTAATACGCTATGCAGTTATAAACCAGGGCGCACTCTACTGCAGAGAGAAAGACTCATTCTCGAAATGCAAACCGCTGATAACAGAATGAGATTGCTTGCAGTCTCTGCTACGGAATGGAGGGCTTCGCAATCGTGGCAGACGGCAGACTCTGAGCAGGAGAGGCGTTCCAGCGGCGGGGCTCTGGGACGTCCCCAATCAAATTCGCGACTGCAGAGCCGAGAGGGAGGCGCGAATAGTGAGTTGCGACAACTCCAGGTGCTTCCCTCGATGGCGCAGCCAGCCCACAACTCGACGACGACAATCTCTGAATGGAGTTCTTCAGTTTGCTGGCCTTATGCCGCGTCTACACGAGGTGGGAAGGTTAGTCTGTCTGGGTCCAGTGAAATGTAAATGTTGGCGAATTGCGTAACAGAGGCGGGACGCGGCTACCAGCCACATATTCACTTGGTCGCATGTGGGAAAATACACATACAGGTTGGCCGTAATATTGGCTCTCCTCGTTAATCGGCCGGACTGATCCGATTCGATGCCGCCGCGCCTCCCCGAATCCCAGAAGCGGCATGCTAATTATCACCGCGGATCAAAATGTGAACTGAGTTACTTGGGAACTGTTTCTGTTTATTTAAACAAGAATGGAAAACAATTCGAGATGGATGTTAATGCTAGAAATACACTCCTGGAAATTGAAATAAGAACACCGTGAATTCATTGTCCCAGGAAGGGAAAACTTTATTGACACATTCCTGGGGTCAGATACATCACATGATCACACTGACAGAACCACAGGCACATAGACACAGGCAACAGAGCATGCACAATGTCGGCACTAGTACAGTGTATATCCACCTTTCGCAGCAATGCAGGTTGCTATTCTCCCATGGAGACGATCGTAGAGATGCTGGATGTAGTCCTGTGGAACGGCTTGCCATGCCATTTCCACCTGGCGCCTCAGTTGGACCAGCGTTCGTGCTGGACGTGCACAACGCGTGAGACGGCGCTTCATCCAGTCCCAAACATGCTCAATGGGGGATAGATCCGGAGATCTTGCTGGCCAGGGTAGTTGACTTACACCTTCTAGAGCACGTTGGGTGGCACGGGATACATGCGGACGTGCATTGTCCTGTTGGAACAGCAAGTTCCCTTGCCGGTCTAGGAATGGTAGATCGATGGGTTCGATGACGGTTTGGATGTACCGTGCACTATTCAGTGTCCCCTCGACGATCACCAGAGGTGTACGGCCAGTGTAGGAGATCGCTCCCCACACCATGATGCCAGGTGTTAGCCTTGTGTACCTCGGTCGTATGCAGTCCTGATTGTGGCGCTCACCTGCACGGCGCCAAACACGCATACGACCATCATTTGCACCAAGGCAGAAGCGACTCTCATCGCTGAAGACGAGACGTCTCCATTCGTCCCTCCATTCACACCTGTCGCGACACCACTGGAGGCGGGCTGCACAATGTTGGGGCGTGAGCGGAAGACGGCCTAACGGTGTTCGGGACCGTAGCCCAGCTTCATGGAGACGGTTGCGAATGGTCCTCGCCGATACCCCAGGAGCAACAGTGTCCCTAATTTCCTGGGAAGTGGCGGTGCGGTCCCCTACGGCACTGCGTAGGATCCTACGGTCTTGGCGTGCATCCGTGGGTCGCTGCGGTCCGGTCCCAGATCGACGGGCACGTGCACCTTCCGCCGACCACTGGCGACAACATCGATGTACTGTGGAGACCTCACGCCCCACGTGTTGAGCAATTCGGCGGTACGTCCACCCGGCCTCCCGCATGCCCACTATACGCCCTCGCTCAAAGTCCTTCAACTGCACATACGGTTCACGTCCACGCTGTCGCGGCATGCTACCAGTGTTAAAGACTGCGATGGAGCTCCATATGCGACGGCAAACTGGCTGACACTGACGGCGGCGGTGCACAAATGCTGCGCAGCTAGCGCCTTTCGACGGCCAACACCGCGGTTCCTGGTGTGTCCGCTGTGCCGTGCGTGTGATCATTGCTTGTACAGCCCTCTCGCAGTGTCTGGAGCAAGTATGGTGGGTCTGACACACCGGTGTCAATGTGTTCTTTTTTCCATTTCCAGGAGTGTAGTAGAACGTATTACACTACTGGCCATTAAAATTGCTACACCACGAAGTTGACGTCCTACAGACGCGAAATTTAACCGGCAGGAAGAAGATGGCGTGACATGCAAATGATAAGCTTTTCAGAGCATTCGCACAAGGTTGGCGCCGGTGGCGACACAAACAACGTGCTGACATGAGCAAAGTTTCCAACCGATTTCTCGTGCACAAACAGCAGTTGACCGGCGTTGCCTGGTGAAGCGTTGTTGTGATGCCTCGTGTAAGGAGGCGAAATACATACCATCACGTTTCCGACTTTGATAAAGGTCCAATTGTAGCCTATCGCGATTGCTCTCGTATCGCGACATTGGTGCTCCCGTCGGTCGAGATGCAATGAGTGTTAACAGAATATGGAATAGGTGGGTTCAGGAGCGTAATACGGAACGCCGTGCTTGATCCCAACGGCCTCGTATCACTAGCAGTCGAGATGGGAGGAATCTTATCTGCATGGCTGTAACGGGTCGCGCACCCACCTGTCGATCCCTGAGTCAACAGATGGGGACGTTTGCAAGACGACAACCATCTGCACGAACAATTCGACGACGTTTGCAGCAGCATGGACTATCAGCTCGGAGACCATGGCTGCGGTTACCCTTGACGCTGCATCACAGACAGGAGCACTTGCGATGGTGTGCTCAACGACGAATCTGGGTACAGAAATGGCAAAATGTCATTTTCTCGGATGAATCCAGGTTCTGTTTACAGCATCATGATGGTCGCATCCGTGTTTGGCGACATTCGGGTAACGCACATTGGAAGCGTGCATTTGTCATCGCCTTACCGGCGTATCATCCAGCGTGATGATATGGGGTGCCATTGGTACACGTCTCGGTCACCTCTTGTTCGCATTGACAGCACTTTGAACAGTGGAAGTTACATTTCAGATATGTTACGACCCGTGGCTCTACCCTTCTTTCGATCCCTGGGAAACCCTACATTTCAGCAGGATAACGCACTATCGCATGTTGGAGGTCCTGTAAGGGCCTTTCTGGATACAGAAAATGTTCGACTGCTGCCCTGTCCAGCGTATTCTCCAGATCTTTCACCAATTTAAAAAGTCTGGTAACTGGTGGCCGAGCAACTGGCTCGTCATAATACGCCAGTCACTACTCTTGATGAACTGTGGTATCGTGTTGAAGCTGCATGGGCAGCTGTACGTGTACACGCCATCCAAGCTCTGTTTGACTCAATGCCCAGGCGTATCAAGGCCGTTATTACGGCCTGAGATTGTTGTTCTGGGTACTGATTTCTCAGGATCTATGCACCCAAATTACGTGAAAAAGTAATCACATGCCAGTTCTAGTACAATATACAGGGTGTTTCAAAAATGACCGGTATATTTGAAACGGCAATACAAACTAAACGAGCAGCGATAGAAATACACCGTTTGTTGCAATATGCTTGGGACAACAGCACTTTTCAGGCAGACAAACTTTCGAAATTACAGTAGTTACAATTGTCAACAACAGATGGCGCTGCGGTCTGGGAAACTCTATAGTACGATATTTTCCACATATCGACCATGCGTAGCAATAATATGGCGTAATCTCTGAATGAAATTACCCGAAACCTTTGACAACGTGTCTGGCGGAATGGCTTCACATGCAGATGAGATGTACTGCTTCAGCTGTTCAATTGTTTCTGGATTCTGGTGGTACACCTGGTCTTTCAAGTGTCCCCACAGAAAGAAGTCACAGAGGTTCATGTCTGGCGAATAGGGAGGCCAATCCACGCCGCCTCCTGTACGTTTCGGATAGCCCAAAGCAATCACACGATCATCGAAATATTCATTCAGGAAATTAAAGACGTCGGCCGTGTGATGTGGCCGGGCACCATCTTGCATAAACCACGAGGTGTTCGCAGTGTCGTCTAAGGCAGTTTGTACCGCCACAAATTCACGAAGAATGTCCAGATAGCGTGATGCAGCAATCGTTTCGGATCTGAAAAATGGGCCAATGATTCCTTTGGAAGAAATGGCGGCCCAGACCAGTACTTTTTGAGGATGCAGGGACGATGGGACTGCAACATGGGGCTTTTCGGTTCCCCATATGCGCCAGTTCTGTTTATTGACGAAGCCGTCCAGGTAAAAATAAGCTTCGTCAGTAAACCAAATGCTGCCCACATGCATATCGCCGTCATCAATCCTGTGCACTATATCGTTAGCGAATGTCTCTCGTGCAGCAATGGTAGCGGCGCTGAGAGGTTGCCGCGTTTGAATTTTGTATGGATAGAGGTGTAAACTCTGGCGCATGAGACGATACGTGGACGTTGGCGTCATTTGGACCGCAGCTGCAACACGGCGAACGGAAACCCGAGGCCGCTGTTGGATCACCTGCTGCACTAGCTGCGCGTTGCCCTCTGTGGTTGCCGTACACGGTCGCCCTACCTTTCCAGCACGTTCATCTGACACATTCCCAGTCCGTTGAAATTTTTCGAACAGATCCTTTATTGTATCGCTTTTCGGTCCTTTGGTTACATTAAACCTCCGTTGAAAACTTCGTCTTGTTGCAACAACACTGTGTTCTAGGCGGTGGAATTCTAACACCAGAAAAATCCTCTGTTCTAAGGAATAAACCATGTTGTCCACAGCACACGCTTACAGCAGAAAGACGACGTACAGAATGGCGCACCCACAGACTGCGTTGTCTTCTATATCTTTAACATCACTTGCAGCGCCAACTGTTGTTGAAAATTGTAACTACTGTAATTTAGAAAGTGTGTCCGCCTGAAAATGTACTGTTGTCCCAAGCATATTGCAACAAACGGTGTACTTCTATCGCTGCTCGTTTAGTTTTTAATGCCGTTTCAAATATACCGGTCATTTTTGAAACACCCTGTATTTGTCCAATGAATACCCGTTTATCGTCTGCATTTCTTTTTGGTGTAGCAATTTTAATGGCCAGTAGTGTAGTTATGTGAATCTTCCTGCGTGATTAAAACCATTTCGTCCAGGAGTACTAGACGCGCAAAGTACGCAGGAGAAAGTCTATGAAGTTTGGAAGGTAGGAGATAAGATAATGGTGGAAGTTAAACCGCGATATACACAGTTTCGGTCTGCCCGAAAGTTTCAAATCAGTGAACACTTTACTACAGAGTGAAAACTGATTGAGGTATATTAGCGGCCGGTTGAAAATATTTTGGTGTTATACATGTAGTAGACTACCAGGAATTAACAGTTAAACTGTGACTAACCCAATATAGCAAGGTTATGCCATGGGTCTTCCAGTAGGAATATCTCCATCTCTCTTTACAAATTACTCTTCAGTTTTGCTCAGTTAGGCCGGTCAGAGTGACCGAGAGGTTCTAGCCGCAACAGTCTGGAACTGCGCGACCGCTACGGTCGCAGGTACGAATCCTGCCTCGGGCATGTATGTGTGTGATGTTCTTAGGTTAGTTAGGTTTAAGTAGTTCTAAGTTCTAGGGGACTGATGACCACAGAAGTTAAATCCCATAGTGCTCAGAGCTATTTGAACCATGTTTTGGCTCAGTTATAATATTAATCTCTCTAAAAATATTATGTTTATATACCACATTGAAATTTATTAACCAAGTGAGATCGTGTATATAGTGACGGAAAAAATCGCAACACCAAAAAATAATTAATATAGAGTAATGAAATTCTGGGACTACGTTTCCTTCTTCCTTCTTCTTTCTTCTTTCAGTGTTCGAGGTTGGTTTTCAGCAGAGCGCCATTCCTCTGTTTTGTCTGCCTTCCTTTTCGTTTCGACGCTTGTGTTTCATCCGACTTCATTCATGATCCGTTGCATGTATGATATCCTTGGTCGCTCTCACCGATTCCTTTTCTCGATAGCTCCTTCTGCTATTGTTCCAATGATGTTGTTGTATCGTAGGATGTGCACTACAAGTTTGTCTCTTCATGTTTGGATGTGCCTCCACAAGGATCTGGTTTGCTGTACTTTTCGAAGCAGCTTTTCATTTGGTACTTTGTCTCTCCAGGTGATTTTCATCACCCTTCTATAGCGCCGTATCTCCCGGGCCTCTAGCCGTTGTCCCTCTTCTCTTCCCATTGTCCAAGTTTCACATCCGTATAGGGCCACACTCCAAACGAAAGCTTTCATCATACGTTTCCTTATTTTCACACTGATGTTCTTGCTGGTGAGTAAGTTCCTACTCCGATTAAATGAAATTTTGGCCTTATGTATTCTGCTCGCAATTTCTTTCCGGCTTCTACCATCCCTTGTGATTTTGCTTCCCAGGTAAGTAAATTCCTCTATCACTTCCAGTTCCTCTGTTCCAATTCTCATTCTCAGAGGTTCATATTCTGCTCCTGGACTGCATACAATCACTTTAGTCTTTTTCTTGTTTATTCTCATTCCATACTGATTGCATGGAATCCTTTCCATTGCTCTGAGGACTTCCTCTAGATCTTCTTCTTTCTCCGTGACTATAGCAATATTATCTGCTTAACGTAGCATGTCTATCTTCTGCCCATTAATTTAGATCCCCACCTCGGTAGTTTCTCGAGTCTGGTCTATAGCATCCTAGATGTAAGCATTGAATATAAGAGGTGAGAGAGCACAACCTTGTCCTACCCCTTTTCCAATATTTGCTTCTTCTTCCTGGTGATAGCTCCTAATCACTGCCACTTCATTCTTATAGAAACTGGGTATCACACGGATGTCTTTGTACTTCAGTCCACTTTTCCTCAGCACTCTGAACATCTCTTACCAGATGACATTATCAAATGCCTTTTTCCAGGTCTACAAAGGCAATATAAGTGGGTTTATTTTTCTGTAATTGCTTTTCGATAAGGAGTCTCAGTGCCAGAATCCCTTCTCTTGTTCCCAATCCCCTTCTGAAACCAAACTGATCTTCATTCAGCATCTTCAATTGTCTTCAGTATTATTTTTATGAGAATTTTTGATGTATGTGATATTAGGCTTAAAGTTCGGTACTGTTCACATTTTGTAGCTCCTACCTTCTTTGTTATAGGAAGTCTGTCGGTATCTCTCCTGTGTTATAGATGGACGTAATAAGTTTAAGCAGCATCGTTTTCATGGTGTCACTATTATTCTTTATTAGTTCTGCAAGGATGTCATCACTACCAGTTGCTTTATTGTGCCATAGTTCCTTTAGAGCATTGTCAAATTCTTTTTGCTTAATATCATCTCCCTTGTCATCTTCGTCTACTTGCTCTTCTCTTTGCCTATACAACATATTTAAGTAATTAACATTTCAAGTACAAAGGTTAATGTAAGCACAAGATAAGCAATTGCAAATGTAATACCGATACTTTAATAACCGGTGTAGCCGCCAGAATGTTGATTGCAAGCATGCAAACTGCTTGCATTCAACAATGTACAGGTGCTGGCAATCAGTCTGTGTGATGCAGTTCCGTGTCTGCTGTACTTGATCACTCAATACAGGGACAGTTAATGCTGTGTTGTGAATGGCACTGGAGTTGTCTTTCGATGATGTCCTATATATGCTCGATTCGAGACAGATTTGGTGATCGCGCAGGACAAGGCAACCAGTTGACACTCTGTTCAGCATGTTGGGTTACAGCAGCAGTATGCGGGCGAGCGTTATCCTGTTGGAAAACACACCCAGGAATGCTGTCCAAGAATGCCAGCACAACTGGTTCAATCACCAGACTGATGTACAAATTTGGGATAACCACGAGCTCCTGCTATCACACAAAACCAGACCTTAGTTCCAGGTGTAGCTTTAATCTGTCTAGGACGCAGATAGGTTGGTTGCAGGCCGTTAACTGGTCACCTTCGAAACAACACAAGGCAATTTGTGGCACCGAAGCAGAACCAGAATTCATAAGAAAACACAACAGACCTCCACCGTGCCCTTCAATGAACTTCCGCTTGACACCTCTGAAATCGCAAATGGCTGTGGTTTGGGGTCGGAGGAATGCACGCTACAGAACATCTAGTTCGGAGATGTCCTTGAAGTAACCGATTCGTAATATTTAGGTTTATCACTATGGTGCGAGCCGCTGCTCAGACTGCTGCTTCACATGCAGTACGATGCGCCAGAGCCATACGCCAAACACGATGGTCTTATCTCTCGGTAGCGCCATGTGACCGTCCGGACCCTCGTCATCTTGCAACACTACATTCTCGTGACCACCGCTGCCAGCAGCCATCTACAAAACAATACAATGTCATTTACTAGATACAAATTCACTACCAAATCCGATCTAATTTTATTTTAACTGTAGCCAGCTTATTGACTGCACATTAACCTGTCACCGGAAATTTGCTCAATAATTGTCTGTGAAACAGAATGTACGTCTAATAGAGCGATCAAACAATCATTTCTCGGTCATTACTTGTGCAATACGACAGGCTTATTGTAATTGTTCAGAAAGGTCACAGTCCTCACAAAAATTCCAGAATTCGCATGTTTGTTCCAGTCTCTCGCCAGTTAACACTGTAGGGTACTTCACGATATGTTTACAATAATAAATCCGCAAAATTAAAACATCTCTTCAGAGACAATATATACGGGCCAGATTATCATGATGTCTGGGCCCGGAATGTTTCTTCTAGACTACACAAAATGGTTCTCTGACGCACAAAATGCGCCTGAATGATCTGTGTTCTGACTGACGGATATTCATCATAGCCGCTCAACTTGCAGTTCTAAACCTCGCGTCTTTTATTTTGCACTGATCGTAACACTGATAGCTATTAAAATGATTGACTAAATAAACAAAATCAGAAAACCCACAAATAGCTAAATATACCCTGTTTACATAACCGAATTATAGGAGTATGTTTCTCATTTCCCCAGTAATATAAACTGGCGAATTACACGTTACAAATTCCCCATGTGTCATTCACGCTATGCCGGTGCAAAACTCCCGAGCTATCGTATATTCATGGAAATGCAAAGATTCACAAATCACATTACATTACATTTACCACTCCATGCACGCTATCAAATACGTGAAATTAGTTATAATTAACAGAAGAGATAATATTAACAAAAGATAGTTATGAAAAATACAGTGTTTTGACTGCTTAGGATTTCATTGGATGTACGACAGTGAGACCTCTCGGCTGGAGCGGTAACTACTAGCACCTAGCTGGATCATAAGAACACAAATCTGTCACAAAGTCACTCATCGTATGATTAAGGGTACTTTCTGTTATCAGACTTCTATAGGAGCAATTTATGGCGTTATGCCCTATAATTTTACCAAAAAAATTATTTTACTAAATATTTAAGAATTACATCACGTCACTATTTGTTTTTAAATCCTTTCCAAACGAAAACACAAAAAACGAAGTTACATAATGCTTATTTTAGTCTTAGCAGCCCTAAAATTAATGTAGTCTGTATTTTTTTCGAAAAGTTCTTTCAGAATTATGAAATACACAAATTTTCTTTCAAATAACAATCTTCTCCCTATTTTCAGAAATTAGTATTTTATTTAAGCACTGTATTTGCAATTTTTAAACTTGCTGATATAGGCACAAACTGTTGAAGAAGTTACTGTAGTCATGCTGAGAATCTTCAACTAGTGCCCGAGTTGCGTCTCGACAGCCGAACATTCAATGGTGCACCTTCTTTCTGGGCAGCAGTAGAGCAATCCCTAGTGCAGTTCCAAGCTCATGTGGATGCAGACGGTCGTCAGATTGCGCAACGTTTAGAACGTCAAACGTAAATATGGTTTGAAATTAAGTAACGTTATCCTCCCACGTGAAAAATAAATGCGTTTCTTTCAGTGGTTTATTCTTTATTCTGGTTCCTTGTCCAACGGTCACTCATTTTTCATTGGGCCCTCGAAAGTAACGAAGGTTTAATTGCAATCATCCTCTACATTAAATTGCTAATGAGACCTATACGGCATCATCTGTTTCAGTAATTTTAGTTTCCCTTCAATGAGGAAATACACCACTTTCTTCCTGCATCACTACATTTTTCCTTTGGAAACCTGGTTACTATATCAAATCTGTTCCATTCTATTCTTCAAACATATCTTGTGACAATCCACAATGTTGTTCTTTAATTACATTTACCACTAGTTTCAACTCACTAATTAGTTCCTTTGTAAGACACATCTAGTAAACTTAACATTATACCTTATTTTGCTTTATCTGTTTTTCACTACAACAAAACACACTTGTCTGCAAAAAGTGACCTTATGTCCTTATTAATTATTTTGCACACCAACTACATTAGTTATTTCTACTTCTCAAAATCCGTTAATATTTTCTCTTTCATCTAAATTCCCTGTAGACTCTGTTACTGGCTTTCAGTACAACAGGACGCTGCAATACTTCAGTGACTCCTTACAGTTAATAATGTTAAAGATGGTAAAAAGTTTCAGAATGTCAGAAGAGTAAGAGTGACAATATGAAAGGAAAATTAAGCAATATTACCAATAACTTGATTGTCTGGTGATCTTTAGTCGCCTATCATTGCGAAGAATGCAACGCTCTCTGAGGTCCTTATCCCTATTTCCTTTTTAATTCGTGAATGTCGTTCACCTTCATCTCTGTTTTATTTTGAATTGCTGCTAATTTTTCTGGACCGACAACCATTTCTTCACCGTGTTCATTATACCTTTCCAATTCTTCCTTTTTTTTTTGTAAAATATCTTTTAGGAATATTGTCCCTTTCTTCATTTGTCAATTTCTTTTTTTTAATGGTATAGAAAGTTTTCTATAATTTATTCCTAACGTTGTAGATCCTCACCAAAATCCAGTTTCCCTTTGTATTTATTGAAGAACTGTAGAGAGTTAGCAGGCCTACACTCGAACCCGGAATTACAAAAACATTGTGATACAACTGGATACCATTTGTTTCATTAGGCAACATCAATTGAGGTGTAACAGATATATTTACCTTTCCTGTGGCTACAATTATTTGAATAGTCATGACAGATGTTATTAGTAATTGTTTCTTATTGCGTAAAGTGCCTAACCATTTCTGACTAACTGCACAAAGATCATTGCCACTGTCAGCTAAACAATGCACTTATTCACTCAGTACCATAAAGTTAACTACTGTCTGTCCTGTATTTTTCCCACTGTCACCGACTTTAGAGCCTTCCAGTAAATAATGCACAGTTTCAAATCTATCAAAACCTTCCAAATGTCTAGAAAAATGTTCAAATGTGTGTGAAATCTTATGGGACGTAACTGCTAAGGTCATCAGTCCCTAAGCTTACACACTACTTAACCTAAATTATCCTAAGGACAAACACACACACCCATGCCCGAGGGAGGACTCAAACCTCCGCTTGGACCAGCCACACACAAATGTCTAGACATTACAAACACTTTTGTAGGATTGCCCCACAATCTGCAGGACTTCTGGTCAGATGAATATAGAGTTATAAATACACCACCAAATAGCGATAATATAGGAGTCAATTTAATAATGAATAAGAAAATAAAAATGTGGGAAAGTTACTATGAACAGAATAGTGAATGCATTATAACAGCCAAGACAGACATAAAGCCCACATCTACACAGTAGTAGAAGTTTACATGTCAGCTACTTCCGCAGATAATGATGAGATTCAAAAAATGTACACCGAGATAAAAGAAATTATTCAGATACTTAAAAGAGAACAAAATTTAATTGCGATGGGGTGAACTCGATAACATGGTAATGAAGAGAGGGAAAAATAGTGGGTGAATAAGGACTGGGGGAAAGGAATGAAACAGGAAGACGCCTGGCAGAATCTCCACAGATCACAACGTAATCATTGCTAACACTAGTTTTAAGAATCATGAGAGACGGTTGTATACGTGGAAGAGGCCTGGAGACACCGGATAGTTTCAGACTGTTTATGTAATGGTTAAAGGAGATTTAAGAATCAGATCTGAAATTGTAAGGGATGGTTGTGGAGTCTGACCGCAGTTTATTGGTTATCAACTGTAGATTAAAAGTGAAGAAACTGGGAAAGGTAGGCGATTAGGGAGATGGGACCTTGATAAGTTGAAAGAACTGGAGGTTGTTGGGAGTTTCAGAGGGAGCGATAGGCGATGGGTGACTAATACGGGAGAAAGGAATACAATAGAAGACAAGTGGGTACCTTTCACAGATGAAATAGCGAAGGGTGCAGAGGATTAAACAGGTAATAAGATAAGATCTAGTAGATATTCTTGGATAACACAAGAGACATTGAATTTAACTGATGAAAGAAGAAAATTTAAAAATGGAGCAAAAGAAGCAGGCGAAAGGGAATACAAACGTTTAAAACATGAAATTGACAGTAAATGAAAAATTGCTAAGCAATAATGGCTAGAGGACAAATGGTAGAATTTAGAAGTATTTTTCACTGGCGGAAAATGGATAACATCTACAGGAAAACTGAAGAGGCCTTTGGGGAAAAGTAAGGCAATTACAGGCATATCAAGAGCTCATATGGTAAATCAATCCTAAGCAATGAAGAGAAAGTTGAAAGGTGGAAGGAATGTATAGAGTGTCGGTACAAGGGAAATGAACTCGAAAGCTATAATGTAGAAAGGGAAGCGGACACAGATGAAGATGAGGTGGGAGATGTGTACTGTGCGAAGAATGTGACCAAATTCTGGACTATCTAAGTCGAAATGCGGCCCCGGGGATAGACTATATTCCATCAGAGCTACTGATACCCTTGGGAGAGTCAGCAATGACAAAATTCTTCCATCTGGTGCGCAAGACGTAAGAGACAGGCAAAATACCCTCAGACTTCAAGAAAAACGCAGTAATTTCTATTCCAAAGAATGCAATTACTGACCTGTGTGAAAAGTACCGAACTATAATAATTTTTATAAGTCATGGTTGCAAAATACTAAAACGAATTCTTTACAGAAGAATGGAAAAACTGGTAAAAGCCGACCTCAGGAAAGATCAGTTTGAATTCCGGAGAAAAATAGGAACACGCAAGGCAATACTGACCCTACAACTTATCTTAGAAGATAGGTTAAGAAAAGGTAAACCTACAAAAATAGCATTTGTGAACTTAGAGAAAGCTTTTGAAAACGTTGACTGGAATACTCTCCTTAGAATTCTAAAGGTAGCAGGCGTAAAATACAGGGAGCGAAAGGCTATTTATAACTTGTGCAGAAACCAGACGACAGTTACAAGAGTCGAGGGGTATGAAAGGGAGACAGTGGTTGAAAAGGGAATGAGATAGAGTTATAGCACATTCCCGATTTTATTCAATATGTACAATGAATAGCACGTAAAGAAAACCAAAGAAAACTTTGGAATAAGAATTAAAGTTCTGGGAGGAGAAATAAAAACCTTGAGATTCGCCGATCACATTGTAATTCTGTCAGAGACAGCAAAGGACTTGGAAGAGCAGTCGAACGGGATGGACAGTGTCTTGAAAGGAGGATATAAGGTGAACATCAACAAAAGCAAAACGAGGATAATGGAATGTAGTCGAATTAAATCAGATGATGCTAATGGAATCACGTTAGGAAATGAGACACTTAAAGTAGTAGATGAGTTTGGCTTTGGGTAGAAAAATAACCGGTGATGGCCTAAGTAAAGAGGAGATAAAATGTAGACTGGCGATGACAAGAAAAGCATTTCTGAGGAATAGAAATTTGTTAACATTGAATATAAATTAAAGTATTAGGAAGTCTTTTATGGAGGTATTTGTCATGAATTTAGTCATGTATGAAAGTGAAACATGGATGATAGACAGATGAGATAAAAAGAGAATAGAAACTTTCGAAATGTGATGCTAGAGAAGAATGCTGAAGATCAGCTGGGTCAATTATGCAGCTAATGAGGAAGCACTGAATAGAACTAGCGAGACAAGAAATTTGTTCCACGACTTGACCGAAAGAAGGGTTCAGTTGATAGGACACATTCTGAAACTTCAAGGGATCACCAATTTAGTATTTGAGGGAAGTGAGTGAGGTAAAAATCACAGAGAGAAACCGAGAGATGACTACAGTATGCAAATTCACAAAGACGTAGGTTTTAACTAGTTATTCGGAGATGAAGAGGCTCGGACAGGATACAGTAGCATGGAGAGTTGCTTCAAACCAATCTTCGGACTGAAGACTACAACAACAACAAAACAACAGCCGTATCCACCTTACTGACTTTAGTGAACCTGCCCGCTAATGACAAATCAAAACACTTCAAAAAGTCTACGTTATCATTCAGAATCTCTTTAGATTCACTTTCCTCATTGTCTTCCTCCATATTTTCACTAGCTGGCTGACTCCAGTTATGGTCATCCTCTATCTAGACATATCCATTTGCAGGGTGATTATAATTAAAGTTAAACTTTCAAAACGCTGTAGAAATAACACCACTTTCGAGAATGACGTCAAATTGCAACGAAATATTACAGGAGAGGGGGTAAAACGTATGGCAGAAGAAAAAGAGAGTGTGAAAATTGAACAATAGATGGCTTTTTATGCGTCAGAATACGTAAATGAAAACACCTGCCACGCGCACGACCCATTAAAGTTGGTATAAACATGTCGGGTTCACGGCTTTTCTCCTTTCGCGTCTGCAACGTTCGTGATGACTTTATCAATGAAGGATCGCGCTCTGCTTGTAAAACTGTATTACAAGAGTGATGAGTGCACACGTCACTACAGAAGTTCAGAAGTTCCGGACACTGAAGATTTTGAAAAAAGGGCGTTGGTCCGACAACTGCCGTGGGTCAGGAGAAAATGATTCGGAAATTCTTTTGGAGTGCAACCTGGTGGAGGGAGGAAACGAATTGATTCGACGTCAGTGGAAGCAGTGGCCACAGCACTGCAGGGGCAGACGAGTGGTGGTGTGCAAACGTGTAGTCCATGGAGAATTGCCCGAACACTGGACATACCCGTGAGCACATAAAATCCTGTGGAACTACAGTATGCCTACACGACGCTTCTCCTTCCTCTTTTAGAACACTGCTACGCGGTGTGGGACTCTTACCAGATAGGACTGACGGAGTACATCGAAAAAGTTCAAAGAAAGGCAGCACGTTTTGTATTATCGCGAAATATGGGAGAGAGTGTCACAGAAATGATATAGGATTTGGGATGGAAATCATTAAAAGAAATGCGTTTTTCGTTGCGTCTGAATCTTCTCACGAAATTCCAATCACCAACTTTCTCCTCCAAATGCGAAAATATTTTGTTGATACCGGCCAACATAGGAAGGAACGATCACCACGATAAAATAAGGGAAATCAGAGCTCGTACGGAAAGATACAGTGATTCATTCTTTCCGCGCGCTATACGGGATTGGAATAATAGAGAATTGTGAAGGTGGTTCGATGAACCCTCTGTCAGGCACTTGAATGTAATTTGCAGAGTATCCATGTAGATGTAGATGTAGAAACATCCTTCTTTGCCATCCATTCAAAATTACCCATGTGCACGAGTGGCCTCCTCCTGTTGACCTACCACACCGTTGCTGTAGAATTTGGAAGTGGACAATGACTGGCCGTAGAATATTTTGTAGACACACGAAGCCCACGTCCATCTGACAGGATATGTCAATAGAATTGTCGAATATGGGCAACGGAAAATCCACACCCAAATCAACCAGTACCACTTGATCCTGAAAAGGTCACTGTGTGGTAAGGGTGTACGGCATCATTTATCAAGAATCAATGAATGTCATGCGACTAGAGCCTCCCGTCGGGTACACCGTTTGCCGGGTGCAAGTCTTTCGATTTGACGTCACTTCGGCGACTTGCACGTCGATGGGGATAAAGTGATGATGAAGAAGACAACACCCAGTCCCTGGGCCAAGAAAATCTCCGACCCAGCCGAGAATCAAACCCGGGCCCTTAGGATTAACATTATTCGCGCTGACCGCTCAGCTACTGGGAGCCTGTACCGTCACTGGTAAAAGCTATGAGTGCCTTTTGAGGAAACACGTCACTATAGCTCTTCAACAGCGTGGATGTGTGGATGGGATCGTTTTTATGCAAGATGGAGCACCTCCGCACCTTGCAAATCCACTTAAGCAGTTGCTGAAGCCCCATTTCGGAAATACTATAATTAACAGGTAATTAGTATTGGAGGGCAGTGTGTAGTGTAAAAAAAAGGAAAAGGAAGACCAAGAGATGAATACACTAAGCAGATTCAGAAGGATGTAGGTTGCAGTAGGTCTTGGGAGATGAAGAAGCTTGCACAGGATAGGGTAGCATGGAGAGCTGCATCATGTTTTGCGCCAGTCACATTGAAATTAATAATCCGATTTGATTTTGATTGTTGCTTTTTATGCGGTTTTTTGCCTCAGGACAATTAAAAACAGATTTTTCCCATCCGATGTCGTATGACCTTGCCGTGGTGGATGGGTTCACGTAACTAACAGTATCACACTTGTACACCTATGCACATTGTGTAGTACAGTGTTTTTAACGTCAAATGTATACCTTAGGTATCGCTGTATGATTCATTTGTCATTTGTAGTCGACCACTATTAAATTATGATGCCTACAACGCCATATATAGCTACATTTTGTAGCTATTTATTTTTCTTCTGCCATGCGTTTTCCCCTTCTCCAATAATATTCCACTGCAGTTTGACGTCAAGTAATGTTATCTCTACAGCGGTTTGAAAGTTTAACTTATTATAATCACCCTGCACTACAAATAAATCCTCCTTAACTGCCTCCAACACTTTCTCCTTATTTGCTCCGTCTAGATCTTGCGAGTTAACGAGCATTTCGCCCTAATTTAAGTATCTGGCCGAAAGACTCAGCCTTCAAGAATTGTGAAACCAACCCTGTCGCCAAGGTGTCTATTGTCTATTGAGGCCTAAGGGCTGTAGTGAGCGAGTAAGACAGACGAGAACCTACGTCGTAGAGAAAACCAGTAGAAAGCGTTTGCGGCCGGGGAGACGTAGCAGTGTTAAATATGGCGGACCTAAGATCGGCCATAAAGGGAAACATTTATGGAAAGTATCTAATTCTGAAGTAATGCAGGCAATAAGGTCACAGTAATTTTAATGTAACATACTTCATAAATTTTCATGGAGCTCCCAATAAAACTTGAAAATTGATCATATGTGTAATAGTTTAGGATTTACTGTTAAAGTGAAATTCACAAGTTTTGTAACAAAGACCTGAATGTTAAAATCTGAACACTTTAGTCGATGTTAACGATCGACGTTTCGTATAGAAGCGCAACATTAAAATAACAGACATTGTACATATCAACTCTGTAACTTTATTTGTTTAAAAGGTATAGTAAATTTAAATTATCAGTATTTTCAGTTAAGCATAAGATCATCATTTCCTCCACACAAAACACATTGAACGATGACAGCATAACACCTTATTGAATCATTAGGTAATAGAATATTTGCTGTAAAGTTTAGTGTGTAATAGTTACTTTTGTTCTTTATTTATTTACCAGAAAGTACATTGGTGCAAGGCTACTGGCCGTGACATTCAAAGTTAAGAGGGAAATTGTATTGGTTTTATGTAAAAGAATTTAACAATGGATAATACTGTTACTTTATTTAGAACTTGAAAGTGGTCAAGCTTTGATTATTTAAGTGTGTTAAAATGTAAAATAATGTAGAATAATCATTAGCCAACGAGATGGACGGCTTCAGGAGAGGGAACTGCCTTACTTGAGCGATATTCGGCGCGCCGGAAACGCGGCCGGGGATGGGCAGATAGTTCGGATTGAGACCCGAAAGCGGTAAGTCGGTCTTTAGGCAGTTAGGAAGTGAAACGACTTAGAAAATGTCGCGTTGTGGGGTATCGCGGGCCTTAAGCTCTGAGCGGTGAGCAGCCGCGTGCCTGGTATGAACTCTAAAGTTTTCGCATAGGTAACTTGTATTTCGCGATAAGATTGGAGGGAATGATGGAACTGTGTCAAATGTATATGAGCTCGATTGTAACAGTAACATCAAATACTGCCACTTTAGTTATTAGTTTGCTTTCCGAATAAACATTATTCTAACCAAATCGCAACTGTGTACCCTATATTATTTATGGGTCGTTGATTTAGTTCCCGACATTATTGTCACCGTTATTGTACGTTATATTAACTTGCTATTTCACAAGCTTACCATCAACCAGACAATTTAACCATAGGTTCACAAGTGTATAATTTAGGGCGCGTAATGCGACACGTGTGGTTCAATTCCCAGACGAGTTTGAGCCAGGACATTTCGACGTAGAGGAACTAAAGTGAACCCGTATATCTTTGGGATGTTAGCTCACAGTCTCACACTTTTAAGTTCATCAGATTCTTCGTCATTTTTAGTTCAACGATTTAGCAAATTATTTTTAACATTTTCTGAAGATTTTTTACAATTAAGCTCAACCTGAGATACTCTTTCGTCGACCTTAATATCAAACAAATGGAAATCTTTCTCGCACATTTGCTTGAATTCAATAGCATGGCATTCTATTTTTCAGTTAATTTCGAATTTAAACTTTTTTTGATCACTAGCTAAATCACTGATAGTACTGGAGAGTTACATTTCGGTATGTTTATAATTTTTACTTTTGGAGCGTCTAGTTTAAACTGAATGAAACAATTTTCGTGCCATACGCGTTTCGCCTTTATTTTTTGCAAGGCATCTTCAGCGGTAGGTTCTGTGGATGATATTCCACATACTGTATTTTTATTACATTTTTGGTGCTGCTCTTCTCTTGTAATTGCTATTTTAGTTTTTGTTTTCCAGACTTCATAGCACTAGGAACAGAACACTTGTTTTGATGCTATGTTTTGGTTTGTGATGAAAAATAAAAGTCATCAAGATACCGAAATATTACACGCAGCTGAGGACGACAACACTACAAAAGTTGATGTTACTAGACAGTTGTTTGATTTTCTTGTCAAGATTGCTGGTCTGTTGTTTTACTTCACTGAAATTTTTGTTCATATTGAACATTGGTGCTGTAAAGTTATTCTTACAATCTTTTACGTTTACAATTCTTCTCTCAAACTCTCTGCCCGACTTGCTTTACAAGCAACTGACCGTATTTGGCATCTGTTTCCACTACTTCTGGTTCATACATCAAACTGACTAACATCAGACAATTTAGTGTCACTAAAATAATCCAACCGATTATTGAATGAATTTGTGCTATTATCCACAGTTAAATTTGTTGAAACATTGTGTTTCAGATCCACCCTCACAAATCGAGATAACTGGAGTACATTTTCCACTGATAAATATTGTTTTCCAATCTCTCTTGTTTGCCTTTGCTCGGGAGCATTTGTTTGTGTGGTATGTGGTATTCACACTAAACGGAACCTCGTCCTTTTCTTTCACAATTACGTATGTATCAATATTTTTAATCGTGTCAAATATTTTAATACAAACAAATAACATACAAAATAATTCAGTTTTGACAAACATTCTATTTTTTTATTGTCTTCCTCTTCAACTCCCTGTCCAACTTGCTTTACAGGCAACCGACTATATCTGGAATTTGCTTCCACTGTTTCTGGCTTATTTACATCAAGCTACCATCAAATAATCTACATCACTAAAATCGCCCAACCGACTGCTGTATGACTGTTATTCTGTCATTTACAGTTACATTTGTTGAAACATCGTCTTCCAGCTCTGCCCCCACCCTCCCCGGATCTGAAAACATATCATTATGTTCCAATTTCCTCTTTTCTCTTTGTCGGGAGTGCTTAAAAGTGACACTCACCCTAAGCTGAACCTCATCTCGTTCTTTCACAATTACAGATGTGTCGCTCTCTTTCGTCGTGTCAAGTATTTTAACAGAAGCAAATAAGAGACAAAATAAATTTAACTTTTCCCATGTTGTCTACTGTTGTCACGACGTGTTGTCTTTGTGAGTCCGAACTGCAACTTGTGCTATTCCAGTTCCTGGGCCGCTGTCGATTGCGTAGTTCGTCAGCGCTGCTCTGTTCCGCTGGATGCTAACTGCAACGTCTGCCATTTTCGTGTTCGATTCTAGAAGGCATCCGACGTGGTGTGTATGATGTTCACCATCCACTTCCTATTCTAGAGACCCAGTCTTCTTTTGCATCGATCTTTTTTTTTTATTTTTTCGGACCCTATGCCATGCTGCCTTTCGCTCACTGTTCTCGTTCAGAACCACTTTCGATCGCGGTTTCAACTCACTACTCCTTCTATACTTCCCGCACGAATATTCCCCGTGAGCGGTGGCGCAGTGTTGTTTCGGTCACAAAAAATATCCTACTCTTCACTCGCTTATTTCTTCTGCAGCCTACGCCACCGGTGCTTGACAACGAGTAGAGTAACAGGCCTAGAGAAGCTGTAGTGGAAACCAACCGCACAAAACGTATGTGAAGGGTGGATCATATATTTTCTAGTCCCATGTATCATTATCAATTAAATAAGAGGTAGTCATCAAATGAATATTCCAGAATACTGTCACTTCTTGGCTATTAATTCACTGGCAAATCCGATCTAATTTGAAGCTAACATTACGACATTCGCACGTAATCAGTCACTCTCAATAGCCGGCTTATGACATGCGCCTTAAAGATTCAGGATGAGGTCGTGATCAAGGAAAAGAAAACTGTTACTGTACAGGGCGAAGCGTGAAGTGTCACACCCTTTAACAAGATGGGTAGGTTAGAGATTATGAAACGGGAAACGGGTAATTCGAAGTTAGCTATAGTGGGAATTGGTGAAGTGCGGTGATACGAAGAACGAGACTTTTAGTCTGGTCGGTGGACGCTTATCAATACTAAATGAAAGGGGGCACTGCAGGAGCAGGCCTAGTAATGAACAAGAAAATAGAGGTGCGGGTAACTTACTAAGAACACTATAGTGAATTTATTATCGTATCCAAGATAGACACTAAGTCAACACCCACGACAGCAGTAGACGTTTATATGGCAACTGACTCCAAAAATGATGAAGAGATCGAAAGGATATATGACAGCATAAAGAAAATTACTGAGACAGGGAGAGGAAACTTTAATTACGATGTGTGACTATAGTTCGGAGGAGAAAAAGGAAAAGAAGAACAGATAATAAATGAACAAGGATTGGTAGTAAGGGATTAAAGAGAAAGCCACATGGTAGAGTTTTGCACAGAGCATAATTTAATCATCACTAACATTTGATTTAAGAATCATGAAAGAAGGCTGTCGGCGTGGAAGAGACCTAGGGACTCTGCAAGTTCTCAGGTTGCTTATATAATGATAAGACAGATTTTAAACGGTAGGACATTTCCGTGAGCACATGTGGACTCTGACCATAATTTGTTGAGTACGAACTGTAGATTCAAGCTGAAGAAATTAAGAAACGGTAGGAATTTGGATATATTGAAAGAACCAGGAGTTGGGAGTTTCTTGGGAGAATGAGGCAACGTTCGACTGAAACAGAGAAATGGAATTTAACAGAAGACTAATGGGTGGTGTAGACTTGAGAGTTAAATATGGAAGCCAGCAGAGGCTTATGTAGAGAAAAGGACAAAGCCTAATAGAAATATCTTGGGTAATACAGGAGTTACAGAATTTAACTGGCGAACGCAGGAAATATAAAAATATAGCAAATGAAGTAGGAGAAATGGAAAACAGATGTCTAATAAATGACACTGATAGAAAATGCAAGATCGCTAATCAAAAATGTCTAGGGGACGTGTGTGAGGATGTAGAAACATGGTTGACTAGAGTAAAGGTAGATACTGCCTATAGGAAAATTTAAGAGCTCTTTGGAGAAACGACAAGCAGGTGTAAGAGTGTCACGAGCTCACTCAAATGACAAGCTAGTACTTCCCGCAGCAGGCGATCATGTTTCTGGGTTTGCGGATCTGGTGCCGAAAGAGAGCGGCTGCTTGAGTACAGGTGAACGCCGTTGGGGGCGCTGTGAGCACAGCTGGGAGAGTGAGGGGTGAGATCCCGGAGAGACGCTGATGTGGCCGGTCTGCGACGAGCCAAGTGCAAGGGACCTCAGGGAGTCGGTACGGAACGATACTGGACGTAGAACGGTAAGCATGGACGGCTGCCAAGTAGACACCAGCCTTAGACGGTGTTGCTTACCCCGGTCACGTGCACATCACTGCAATGAAAGCGGGGAACGGCTTTAGCGGACTATAAGGAGCACAGTCAGAGCGCCCTTGGAGTGATTGTTGGTATCCTAATAACCTTGGGTTCAAGTCGAGCCACAGTGGAGTATGCAACGATGGGAAGGTGCATTGAGTGCTGCCAGTGAAAATTAGCAGTGCTATGGAAATTTCTGTAACGGACTGTTTGTGAACTTCACGCGGCAAATGTGACAGTGAATGTTATATCAGTAAGCAAACGGGTGAGGTAACTACACTACTGGCAATTAAAATTGCTACACCAAGAAGAAATGCAAATAATAAACGGGTATTCATTGGACAAATATATTACACTAGAACTGACATGTGATTAAATTTTCACGCAATTTGGGTGCATAGATCCTGAGAAATCAGTACCCAGAACAACCACCTCTGGCCGTAATAACGGCCTTGATACGCCTGGGCATTGAGTCAAACAGAGCTTGGATGGCGTGTACAGGTACAGCTGCCCATGCAGCTTCAACACGGTACCATAGTTCATCAAGAGTAGTGACGTATTGTGATGAGCCAGTTGCTCGGCGACTATTGACCAGACGTTTTCAATTGGTCACAGATCTGGAGAATGTGCTGACCAGGGCTGCAGTCAAACATTTTCTTTATCCCAAAAGGCCCGTACAGGATCTGCAACATGCGGTCGTGCATTATCCTGCTGAAATGTAGGGTTTCGCAGGGATCGAATGAAGGGTAGAGCCACGGGTCGTGACAATCTGAAATGTTACGTCCCCTGTTCAAAGTGCCGTCAATGCGAACAAGAGGTGACCGAGACGTGTACCAATGGCACCCCATACCATCACGTCGGGTGATAGCCAGTATGGCGATGACGAATACACGCTTCCAATGTGTGTTCACGGCGATGTCGCCAAACACGGATGCGACCATCATGATGGTCTAAACAGAACCTGGATTCATCGGAAAAAATGACGTTTTGCCATTCGTGCACCCAGGTTCGTCGTTGAGTATACCATCGCAGGCGATCCTCTCTGTGATGCAGCGTTAAGGGTAACAGCAACCATGGTCTTCGAGCTGATAGTCCATACTGCAGCAAACGCCGTCGAACTGTTAGTGCAGACGTCGTCATCTGTAGACTCAGGGATCGATACGTGGTGGCACGATCCGGTACAGACATGCGGATAAGATGCCTGTCATCTCGACTGCTAGTGATACGAGGCCGTTGGGATCCAGCACGGAGTTCCGTATTACCCTCCTGAATCCACTGATTCCATATTCTGCTAACAGTCATTGGATTTCGACCAACGCCAGCAGCAATATCGCGATACGATAAACCGCAATAGCGATAGGCTACAATCCGACCTTTATCAAAGTCGGAAACGTTATGGTACGCATTTCTCCTCCTTACACGAGGTATCACAACAACGTTTCACCAGGCAACGCCGGTCAACTGCTGTTTGTGTATGAGAAATCGGTTGGAAACGTTCCTCATGTCAGCACGTTGTAGGTGTCGCCACCGGCGCCAGACTTGTGTGAATGCTCTGAAAAGCTAATCATTTGCATATCACAGCATCTTCTTCCTGTCTGTTAAATTTCGCGTCTGTAGCACGCCATCTTCGCAGTGTAGCAATTGTAATGGCTAGTAGTGTATATGCTGGGCACATGACTGTGTTTATTAAATGAGAGTTAAAATTGTTTATATTACAAAAGTGCTTCTATTTTGTAAACAGAGATTTTGAATTGTGCTATGGCGTTGTTGTCAATCGAGTCAGTGGTTCAGTAAAGTGTACTGTAAATTGTTATATTGTCCTATGTTCCTGAATTACCAGACATTCAACTGGATTACTAGTCATGTAGACATAGGGGTAAGTAGTTGGGTAACTTTGTTAGGAGTTAATGACTTAGTGTAATTAGTAGTTAGTGAGTAAGGAGCAGTTATCGGATGTATTTCTTAGTGTCGATTCTATGTAAGTTGAGGCTGTACACTGCTACTTGTTGTGTTGTAGGGACAGATTATTCTTTCTATATTGGAAATCTTCATTTTAAAGAGGATATTTTGTGTTATTATTTTAGCCCTGCTAAGATTTATTAGAAATGTTAAGACTTAATTGTTTTGACGAAGAGGTTTATATCTTCTGTACTGATGTTCTGCATTTTAGATAAATTGCTGTTAAAATAGATCCGACGTCTGCATAACCCCAGGCCCGAACTCCACTCCACCTAAATACCACACATCAAAGCAAAGAGAAAGCTGAAAGGCGGAAGGAACACACTACTTGATCAGAAGTTTGCGGACAAGCCTACGTAATGGGGAATTAACCGCTAGATTTCACGATTAGCGAATCCGCAAGTATAAAAGGACTTGGGGAATATCGCGTCAAGTAAGCAGTAACAGCAGAATGAGTCGGCCAGGAGGGTACAGTGACTCTGAACATGACCTAGCCTTTAGATGTCACTGGAGACGTTTCAGTCCTTCTAGAGCTGCCCAAGTCGACTACATTAGTGGTGATGTGATTGCGAAGTGAAAACGCGAAGGACCAACCACAGCTAAGCCGAGATCTGGCAGCACAGCTTACATACTGATGCACGAGATCCATTGAACATTGTGGAGGATGCTTGTAAAAATTCGTATGATGTCATTGGAAGAAATCGTGTGTTCACAAGTGCCAGCTGCAATCCGGCTAGGAAAACGATTGTGCGTACGAAATACAAAAGAATGGGGTACAATGGTTGAAGAGGTCTTCATAGGCCACATGTTTCTGTAGTTGGTGCCAAGCGACAGCTTTATGTGGTATAAGGAGCGAAGTCACTTGACAAAGGATGATTGTCAACGAGTGACGTGGACTGATGTATCACGCTGAACCCTTTGGTAATCAGATGCAAGGGTTTGGGATTAGTATAGAGGCAACAGTGAAATAAAGAAGATGCAGTGTTACACTGTGGAAGTGTTTCTGTGGTTAGGGTGTAGTTCGGTTTTAGCACTTCAAGAAACGGTAAATGTAAAAGAATCTGAACACATTTTACAAGATTGTGTGCTGCATTCACTTGAAGGACAGTTTGGAGACGCTGATTGTACCAAAATGACAATGCACTCTCTCATAAAGCAGCATCTGTAAGATAATGGTTTGTAGGCTGGAACATTTCAGAAATTCATTAGATTGACCAGAGACCCGTTATGAACAAAATGGAACACGTTTGGGATGGGTTAGAACAACAACTCCGTTACAGACCAAAGTGTCGAACATAACTATTTGTTCCGGCTTTTGCTCTTGAGGGAAGTGGGCTGTGATTCCTCCACAGACATTTAAACACCTCATTGAAAGTGTTCCTAACAGAATTCGAGACATTATAACGGTAAAGTGTATGCACATTCCATATTAACGTCCACTAATTTGTGTCTGGATCATTTTGACCAGATAGTGTATACACAAGGACAATACAAAGGAAATGAGCTTGAACGTAAAATAACAGAAAGTGAAAAGTAAGTACATAACCGTGATTTTAGAGATGTGGTACTGCTAGAAGAATTTCACAGACCAATGGACAGCCTTAGCCGGAACTAGGCCAGTAGAGTAGACGACATTTCCTCAGATGTGAAGGCATGTCGCCCGACCGCAACTACGCGGCAAGCTAGCCTTCCCTCTAGCAACGTAGGTTGCACGGGCAGCCTAATTGGTAGGCGAAGCAAGTCTACAAGGTACTCTACCAGTTTACACCTGTTGTTGCCAGCATAACGAGAACTATGTTGCAAGTCAGCAGTCACGTGGAATAAATAGATCTGTTTCATATCACTGCACAAACTAGGATATAAGCCGCGCTCCAGGGCTTAACGGGCAGTGACAGCTGCAGCTTCAATTCCATTGCAGCTCACATGCCAAAGAGCATCGACTTCTCGCCGAAGGAACCGCCATCCTCCTCGCCGACGACTTGTACGACGTGGGATCAGCGACCCAACGACAACGCATGACATCGACACGAAGCAACCTCTGCGCTGGGGAGAGGACAGTAATGTTCACTGCTTTCAACTAGCCTCTGAACGGAACTAGCATAGGTTAGGACTATTTGTACAATAATCATTTAAGAGTTGAGTATTTGTGTTTCTGAATGAATCGGTGTTAGGACATAGACATTTGTAGTCATTTCAGTAGTCCTACTTTATGTGTATATGAGTCCAATAGTGTTGATGCGAGTAGCAGCCTAGTTTACACAGATATATCAGCGGCACCTTTTGGCTGTTGTCGGCATATAGAGGTCATAATAATCATTTCGATTTGTGCGGAAGTGAAATTAAAACATCCTGAGACTGACTGAGTTCAATTGGGAGAAGCAGCTATTACAAAACTATTCAAGTTATATGAGATAGATGAAATAACCTCAAACATCAGGAAAAACGCAAGAAATTTAATTCAGTAAAAGTCTGGTACTGAAAGATATGAATAATAGCGAGCCATCACTTTAAGAAGTCATGGATGCAAAATATTGACATTAATTATGTACAGAAGTATGGAAAAATTCATGGAACATCAGTCTGGGTTCCTGCGAAATGTAAGAACGCCAGAGCCTGCACTGACCTACGACTTGTCTAAAAAGATAGATTGAAGAAAGGCAAACTAATTTTATAGTATTCACACGTTTACAGAAAAGCTTTTAACAGTATCGTCTGTGCTACGATCTTTGAACTTTTCAACCTCGCAGGGATAAAGTACAGGGAGCGAAAGATTAGATCGCTAGATAAAATGCAATGCCTTTATTTATTACGACGTATCGGCATCTGTCACCATCAGTGCAAGGTCAAAGATTTTTCCTATAATGACGGTATGTGCCGAAAATTCACAATAAATATAGTTATTTTATTTACTAATCTAGACTGCTTTAGTCATAAATACCTCGATGATCGCGGATTAATACTGGAAATTTGTTTCCTATATTATACAGATTATTTACAGCATGTGCAGAAACCAGACTGCAGTTATAAGGGTCGAAGGACATGAGAAGGAAGCAGTGGTTCAGAAGTGAGTTAGACAGGGTTGCAGCCTGTCCCGAGGTTCTTCAATGTGTACATTGCTGACAATAGCTAAGGAACAACTGACACTTGCTAAGGAACAACTGCCAGGTGGTACGGAACAACAGAAAATTACTATAGAAAACCCCACCAATGATAGTAAAAGGAAATGTAAAGGGCGGGAAGTGTTAAGTACAGAGACACCTGTGCACAGAGGCTGTGCGTGCATTCGACAGTTCATGCAGTAGGGTTTGTGACGAGGGTTGTTGTAGAATCGACCAGTGCTACATTCCATGTGGAACAGAAACAAGTCTGTAAGACATAATTTGAATGCTTACGATTGTGGAGGAGTGGCTGGACGGCTCGTTGGCCGTGAAATTGTCACTATATTGGCCACAGTGAAGGGTGTTTTCAAATATGCCATCTCGCGATTAAAAACCGCCTCTGAAGGTCGAAATGCTATGTGAAAGAATGCCAGTGTCGTATACGGACCATCACACCACAAGAGGCCTCGTGGCAGAAAGGAACAGAGGTCTCACTCATAGGCACATCACTGCAGACCTTGCTACCGCTATTGGCATTTATGTATCTACCAGAACCATTTTGCCGCGATAAAATCGGGCTGGCTTGTATGCTCGGAAGCCAGTTACATGCAGTCTAGTTCAACTTTGACATCGTCGAGAAAATGTTCGTCTGTGCAGGGAGCATGTTGGTTGGAGTCACCGACAGTGGGTCAGAGTGATTTTCTCCGACGAATCCCATTTCACTGTTGCAAATGATTACGGCCACCAGTTGGTGTGGAGAGTGGGGAACATGTTACATACGGCGGAATGTCCATGAACGTCATCAGTATGGTCGAGGAGTTACCGTGTGGGCAAGCTTTATGCACTGTGGCCAAAACCCGCTACATAAATTTCCATGAGATGGCGTTTGAGCACAGAGGTATTGCTAGAAGATTCTTCTGAATCGTGTGTGACTGTTTAGGGGTGCGGTAGGTCCCGACGTTTATGGGCAACAATGCCCGCCCATTCAGGATCACTGAGGTTTCGGATACACAGGAAAGTGCAGATATTAAACGTATGGAATGGCCTTTGTCCTTCCCGGAGCTAAACCCTTTACAGCATGTCAGGGATGCTATGGCAGACTTGTTTCTCGATGAACATCTCTTCCCCGAACCATGCAAGAACAGAAAACCGTCTTGAGAGTGGGACAACATCCCAGTTTGGTAGCCAGCATGAATAACTGATGCAACATGTGCATTAGTCCCTCGAGGAGGGCATATCTCTTACTGAGAGTCCGACTTGGTCCTTCATGTTAAAAGTCTGACCTGTATCTGATATGAACATCGTTTGTGTCTGTTGTCGTGCTTCCCCATGTGATGAAATCTATGCCATTTTAAGTATAAATACACTACTCCATCTCTGTTATGAACGTACTGCGTTCCACGGCGACGATCAATGCCTGTGACTATTTATTTATTTATTTATGCATTTATTTTACCTGGCAAGATAGGGCCTTCAGGCCCTCTCTTACACCTAACCAGGCATACTCAAATTGAACGAGTTACAGTTTCTACATAACATTAAGGAAATATAGCCTATTATGCAGTATTGATGTTAAAGAAAAAAATAGATATTATAACAGTAGTACAATGATAATTATAACAATAAAAAATAATTATAACAATCAATAATAATAATAATAATAATAATAATGACTATGTATATGAAAGTAAACATACTTTTCTTTTCTGAATGTCAGTCCCATTGTTAGTTGGGAATTTTCTCGTTATGTTTTTTTCAGCTTGTGAGTTATTCTCATCGAGCAGAGACATAAGACGATAGAATGGGGTGAAAGAGATATATAAGAGGTAGATAGGTTAGAGGAAGAGAAATAGAATGGTGAAATTCGAAGCTGTGATGAAGAGGAGAAAGAAAGAGATGGGAGGGGCACAACAATGGTGGCTATACCGTCCCTAATATGTAAGTCTTGAGTTCCCTCTTGAATGTTGAGTAGTTCTGGATAAGACGCAGATCACAGGGGAGCGCGTTCCATAGTCGTATGGCTGAGATGGAGAATGACACGGAGAAAGATTTTGTGTTATGTAAAGGTACAGCCAAGATGATAGACGTATCCGATCTGGTGTTGCGATTGTGGAATGATGATAGGTGTTTAATGTGAGAAGATAAGTATTGGGGGCTCCAGTGGCTAAGAAATTGATGAAGTAAGCACATCGTGTGGAGATCGCGTGCCTTATGTGGGCGTATCCAACCTAGCTGGGAGTATGAAGGACTGATATGATCATACAACCGAATATTGCACACGTATCTAACGCAAGCATTCATCACTAGCTCGAGGCATCTAGAATTTTCACTATTTGTGCCGTGTTGAACTACATCGCAGTAGTAAAGATTAGGCAAGACTAGTGTTTGGACTAATTTTTGTTTAACATGGGTTGGAAATATTTTTCTAAATTTTTGAATTGCATGTAGGGAGGAGAGCGATTTCCGACAAGCTGTGACTGTTTGTTCTTCCCAGTTTAGGTGTTCATCCAAGATTATTCCAAGGTCTTTTACTGTTTTTTGGTATGGTAGTTGGGTACCATTGAGGAGTATTTTAGGGACTGTTTCGCGAAAGTACCGGCTGATTAACTTTGGATGAGATATAAGTATGACCTGGGATTTCTTGGGGTTTAGTTTCAGACCTAGGTTCTGTGCCCATCGGGAAACAGAGCAAAGATCTGCGTTCATACTCGCTACTGCACCAACAATGTTTTTGGGGCTTGCACTAATGTACAGTTGGATGTCGTCGGCATAAAGATGGTAGTTGCAGGAGTGAATCACTGAAGAAATATCATTAATGTACAGTGAGAAGAGTAATGGACCAAGGACGGAGCCTTGGGGAACTCCAGAGCGCACACTTTTCCATGATGACTTTTCCGACCCTCAAATGACTTGTTGACTTCTTTTTTTGAGGTAGCTGTCGAACCAGTGTATTGCGCTGTTTGAGAAATTCAGCTGTTTCATTTTAATTAGTAATATATCGAAGTCAACTGTGTCAAAAGCCTTGCTAAAGTCAAGCAGTGTTAGGATAGTAGCTTCACGTCTGTCCATAGCATGTTTAATGTCATCAGTTACTTTGATTAATGCGGTTGCTGTACTACGGTGCTTTCGAAAGCCTGACTGATATTCGTCATGGATGTTGTGAGTTTTGAGGTAATCCATCACCTGTTCATGGACGATGTACTCTAGGGCTTTAGAAATTGCAGGTAGTATGCTGATCGGCCTGTAGTCACCTGGCGACTTAGGGTTGTCTGTCTTGGGTATAGGCTGAATTAAACTTTGCTTCCACTCAGTAGGATATGTACTACTGACAAGAGACAGGTTGAAGATGTCTGTGATAACTGGAATAATAGTGTCTACGACGTTCTTAATCATGCCAATGCTCACTTCATCATTTCCTACTGCCTCGGAAGAGATTCTCATAATTGCCTTGTGTACTGTGCCTGTAGCGACATGTTTTAGGAAAAACTTGTCTCTCTAGAGATTGATATCTTCGGGCTGGTAATTTGTCGCTGCGTGGCAGTTTACAGCTGTTGAGAAGAAATCGTTTAATTCTTCTGCAGACGCTTGATAAACAGCATCAGATCTTCGCTTCCCTATACCGAAACTGCGCAGCTTTTTCCACAGTGCAGCAGGTTTTGATATGCCGCAACGACAGAGCGGGCATGTCTGATTTTGGCATTCCTCACGCTTTGCTTGGTTCTGTTTCGAAGTTTCTTATAAGCTTCGTACGCCTCGGGAGTTGGGTTACGCTTGAAGGCCCTATGCGAAGCATCACGTTTATTCATTAACTGGTGTAATGCAGTGGTGAGCCACGGAGCGGGAGCTCTCTTTACCTTGACAGTGCGTTGAGGAGCATGTTTATCATACAGTGCAGTAATTTTGCGACATAATTGCCGAATTTTTCCGTCTAAAGTCGGTTCATAGCTTAGATCATGCCAAGGGATGTCTGAGCAATCCTTTTGAAGAGCGTCATGTTTAACATTTTTTAAGTTTCTGTAGGTTACCAGGTGAGATTTTTCTTTGGTAGTATGCATTGAGTAATTTAAGAATAACACGTCATGAGCAGAGAGTCCCGGAGCGGATGTCTGATTGGCGCGGATTATTTTATCTGGTCGCTTTGTTGCTATTATATCTATGATTGTGTGGCTGTGTGGCGTGTGATGAGTTGGGTCCAGCGGTGTTAAACTCATATCATTGGAGTGGAACAGTCGCCTTAGTTTTTCGGCAGAGGGAGATTTTAACTGTAAGTCGACGTTTGTGTCGCCCATAATGATTATGTGTTCATACTGTGTCACGAGTGAGGACAAGGCAGACTGAAAGAAGGACAGGGCACCGACGTTTGGAGGTTTATAGATTACTCCAATTAGCAGTTTCTGATTTGATATATTTATTTCGAAAAACAAGAACTCTGCTTCTCCTTCGCCCTTTGCATCCGATGTGCATAGTACAGTAGGTGTCAGATCAGAGCGAACATAGGCACCCACACCACCCCCGCGTCGTGTTTCACGATCTGCCCTTAGGAGAGAGTAACCAGCAATTCGTATAGCGTCGGAAGAAATGTTTGGTTTCAACCAAGTTTCAGAGACGAGGATAATGTGGAACAGCGATTGGCAGAACAGGTCACAGAACTCGTCGAAGTGAGCCGTTAGCGACTGCGCGTTCGCGTGGGCCACAAAGAGCCCGCCGCCGGAACCGGTCCGTCCCATTGTGGCCGCCTGTAGGACCGAGCTCGCTCCGTTTACCTGCTGGCCGGAAGAGGGACAAAAGCTGGATTTCGCGGGGCAAGACATATTTACAGGTGTGTCCAAGGTCTGACTGACTCAAGCGTCTGTGGACTAAAGGTGAAAAACACGCTGGAAGTACCCAAGAAGGGAGCGAAAAGAAAGATGGAAAGTGACAGTAGTGGTTACGAAAAAGATAGTAGTAGTATTAGTAGTGGTAGTGGCGAAGATGAAAATAACAGATATAGAAAGGCGGTTGTAAGGAGATTCCTGTTAATGGAGAATGTTAATTCCCATTTGACTGACAATATGAATATACATGAGCAATTATGATAGACAAATAAAGAAACAAATTTTTGTCAAATAATTGACTGATTTTAAATAGAGTACTTATGGTACTTATAGAAATAACGGAGCTGTATTTAAGCTAAAAAAATGAAAAGAAAGAATGAAAATTAATTTATCAGTCTTTCAGTTCGAACATGTTTGTCACCGTTTTCCTCCCTCCTTCCGTCTTGATTACGATCCTGCCATCCTGGGTCCATACATTTTGAAGGCCAAACTGTGTGATCGCAGCGTTCAAAACTTTTAGTCTTTCGCGTGTCAGATCTTCCCTCAGGGTAACCCCACTCTTGGCGAGTTTTCTTTCCTGAGCAAACACTTCAGCTCTTTTCCGGTAAGACACAGATTTAATTATTATGGGCCTGGGTTTCATGGCACCTGGTATCCTGCGCCCAACACGGTGGCTTCTGTCAATATCGCCCACGTCGATCTGCACGCCAAGTTTCTCACGCACGAGGCTAATGGCCAGGTCGTCGGTGTTTTCGCGATCGTTTTCAGCTACCCCGAACAAGCGCAAGCTGTTCCTTCGCTGATACTGCTCAATTTCATCGGTGGCAGCAGACAGTTTAGGTACTAGGTCGGCGGCTTTTTTCTCTTGTGCGGCCAGGGACTTCCTAAGCGACTGGATTTCGGTGCTGTTGCGCCCGACAGACTCTTGCAGTTTGTCCATGACCGCGGCCGTCACAGAGTCCGTGATGGATTGCACGATTACGTCTAGCGTGTCTTTGCTGTGCAGCGCCGCACTCACCTGGGACCGGACGAGCTCCCCGATGTCGGGAAGCAGGGCCTCACCTGCCGCCGGAGACCGGGCGCCCGCGCTGCCTGCGCCCCTGTAGCCTCGCCTGCTGCTGCTTACTCGTGCTCTTCCCATTTTTCACTCACTTATCACTTGTGGTAATCAACGGAGAACAATACACCACGGCAAGTAACACTTGTTTAGTCAGATGCACACGTTGTGGACTGCCGCACTTCTCTGTTACACCTTCAATGAGAGGAAAAACTCGCCAGCCGAAGAAACGCGCGTCACTCAGTGGCCGCCATTATCTTAAGATTCCAGTGCCAACATTTCCGTTCCTTAGCAACTGTCAATCAGTGTAGTATAAATAGGCCTCACGTGAGTCGAAGACTTTTAGATCTGTATAGACATCATTTTGTCTACAATGTTCAGTAAAAGGCAATGATTTGCTCATTTCCCAAATATGTTTGGATTTCTGTGGCTCATAGCAGTTTTTTCTCACTTTGAAAAACTTATACTGTTGCCAATCTCCTAATGTTTTTCATAACGTATATTCTATTTATTTTGATGCCCAAGTAGTTAAACTCATCTAGTGCTTTTAGTGTCCCGTTTCCTAATCTGATTCCCTCAGCTTAACCTCATTTAATTTGGATATTGTTCTTTGCCTTTGTTTTATTTATCTTTATGTCCATTTTATGATTTCTTTTCTAGAACTTCGCACTCCATTCATCAGTTCTTGTAAGTACTCTGCCATTCTGTCAACTGGAAGCCTTATAGTTCTGATTTAAATCCTTCTCCCTGAACCACATAATGTTCATGAATGTCATCGGTATGGTCTAGGCGTTATGTTGTGGACAGGCGTTGTGGTCAATGGCTGAACACCGCTGCATATCTTTGAGCGAGGTACCATACAGGCCAGCGGTACTGCAGGAAGACTATTCTGGATCAAGTCTGTCTGTTTAGGCGTGCGGTAGGCCCCGACTTTCTGTTGGCGTACGGCAGTGGGCGCCCACACAGACCCACTGATGTGTGGGCCACACTGGTAAGTGAATGTATTGAACATATGGAATGGCCCATGTAGTCCCCGAATCCAAATCCTATAGAGCGTCCCAGAGATGCCCATAGTAGACGTGTTTTTCAACGAATACCCCTTCCCCCAACCGGGAAAGAACTGAGAACCACCTTGAGAGAGGAGAGGGAGGACATCTCCCAATGACACCTGGGCAGTTTGGTACCCAGCATGACTAACAGGTGCAAAATGTGACCGAGGAGGGCATATTCCTTACTGAGAGTTCTATATCGGCCTTTATTTTGGGAGACGTTCCTATATCAAACATGAACGTTATTTATGTCTCTTATCCTGCTTTCCCATGTGGTGGCATCTGTGCCATTTTTCGTTATGAATATAGTACTCCACGTCTATTATGTATGTACTGTATTTCATGTCGTCCATCACTGCCTATGATGACTCCAGATCCACGATGTGTCTGTTGCTAGCAATTGTCAAGCAGTGTACGTTAAAAAAAACTGTTAAGGAAACAATGAAGACGTTTGGAAAGGGATTTAAAGTTCATGGAGAAGAAAATAAATTAGTTATGATGCTTCCCGTTGACATTGTGGTTCTGACAGAATGTCAAAGGACTTGCAAGAACTGATGAATGGAATCAATAGAGTCTCTAAAAGAAATCATAAAATGGGCTTCAAGATAAGTAAAAAAAGGGCAATGGACCTTATTCAAATTAAATGAATTAATGAAGTTACGCTGAGGGAAACAGATTAGGAGCCGAGACACTAAAAGTACTAGAAGAGTTTAACTATTTGGGCAGCGAAATTAATAGTGATCACCAAAGTAGAGAGGATATAAAACGCACAAACTATAGTAAAAAAAAGTTTCTAATGAAATCTTTTAAGATTCTGTACAAATTTGAGTGTTAAGAAGTTTTTTCTGAAGGTATTCGTCTAGATTGTAGCCTTGCGTGGAAGTGAAATATGAACGATCATTAGTTCAGTCAAGGGGAGAATGGAAATGTGATGCTAGAGAAGAATGCTGAAGATTAGGTTGGTAGATGGATCAATTAATGACGAAATACGGAATTGAACTGAAGAGAAATCAATGATATAGACTGATGAGATTAAACACTATGACCACTGTCCAATGTGGGATTGAATGCTGGTCGATGCCATTGCTCACACGTGATGCAGTTGTTGCTGACGTCTTCTCTTCGAAGGTTGGTCGCATGCAGCTCTCCACGCTGATCTGTCAAGTGCAAGCGTCTTCATTTCTGGATAACGACTGTATCTCAGACCCATCTGAACCGTCGTACTATATACATGCCTAGGTCTCACTCTATAATTTACACCAACATCATCTCTCTCTATTACAAAATTGATTATTACTTGATGCCTTAGGACAGTAGTTTAAAATATGTTCAAATGGGACTGGAAGTTCTCACTGTAGCAAGGCTATCTGTGCTGCGCTTACTTCGCAATGCCGCGATCGCCGGCTGCCTCTGTTTTGCCATTTTCCACTGCGTGAAGCAACGCTTACTACATGTGGTCGCAACACTAGGATTGTTCGATGCGATACATGCTAGTAAGAAGCGATATGAGTAAAAAAAATCATTTGAAAAGCATCGAGTGAAAAAGTACTGATATCGAAATGAAAGCATAGGGTAGCAACAAGTATCGAAGTTTCCCGTGTCCTAGGCACTGGTGCTAAGATTCGCAAACAACTTAGCTCTTCTGGTCGAATGCAGGACTTTGAAAACTTACTGAATGGAATAGACTATAATAAAGAATTTAAGTGAAACAGGTACGAGGGGACTTGAAAGTTGTGCTTTATTATGACAAGCCAAGTAACTTTTACGGAATGTTACACTAAATTTCAGAGTTACACAGATATATGACGCTATTTTTGAGCATAGTCCCCAAGTGTCTGTAAACAAACGTCGGAATGTTCAATCAATCATTTAGTTACATTCATACCATCATACTGCACGTGGCTTTGAGACAAGGAAGGTTACTGTCGTAACATTTATTACTCTAAGAGCATCGTATGACATAACCAACAGTCCAGTGTTCCTGCACAAAATATATAGAAAAACTAAAGATTACTACTTTACACGAATAATTCAAAATTTCCTTCAAACTAGGAGGCTTTTTGTAGAAAATAAAGGTCAACGCAGTCGATGGATGGTCCAAAAGAACGGGTTACGACATGGCAGGGTTATGTCTCCTCTGCTACACTACTGGCCATTAAAATTGCTACTCCACGAAGACGACGTGCTACAGACGCGAAATTTAACCGACAGGAAGAAGATGGTGTGATATGCAAATGATTAGCTTTTCAGAGCATTCACCCAAGGTTGGTGCCGGTGGCGACACCTACAACATGGTGACATTAGCAAAGTTTCCAACCGATTTCTCATACACAAACAGTAGTTGACCGGCGTTGCCTGGTGAAACGTTGTTGTGATGCCTCGTGTAATGTGGAGAAATGCATACCATAACGTTTCCGACTTTGATAAATGTCGGATTGTAGCCTATCGCGATTGCGGTTTATAGTATCGCTACATTGTTGCTCGCGTTGGTCGAGATCCAATGACTGTTAGCAGAATATGGAATCGGTGGGTTCAGGAGGGTAATCGGAACGCCATGCTGTATCCCAAAGGCCTCGTATCACTAGCAGTGGAGATGACAGGCATCTTATCCGCATGGCTGTAACGGATCGTGGAGCGACGTCTCGATCCCTGAGTCAACAGGTGGGGACGTTTGCAAGGCAACAATCATCTGCACGAACAGTTCGCCGACGTTTGAAGCAGCATGGAGTGTCAGCTCGGAAACCATGGCTGCGGTTACCCTTGACGTTGCATCACAGACAGGAGCGCCTACAATGGTGTGCTCAACGACGAATCTGGATACAGAAATGGCAAAATGTCATTTTCTCGTATGAATCCAGGTTCTGTTTACAGCATCATGATGGTTGCATCTGTGTTTGGCGACATTCGGGTAACGCACATTGGAAGCGTGTATTTGTCATCGCCATACTGGCGTATCAGCCTTCGTGATGGTATGGGGTGCTATTGATTACACGTCTCGGTCACCTCTTATTCGCATTGACGTCTCTTTGAACAGTGGACATTACATTTCAGATTGTTACGACCCGTGGCGCTACCCTTCATTCGATTCCTGCGAAACCCTACATTTCAGAAGGATAATGCACGACCGCATGTTGCAGGTCCTGTACGGGCCTTTCTGGATACAGAAAATGTTCGACTGCTGCCCTGGCCAGCACATTCTCCAGATCTCTCACCAACTGAAAACGTCTGATCAATGGTGGCCGAGCAACTGGCTCGTCGCAATACGCCAGTCACTTATCTTGATGAACTGTGGTATCGTGTTGAAGCTGCATGGGCAGCTGTACCTGTACACGCCATCCAATCTCTGTTTGACTCAATACCGAGACGTATCAAGGCCCTAACTACAGCCAGAGGTGGTTGTTCTGGGTACTGATTTATCAGGATCTATGCACTCAAATTGTGTGAAAATGTAATCATATGTGAGTTTTAGTATAATATATTTGTCCAATGAACACCCGTTTATCATCTGCATGTCTTTCTGGTGTAGCAATTTTAATGGCCAATAGTGTATTTAATATCTTTGGGCTGGGTTGGGTTGTTTGGGGGAAGAGACCAAACAGCGAGGTTATCGGGCTCATCGGATTAGGGAATGACGGGGAAGGAAGTCGGCCGTGCCCTTTCAAAGGAACCATCCTGACATTTGCCTGGAGAAACTTAGGGAAATCACGTAAAATCTAAATCAACCGGGCCGGACGCGGGATTGAACCGTCGTCCTTCTGAATGCGAATCCAGTGTACTAACCACTGCGCCACCTCGCTAGGTTTAACATCATTACCAAAGATCAGCCCCTGGCTAATAACACACGAAGTTTCGTAAGTGCTGATAACCTCACCCTCTATTCCCAGAGAGAGACCTTTGAACAGTTGGAACTAAAATCATCACGCTGATTTAGAGGACCTAAAACCAAATCACAACAAAATACAAATTTGCGCATTTCTTCTGAGTAACAGAATGGTAATCAGGAAACATCAAGTGATTTAGAGAGAAGTGGAGGTGGAAAACAGTTTCAAACTCAAATGCCTTTGGCTCACTCTTGAGAGTACAATGGCTTTCAGACATCACTATCTGAATGCGAAACAAAAAATATCTGCAACAAACAATTTGTTGCACAGATGTTACGGGAACAACCTGGGCTCCAGCAGCAAATACAGTTAAAACTACAGTTTTAACTTCTTATTAAGCTGCGGGTGAATATACTAGGTCTGTTTGGTATATTTTAGCCCGTACTGCATGAGTGCATATTGCACTTAATGAGTCGTGTCGACTCAGTACTGGACGTCTGAAACCTAAATCGTCTAATGCTGGTTTTACTGAAGAATGGCCTGTATGCAAAACTTTGAACAAGATCAGAACTAGGGTCCAAAGGTCAAAAGACAATTTGCAGAGATGGCATTACCGCAAATCAACAACCCTTTGTGACTGTGGACTTCAACAAAGTATGGAGCAATTGTACCAATGCGGAATATGTCCTGCAAGATGTACCACTGATGACTTGATGTCCAACTTGACGTCCGCAAGCTCGGATGGCGTTCTGACTGCAAATACTGGGCTTAAGTACTTACATTGTCATCTCAGTCTTTCTTCTGTTTGAAATTCTTTTACTGTGTACCAATGTAGACTGTAATCTGTAAGGTGTAACACGTCTTCGATTTTTTAAATTAACAGTCAGTTTACGAATGTTGTTATGTACGTACGTGTACATTTCATCTATTGATATTATGACACGAATAAATAAATAAATTCCGCCACTATAGAAATCCGCTTCTAATTCACGAGAAGCGTTGTGTGAGCGCCTTCATCGTTATAACATCTCTTTCCCCCAAACGTTGTTGTTGTAAGTTCTGATGGGACCAAACTGCTGAGGTCATTGGTCCCTAGGCTTACACACTACTTAATCTAACGCTAAGGACAACACACACACCCATGCCCGAGGGAAGACTCGAAACTCCATCAGGAGGGGTGGGGGTAAGGGGAACCGCGCGAACCGTGACATGGTGCCCAAGACCACGCGGCTTCCGCGCTGTGCCCCGCAAACTTTGTTTCAGTTGGACTAAAAGATGGAAATCGGTCGGTGGAAGATTTGGACTGTATGGCGGATCAGCACAAAAAAAAAAAAAATGTTCCAATGTGTGTGAAATCATATGGGAGTTAAATGCTAAGCTCATCAGTCTGCATTGGTGCACATTAAAAGAATTTCAAACAGAAGAAAGACTGAGATGACAATGTAAGTACTTAAGCCCAGTATTTGCAGTCAAAACAACTTAAACTAAATTATCCTCAGGACAAACACATGCCTGAGGGAGGACTCGAACCTCCGCCGGGTCAACACCACTCACGTCTGTGCTTGGTCAAATTGTCGGCACTGTTTCACTACGGCTAGACATGCTATTGTATTTGGCCCATATACCACCACAATTCCACCACGTAGAAACTGTGTATAATTTAGACGTTTTGTTCACAGGAAAGGTAGTGTCTCGCGCTATTCAACTTAGGAATAAGTTTAGAATTGCAGCGCAAATTAATCCACACACTGTGATGCACCTTTTATCTGTACAGTAACATACCTGGGTCTGCTGTAAACGCGTAACATGTGACTTCTTGTGAACAATGGGCCACTCTTGTTGCACGATGGTCGTACTGTGGGAGGACATTTGTAGCTTATTTTACGATGTCCCTGCGTACATAGCTAAGACAAAAGTGATGAAGAACAGTATGAAGGAGAATAAAAAATGGCTGAAGTTTGAAATCTGAAAGGACATAATAGTTGCAGAAGTCATAACTTTCTCTATCGAAAATGTATGATTATAACAATTACAAAGAAAGCAAGGAAAATATTACACTATCGTATGCGAAAAGAGCTTTATTCAGTAAAAGATTTCTATTGGTATGAAATATTAATATGCAACTGAGGAGTAAGATCGTGAAAGTGCTACCCTGGAGCACAACACAGTACAGAAATGACTATGTAAAATATGTAAAGAATTTGAAATGACGTGGTAGAGAAGACTTTTAATAGTGATTGGACAAATCTGGTAGAATATTTTTACATTAATTACTAACGAATCTGATACGCTGTAATAAATGAGTGAATGAAAAGCGATTCTTTTCTCTTTTAAGTGGATTCGTTGGGTACAATCAGTGCACCCGGTACTCGAACTACAGGCGAGCAAAGATATCTATGGTGAAACCTTTACCTGATGGAAGTACAGTCTAATACGTGGTAAAGGACTCACGAGAAAATTACACATGTTGGAAGGAACACATGACGGCAAAAATTTCTGCGGCAGATAAAGACCAAAATATAGTAAGTTCAAATGGCTCTGAGCACTATGGGACTTAACATCTATGGTCATCAGTCCCCTAGAACTTAGAACTACTTAAACCTAACTAACCTAAGGTCATCACACAACACCCAGCCATCACGAGGCAGAGAAAATCCTGACCCCGCCGGGAATCGAACCCGGGATATAATAAGTATACTATTAAAGATATAGGATGTAGTAATTACGTGGAGTTGAAAAAATAAGCAGAGAACAAAAATTAGTTCAGGACGTTATGAAACCAGATAAGAGACTTATTGCTTCAAAAATATTTGTTTCCATTTAAACGTATTGTGTGTTAAGAGAGCGTAGTCTCTTATTGATTTAAGTCGCTACTCTTTTAGGAACTCCGAAACTTCAATCAGACAGCTTGAACTTGATATTTCTCCATCTTGACTGCAGGAATTGAAGAACAAATACCAACATCTGTGGAGAAATAGCATCATGATCTCTGGGGCTATGCTAAAATTAATTCATGTGTCTTAACGCGCTGATGCTGGGACGGATCCCAGAACTGATGGCATTCCCCTACCAAAATTGGTAATTGTTTTGCAGGCCGTGCTATCAAGACTGGAAATGATCTCGTGTTTGTAAAAGGTAATAGTTTAATACTAACCTAGACGTTTATATTCAATGCTTTTTCTGAAAGTTCTGTGATAAATTCATCTAATCATTTTTGCAATTATAGGCTTCTCAGAAGTTACTATGCTTTGCATGAAATTTTTGCATAAAAGTCTGGTAGAATATTTTTTCATTAATTACTAACGAATCTGATATGCGGTAATAAATGAGTGGATTAAAAGCGGTTCTTTTCTGTTCTAAGTGTATTCGTTGGGTACCATCAATGCATCCGCTACGTCGATTATCAGAAGAATCTTCACTGCCTAGCACACACGAGAGGCAAAAGCTACAGCGGAACAAGATAAAGTTATACGTTTAATTTTCTGAGGGCACACACCGCGCTCTTTGATCAGGCTGCAATGCAAATATTGACCTGCTATGAGGGAAGCACAAACTTGCATCCGTTTTAGTATTTTGCTGTATATTGCTTGCATAATTATCAGGATAAATATTTTCATTCAGCAATCTCACCTGTTAAAACAGTATATTAAAAACAGTTCTTAATTGCTTTATTCTTCGTCTAAGCACCAAAATATCATCAGAGAAATTTTAAATCCAGGCTTGTCTACAAGCTAAAATTTGTAAATAACACTGGAAAATGATATTACATCTCAGCGTAACATTGAAATTTAGTTAAGCATATGTAAATAAAGTTGTGTGTTGGCGCATGTGTGCTTTTCGAATGACTTAGAATATTATGATATAATTGTAATGAATTTATGTTTGTAGTATGCATAGCAGTATCCGAGCAATTATTCTGATACGCTACCAAGTTTTTACTTCTGTGTCACTTACACTTTTTGTTTCTTTTTGGGAGTTACCAAAACTTAAGTCTGCTCAAAAATTAATATTTTTCATTAATCTAAGGAGACTCTGTTCATCAGATTATCAACACAATCGGGTAATAAAACCAAAATGACTTTTTGGCAATAATTTAAATATCTGAGAGCGAAACCTCTGAAATGAATTTTTAAGAATATTACCATGAACTAAAATTTGTAAGAACAGTCTTGCCAAAATCTACCTTGCAGCAACCAAAATCTCGAAGTACCCCATATTACCTGACTTTCCATTTGTGCATGAAATTGAGTACCGGTAGTATGTCACGCACAAGAATATAATAACACCAATTACAAAGATGGCAGTTGCCAACAGGTGTGACTATTATCCAACTACCACTTGAATAAGCCATGGAAGGTAAATATTGAACGAATCTTTAATGAAAGAATGAAAAGAAAGGTAGAAGCCAACCTCGGGAAAAATGTTTTGGTTCCAGAGAAATGTATCAATACTGGCAATACTGAGTTAATATTTACCCTACGACTTACATTAAAACACAAATAAAGACAGGCAAACCCAAAGTTATTGCATTTGGAAATATAGAAAGGGCTTCTGACATTACTGAGTGGACTACATTCTTTGACATTCTGAGAGGATGAAACATTGTTAACGAAATGTTATATACAACTTGTACAAAAACTATGCTGCAAGTGTTAGTGGAGGGATATGAAAGGGAAGCAGCAGTTGAGAAGGGGGTGAGACAATCTGTAGTGCGCAAGCAGTGAAGAAAACCCAAGAAGAAAGGTGAAACGGAAATTAAAAAAAGTGGTTCAAATGGCTCTGAGCACTATGGGACTTAATTTCTGAGGTCATTATTCCCCTATAAGTTAGAACTACTTAAACCTAACTAACCTAAGGACATGACACACATCCATGCCCGAGGCATGATTCGAACCTGCGACTGTAGCGGTCTCGAAATTAAAGTTTAGGGATCAGAAATAAAAGTTTGAAGTTTGCCTATTCTATTGTAATTCTGTCAGAGACGGCAAAGGACTTAGATTAATTGAAAGGAATTGAGAAGAGGTTACAAAATGAATACCAAGAAAGGAAAACAAGGGTGGTGGAAAATAGTCGAATTAAAACAGGTAATGTTAAGGGAATTAAATTAGAGAAAGTGACATTGAAAGTAGATCAATTCGCTGATTGTGGTATCAAAGTAACTTATTATGCCGAGAAGATGTATTATGCAACTGGGAATACCAAAGAAAGCATTCCTGGAGACATCGAATTTAAATTAATTGTTAGGGAGTCTTTCCTGAAGGCATTTGACTGAAGCGTAGCCTTGTATGGAAGTGAGACGTAGACAACAAACAATTCAGCCGAAACAGAACAGCAGGTTTTTGAATGCTGAATATTCGTCAGCAGACAAATCAAATAATTGATGTAGAGGTATTCAAAAGAATCGAGGAGAAAAGAAATCTACGCCCGACACAGATCGACTAAAAGAAAGAATAGAGGATCCTTAGGGCTCTTGTCCACTTCTACAAGCAGTTTGTTTTTCCTCGGCATGTAGGCATCTACCACCAGGACAATGAAAAGTGTCACACGGTTCACAGTGCGTGTGAGTGGTCCAAGGAGCACCAGGATGTGTTTACTAGACCGAACTGGGCAGCAAACCCTCCGAAATTGAAACTCCATCGAGAATCTGCGTGGCCATCTCTCTCTGGCTCAACCGAGAAAACTGCGACAGCCGGCCACGGCGCTGTAGTCACCATGGCTCCATATCCCTGTTGGTGGCTTCCAGAACCTCAGTTACTCTTTTTATGCACGTCTCACAGAGGTCTGAGCTGCGAAAGGGGGTTATTCAGACTTTTGGCAGGTAGTGAATTAATGTGACTGGACAGTGTAGCATAGTATGAAGAATAGATGAATATATTTGTGGTTGATTTGGGGCGTACAGGGTGTGAAATACGCTACTCAGAGCTGACACCTCTAGGAGCAACAATGGCTACGATTGGATGACACAAGCACACCATTGCCTGCTGCTTTGAATCTGCACCAGGTATAATTAATCGTCAACTTCTGTAGTCCTCTCTTCCTAAGTTGCGTGTAATGTAACGGTATGTTGATATTTTTTATTTTATGGACCGTCAGACTACAACTGAATGAAACAGTTTTAGTGCCATACGCGTTTCACCTTTATTCTCTGCAATGCACCTTCAGTGACCTGGAATATGTATACATTTGTAAGTAGGCTGTTTAGGTTTTTTATATTGGTAACGCCACGTAGCGCTCTGAAAATCACTGGCTGTGCTGTGTGCAGTCTCTGGCTAGTTTGCATTGTTGTCTGCCATTGTAGTGTTGGGCAGCTGAATGTTAACAGCGCGTAGTGTTGTGCAGTTGGAGGTGAGCCGCCAGCAGTGGTGGATGTGGGGAGAGAGATGGCGGAGTTTTGAAATCTGTAAGACTGGATGTCATGAACTGCTATATACATTATGACTTTTGATCGCTATTGAGGTAAATACATTGTTTGTTCTCTATCAAAATCTTTCATTTGCTAACTATGCCTATCAGTAGTTAGTGCCTTCCGTAGTTTGAATCTTTTATTTAGCTGGCAGTAGTGGTGCTCGCTGTACTGCAGTAGTTCGAGTAACCAAGATTTTTGTGAGGTAAGTGATTTGTGAAATGTATAGGTTAAAGTTAGTCAGAGCCATTCTTTTGTAGGGATTTTTGAAAGTAAGATTGCGTTGCACTAAAAATATTGTGTGTCAGTTTAAGCACATTCGTGTATAATTTTTCTAAGGGGACGTTTCATATGGCGACCCTGCCAGGATACCTCAATGGAATCTTCTGATTTTTTCTTGTAGTTTGTGTACTTAGTGTAGCCTTTGTTTATTGCTAGCATGTAATTGTAGAGAGAACTTCCTCTGTAGTTGTAGTTTTTAATTGTTGTACAGTAAAACAGTTGTGGCATGCATGTAGATTTGCACCAAGTATTTCGCAGCTGCGATTGCAATTAACTAGATATTATTTTCAGTGCTATGTTAATGTGTTTTCTTATTTTTGCTCTTCAAATTGTGGTTTTCTGTGTTGTCGTGTGAAATATTATGAGAATAATGGCGTGTGAAAAACGTAATACTAGGCTCCAAAGTAAACTGAGAAATGACAGTGAAGACGAAAGCAGTGTGTTAGCGCCACCATCTAATGAATTAACTAATGTTCAAAGTAGTAATTTGGTAATTGTGCATAGGGAAATGGAGCGGGCTGCAAATAATGGTGTAGGCAGTGAAACAATTAGTGAACAGGGAAGCATTATCGATCGATCGGTCGGCAAGAGCTCGCCTCAGGATTCCGAAATGACAGGACACAATCTTGCAAATACTGTAAATTCAGGTTTTGCGTGCTCACCGTTTTCTCCAAAGTCAAGACACATTTTCTGTTTTCCAAACTGCGAGTATTGCCAGTTCAAATGCATTGCCGAATAGCAATGAGGAACATGTTTCAGACACCAGTGCATTGTTATTACAATTATTGCAACAAATGGAACAAAAGCTTCAAACGTTAGACACAATTGAACAAAATCTTCAGAAGTTAGACACAACGCTTGAACAACATCAGAAACAAATGGGACAAAATCTTCAAAAGTTAGACACAATGGAACAAAATCAGAGACAAACACAGCAAAAGCTTCAAAAGTTAGACACAATGGAACAAAATCTTCGGAAGTTAGACACCACACTTGAACAAACACATGAAGATTTAACTACTGAGTTACATAACATTGAATCGAAATGTCAAAAAGTCTGTAATGACACAAAAACACAAATTTGTGAGCATTTTCAACCTATTTTTTCGCGGCATGAAAATGCATTACAGAATCACGAAGCAGCCATAAAAGGACTGCAAACTATTGTTCATGAAAATCATGAGACCTTGCAATCTAAAATTGACTCAGTTGCATATATCGATTCGGTTACGCAACTTGCAAAAACTCAGGAAAACTTAAAGGACATAGTAGATACGATTTCAACACAAATGGAGACTCTGAAACTTGGTTCAGAAAAACACAGAGAGGAAATAATTTCACTATCGGATAAAGTAGCCGAACTTTCAGATCAGTTCACTAACTTACCTACAAAGGTAGATGATGATCTGAATGACACAAAACCTGTAGCCTTCACTGACACTGAAGAGTATGAACAAATTAGAAAATTCAAACAGGATCAAAATCAAATCAACCCACAGTACAAAAGAGAAATGCGGGAAATACAAGATCAGTTGGCTCAAGTAGTACAAGAATTACGTATTTCAGAGGATACTCGGCTCCAGTACGGGAAGAGGGACATAGAAACACAGAACAACCACAAAATAATAATACAGGACACTTCGGAAATTATGAAAGAAATTGGCAAGGTACACCGAATTTAGAGATGGAACCGCCGAAACGATGTAACAATGACCGAAATGCGACTCGCCGACATGATGATTTTGACTATAAGCTGTTCATTACTACACGTAAATTCAAAACATTTAAGAATTCTGGCAACGACATTCATCCACAAGCGTGGCTCCATCAGTTATCTCATTGTTTTCCTCCCAACTGGTCATTGCAGCACAGATTAGAATTTATGTGTGGCTACCTGGAGAATGAACCAGCTGTGAGAATGCGATCGGTCATTCACGATTGTCACAGTGAAGGAGAATTTTATCATGCCTTCCTCTCAGCGTATTGGTCTCAAGCTACACAAGACCGAGTTAAACATAGCATCATAATGATGAAACGTTTCGAACACTCTGAATTTTCCAGTCTTATGAAATATTTTGAAGACATGTTGCATAAGAATCAGTATCTTTCAAACCCATACAGCCCTTCAGAACTCATCCGCATTTACTTAATCAAATTGCCTGAACATTTAAGAAATATTATTTTGGCAGGACGTTGCAAAGATGACATTGAAGCTTTTCAGGGACTCTTACAAGAATTAGAAATTGACACAGACAGTCGCGGGATGCGAAAACAGGAAAACACTCACTACAGGTCACATCCGTCTCAATTCCGCGATGAAAGAAACAATAACTGGACACGACAAGGCTATTCTTACAACACAAATCGTGACGAAAACAGACACCACCCATGTGACAACCACTGGCAGAGTAATAGTTACAGAAAAAGATCGCATTTCCGTAGTAATGAATATTACACAGACAATCATAGAAACAGACAATATGGCAACCAGAACTATTATTATCAAGGGAGACAGAATAACTTCAGACGCAACGGTCCAGCCCGCAGTTACGATTCAGGGAGAAATTCTCCACCACTTAACCGACAAGAAAGAAACTACAGGAACTACCGGCATGGTGACAGACGATATAATCATAACGACAGACCGGAATTTCATCAGAACTGGCGGGATTCAAACAGAGCTGGGCCCTCTCGGCAAGGTGAATTTGTAGAAGTTAGGTCTCCTAATCCGAATAACGACGCACGCCAACAAAGAGATAGCAGACAATGACTCGCACCGCAGGCAGCCACGTGCGCCGGCTGACTCACAGAAAAATAACATAGGCGCTAACCTTGAGAAAATCCAGTATTCTTTACCGATGATTACCGCATGATAATTGCGTTCAAGTTGAAACTCTGAGTACTATGAAGTGTAAAGGATTGCACCATATTTCACATGTAAAACCGTTTATTGAGAGATAATCTGCTTTTTAACTTAGTCTTTGCCATAAAATGTTTCACTTCACGTTACTAGTACAATTTGTCACACTGAGAAACTGTTAACATGCAACAATGTTTTGAAGTTAACTATCCAGTCTAGAACCTAGGGAACATTTTAAACAGAAATTACGAATGCATTGTTATAGTGAACAGACGACACAGTGTTGTTTTTTGTACAGTCTTCCTTGTTCGTGGCACGATTACGTAACGACCATAAGACTCACATACTTACAACATTTACCAGTACTGCTAATGAGATTTTAATGCAACATTTTGGTTTTACTTGAAAATACATTCTGGATTTAAAGTACTTTCTGTGAGATACCAGATGACACAATGGTTAGTTAGTATACGTGACAGCTACACGATTATATCACGACGCTACTAATGTGTGACACAATTTACATTGTGCTTTTGCGGTGTATCTGTTTTATATCTGCACAGTTTTTCTGAATTCTTCTGGAAAGGAAAACATGTTTTAGTAGTAACTTTGTGGTATAGCTACAATGAGACAGCCTTTTCTGTAGCACAACAATACGTTACAGTACAGTACTTACTTCATCACGGCAATAAGCGTAGTAACTACGATATCTATACGCAAAGCATTTCACCTTTGTTTATCATGATAGTAAGTACATTGACTTCTGCAGAACTTAGCTTTCGGAGGACGATAACTACGACACTTCCACAGAGATTATCTTACAACAAGACGCACAGTTTAGCGCTACAGTACACGTATTTGAGTGATTAATTTTGTACTTAAAACATTTATTTTTAAAGCTATCTGAAGTACAATCATACAAAGGTTTTCCGTGATGCATTTCATTCCATTGCTGTAATCTGTAACACCTGAGGATATAATTACATTAATCCTCAGGGGGGTACACGCTTACTCTGTGTACCATGTGTTTAGCAAGCACAAGGAGCCCTAGCAAATATGGTATTTGCTTGTACAACTTTACACATCGGTACCATATTTCTCTAACACAGAATTACACAGCTATCTGATCATTTAACTGAGAGAGACAAATATTTATTTTTACTACGTTAGTGACAGATGTTTACGCAATTACACAGTTGCATAACTTCACACTTATGAAATTGCATTTTGTCTGTACTTTGTGAATTGTTCATATTTTTTCGGAACCCTTGTGATATTATGAGAGCTTTGAATGATATATTTGGTATGGGGTCAAGATTTTTAAAGTACGTTTGAGGTAGATGACACTATTGAAATGAACAGAGAATTTTTTAGGTTTTGAAATTGTTACAGATAGCTACGACGTTTTTGAGATTTGGTTGAGTTTTTATGATGTTATTATAATGATGACTATGTGTAGTATGCTGTTGAGGTATGTTTATGATGAATAAGCTGATGCTATATGAGGAATTTGATTATGCTACGTATTTATTCTGATGAAATATTGAAGAAGTGTCTACGAATATTTATATGTGTAATAAGGTAAGGAACAATGAGTAGTGGTTAGGGACTCTGACTTGTGAAAAAGGATGTTGGAAACCAAGAATTGTACTTTAAGAGTTATGAAATGTGTGTAAATGCGTGAATGTACCACAGTGCCGAAGAAAATTTTTGGTCACTGTAACATATACAGGATTTTGTTTCTACATATTTGTAACGCAAATTCTCGACCTGTGAAATTTTTATATGAGACTGTCACTGTAGCACAAACTGCTGTCGTACATATTTCGGTAGGAAATTTAAGTGACCTTCACGTAATGCGTGGTGGGCATCCAGCTGCGCGATAGTCGCCTGGGAAAAAGCCATTAGTGTGTGCCTTTCAGAGGCACAGGTGGAGGAAAAAAGAGACCATTAACCTCGCTATTGACATTCCTTTGTAGAAAGCATCGCAAATATGACACGCTTATTACTTGAAAACTTATGATTACTCGTACTTTGCGAAACTTACTGAAATGCTTATGATTTGATGGGAAATTTTGGTACATCTGCACATCTGATTATGACAAGTGTCTTTCTACTAGAATTGAGAGAATTTCTACTAACTTATGAAATGCCTCATGACTACTGAATGATTAATTTATGCTTTACTTTGTACATAGTTGATTATTTTATTTGATATCTGTTTTCCAGGTGTGTTGCATCATTGCTTTTATAAAATAAAATTAATTGCATTTGCTAATGTGAACACTTTCTGTCAACAGATCTGTTAGATAATAATTTTATGATCCACATTCTTCAAAAAATAATAAATAAAAGGAGAACTTGGAAAGGAAAGAACAGTAAGAAGGGACTAATAACAGTAACTGCATACATAATTTACTTTTCAAGTACTTGGTAATTTTTATGGTAGAATAAGTTGTGGTGCACCACTTTAATTATATAGACATTAAGATGTGAATAGACATCTCCCTTATCTGCATTGTTGTCTTTAGTGTACTATATTTTCTGCTTGAGTTTTGTCATGTTTAGGTATAAGTTATTGCATTTGCTGCTGCTATGTGCCAGGCATAGTGCTACTGAATTTCACTTTGTATTACTCTGTTAAGCCAGTTTTACTACGGATTTATTTTTCTTATTTGTTGCACAGTGCCTTATTTTAGTTATAATATTGCAACTGCTTTGCCAATTTCCATTTTTTTTGTCCTTGTTGTTTGTGTTAATTGTTTTGTACCGCTGCATTGTGTCGTCCCTTAGTTTTGCATCTGAGCTCAGTAGGTTTAAGTTAGCTTACAAGGGGGTAGACTATATAAGAAACTAACTATGATGAATTGGAAGAAAAGCATTGAGAAGCTATAAGAAAATGGTTTTGTCAAAAAAGTAGTGTACAGTGGAGAAAAACTATTTTTGAACGAGGATGTGAACAGAATACAGAAAGCATGCTTGGATAGGATTTTTTTTTTTTTTTTGGCTGGAGCAAATGTTGAAATAAGAGGGACGATCTATGGAATGAAGTTTTGGGTTGGACTGCAGTACCAAATGTTACACTGAAAACGAACCTGTCCTTTCCTTTTATGTTATCCCACTATGTGTTTGTGTACCCTTGTGTATTTATTTTCTTCCTGTCTCTGTATACGGTTTCATAGAATTTTTTCTGTTCTAATACTAAGCTACATTCATTATGATGAGGAATACTGTTATCCTCAAATATAATTTGCATTAATAACATGTTATTTACTTTGTAAAAATGCTTAGACACTATTTATTATGTTTTGTTTTAATGCTCACGTGTGAAGTTGATGTTTCAAAAGTTATCCTGATCGTTTATGTATTTACTTATGTCATAATTCCTGTAACACTGATGTATATGTTAATTTCTATTGTTTTGTAAAGCCTGTATTACCACAAATGTTATCTGTATTGTTATGTTCTTTAATGATGTTTTTTGTACCTTTGTTATTGTATTCTCATGTTATAAAATTGTAATTGACACCAGTTCATCAAATTAAGTAATTTGTAAGTTATATTTCACTGCACACATTACTGTTGGTCATAGTATATGGACAATATGTGAGAAGTAGGGACTGATAGTGTTTACACGTGTGTTAATAATTCAGCAAGGGACTGGATAACAGCATTGCTGGTTCTAAGGACATTTCAAACAAATTCTTTGTGAGTGGACAAGTAGTGGTTTATGGACTTGCTATATTCTCTGCAAGACTCTTCGATGGTGATTGTGCACCTGCACAGTTGCAACAGATGGCTGCTGGCCGTCTCTACAAGGACTACGGTGGGTCTGCACCTTTGATGACCCACCAATACCATTATTTCTACAAGGACTGCAGTGGGTCAGCACCTTTGATGACCCACCAATACCATTATTTTCACAAGGACTGCAGTGGGTCTGCACCTCTGGTGGCCCACCAATAATATAATCTCTACCAGGACTACATTGGGTCTGCTCTGTGATGACCAACCTACCCATATTCTGCAAAACTTCGACTGACTCTGCTATAGGTTTGCTCTGTTGTGGCCCATTACCTGTCAGCATGTCAAGAGTCAGCACTGTTTTTCCGTTGGAAGGACAACACTACTTCTTCAAGACTGCATGGAAATCCACTATTTCCGTGTGCATTTTCTTTTACTGCTCAGACATTGAGCAAAAACACTGCTATTTTACTGTGATGAACGATCAGGACTGTCTTTATGAAATTGTGAGAAAATTTTAGCTTTTGACAAACATTGTATTAATAAGTGTGTGCATTTCATATCTTTATTACTGTAATTATGAAAAATTTTATCAAATCTGTATTGGCCACTGCCCAAAACAATTTGTAAAATTTTTTGTGGGGAGCATGAGGGCTATGTAAGTAGGCAGTTTAGGTTTTTTATATTGGTAACGCCACGTAGCTCCCTGAAAATCACTGGCTGTGCTGTGTGCAGTCTCTGGCTAGTTTGCATTGTTGTCTGCCATTGTAGTGTTGGGCAGTTGGATGTTAACAGCGCGTAGCGTTGGGCAGTTGGAGGTGAGCCGCCAGCAGTGGTGGATGTGGGGAGAGAGATGGCGGAGTTTTGAAATCTGTAAGACTGGATGTCATGAACTGCTATATACATTATGACATTTGATCGCTATTGAGGTAAATACATTGTTTGTTCTCTATCAAAATCTTTCATTTGCTAACTATGCCTATCAGTAGTTAGTGCCTTCCGTAGTTTGAATCTTTTATTTAGCTGGCAGTAGTGGTGCTCGCTGTACTGCAGTAGTTCGAGTAACCAAGATTTTTGTGAGGTAAGTGCTTTGTGAAACGCAAAGGTTAAAGTTAGTCAGGGCCATTCTTTTGTAGGGATTTTTGAAAGTCAGATTGTGTTGCATTAAAAATATTGTGTGTCAGTTTAAGCACATTCGTGTATAATTTTTCTAAGGGGACGTTTCACATTTTGCTATTTAGTTTACATTTTGGTCGATGTACCTGTAGGTAAGAAACAGTTCTGGTGGTTGGTGTTTGCTATTATGAAGTAATATTTTGAACTGTACTTACAGGTTGCATGGACGAGTTTCTGCATTTTACGCTCCTGTGCCATTTTTGGTGTCATCCCACTTCTTATAAATGCCACTTGCGGCTATTTCCACATTTCACAGCACGAAGGACTGAACATTTGCTTTGATACAATGTTTTGGTTTGTGTTTCCGAATGTCAGATGATATTGCCAAGGATCGAATGTGATTGCCCACTCTCAAGTGTAATTTTCAAGTATCTGTGATATTTTTTTTCTTTTGTGTGTGTGTGTGTGTGTGTGTGTGTGTGTGTTTGTGCGTCCAGAAGGCGACGTGGGGGCGGATTTCGTTTTCTTTGGTTGCATGAAAGGGACGTTTTTATCTCCAATCACAACTAAGCCAACCAGCTACCAAGAGGAACAAATTCCAGCAATGGAATATATAAACTTGAATGCCAGAGTTGTGATGCAATATACACAGGCATGCCATCAATTTTAAAACACGATAAAAACAACATATAAGGTGTAGGAAGTGTGACACAAACCATTCCAGATTTGTAGAACATTTAAAACACCATAACCACCATCCTGCAAACATGGAACAAGAAATGAAAATGAGAATAAGCAACCATGATAAACATCTTATATAAATGCAAGAAAACTTCCACATTCAGAAATCCCTCACTGAAAACCAAGATGTCTTAAATGAGCAAGCACACATCAGCAAGGCCCCCTATTACTCTTAATAAAAGAAAAGATAACATAAAAATTGTCCCTGTGACACAATCAGGGTGAAAAAAACTCCGCCCCGCCTTTCCCCTTCTGCACTCACACACACACATCACACACACACACACACACACACCAGAAGAAAATATATATCACACCAAAACACACACACACACAGACACACACACACACACACACACACACACACACACACACACACACACATACATACAGACAAAGAAAAAAAGAATACATAAACACAAAGAAAAAAAGGATGCATACACAAACAGATCACAGATACTTCAAAAATTACACTTGCAAGTTGGCAATAACATTCGATATTTGGCCAATAACACCTGACAGCTGGCAAGAGAAACCAAAAAATTGCATCAAAAGAAGTGTTCAGTTCCTAGTGCTGTGAAATGTGGAAATAACCACAAGTGGCGTTCATAAGAAGAAGAACGACATCAAAAGTGGAACAGGAGCGTGATATATGGAAAACCGTCCACGCAACCTGTAAGTACAATGCAAAATATTACTACATAATAGCTAAGCTCAACCACCAGAACTGTTTATAATCTATAGGTACATTGACCAAGATGTAAACTGAATAGCAAAATGTGCACATATTCCAGGTCACTGAAGATGCATTGCAGAGAAAAAAGACGAAACGCGTATGGCACGAAAATGGTGTTTGATTGAGTTGTAGTCAGACGGTCCATAAAGTAAAAATTATCAATATACCGAAATATCATTAATCGTATTGCTGACTTTGCCAGTCCCTCAGCAACCATGATAAGATGTTTTCCGTGAGTGAGTTGTCTGGAGAACATAGTGACCAGAGCGACAATCGACCACTGTCTGTATGGAGATGGATCAAAGACGCATAGACAATATGCATGCAGTCTTGGGACAGCTTGTTGAAAGATAACGCCACACAGACCTCGAGGTAGGGCGCAGTCTCTGGTCTTACCACTTCGGAAAAAGGTGACGGATTCGAACCAAAGGTGGTCATGTTGTGCATCCAATGGCATCACATGGCATCACATCAGGTGCTGGACCTGTTTGACCATGGCGAATGCAATGTGGAAAGGTTCATTTTCCTCCACTCACCACACACATATGCGTGCACCGTAATCATCTACGCAAAACTGGGACTAAAATGAGAAGAAGACATGGTCCCACATATGCGTCCAGTTTTGTTTCCCGCGCCCCTATCGGCGCACCTCTTTCTGCTGCGGCACCAAAGAAATCCGTAACAATGGTCACTTTACTGACAATCCGTGGTGCTTGGGGCCTCGTAGCACTGTCTTGCTACAAACAAGCTTATCCCCCGCCATTGTCAAGATACAACATGGTTATACGATCATATGCAGATGAGCGAAGAATACGTCTGTCTTCTCTGGCGCTAGTTGTGTGGGGCCGTTGAGATTCTGCTTGGCATTATGGCCGTCATGAACCCAATGATTCCGTGTTCACATGACAATCGTGGGATCTCGACCAAGTGGTCGGCGAACAGCCATGTGGACAGCAATAGGCCCCTTGAGAATATTGTCGACGCGTAGTATTGTTTTCAAACCACCTCTCCGTTAACTGAGCTGCTTGTTACACTGATGTAGTCACAATTCGCCACGGTCAGGCCAGGTAGGATGTGTCTCAACGCCGAAAGATATTTCTCTCCACGTACAGACATAGTAATGTTCAAGAGGATCGCTTCATGTTCTAGGGAAGGTCTGCGTTTCTACTGCTGTTCTCTAAGCTGCTGACAATGGGGGTACAGTCTAGTGACGTCAGGCATCGGTAGGCGCGTCACACGTGTGGTGAGCGCCACGTGTGTCCGCCTTAAAAGCTACGCCGCGCCGCTCTGCCGCGCGCTTCCGAAAGCGTTTTACGGCCCGTTTGCCAGACGCGCACGGGAGTATTAAAGCCCTGCGGCCAGAGGATAAAATTTTAAATTAGAAAAATTCGTGTATCGTAAAGTTGGTGCTCATAGAGCACTTATTGCGAGCTAGATTGTACCCTACAAAAGGGACTTAAGCTAACGTTCGTGCCTGATATTACTTGTTCACCCTAAGAAAAATCAGGGGGCGGTGGATGGGGGGGAACAGCTGTTTTGACAGAAGTTTCGGACCGATATTTACTTTTTTCTGGTCGCTGTCTACTTTCGCCTTCAATACTGTCTGCGAAGAGTATCTTCATGTGTAAGACGTGTATATTTCTATTGTTTATTGTCAAATCACAATTTATGAAAGATGTTTATATTTTATTAGTAGGATTAAGAAGGCATAATTATTATTTGTCATGTTGGAAATAATTGTGGTAGTAAGGATTGTCTGCACCAGAAAGCATTGTTCGCAGGCGAGACCGCACTTTCGCGTTCGTAGGAAGTTAGTAGAAAGCGAGTGTGAAGCGAGTTGGTAGCAGGTGTGAAGCCAGAGGTTGAGAGGAGTAGTGTGCCTGCCAGCCACTACATAAGATTTACAAGAGATTATAAACGGATGTACAGAGACATCAGCTAACTATTATAATAAGAGGAACTCATATTATTGAACTAATTTTTTTGAGAAACGCAGGATTACTGAAGATATGTTTGCGCTTTGCGAGTTGTCAGATTATTGTAAAAAGTTAAGTCCCATTTGAACGTTAGTAAAATCACTTCATTCAGAATATAACGAACTTTTGCCAGCAATATTGCATTTCTAATTATAATCCATCCCAAAAACCATCAACATAAAACTTTGCAAAATTTTATTGTTGTCAAGAAAAAGTTTAACTATGAATTACGTAACTTCAGTCAAATTAATTAAAGAATAACGTCAGCTTTGGTAATAAATACAGCCACTTATTATGAAGCCCACCAGCAGCTAATAGAGTATAGTAATACAGAGTAAGTATATTCATGTCGCAGTTCGATGTAGCAGTCAGATGGCGATCCAGTAACAGTAAAAAAGGTAAGGAACAGTTTTGGGTTATTGCAGACAACGACTGAGGGCCACGAAGACGAAATAATCAGAAAATCACTTTTAATAAGCAGTAATTACATTTGTATGCGAAGATAGAGAAAGAGAATAAATTTCAAAGGGAAGATTTCATTTGTTATTATTAAGCAAGAGGCAGAAATCCTAAGGAAAAGTTTCATAGTTTATTGTAAAAGGGAAGGTTACCAATAAAGAAAAAGAGATGTAGAGGAGACAGGAAGGTTTCACATGGAGCATCTCAACAAATTCAGACCATTTCAAATTCAACTTCATATATACGAACTTCCAAAATGCTGGAATAACTGCAGGTCAGAAACTTCTATTAACAAGTGCTACTTTTTTTATTTGCTTGATGAATAGCTTTGGGACGGGACCCATTTGAAATCATCCTACAGGACTGGAGACCAAGTTTACAATCATGTACAACATAGGTATTACCAAGTTTTTAAGCAAACGCCAAAAATACAGAACATATCGTTTCAAGATTTACATCCCGGATAGTCAAAATGATATTTCCAAGAACACTAGAACCACGTCAAAAATTTATATATATTATCAAGTGTAAAAGAACAGTTACAGCGTACACAGAGAACTGTCGTAAGGAAACGTCGTGAAGTGGGCGCCCTATAAGGACTCAGGAAACCTTTTGGACTGATTTTAACATTCTCTGACCATCAAAATTAATGCAACAGCATTACAAGTCAACAACAAAATTAATACTTTTAAAATTTCTACCAGTAACAGCCGAGTATTTAAAATAACTGAACAGTAAAGCACAGCATCGGCACATAAGACGCGGATGACAAAGTTGTATTCCATGCTGGAACGTAAAAACCTTAAATGTGAAGCACAACATTAGTACTAAAAGAAAACAAGATAATAGGACATTAAAAAATTTTGTTATTTTATCCATGTTGTTCTTCTGGATTCCGCGACCGTTAATGATAGTTGGGGAATGACGCAACCATCCACAAATACTTTTTGAATATTTTGTTTTACTGGGATAATCGGTTTCGGGCATGACGCCCATATTCAGATGGCTAACATTTTACGCTGCCTAGTTTTTTTGGTTAATAGCATGTATTCTGCTCCACACTGCACAAAAATATTTGAGTACTTAGTGCCGCTTTATCCTTTGTTTCATTATTAAAAATATGCTAAAATGTTCGCATTAATTATATACAGGGTGATTCAAAAAGAATATCACAACTTTAAAATGTGTATTTAATGAAAGAAACATAATATAACCTTCTGTTATACATCATTACAAAGAGTATTTAAAAAGGTTTTTTTCACTCAAAAACAAGTTCAGAGATGTTCAATATGGCCCCCTCCAGACACTCGAGCAATATCAACCCGATACTCCAACTCGTTCCACACTCTCTGTAGCATATCAGGCGTAACAGTTTAGATAGCTGCTGTTATTTCTCGTTTCATATCATCAATGGTGGCTGGGAGAGGTGGCCCAAACACCATATCCTTAACATACCCTCATAAGAAAAAATCGCAGGGGGTAAGATCAGGGCTACATTTTCATCACTCGTTCTCGGCCGTCCAGAACTTTTCCCTTTGCACAAACACCCATTCTCTGTAAACTGTTTATACCAACGTTTAATACACCACCTATCAGGAGGTTTAACACCATACTTCATTCGAAATGCACGCTGAACAACTGTCGTCGATTCACTTCTGCCGTACTCAATAACACAAAAAGCTTTCTGTTGAGCGGTCGCCATCTTAGCATCAACTGACGCTGACGCCTAGTCAACAGCGCCTCAAGCGAACAATTGTACAACTAAATGAAACTTTGTTGTTGTTGTTGTCTTCAGTCCTGAGACTGGTTTGATGCAGCTCTCCATGCTACTCTATCCTGTGCAAGCTGCTTCATCTCCCAGTACCTACTGCAACCTACATCCTTCTGAATCTGCTTAGTGTACTCATCTCTCGGTCTCCCTCTACGATTTTTACCCTCCACGCTGCCCTCCAATGCTAAATTTGTGATCCCTTGATGCCTCAAAACATGTCCTACCAACCGATCCCTTCTTCTAGTCAAGTTGTGCCACAAACTTCTCTTCTCCCCAATCCTATTCAATACCTCCTCATTAGTTACGTGATCTATCCACCTTATCTTCAGTATTCTTCTGTAGCACCACATTTCGAAAGCTTCTATTCTCTTCTTGTCCAAACTAGTTATCGTCCATGTTTCACTTCCATACATGGCTACACTCCAAACAAATACTTTCAGAAACGACTTCCTGATACATAAATCTATATTCGATGTTAACAAATTTCTCTTCTTCAGAAATGCTTTCCTTGCCATTGCCAGTCTACATTTTATATCCTCTCTACTTCTACCATCATCAGTTATTTTACTTCCTAAATAGCAAAACTCCTTTACTACTTTAAGTGTCTCATTTCCTAATCTAATTCCCTCAGCATCACCCGATTTAATTTGACTACATTCCATTATCCTCGTTTTGCTTTTGTTAATGTTCATCTTATATCCTCCTTTCAAGACACTGTCCATTCCGTTCAACTGCTCTTCCAAGTCCTTTGCCGTCTCTGACAGAATAACAATGTCATCGGCGAACCTCAAAGTTTTTACTTCGTCTCCATGAATTTTAATACCTACTCCAAATTTTTGTTTTGTTTCCTTTACTGCTTGCTCAATATACAGATTGAATAACATCGGGGAGAGGCTACAACCCTGTCTCACTCCTTTCCCAACCACTGCTTCCCTTTCATGCCCCTCGACTCTTATTACTGCCATCTGGTTTCTGTACAAATTATAAATAGCCTTTCGCTCCCTGTATTTTACCCCTGCCACCTTTACAATTTGAAAAAGATTATTCCAGTCAACATTGTCAAAAGCTTTCTCTAAGTCTACAAATGCTAGAAACGTAGGTTTGCCTTTTCTTAATCTTTCTTCTAAGATAAGTCGTAAGGTCAGTATTGCCTCACGTGTTCCAACATTTCGACGGAATCCAAACTGATCCTCCCCGAGGTCTGCATCTACCAGTTTTTCCATTCGTCTGTAAAGAATTCGCGTTAGTATTTTGCAGCCGTGGCTTATTAAACTGATAGTTCGGTAATTTTCACATCTGTCAGCACCTGCTTTCTTTGGGATTGGAATTATTATATTCTTCTTGAAGTCTGAGGGTATTTCGCCTGCCTCATACATCTTGCTCACCAGCTGGTAGAGTTTTGTCATGACTGGCTCTCCCAAGTCCGTCAGTAGTTCTAATGGAATGTTGTCTACTCCGGGGGCCTTGTTTCGACTCAGGTCTTTCAGTGCTCTGTCAAACTCTTCACGCAGTATCGTATCTCCCATTTCGTCTTCATCTACATCCTCTTCTATTTCCATAATATTGTCCTCAAGTACATCGCCCTTATATAAACCTTCTATATACTCCTTCCACCTTTCTGCCTTCCCTTCTTTGCTTAGAACTGGGCTGCCATCTGAGCTCTTGATATTCATACACGTGGTTCTCCTCTCTCCAAAGGTCTCTTTAATTTTCCTGTAGGCAGTATCTATCTTACCCCTAGTGAGATAAGCTTCTACATCCTTACATTTGTCCTCTAGCCATCCCTGTTTAGCCACTTTGCACTTCCTGTCGATCTCATTTTTGAGACGTTTGTATTCCTTTTTGCCTGCTTCATTTACTGCATTTTTATATTTTCTCCTTTCATCAATTAAATTCAATATTTCTTCTGTTACCCAAGGATTTCTAGCAGCCCTTGTCTTTGTACCTACTTTATCCTCTGCTGCCTTCACTACTACATCCCTCAGAGCTACCCATTCTTCTTCTACTGTATTTCTTTCCCCTATTCCTGTCAATTGTTCCCTTATGCTCTCTCTGAAACTCTGTACAACCTCTGGTTCTTTCAGTTTATCCAGGTCCCATCTCCTTAATTTCCCACATTTTTGCAGTTTCTTCAGTTTTAATCTACAGGTCATAACCAATAGATTGTGGTCAGAGTCCACATCTGCCCCTGGAAATGTCTTACAACTTAAAACCTGGTTCCTAAATCTCTGTCTTACCATTATATAATCTATCTGATACCTTTTAGTATCTCCAGGGTTCTTCCACGTATACAACCTTCTTTCATGATTCTTAAACCAAGTGTTAGCTATGATTAAGTTGTGCTCTGTGCAAAATTCTACTAGGCGGCTTCCTCTTTCATTTCTTAGCCCCAATCCATATTCACCTACTATGTTTCCTTCTCTCCCTTTTCCTACACTCGAATTCCAGTCACCCATTACTATTAAATTTTCGTCTCCCTTCACTATCTGAATAATTTCTTTTATTTCATCGTACATTTCTTCAATTTCTTCATCATCTGCAGAGCTAGTTGGCATATAAACTTGTACTACTGTAGTAGGTGTGGGCTTGGTATCTATCTTGGCCACAATAATGCGTTCACTATGCTGTTTGTAGTAGCTTACCCACATTCCCATTTTCCTATTCATTATTAAACCTACTCCTGCATTACCCCTATTTGATTTTGTGTTTATAACCCTGTAGTCACCTGAGCAGAAGTCTTGTTCCTCCTGCCACCGAACTTCACTAATTCCCACTATATCTAACTTTAACCTATCCATTTCCCTTTTTAAATTTTCTAATCTACCTGCCCGATTAAGGGATCTGACATTCCACGCTCCGATCCGTAGAACGCCATTTTTCTTTCTCATGGTAACGACATCCTCCTGAGTAGTCCCCGCCCGGAGATCCGAATGGGGGACTATTTTACCTCCGGAATATTTTACCCAAGAGGATGCCATCATCATTTAATCATACAGTAAAGCTGCATGTCCTCGGGAAAAATTACGGCTGTAGTTTCCCCTTGCTTTCAGCCGTTCGCAGTACCAGCACAGCAAGGCCGTTTTGGTTAATGTTGCAAGGCCAGATCAGTCAATCATCCAGACTGTTGCCCCTGCAACTAATGAAACTTTATAGCTCCCTTAATTCGCCGAGAGGTAGTGCTTAGCTCTGCCTTTTGTCGTTGCAGAGTTTTAAATTCCTAAAGTTGTGGTATTCTTTTTGAATCACCCTGTATATGATGCAAAATAGCTGAGTTCACTTACATACATTGCAGTTGATGTCAGTTCGTTTTATTGTGCTCTATGAGGTTTTCTGGCGCGGTGTATACGATCTTGAATACTACCACAACATATACGTCGAGATAGAAAACTACATGGACTGTAAAAAAAACGATCTGCCATCAACTGGAATGTATGTAAGTGAACATAACCATTTTGCATCATATGTATAATTGATTCAAGCACTTAAGCTTATTTTTATTAACGAAACAGAGGATAAAACGGCACTAAATACTCAATTATTCTTGCGTAGTGTGGAGCAGACGACATGCTGTTAACCAAAACAACTATCTAACGAAAAATATTAGCCATCTGAAGATGGGCATGGTAGCCCGAAACCAGTTATGGCAGTAAAATAAAACATTCAAAAAGTATTTGTGGCTGGTTGTGTTATTCGTTAACTATTAAAAAATAATCATCACTTCTAACGCTTTACAAGTGTAACAACTTTATCATAACAAACTTTACAAAACTATGTGAAGAAGAAACAATTCTTTTTCTGACATGTCCCACGTAAAAATAGACATTAAACTACAAAGCTGTCTTCTACGAAGCATCAAAAATATACTTGCCATCCTGGAGTAAGACACTAGCATTAACACACTCTTGGGCGTATGGGGTGGGAGTGTGGTTGTAGAGGGAAGTGGGGAGGGGAGAAGAAATATGGGGAGAATAGAGGACTGGGAAATGGGCAGGGGGGAGAAGTGAGATAATGAAGATGAAGCAGCACAAGAAAAGAGAAAAATGGGCAAACAGGGCAAGAATGTATATGATATATTATACTGCTCTAAAAAACAAAATCTTGTTGCTGGGGATATTTGGAAGTGTACTGGGCATATTTAGTATTCTGAATCCGAAACCTGATTTCCCCAATTGGCTATAGTTTCTTAGATACAGGCCATCACTAATGTCTAGCGATTAATCGTTAAATTATCATTAAATCGGTTGTGAATTACGTAATTCTTTATGTCTTTTCATTATATATTTTGTAACTGCGTATGTACAACTGTAGTATCTTATATGTTGCACGTTATAGAGGAGAAGTGAAATTATGGGACGTGGTAGTAATTTGAGACACCGTCTTGTGTTTCACAATTTCAAGGAGAGTCAGTTGGTGACGCTGCTGTATTGAAGGTCAGGATCCCTCACCCCTTTATTTGTGCTCAGAACGGCAGTCGAGCGAGAAACGAGCGTGGGAGAGAACGCGATTTATGTAATAGCTGTTAAAAGTATTGTTAGTGAAGAATTTCTCGTTCACTGTATCAAGAAACAGGTATGTTACGATTCGTTATTGCATTATTGTTAGTTAAATGTAAGTTTTAGGTCATATTGTAATATATATTGTCTTATTAGTTCCACCTTGTCATATTTATAATAATATATTTTTGGAAATATAATTTTTCTTTTCTTTTTTTCTTTTGAAAGATAAACATGAGTTCTTCGCTTAGATGTTGTTTCAACTCTTCTGATGTGTTCTGCTATATTTGTGGAGAATACATTCCGCAAGAACAACGGAAGAGCATCACTGAGTTTTTGAAAGTTTGCGAAAGCTATGTCGAGTCTTTACGATTGTGGACTGATGGTAAACGAAGGGGTTTAGACTTCGGAGTGCCAATGGTGTGTAGAGAGCCAAAAAACCACTTAATTGATTGTTATTTTTGCATTGTCAATGTAAAAGGTTCTAATCACTACAAGAAGCATAAATGGGAATATTCCCGTTTAGAATCAGCAAGGCGACCACTGCCACATAGCGATGACATTCCTGTACCAGTGTTCACCACTCTGCTAAAACTACTTCCTTCAGGTGATGATGATTTGCAGGACTTGAACACTAGTAGTATTGAATCTGAATACAAAGGAAGTTCCACAAGACATCAGCTCTTCAGTCAGGAAGAGCTTAATGATTTGATAAGAGACCTCGGTCTTTCTAAACAGTCTTCTGAACTCTTTCATTTAGACGAAATGAGAAGAATTGTCTACAACCAGGAACTAAAATCACAGCTTAACGGACAAGAGAAGATCTATTTCCATATTTCAGTCAAGATGATGCAATTGTTTACTGCAGTGACATCCCTGGTTTACTACTAAAAGTGGTAGTACCAAAATATCAACCTGAAGAGTGGAGGCTTTTTATCGATTGCTCAACAAGAATACTAAAATGCGTGTTGCTGACTAATGGTAACTTCTATGCATCATTCGAATTAGCCACTGGACGAAACTTCGTAAGGAATATGAAAATATTCAGGTGATTCTCCAGAAACTTCCTTATAGCCAACACCAATGACATATCTGTGTTGATTTAAAAATGTTAAACTTTTTGCTTGGACAACAAAGTGGATACACAAAATTTCCTTACTTTTTCTGCATGTGGGACAGTAGGGCAAAGCATTATCACTGGGAAAAAGTTTCATGGTCATCAAGACATAGCTTTACTGTAGGAGCAGCTAATATCCTAAAAGAATCATTAGTTGACAGGGACAAAATCATTGTTCCACCTATTAAAATCAAGGAATTTGTGAAAGCATTGGACAAAAATAGTGACTGTTTCAAATATACATCCAAATCATTCCCTGGACTCAGTAATGAAAAATTAAAATAATTGAAAAGCCATGATCGCTTCAGTATCGTTTATTAGATGACCTTGCCGGCCGCGGTGGTCTCGCGGTTCTAGGCGCGCAGTCCGGAACCGTGCGACTGCTACGGTCGCAGGTTCGAATCCTGCCTCGGGCATGGATGTGTGTGATGTCCTTAGGTTAGTTAGGTTTAAGTAGTTCTAAGTTCTAGGGGACTAATGACCACAGCAGTTGAGTCCCATAGTGCTCAGAGCCATTTGAACCATTTTTTTATTAGATGACCGGTTTCAGCACTGAAGGTGCCATCATCGGATCTGTGAAGGTATAACATAACAGGTTTGAGGGAGGACTTACGTGAGTTAACTATATACATTCCAATTATCACAGAACCACATACCTGAAACGTGAATTAACATTTATAAAACCATATGGACATCATGGCACATGAGGCAGACCATCTGATAAAAATCGTTGTCACAACCAATAAAAAATAATAAAAAACTGCTCTCATGGTCGTTCTTTCCATAAAATATAAAACTGTGATTGTAGTATGTACAGAAAATGTATGCGCAAATGTGAGCTTTGCATGTGTATGTGACAAGCAGTTATAGTAAAGTTGTGTTTTAGTAGTAGTGAGTGTTTATACTGTGGGAATGTGTGTGTGTTGCTTGTACAGTGCTATCTGGTGGCCGGTTTTGAACCGCTGGAACCACAGCAGGTAAGCCTGCGCGGAATAGGGCAGTGATGATGCCGACCGGTGTTAGGCGAGCAGTGATAGTTCCATCTGGTGACTTCAGTTTTGTATTTTATGGAAAGAACGACCATGAGAGCAGTTTTTTATTATTTATTGGTTGTGACAATGATTTTTATCAAATGGTCTGCCTCATGTGCCATGATGTCCATATGTTTTTATAAATATTAATCCACGTTTCACGTATGTGATTCTGTAATAATTATATTATATACAGTTAACTCAAGTAAGCCCTCCCTCAAACCAGTTATGTTATATCTTCACGGATCCGATGATGGCACCTTCAGAGTGCTGAAACCGGTCATCTACTAAACGATATTGAAGCGACCGTGGCTTGTCAATTATTTAAAAGAAACAAAGACAGAGTCATCCCCCCGCGACACACAATGTGGTCACTGAAAAATTAAAAGCTAATATATTTGATGATCCCCAAATCCGGAAGCTTATACGTAATTGGGAATTCATTAAATTTATGAATTGCATTGAAGCGTTTGCCAGGAGTACTTTTGCCTCTGTTGTCAAGACTTTTTCGGGTAACCACAAAGCACATAATTATGAGGAACTGGTGCAAAACATGCTTAGAAACTTCAAAAGCTTGGAGGCTAATATGAGCATTGAGATTCATTATCTCCACATCCATCTTGATAGATTTGCAGACAATGTTGGTAACTACAGCGAAGAACAGGGTGAAAGATTCCATAAAGATTTTCAGGTGATGGAAGAACGATATCAAGGTAAATGGGACAAGCACATGATAGCAAACTACTGATGGAATCTTCAGCGTGACAGACCTGATTATCAGCACAAGAGAAAATCACAGGCGGAGTTTTTCCATATTCTAGTGACTATGTTTTTAAAAGACCGTCTGTTTTTTTCCTTTCTTCTTCTATTACATGCTGACTGAACAATGAAACTGCATTTTTGTGATCCTTTTCGTATGTTTTTCCCATTTGCATTTGACTATGTACTCAATGTATCTCAACTAACATTCTGAATTTTTGTTTGTTTGTTTATCTACGTATTGTAAGTTATCACAATAAATCGTCAATCTAGCAAAACGAATGACATATTCGAATTCACGGTCATAAAGTTACCCTAAATTCACTCTCAATAAATTGACAACAAAATCACTGCTGACCACTGATCAGCAACAGTAAAACAAACTTATTATATACAACATTTATGTGCTCTCTTACTCCATGTGCTATGTCTGCTTTTGTTTACAAGAAGACGAGGAAAGAGATATCTGTGCCTCTAAAGATATACCTGTCCAAAGGCAGACATAGTAACGTTCGAGAGTATCACTTTATATTCTAGGAAAAATCTGGGTTCCTATTGCTGTTCGCTAGCCATTTAAAAAGGAGCAGAAAGGGCGGCTAGTAACTTCAGGCATCAGCAGCGCTTCACACCTATATGTAGAGGCACCGCTATAAGAAGTGAAAATGTTACTTGCTGGTGCCAGTGCCAAAGTAGGAACAAAGGCTTTACTGAAACTCTACGTTGGCGCCCACAGTCTACACTATTTCTGCAACAACAATGGAATGAAATGACTCAATCAGGCAACTTCAGAAAATCTAAAGATTATGATTATATGTTTTACTCACAAAAACATTTGAAAGGTGACATCGAAGACACACGACCAGAGCCCTAAGAAACAATAGACTGCACAGAAGAGGACGCTACACACAGCAATTTTACTGAGAATGTAACATCTCAAAGAGGTACAGAAACAGGATCAGATGACTACCTTGTCCGATAACTCTTCGTGAAAGGACTGGATACAGTAACTGCAGGAGAAGACAAGCAGACCGAAAAATAATAGCAGTTTTGCTAAAAGAGGACGAATACGCAACTGAAATTAGAAACATGTTTGCTGGCCTAGATGAAGAGGTCCCCCTCTTGACATAGGCAAGTTATGGTCCGAACTTAATATCGAGAGTCAAACACGCAGCAGATAAGGTGCTGAAATCACTGTAGAATAGGAGGAGGGGCAGAAGATGATTTAACGATAGTTTTAGAGAGGCAGTCAATAAGAGAAGAGCGGCTAAAGTGTTATGGCTGACAAACGAACAAATGGAAGAACTGGGATGGAATGCATGGAGGCAGGTAGAGAAACATGAAAAGTACTTCGAAGAGAAAGACAAAAGTATATAGGATAAGGTTGCCATCAATGGACCAGTTAACTATTGTATCTAATTGAGGGTAATCCAATCATTCAAATGTTGTGAAACCGAATGTCACAGTTCTTCAGGTAACCTACACTGCAGTCTATAACGGTTATTCCTGTAAAACTTTCAGCACCATCAGAGAAAATGGTGAATTATTTTCCGTAAAGGTCCATTCATGGATTCCCATTTCCATCCATGGACCAGTTGAATTCCATGAATGGACCATTAGATGTAAATCAGAAAGTTCTTCATTAAACACCTCTTACTCGAGTATACATCAGCTTCGTGGATTTGAATATGGCTACACAGCATAATTAAGAAAATAAAAAGACGGTGAAATGGAAATTAATTTTAATATAAACGAAGAACATTGATTTTGAACTTAAAAAGAACTTAATTAGGCCAATATTGAAGAGCAGCAGAATTCTAAACTGACATTATTATGAAATTAAGCATAATTTTGGCTACTTCACAAAATAATTGCCATTACATACACTTATGGACAAGTTCTCAGGCAGTTCAAACTCGTTACCGTAACACAGTAATTCAGTCTATCTCCAATTAAAAGAAAAGTATCTTTTAGTATTCTTTGTAATTCCAGTGATTTTTATGCACCCACTTCCTACATCATGCACTGAATCATGTCTTCCACTGATTGATTTTGACGTAGCTGACAAAACCAGCCATTGGTGTCGGTGTTTTTCACTTGTTTCGTTCGACTCACTATATGCAGCTTTCTCTTTAGGTTAGCGGGAGGTTTAGCTAACATCCTAATTGGCCCTTGTATGGAGAACTTGTCAGTACTAAAGCTTTTTGTATAACTTATCTTGGCCTGGCCTTCAGTGACATGGCGGCTTTGGGGAATGTAAGAAATGTCTTCTAAAGGAACAGCCAAACGACTGCATCCAGCAGGATTTTTTTCCGATGCCCTTTGCGGTAGCTAGCGGTCTTGCTGAGGTTTTTAAATATGATATTGAACGTAACGTCCCTTCCGTCACTCTTGTTAACGATGATGTCTCTCTCACTATTGATAACTCTTCACTGGGTGGATTAGAGTGAACTGTATTAGAAAAAAGAGTGCGTGTGATAGCAACATTCTAGTACTAAATATAATTAAACTCTATTCTTAACTCATCTGGCTAAAATAATATCAGTGTGTTAGAATAATTTAAGACCTTTTGTTAAATATGTAATTGTAGTTATTGTTTACAATAGAAAATATTTAAATGAATTTTATCCGTAGTGGATGCTGTCGAATGTTTTTCTACAACCTGTAGACAATATTTGTATTTTAAATTATGTTTATGTGCTCACCAGAGGAATGGGAATGGCCTCTTTCACGTATTTCTTGGCAGCAAAATAAATAAATCCTAGTACTCTTTCTACATATGAAATCCTTAAGTAACGTTGCTAATTTTCCAATTCTCACACAGATTTATGGAGCAGTGGAGGATCGATACGACTTGAGTAAAAGGAAAAATCGCGAAAGGCATGCGTCCCTACATGGGAACTATCAGTGGTTCAAAGATGACAACACTGTCTGGTCTGCTATGCACGCCATTAAAGAGGAAGTTGCGCCAAGTAATACAAATCCAAATATACCCTAGAAAATAGATAAGTTTCATTCACCAATGGTACACGTCAAGTAAACCTGGAACAATCCAATTTGAACCTGACGCCACATCAAATAACACAGTTTCCTTCATGCACGTATATTAGATCTTCGATGGAACGTACTACTTTCAAACTAAGACTGTGGCATGTTTCGTAACTTTTAAGTTGTTTAAGCATTGCTAAATGTCAGCAGCTAACACGTCGAGGAGGAATTAGAGATGGAAAATCAATCATTGACGAACTATATGTAATAAGGCAAGTGCTATCAAAGAGCATCGAATTTCGTAGAGATGTTCACTACCTTTTTTGGACTTCTAAAAGCCTATGATAATTTGAAAAGACTAGCAATAAGGCAAGAATAGAAAGGGCGCTGGTTTCCAGAAAATTAGTGAAACTAACACAAACTATTGTACAAGAGAATTCATCCATGGTGAAAGTGACTTGAAAGATCTTAGAGAAATTCAAGATAAGGACTGGACAGCGAGACAGCCTCTTCCCCTTTCTGTTTAATCTCGTTCTGGAACGAACACTGATAAAGGTAACACGTTTAGACACAGGAATTCAGCTGGGCTGAAGGATCGGCACCCTGGACTATGTGGACGATGTAGTCTTTGTGGCAAGGAATGAGAAAAATCTGGTTCAGACAGCAAGAGTGTTAATGGAAGAGGGCAGTGAGAGTATTCTTGAAGATGAATATCAATAACATCAAATACCTTGTAGTGAGAACGATGACAGGCCTTTAGGTGTGGATGGTAAAATCTTTGAAAGGGTAAAAATTTTATATATCTTGGGGCAGTAGTCAGTAAAAGGAATTAGACAGATCGGGAAATAATGGCAAGAATTCAAGCATAAAACAGGTCTAGGTTTGCACTCGAAAAGCAGCTCTAGTCCTGGCTTCCATGAGAACCACGAAGAATAGGTCCTACACGATTGTAATACAACCTGCGTTCCTATATAGAGTACCCGCTGCAAAAGTGGTCCAGAGTGATTTTCTCCGACGAATCCCACTTCACTATTGCAAATGATTATGGTCACGAGTTAATGTGGAATGTTTGAACGTTTTCAGTATGGCCTAGGCTTTATCGTGTGGGCAGGCTCTTTCGACTATGGCCAAAAGACGCCGGATATCTTTGCATGAGATATCGTTTGCGCATAGCGGTATTGCTAGAAGATACTTCCGGGTCATATCTGTCCGTTTAAGGGTACGGTAGGTCCCGACGTTTATGGACGACAATGCCGGCCAACTCAGGATTGCTGATGTTTCGTCGTACACACAGGAAATTGAAGATATTAAACGTATCGCAAAGCCTGTGCCCTCCCCGGAGCTAAACCCTTTTGAGCATATCTGGGATGCTCTTGGAAGACGTGTTTCTCAATGAACATCTCTTCCCCCAAATCATGCAAGAACGCCTTGAGAGAGGACTGGGACAATATCCCTCAAGGACTCCTCAACGTTGTAGCCAGCGCGGATAACAGGTGCGAAATTTCTTTAGTGTTCGAGGAAGTCTTATCTCTTACTGAGAGTCCGAATCGAGCTTTATGTTGGATGTCTGACCTGTGTCAGACATGAACGTTGTTTACGCCTGTTATCGTGGTTTCTCATCTGGTGAAATCTGTACCACTATTCTTTATAAATAAACAACCCCACATCTATTATCTGCGTTCAGCGTTCCATGTTGTCCATCGTGGCATATGATTATTCGTGTCCAAAAACATCTTTGTTCCTTAGTAATTGTCGAGCAGTGTAGTATCGATAGCCCCCGCACTAGTGGAAGTTTTCCCACAAGATAACATATACGAAGGAAGACTGTTACCAACAAAACTGCAGAAGAAGCGGTTCTTACAACTGAGACAATCGATTCGGAAGCCTGTTCTCGTCGAAGAGAAAATATAGGTTTGTGTTAATTAAAAAAGTCATACAATGTAGGCTTTTCGACAGCAGAATGACAATCGATTACTCCTAATCGAGATTGATGACGCCTTCCAAAGATAGGCATACCGTCGGAATCACGTGACGAATGGTGGTGTCCTCTGTGCTCTCTATAAATGTGACTGTACCTGGAGCCTCAGTGGCAGTAGCCTGACGACCTCAGAAGATGTCTCCCGCAGATGGAGATGAAATGTCAGGTGGAAATTGTATACATCAACCACGGCCTCTCAGGCCGGAAGTTTCAACTGAAAAATTAAGGAATTGTTCTTTCTATACTTCATAAACATAAATATTCCTCATTTCTCTAATCAAGAGATACATTGATTGTCAACAATATTTTGGATACTGGGATGGTCTCAGTAGGCTCCGCAGCAAGAAAATTATGTGAAGAAAGGAAAAGTTCACAATTTACAGGAAGGAACATTTGGGACACGTGCTCTTCTGGTCAACGGGAAAGCTAACTGGCTTCGCAGGTCTCAGCCAAGAACAGTGGTGTGTGAGTGTGCGCTGCGGCATTATTTGGCAGCAAGTAATTGGCAGCTATTTCAATGATGATTGTACGCTGAACGTGAAGAAATTCGCAGATTTTTGGTAAATACTTTACCCTCGACTTTAGAAACTGTCAAATGATCTGGTTCCTACAGTTCTTTAGTACCAAGAGTTGCAGTAAACAGCATACTTCCAAACTGCTGGGTATGAAAAAACAGCCAGCACGATAGCCGTCAGACTTCTGGGGGTTATGTTAAATATTTCGTTTGAAATGAGCTTGTGACGTAGCAGTTAATATTTATATCATCTGTTTGATGTCATATTCTAACACTAATTATGTTTTGCGTACCTTTTCTGTGAAACACTGATTAACGTTTGGTAGTTAGGTAAAGTGTGGATTGTATTTTGATTTATTGAAACAATTTTGTATGTGAAATTGTTTACGCTATTAATTATTAATACTTGCAGACATGACTGTAAATGACTGATCTCTTCCTGGGGAAAAGATATATTAAATTTCTGAAAGTGATCTTCGATCTCAAACGTAGGAAGTGTACTACATATCATAATTTGGAGCTTCTTTTTGCCGTGGGGCAGATCATTAAAAGAGACTGGCACTCAGTCCATACTACTACAGTAGTAGTGCAGTGCAGTCGACGGCTGGCGTGCACAACGAGCAGTTATTTTGGTATAGTAGATGATGTTTCACAATGTTGCATGCAGAAGTTTTTTGGTGTATTTGCAGTAACAAGTCGTCTCCGTTTGCACCTGCCTCAGATGCAACATTTTCCCGTGGATAATTAGATATTGAAGTTGCTTGAACTATAAGCCAGAAAGCATTGTGTTAAAGGAATGCAGCAGAGCGAGCCGTAGCTACGACATGAGACGTGAACATCCTGTAACGTGTTAGATGTTCACTGCTTACAGGCCCGTGTTTCAGTTAATAGACGACAACGTTTTTTCCTCCATTCTAATTGTTAAGAGGATCAGTTACATATATGAAAATTGTTGCTATTTATTTTTGAACAACACGTTAGTATGGAACAGGGTAGCAATTCCTGAAATACAGGAAAACAAATGTAAATTAGTTACAAATTACGGTGTGCACACACTTTATGCAACATATAAACGTTATTACAGATATTAGGATTTAGGTTACGACATGTTCGATATGGTTGCCATCATTGGCGAAGATGTGGCGCAGACAAGTAACTAAATTCCTCATGACCCGCTGAAGTGTCGGAACATTGATGCTGTCGATGACCTCCTGAAGGGCTGTTTTCAGCTCAGAAATGGGTTTTGGGTTATTGCTTTACACCTTGTCTGTAATATAACCCCATAAAGAGGAGTCGCATGTGTGCAGGTCCAGAGAATGTGGTGGCCAATCGAGGCCCATGCCAGTGGCCTCCGGGTACCTGAGACCCAAAATGCGGTCCCCAAAGTGCTCCTCCAGGACGTCAAACACTCTCCCGCTTCGATGAGATCGAGCTCCGCCCTGCATGAATCACAACTTGTCGAAATTGGTGTCGCTTTGGATACCGGGGATGAAATCATCTTCCAGAACCTTCACGTCGCATTCGGTGGTCACCATGCCATCAACGAATATCGCAACGATTATTTCGTGACTGGGCATTGTGTAACATACAGTCACCTGTTGAGGATGAAAAGGCTTCTCGGTCGTGATATGCGGATTCTCAGTCCCCCGAATGAGCCAATGTTGCTTATTGACGAACCCATCCAAAAGAATGTTGGTTACGTCACTAAGCTAAACGATATCCACGTACTAATTCCCCACCATGCTTCGAGGCTAACAGTGCAGTTTGAAAGTCCTAACTGAAACCGTTCAGATGTTATGAAGATTTTATTTCATATTGTTCAGTATTTGTCACTCCGCTTTAATAATGTTATGTTACTGTCGTTTTGAAAACTGCTTGTTTCCTTTCTTCTATATCATTTTATGAGGTTATATTGGTAACTGAAAAGTAATTCTGTTAATTTCAGATCTGTGTGCAGTTTCTTCTTCTTCCGTATCCGGATGCATCAATTATATCATCCGTTCCCAGTAAATAGCAACGTAGTTAGCTTTGTCATTGACTTTCAAAATATCATCTTTAGTGCATGTTATAGACATATCTGGGCAAACCAGTAGGTGGTCCAAGTCCTGTATTGCTCCGCATTCACACCTATCGCTATCACTGTAACCCCATTTAAATAGGTTTGTTTTGCACCCAGTTACTCCAGTACGCAGCCGGTTTAATGACCTCCAAGTTGTAAAAGGTAGTTGAAATCCTGCAGATCCCTCCTCAAGTAGTTCCATTCTGGAGTGTGGCACCATTTCTTCCCAAAGAGATAGCCGCCTTGCGACGGGCTTGGTGGAGAGCTCTTCAGTAGTTTCAATGAAACTCCTGCGGGATTTCAGCCGGACACGTTGTTTTCGATGGATATGCAACGGGTGCCGAGGATCATTCACTTGTTTTGATCTTTCGATCTTGGCGGCTACTTGTCTGCGGATAGTCGGTGGTGCTATGCCTATGATGGGATAAATGATGTCTGTGGGAGTTGGTTTGAGGCATCCTGTGGCAATACGTACAGTTTCGTTTACGGCGACGTCAACTTGCTTAGTGTGAGCAGAGTTCCTCCAAACTGGCGGCGCAAATTCCGCTGCTGAGATACTCAGCACCAGACCCGTGGTGCGCAAAACATGTGGTTGAGCTCCCCACGATGAACCTGTTAGCTTCCGCAGTGTATTGTTCCTGGCACAGACCTTTTTTTTAGTGTTGTGACGGTGTTGCTTAAAAGTAAGTGCTCTGTCCAATGTTACTCCCAGGTATTTTGGGCTGTTTGTATGTTTCAGCTCTTCCCCTTGCCACATGACTCGGAGTTTCCGTTTGGCTTGTTTGTTCCTAAGATGGAAGGCGGATACTTGAGTTTTACTAGGGTTTGGTTTGAGATTATTGCCGTCGTAATAGGTAGCAAGTTCTGTTAAGGCTCCTGTGAGATTCTCCTCCACTTGTTCAAAGGTTTTATCCTGTGTGGCCACTGCTGCATCATCAGCATATATGAACATTCATGTCTGGTGGCTGATGGGAAGATCATTGGTATAGATGTTAAATAATATTGGAGCCAAGACACTACCCTGTGCAAGTCCATTTTTCTGTGTCCTCCATCGGCTGTTTTTAGATTGTAAGGTTCTGTAAGGTTTTGTACATTCATTTCACGGACATAGAAAGGGTGTAGTCCTTAGTGACATTATACACTTTCTGGGTAAGCAACTTATGGTTAACTGTGTCATATACAGCACTGAGATCCAGGAATGCGACCCCAGTTACTTCTCCTCTCTGATAGGCGTCTTCGATGTACTGTGTGAGATTAAGGATTTGGCCACAGCATGATTTTCCTGGTAGAAATCCAGTTTGTTCGTTAATGAGGGCTTTGTCCACATAATCAGCTATGCGTTTGAGGATCATTCGCTCCAGCACTTTAAATGACAAAGCAGTGAGACAGGCCGAAAATTTTTAGCTTCAGCTGGGTATTTCCCTGGTTTTAGTAACGCAATAACCCGAGCTTTCCTCCACAGTTTAGGAATTTGCATTGTTGTAATACAGTTATTCATTAGCTCTAGGATCCATGCTTGTACTCCCGGTCCAAAATGTTTAATTTGCTCAGGTCTCAGATGATCGAGGCCAGCGGCCTTATTGTTTTTCAAATCGTTGATGGCATCTTGTAGCTCCTGAATGAAGAACGGGCGAGCTAGGAAGCTAATCTGCTCGTTCAGTTTTCTTTTAATTTTGCCATTCCTGATCTTCCTTTTAGTTTTTCCGTTCATGAGTAGTTGGTGAGCTATCTGATCAGGTGTAACTTCACTGTAATTTGGTTGTGGTTCTCTTGGGTCGTTGTTGAGACTTTTGACCAGTTTCCATGCCTTCCTACTGCTGTGCTTCATGTCCGTCTCGTGTAGGAGGTTACACCACTTTTCTCGCTTCGGAGATACCAGACATCAGTTTCTCACGTGCCTGGATCGTTTCCTCTGAGAAGGGGTCCTTATTGTACAGTTCTTCATACTTTTTCAGAGCTTCCTTGCTGCTACCATTGAGTCCAGCGATATACTGGGTGCGGCACCCTCTAGGTATGCGTCGTCGAGAGATTTTCTTGACAAGGTTTATAAAAGTTTCATATGATTGTATCTCTGGTTTAATTTCCAAGATCTCCTTATCAAGGTCCTCTGTGAAAAGTTCCCAATGAGCTTTTTTGAAATTGAAGAGTCTCTTGATTGGCATTACATCTGATTTGATTGCTGCAGTAATGCAGCAAGTTATTGGTCTGTGTTGCGATCTTGGAATTGGGTTCTCGATTTGCTTTACAATTTGCAGGGATACCTTTTCGGAGACAAAGATGTTATCTGGATTATATCCTCGTTTCCATCTTCCGCTGTTAAATGATGCAGGCAACTTTGGGTCATGTATCAATTTCAGTTTAGCCTGGTCTGCCCAGATCTCCAGCATTTCGCCATCGTCATTTGTATCTTTATAACCCCATGCGAGACCGTGACAGTTAATATCTCCTACTACAACTTCAATGTTTTTTGAATGAAAAATTTCCAGGCTCCGTAAATTTGAACCTCGCACTGGGTGGTTTGTACACGGATGTTACAGTACATGAATGTAGCTCAATAGTTAAAATTTCTATATTTTCTTCGCAGTTCAGAGCACAGGAGCATATGTCTAAGTTCGGTTTCACAAATATAGCACTTCCGTACCTTTCGTGTGGTCTCTCAAGAACTAATTTCATGCCCTGTATTTTTGGTCTATGGCTAGTTGGTGCCCTATGTGTTTCTTGTAACACTAAAACATCACAGTTGTTTCGTTTGCACATGTCAGATAATAAAATTTCTTTATTTACAGATAAGCCTTCAATATTGCAGGAAGTTGTCACTAGTGATGGTCTTGATAAAGGCCTTTTTTGAGTCTCTTCGGAGAGTTGTTTTGTCATCTTTGGTTTTGGTGCTCCGGTATATGCAGGACTGGCCGACTAGGTCGCTTCCAGGGGACGCCCGATTGCTTGTTGTTCGAGTGGTGAACGCAATCTTCGTGGAGGTTCCTGCAGTGTGTGCAGTAACATTAGCGTTACATAACGGAAATATTAACGCAATATCTTCAGCAAGTTCTAAAACTGGTTTATTTCTTATTGTAAACTGATTTTGCCTTTATGCTGGACATAAACAGAAAAAATTAGTTTACAGACAAATAAGTTTTAGCTCTATTTATTTACTTGAACGGCATCTTCGTTAAAGTTCATGTATAAATCATTATCAAAGTTTTGCAAAATTAGCGTAAAACAGTCAAATTCAAAATTTCTCCCAATTCTATTTGAAAAATGTTAGTAATGATGGTTTCAGAGTGATAAAAACTGTGCTTGCTTGACTCATTTTCTTCATGATAGTCCGTTAACGAACTGTAGTAAAGATACGAAGACAATTCTCAACATTTTCCTTCAGGACTAATGACCCAATTCTATAGCAAATAATATGTTTGTAGATGAGAAAGTCATTAGGTAATTCTCAAATGGTTCAAATGGCTCTAAGCACTATGGGACTCAACTGCTGTGGTCATTAGTCCCCTAGAACTTAGAACTACTTAACCCTAACTAACCTAAGGACATCACACACATCCATGCCCGAGGCAGGATTCGAACCTGCGACCGTAGCAGTCGCACGGTTCCGGACTGCGCGCCTAGAACCGCGAGACCACCATTAGGTAAGGTTGTAATTATTCTCGTGTCAGTATTCAACAAAGCATGTAGCTTTGTGTATATCTCGAAGTCAACTGAATTGTGGCCGTGGTAAGGAGCGCATTGTAAGTGAAAAGTGAATTAGAGAATGATCAAATTTAGCGTGTGATAAGCGCTCCTAAACCTGTAATGAAAGGTGCTGCTCTTCTTTGTTTGTTCTCTACTTCCTCTATCAACAAAGAATCAGTAGCAATATTCAAGTATTGGTCGAACAGATATTTTGTAGGCTACTTATTTAGTTGACGGACTGCGTTTCCTGAGAATTCCTCAAATGAATCTCTCTACAATCTCCTTACCCGCGGTTTATTTTACGTGGTCGCTCCACTTCATATCGCTCAGTATGCATACTCCTAGACATTTTGTGGAAGTAACTGCTTCCATTAACTGTTCAACAGTCGTGTTATCATTCAACAATGCAGTCTTTCCATGGATTCGATATACGTTATATTAGTTTATTTGGGGTCGGTTGCCACTCCCAGCACACAGTGCCGGTCCTCTGGAGGTCGTTCAGCATTCCTGTACAATTCTGAAACGATGCGACTTTTGCGACTTGTGTGGAACGCGATCAGAGAGTAACAACATAACAAAACCAAAAACAGTCGCTGCGTCGGAAGAAGCTGTACCACAAGCATCTGCCTAATGTACACTACTGGCCATTAAAATTGCTACATGTAGTGTTACGACGTAAATTTTGTGTAAATGATTTTCTTTTGACATATGACCCTGTGCAGACTTCGTCACGTAAGTCAGTTACAGAACATTTCAAAATTATTTCAGTTCTTTTTAAAGTTGTCTCTGAATGGTTCTTGAACAAAAGTATAATTAAAATCTCATCATTTGAGTCGTATGCGCAGAATTACGTCACTCAGTCCAATTGGTTTGCGCAAACTTTTTTCAATTTGGATGTCATTTGTTTTTTCTCAGACATTATATTAACGCAAGAATCTGCTTTAATAAATATTGAAACCACATTGAATAACCTTTTAAGACTCAAACTAGCGATGAACGTTGTCAAAATTAATAATCTTGTCAAATAAATCAATAATTCTTCATAAATAAACTGTCGGAACACGTATTTAAACTTTTTTAGTATACACTAGTTTATTATCTTCCTATATACTACACATAGACGTGAACCTGAGCCTTGGCAAGATAGGACTGCACATTTACAACATGATTAAACTTTCTATGACGTCATTGTTGTAGAAACATTACAAATTCTTATTTTTTTAGTTTTTAGAAGCACGACGCAACAACTCGGTTTCAGGATCTTCTGTCGCTCTTTGGCTGTCAACCCGCGACGTATAGTGGCCAGCAATTTTCTCTCTGGTCCCGGCAGCGAAGATGTTCGTCGTTGAGTACACCATCGCAGGCGCTCCTGTCTGTGATGGTGCGTCAAGGGTAACCGCAGCCATGGTCTCCGAGCTGACAGTCCATGCTGCTGCAAACGTCGTCGAACTGTTTGAGCAGATGGTCGTTGTCTTGCAAACGTCCCCATTTGTTGACTCAGGGATAGAGACGTGGCTACACTATCCGTTACAGCCATGCGGGTGGGTTGCCTATCATATCGACTGCTAGTGATACGAGGCCGTTGGGATCCAGCACGGAGTTCCGTATTACCCTCCTGAACCCACCGATTCTATATTCTGCTAACAGTCATTGGATCTCGACCAACGCGAGCAGCAATGTCGCGATACGATAAACCGCAATCGCGATAGGTTACAATCCGACCTTTATCAAAATCTGAAACGTGATGGTAGGCCTTTCTCCTCCTTACACGAGGCATCACAACAACGTTTCACCAGGCAACGCCGGTCATTTGCTGTTTGTGTATGAGAAATCGGCTGCAAACTTTCCTCATGTCAGCACGTTTAGGTGCCACCGGCGCCAACCTTGTGTGAATGCTCTGATTAGCTGATCATTTGCCTATCACATCATCTTCTTCCTGTCGGTTAAATATCGCGTCTGTAGCACGTGATCTTCGTGGTGTAACAATTTTAATGGGCAGTAGTTTAGTAATCAGTCCCGTATTACATATGGCTATTTGGATACAAGCTATATGCAACAATAGTCTATGAAAGACAGTTTCATCACTTTTTAACAAATTAATTGAGCCATAGTTAATTAAAATAGCATCGGTATCGGTTTCGACGAGTACCAAGTCATCATCATGTGAGCTGAATACATTAAATAGTAAATCATCAGCTGAATTCGACACTCAGTACTCCGTTCTTCTTATGCTCCTGTATACGAAGAACAAAGAGTGTTTGGTAACCAAGGGTTCTGAAATATGAGACGTGTAACGGAGATTTATCTGCGTAGCTTTTCCTTGTAACTATGCAGCTATTGCGGTGTAAGTGTTTATGTCTTTGTGCGTATGTTGCTACTTATCACGGGACAATTATATATTTTTGTTTTATAATTATATTTTTTATGATTTTGGTTGGGGTGGCTTTAAATATTGTGGGCTAGCATGAGACTTTTAATTAATTTATACCGCGATAACACTCGTAAGCACATCGGCTGCCCCGAAGTAGGTACGGTATAATATTTTTCAAACACAGAGCGCGACTCACCGCCTTCTAATGAACAGTTTGCGTGAGCGCTGCTATTTAGAAAAGAAAATATACGTATTCTTACGCAATTGTAATTGTTAATATGGGTCTCAGGGGCTACTTGTTATTTATGTACCAAACTACATAAAGATTAACTGAGATATTGTGGAATGTAATGATTTTCAATATTTCTTGTTCATTATTTGCAAGGCAAAACTGGAGAGAATCTCGTCTGGCGTAAGGCGGCCAAAATGAAACATTCTGAATTCGTTCAGTGCTGTGGATTTTAGTAAATGAAATTTATTAATACGCTTTTTAACTTTGAAGTTAATGAAAGATCAAAACTGAGAATTCTCTCGCATTTACATTTAACAACATGAATTGTCAGCGTAATGGCCGACTAAATCCTGCTAGGGGAGATGAGCTCCGTGCACTACGAAGTTCTGTAAAAACTTTGTTAATCATAATTAGTGTTTGCGATCATTAGAGGTGACAACTAAGTCAATGATACACACTTTCTAATAAAAATTTCTATTATATTTTTCAAAAATACAACCAAAATTACATTAAATATTATCCAGCGCTACAATGGCGGCCTACAGCTACACGTAACAAAAACAGGAGAGCTGGTTCAAACAAAGCATTGTCTCTGATCTTCATGGCCTATGTTACATAGAGATTATACCAAAAAAACTGTGTTTTGTTAATTGCATCGATATTTATGTTTTGATAATAATAACTTACGTTATTTACGATTTGTTATACATCGCGCACACGTACACAGTCTTGAAATAATTTATAATTCACACGTCTCGCAACAAAAACTTCTTTTCCCTTTCTCCAAATGTCCATTTATGTGACGTACGGTCTCACAGCTCGTAAAACTAATAGCGGTCCATGTTTTTACTGCGTGCTTCCAGTGAGTGACTCGGAGCAATTTGGATAGATGCAGCATCTCTTTCCGCACGGCACTAGGGACGTTTTAGCAGCGCAGGGGACCGGTGACACTTGTGCGTGTTATATGGGACACTGCGGCCGAGATACTGCGTTCGGAAGTGGTCGGTCCCCCCAGGAATCGAGGCCGCTACTCCGGACGGCACTCGTCCGTAAAAGCAGCCACTTGGCGGCCCCACGGCGGAAACAATTACCCGTCTGAGAGCCCTCGCGAAGAATCTGACTTGCTGCCGCCCACTGGGGCACGATCGCAATCAGTCCAATAACTTGGAAACCCTCTCCGTGCCGAAAGTGCCGAGTGGAGCAGCTAACAACTCGAGGTGACTGACTAATTGGTTTCCCTGGCGCAGCAGAACAGACGCACCTCTCTGCTCCCTCTGTTCGAGGAAAATATCAAAGGGAACAAACAAAACGAGGCAAGTGTTATTCCCGTTCTATGTCTTCGGAGAGCAACTTAAGTACCAAATATATTAGCATTTTCACCCGAGTTTCAGGAAATAATCCTCGTGAGACCATATACCTGCTGTACCATTTATTGTGTAGTTGATCTATAGATAATTTTTTTATTGTTGCTGTACATGAGCCGTATTTGTTTTGGTTACGATTGAGATGGAATTTTCTGGTACGCTTATTTATATATTTTTCTCTTTCTGTCTGTAATTAATATCATCAGTGGTACTTGAAATTTGTAAACTTGTATCCGTGTATGTGTTGTACATACATATTTTTTGTTGTGTGGATGTTGTGCCAAGAAAGAATAATATCTGTATAAAATCGAAGGAACGAATAATCGAAGAGCAGTGAGTATAGACAAAGTAATGGCGATTGTTCATATTGTCAGTGGCAGAAAAAGCGAAAGCAGTGTTTCCAGGTCCTCAGAAATTTCGGAATATATACCAATTGTTTGTAATTATTCCAGAAAATACGGAGTTCTGTGTAAATCTTTCGAAATTGTCCTATCTCCTAGAAATTTTGTGTAAATCTTCCGAAATTTTCGGATCTTTCTTCGTTGATAGTGCATGCCGCTACGTAACACATATCAGTTCGGTCATAGCCGCCCGGTGTGGCCGAGCGGTTCTAGGCGCTTCAGTCTGGAACCTCGCTGCTGCTACTGTCGTAGGTTCTAATCCTGCCTCGGGCATTGATGTCTGTGAGTCCTTAGGTTAGTTAGGTTTAGGTAGTTCTAAGTTCTAGGGAACTGATGACCTCAGAAGTTAAGTCCCATAGTGCTCAGAGCCATTTGAACCATTTGATCATAACGAAACGTTTCATTAACAATGACTACCATTGTACAACTGCAGTAGTGTCTGGAATCAAGGGGTGGCAAAGCCACGAAAAACTGGGTTCAAGGGAGCATACGGGTAACAAAGAATGTGGAACGTGTGGACAGTCCGTGACACTCACTGGGTGGCACCATAGGCTTGTGCAAAGTAGTTGAGCGTAGTGCTTGTTCAGATGTAGAGTTGAAGACAGATCCTGAATATGTGAAGGTAGCGTCCGGAAAGGTAAATTCTGCTATGAAATATGATCCCCGGGTGGCTCAGAAGCATCAGGAATGGTCCTTATAACGCCTACTGCTGTTCATCTGAGTATGATCTAAAAATTACGCGTGGTGAAAGTTGTATAGGAAAGCACGCTATCGGTAAGAACCATGTAACTCATTGTGGTGCCCAGAAAAAGCAACCTAAGCTTACCGGCGTGTCACCAGTTAGTGGCAACTCGAGATTACGTGGAACAATTAAGACCTGCGAAATTGCTCTTTGCTTTTCATACGCTTGCTTACCCTTCTTAGACATACAAGACCGAGCGAGGGATGTATAAAGGATTTGTAATGGGTCGCTAAACGTCTTGGTAAACTGAAAGAGTTTCAGAACTTTGTAAATGTGAAACCGCACAAATTACTTCGACCCAGGCAGACGCGCAGGATCTCTTGACAGATGCTTATAGGCCGGCTTGTGGAGCAATATGATTCCCTGAAATCGTTTTTATCGATAATGTGGATAATGAAAGACTTCTGGTAAGCGATACAATTCTGCAGAAATTAAGTGATAATACTACAAGACTCTTTCTTAATTTTGAGGATTTTTCGTTGCCTATCTTCAACACAATCTTAAAATGCAATCTCCTAAAATCAACATCATGCATCCTGACTTTGGGGCAACATTGAAAATGGTCTTCGAATGTTAAACGAAGGAAAATTACCTAGAACCAATCCCCATGAAAGAAGTTTAGCATCGAAATCCAACTCGTTTTAACTCCATTGTTAAATTCTATTGAGGACCAGAGGTTTCTGTGAAAAATGATAAAAATACAGATCTGCCTAGTGATCAGTTGATGAACTTAAACTTCCACGCTTAGACCTTTTGACTGAGAGTGCACACAAGATATTCAAACAGTTTCTTTCCAGTGATAATGTTCTAAAAGATATGGAGGCACCTGATCCAATTTACGTTAGAGACAGGAGAATTACACCTACTGCCAACCCTGCAACGAAGTTTCCAAGTTTAATTAAAAATGACGTTCAAGAAATTGACAGTGAATTGAGGCTATTGAGAAAGATGGAGTTAGTAACAACAGTAGAACAGATCCGGCTGAATGGTGGAATGCTGTCCGTAAGGTGAAACGGGAAGATACGACACATATGTTTCCCACCTTTTCAGCCATGATGGTGTTCGCTGTTGTGCATGTACCATCGTCGACTAAGGTGGAAAGAGTATTTTCGGCAATAAACAGATTGAAACCAAAGTAAGAAAAACACTGAGCACGAGAACAATAACCGGACTTTTAGATTCAAACGGAATGCGAGATTTGTGCCCTTTTACAACGGAATGCGAGATTTGTGCCCTTTTACGACTTTCCTACTCACAGGGAATTTCTACGTCGAATGACTAATGACATCTACAACAATGGTGGGGAGGAAGTAGAAATCTAGATCGGTGGGTAAAAATTATAATTTATATAATTTTCTTTCAACGTTACTGTTTGTTTCATTAAGATTTTTTTTAAAAAAGAGAACTACTTCCAAAATTTCTCTTCTGTCTTTCGAAGTTTCTAAGCTCCACCTTCTTATAAAATATTTCAGACCCGGCAACACTGAATGAAATGCTCTAAAGTTATAGAAAAGGAATGTAATAATTAATTACATGTGAAAGTAGTGGAAAGTGAGCGCAAACTGTTGGAGAACTGGTTGAATTTTTTAAAAGGTAACTGTTACAGAGAGTATTCATGCCGTGCGTCAGTTATTCAGAGAGATAATTTTACTGAATTGGAAAGTCTCTTATATGAATAGTGCTATGGAAGTAAGAATAAGTAATGACTTTGTGAGGGTAAAATTTTACTGCATTGGAAAGTCTCTTATATGAATAGTGCTATGGAAGTAAGAATAAATAATGACTTTGTGAGGGTATCGTACATCTGATTCTCTCTGTTAATAACCCATAAACATGCGCCCATTCGCTTAAATCTAGACTGATTGTGGATTTTACGTCAATGAAACAAGTGTCGGTAAACATTTAATATCCAAACCGGCTGAATATATTACCATAAATTATTCCACGTATGTTGGAGTTATACAAACGGCTATATTACCACAATTCAGGCGTCATTTGCTTTCATCAATACTTTTAACGGCGCGTAATATGCAAATTATAAAAATAAAGGTACATATATACACTATGTGATCAAAAGTATCCGGACACTTGGCTGAAACTGACTTAAAAGTTCGTGGCGCCCTCCATCGGTAATGCTGGAATTCAATATGGTGTTTGTCGCCCACAGTTAGCTTTGATGACAGCTTCCACTCTCTCAGGCATACGTTCAGTCAGGTGCTGGAAGGCTTCTTGGGGAATGGCAGCATGGCAGCGCATTCTTCACGAAGTGCTCTACTGAGGAGAGGTATCGATGTCAGTCGGTGAGGCCTAGTACGAAGTCGGCATCCCAAAACATCCAAAAGGTGTTCTATAGTATTTAGGTCAGGACTCACTGCAGGCCAGTCTATTACAGGGATGTTATTGTCGAGTAACTATCCCGTTAACTGGGCATTCGGCATACCCACACCCTGCCATCGGATTGCCACATTGTGAACCGTGATTTGTCACTCCACACAACGTTTTTCCACTGTTCAATCGCCCAATGTTTACGCTCCTTACACCAAGCGAGGCGTCGTTTGGCATTTACCGGCGTGATGTGCGGCTTATGAGCAGCCATTCGACCATGAAGTCAGAGTTTTCTCACCTCCCGCCTAAATGTCATAGTACTTGCAGTGGATCCTAATGCAGTTTCCAATTCATGTGTGATGGTCTGGATAGACGTGTACCTATTACACATTACGACCCTCTTCACCTATCGGCGGTCTCTGTAAGTCAACAGACGAGGTCGGGCTGTACGCTATTGTGCTGTATGTGCCACTTCACGTTTCTGCTTCACTATCGCATTGGAAACACTGAACCTAGGGATTTTTAGGAGCCTGGAAATCTCGCGTACAGATGTATGACACAAGTAGCACCCAAATACCTGACCACATTAGAAGTGATCGAGTTCCACGGAGCACTCCATTCTGCTCTCTCAGGATGTCTAACGACTACTGAGGTCAGTAATATGGAGTACCTGGCAGGGGTTGGCAGCATAATGCACCTAATATGAAAAACGTTTGGTTTTGGGGTGTCCTGATACTTTTGATCACATAGTGTATGTATGTGGTATGATAAAAAGAAAAGGTACGAAACAATACTGCGTGTATAATTGAAGGCCTTATTCAAAAGTGATCACCAGAGGCCTATACGCAACAGTCCCACTCTTTCACGAGCCAAAGGATTCCCTGTTTCCAGAATCCCAGTGGCTGCATAGGAGCCAGTCTATTACCGCGTCCTTCAGTTCGCTGTCCATGTTGAAGCAAATCCATTTCAGATATATTTTAGCGGACCAAACGTATGGAAGTCGCAAGGCGACACGTCAGGGGTGTAAGGCGGATGCTCAAGCTTCTGCCAGTTGAACTTGGTCTTTACACTTCGTGTTACCTTGGTGACCAGAGTATCCGCGTTATCTTGGAGCAGTATCACTCCCTCTGTGAATAGCCCAACTGTTTTGTTTCGATGGACTTGCGTAGTCTACGGAGTGTCCCACGGTGCACGTCACTGTTAATGGGTTTTCAGAGCTCGAGGAATTCGATATGCATCGGATCTCGTATGACGAAAAAGACGGCGAGCATCACCTTGCCTGCTGAGGGAGTAGCTTTGAATTTCCTATGCCGAGGTGACAACGCATGCTTCCATTGCCTAGATGTCTACGTTATCGCAAAGCGGGGTATGTAAAATTCATCAGATTTGGTTGTTGCGATGTTTCGTTATTTCAATGTGAGCACTCCGTATATGGATGTACACGTATAATGCTCAACAACAGTTTGGGATACTGCCGTAAAATGTACTCCACGTGTTTTCCGGTTACAACCCATAAAGTGGACGGTGCTGACGACTTGTGGCAGCTTCCCAATCATGTAAACAAGCGCTGCCGCAGCAGTGCACTGTGAGTATTTCAGTATCAACAATAGCTTCGTTCAGTTCGTGCTCAGCATTGTAGTAACATGCCACGTAGAAAAAATGGTTCAAATGGCTCTGAGCACTATGGGACTTAACATCTGAGGGCATCAGTCCCCTAGAACTTATAACTACTCAAGCCTAACCTAAGGACATCACACACATCCATGCCCGAGGCAGGATACGAACCTGCGACCGTAGCGGTCGCGCTGCTCCAGACTGAAGTGCCTAGAACCGCTCGGCCACTCCAGCTGGCTACCACGTAGAACCATACAGCACTTTGAGACAGTTAGGACTGTGGCGTTACTTTCGGCAGGTCATATACAGCAAGATGTTGAGGATCGGCTACATGTCACTGAAATTGATGTGTTTAAGGTGTGTAGAAAGTACAGAGAGATGGAAAATGTGAACCACTGATCTCGCAGTGATCTTCCTCGTATGACAGCACTAATGCAGGATCGTTTCCTGCAACTTTCGGCTCACAGACGCCGAACGTCAACTACCATAAATGTTGTAAATGACTTCTCCCGGGCAATAGGGATTCATATTCAGTGCGTAGAAGATTTCATCATGGTGGTCTTCATTACAGATGACCAAGGAGTTGCGAGCCGAAAGTTCGAGGAAATGGTCATGCACTAGTGTTGTCATAAGAGGACGATCATTGCGAGGTCAATCGTTTACATTTCCCATCTCTCTGTACTTTCTCCACACCTTAGACACTTAAAAGGAACCGACGCAATCGAAGGATCTGACCTCTTGCACATCATCATTGGACCATTGCGGAATGGAGTAATGAACAATTACGAGCAGGAGACACACGAAAATTGTAAATGAGATATTATGTTTGGTATGACAATGATCGGTCACACCGAATGCTGTGATTTGAGCTACAATATCCTTTTCTTTTGTCTTTTCCATTCCTGCACAGTTCTGGTTTCGGCTTTGTAGGCATTTTCACATCTGTACTATAGCCCGAAAATCGGATATATTTGTATTACAGACAAAACGTACGTTGGTCATTCATTTTTATTGTACACATTACTGACCGGACTTTAAAATAAAATACATCATATGATAATGTTTCTTGTATACAAGTGTCGTAACATCCCGCATGCAAGAACAGTGAGCTCACAGCTGAAATTGTGCAGTAGTGAGGAAAACAGAAGGACATTCTAATAAGTTACGACAATCAGTGAGGCAGAGTACAGTCATTATAAAGATTCATCTCAGCTGTGGATCCCGTAGCAACTAAAATACTAGAATTATTATTTGTCAAAAAGTTATACATTCGGTTGAGACAATATACGTTAGTACGCGCAGTACTTAACGGGATGATTTTTCCCAAAAAAGTACCTTCTGTTTTGTACGCTCGTCCGTTATCCGTCATCAAAATGTAAATCTGGAGTTTCAAAGCAACGGTTATCATACCGTGAAATGGAAAAATAATCACACTCGAAAGGCTAACACGTGGACATGCCACATCATTTTCACAAAATCATCATGGGGAGATTGTAATTCTCACGGACAATGTTTCCTCCTTACTTCAAGTTTCCCTATTAGTGTAGATTATTATCATTTTTAGGACTATTGCTGCAAAAAAGCCTGAAACTGATCGTACTGTATAATTTCATGACTGTACCTATCGTGGTACAAAAGTTAAAGCTATTTATGACAGTGTGCATCTTGCCTTTATTTTTGAATAAGAATAGTGGACATCAGTTATGTTGATGAAGCAGATCGATAGCAATACGATCTCACAATCAATTTTTGAATAGTAATTCCGCTGGTGCAATCTACTGCAGCTACAGCGGAGGGCGCGTCTATTGTGACTTTACTCGTGAGAAAAACTCCATTTATTTAATGTGTAACTAGTATGTTAAAGTCAGTTGCCAGTCCTACTAGGACATTTACTTTCACGAACCATTTCCTTCCCCAGCAGCGATAGCAGGTACAATGATCTACTGTAATAACAATGGATAGTTTTAAACTTTCATTATAGTAAGTAGAAGGAATCATGTAGACCAGAGACGGCCAAGAACTTGGCTCGTCTGAAGTTTTCAAGCCCACGTGCCAAGCTCTCGCCATTGTGCACATTTCCCTCTCTACCACGCCGTGCTGTCTTAGCGGGAAGAGAGGGTGATTGGTGTGTACCCCATGTGGCACAGGGCTTAGTTCGTATTTAAAATTTCTCAACAACGTAGATTACAAGCTAAGCAAGTGTTCACTGTTATTTAGTTATTTTTGGCGCGCTGAAGAAATAATGAAATTTATATCGGGCACAAACTGTCGGAACAGACACAGGCAGATTCTCAGATTTTCGTCACTCAGGTTGCGACGTAATCGCAACTTAGTTTAGCTTTCGAAAAAAGCCTTTAATTCACAGCAACTGAGGTGACACTAGTCACGGGATACTTCCCTTTGTCGTGTCGGACCTCTTTTTGACCTGCGTAGTGCAACGTCTCGATTAGCCATAGACTCCACAAGTCGTTGGCAGTCAACTGCAGAAATACTGAGCTATTATGGCTCTATAGCCGTCTATAATTGTGAAGTGGTGCCGGGGCAGGTTTTGTGCACGAACTGACCTCTCGATTGTATCCCATAAATATTCCGAGATTCATGTCGGGCGATCTGGGTGACCAAATAATTCGGTCAGATTGTCTAGAATGTTCTTCGAACCAATCGCGAACAATTGTGGACCTGTGACATGGCGCATTGTCATCCATAAATATTCCATCGTTGTTTAGGAACGGAAGTCCATGAATGACTGAAAAGACCCCAAGAAACCGAATATAACCATTTCCTGTCAATGATCGAGTCAGTTGGACCACAGGACCCAGTTCACTCAGTGTAAACACAACAAACAACATTACAGAGCCACCACCAGCTTGCACAGTACCTTGCTGACAACTTGGGTCAATGACTTCGTGGGGTCTACGCCACCCTCGAATCCTATCATCAGCTCTCACCAACTGAAATCGGAGCTCATCTGACGAGGCAACGGTTTTCCAGTCATCTAGGGTCCCACCGATACGGTCACGAGCCCAGGAGAGGCGCTGCAGGCGACGTCGTGTTGCTAGCAAATACACTCGTGTCGCTTGTCTGCCGCCGTAGCCCATTAATGTCGAATTCCGCTGCTCTGTCCTAACGATGCGTTCGTCGCACGTCCCATGTCGATTTCTGCGGTTATATCACACAGAATTGCTTGTCTGTTAGAACTGACAACTCTGTTGCAAACAGTGCTGCTCTCGGTCGTTAAGGTAATGCCTGAAATTCGGTATTCTCGGAACACTCTTGACACGCTGGACCTCGAATTACTTAATTTCCTAACGATTTCCGAAATTGGATGTCCCATGCATCTAACTGCAGCTACCACTCCGCGCTCAAAGTGTTAAATTCCCGTCGCTCAGCCATAATCACGTCGGACACCTTTCACATGAATCACCTGATTACGGATGACAGCTGCACCTATGTGCTGCGCTTTTATACCTCGTGTATGTGATACCACCACTGTATATGTGCATATCTCTAATCCATGACTTTTATCACCGCAATGTAGTATGACGTCTTTGGGCCAACAACACACAGAGGACCTTCTCCTTCCCTAGCCCTCCTCGCTGGTTTTCCTTCTATGATGTTACATTGCTTATACTACCTGTAAACACTGTGCACAAGTTAGTAAAATTACATTAAGGATCGCAGTAAGCTGTAAATAATTTCCTGTAACCAATGTACAATACCATTTTACAAAATTACTTCACAGATGAAACGCCCGCTAAACCCGCTGGTCAGAACAGGTGATTAGGTGTGGAAAGAGCCAAATAAGGTGGCTGTCAGTTTCATTTAAAAATTGTAATTTATTGTTATTTATTAATACATTTAAACAAAAACGGCACATAGCGGGACCTTTACGAGTTTCAAAATCCAATTCTTCCACGGCTGAAGTCCTCCAAACAAGAAATCTTAAAAATCAACAGAATAAATTTCAAGTGACTGAAGACACTCAGTTAAAATTGCAAATAAAATAATTAATATATATATCACAGCTAGGCTGAAAGCCTCAAGGCAAAAGTGGATGGAACAAACACATACAAGGTGCAATACAAACGGCTGAAGACCACAATTAAATGGCAAAATTTTAAAATATATTACCATAATCTTTTAAGGTTCAAATGGCTCTGAGCACTATGGGACTTAACATCTGTGGTCATCAGTCCCCTAGAACTTAGAACTACTTAAACCTAACTAACCTAAGGACATCACACACATCCATGCCCGAGGCAGGATTCGAACCTGCGACCGTAGCAGCCGCGCGGTTCCGAACTGAGCGCCTAGAACCGCTAGAGGGATAAGGCCACAATGTTTTCGCTTGAGGTGAAATTTTGAGAGTAAGGCCTGAAGCGGCTGAAAGCCCTCAGTTGACTTTCCAAAAATTCAGAACATCTTAAACCTGTAAGTTTTAAGTGTCTGTCAGACCACTAAATGAAGACATAGCACAACAGCAGTAACTTTCAGCAAAATATCCACTTGCCAGAATCCAAACTTACTCATACGGACTGAAGGCCCTTGATTTACATAAAATACAATAAATTTTTTTTTTAAAGGATTGGCTATAATAGATTACCAGCAGACTATTAAACACCCATGAAAACAGTACAGACAACGGCACTCAGACGCCTCCAGGGGGGGGGGGTCCTGCCCTGTAAATATTAATGTTCAATTATTCACTTAGGTGAGACAGGTGGTGGGCCCAACTTCACTTGATCTGTCGGTAACCCAACCAAGAGACAGTCACGGACGGAACGACCAAACGAATTGGTAACCACCAATCGGTACATGAAAACTCAAACCAATTCGGACGTGATTACCCACAATGACATATGTATCAAGCTGTCAAAACTACACACCGTGTAGGACAGCGACAATGGGTGAGGAAAAGACACTACCTGAAATTAGGTTAGTGGCCAGGGCAGATAACCAGAACACTAACGGTCACAACACAAAGCAGAAAATTCCTGGGGTACACTTAAATATGAAACAAGGTAATATAGTTAACTCCGCTAAAAAAGAACTCTGCCTGAATTTACGTCAGTGCCCAGGGCAGGTAACCAGAACACTAAAGTCCACAAGGCAGAAAATTCCGCTGGTGCACTTGAATTGTAGTGAACCAATATAGTTAATTCCACCGCATGGCGGCTCGATTTCACCACTACAAACACTCGGTGTTGCTCACAGGAAAAGCTCCCCAACAGCGAACCACTGAAACGAAAGATACAACATGAGCGGACGTGGCTTGGGTACTTAAGACACCACCCAACTGTGACGTCCTGAGACGGTGAGCCACGAAGCTCGTAGCGATCGGACAGCTCCACACACGATCCAGAACTGCGCAGGGGGGACCGCCAGCGGACCCAGCCGACTGTGCCGCACGGAGGTATCCTCCCTGGTCCACACCAACCGACCGACTACCCTCAGAATGTCGACAACATCTAAAATAGTCGTCAGTGGACATAACGTCAACTACACACACAACCTGACAAACACTTGCACGAAGACCTGAACGATACCCAATAGTAACTAAGCACCCACGAAGACAAATCCGGAGTCGATGCACACACACACACACACACACACACACACACACACACACACAGCCGACTCATGAACGATCGGCGAGCCAAAACGCGTCGTCCGGTAGGACGACCAATCGAAGATCCACCAAGACTGTGGCCCAGCTCAAGTGATGCGTGGCTGCAATGGTCGGGCGAACCACGTCTACGCAGACCTCACTGCTTCAACTCGACTGCACTAGTGCCGCATTGCAGCCCCGCGACTGGCAGGTCCGGACTGCGCTCCAGACACGTTCCATCTGACTGGCAGCCCGAACTCGCGACCCGAGTAGACCTATGACAGACAACGACAGCGACGTAATAGCAGTCGAGCAAAGACACTACGAGAGGAGATATATTGATACGCACTGCTAACGCCGCTCACGGTCAGGCAAAGCAGCAACTCAGCCACACCAGTAATTTAAGTTAACGTAGTGAGGTGGAAGTACGTTAAAAACAGGGTATAAAATACATTATGGCAGGAATATGAGCCACACACGGCTCAACAGTTTTGAGTCAAAAGAATAAAAAAAAAATCATGTACGTCTGTAAAGAACATGTGACACGTTTGGTACTGTTACATCTCGTTGATAAGGTCAACATTTAGGCACAGAACATCATTTTGAGGAGTCCGTACGGTACATCTTTGCCACGAGTTGTTCCATTCTGTTGTGTTAAACATTACTGTTTCTGCACCGACTTCTGCTTGTGAAGTCTTTAGATCATTTAATCTTCAAACATTGACTGTACTCAAAATAAAGTTTCAAGGATAAATGACCTTGGCGGGTGGCAGAACAGACGCATTTTCGTATTTTAAAACTATCCTTAATCCGTTTCAATAGTTGTAAAGTCAGTGCTCCATGTATATGTGAACACTGTTGACCAGGAAGGTGGAAATTGCCGCAGATCATGGCGTGGAGAGTGACATGCTACGTCTCAAGCCCAGGATACGTCCAGAACACCGCCTAACCTATTTTATAGTGTTCCAAAACGAGGATATGCTGTTTTAGCGTCACTGAAAACTTTTTTCCGCTCTGAATGGGTTGGCACAACATAGAAGCCACTGTCCTCACATTCTGGAGAAACCATTGAACAAGTGACCCACAACAGACTAAAATTACTAAACCTTCTTATCGGTCGGGGATTGCACCATTCCACAATCCTCCATACCCTGATCCGATCCATCCTCTGATATGCAGATATAGTGTGGATTTCCGCTCCTCCCAGTTTCATCATTCTCTACAGATCATAGAACGCCAAGCACTCCACCTAGCCTTTCTCATCCGCTTACAGTATCCTACACGAAAGCTACGTCAACTTATAAAACACTTCTCTTCCACATCGAATACATCAATAATGATAAAGTACACTATAGTCATAAAATTTTCATGTTCTAAAAGGAAAGTACAATCCGGTTTCGGGCCCGGGACCCCAACTTCAGGTGCATCGAAAGAGAGACTAAGAATCGTTCAGCGCTGGAGGCATTGAGGAGTAAGGAGGTAATTAAAAATCGTTGCACATGCTGTGAGAAAGACCTCGGCATAGGCTATGTTAGCAAGTACCCTCTTTGGTGCGCATTTTTACTTGTGAGGAAGGATTGGATGCTGGGGGGGGGAGTGATGTCATAACAGTCCGAAGGAGAGTGGGTGATCTATTAATTGGACTGACTTTTGGCACCAGGAGCAGACGTGACATATAACAGCAAATAAAAATTATTTGTCTAATAAGCATGTTAAGTAGAGCAAAGTTTCTGTCGCACAACGAATTTATTATCAATATTTCTGGCCATTCTTCCTCACTTGTCAGTTTAACTCGTAGACAAGAATAACAATCGTCTTTTACAGAAGAATTTTTTTTCGCATAACTTCTTTTTGAACATTTGTAGTGGTCCACAAAGGAAACGACTGTTTCTTTGCTTACTACAAATACTTTGACGTGACGTAGCATGTGAAAACTGCTGTATTTGGACGGGTTACTCCTGTAACTGAAATATCAGATCTGAAGATGGTTCTGAATGAACCGAAACCGGTCATATGAATAAAAACATTTGCAATCAAGACGGTTTTTAAGTAACATTACAAATACTTTGTTTTTACTCGCTTACTTCAGCTATGTGGCCATTCAAAGCAGCATCTTCGGGCAAACTAGTTATTTACAACAGTTGCGAGCAAGGTGCGTACATTCAGTAATTACTATTACGTTCCTTATCCTAGACATGTGTCCATCTGATGCTGTGTTTGTTCTTCTGCCGTCAAAATCATAAAGTTATCTCATAATTATGTTTGCACTGATTGCATTTTAAAGCATTATGCATAGCCTTGTTGCAAGAATAGCGGTCATTGGAAGTTATGAACCGAAGGGAGGAGCGGTGAATTGCGGATGTGGTGCTATGTAAATCACCGAGAATATTGTAATTTTCCTTTATGGCTGTATTTAAGAAATAGTATTTCTAGTACTTTCGCGAACGTCTGTCATGTCTTTAGTTATTCCAATGTGGTGGCAGTAGTTCCGTATGACGCGATCAGCGAATGTAAATGGGTACACTCAGTTCTCGTTGCTCTGAAGTGATCTTTATTCCTTTATACCGCTTCGTGTCCCTTCAGAAATTGAACAGGAACAGAAGCTTCATAACTGGCAGGTGTTCCTTGAGCCGGCGACTTGCCGGCGGCGCCCCAGAACAAAATCTCATGGGTTTAGGTCAGCAAAATAAAATGCGCAAGGCGCCATCATGCATGAAGTATAAGGAGTGGTAAATTACGTAATATCTCGACGGACTTCTAGTCGTATGTTACCCAATTAATCATACATTGTGTTGCTCAAGAAACATTTATAGGTCAGTTTCGCTTTACTTGGGATTCCCACTTGTGGTCATCAGTAATACTGGTCTATACTGATGTGTAATACGAGGGTCGTTACGAAAACAATCCCTCCTATTTTTATTCATGGAAAGTACAGGAGATACATAAATCACAAAAGGACAGCTAAACAGAGCAATATTTCAGCTACAGACTGTCATTTTTCCACATCGTCACCACCATTCGTTGTGCAATTTGCAATTTAGCCAGTGATGAACCTGAGCCTGCATGCCGCACTTGTAAAATATCGGAACTAGCTCAGGCTAACCACTCCCTTACAGCTTTGAAAACAGTATCGGAGTCTTGAAAATGTTCTCCACCTAGTCCATCTTTCAGAGGTCAAAAGAGTTGGAAGTCTGTAGGCGCTAAATCGGGACTGTACAGTAGATGTGGTAAGACAGACCAGCCGAATTTAGCAATGAGCTGCGTGGTCACAAAACTGGCGTGGGGCTTGGTGTTATCATATTGCAGGTGAAAGTTGGTCTTCTTCTCTGGCCTTATCCTGGAAATTCGGGCTTTCAGCTTAGTCAGTATCATATTGTAGCGTGCTGCAGAATTTCCAGGTTCCAGGACATAGAAAACAACAACACCCTGGCTATCCCAGAAGATTGCGCCCATCACTTTGCCTGCAGACGGCTGTGTCCTCAATTTCTTCTTCGACTGAGAATGCGCATGTCGCCATTCCATATACCGTCTTTTGGATTCAGGCTCGTAGTGGTGACACCACTTCTCATCTCCGGTGACGATGCTATTCAGAAAATTGTCGACTTCAGCTTTATTTTGGTCCAGCAGGTCCCGACAAATTTCCATTCAATGATGTTTTTTGTTCTTCTGTAAGCATCCACGGGACCCATCTTGCACATACTTTGCGATAGCCAAGGTGTTCCAACATTATTCCCAAGGATTACAGCCGACATTCAGCTTTGCACACAATTCTCCGGTCGTTATCCGCCTATCAGCACGGAAGAGTTGATAAAGACGCTCTTCGTTGCGACGGATGACTGCTTTGCAGGGTCCACCAGGCCGTGGCTTGTCACACACAACCCTTCCACCACCTTGTACATGGATAATGGAATACCCATCGCCTCACATTGCTCACGTCTATTGAATCATTTCCATACATCATTAGGAAGCGTCGATGGATTTCAATCGACGCAATTTCTTCAGAAGTGAGAGATTCAGTCACACGTCGCTCTTTTATACGCATGTCCTTATCAAACTTCATTTTGGAACACTCCTCTACTGGCGCCAGCTACCGCAGAACAATGGAATTATTTGCAAATGAAAGAGGAATCTCCTAGAATTAGCGCTGTACAAATGACATCCGGCGCGGACATCCAGAGTCACCTAAAAAAATAGTGTGCCTTACTTTCGGAAAGACCTTCGTACGAACCGTTAATCTGTGTCTACAGAAGATCTCATCTGATGTGACGACGACGACTGTTAACACATACATTAACACACCTGGAATGCTTGGGTTCATTCTGAACTGTTGTAGGATTCACTGACAGAATGAGGTTCCCACAATCTATGACCTGCACTCACTATGAATGGTATGTGCACAGCTATTTCTCCAGAGCAGCCAGCTCTACACTCGCACATAAAAGTCACCTGGAGCTAACGTCGTGAGATTAATTCTCAAGACCGAGCTAATTATTTGTCCAAGATCTGTACGTAATACTGTCAGTAAAAGAGTGAAGGGTCTTTCAGACCATGATGCACAAGTTTTAACACTAAAAGGCTTTGGTACTCAAACAAACGTCACATATAATTACAAACTATGTAGGAAAAAGTTGATCCAACGACAATAGAGAGTTTTTTAAACCTCGTAAAGGAACAAGAGTGGCACGATGTTTATATCGCTGATAACATAGATGATAACTATAATGCTCTCCTTAACACATTTCTCACGCTCTTTGAGAGTTGCTTTCCATTAGAAACGGGGGTACTAGCAATAAAAGGCAGCCCGGGTGGCTGACTAGTGGGATAAGGATATCATGTAGAACAAAGCGAAAATTACATCAAAATGTCAGAAGCAGTCACAAGGTACTGTAAGGTACTTAAAAATCTTATTAGGAAGTCAAAGAGTATGTGGTACGCAAATAGAATATCTAATTTACAGGATAAAATTAAAACCATATGGTCACTTGTGAAGGAAGTGTATAGTCAGCAGCACAAAGCCGACGATATAAAGTCAGTTCGTAGTCAAAATATTTCTGTTACTTATAAATCAGATATATGTACAGTATTTAACAATCATTCACTGAGCATTTCTGGTGAATTAAATAAAAATTATTTTCTACGGGGAATCCTATAATTCGCTTGGCAAATGCCTTTCCGAGATTGTCTGAAACACACCTCTGCGGTACAGACAAGGGGGGGATTCAGTCAATAATTAAATCACTGAAGACTAAGGACTGTCATGGATATAATGGAGTGCCCAGCAGAATATTAAAGTACTGTGCTGCACATGTTAGCCCTGTATTTAGCCATAAATGTAATTTTTCCTTTAGGAATGGTCAGTTTCCTGAACGATTAAAATACTCAATAGTAAAGCCGCTTTATAAAAAGGTAGAAAGGGATAACGTAGACAATTTTAGACCTAATTCCATGCCATTAGTGTTCGCTAAAGTTATTGAAAAGGCTGTGTATGTAAGGATAATTGATCATTTTATATTACACAATTGGTTATCAGTTCGGATTTAGAAGTCGTTTAACATCGGTAATTATTCACAGTCTTGAGTGGTATATAGTAAAATGGTGGGGGACGGGGGGGGGGGAGACGGGAGGGGGGGAGGTGCCCCAGAGATCAGTGTTGGCCCACTCCTGTTCCTTATTTATATAAATGATATGCCCTCTAGCATTAGAGGTAACTCTAAAATATTTCTGTTTGGTGATGTCACTAGCTTGGTAGTAAAGGATATACTGCACAACATTTACTCGGTTTCAAATAGTGCAGTTCATGGCGTAAGTTCACGGCTTGTAGAAAATAAATTAACGCTAAATCACAGTAAGACTCAGTCTACTTTGATTATTTTCACTCGCTTATGTCGTATGCTTTAATATTTTGGGATAACTCCTCCCATTCTAAATGGATATTTTTGGCTCAAAGCCAATAAGTGGTGTAAGTTCGCAAACCTATTGTCGACCCCTCTTCACTAGGCTAGGTATTTTGACATTGGACTCTCAGTATAAATATACATTAGTGTCATTTGTTGTCCACAATATCATCTTCTTCCCAAGAATAAACAGCTTTCACTCAGTTAATACTCGGCACAAATCAAACATTTGGATCAGACTTCCGTAACTGCTGCACCCATTTTCAGTAACCTAAAACAAGAATTCAAAAATATTAGCATTAATCCACGCGCTTTAAAATCGAAAATGAAGAATTTCCTTATGGGTCACTCTTTCTATTCTGTCTAGGAGTTCCTTGAAAAATTAAGCTGAGTCTTGTTGTATTGTTGACTGCGTTTGCTTAAACTTATGGCTTGTCTTTTTTGGGTTCATAAACATCTAATTTTTAACTGTTATTACTTTTACGTTGTAATTTCATGTGCTGACTCGTGCTCCTCAATTTGATCCTACAGAACTTCACGTGTAAAAATAAATAAATCTCAAATTTATAATACACGTGGTGTTTTATCTTTAAGGGACATGTGAAAGACCACCTGAGCCACTGTAAGCAAATGTTTGCAAGCTTCGTTCATTAAACATCCAATGGTGACGTACATAATAAGTAAGCAGATACATACATTAGTAATAGTAGCTGTGAGACAAGAACAGTCAAGAAATATTTACGTTTTAGTGGACTGCGGTTTTATGCCAAGGCGCTATGCAGTATGAACCTATGAATATTGCAAAGATCCCTCAAATATTACGTATTAGTTAATTTACTGTTGTACGTTTAGTCATACGTCTGTTACTTTATAGCGCAGATCACCTGAGAATGATCAACGATCGTAACCGGCCGTGGAAATTAAAACATACCGGTGTCTCAGTATCAGCAGAGGTGGCGTTTTGCATATTATAAGTTGAGTGCTGTGGCAGCACATTACGGAACATAAAATTACTTTTGTTTTACCCTTCAACGGGAAAGCTGAAGATGGCCTAAGCCGCCGAAAAATAGTTCGTCCATTAGTAACAATTGCTATGGAACATCAAGTAACGGCTTTTGTTGACTTTTTATATCTTTTGAAAGTAGTGTACCAGAAAAGTGAATAGATCTCCCAAACTGTCAGCAGTAACGGAAATGTTAACAACCATTGATATCCCAAATATTACAGGCACCTGCTACAAAACTGCTCCCAACGTCGACAAAATAAACGTCGCAGCTTCACTTCCGTATTCGCTGCGAGTGTACTTTTGTTACCGACTTAGACAAAGTAGTGCAGTGTGAGGCTGCGCGCTCTCCGAAAGGCGCGCGCAGCCCCGGCGGGCTTTTATCTGCCGTGACGTCACGGCTGCAGCAGCCCCAGGCGGGCGTCTGCCGCGATAACAGGAACTCAGGCGGGCGTTTCCGTTCTCTGGTTTCGCCCCTGACGTGCCCGCGAGACACGGCAAACGCACAAAGCTGGCTCCGCCTCGCAAAAGGCATGCCGGCCTTCCCCCTCACCTTCCCCGACCTCACCTCCAACCTGAATTTATCGCACACCACTGTTGGGAAGCTTACAGGGCTTCTTATTTATCACTGATGGCTTCTCTGTGTCGTCATGATAATATTCTTTACGTAACTTCAGAAAAGTTGCAGCTTTTTCTTTCTATTCTGTTTTCTTTTCGGTTTTTGTGTTATTCCACTGAAATTTTTCAGTGAATGCAGCAGTTTATTTCAGTAACTTTTAACGGGACATCCTCGGCATTACTTTTCCTCTACAGTTGTTGTCGATATCAGAATTATTTTTCGAATTTTTGACAGGTCAGTATTATCTCAGTTGCTTTTCTGAAAACAGTCATGTAATTTTATACACATATTTCAAGCTAAAATATACTCCTGGAAATGGAAAAAAGAACACATTGACACCGGTGTGTCAGACCCACCATACTTGCTCCGGACACTGCGAGAGGGCTGTACAAGCAATGATCACACGCACGGCACAGCGGACACACCAGGAACCGCGGTGTTGGCCGTCGAATGGCGCTAGCTGCGCAGCATTTGTGCACCGCCGCCGTCAGTGACAGTCAGTTTGCCGTGGCATACGGACCTCCATCGCAGTCTTTAACACTGGTAGCATGCCGCGACAGCGTGGACGTGAACCGTATGTGCAGTTGACGGACTTTGAGCGAGGGCGTATAGTGGGCATGCGGGAGGCCGGATGGACGTACCGCCGAATTGCTCAACACGTGGGGCGTGAGGTCTCCACAGTACATCGATGTTGTCGCCAGTGGTCGGCGGAAGGTGCACGTGCCCGTCGACCTGGGACCGGACCGCAGCGACGCAAGGATGCACGCCAAGACCGTAGGATCCTACGCAGAGCCGTAGGGGACCGCACCGCCACTTCCCAGCAAATTAGGGACACTGTTGCTCCTAGGGTATCGGCGAGGACCATTCGCAACCGTCTCCATGAAGCTGGGCTACGGTCCCGCACACCGTTAGGCCGTCTTCCGCTCACGCCCCAACATTGTGCAGCCCGCCTCCAGTGGTGTCGCGACAGGTGTGAATGGAGGGACGAATGGAGACGTGTCGTCTTCAGCGATGAGAGTCGCTTCTTCCTTGGTGCCACTGATAGTCGTATGCGTGTTTGGCGCCGTGCAGGTGAGCGCCACAATCAGGACTGCATACGACCGAGGCACACAGGGCCAACACCCGGCATCATGGTGTGGGGAGCGATCTCCTACACTGGCCGTACACCTCTGGTGATCGTCGAGGGGACACTGAATAGTGCACGGTACATCCAAACCGTCATCGAACCCATCGTTCTACCATTCCTAGACCGGCAAGGGAACGTGCTGTTCCAACAGGACAATGCACGTCCGCATGTATCCCGTGCCGCCCAACGTGCTCTAGAAGGCGTAAGTCAACTACCCTGGCCAGCAAGATCTCCGGATCTGTCCCCCATTGAGCATGTTTGGGACTGGATGAAGCGTCGTCTCACGCGATGTGCACGTCCAGCACGAACGTTGGTCAAACTGAGGCGCCAGGTGGAAATGGCATGGCAAGCCGTTCCACAGGACTACATCCAGCATCTCTACGATCGTCTCCATGGGAGAATAGCAGCCTGCATTGCTGCGAAAGGTGGATATACACTGCACTAGTGCCGACATTGTGCATGCTCTGTTGCCTGTGTCTATGTGCCTGTGGTTCTGTCAGTGTGATCATGTGATGTATCTGATCCCAGGAATGTGTCAATAAAGTTTCCCCTTCCTGGGACAATGAATTCACGGTGTTCTTATTTCAATTTCCTAGAATGTATATGAAAAGGAATTACCTTGTAAAATATATTAGTTTCGATGCTACAATCGATAAGTACTAGTTCCGAATGTACTGTTAAAATTATATGTTATAGAAACATTTGAAATTACGAATTATTGGCACACTTAAAATTTTTGCTATTAATTACTCAATCATACACTGTTTACTATATTTATTTCTGAAGTCATTTACGAAATAATAATCGAAATCAATAGTGTAACGGAAACTAGTAGAAATTCATTTGTTAACAAAAACTGTAAGCCCTTTGGAATATTGTTATGTAAGCAGAGTGTGGAAGTCGTAAGCTTGCCTCTGATGTGATCGGACGTGTTTTTGTATTTTTGTGCGCAGAATGTAATTTCGGCTTTGTTAACGTGAAAAAAAATGCTGTATGATATACTTAAATGTGAGAGAATAATATTTACGTGAAATGAAATGCTGCAGCAACAATCTTCAAATTAATTTAGTTCAAATCAGTCGTTAGAACTACATGTGAGATTTTCAGCTTCAAGAATCAGACCACTAGACAAGAAGAACTGGGGCCATCTCATCATGACAAGCTAAGGAAATTAGAAAGTCTACTGTAATCTACGTTCCTCTTGAAACTCCATTAAAGACTTTGCTTATTAATTACTTGGACTGGACATTGTTTAATGTGGACAATAGATGGAAGTAGGAAGGAGGGGGGAGACTAAAAACTCCACAATATTACTGGCTATGATTCAAATCTTTCAAATACATGTCTGTCTCGGATTCAGTGATCTAGAATTGTGGATAAAGTGGTTTTAACAAGAAATGTTTTTATGTTGGAAGGCACTTAAGAGTTCAGTACCCACGTTTATTTATTTGCTGTTTTCTTTGAGTCTGTTATCTATATAAAAGAACAGATCAAGTGTTGTACGTCAATTAATATATGTGAAAATAATACATAATATTTTAACACAAAATTTTAAAAAAAATGATTCAAATGGCTCTGAGCACTATGGGAGTTAACATCTGAGGTCATCAGTCCCCTATAACTGAGAACTAATTAAACCTAACTAACCTAAGGACATCACACACATCCATGACCGAGGTAGGGTTCGAACCTGCGACTGTAGCGGTCGCGCGGTTCCAGACTGAAGCGCCTAGAACCGCTCGGCCACTCCGGCCGGCACAAAATTTCAAATGATAATGTAGCTCAGCATTATGGTGTTCAAGAAAAACAATCTACATCTGGCGTACTAATATTCGGGATAACCGGAAAGTCCTTTAACATTTGAAAATGCGCTAATTCACGGAATAATGTAGGTAGAGAGGTAAAAACTGACACAAACTCCTGAAATGACATGTTTTATTGAAACCAAAAACGGGTGCAAAAACTGACCAATGGATGGCGCTGAGCAGCAATACTTTAGTGACAGTCGGACATCTACCACTCACGAAGTCGCCTTACGATGTGAGATGGAGGGTATTTCAGTTGCCTCTATCATTCTGCCCTCAAAATCTCCATCCCCTTTTCGAGTTTCATTCGGAAATGCCCCGAGAGAGAACGACCTTTAGTAAACTTTCCCAACAAGATCTAATTCTCCAGAATTTACCATTGGGTTATTTCGAGAGATGTTTTTGGAAAGATATTCTCGGAATTTCAACAGTAAACATATGTCACGCAGAAGGATTCTCATGAAGCATGTGTTCTGGATTTCCATAAACGTCTACCTGGCGTTCTTGCGGCTCGTACGTCACCAATGACGAAACGTCTTCTTTGATTATTTCCTATAACTTCTATTAATCCCGCGAGGTGAAAATTCCAGACTAATTAACAGTGCTGAAGAATCGGTTGAACGAGAAATTCCTAAGGTACTTTTCCCATGGTAAGTCACTTTACATTTCTTATATTACACACATTAGGATATTTCAAATGAGTCTCACTTTGGTAAACGCAATTCCTCCAAGCTTTTGTTTCTTGACATCATTACGCTTTCATTCGGTTTTTTGTTGTTCCCAGCACGGCTTTTGTAGGTCTCTAATTGAATGCCTGTTTTTGGAATTATTTACTTAGATTTTCGCAAGGTGTAAGATGTGCTTTCCGCAGGATGCAGATAGTTTATGTGACTAGATTAACTCTTACTCTGAAACTGTAACTTCAACGACATATAGTTGCATGTATAAAATTTAGTTTTGTAGCGATACTTAATTGTTGTGGGATTTATTTGCTGGGCACCATACCGTATTTGTTACAGCGACTTACAGCATAGTTAAATGAAAGTGTGGTTACATTTCAATACCGTGTTAACAATAGCTTGTATTTTTAAATAGGAATTTGCATCAGTCAGTATTCTCAAAGTATAATTAATCCAGGGGAATTATCTCATTAAGATTTTTGCAGCAATTTTTCTAGGCATTCTCAGCTGGCTTTTAATAGGTTACTGGTCAGTTCTGTTTCCACAGTGCAGCTCTAATGGTGGGTAGGTCTGTGTCGGAAAAGCTATGCCGAATTATGGGATATCAAATTGTGCTGCCTGTATGTAGCCGTCAATTGCCAGGATTTTTTTTTGGGGCTGGCCATTGCTGCTTTGCGGGGTAACCAACATCTACTCTATTTGCTACGAAATTCTACACGATTTCTGTCAGTTGGTGGTTCCGTCCTCTCACATCAAACGACTTTGAATAATTTACTCTGTTATCCACGTCTGGAACACATGAGGAAACTCCACTGAAACCAGGTTCTTCTGTTAAGTTTAGAGCGTGTCCTCGCTAGTAAGAGTGTTAGATGGACAAGTATCCATCACTTGCACGTCTTCGTTTGCTTGGACCACCAAGATACACATGACTATTTAACAGTGTATGTATGGCCTTATGGTCGTTGACACGTTGAGAGTGGTCTTGGGAACTCGAGCGTTGGCCTCAAACTCAAACAGCATCGCAGACTCTCTCCAAGTTTATTAGATTAGTACCGCAGGATCAAACGAAACGCGGGATCCTGTCTAAAATCCAAGTATAGGTGCTTTAACCTAATGAAAATATGTGGTTCCAGAGACCTGTCCAAGTCTCAAATATCTCTGATCTATATATGCAGACTGAAGTGACGAACAAAAATGTGTATCAAGGCCAGGATTAGAACATGGATCTGCTGCTCACTAGGCAGGTACGCTAACCACTGCGCCACCTTAGCACGATGGCTTTCCACAACTGTACTAGCAGTCGTGCAAAGCTACCATGGTTCTAAATGATGCAAATGGCTCTGAGCACTATGGGACTTAACATTTGAGGCAATCAGTCCCCTAGAACTTAGAACTACTTAAACCTAACTAACGTAAGGACATCACACACATCCATGCCAGAGGCAGGATTCGAACCTGCGACCGTAGCGGTGGCGCGATGCCACACTGAAGCGCCAAGAACCGCTCGGCCACACCGGCTGGCAAAGCTACCATGCCAGCGTCAGGAGGAGGATACGCTTCCTGGGTGCTGTGTGCACATCAGTGCACATATTGAACCACTGGAATATTATCTTATACACTGAGGCTCACATGGGGTTCCAGGTGCAAGCAACAATCGACCACTGGCGCCTCAGTCGTCGTATAGACTGTTAGTCGAAAATTATTTCTCCTGTTCTTCAGCATATGTAAAATATTTAGCTGAAGCCTGTAAGTGAGGAGGCTGAAAGGGTAAGTGAATGAATAAATAAAAAGCTTTTCTCTGAAAAGAAACACTTTATCAATAAACAGTTCAATTGTAGTTGTATATATTCTGATGCATTCATAAACCCATTTTGTTCCTATCTCTTCTTCAGCTGTTTCACTTGTATAAATTTGAATCCAGGACATCTTTTCATGATCTTTGATGTGAAATATGCTGTCTCTGTCGTCATATGTTCTGAATGATAAAAGTGTACATGCATATGCTATTCCATCATCATCCCAGCTATTTGCATGTTACAATCGTGTGAACAACATCGCTGTTTTTCGAATTTTAGTACACCACACAGAGATAATTGGGTGAACCAACGATTGTGGAATACCTCATTAGTACTGGTCTGGCATCAGAGAATGCAATGAATCCCATGTCTTTAAACAGGCATTGTAAAACCCTTGTGCTTCTGTTATGATCTTCATACTCTGAGGCATCACTATCAAATGCTTCGCACTACACGTTATACAATTCCTGTTGGTGGCAAGTAGTTTAAGAGACTGCCATGCAGTACCACTGCCTAATTTGCAGTACCGGCAGGGAAGCTTTTGCAGTGATTGAAATTCAGTACATACGTATACAGTTCCAGTCGTCATTACTTCAGGTTGCTTCGAACAATCCGTTACCATTAAGGGTGATAAATCCTTAAACTGCAGTGGGCAGAGTGTGCCTCTGAAACTACCCTCTATCTCATAGTATGATGTGTAAAATTTTGCATACATTTCATACAATAGTCCATATACGTTTCTGTCCCATCAAGCTGTAATATATCATATGGATAAAACTGCGAATTCAGGTAATCTCTAGAATTGGTTGGCTTATAGTTGTCAGATATGCTGCTTTTGAGATTCCCCTTACCGTCCGTTCTCAGCGCTGGAATAATAGAGTGTTTCTAGCTGAACAGAATTTATCGTTCACTCTTTCTGAGATGACTGTGTAAGGATTGGCTATTCAAACAGCTCCCATGAGCAGAAAGTTAATGGCAGCTGGACTCTAAAATTCAGTAGCGTAAAAGTCTTTGATTCTATTTGTCTCAAAGAGATATATGCGGCACTTTCTCTACCAGTTTCCCCAGCAAATTTTATGTTTATCTTCATCATCTCTAGACTGTATGAGTTATTATCACTAGCACATCGAGCTAGAATCAGCCCCTATTTAGCGTTTATAATAATATGAATATTACGTTCAAAGACACCTATACAATTTTGAGCACAGTACAGACGCTAAAGAAGTTATGTATCGACCCATCTATGAACCATCCAGCATTTTTAGGGCATTCAGATCTTATGTTGATGCAGAGAATTATTTCTTGAGAGTTGATGTGATTCCAACGTTACTAGTGCAGTCAATTTCAGTTTCATTAAGTTTGTATCTTATTTGTTGAAACAGAAGGCTAATGTTGTGTGATGTTACTGTTACTGCTGGAGTCTTCTCTGGTGTAAATATTCCTTTGAGATGTACGAAACTCTTGGTTCGAATTGTCAATCCTTCTTGATGATGGATAGTAATTCGTTCCCTCATTAATATTAAGCGTTGTTGACGCAAGTGATTTGTGTAAAAAATATCCCTAACTAATGATGCACTCGTCATATCGAACGGGAGTTGTTATATGGAATGACATCATACCACGGTTTGAATCGTTTGGAATTAAGTTGTTATATAGTGTGACGTCATTTAAGGTTTGAATATTAGGGGCTTAAGTAACTCCTTGTTTTCGTATATTCTCACTTTCTGCTTCCGATGCGAAATGGTCTTCCTGTTGCTGTGTGAGGAATGTTTATACTTTGTATCGATAATGCTGCTTCAGACTAACACCAACTATAATTTCCTCAACGCGAAAATCGATTAGATTCACGTTCTGACCTCTGATATTCAACTCGAGACGAGCTAATGTCTGAACAGTCACTGAGAGGCGCATTGTATTGCTGGGAACCTCCCCAATTTTATTACCTGGGCCCACAATAGGAATATATGCGTATATCGTAAGGACTAATTTGTTGTCAAGTTTAGAATTCTTCACGATGTTACACTTTGTTTCTTCTGTTGTTTAACGTTCACATGTAACTCAAATCACTTTACAAAACCTTATATATATATGGCCTTAAATCGTGAATGTCGTGTGAGCCAGGATGGATTACCACAACTTCCCCACTTCTTAGATACTATTTATTATTTACCTCGATGACGGTAGCCATTTTACTGCATGTTTCCAGACCGATAAATGCAGCACTCCATTCCCCCTTGCTTAGATCTATCGGAGGGAAGCAGTTCGCTTTTAACAAAAGACGAAAATTCTTTTAGAGTGTATGTCATCGCATCTAGACCTCGACTGAGGTAGTGAAATGCATACTGCTTATTTTTATGCAATCGTCAGGACAGTGGGAACTACAGTCAGTGAATGCAAGTTTGTTTCAAAACAAGAAACACAGGGCATACTGTTGAGATTTTTGCTATTATGCAGTAAGTGTAAAAAAAAAAAATTAAACGGGAATAAGAAATGAAAGTAACTCTCTAATGGGCCACTGAATACCACAGCTTACTTGTAACATAATATTCAGAAAATATCTCCGTCAGATTTTGTTGGTGGAGTTAAGAGTCCCCCCTCCCTTCCCCACTGTATGGTTGATACATGGTTAGCGACTATTTTCGTTAATGTGAGTTATAATTGTGGTCTCTGTGTAACTGAGAACAATCACATACAACTGGTTATGCAGTAACCTCATAAACACCCATTTCAAGCGCCAAATGGATTGCAGTCAATGCTTACGGTGAGCAACAAGTAATCATGATAGAGTTCTTTGGTTTTTTCACTTCTCACATAACTTATTCAGAGAGGTACGCAAATTGCATTTGGAAAACCAATCCTGTCTCAATTTTTGAATGTCTGTGCTTAAATCCCGCTTAATGTCGTCTATCTCTTAGCTATGTTCGTCAAGCTTTTTATTTCAAATTTTACTCGTAATCATCTGATCTTTTATTTAAATCTGTGAATTTATTTTGCAACAACTGTATTAATGCATCCTCTCTTCCTACAGGACCAGTCCGATTATTGTCTGTCGCGGTCTCACTTGATTCAGCATTTACATCCAAATTTGAATTTTCATTTTCCGCTAATTAATTTACACTATGAATTTTGTCACTTGTTCTTGATTCTTTAACGAGGTCCATGGTAACGCTGTCCTGATCAACAATGTCTCTCTGTTAATTACGTCACTATTCTCAGTTTTTCTAGCCATTCTTATCCATATATATATTGCGCAAACTACTTTTAAGAACTTAATTGTTCATCGTTATATTCCTTTTCCTAACCAGCATTCCTTAAAAATTCGAGGCGCCACTGAAAATACCAACTTCACTCATCATACGTTGACACTGGCCATCGTACAACGGATTTAAGATTATTGCAGAATTCGACGTCCTGTTGCGGTCGCCATATACTGGATTATTCAAAAGAAACTGTAAACACTTCGTGGCTGCAACGTACAGATCAAAATAAGAGTGGAATTTTAAATAAAGTTTTTCACTGAAACTAATTTATTTCAGAGTTATTTATGAGCGTAGGTTCAAATGGCTCTGAGCACTATGGGACTCAACTGCTGTGGTCATTAGTCCCCTAGAACTTAGAACTACTTAAACCTAACTAACCTAAGGACATCACACACATCCATGCCCGAGGCAGGATTCGAACCTGCGACCGTAGCAGTCGCACGGTTCCGGACTGCGCGCCTAGAACAGCGAGACCACCGTAGGGATCATTAGCGTAACAGAAACAACACGACACTAATTTTTCTCAGAAACAACATGAAGGGATCCGAAATTCACAACTGCGTGCTGTACATTTACTCCAGAACATATTAAAAATGATGCTGGCGAAGATTATACGCAAAAACTATGTATCGAGCCATGATGTTATGCCTACCAAAACCGACATTATGCATACACGGAAACAAAGCAATTTCAGTGAAAAGTTTATGTGACATTTTACTCTCATTTTGATGCATGCTTTACTCCCACAAGGTGTGTACAATTACTTTTGAATCACTCTTTATAACATAAATGTGCCTTTATAATACGAAGAATGATTAACTGACTGCAAGTGCTGATCATATGGAAGTGTATGACGACGGAATCGACTGAGAACATTGATTACTAAGAGATCACGAACTATATGTTTCATTACGAATATGCAAGAATTATTACACACATATAAGTCATGTTCGACGTACGACCATGTGTTATCGATCACGTTCGCACTGAAACTTAACGGTAACCGATCGTGGCGAAAATACCCATTGTTAGAACTCGTGAGCAAACCAGCCTAACTGTGCTGGCTAGTGCACTGTTTCGACTCATCTCCCAGACAGCTCCGCTCTAACTACTACACTCGTTAATCGTGTCAAGCGACAGCAATTACTGTCCCCTGAAAAGTGTTGTCTGCGATCACCATTGGCCTCGGCGCGGCGGGTTTAAATTAATAATTGCTGTCAAGTATCTTCCGTGTGATAGTACTGTACCTTCACTACGTGTTTATTATTCGTACAATTCAACAGCCACCCTTTCAGATATGTTTTGCAAAACATACTTCTGTGTAGGTCCGATTGGAACCACCGATTTGCATGCTGGAATGCATAATTCGCGAGAAACGCTGCACTCCGTTGGCTAATGCGAATGCATATTTCGCCTACCGTAGTAAAGGCCACGAATATTAAACGCGCGGAGCTGTAAGCACGGTACAAGGCGCTTTCACCAACTTGTACACGACAATGCTTCCTGCCGAACGCGCCGAGAACTTGCCGAAGTTTGGACTGGCGCCGCCGTAGGTAAACAATGGGGGCTCCTCCTTTCATGTCCCGGGCGGCACCTGATCTGGATAGTGAAGGCGGCGCTGGCGGTGTTGGCAGGGGGGTGGGGGGGGGGGGGGGGGCGGTGGCGTCGCTGCAGGATTCGGGGCACGCGTCGGAGACGCCCTGAGCTCATCACAGCCCCTGCGCGACATGGCGCACCGAAAAGACTACTCCCCTCCCCTCGAGACCGAAGGTGGAGCTCCTCTGATGACTGGTTACCTGCGAGCAAATGGCGAGCTGACTTTTGTTGACTTCGGCGCTTGGGGTTGGTGGTACTGCAGGTACGTTCCGATTTCTAAAAAGCTGTTCATACTAAATATTTTTACTCGAGTTACCGCCCGTTAATTTAACAACCTAAATAACGATATCACATCGAGCCGCTCCAACAGCACCAACCAATGATACCAACTGAGATTAATATCGTCTCCAGCCACCGCATCAAATGTTCTCCTCGTGAGACAAGGGGAATGTTCTACACTACTGGCCATTAAAATTGCTACACCACGAAGATGAAGTGCTACAGACGCGAAATTTAACCGACAGGAAGAAGATGCTGTGATATGGAATGATTACCTTTTCAGAGCATATGTACTAGGTTGGCGCCGCTGGCGACACCTACAACGTGCTGACATGAGGAAAGATTCTAATCGATTTCTCATACACAAACAGCACTGGACCGGAGTTGCCTGGTGAAACGTTGTTGTGATGCCTCGTGTAAAGAGGAGAAATGCGTACCATAACGTCTACGACTTTGATGAAGGTCGGATTGTAGCCTATCGCGATTGCGGTTTATCGTATCGCGACATTGCTGCTCACGTTGGTCGAGATCCAATGACTGTTAGCAGAATATAGAATCGGTGGGTTCAGGAGGGTAATACGGAACGCCGTGCTGGATCCCAAAGGCCACGTATCACTAGCAGTCGAGATGACAGGCATCTTATCCGCATAGCTGTAACGGATCGTGTAGCCACGTCTCGATCGCTGAGTCAACAGATGGGGACGTCTGCAAGACAACAACCATCTGCACGAACAGTTCGACAACGTATGGAGCAGCATCGACTATCAGCTCGGAGACCATGGCTGCGGATACCTTTGACGCTACATCACAGACAGGAGCGCCTGCGATGGTGTACTTAACGACGAACCTGGGTGCACGAATGGCAAAACGTCATTTTTTCGGATGAATCCAGATTCTGTTCACAGCATCATGGTGGTCGCATCCGTGTTTGGCGACATCGCGGTGAACGCACATTGGAAGCGTGTATTCGTCATCGCCATACAGGCTTATCACCCGGCGTGATGGTATGGGGTGCCATTGGTTACACGTCTCGGTCACCTCTTGTTCGCACTGACGGCACTTTGGACAGTGGACGTTACACTTCAGATGTGTTACGACCCGTGGCTCTACCCTTCATTCGATCTATGCGAAACCCTGCATTTCAGAAGGATAATGCACTACAGCATGTTTTAGGTCCTCTACGGGGCTTTCTGGATACAGAAAATGTTTGACTGCTGCCCTGGCCAGCGCATTCTCCAGATCTCTCACCAATTGAAAACGTCTGGTGAATGGTGGCCGAGCAACTGGCTCATCACAATAGCCTACACCAGTCACTAATCTGTGGTATCGTGTTGAAGCTGCATGGGCAGCTGTACCTGTACACGCCATCCAAGCTCTGTTTGACTCAATACCCAGGCGCATCAAGGCCGTTATTACGGCCTGAGGTGGTTGTTCTGGGTACTGATTTCTCAGGATCTATGCACCCAAATTGCGTGATGATGTAATCACATGTCAGTTCTAGTATAATACACTCCTGGAAATGGAAAAAAGAACACATTGACACCGGTGTGTCAGACCCACCATACTTGCTCCGGACACTGCGAGAGGGCTGTACAAGCAATGATCACACGCACGGCACAGCGGACACACCAGGAACCGCGGTGTTGGCCGTCGAATGGCGCTAGCTGCGCAGCATTTGTGCACCTCCGCCGTCAGTGTCAGCCAGTTTGCCGTGGCATACGGAGCTCCATCGCAGTCTTTAACACTGGTAGCATGCCGCGACAGCGTGGACGTGAACCGAATGTGCAGTTGACGGACTTTGAGCGAGGGCGTATAGTGGGCATGCGGGAGGCCGGGTGGACGTACCGCCGAATTGCTCAACACGTGGGGCGTGAGGTCTCCACAGTACATCGATGTTGTCGCCAGTGGTCGGCGGAAGGTGCACGTGCCCGTCGACCTGGGACCGGACCGCAGCGACGCACGGATGCACGCCAAGACCGTAGGATCCTACGCAGTGCCGTAGGGGACCGCACCGCCACTTCCCAGCAAATTAGGGACACTGTTGCTCCTGGGGTATCGGCGAGGACCATTCGCAACCGTCTCCATAAAGCTGGGCTACGGTCCCGCACACCGTTAGGCCGTCTTCCGCTCACGCCCCAACATCGTGCAGCCCGCCTCCAGTGGTGTCGCGACAGCCGTGAATGGAGGGACGAATGGAGATGTGTCGTCTTCAGCGATGAGAGTCGCTTCTGCCTTGGTGCCAATGATGGTCGTATGCGTGTTTGGCGCCGTGCAGGTGAGCGCCACAATCAGGACTGCATACTACCGAGGCACACAGGGCTAACATGGTGTGGGGAGCGATCTCCTACACTGGCCGTACACCTCTGGTGATCGTCGAGGTGACACTGAATAGTGCACGGTACATCCAAACCGTCATCGAACCCATCGTTCTACCATTCGTAGACCGGCAAGGGAACTTGCTGTTCCAACAGGACAATGCACGTCCGCATGTATCCAGTGCCACCCAACGTGCTCTAGAAGATGTAAGTCAACTACCCTGGCCAGCAAGATCTCCGGATCTGTGCCCCATTGAGCATGTTTGGGACTGGATGAAGCGTCGTCTCACGCGGTCTGCACGTCCAGCACGAACGTTGGTCAAACTGAGGCGCCAGGTGGAAATGGCATGGCAAGCCGTTCCACAGGACTACATCCAGCATCTCTACGATCGTCTCCATGGGAGAATAGCAGCCTGCATTGCTGCGAAAGGTGGATATACACTGTACTAGTGCCGACATTGTGCATGCTCTGTTGCCTGTGTCTATGTGCCTGTGGTTCTGTCAGTGTGATCATGTGATGTATCTGACCCCAGGAATGTGTCAATAAAGTTTCCCCTTCCTGGGACAATGAATTCACGGTGTTCTTATTTCAATTTCCAGGAGTGTATATTTGTCCAATGAATACCCGTTTATCATCTGCATTTCTTCTTGGTGTAGCAATTTTAATGGCCAGTAGTGTATATATGAATCACGAGAAGGTCTCGAGACTGAAACACGGCAGACAGTGAGTCAACAGAATACCGCCGAGGCTTTTCCGGCTACTCCTTGTTCACGTACTGCCTGTTGACTTTCGTCTAGGGATCTTCGGCCGACATTTGTCTTACGATATTTCTCCAGCGCGTCTGGCTGTCTTCATCAAACACCCATCCTCCATTGCCGGTGGTGGACTGGAGCCTAGCCCGCGGCTGAAGCTGTCGCTGTTGTGCTGATGTCTGATGGCCTTTTCCTGTTATTACCGTTGTACATCACCCTTTGTAACTACAACGGTCGATCGGTGGAGCACAGGAATCCAGGATCCGTTTACTTTGTGGCACTGTTCTTTTTTTATTTATACTAATGTCATGTTTATGAATTCAATTTCTATTCTAAATAAATGTCGGCACAAAGATCCCCAGGCGGAAGCCAATACGCAGTATGTCACATCTAGGATCCATAATCAAAACGAAATGATAAAACTGTCCAGTTCCGTCCACTTTTACTTCCAGCAGCACACGTAAGGATTACGGCACACACTCACGTACTGGAACACAGCGACAACACAAAACACTCTGAAAAACATAAAGAAGGAAAACACTATGTACTGAGAGGTGAACGTAAATAGAAATTAAGAGAGAAGCTGGGGTGCAATGAAGGAGCCTCCCCGAAGACTGCGACAGCAAGATACAAATGAGAACCGCAATCGGGCGCAACCCGGGCAACGACCGGAACGGACTTCTGAGAAAATAAAGACCAATGAGACCCTACCCAAACGGTCTTTTCTAAGGCCACTTATGATGGCTCAAAATGGTTCAAATGGCTCTGAGCACTATGGGACTTAACAGCCACTTATGACGATATCGATAAACATTGAAGCAATAACGAGAGCAAAGAAGTTTTATTATCTGACTTGTGTAAAGAATATCAATGAGACTTCCTCCTGATTCAAGAAATTCATCGGGACAGTACAAGCCCCACACCCAAAATAGATGGAATGAAGATGATGATGGAGAGACCACATCAACGGTATGATAGTGACATCTTCGCCAGGCCAAAAATTAGAGTCACTTCTGCATCACTGACTGACAGGCAAGACACTGAGATATTAATCGTTCAAACTCAGAAGTATAACGTTACCTCTGTGTACAAAACCCCAGAAAAACATTTTGTCTGCACTGAGCCTGGCAATTTCATTTACCAAGACCTGAATTTTGTATTGGGCAGTTTCAACTGTCAGAGCACTACATGGGGCTACAAAGAAACTAACAGCAGTGGAGTGAAACTAGAGACCTGGGCTGAGGTACACGATCTACTGCTCATACATGACCCGAAACTGCCAAGCTCCTTTAATAGTGGCAGATGAAAGAAGGGTACAATCCCGATAACATCTTTGTTAGCAAGAAACTCGCTGGCCAATGTGAAAAACTGATAGGGGAGCCAATTCCTCATTGCAGCATCGGCCCATAATTTGCACGGTCAATGCAATTGTTAAGTCTGAATAAGTTCCTTTCAAAAGAAGGTTCAATTTTAAAAAGGCCAATTGGAAGAAATTTAGAGAGCTCATTGATGTAGAAATAACAAAAATCCCCCCACAACCTCAGATGTACGACTCTTTTGTCAAACTCGTTCAGAAGGTGTCTAGGAAAACAATACCGTGAGGATGCAGAATACACTATGTTATGGGACTGTCTGAGGACGCAAAGCCACTACTGGAAAGATACCAGAAGCTCTTCGATAACACCCATTTGATGATGAGACACTTTTAGCAGGCGGTGAACTCATGGCAGTGATAGCTGAGAACCGCAAGGCCAAATGGTGTGACCTCATGGAGAACCTGGACATGAAAGAGAACAGTAGGTGGGCTTGGAAACTGTTAAAGAACCTTAACGGTGGCAGCACAAAGTCAAATGATAAATTTACTAATATCACGGCAGAGCATGTCGCCACTACACTCCTTATGAATGGCAAAATCCACGGCAGAAAGTACGAGGAACCATTAGCACGTGAACCGACAGAGGAAAATCATTACCTTAAGGCACCATTTACAATGTCAGAACTCACTGCAGCCATTTCCAGCTTGAAGATTAACAGAGCTCCTGGTATTGACGAACTTAGAGTCGAGCAAATTAAAAACTTAGGCAGTAATACCCTACAGTGGCTGCTAGATTTGATAAACGCATGTGTAGAAAGGCTCCATATTCCAAAGATGTGGGGGGAAAGCTCGAGTGGTTGCACTTCTGAAACCAGGAAAGGACTCTGATGATCCAAAAAACTTCCGACCTGTGTCTCTTTTATGTCACTGTTTTAAGATCTTGGAACGCCTGACGCTAAGTGGCATAGAAAGCGTCTTGGAACAACAGATCATCCCACAGCAGGCAGGTTTCCGACCAGGCAAATCGTGCTGCGGTCAAGTCCTGAACCTGACCCAACATATTGAGGACGGGTTTGAGAGGAAAGAGATCACGGGAGTGGCATTCATAGACCTTTCAGCTGCATATGATACTGTAAACCATCGTAGGCTCCTTAGGAAATTATATAATGTAACAAGAGATTGCGATTTAACATCACTGATAGGTACATTCCTGCATAATAGGAGATTTTTCGTCTGTCTCCAGGGCAAGAAGAGCAGGTGGAGAAATCAGAGGAATGGCCTACCTCAGGGAAGCGTGGTGGTTGTTAGTGTTTAACGTCCCGTCGACAACAAGGTCATTAGAGACGGCCAGGGAAGCGTCCTCGCCCCAGTTGTGTATAATATATATACAAATAATCAATCAGTTCCAAACATCACGCGCCAATTTATGTATGCCGATGACACTACAGTTGCAGCCCAAGGTCATTATTTTATGGATGTAGAGGAGAATTTAACCAGTACCTTGGAAGCTCCCAGTGTTATGAGGCAAACCACCTAAGGCCGAACCCTTCCAAGACGCAGGTCTGCGCATTCCATTTAAAGAATAGGGAGGCAAATCGTGAATTAAATGTAATATGGAGAGGTGAACGTCTCGAGCATTGTAAAACGCCCAAATGTCATGTGGTCACGTTGGATCGCACACTGACCTGTAAATATCATCGTAATTCCACAAGGGAAAAACTCTCAACTAGAAACAACATCGTCAGGAAACTAACTAGAGGATCCTGGGGTGCAAACCCAAAAGTCCTGAGAACTTCAGCCCTTGCGCTCAGTGTGTCAGCCGCGGAATACGCCGCTCCAGTATTAGATTAGATTAGATTAGTTTTTCGTTCCATAGACCCGTGTTGAGGAGATCCTCGTGGATGTGGAACATGTCACCTTTTTTTATTTTTATTTTTATTTTTTTAAGCCGAAATAACAATACTAATAGTATAAATATATACAACACATCATTGGTTTCTATTAAAAAACTTGTCAATGGAATAGAAGGAGTTGGCCACTAGTAAGTCCTTCAGGCTCCTTTTAAGCTGATCTCTATTTGTAACTAAATTTTTTATGTTTGCTGGAAAATTATTGAAGATGAGTGTTCCTGAGTAGTGGACCCCTTTTTGAACTAAAGTAAGTGCTTTTAAGTCCTTGTGCAGATCATTTTTGTTCCTGGTATTGTATGTATGAACTAGGCTGTTTGTTGGAAAAAGATATATATTATTTAGGACAAATTTCATTAAGGAGTAAATATACTGAGAGGCAGTAGTTAGTATATCCAGTTCTTAGAAGAGGTTTCTACAAGACGTCCGTGAGTTTACTCCACAAATAATACGTATTACACGCTTTTGGACTCTGAAAACTTTTGTTTGACTTGAAGAGTTACCCCAAAATATTATACCATATGACATTATGGAATGAAAGTAGGCAAAGTATGCAAGCTTTTTCACTTTAAAGTCGCCTATGTCTGATAACACTCGAATTGCTAATACAGATTTGTTAAGGCGTTTCTGCAGTTCTGTGGTGTGCTCCTCCCAACTGAATTTATTATCAAGTTGTAAACCCAGGAATTTCAGACTGTCAACCTCTTCTATCTGCTCTTCTTCGTACTTTATGCTTATGCTGGGTGGAAACCTCTTACAGGTTCTGAATTGCATATAGTGAGTCTTTTCGAAGTTTAATGTCAGTGAGTTGGCTTTAACCCATTTATTAATATCCATGGAAATATCATTAGCAGATCTTTCTAGAACTACACTACACTAGTATGGTCTGCATCAACGCACGCGAGGAAAGTCGCAGTGAATGAAATGGCACGGATTGTTGCCGGATGCTTGAGCCCAACCACAGTGCACAAGATGTACTTAATCATGGGGATCGCACCGTCCAACAAATGACGTGACATTGCCGCAGCCGAAAAAACCAAGCAAGAAAAGGACATGCGTCACCCTTTATATGCACACCAGCCTGCTGACCGACGGCTTTGTTCGAGGATGAGTTTCCTGTCACGTACCCGAGCCCTGGAAGGGTCGGCTGCAGAGAATCGTTTGAAAAGGTGGGAAATCGACCTGAGAAACCCCCATAAAAAAGGAAAAGAAGACTGGCGCCTGGTGGAGACCTACCATACACAGTCCGGACAACCCTAAACCGTATGAGGGTAGAAGTGCCAAACTGCAAGACAAACCTGCAGCAATGGGGTTTCCTAAAAGAGAATGAGAACGCTCTCTGTCAGTGTGGTTCTGTCCAGGATCCTCAACACCTGCTTATCTGTCCATATTTAGACCAGCCCTGCACAATGAATGAATTGTGGGAGGCAAATGACAAGGCCATATTGGCTGCTGATTTTTGGAAGTCTGAAGTCTAGTTCAGGAAACGGAAAGTAAGTAAATTAGATAGAAACTCTTTTATTAATCTCCAGTACTGCTGCCTGCATAAAGTTTATTGAAGTCTCAGTAACATCCTTAAAAATTCTGAACTTCTCTTTAAAATCAGTCACAGCAAACGATAACTATGGATCCTCTAGTGTTTGACAAAAAGGGTTCTTTTATCCTGCCATCAAATTGTCTACAGTTAATTGTGGCCATACCGGGTACGTTTGGGAAACGTGCCTGTATGGAATAATTAATTATTTGCATTTTCTGCTCTCAGTCACTTTTATTTGTTTGTTTAATTTAACATATTTCAACTTCTTTTCGCGCATGTTCGGAGCTTGTTTAGCTTTTATGCATACAGAAAATTGTTACTTAAAAATAAACTGTGTTAAACTAAATTAATATTGAATTTATTGTTTAGTCTTCTTTGCTGTAAAGGCTGTTTGGATATTTGAAAGGAGGGGGAGAAGTGGTTGGGCCCCCTTCATCCAAGTACGCAGCAGACTCGAAACACTTATGTTGAATTAAATATAAAACAAATAAAAGTGACTGCTAGCGTAAAATACAAATAAATAAAGACTACAGATAGTTCATGAGTATCTGTTCAACTATTGATTAAATTTTATTGTGGTTCATAGTGAAAACTTAATCTTGACGGCGTAAATATTCCAGAATTCGAATCAAGAACAGCTGCCAACATGAGTAACGTAGAAGTAAATGTCCTCGGAGTAATGAGTAACTTAAATCACTTAATAAAAGCAAGTCTTCTGGTCCCGACTGTATACCAATTAGGTTCTTTCAGAGCATGCTGCTGCATTAGCTCCGTACTTAACAATCATATACAACTCTTCGCTCGACAAAAGATCCGTACCCAAAGACTGGAAAGTTGTACAGGTCACACCAGTATTCAAGAAAGGTAGTAGGAGTAATCCACTTATTTACAGGCCCATATCATTAACGTCGATATGCAGCAGGATTTTGGAACATATATTGTGTTCGAACATTATGAATTACCTCGAAGAAAACTCTATATTGACACACACTCAACATGGGTTGAGAAAGCTTCGTTCTTCTGAAATACAGCTAGCTCTTTATTCATATGAAGTGACAAGGGATTTCAGATCGATTCCGTATTTATGGATTTCCGGAAGGCTTTTGACACCGTACCACACAAGCGGCTTGTAGTGTAATTGCGTGCTTATGGAATATCGTCTCAGTTATGTGACTCGATTTATGACTTCCTGTCAGAGAGGTCACAGGTCGTAGTAATTGACGAAAAGTCATGGAGTAAAACAGAAGTGATTTCTAGCGTTCCACAAGGTAGTGTCATAGGCCATTTGCAGTTCCATATCTATATAAACGAACTGGGAGACAATTTGAGCAGCCGTCTTAGGTTTTTTCAGATGATACTGTCGTTTATCGACTAATAAAGTCATCAAAAGATCAAAACAAATTGCAAAATGATTAAGAAAAGATACCTGAATGGCGCGAAAATTGGCAATTGACCCTAAATAACGAAAAGCGTAAGGTCATCCACATGAGTGCTAAAATGAATTCGTTAAACTTCGGTTACACGATAAATCAGTCAAACGAAAGGCCGTAAATTCAACTGAATACCTAGGAATTACAGTTGCGAATAACTTAAATAGAAAGGAACACATAGGAAATGTTGTGGGGATGTCTAACCAAAGACTACGTTTTACTGGCAGGACACTTAGAAAATGTGACGGATCTACTAAGGAGACTGCCTACACAACGCTCATTCGTCCCCTTTTAGAATACTGCTGTGCGGTGTGAGATCCTTACTAGATAGAACTGACGGAGTACACCGAAAGAGTACAACGAAGGGCAGCATGTTTTGTATTATCGCGAAATATAGGGAGACTGTCACTGAAATGATACAGAATTTCGGCTGGACATAATTAAAAGAAAGATGTTTCTCGTTGCGGCAGAATCTGCTCACGAAGTTCCAATCACCAACTTTCTCCTCCGAATGCGAAAATATATTGTTTACATCGATGAACATAGATAGAAACGATAACTGTAATAAAATAAGGGCCGGCCGATGTGGCCGTACGGTTCTAGGCACTGCAGTCTGGAACCGCGAGACCGCTACGGTCGCAGGTTCGAATCCTGCCTTGCGCATGGATGTGTGTGATGTCCTTAGGAAATGGAAAAAAGAACACATTGACACCGGTGTGTCAGACCCACCATACTTGCTCCGGACGCTGCGAGAGGGCTGTACAAGCAATGATCACACGCACGGCACAGCGGACACACCAGGAACCGCGGTGTTGGCAGTCGAATGGCGCTAGCTGCGCAGCATTTGTGCACCGCCGCCGTCAGTGTCAGCCAGTTTGCCGTGGCATACGGAGTTCCATCGCAGTCTTTAACACTGGCAGCATGCCGCGACAGCGTGGACGTGAACCGTATGTGCAGTTGACGGAATTTGAGCGAGGGCGTATAGTGGGCATGCGGGAGGCCGGGTGGACGTACCGCCGAATTGCTCAACACGTGGGGCGTGAGGTCTCCACAGTACATCGATGTTGTCGCCAGTGGTCGGCGGAAGGTGCACGTGCCCGTCGACCTGGGACCGGACCGCAGCGACGCAAGGATGCACGCCCAGACCGTAGGATCCTACGCAGAGCCGGAGGGGACCGCACCGCCACTTCCCAGCAAATTAGGGACACTGTTGCTCCTGGGGTATCGGCGAGGACCATTCGCAACCGTCTCCATGAAGCTGGGCTACGGTCCCGCACACCGTTAGGCCGTCTTCCGCTCACGCCCCAACATCGTGCAGCCCGCCTCCAGTGGTGTCGCGACAGGCGTGAATGGAGGGATGAATGGAGACGTGTCGTCTTCAGCGATGAGAGTCGCTTCTTCCTTGGTGCCACTGATAGTCGTATGCGTGTTTGGCGCCGTGCAGGTGAGCGCCACAATCAGGACTGCATACGACCGAGGCACACAAGGCTAACACCTGGCATCATGGTGTGGGGAGCGATCTCCTACACTGGCCGTACACCTCTGGTGATCGTCGAGGTGACACTGAATAGTGCACGGTACATCCAAACCGTCATCGAACCCATCGTTCTACCATTCCTAGACCGGCAAGGGAACTTGCTGTTCCAACAGGACAATGCACGTCCGCATGTATCCCGTGCCACCCAACGTGCTCTAGAAGGTGTAAGTCAACTACCCTGGCCAGCAAGATCTCCGGATCTGTCCCCCATTGAGCATGTTTGGGACTGGATGAAGCGTCGTCTCACGCGGTCTGCACGTCCAGCACGAACGCTGGTCCAACTGAGGCGCCAGGTGGAAATGGCATGGCAAGCCGTTCCACAGGACTACATCCAGCATCTCTATGATCGTCTCCATGGGAGAATAGCAGCCTGCATTGCTGCGAAAGGTGGATATACACTGTACTAGTGCCGACATTGTGCATGCTCTGTTGCCTGTGTCTATGTGCCTGTGGTTCTGTCAGTGAGAGCATGTGATGTATCTGACCTCAGGAATGTGTCAATAAAGTTTCCCCTTCCTGGGACAATGAATTCACGGTGTTCTTATTTCAATTTCCAGGAGTGTAGTTCTAAGTTCTAGGGGACTAATGACCTCAGATGTTAAGTCCCAGTGTGCTCAGAGCCATTTTTTTTATAAAATAAGGGAAATCAGAGCTCTTACGGTAAGATATAGGTGTTCGTTCTTTCTGCGCGCTATACGAGATTGGAATAACAGAGAATTGTGAAGGCGGTTCGATGAACCCGCTGGCAGCACTTAAATGTGATTTGCAGAGTATCCATGCAGATGTAGATGTAGACGTAGTTGTAGGCGTAGATGATGTTGTTAGTTGTTATTATTTTATACCAATTGTTCCCTGTTCTATGGGGTTGAGGAAACTGGGATCAGGTACACTAGAGTCTCGGTTCTTGCAGGCGAAATAACAGACGAGCTGGTAAGGGGGCACTTGGGAAACATGGCGAGGGCTTACGAGTTACAGCATTTATCTTAGGTGATTAAATGAGTAAGTGATTTGAGGATGTACGGGGTGTACTGGGACACTTACAGACTCCAATCTGACAAAGTTTAATTTGAAATATTGAAGTGAGTAGAGGTGGAAGCCAATTCACCTGTTAAACGAGGTTTACAGTGAACATGAGAGTACATCGTAAGTTAACTTACGATGGGGTTGAGATGATAATCACTGCAAGAAGCAAAAATCTTACCATATCAGACTTTACAGAATAAATTAGGTTTTAGGTGGAACAGGGTCTAGGGCGGATTTTCAGTATGACGGACATAGTGTTTCTAGACTCGTGAATCACCGCACAGAATTGCCAAAAGTGTCTGACTACCGGACGTCAGTCACCTCCGCAGAGCCATAGGAGGCCATCGAAGGTCGACTGTAAGATCGATATCTCTTCATGACGATTCCAACACCACGTGCGGTAATCTATACATCGACAAGTTTCTTCCAGTTTCTTGGGTTCGCAGAGGAGCGATCCGCTATTAACTTTAAGGCCAACGCATTTCTGTCCTTTTATTGTTGTTCAATGCAGTTCAATATCTCCTCTTCTTTACTCATTGATTCTTCCTTACGATTCTTTTAAACTTCAATCTACTCTTCATTGTTACTAAATTTATGATCGGAGTTCGCATTCGCTCATGGATACGCTTTACAATCCAATACTTGATTTCGGAATCAGTTCCGTAAATAAAGTCGTTTTCGTGAAGTTCGAAATAACTGGGGGCTCTGCGACAATACATAGGGTGTTCAAATATTTAGTGCCCAAAATAACAGGGAGGATGGCGGAGACAAGAAACAATTATACTTCGTAAAGTAACCTTGTTGAAAACGTATGTTGTTGGAGTACTAAGTATGAAGGACGTTATTATATGTGATTGAGAATAAAATGCTGTTAAATGTTTTTGGTTGTTTTGTTGTTCTAATCAGTATTACATAACAACAAACGTTCAAAATGAGCATCATTAATAATTTTGTAGCACAACATCTGAAAAGCTTATACTCTTTTCTCGTCCGAACTGTTTATCTTCCATGTTTCGCTTCCATACATGGTTGGGTAGCTCAGATGGTAGAGCACTTGCCCGCGAAAGGCAAAGGTCCCGAGTTCGAGTCACGATCGGGCACACTGTTTTAATCTGCCAGGAAGTTTCATATCAGCGCACACTCCGCTGCAGAGTGAAAATCTCATTCTGGAAACATCCCCTAGGCTGTGGCTGAGCCATGTGTGTGCTATATCCTTTCTTTCAGCAGTACTAGTTCTGCAACCCGTGGTCTAGGGGTAGCGTCTTTGATTCATAATCAAAACGTCTTCGGTCCCGGGTTCGATCCCCGCCACTGCCTAAATTTTGATAAATAATCAGCATTGGCGGCCGAAGACTTCCGGCATAAGAAGTCAGCCTCATTGTGCCAACGGCCTTGTCGAAGTGGGCGGAGGAGCGGATAGAGGTTCAGGGCACTCTCTTGTCCTAGGGGTGAGAAATTGCCCCTAAAGGCGGAAGAATCAGCAATGATCAACGACATGAGGATGCAGAAGGCAATGGAAACCACTGCATTAAAGACACGTAACGTGTATCCACATTACATGTGGCCTGTAGTTGAAAAGTGTCATGATGATCTCTCCATTGGCAAAAGATTCCGGAATAGTCCCCCATTCGGATTTCGGGAGGGGACTGCCAAGGGGGAGGTTACCATGAGAAAAAGATTGAATAATCAACGAAAGGATAATGTTCTACGAGTTGCGGCGTGGAATGTCAGAAGCTTGAACGGGGTAGGGAAACTAGAAAATCTGAAAAGGGAAATGCAAAGGTATCAATCTAGATATAGTAGGGGTCAGTGAAGTGAAGTGGAAGGAAGACAAGGATTTCTGGTCTGATGAGTATCGGGTAATATCAACAGCAGCAGAAAATGGTATAACAGGTGTAGGATGACGATAGTTCAGGTATACATGCCGACGTCGGAAGCTGAAGATGAACAGATAGAGAAAGTGTATGAGAATATTGAAAGGGTAATGCAGTATGTAAAGGGGGACGAAAATCTAATAGTCATGGGCGACTGGAATGCAGTTGTAGGGGAAGGAGTAGAAGAAAAGGATACAGGAGTATATGGGCTTGGGACAAGGAATGAAAGAGGAGAAAGACTAATTGAGTTCTGTGACAAGTTTCAGCTAGTAATAGCGAATACCCTGTTCAAGAATCACAAGAGGAGGAGGTATACTTGGAAAAGGCCGGGAGATACGGGAAGATTTCAATTAGATTACATCATGGTCAGACAGAGATTCCGAAATCAGATACTGGATTGTAAGGCGTACCCAGAAGCAGATATAGACTCAGATCACAATATAGTAGTGATGAAGAGTAGGCTGAAGTTCAAGACATTAGTCAGGAAGAATCAATACGCTAAGAAGTGGGATACGGAAGTTCTAAGGAATGACGAGATATGTTTGAAGTTCTCTAACGCTATAGATACAGCAATAAGGAATAGCGCAGTAGGCAACAAAGTTGAAGAGGAATGGACGTCTCTAAAAAGGGCCATCACAGAAGTTGGGAAGGAAAACATAGGTACAAAGAAGGTAGTTGCGAAGAAACCATGGGTAACAGAAGAAATACTTCAGTTGATTGATGAAAGGAGGAAGTACAAACATGTTCCAGGAAAATCAGGAATACAGAAATACAAGTCGCTGAGGAATGAAATAAATAGGTTGTGCAGGGAAGCTAAGACGAAATGGCTGCAGGAAAAATGTGAAGACATCGAAAAAGATATGATTGTCGGAAGGACAGACTCAGCATACAGGAAAGTCAAAACAACGTTTGGTGACATTAAAAAAAAGCAACGGTGGTAACATTAAGAGTGCAACGGGAATTCCACTGTTAAATACAGAGGAGAGAGCAGATAGGTGGAAAGAATACATTGAAAGCCTCTATGAGGGTGCCTCCCCCCATGAACCATGGACCTTGCCGTTGGTGGGGAGGCTTGCGTGCCTCAGCGATACAGATGGCCGTACCGTAGGTGCAACCACAACGGAGGGGTATCTGTTGAGAGGCCAGACAAACGTGTGGTTCCTGAAGAGGGGCAGCAGCCTTTTCAGTAGTTGCAGGGGCAACAGTCTGGATGATTGACTGATCTGGCCTTGCAACATTAACCAAAACGGCCTTGCTGTGCTGGTACTGCGAACGGCTGAAAGCAAGGGGAAACTACAGCCGTAATTTTGCCCGAAGACATGCAGCTTTACTGTATGATTAAATGATGATGGCATCCTCTTGGGTAAAATATTCCGGAGGTAAAATAGTCCCCCATTCGGATCTCCGGGCGGGGACTACTCAGGAGGATGTCGTTATCAGGAGAAAGAAAACTGGCGTTCTACGGATCGGAGCGTGGAATGTCAGATCCCTTAATCGGGCAGGTAGGTTAGAAAATTTAAAAAGGGAAATGGATAGGTTAAAGTTAGATATAGTGGGAATTAGTGAAGTTCGGTGGCAGGAGGAACAAGACTTCTGGTCAGGTGACTACAGGGTTATAAACACAAAATCAAATAGGGGTAATGCAGGAGTAGGTTTAATAATGAATAGGAAAATAGGAATGCGGGTAAGCTACTACAAACAGCATAGTGAACGCATTATTGTGGCCAAGATAGATACGAAGCCCACACCTACTACAGTAGTACAAGTTTATATGCCAACTAGCTCTGCAGATGATGAAGAAATTGAAGAAATGTACGATGAAATAAAAGAAATTATTCAGATAGTGAAGGGAGACGAAAATTTAATAGTAATGGGTGACTGGAACTCGAGTGTAGGAAAAGGGAGAGAAGGAAACATAGTAGGTGAATATGGATTGGGGCTAAGAAATGAAAGAGGAAGCCGCCTAGTAGAATTTTGCACAGAGCACAACTTAATCATACCTAACACTTGGTTTAAGAATCATGAAAGAAGGTTGTATACGTGGAAGAACCCTGGAGATACTAAAAGGTATCAGATAGATTATATAATGGTAAGACAGAGATTTAGGAACCAGGTTTTAAGTTGTAAGACATTTCCAGGGGCAGATGTGGACTCTGACCACAATCTATTGGTTATGACCTGTAGATTAAAACTGAAGAAACTGCAAAAATGTGGGAAATTAAGGAGATGGGACCTGGATAAACTGAAAGAACCAGAGGTTGTAGAGAGTTTCAGGGAGAGCATAAGGGAACAATTGACAGGAATGGAGGAAAGAAAAACAGTAGAAGAAGAATGGGGAGCTCTGAGGGATGTAGTAGTGAAGGCAGCAGAGGATAAAGTAGGTACAAAGACGAGGGCTGCTAGAAATCCTTGGGTAACAGAAGAAATATTGAATCTAATTGATGAAAGGAGAAAATATAAAAATGCAGTAAATGAAGCAGGCAAAAAGGAATACAAACGTCTCAAAAATGAGATCGACAGGAAGTGCAAAATGGCTAAACAGGGATGGCTAGAGGACAAATGTAAGGATGTAGAAGCTTATCTCACTAGGGGTAAGATAGATACTGCCTACAGGAAAATTAAAGAGACCTTTGGAGAGAAGAGAACCACGTGTATGAATATCAAGAGCTCAGATGGCAGCCCAGTTCTAAGCAAAGAAGGGAAGGCAGAAAGGTGGAAGGAGTATATAGAAGGTTTATACAAGGGCGATGTACTTGAGGACAATATTATGGAAATAGAAGAGGATGTAGATGAAGACGAAATGGGAGATACGATACTGCGTGAAGAGTTTGACAGAGCACTGAAAGACCTGAGTCGAAACAAGGCCCCCGGAGTAGACAACATTCCATTAGAACTACTGACGGCCTTGGGAGAGCCAGTCATGACAAAACTCTACCAGCTGGTGAACAAGATGTATGAGACAGGCGAAATACCCTCAGACTTCAAGAAGAATATAATAATTCCAATCCCAAAGAAAGCAGGTGCTGACAGATGTGAAAATTACCGAACTATCAGTTTAATAAGCCACGGCTGCAAAATACTAACGCGAATTCTTTACAGACGAATGGAAAAACTGGTAGATGCAGACCTCGGGGAGGATCAGTTTGGATTCCGTCGAAATGTTGGAACACGTGAGGCAATACTGACCTTACGACTTATCTTAGAAGAAAGATTAAGAAAAGGCAAACCTACGTTTCTAGCATTTGTAGACTTAGAGAAAGCTTTTGACAATGTTGACTGGAATACTCTTTTTCAAATTCTAAAGGTGGCAGGGGTAAAATACAGGGAGCGAAAGGCTATTTATAATTTGTACAGAAACCAGATGGCAGTAATAAGAGTCGAGGGGCATGAAAGGGAAGCAGTGGTTGGGAAAGGAGTGAGACAGGGTTGTAGCCTCTCCCCGATGTTATTCAATCTGTATATTGAGCAAGCAGTAAAGGAAATAAAAGAAAAATTTGGAGTAGGTATTAAAATTCATGGAGACGAAGTAAAAACTTTGAGGTTCGCCGATGACATTGTAATTCTGTCAGAGACGGCAAAGGACTTGGAAGAGCAGTTGAACGGAATGGACAGTGTCTTGAAAGGAGGATATAAGATGAACATTAACAAAAGCAAAACGAGGATAATGGAATGTAGTCAAATTAAATCGGGTGATGCTGAGGGAATTAGATTAGGAAATGAGACACTTAAAGTAGTAAAGGAGTTTTGCTATTTAGGAAGTAAAATAACTGATGATGGTCGAAGTAGAGAGGATATAAAATGTAGACTGGCAATGGCAAGGAAAGCGTTTCTGAAGAAGAGAAATTTGTTAACATCGAATATAGATTTATGTATCAGGAAGTCGTTTCTGAAAGTATTTGTTTGGAGTGTAGCCATGTATGGAAGTGAAACATGGACGATAACTAGTTTGGACAAGAAGAGAATAGAAGCTTTCGAAATGTGGTGCTACAGAAGAATACTGAAGATAAGGTGGATAGATCACGTAACTAATGAGGAGGTATTGAATAGGATTGGGGAGAAGAGAAGTTTGTGGCACAACTTGACTAGAAGAAGGGATCGGTTGGTAGGACATGTTTTGAGGCATCAAGGGATCACAAATTTAGCATTGGAGGGCAGCGTGGAGGGTAAAAATCGTAGAGGGAGACCGAGAGATGAGTACACTAAGCAGATTCAGAAGGATGTAGGTTGCAGTAGGTACTGGGAGATGAAGCAGCTTGCACAGGATAGAGTAGCATGGAGAGCTGCATCAAACCAGTCTCAGGACTGAAGACAACAACAACACAACATGAGGGTGAAGATTTGTCTGATGTGATAGAAGAAGAAACAGGAGTCGATTTAGAAGAGATAAGGAATCCAATATTAGAATCGGAATTTAAAAGAGCTTCGGAGGACTTACGGTCAAATAAGGCAGAAGGGATAGATAACATTCCATCAGAATTTCCAAAATCATTAGAGGAAGTGGCAACTTCACTTTGGCGTGTACAATGTATGAGTCTGGCATTTGACTTTCGGAAAAACATCATCCACACAATTCAGAAGACGGCAAGAGCTGACAAGTGCGAGAATTATCGCACAATCAGCTTAACAGCTCATGCATCGAAGCTGCTTACAAGAATAATATATAGAAGAATGGAAAAGAAAATTGAGAATGCGCTAGGTGACGATCAGTTTGGCTTTAGGAAAAGTAAAGGCACGAGAGAGGCAATTCTGACGTTACTGCTAATAATGGAAGCAAGACTAAAGAAAAATCAAGACACGTTCATAGGATTTGTCGACCTGGAAAAATCGTTGGACAATATAAAATGGTGCAAGCTGTTCAAGATACAGAAAAAAGTAGGGGTAAGCTATAGGGAGAGACGGGTCATATACCTGTACAATATGTACAACAACCAAGAGGGAATAATAAGAGTGGACGATCAAGAACGAAGTGCTCGTATTAAGAAGGGAGTAATACAAGGCTGTAGCCTTTCGCCCCTGCTCTTCAATCTGTACATCGAGGAAGCAATGATGGAAATAAAAGAAAGGTTCAGGAGTGGAATTTAAATACAAGGTGAAAGGATATCAATGATACGATTCGCTGATGACATTGCTATCCTGAGTGAAAGTGAAGAAGAATTAAATGATCTGCTGAACGGAATGAACAGTCTAATGAGTACACAGTATGGTTTGAGAGTAAATTGGAGAAAGACGAAGGTAATGAGAAGTAGTAGAAATGAGAACAGCGAGAAACTTAACATCAGGCTTGATGGTAACGCAGTCAATGAAGTTAAGGAATTCTGCTACCTAGGCAGTAAAATAACCAATGACGGACGGAGCAAGGAGGACATCAAAAGCAGACTCGCTATGGCAAGAAAGGCATTTCTGGCCAAGAGAAGTCTACTAATATCAAATACCTGCCTTAATTTGAGGAAGAAATTTCTGAGAATGTACGTCTGTAGTACAGCATTGTATGCTAGTGAAACATGGACTGTGGGAATACCGGAACAGAAGAGAATCGAAGCATTTGAGATGTGGTGCTATAGACGAATGTTGGAAATTAGGTGGACTGATAAGGTAAGGAATGAGGAGGTTCTACGCAGAATCGGAGAGGAAAGGAATATGTGGAAAACACTGATAAGGAGAAGGGAAACGATGATAGGACATCTGCTAAGACATGAGGGAATGACTTCCATGGTACTAGAGGCAGCTGTAGAGAGCAAAAACTGTAGAGGAAGACAAAGTTTGGAATACGTCAAGCAAATAATTGAGGACGTAGGTTGCAAGTGCTACTCTGAGATGAAGAGGTTAGCACAGGGGAGGAATTCGTGGCGGGCCGCATCAAACCAGTCAGTAGACTGATGAAAAAAAAAAATAAATAAAAATAAATAAATTCTGCAAGGTTCGTAGGAGAGAAATTACAGAACACTACATTTATGTCTACCCTCAGGACTTGAGAACAACGAAAGGTAACTATTACTGAAACTAATAAACGAAGATGGTAATTCTTTTGTCTGTCAGTGTTAAATACTTTTCAAATGAATCTTTGGTATGAGAGCCGAATAATTAATCATACATTTATCAAGCAGAAAAAATATTAAGTTTCTTTACACAGCCAACTGCGTGACGTCGGAGCCTCCACATCATCCACTTACTGAATCCCACGAAGTGGACCAAATAGATGGAAGTCGGAATGTGCGACGTCCATACACATACCTTTGAATACCCGAACGGGTGGCGGGCGTGTCAGCACTACCAACAGAGATGGCCACATGTGCAGCGAGGTGTTTGATTGCGACCAGTGGACCATGACGAATGAGAGTATCTGCATGTCCCAACATTGCAGGAGTCAGCTGTGTGCGGCCACTGAGCACGCAGGAACTCGGACAGGTTTTCCCGACCTTGTTGCGATGATGACAGATGCCTCGCCGAACGACTCATCTTTCTGTTGTTCACTGCCAGGTCTCTGTATGAATATCTGCGATGCTATGGCTTTCCGCCAAAAGAAAATAAGAGCTTTCAATTCCTTATCTGGGGGCTGGTTGCCAGCAGCGTAGGTGCTGCTCTTTATCCGAGAGACATGAAATATATAACAGGAGGACATTTAAAACAGTGCACCTCGTAGCTGACTGGTGAGCTTGGCGGACGGCCGTCTTATGGGCCCGGGATCGGCTCCCGGCTGGGTCGGGGATTTTCTCCTCTCAGGGACTGGGTGTTGTGTTGTCTTCATCATCATTTAATCCGCATCTGGCGCGCAGGCCGCCCAATGTAGCGTCGAATGTAATAAGACCTGCACCAAGGTGGCCGAACCTGCTCCGCAAGGGGCCTCCTACCCAATGACGCCAAACGCTCATTTACATTTCATTTAAAACAACACAAAGGAGAAAATATGGCGGAACATAGGTGTAAACAGGGGGAACACAATGGAAGAGAGCATACAAAAGGAGGTGACTGTAAAATGGAGGTAAATATCTAAAAAAGTATTTTACACAAAAAACCACACACTGTAAGGATTGAAAGAACACAAGGCAAAGTACGAGCATAAAATTTGCAGAATCATTAAAACAGCCATGCAATGTGCAGCATAGCAAAGAAGAATCACAGACAGTAAAACTACATACAAGTCAAGTACGAGATTACAACCACAGGACTTGATGTCACTGTAGAACAGCACCGAACACAATGCTGATGTAGCACACTCATGATGTCGAACAAACCGGGAGGATCTGACAGAGGTAGGGATATGGGAGAGAAGGGAAGAAACAGCAGGAATGGGAGGTAATAGAGGGGGGAGAGAGAAGAAGGGATGAGGTGGGGGGACGGGCCAAAGAGAGTCGGGGACGGAAGGATGGGAGAGGAAAACAGCCAAGGAGGGAGTGCAGAGACACAGGAGGGGGGGGGGGGGGAAGGAGGAAAAACCGGTCTGGGAGAATGAGGGGAGGGGTAAGGGGGGCCCTGGGGAGCGGAGGGGAACAGGGCTGTGCTACAGTTGATAGCAAATGTAGACGGCAGGGCGAAGTTCATCATACGGGAGGAGGAAGTGCTGGAAAATTACTGATGAATGATATGGAGGGTATGGAGGTGGACAGAGGGGGGATACAGCGATAGAGGAGCAGTAACAAGGGGGGGTGGAGAGAAGGGACACAAAGGGGTGGGGGGATCAAGTCTGCAGGCAGTGTAAAGGATGCCGATTGTGGATATGTTGGAGAAAAAGGAGGAGGTCGGGGAATGGGATGAGGTCATTCAGGAGACGTGTGGGGGACAGAAGGCAGATACAGAAGGAAAAGTGAAGTGCATGGTGTTCAAGGATATGGATGGGTGAGATCCAGACAACGCTGGCATAACAGAGTAGAGGATGGATGAGGGATTTGTAGGTGTAGGGGGTGGCGGAATAATGCAATAACCATGTCTGACTGGACAGCAGTTTCAGGAGGCAGAGGGAGGTATGAGCTTTCTGCTGGATGGTCAGGAGATGAGGTGTCCAGGTGAGGTGACAGCTGAGGGCGAAGCCAAGGTATCTCAGGGTGGGGGTGAGTGGGATGAGACGACTGTAAATCGTTAGGTAAAACTCATGGAGATGGAAGGAGCAGGTGATGTGACCTGATTGCCTGGGTGTTGGGGGGATTGGTATGAAGGAATCACTGGTTGCACCACATGGTGAACTGGTCAAGGTTTGGGGGGGGGGGGGGGTGCATTGGGACTGTTGAAGGGTAGGATAAAGAGCCAGGAAGGCATTGCCATCAGCATATTGGAGGAAGTGTACCAGTGGGGCTGGCTTGGGCAAATTGGCAGCGTAAAATAGAGGAGAGATGAAAGGACGGAGCCTTGGGGGATGCCAGCATTGGGATAAAATATTTGGGAGTTGGTGTCGTAGAGGGTGAGAAAGGAAGAATGGTGTGAGAGGAAGGGAACGACCAGATCGACAAAATTGATAGGCAGGGCATAGGGTCAGAGTTGGAAAAGGAGACCACGATGCCACATATGGTCATAAGCATTTTGGAAATCAAGGGAAACAAAAATGGAAGACTTATGGGAGTTAAGTTGGAGGGAGAAAATTGGGCAAGGTGAAGGAGTTAGTCTTCAGTGGAGATGGAGGATCGGAAGCCACACTGGGTAAAGGGGAGGAGGAGGTGTTGATTAAGGTGGTGATGGATATGATGGGAGAGAATGGACTCGAAGACTTTACTGAAGGCAGATGGGACAACAAGAATAGGTGGCGGAAAGGGGTTTGTTGGGTTTGAGGAACAAGAGGACGTGGAAAGTCTTCAACAGGTCGAGGTGGAAGCCAGTGGAGAGGATGACGTAGAAATCGGCAAGAAAAGTCAGGATTCTTTGAGGTTATGGTAGGTGACACAGTCTTGGCCAAGGACTGTGATGCGTTTTGTCCAGAGAATAAGTTTAATGTCTTTTGCTATGATTTTAGTGTTGATGTCAGAGGGTATAACTGCCCCAAGTACTGGAGACTGGGAGTGAGTGGAGTGACTAAGGTATCTGCACATTCCATGACGGTGTGGAAAAGGAAATAATCGAAGTGGGGATCATCATGGATGGAGAAGACCTAGAAAAGGTGCGAAGTGAAGTGGTTGGCCTTACTGTGGTTGTCAGGAAGGGGGCAGTCGCTATGGAGAAAGGGGTTAATGGGGTGTGGATTGGGAACCAGTAAGGTGATGGAAGGCTGACCAGTACTTGGTTAAGTTTATAGGGAGAGTGGTGTTGAGTCACATACAGGTCTTGCACCAACGATGGCGATTTCTTGCTGTAATGAGAATCCAAACATGTCGCTGGTGTTGCTGCTAGTGGTGGAGTGTATCCCTGTCATGAGTGCACAGGAAGGAGCGATAAAGGTGGTGGGATTAGAGGAGGGCAGTTCATGGAGGAAGGGAGGGATCGGGGGGTGGATGGTTTTAATAGGAACATGGGCCTCCATGCCATCAGTAATAGTCTTCTGAAGGAAGGACGAGGTGTGGGTGATGTTGTCGGGATGGTGATAGGTAAGAGGGTGGCTTTCTACCTGGGTGGTGATGGATTCCCAGTAGGCATCGCATTTGGCACGGTGGTAGTCATTGACTATTTGGGAGGGGGAGCAGGGTGGAGAGCCAGAGGTGGGTGTTGAGCAGACATTATGATGAAAAAGACAGGGAGGTGGTCGCTACCTGTGGGGTCTAGGATGTCTAGGGTGATATGCCCAGGGAGGATGGCATAGGCAGTGACAACATTGGGGATGCTTCTAGGATGGGTGTGCTGCAATAGAGGAACACTGTCATCTTGGATTATGGGGAAGAACTGATGCCACCACCTGAGTGTGACAGGGGAGTGGCTGTGGATGTTGATGTCGGTGGCAATCACACAGTTGGAGTGGGTGCAGTCAGTGTGGGAGATGAAGTCGCAGGGAATAGCAGCTGAGGAGCAGACATGTATGGTGGCCCAGGTGATGGTAAGGGAGGGGAAAAAGATGCTTAGGATGAGGTGTTCAGTGAGGTCGTTGAGTAGGGGTTGGGGCCAGATGGGGATATGTTTCAGTTGGCCGATGGCAACTCCATCCTGCACTCAGGGACTGTGAGTTTCAGTTCAGTGGAGGATATAGGGAGAGGTGAGACAGTATGGTGGAGCTGGAGGAAGGTGTCAACCTGGTGCTGGGAGGGGCTATTTATGAGGAGGTATTTGGTTCTGCAGAAGAGCCATTGTTCTGGAAGAGGATGTGAAATTTGTGCCACGCTATGATGGGAAGAAAGAGGGGTGAAGGGAGGGGAGAGGAGAGGATTAAACTAGGGTGTCAAGACAGGAGAAGGTGAAGTGGGTTTGATTGTGGGAGTAAGTGGCCAAGGAGTTGAAATGAAAGATGGAACAGACAGCGAAAGAGATCTGTTGGAGGGTGTGGAAGCATTGGAAAGTGTGGATGTTTTGGAGGTCAATGGTTAAGAAACAGATCATGTCTTCAGCCATGGGGGCAGATAGAAGGAATTGTTGAGGTGGATGAGGGTTGGTGGGACAGACAGGGGTGGTAATCTTGGGGGTGGCAGGAGGGGGTTTAGCCTTAGATTTGTGAGAGTAGGTGGGATGTCGTCCTTTGCACGTGTTACAGGAAGGAGGGGTAGCGAGGTTGGGACAGTTTTTGAGGAAATAGGAGGTCTTGCGATGGGGACAGGTGGGGGTCGTTTACAGTTGGTGGTCAGGTGATCATTATACATTATGCAGGGCTGGCAGTGATTGGATTGGGGAGGGGATTTAGAGGGTACAAGTTGGTGGTGGCAATGAAAAATCCGGGTGCCCTGTGCGAGGTCATTGTTGATGGAGGAGGCAGACTTCAAAAAGACCTATATGAGGTAAGTGGGACTGGAGGCATTGTAGATATGGTGGGCAGACCAGATTTCAAGGTCAGGGTGAGAATTTAATTCAGCCAGCAACCTAATCATCCATTATTATCAGGCTGTGCTTGGTGATCATGACGGTGTAGCTTGGGGAGTGATGGGGAGAGTGACGCTGGTGAGGAGAGGAAGAGGAGAGGAAGGGTGTCTGGGACATGTGGGGGACAAATACGATATGTGGAAGTTTATGGAGGAGGTCTGTATGAAATGAGGGGGAAGAGGGACTTGATGAGGACTGAGTCCCTGTGGGAATCAGTTGGGAGGTGGAAGCACCTGCGAGATACTTTTGTATCTCCATGGTGAGGGTATGGGCTTCGAGGAACTTAGGGTCTGGGGTTGACAGGACAAAGTTGTGGATGGTGGGGGCGGTGTATGGGTGACAGGAGGAGGGATGGTATTCATGGAGATGATGGCGGGAGGGGGAGAGGTGATTTTTTTTTTTTTGGAAATGGTGGAAGCAGAGTCAGCATTGACGCCATTCAGGGTTTTTTTTTGGTGAGGGTAGCCTGGGAAGAGGGAGAGGAACGGGGAGGATAAGGAGGAGAAATCGGAGGAATGAGCTCCCAGACACACGCAGGCGCCTCTGTGGTGTGTGCAGCAGCAGGCAGAAGAAGCTGGCCCGTCCGTCTCCCGGGGTGATGAATGGCCCTCCTGAGGGTGGGGAGGCGTGGCGCGACGTCCCACTCGCCGAGATAGCGGCCCGCCAACCCGACCCACACTAGGCGAGCCTCAAACGAACCCTGAAGCGGGCCGGCCGTTCCTCTTTGTCGTCCTTAGAGGATGGCGGCTAATCGCTGCTGCCCTTTGCTCTTCTCCTCTCAGGTGCTCCAGCTATCATGATACATCTAGATGTTTTAGTCGCAGCTGGGGGCGGCAAGTGCTTCATCTGATACGTTATAGGCCATTTATTTTTGTGACGAAAGTTAATATCTACTGATTAATTTTAAAATTTTCAATTCGCAACGTTATTCAGATCGTGGTTATGAGCATAATGTATTTAAGAGGGCTTCTTGAAAAGCAACGCCTCCGAATCTTTTATGAGAAAACTGGTTCCCCGTTTTAAATAAAACAAACGTTGTTAACACTGTACATCTTTATTCCTCATGTCTATATACGACTTTTTGCAGCCTTCTTCTGCTAGAGGGCTCCGAGTTGTAGCGAATATCATTACAGCGTGCAGCTTATTGTCTGTACAGTTTCGACTTGTCCCTACCTCATTTTCACCTGTTTACAAAACGTAAACAATACCTTCGAGACCTTCACTTTGGTATTAATGAAGCAGCGCTAGCAGAGGTGAGGTTGTGGCTCCATCAGAAAAGTGAAACATTCTACAGTGGTGATATCAACTAACTGTCTCTCGTTGGGAGAAATGAATTCTCGTCAGGGTGACTAGACTGAGAAATAAATATGTAGACATGAAGAATAAATATGTAGATTGTTAGTAGCGTTTTTTTTATTGGAAAAGGTTTTAGAGTTTTCACATAAAAACTGGGAGGCATTTACGTTTCAGTACGTCCCTTACACATTTAAAAATGTGTTACTCTTTCCTGGTAATCGTCTAAACTATTACTTACAATTAATCAGTCAAACAATCCTGTTCCAGTCAGGCACTACTTTTCAGGAGCATATTAATTATTCAATAGGTTCCACGTTGTCCGTGAAGTACAATGGCACTATCAAAATAATTCGAAATGCTGCTGCAATCGTTTTCATTCTGAATTTTATTTCATTTGACATTTAAGATTATCAACAATGTATTCATACTCTCTTCAGTAAACTGCAAATTAAATTTCAAAAAGAAGAACCTTTTTCACTTGATTCGTGCTCAGTCGTGTAAGACGATTTCCCTGATTCGATAAAATTATTCATTTACTGTAATGCAAGTCCACAGCCTCTACAACAGTTCTTCTCACCCTTTTTGAGACCGTTACCCTGAGTGTAGTGAGACACTACCTAGAACCTCACCCCCTCCCCTCCCGTCACTGCCTTCAACATATTAGGCCCTAACTAAATTTTACAACGAAAAAGAATTTTGTTTGTTCTCTTTTATTTTTAAACCTACGAAAGGTCAAAGATATTTAGTTTCTTAAATCTTTTTTTATTGAGTCACGAATATTGAATTAATCCGACAGTTCTTACTGCGTATTTACAACATTTTTGTAGTATAATGAAGTATTTCTCACACCACTGTATCACTTCTCAGGAAAGAAGCTGTATTTTCGCTCTGAGGGCAAACACTTGTCACAAAACCACATTTCTCTGTTCCACTCTTCTTCCTATTGACACTTGATTAATTCACATCCTACTACCTTATTAAAGATGGCTCTAAGCACTATGTGACTTAACATCTGAGGTCATCAGTCCCCTAGACTTAGAACTACTTAAACCTGACTAACCCCAAGGACATCACACACATCCGTGCCCGAGGCAAGATTAGAACCTGCGACCGTAGCAGCAGCGCGGTTCCGGACTGAAGCGCCTAGAACCACTCGGCCACAGCGGCTGGACCTTATTATAAATCAACCAAGTTAAAATATGTTTACTATACTTATTGTTATAAATCACTTGACCGCTGGACTCATTATTTCTGAACTGGTAGAAATTGGAAGACTATAGGCTGTCATTATTACTACTACTACTACTACTACTACTGCTAATTATTATTATTATACTGTGAATGTTATACAGCAGTGTTGTAGAAATTGCATAGTTACTGTTGTTGCGTCGTGTTGTCAGTCAGTTCGTCCATCTATTGCGAAGTGAGTAATGAAGCTACTTCTGGTCCGTCTTGAGAAGAGCCTACAACTTGGAGATATTTCAGCATAACCGACATATATGCCTAAATTTTATTATTACAGACCCGGGGCACAAAGTATAATATATGTGCGTAGCGGCTGGATTAAGTGACAAGTATGGTGTCCATGCATTCGTTTCAAATGCTGAAAGCTCCACAACATCGTGTCACGTGCTTATCCAAGTACTAGTAAAAATGTAATTACTGGAAACTTATTTTTTGTAATCAGTATTGCAGTGTGCGAAATAGTGATAATAGTAATGATCTTTACAGTACCATTCCGTTTCGTGGCCGAAACAAGATTAAACCCTTTTGTTTTACCTTTAGAATGTAAAGTACACAAGCGGCAAGACACAGTCAGTACCTTCGCTGCGCAGTGCCGATGGTACTGTTACCGACGACTGTGCCGCTAAAGCGGAGTTATTGAACGCAGTTTTCCGAAATTCCTTCACCAGGGAAGACGAATGGAATATTCCAGAATTTGAAACACGAAGAGCTGCTAGCATGAGTTTCTTAGAAGTAGACACCTTAGGGGTTGCGAATCAACTCAAATCGTTTGATACGGGCAAGTCTTCAGTTCTAGATTTTTTACCGATTAGGTTCCTTTCAGATTACGCTGATACAATAGCTCCCTACTTAGCAGTCATACACAACCGCTCTCTCACCGATAGAACTGTACTTACAGATTGGAAAATTGCACTGGTCGCACCAGTGTTTAAGAAGGGTAGAAGGAGTAATCCATCGAACTACAGACCTATATCATTGACGTCGGTTTGCAGTAGGGTTTTGGAGCATATACTGTATTCAAACATTATGAATCACCTCGAAGGGAACGATCTATTGATACGTAATCAGCATGGTTTCAGAAAACATCGTTCTTGTGCAACGCAGCTAGCTCTTTATTCGCACGAAGTAGTGACCGCTATCGACAGGGCATCTCAAGTTGCTTCCGTATTTCTAGATTTCCGGAAAGTTTTTGACACCGTTCCTCACAAGCGACTTCTAATCAAGCTGCGGGCCTATAGGGTATCGTCTCAGTTGTGCGACTGGATTCGTGATTTCCTGTCAGGAAGGTCGCAGTTCGTAGTAATAGACGGCAAATCATCGAGTAAAACTGAAGTGATATCAGGTGTTCCTCAGGGAAGCGTCCTGGGACCTCTGCTGTTACTGATCTATATAAATGACCTGGGTGACAATCTGAGCAGTTCTCTTAGGTTGTTCGCAGATGATGCTGTAATTTACCGTCTAGTAAGGTCATCGGAAGACCAGTATCAGTTGCAAATCGATTTAGAAAAGATTGCTGCATGATGTGGCAGGTGGCAGTTGACCCTAATTAACGAAAAGTGTGAGGTGGACCACATGAGTTCCAAAAGAAATCCGTTGGAATTCGATTACTGGATAAATAGTACAATTATCAAGGCTGTCAATTCAACCAAGTACCTGGGTGTTAAAGTTACGAACAACTTCAGTTGGAAAGACCACATAGATAATATTGTGGGGAAGGCGAGCCAAAGGTTGCGTTTCATTGGCAGGACACTTAGAAGATGCAACAAGTGCACTAAAGAGACAGGTTACACTACACTCGTTCGTCCTCTGTTAGAATACTGTTTGTTGCACGGTGTGGGATCCTTACCAGGTGGGAATGACGGAGGACATCGAAAGGGTGCAAAAAAGGGCAGTTCGTTTTGTATTATCACGTAATAGGGGAGAGAGTGTGGCAGTATGATACGCGAGTTGGGATGGAAGTCATTAAAGCTAACACGTTTTCCGTCGCGGTGAGATATATTTACGAAATTTCAGTCACCAACTTTCTCTTCCGAATGCCTTAATATTTTGTTGAGCCCAACCTACATAGGTAGGAATGATCAACAAAATAAAATTAGAGAAATCAGAGCTCGAACAGAAAGGTTTAGGTGTTCGTTTTCCCCGCGCGCTGTTCGGGAGTGGAATGGTAGAGAGATAGTACGATTGTGGTTCGATGAACCCTCTGCCAGCCGGAGTGGCCGGAACCGCACGGCCGCTACGGTCGCAGGTTCGAATCCTGCTTCGGGCATGGACGTGTGTGATGTCCTTAGGTTAGTTAGGTTTAAGTAGTTCTCAGTTCTAGAGGACTGATGACCTCCAATGTTTAGTCCCATAGTGCTCAGAGCCATTTGAACCATGAATCCTCTGCCAAGCGCTTAAACGTGCATTGCAGAGTAATCATGTAGATGTAGATAATTTAATTTTACATCTCAAGTTGTAATTACTCACACCATTGGGAACCACTGATGTACGGTGCATGTTCTTTTAAGTACATCATTTTCCACCTTTGACTGTAACTATTTTTATTCTATTATTGCAGTTTCGGCCTATGTGCTATTGTTGAGCATAATACTAGAGATTTTACGACGAGGAAACAGGTCAAAAACAACGACGTCCTTGCAGGGCTGCGTCACCCTTGATAGGAGCAGTTACAACGACTGTTATCAGTGACACGGTTAACATGATGCGTAAACTTTGCATGAAAGTTGGAATGTAACTCTGGCTGTACATAGTCAACATGGGGCGGAGGTAACAAAGTTGATCGACGTTGTACATACAGATGTATTTCAGCCTGCGTGTAAATACTACAAGTTTATGCATCAAGTTGCTTGTGTCGCTGATAAAAGCTGTTGAATCTATTTCTTAATCCGTTACCTTGTAGTAATATGACATCCAGTCTTACGTTGGACAGTGGCCCATGCTCCGAAACTGCAATAACAGAATAAAGACATGGACGAGTCATCATCCTCACTCATTTGACTGTTCATTCCATGCAACAGTTCCGTAATATTTATTTACATCACTGAGTATAGCAATGTCATCAGTGCATCTTATCATTGATATTCTTTCATTAAGAATTTTAAGCCTGTGCTTGAACATTTCTATAATGTCCGTCATTTTTTCTTCGATGCCGGCCGGAGTGGCCGTGCGGTTCTAGGCGCTACAGTCTGGAACCGAGCGACCGCTACGGTCGCAGGTTCGAATCCTGTCTCGGGCATAGATGTGTGTGATGTTATTAGGTTAGTTAGGTTTAATTATTTCTAAGTTCTAGGAGACTGATGACCTCAGAAGTTAAGTCGCATAGTGCTGAGAGCCATTTGAACCATCTTTCTTCGCTAAATAGATTGAACAGCATCGACGAAAGAATGCGTCCCTGTCTTACTCCCATTTTAATCTGAGCGCTTAGTTTTTGGTCTTACACTCTTATCATTCCCTCTTTGGTTTCTTCACACCGTGTGTTACCGGCCATTATCTATAGTTTGCACCTGTTTTTCTCAGATTTTCGAACACTGTTTAACATCGTCAGAAGCTTCCCTAGGTCCACAAACCTAGTTAATATGTCTGGACTACTCTGAAATCTTGTTTTCTTCATGACGTGCAAACGTCAGAAATTCCTCTATCGCACCTTTACCTTCCCTAAAGCCAAAATGGTTTTCACCCAAGGGACACAAATTTTTCTTTTCCATTCTACTGTATATTATTCTTGTCAGTAACTTTGATGCATGAGCTGTTAAGCAGATTTACGATAATTTTCGCACTTATCTGCCCTTCCTATCTTGGATAATGCTATGGATGGCATTTTTCCGGAAGTATGATGGTTTATTTCTAGTCTCATAGATTCTACAAACCAATTGAAAAGTGGTTTTTTGGCACTTTCCCCAACGATTTTAAAAATCCCGAAAGAATTTTACCAATGTCTACCGCTTTAATGAACGCCAAGTCTTACAACCCTCTTCTACCTGTAAAATCTGACCTATACTTGACTCCCTATATCTTCCATATCGACTCCAGTTTCATTTTCTATCACGCTATCAGGACTTTCCCCATCTTAGTACAGGCCTTTAACATACTCTTCTCATCTGCTATGTATTCCCTCTACGGTTAACAATGGAATCCTTATTGCACGCTTAATGTTTACGTCTTTGCTTGTAGTTTCATCTAATCTAGTTTTCTCTTTTTCTTTGTGCGCTGAATCATTTCTTAGGACGACCGTTTCTTCTTTGATTTCTTCACTTTTTTCCTGCAACCATTTCACCTTGGCTTTCACGCAGTTACTATTTATTTCTCCCCTAAGTGACTTAAGTTGCCGTACTTACTTCTTTCATCTATCAACTGAAGTATTTCTTCTAGTGCCCAAGGTTTCCTCTCAGTTACCTTCATTGTTTGTATATTTGTCTGTCCAGCTCCTTTTGAGTGACGTTCATTCTTCTTCGACTGAACCGCCTACTGTCATATTCATTACCACACTATCTACAGTTTTAGAGACTTTCAAACGCACATCATCATTCCTGAGCAGTTGGAATGTCCCACTTCTTTCCATATTGATTTTTTCAGACTATTTTCTTAAACGTCAGTCTTCTCTTCGTCGTTACTAAATTGTGATCTGACTTTATATGTTCTTCTGGCTACCTCTTACAATCTTTTATTTGTCTCACTATGAGAGTATCCAACTGTAATTTGTCCCGTGTCTGCAAGTTCGTATCGAAGTATACCACCTCTTCTTATGTATTCCCTATTACCTGTTGAAATTTATTGTAGAATTTAATTAGTCGCAGTCTCTCACATTCCTACTACCAAGCCCATATATAATCGTAACTGTTTCTTCTATCCCCCTGCCCCCCTCCCCGTACTAAGGTATTTCAGTTCACTGTCATTAATAGATTTTCATCTGCCTTGACACAATGTATTACCCTTTCAGTGTCCTCATGTCCTTTTTCTGTCTCTTCATCTTCCACTTGTAACGTCAGAATTTACAACTCTACTGTTGTTGTTGGAGATGGTTTGCTGTCGATTATGATGAGAATAATATCTCACTCCCTGCCCTCCCTAACTGTTCATGACGAATCCTACTCCCTTTACGGCATTTACTCCTGCTGTCGCTATTACGACCAAAACTGTCGCCATCTTCTTCCAGCTTCACTTCACTGACACCCACTATGTCAACGCCATTTTATCCGTAACTGTATTCGGCAGAATACTGGTGTTTTTTGACATTTTGTTTAATATTCTGTTATGAATTCTATGATATTAATTATGATTAAAAGTTGAAGTAATCAATAAATAAACAAAGTGTCTATATTTTTTAAAACTAATCATCTCCCTGTAGCAGTCCTTCTCTCCCGGGAATCCGACCGAGCATGGTGCGCAGTGATTAGCAACTGAACTCATATTCGGAAGGACGACGGTTCAAACCCGATTCCGGACATCCAGATTTAGGATTTCTGTGATTTCCCTAAATCTCTTTAGGCAAATACCGCGATGGTTTCTTTGAAAGGGCCCAGCAGACTTCCTTCCCAAACTTCCCTAACCCTAAAGAACCGATGACTTCGCTGTTTGGTCCCCTACCCCTAAATCAACAAACCAACCGGCCATCCGAGTGGTGAGATAATCCGGAATTTTTTGCCGTTGGAGAGATCATCACGACACTTTTTCAATTACAGGCCACACGTCCCTTGGACACGAATTATATGTCTTTAATACAGTGGTTTCTATTGCCGTCCACTTCCTCGTGCAATATAAGAGAACCGGAAAGTAAAGAATCATACCCAAAATCCTTCTCGACTTTTTTCGGTGCTTTTCCCTAGGAACGTCGCTTCGCGAGGATCAGCAGAAGTCAAACAACACTGCGTTACTCACTTTCCTTGATGACTCTTTTGCATTTCAGAAATGCCTTGAAGAAATAAGTCTCCACGTTCGTCAGTAACGACACCAAGGCTGTCCGAGAAGAAGTCGAAGTGACTATTCAAAAAATGTTGTGTAAGTGAGATTTTACATCCCATCAGTAGCTCTTGCACAATATCGTGATAGTTCTCTGTAGTATGGTTACTTCATTACTTTTTACAGACACTTGTGACAGACAGTCATCTTATTGTTTCAACATCACTCAGCTAAACAAGGAAATATTCATCAGTCGTTAATTTCTAATTTGCCAATCTACAAATATTTTCCCCTTTCTTTTGGTTTGACTGATCCGCGGACAATTCCTTCGCAAGAACATGAATCCACGTGAAGTTTTGTTGATTGAATTCACAAGTTTTTGACGAGATAACATTCAGTGTGCTGCAGAGGTAGATACCCATTTTTGCGGTCAACAAGAGTAATGTTGTCCAAGCAGTAGTTCATTCTGAGCGTGCGATTTTTGCCATAATGGTGGTTTTTTTTCTGTCTCTGCTGTCCCACTCGCATAGAGAGCAGCAGTGCTTTGTGTACCTGAATTACATGCCAAGAATAATAACTACAATTACTCTGAGCTCTCCAAGCATACGTCATTTGTATTTTTCGTCCTGCACAAGTCCGAGGACCAGTTTAAGGATCTCATATGTATCTTTAAGGTTGACTGACTAAGCAATCTGAAAGCAATGAAATTCGTTTTCATTGTGGATATTAATTTCAGACTAACTTTGTTGAAACCTATGAATAAGCTCCATTCATTTACAGTGAAATTATAGCTAAGAGCGTCCATAAGGGACGTGATATCATTACCAAAAATCATGTCACAGTGCTTGGAGAAATATTCAGAAAAACTGAATGATGGCGACGGTGAAGAATCACCTTCGTATCGAGAATAAAAAATTTATATCACAATTTTAATCGCGACACTAAAAGTTCAGCCTGTTACTTCATAAAGTTAAATCACTGCCCAGATCGTTGAGGTTCTATTGACAGAATCAAATATGATTCAGAGAGGCCTAGAACTCTTAGGTCGACATACGTGTCTCCTCCGACGACTTTTGCGAATTCGTCTTCAGAAATTGCCAAGGTCTCAGGAGACATTGGTATCGGCAAATCTTTCCTGTGACATACAGGTCTTATAGCTTATGGTAAATAAGGATATTGCACAGTGATCATCATCCAGGTCATTCCATCAATTTTTGTCAGAAAAAGGACAGTACATAGTGATCCATTGGTTCCCTAACAATCATGGGAACAGCAAAGAATACGCGACGTGATCCGTTTAACCAACCGATTAGAAGTGTAAAGCATGACGAACAGCGTATATGGAGTCCTTGTTCTGACCTGTGTCACTAACCTTACACCGAAATAAAATTCTTAGCTCTTTTTACAAGAGGTTTTATTTTGCGTTTCTTGAGCTTTCAGAGTTAACTCTCCATAGATATAACAAAAAGAGTTTGCGCTATTTACAGACATACGAGCGATTAACTTGGTGACTTAACACGAAATATAAATTAAAAACTTTCACGAACTAAGGACTATAAACAGTCACCTCCTAAAACTGTAATAACCCTCAGTGCTGCGCATTAATAGCTTTTTGCACTAGAATAAAGCACCTGCTCGCACCTAGTTGCTTGTTAGTGGATTTTTCGTCAAGAAGAATCCTGTAATTATACTCCAGCCTCCATATTCGCCAGAAATGGTCTCATGCGGCTCTTTTGTCTCCCCCCACAAATAAAGAAAAGTTCGTGGTTTTACATGCATAGCTGGGATTGAAAGACGTTGCTGTGAGATCTAATAGTTATCCCAAAGATTAATTTCCAGAGGTACTTCGATGTTTGGAAAAATCACTGACATAAGTGTGTAATACCTAATGGGGACTTTTATGAAGGAATTACACTGATATAGACAAGTACATAAAATGCTTTGAAAAACAAGTAAATTTCTGCAGTTCTTCGAACACACAAAGCAAGAAGTTTTTTTTGTAACTTAAGGATCTTTTATATTCATTCAGAAATCACTTGTACACTTTTTCGGTATAGCACAGGTGTTCCGCTGTTTTTGCTTCCATTTAAAAAATAAATAAATATTGGGTGTATCTGTCAGCTACGAAAAGTCCTTTGTTAGCTGAGAGCGTTAATGGGCAGTCACAGACAACATTAATGTACTGGACTTGTAAGTTTTCATGCTATTTACTTCGCGCCTTAGGGAAATAATGCAGTTATGTAGTAGGCTATACTTGGAGAAGAAAGCGTGGTGCTGACAGTTAATTTTTCCACATTTATTCCAATTTGTTTGTGAAGGTATTGACGTTTCACCTAAATGTTACGCGTTTCATGTGTGTCGCATATGAATTACCATTTCAGTTTGTTATTATTTGTTAATGGAGACGTCACAATCAAAAGCGAAAAGCTTTCAAAGTTATACAATACAAGAAAAGCAGTATTGTTCGTACAACGAAGGGTCAGTTAATAGTTTCGGCAAACATATTACTTTATTTTAAACTCGTCACCGATAGCAATTATTTATCTGTTGACAAGGATGTAATGATGTAGCAATTCGTATTTATAGACTATGTCATTATTCCACCCTCTGACGAGTCCGTTTCCACCAGTATCACAAACTGTACGCGCAAAGCTTCGCAGGTGAAAGAAATTAAGGTGGCTAGAGCTCCTTAAATCTGTGCAAAACGCGTAAAATAAGATAGAGAATTATCAAAATACCGACCTGTTGAAAACAGATTCAGAAATTTATAATTACAGCAGCATTTCCGAAAGGGGGAAGCAGGCGTTATGAGCAAGAACAAGCTCAAAGTGGGAGGTTGCAGTTTTGCGCAGCAACCCATATGACGGCGCCATTACGAACGGAGAACTTGGCTGACTTGAAGCATGATTGAGAGAAATAAGCGGCCGTAGCTCGATTCAGTAACCTTTAACGTCTCAATGAAGGTGGCATAAGGGAGACATTAATTAGGAAGAGCCATAAATAAATGATACTTAATTAAGAGCAAATGAGACGGAAAATGAAAGGCGATGGCTTCGAAGGAAGTGCCACAAAGCTAACTGGCACCCTGAGCCCTTTGAAGGACGGGGCTGTGATGTTCTGGAAGCAACGTTACACGAGACATTCTGTAGCACCGGATCAGAATTAAATGGACTGGCGGAGGCACACAGTTCACTGAGTTAGGTCTACAACGAGCAGTCTACGCCACTAGCGTGTCATCATCACCATCATCTCATCATTTATTGCATTAACGGAGGTTTAAGGCCTACAGCAGAAGAGACAAAAGAAATAACCACACAATAAAAGGCAAAAAAGCAGCAAGCTATAAAAATATCAAAACACAATAAAAGAACAAGTCAGTCTGTCACAACAGGGGGGATACGTACTGCGGATGGTAATCCGTCGGAGCCGACCTTTATCTTCATCTTTCATCGCCGTCTGCCCCACTTGTTTGAGGACTTTTAGTACTCGATCCTTCTAGCGCGTCCTTAGACGTCACCTTTGGCGTTTTCCAGCAAGTGTAGAAGGTAAGATCCGGTATAGGAGGGATGCATCCGGTCGAAGCTTGTGGCTGAGCCACTGTAGCCTCCTGTGTCCCAATTTTCGGCTAATTTATAGCTTCAAAAGTGCTGATGCAAGTCTTCTTTCGTTCATCGTTTTCATTTATCTTCCGTGGCATTATAGACGGGTCCATAGGACTTCCGAAGTACCTTCCTCTAGAAGGCACACATTGATTCTTCAGTTGTTCCTGATGTCGCTCAGGTGTCACAATCACATAAAAGTACCGGCTACACTAGCGTCATGTACAGCTGTATCTTATTCTTCTGTGATACCAGTCATGACCTGAATAAATTGTTGGGGCTAAAGAACACGCGATTAGCGTTTATTATTCGTTGATTTTTTCGCCACTACACTTTTGTTGGTCAGTATAGATCCCAGGTACCTCAACTCTTGAACTCGTTCAAATGTATACCCATCAACAACAATGGAAGGAAGAAGAGCTTGACGGCGTGAAACAATGAGATATTTTGTATTGTCATCATTCACCACCAGCCCAATGTTCTTCGCGTTATGGAGAAATCGGAAGTATCAGCGGATACTTGCTCGAGGATGTCAACATGAATCACATCGCCAGCAAATGCCAGAATTGTCTGTTCCTACCATCTCCGTTTCTCTGATGCGATTAGTCTCATTGCTTACTTTTTCCAAGGCTAAGCTGAACGTTATTGGAACCAGCGGATCTCCTTGTCTCAGTTCATTTTGAAAACTGAATGGTAGCGATAGCTGGTCGCCAAACAGTACTTGAAAAGCTGATTGAGAGGAGCAAGCTGCAGTTAGTCCTTCCGATGGAATGTAAATTCCTCTGACGTTTTCCTAAGTACGGAGCGATCAATGTTGTCATAACTCCCTCCCCTTTTGAGCAGGTCTTGGGAGGCCGAACGGCACCGAACTACCTTCGTGTCATTCTCAACGGATAGGCATCACTGGATGGGTATATGGACAGGCATTTGGTCAGCTCATCACTCTTCTAGCCATTGTCAGTTTTCGTGAGTGAAGCTGCTACGTCGTCTCAATCAAGTGGCTCCTCTACTGGCCTCCGAAGGGTTCAGTGTACCCCCCCCCCCCCTCCCCCGCCAACAGTATTCAGTAGACCAGGACTGCTATCCATCCAAGTGCTAGCCAAGGTCACCAGTGCTTAACTTCAGTGATCTGACGGGAAATGGCGTTACCACTGCGTCGAGGCTGCTTGAAATATTGTCATAAGCTTGTCGAAAATCAGTGACGTTAAGGAGTAATTCCCAATTGAATTTGTCAATTTTTTCCATCGGCTACCTCAGGTTAAATATGTGGTCTAGAGTCGTTTGTCGAGGCACGAAGCAATATTGATAGGAGCCGACAATCCCTTCAGCCAATGAATTCATGCTATTTAGAAGCAGCCTTGTGTAGACTTTATAGTCGCTTTCAACTAATGAAATCCCTGAGGAGCTTGATACTTGTGTAGCACCACCCTTCTTGAGGATTGCACATACAATTGATCCCTACCAATGGTCAGGAATTATTCCTGCTGTCCAAATGGAGGATAGTAACAGCTTCAAAGGATCCAGGTGGTGAACCTTACCCCCTGGAACCTTGATCTTGAGGGCGTTCATCACAATACTAATATCTTCCTCTGATGTTTTAGGGACTTCCACTCTATCAGACTGGCTCCATATCTGTACTGGCCCAGCTACTGTAATGCCATGATTCACTTCAGTTCTCAAAATGTTTTTAAACAGCTTTAACTGCTCTGATAGTAGTGCCACTTCACCTGTCTCACTCATTGGAACCGATGTATGTGGTCCGTAGACACCTCTCGCAGATCTCATGGACAGGCAAAAAAGGGCGTCATGACTCTGATTGTTCGACTGATACCAACAGGCATTTTTTGATTACCCGTTTTTTATTTCTTGTGAGCTGATCTGTGTCACATTTGCCTAGTAATAAGCTAACCTTTCATCTTCCGAAATTTTTTCTAATAATTTTAGCCTCTTCACTGTTCTGGTCTCTATAGATTTCCGACGTTCTTCATTGAAACAAGGTTTATTTCTGCATTTTGGACGGCAAACAAGCTCATCTTTCGCTCTCACTGATAATACATTCTGCAACGCCATCCATACACTTTCTACGTTGTTACGATTCTCTCATGTTGTGAGGTATTCTGCACTTTTATCTTGATAATGCTGTCTCCATTCTACATCTTCCAATTTATTCTTTTCATAACTAACCATCTTTTCAGCATAACTTTGAAATTTGGTAGACAGTTCCAAACGTAGCTTGGCTGCCACCAAAAACTTATCGGACTTCGAATCTGCCCCATGGAAGGCTCACATCTTTTTGACACTTCCATGATGTCTTCGGTTACCTGGAACATGGTCAACCTGGTTCACTTTACTTTCATCTATGGATATACAGGTAACTTTATGCAGTACTTTTTGGGGAAAGTACGTGCTTCTAATGATGATTCTCCGTGTTTCGGTAAAGTTAATCAGTCCTATGCCGTACACGTTGCTTTCTTCATGGCTACTATTAGGACCAATAGCTGGAAGATACTCATCTTATCTTCCCACATGGGCGCTGAAGTCTCTTGTTACCAAGTGAACTGAATGTCTTGGTAGTCCATCTACTAAATTATCTCGCTGAAGACAAATTTTTCACTATTTCGTCATCAGCATCCCCTCCAGTCCTCATAACTCCCTGAAGAATTCTTTTTTGAGTGCTGTCACTAGTCATTGATATTTACCACTGGCGTGACTAAAAAATAAATTGTGCGGACGAGAAACACGCTTTGGAATTAACCTCACCGTTAGGTACACTTACGCTGATGAACTCGAACATTATCACTGCCTGCTTAATGGTGTGTTGGCCTGACTTTGGTGGTTTGCGGACGTCAACGTCGCACACGATAGCGTTCCAGATGTGTACCATCAAGTTCGGGTCAGGCGAGTTTGGTGATTAAGACATCAATGTGAGTTTACGATGGTGCTCCTCAAACCACAGTTGCAAGATTCTCTCCTTGTGATATGGACATTTATCATATTGGAAGATAACGTAACTTTCGGTGGAACCCCATGTAGGTGGTAAGCAGTAATGTACACTCACTCCATAGGTATCAATTGCTCTCGATTACTACCACAGGTCCACTAGAGCCGTAGGTAAGTATTTCCTCAATATAATACTGCCCATATTGGTCTGCATCCAGGGTGCAGTGCATGTTTCGAGCACAGCTGTTCGTCTGGGTGAAGACATACCCATAACACAAACGTCGACCTGGTGTAACAAGAAACGTGATTCTTCGTACCAGTCGATAACCCACTCTCGATTAACCCCTTCCCACAGCACTCATAATTGGTAATGTCGCAACGTGAACATGTGAACGCTTATGTGTCTTTGGCTCTGGACCCACATGTTCAACAACATCCTGAATGACGTGTTGCAAAACACAAGTGCCTGCAGCAACATTGTAGTCTGTCGTCAGCCTTGCCACATATCTCCGTCGATACCACTTTACACAGTCAAAAATCTCTAAACTCTATGTTCTGTGATTAGAAGTGGACGTCCACCACCTTATCGCCTACTCGTAGTTTCATCGCCCTTCACCCTCTCTCCATAGTTACTACAACAGCACGTGAGCAGCCCACTATCGTCATTGCTTCCGACATCTCTGTTCCCTGGTATCGTGCTTGGTTAGCTTGGTCCACAGAACACTTCCCCGTGAAAGGCAAAGGTCATGGGTTCGATTCCTGGTCTGACACAAAACTTTAATCTGCTAATAATTTGAAACATAGCCTGAGTTCACAATTTTAGCTTAGGAATCATTCAATGTTTTCTTTCAGACTGTCAGTGTGAGTTCTGTCATAGTATTGTGCGACTTAAATGTTAATATGTATCTTATTTCATATGTATTGGAACTGTATACAATAATATTTTCAAATACTTGCCTTGAATATGAGTTTAAATTTTCAGTTCTCTAAGCCTTACAGCTCATGTTAGTAGTAGGGCAAAGAGAGCACGACTCTACTCTGCATTGTTGCCAAATTTATTCGAGATGGTGGCCATAGATGGTTCAATGTCGCACTGATGTCGAAGCAGGAAGTTTAAATTTTGACAGGAAAACAGGTCAATTGGACTACCTTCACTAACCTAACGCCACATCACCTATAATCCCCTGCCCTCCCCTTCCCCATATGGAAATTGGCGGGAGAAAGACTCAGTCTGTACTGGGCTGCCAGATAGGACTGATGTAAGTCTTTATTCCCCTCCATAAACCATGGACCTTGCCATTGGTGGGGAGGGTTGCGCGCCTCAGCGATACAGATAGCCGTACCCTAGATGCAACCACAACAGAGGGGTATCTGTTGAGAGGCCAGACAAATGTGTGGTTCATGAAGAGGGGCAGCAACCTTGTCAGTAGTTGCAGGGGCTACAGTCTGGATGATTGACTGATCTGGCCTTGTAACACTAACCAAAACGGCCTTGCTGTGCTGGTACTGCGAACGGCTGAAAGCAAGAGGCAACTACAGCCCTAATTTATCATGAGGGCATGCAGCTTTCCTGTATGGTTACATGACGATGGCGTCCTCTTGGGTAAAATATTCAAGAGGTAAAATAGTCCCTCACTTGGACCTCTGGGCGGGGACTACTCAAGAGGACATCATTAACAGAAGGAAGAAAACTGGTGTTCTACGGATCGGAGTGTGGAATGGCAGATCCCTTAATCAGGCAGGTAAGTTAGAAAATTTAAAAAGGGAAATGGATATGTTAAAGTTAGATATAGTGGGAATTAGTGAAGTTCGGTGGCAGGAGGAACAAGACTTTTGGTCAGGTGAATACAGGGTTATAAATACAAAATCAAATAGGGGTAATGCAGGAGTAGGTTTAATAATGAATAATAAATGGGAATGCGGGTAAGCTACTACAAACAGCATAGTAAACGCATTATTGTGACCAAGATACACACGAAGCCCATGCCTACTACAGTAGTACAAGTATATATGCCAACTAGCTCTGCAGATGATGATGAAATGTATGATGACATAAATGAAATTATTCAGGTAATGAAGGGAGACGAAAATTTAATAGTCATAGGTGACTGGAATTCGAGAGTAGGAAAATGGAGGGAAGTAAACATAGTGGGTGAATATGGATTAGGGGTAAGAAATGAAAGAGGAAGCCGTCTGGTAGAATTTTGCGCAGAGCATAACTTAATCATAGATAACACTTGGTTCAAGAATCATGGAAGATGGTTGTATACATGGAAGAACCCTGCAGATACTAGAAGGTATCAGATAGATGATATAATGGTAAGTCAGAGACTTAGGAACCAGGTTTTAAATTGTAAGACATTTCCAGTGGCAGATGTGGACCCTGATCACAATCTATTGGTTATGAACTGTTGATTAAAACTGAAGACACTGCAAAAAAGTGGCAATTTAAGGAGATGAGACCTGGATAAACTGACTAAACCAGAGGTTGTACAGAGTTTCAGTGAGAGCATAAGGAAAAAATTGACAGGAATGGGGAAAGAAATACAGTAGAAGAAGAATTGGTAGCTCTGAGGGATGAAATAGTGAAGGCAGCAGAGGGTCAAGTAGATAAAAAGACGAGGGCTAGTAGAAATCCTTGGGTAACATAAGAAATACTGAATTTAATTGATGAAATTATAAAAATGCAGTAAATGAAGCAGGCAAAAAGGAATACGAAGGTCTCAAAAATGAGATCGACAGGAAGTGCAAAATGGCTAAGCAGGGATGGCTAGAGGACAAATGTAAGGATGTAGAGGCTTATCTCACTAGGGGTAAGATGGATACTGCCTACAGGAAAATTAAAGAGACCTTGGAGAAAAGAGAACCACTTGTATGAATATCAAGAGCTCAGATGGAAACCCAGTTCTAGGCAAAGATGGGAAAGCAGAAAGGTGGAAGGAGTATATAGAGGTTCTATACAAGTGCGATGTACTTGAGGACAACATTGTGGAAATGGAAGAGGATGTAGATGAAGATGAAATGAGAGATACGATACTGCGTGAAGAGTTTGACAGAGCACTGAAAGACCTGAGTCGAAACAAGGCCCTGGGAGTAGACAACATTCCATTAAAGCTACTGACAGCCTTGGGAGAGCCAGTCCTGACAAAACTGTACCATGTGGTGAGCAAGATGTGTGAGACAGGTGAAATACCCTCAGACTTCAAGAAGAATATAATAATTCCAATATCAAAGAAAGCAGGTGTTGACAGATGTGAAAAGTACCGAACTATCAGTTTAATAAGTCACAGCTGCAAAATACTAACGCGAATTCTTTACAGACGAATGGAAAAACTGGTAGAATCCGACCTCGGGGAAGATCAGTTTGGATTCCGTAGAACTGTTGGATCACGTGAGGCAATACTGACCTTACGACTTATCTTAGAAGAAAGGTTAAGGAAAGGCACACCTACGTTTCTAGCATTTGTAGGCTTAGAGAAAGCTTTTGACAATGTTGACTGGAATACTTTCTTTCAAATTCTGAAGGTGGCAGAGGTAAAATACAGGGAGCAAAAGATTATTTACGATTTGTTCAGAAACCAGATGGCAGTTATAAGAGTCGAGGGGCAGGAAAGTGAAGCAGTGGTTGGGAAGGCAGTGAGACAGGGTTGTAACCTCTCCCCGGTGCTATTCAATCTGCATATAGAGCAAGCAGCAAAGGAAACAAAAGAAAAATTCGGAGTAGGTATTAAAATCCATGGAGAAGAAATAAAACCATTGAGGTTCGCTGATGACATTGTAATTCTGTCAGAGACAGCAAAGGACCTGGAAGAGCACTTGAATGGGATGGACAGTGTCTTGAAAGGAAGGTATAAGATGAACATCACAAAAGCGAAACGAGGATAGTGGAATGTACTCGAATTAAGTCCAGTGATGCTGAGGGAATTAGATTAGAAAATGAGAGGCTTAAAGTAGTAAAGGAGTTTTGCTATTTGTGGAGCAAAATAACTGATGATGGTCGAAGTAGAGAGGATATAAAATGTAGACTGGCAATGGCAAGGAAAGAGTTTCTGAAGAAGAGAAATTTGTTAACATCGAGTATAGATTTAAGTGTCAGGAAGTCATTTCTGAATGTATTTGTATGGAGTGTAGCCATGTATGGAAGTGAAACATGGACGATAAATAATTTGGACAAGAAGAGAATAGAAGCTTTCGAAATGTGGTGCTACAGAAGGATGCTGAAGATTAAATGGGTAGAAGAGGAGTTTGTGGCACAACTTGACAAGAACAAAGGACCGGTTGGTAGGTCATGTTCTGAGGCATCAAGGAGTCACAAATATAGCATTGGAGGGCAGGGTAGAGGGTAAAAATCGTAGAGCGAGACCAAGAGATGAATACACTAAGCAGATTTAGGAGGATGTAGGTTGCAGTAAGTACTGGGAGATTAAGAAGCTTGCACAGGATAAAGTAGCATGAAGAGCTGCATCAAACCAGTCTGAGGAATGAAGACCAGAACAACAACGTCTTTATTTTGTTTGCATTGGTTTTTTTGAACAATTTGATTTTTTATAGACAGTAGCTCCAAACTCTGTTCTCCATGAGGTCTGGAGTCCAACTGACCTAGTTCACAACACCGCCACCAGAGGACACTGTCGCCTCCCCCCCTATTCCCTCCTGTGACGTAATCCAAGATGGTGGTATGGGGAAAAATGATGGGAAAAGGACTCAGTTTGTGTTTAGTTGCTGGACTAGGAGGATGGAGTAATTGTTTACTATGTGTACCATATGTTCAATTGATGAGATGTCTGTGCTGGAAAAGGAGTAGTTTATTGGGCACAGCAGCCGCCAAGTGCTTGGAAGCAATGATATATGGCGAGTGTACGAAGAAGACTAATCCGCATCATCAAATAATGAAGACGCAGCAGGATAGGGCTAAGTTACACTTTACAACTAACACTGACACATGTGTCTGCAGCAACTGTAGATCATTTGATAAAAGTCCAGTCAGCTTTCCGATGTGCAAGAGACAAGACGTTCGCTCCTGTGTGTGTGTGTGTTACCTGCCCAGAGGCCACATGCTGGGCTCATGGCGCCACAGTAGCCACATAGGGGTGGACGCATAATTCATACTGAGGTTGAAAATACCACGGGCTTCCTCCTTCCCATCTCCAGAACATGGATACCCTTTGTTGCTGAACACCAACTGCTTTGGGAGTTATTACAGCTTGTGTTTAAGCAGTGTGCTGAATATTGTCACATACATAATTGAAGACCTCACAGGAACTAAATGTAGCACTGAACATAGAAAGTGAGAGAGCTTTGCAGATGATGCAAAAATATGTTAACAATTTGCGATGTAAATACTCGTTTTATTCTGAAGAAGACTGCCACCACATTTGAGCATGTGTTAAAAAAAAGAAAAGAAAGATCGCGACACACTTTGGAAACCATCCCTGAGACACTTCGTGCGGTATTGTGGGAAATACCATTGTCTTTGAGCATGATCTTGTTTAGGAGTTACTAAACCCCACTGTATTTGCCTCTAAATACACCTTAAAACCCGGCCGCTGTGACCGACCGGCTCTAGGCGCTTCAGTCCAGAACCGTGCTGCTGCTGCGGTCGCAGATTCGAATCCTGCCTCGAGCATGGATATGTGTGATGTCCTTGGGTTAGTTAGGTTTAACTAGTTCTACGTCTGTGGGACTGATGACCTCAGATGGCAACTTCCATAATGCTCAGAGCCATTTTGAACACTTTAAAAAGGATCACTGCAAATTAGTTTGCATCAATTTTGCAATGTAAATCGCCACATTTGAACACAGACTCTAAAAAGATCATAGCACACTTGTGAAACTTCTTAATCTTCAGCTGCTCTGGAATATTTGCATGCACGCACAAATTAGCTAAGAGTTTAATACCTCAATACATTTGCAAATATCGCTTCAAACAATTTGTTCAAAACACAGTACTGTCTTTCCATGTGCACTTGAAATGGAAATACGTTATGGCAAATACAGCCGTGGCTCGAAACAAAGTGAAGCGGCGACTGAGACCAGCATTAATCTGTAGGTGGTGCAGAATGCTGCACTCCTATTGGCTCCCTGGGTAAAATGGCGGGTGGAGTGTGTAAAGGTTATATAAACCCTCGCTGTGTTGCAATCTCTCTCATTCTGGCTTCCTCAGTTCACCTGTGTGATTGATTATATGTTCTCGTGACAATTTTTATTATGAATACACCAAGCCCTTTCCTGTATGCTTTCAGGTATAGTCCTTTTCTGATGGCTGCTGCTTCCATCATGCGGTTACGTCCTCTTGCCTCTTCTAACTGCCCCAGGAAGTTTTACGCTTTCTTAACTGTTCTTGCAATAACCGCAACATCACCAGCCAGTGAACCCAGCGCTGAGAGAACAGAGAGGGCTGGAATGACGAATGGAGGAAAACCACCAGACGTCTGGCGTATTGGTAGATCTCGATGTGCTTTAACCGATCTTCTTCTTCCCGCATCCTTCTGCTTCAGAACGTTTCCACCTGCGTTCATCACAGTCAGGATACAGTTTTTTAAACACCCCTTCTTCTTCTTCAATGTTGTCTTTTTCTTCTTCAATGCATGGTGTGCAGTATTCACAATTCGCTTGAAATTCATCAGTAGTAAACACAACTTAAGTTTTCCTCACATGGTTTTGTCAACTACAAATGCTGCAATGCGTTGACCTATGCCAATATTCATTCTTCTGTGTATCACCTTAGCCTTACCGTCTAAAATCCTATCTGCAATGCGACGACTTGCGAGATCTTTATTTGCAGTGTATTCAATGTCGTGTTCCATGCACGCTTCGTAGAGCGGATTAACCGCTTATCATCTCGCGCCAGGTGTTTCTGAAGCTTTGTTCCAAGTCCACAATAGTTGTATCCCGGAATGTGTAATTCCTCTGGCAGTTTGTCTAGAATAACACCACCTGCTTCAATGCGGGTCCTAGCGCACATGTTACGGTACTGTGCCTGCTGTACTCTATGCACCCCATTATATAGTGAATCATCAGCGTCCGTCCAACTATTTTTCGTAGCAAGAAAACCAAGTCATTTAACTAGTGCTCTATTTTACCGACATCTTATGACTCTCTCCACGAAAAACGCATCCGGTTTTGAGCTTTACTGCAACTCCTCGGTGTTGAAGCAACCTACAATTCTTCACCTTTACAATCTTTCAAGATATAAGTTCTAAGGTTCGTTCTTCACACCTTTGAAACTGTAAATATCTCTGTTGACCTAGTTGGTGGTAAAGATTACTCTAATGCTGTCTTGTGTTTTGTGATACACACCATATCACTACCATCAAATATCTGTTTGCATGAATCCAGCATTTTAATGTGACAGTACACCATATCATGAGCCCATTATCACAAACATCGATTAGTCTCATTTTTATTGTGCTATGAGTGGTTCGATTGTACTAAGCAATTATTTCTGGGAGGATATCTATCCATTTGTATGAGCCGCGAAGATTAAAATGCATCCACATTTGACCTTTTATTGTTGTGTTCAGATGTTTTACGAAACTTGCTTTCAGGCGAGTGAACATTAAGTAGTGATGTATTCCATATCGCTGCATCACTGTCTTGAAATACGAATTGTAAAACTCTTGGAGTTTGTCCGGGCATCGATTCGTCCCTGTCTACAGCAAACCCTCAAACACATTCGAAACATTTTCCCCCGGTTTTGTTATAACAGGTAACGGCCAAGCAAATCTGGAGTATTTATCAATAACCATTAACATATATTTGAATCCATTATTCTCATGTGAATATTCCCTCATATCTACAGTATCAACTTGCTTATGTCATCCAAACCTTTAATCATAACACGCCTACGACGGTATGTTTTGCTTGCTGGTTTGTGCAGTTCTCGAACAACTGTCTCCATATTTGTTCATTGATATGTCTCTCTGTAAGCTCAGTGATTATTGAGACAGCCGCGTTCGAATGAGCTGTTTTACCTGCAGCAGCTGTCTCCATACTCATACGATGATACCTCTCTCTAATCTCAGAGATTGTTGAAACAGCCGCGTTCGAATGAGCTGTATTACCTGCAGCAGCTGATGCCATGAGCAAACGTAGTCAATCTATTAGGTCATCGGGGTCGTCATGTATACTGCGGGAGTCGATTGTTAACTGGTTTATGCTCAGTGTCAGTACAACCACCGCTACCGCTGTTGTTGTTCTCACCGTCAAGCATTGCTTTTCTAATGGTTCTACATTTATTATTGTGGTCATTTCCTAACTTATTTGCATCAGCCAAATGCAATATTTCACGGTACATTTCCTGCCATTAAATTAATAATTTCTGGTTTTTTTCTTGGGTCTTAGGAAAATGAGGTTCATTACGCTAGGTGTTTTTTCACACTTTCTATCACAAATCTATATTATGTCATGAGCTACATTTGTAGACTGCGTAGGCAGCATTACAGCCTTCCCCTGCTGCCGCACAATGTTCTATCAATTTGGCCAGAGGCGTTACGGATAATGAATTCGTCAATGGCAACACCATCGTTGTCGTGTGGTTTTGTTTTTGCTGAGAGTTGCCTGAGAGATTTAGTAACCGGCTTGAAGGTCGCTCTTAGCGTTTGCTGCCGATCCATACGCCCTAACCTTAGCAACCATAATTTATTTCGAACGGCTTTCCGCGCCTGAATGACTTCCTGCTTTGATGACATCTCATTGTATACTAATCAAACGTCTATGCAGCGTGAGGCTTTATGTATCTGCTCTTCTTCCTCTTCTTATATGCCTGCACCCCTTCTCAATAACAAGGGCGTCTACATCTATTTTCCCCTCAATAGCTTCAACATTTTCATTTAAGTCGGTTACTTTCTTACCGATTTCATTAACTAACTCGTTTAATGCGTTGATTCTTCTCAGAAGTGCCTGGTAATACGTCTCTAGCTCTATGCACATACCTCCAACTTTATATACGATAGCCTGAATTTTCGCATCCATGTATAAGCGAATGTTCTTTCTACGTACACCCATTCTCTCGGGTTGAGAGCCAGACATGCGCTCGAATCTGTCCATGTTCCAGCATATACTGATGTACTCGCTTCTCTTACCGGGCTATATATACAGAAACTCTTGAAAGTTTCACCTGTACCTATCACCACTCATTCACCTTGTTTTATCAATAACAAGAAACCGATACTGTGAATGATTCCAACAATCGGCATATATCTTTACAAAATCGTTGAACGGCATGTCAGTTCCTACATGTGCTTGATAAATATGTTTTAAATTCAAATTTCCTTTTTTAAAGGATATAATGAGGTTTGCATTATTCGTAACCAACTGTTTCGGGATTCTGGAATATGTGTGATGAACAAATGCATTGCGCATCTGTTGAGCAGCTATTAGTGTTGTAGTTCATGGGGTAGCAGTTGTCTGTAGTACTAGTAATAGTACACTGTCCAGTCACATTAATGTGACCACCTGTCAGCAGCCAGAATAATCCGTTTTGTGTGCGGACAAGGAAGTAGATACCTGCTGACTCCAGTGCCCTGACCACCAGCACTACGTTTCTCAGTTGAGGATCCATGGCATGAACAGCCTTATCAACATGGTTCCACATATTCCGGGGAGTTTGTGGCCACAGGAGTATGGTAAAGTCATCTTGGTGCTTTTTGAAACCACGTGCGTATACTATAAGCTACTTGATATACTGCACTGTCCTCCTGGTAGATGCTACCGTGCTGAGGAATAACAAACTGCATGTAGGGCTGAACATGTTCCCCAAGGATAAATGCATGCTGATATTGATTCATGAGGCCTTCCAGAATAATGAGATCACCCACCATGAAACCATATCACAGACCATGACGCTTCCTCCTCTGGCCTGGACCATTCTGACAATTATTGGAGTTTGTTTGCTTTAAGTTTCACAGAACATACGACCTGATTCGTTTGCAAAGGCCACGTGTCGCCACTCAGTTGACGTCCTGTTGCGGCATTGGCATGGAAATTCTAACTGATGAACACCAGTCAGCATGGATGCATTAATAATGCTCCTCCTTTGAGAGACCACACACAGCAGTGCTCGCTAAAAGCTCGTTAAGGAGGACTGGAATTTCCATGCCAATACCGCAACAGGGCGTCCACTGAGTGGCGACAGCTGGCCTTAATAAACGAATCATGTTGTATGTTCTGTCAAACTGGAAGCAAACATTCTGTAAGCATCGTCAGAAGGGTCCGGGCCAGAGGAGGAACCGTTATGGTCTGTGATATGGTTTCATGGTAAGTGTTCTCATTATTCTGGGAGGCACAATGAATTAACACCATCATGCATTTACCCTTGGGGCTCATGTCCAATCCTACATGCAGTTTGTTACTCCTCAGCACGATGGCATCTACCAGGAGGATAATTTAACGTGTCACATTGCTCATAGTGTATGCGCGTGATTTAAAGATCACCAGGATGAATTTACTATACTCCTGTGGCCATAAACCCTCCAGATTTAAACCCAATCTAGAAAATGTGGTGTACCACAACTGCCTTGTTGAAGGTTTTGGATGGGACCGATTTTGGATGGCTCTATTTAGCCATGCACGAAATGCTTTAATGGCGGAAGCACTTAAAAAATTTACAGACTTAGCTGTTTCTAAAATAGCCTTACCCTTGGTCCAAATGCCAATGATCATGCCCTTTTGGACATCCGATAAATCGCTCCATTTTAGCACTACGACGACCACTGCACTGTTTTCCACATCACTGCTACATGCTTTATAGACTGTGCACAACTTGTGCTGCCGTCTGCCGTCTGTGAGTGGTTATTGCATGTTGACATCGTCCATAGGAGGTGATCACACTAATGTGACTGGATCATATATAAGATTCAATTAACGTCATTTAATTTTAAAATTTACCTGTGGTTGGAAATAACAGGAGAGCATCAAGTGTCTTTGTACTGTACTTTAATAACGGTAATGTACTACAGAGGGGCTGACAGGCACAAGCTACCACTGTCGTAGCTGTATTGAATGTAGTAAGCAGTTTGCGAAGCATTGCGCCGTCACAGCCAACTTGTAAAAGTTGAAACGGCCACATGTTCGGCAATCATTGGTATTATCATAATCTGCGAGACGGCTGCAGCTTTGCGACGAGGGGGCTCCCTGACGCCTGAGACATCTGCATTTCAACACGCCTGATCCTTTCACATATTAGTACCAACAGGCCAACTAGCAAGAAGCGTCGAGCCTGCGATTGCTGTGGAATGGCCATACGATGTCCGGCCCGGAGAAGCATCGACGGTCCACTGATGTCTGCTGGTACAGCCATCATCGTCCCTCACCCTGCAGGATTCCCCAATGCACAGACATGCAACAATCTCATCGGTTAGAATAGCTTAGCAACCGGCCTGCTTAGGATCTACTGTCGCCAGTTACAGCCATCCAGACACTGCAGGCAACAGTGACTTCCGCGATCTCATCGCTTCCATCCCGAGCCACTGCTGGGGCTGGCCAGCGACAAGTGCTGCAAGCGGCTTGGCCTTACTTATTTGCAACGCCAATACCTTACATGGCTTCGCCTCTGGCTGGAAATGCCTCGTATAATCATCGACGGTTCTTGGGCCGAGCTGACAGGAGCTGGCTGCAGGCGAGAATATCATAATGCATTACTGCCTAGGACCCCAGTCCTCAGCCTGTTGGATCTGGGCACTGGACCTTCAAAAATGGTTCAAATGGCTCTGAGCACTGTGGGATTAACGGCTGAGGTCATCAGTCCCCCAGAACTTAGAACTAGTTAAACCGAACTAACATAAGAACATCACACACATCCTTGCCCGAACCTGTGACCGTAGTCATCGCACGGTTCCAGACTGTAGCGCCTAGAACCGCTCGGCCACTCCGGCCGGCATTGGACCTTCGATGTGTGCTGAATGTAAGATGTAAATCAACCGATTCCAGTCTGAGCAAGACTGGATTTGCTCCTGCTCCCATTCGAGAACCCACATGTGCTTACATGTCTACTCCTAACGTATTGATCCTCTAACGAGATCGACGATATACTACCCAGCACTGACAACGCCATTACAGTGTGAACGCAGAAGCCAGAGGCCTATAGATGAACAGGGCTCGCACTAGACTATGTGCCACGATAGAGTTTATTGCTGAGTTCTCTCTCATTGTTGTGAGTGACACGAACATACTGCAGTATCATGCACTAAAGCAATCAGAAACGAAAACTGGCTACTCATAAGAGATATGTTACGCAAGATAGCGATCGGAGTAAACTAAAGAGACTTTAGTATACATAGTACAACTCGTTGTCTATATGGCAGCGACCAACAGTGGCCAGTATACCGTTTTATTCCATAGGTCGGAGATCCAGTCCCACCCAGTGATCCACTTGAACCAAATGTCACGATGTGTTACAATGTTAAGAGAAGGCCGAATACATGACACATCCTTGTCAGACTAGACCTACAAGCATGTAAATGCTTGTATAAAAGGTGTAACTGCTTACAACGTACAACAGTCGTTTAGAGAAAGTCGGGACGAACAGTTTGAAATAGGATACTTGCGGTCCGTCAAGACAGGAAATTGTTTTCTCGGAGTCATTCGCTGCGTCATGTCTGAGTAAACACTTCTCCGTTTTCAAGGAGCGTCAATTCGAATAAAATTTTTGGGCTTTCGATGGCTATCTCGACCATCGTCGTCGGGAGTAAAACCACAAACGGAAAAACCGCGCCGATCCTGCAGTCAGTGTTTCGACAGCTGACGACGATGGATGAGATATCCATAGAAAGCTCAAGAACTTTATTCGAAATGACGCGCCTTGAAAACGGAGAAGCTTTTATTCAAGTCAGTAAACTACCTCAAACTATGAAAACCACCTAAGCTACAGTGTATGAGTGTCACTCTCATTCTCTTCACACAGACTAGCAGACCCACTGAGAAAAAGTATTGGGCCTTTTTTTGTACGAAATGGAATATAGTCGATTTCTGCACTGAAATACGTTTCCGCTAGAAACTGCGTTATTCGACTTATTTTCGGAAAATGTACAAAAGTGTTAATTTCTCTGGAATCTAACACCAATACCCTTGACGGTTATACGAAGTATCGGACTAATTTCTGAAGTATTCTCGTCTTCGACTTCCTAATTAATAAATTCTCAATTACTTCGTAATTTAACCGATGTATGTGTGTTTGTTCTGTCACCACTGGATGTTTATGGACATCCATAGTTGCGTCATTTTCCATCAACTTCTGATGGTATTTATCGAGAGTTTAGGGAGAAGTACTTCCCTTTTTTAAATTGTCCAACTTTAGCCACTCTGCTTCTAGATAAGCTTTTAAAGTAACCAATCTAGATTTTAAATCCTCATTTTCACACTTTGCTATTTCCTTTAAGTTTGTCTCCTCTTCACACTTCCGTGTAGTCGTGTTTAACTTGGATTTTAGAGCCTGGCAAGTATTCTTTAAGTGTGACAGTACTTCACACTTGGATTCTGGGGATTCGTCGGACTCTGTGTCTGGTATGTCAATTACATAGTCTCGGTAATGCTTCTGCATAACGTTCTCGTGTGTGCCATAACTGTATATTTTTGAATGTGATTTTAAGACTGTTCACATACTTTATAATCTGGTTCGTTTTCCGATCCAGACGAGATATTTTCCCAGTCATTTTTCTCTCCATTATCGATCTGTTCTTCCCGATTTTGTTCCAGTACCGCCATGCAAAACGCCTCAGACTCTTCCTGCTTTTCTTTCAAAATTTTGTGGAAGGATTTTAGTAGATTTTATACTGTGTCGAACTTTTGATCAGGTGTACTTATCCGTACTTCCTTCTTTTTTCTATGACCTGTATTAGCCGTATTTTGTCGGTTAATCCTATCATCTTTATCAATCGTAGAATTACAGCTTACAGTAGGATATGTATTATCCTGCTGAAAATAATTTTTCGTCTGTGCAGAATCAAACATCTGACCCATATATTTTAATGCTTCGTCATAATCAAATGGTTCATTACTAGGTACTTTTGGGAGTTCATCCTCATCGTCGGTGTCAGTCCAATATATCTTGTCCCAACACATCAGTTGTGACTTCCTATTTGCAGTATCTGCACGGATACTTTTGATGATAGTTTAATCGTTCCTCTTCCCAATTCCGACTTTTGTACGTCACACCTTAACGTGTTTATTGCTGCGGGCGCCTTGTCATCCACTTCTACAGAAAGTGTATTATCTGCTTGAACTCCTGCAGTACCTAACGCCAGTCAGTCTTAACGCTTCCCAGGATTTGGTGGTCCTAATTCAACCTCCATCTGTGGTTCGTTTCTCCTGTAACTACCCGAAATATTTGCCTGCGGCTGCGGTTCTCGCATCAATTCCCCCATCTGCTTTCTCTCCGTGGACCTAGAGGTCTCTGTTTAAAATCAGTCTATGGGTTATCCCGAGTTCTCCAGTTTCCATTCCTATTTTCGTCTATATTTCGCCTGTTCAAACCACTATCGAAGCCATACCCATTACGCTGTGAAATAGTGTTTACAATACTCCAATTTCCGTAATTACCATCGCTACCATTATTATTCTCTTTACTATTACGCGTTATTTCAAAATTATTCTGACCTGAATCCCGACGTCTTTGAACGTCGTTTTCACACATGAATTCTACTTCTCTCAAAATACCTTTGAAATTTTCTACATTATCGCCCCCACGTCCTATCAAGGCTTGTTGACACTGCATTGGCAGTTTAGTTTAACATATTTGAATCAATTCTCCGTCGCTATATGGGTTATCTAAGTACGGTTACTTTTAGCCATTTTCTTAAAGAATTCGACTGCTGTTTTCTCACGCGAATTTTCGAATGAGACATTTTGTAATAATCCATATTTTATTCTCATCTGAGACTCAGGCGACCAATATCGTGCTATAAAGGCAGCTCTAAAAGAATCATACGAATCCCAAGTTTCTACTATCTTCTGTATAGTTTCAACAACACTTCCCTTCATATGTGCACAAATGAAATTTAACTTATGTGCCCTGGTACCGATTGTACCTATAACTTCACAATTACTCACAGGAGAGAGTGGTAGTTTCCGGTGTCGTGTAACCTCTCAAACAGTGCGGCGGAGATTGCATTCACATCAAGAATTACTTTAATGATATGGCCATAGACTTCTGCATACATCGCCGGTATAGGAACGATCACACACATGGTTGTACAATGCTGCACATCATTCGTAAGTTCATTTACTAGTCTCTGTCCGTCATTCTATTGGAACATAACAACTCTCTTGCCAGAGTCTCTTACATGACACCCGACTGATTCTTCGGAGTACAATCTGGTCGTCTTTAGCTTAACGGATGGGTTCTGGTTTCATCACAGACATTCGTTATCACTGGCGGTTGCTCTCTCCAGTCATTTATATTTGAAGATAGCTGGTTAATATTTTGTGGTTGCCAATTTGGATTATTCCTGAGGAATTTCTGATTATTCTGACTATGTAGGTTGAGGTTATTTTGCATCGGGTTCAATCTTCACTCCCTTATGTTTCTTCTTCGCCCAGTGAGGTTGGAAATGCACAGCATTGGCATTCAATCTTTGGTCACCGTTTAGCTGTTGTTCCTGTAGAGAAATGTTGGACTAGGATGGCCTGTCAGGATGCGCCATATTAAAACTCTTCTGAGTTTCCCAACTGGTTTATTATTTCCAGCTACAGTGCCTCCATTCCTGTCGGCCTGCGTCACTGGATCCCGCAATGCTGAGGACACCACTTTGCTGTCTGCAAAACGGCTTGGCATGGAATGGCTGCCACAGAGACACTTGCAGCACACAGCTGTGTGTCGGCCTTGTATGGCTGTGGAGTTGTGACGACATCAGGATGTGTCGGCAGTCGACCCTGCGGTCTTCACCCCTGTTGTCTCAGCGCCACCCACTTGGGGCTGCAAGGTGCCCGCGGCGTGCTTTCTCACCGGTGTGGCCAAGATCGTGGTGACAACAAGCACCTGTCATCCGGCATCCGAATCTGTGACTCTCGCCTCGGATGCCTCTGGCGTTTGTTGGGAGCCAACAACACTGCTCACTGTAGTGAGCCGTGGCATGGCCCGCCGCTGGCTGGCTGCAAACCCCTCGTCGGAATCAGAGGGTCGAACAAGCGACCTCACATGAACTAAAATGCTGGCGCTCAATCTGCTGCTGCTTGTAGCTGGTGGTCTGACATGCCCCACCGTCCAGGAGAGCTGTCACACTTGATGCCTTGTTAGTGAACTGGCGCCTATTTATACGTGGCTGTGTGGTTATGTTTTGATAATGCACCACTCCTAGTGCTCATAACACCTGGGTTGAGCCAGTGGGCCCCTTCTGCCTGTATCTTGTGCTATGGAAACCGCTGCGTTTACTCTTTTCAGTGGGTCTACGGCCCTGTGGCCTCCATTCTACTTCACAACCACTGGTAGCGTAACTTACTGTCAACAGGCCCGCACCTGTAGGTAGCTTGTGCGCTCCGAAACTTTGCACTGAAGCTAACATTTTCCCATCTTAAATGGTGGTGCCGCTACATTATTCCCCCCTTCGGAAAGACCCGGTCCCAAGGTCGACTTCTAACTACTCTTAAACTTGTTTGGGTCGGCATGTACTTAGGACATACTTACTACTAGTATATCTTAAAACATATGGCATGAGACAAAACGTAAAAATTCCTTACTGGTTGACCACTCCAATTAATGCTCGATCAGCCCCTTACCTACCCATCTTACGCTCTCATTATCCAATCCACTGGGTTTTGGACTACCGTCAGCTCCCTCTTGGAATTGGCTCTCTGCCTGATCATCCGTCCTACTGATGGTGATAAAAATACACATAAAAACTCAGCATCTTCCTGATTGTTGTGTGTACCCGTTCTGTCGTTCTGTTCGCTTGTGGATGCAATGTGCTCGTCCTCGATTTCTTTATGCTCAACAATTTACACAGTTCCTTCATTAAATCCGACATGAAGTTGGTCCCTTGGTCAGTAATTATTGTCTCCATTGTACCAAATTAAAATCCAGTTATTTACTAATGCTTGCGCGACCATTCCTGCCTGTTGATCTGGCATAGCCACCATCTCCACATACCTCGAAGAATGTTCTATTATTGTCGGAACGAATCTATTCCCCGATGGTGCTAGACTGAAAGGTCCTAAGAGATCAATTCCCAACAAATAAAATGGACATGTCACTTCCGGCAATCGTTGCAGCTGTATCTGTTTGCGAAGCAAATCTGCTGTCTCCGCACATGGTATACAATTCTTGACATACTGATCTACATCCACTTGCCTACGTCTCCACCAGTACCTCTCCACCAGTCTCCTGTTTGTTGCTCTACACCTGCCATAACCAGATAACGTGTGATCATATGCTTCCTTTAAAACCTCATCTCTCGGTTTCGCTGGCACTACTACCCATGGCCCTAACTTTGTTTCCCTACACAGAAAACCCGTCGTACATATTAAATTGTAGCTGTATCCGATACACTTTACAATCATTGTCAGCGTCCTGGAATTCTTGCCTACTGCTAGGTCATAACCTATGACTTCTACTTCTGCCACCTTTCTACTCAGTGCATCCGCATTACCGTGCTTCTTCCCAGGCTTGTGTACCACCTCGTAGTCGAGTTCACTAAGCATCACAGCTCACCTAGTGTGTCTAGTGGACGGAGCCTTCAACGCCAACAACCAGTTCAACGCAGCATGATCTGTCACTACTTGAAATCTTCTCTCATGTAAATAACATTTAAAATATGTGATTCCATCGATTATGCTAAGTATCTCCCTCTCTGTTGTTGAGTAATTGCTCTCTGCTGCATTCAACTGCTTAGACGCATAGGCTACAGGATGTTCCCTTCAATTTCCTGACTAAGAACACACCCTAATGCTTGATTAGATGCATCTCATGCTAGAATAAGTTCCTCTTCAACATCTGGAAATACAAGAACCGGATTTGATGTAAACACGTCTTTCAGTTTGTCAAATGCTAACGCACACTCTTCTGTCCACTCAAATTTCACATACTGCCGTAAGAATCGTGCCAATGGCTGTGCTGAATCTGCAAAAACCTTCACGAACTTTCGATCGATGTTGCAAATTCCGAAGAATGATTTCACTTCCTATACTGTTTTCGGCTCTCGAAAATCCCTTACAGCCTGTACCAACCTCAGATCTGTTCGCACTCCGTCGTTACTGATGATATGACCTAAATATTTCACTTCTTCCAATACAAAATGACACTTCTCCAGGCTCAACATCAAACTAACTGCTCTTAACGTCATAAAGACTTCCCTTCACCGCTGTCTATGTTGCTCCACAGTACTTGAAAACACTATACTGTCATCCAAATAGATAAGACACTGCCGTGGTTTCAAAATCCTCAACACACTGTCTAGCAAACCTTTGAAACGTTGCCGGAGCGTTTTTCAAACCGAACGGCATTCTGATGTACTGGTAATTGCCTCTAGGAGTAGAGTAAGCAGTTTTTGGACGATCCTCTGGAACCACCTCTAACTGATGCTAACCACTTGTCAAATCCATCATAGAAAAGTACTGGCATTGTACTAAGTGATCCAAAGTCTCCGATATGTTGAGGTGTCGGTAGTCACAAAAGAAACAGTATTTCTTCCCAGAAACTATTAGTATGCTCAATAACACCGTCCGCAAGCTGCTGATCAATGAAATCCTCCACGATCGGCTGCAAATACCTCACTATTCTGTATGGTTTACGGTAAATTGATGCTTCATTCCCTGTGGGTATCCTATATTTTGAACTAATGGAGTCGATAGTAATGGTTCTCGCGCAGAAACAAATCCTTAAATTCCCATAACAATTCTTTCACATGCTCTTTTTCTCCTCCTTTCAAATGCTTAACTTTGTTACGCAATGCAGTTCTATTGGCAGTTTGTGGTTGATTGCTATGCCTACCTCTCGAACACCAGTCATCGACATCTGATACATCTAAATTCGCTACTAAAACTCCTTTTCTCAAATTCGCGTCTACAGCGCTAAAATTATCCAGGTTCACGGAGGTTACTCGCCCGTCGTTTCCCTCTTGTAGGCGTACAATACTACGTTCACAAAACAAGCACTTGGATCAAGAAATTCATTATCTTCCAATGGTTCAATAACACACACCATACCCACAGGTAGATCTGACTCTATACTTACCCAAAACGACTTCCAGGCGCCCCTAGACACACACACGCGCGAATTAAGCCTTAATGCTAACGTACGCGGTTCAATTGGTTTGTTCATTACGTTGAACACCCCTCGTGACAGCTCTGCATCGGCAACAGTTTCCTCTAGCTGAAATAACATTCCACCAAGTTCCACAGTTCGTTGTTCAAGGTCAATTTTGGCATGATGTTGATGCAAGAAATCTACTCCTAGGATCTTGTCGCAGCCCTCGCTTACCCATGGTACTACCTCCATGCATGCATCAAATCAGACTTTCCCTTTGTGAATTTCAACTGTCACTGATCCCAAAGGTGACACCTCCTTATCCCCCACTCCACGCAACTTATAACGTGGTGGGCCTAACTTCCTTTGTTCCATTAAACTCTTAGTAGCCACAGACACTTGAGCCCCTGTGTCCAACAAAAAATTAAACGTTTTAGTTCCTATAGATCCTACCACTGAACATTCCAACTCTGCATACGTATTTGTAGCTTTGAAATTAAACGGGGCTCTCTTGGGTGGGTCTTGAGCCCCCTCTGCCGTTTAACGACTGTCCATCTCTACTAACGCCACTTCTCTATCCTCCACGCTGCTGATTTCCACCCCTCTCTCTATTCCTTGGTGACTGGATACATTGCCTCTGCATGTGTCCCTTACGACCACACCTATGACATTTTATACCCGCTGTAAACACTGCCTCTTGTGTACCCCCGTTGCCATGTCTATTTACTCACATTGAGTTGGCAGCTGAATGGCCGAATACGAATCTTTCGGTGTCCCTTCACGCACTTCAAGCGACATACGCGCCGGTTTCCTCTCAAAAATACAAGTGCCCTTTGCTCGGCCTCCTGCAAATGAACACCATTTGCTTCAGTGCTCTGACTAAATTATACTCGTTAATTTCTCTTATCTTCTGTCCGCAAATTTCTGTACTGTCTTCCCCTGCCTCTTCGTCTTTGTACTTAGCCTCTCCCTGAAGTACCGAGCACTATTCTGTTTCTTGTACCTCTGTAAAGGCCCCTCCTGCAACTGCTTAAACTGTCCCGTCTTCCTTAAATCCTCAGAACACCTTACACATGTCTTCACTTCACCCGTTAATCTAATCTTGGCAACATGTAACAACTGTACATCAGACCAACCATTCATCACAGCTGAAGTTTCCAAGTCCTCCACAAATGAAAGCATATCCTCAGATTCCTTGCCAGAAACCGGAATAATCAAACTCACGGTGGCTGGATCAGTCTCCTGTTGCGGGATCCTAGGCAAAAGTAACTGATCCGATGCAGTTTTCCGCTCACTTCTAAATGTTAATTCACTTCCCAACTGTGTATTGTCCGCTGTCAATTTTGCAACCTTTTCCAACAACATCTGCACCACTTCTGGTTCCGACACACCTTGCATCCCTGACTCTGCCATTGTGTTGCTTTCGTTCCCAGTTAGTCCCAAAACGAAACATTTAAGTACAAGAATAACCTAACTTCCTACAGCTCCGTATCACCATACTCAGTAACGTCATACAAAAATACAAAAGAAATCAAATGCCATGAAAAACATCTTACTACCCCAAACACACCAACACCTATTCTGACAAAAAAATAATTTGCCTGCGCAAAACATCTAAAATTGCCTGCCAGGAACCATACTCAAAATACAAAAAAAGAAAGAAAACACGAAACACCGAAAAAGAAAAATTGGTCAACACTCACCACATTTTCTGACTGTAATGCAGGCGGTGGGCTTGAACGTCACAGACAACACCCGCTATTCTAACACCAGATGTAGAGGGTATGATGGACGAGGATTGGCTGTCAGGATGCGCCATATTAAAACTCGTCCAAATTTCCCAAGTGATTTTTATTATTTCCAGCTACAGTGCCCCTGTTCCTCTCAGTCTACGTCACCGGGTCCTGCAATGCTTACCCCACTTTGCTGTCTGCAAAACGGCTTGGTGCGAAATGGCTGTGTCAGCGAGCCGTGCAATGCACAGCTGTGTATCGGCCTTGTACAGTTGCAGAGTTGTGATGATGTCAGGATGCCCCAGCAGTCGACTCAGCGGTCTTCACCCCCACTGTCTAAGCACCGCCCGCTGGGAGCTGCAAGGCGCCTGCAGCATACTTCCTTGCTAGGGTGGCTAAGATCGCGGCGACAACAAGCCCCCGTGGTGCAGCGTCAAAATCTTCGGCCCTCGCCTTGGGGTGCCTCCGGCGTGTGTTTGGAGCCAACAAGACTGCCTGCAGTAGCGAGTCGTGGCGTGTCCTGCCGCTGGCTGGCTGCGGACCCCGCGTTGGCCTCAGAGGGTCGAACCAGCGACCTGCCAAGGACTGGAACGCTGGCACCTCATATGCTGCTGCGTGCAGCTGGTGGTGTGACATGCCCTGCCGTCCAGGAGAGGTGTAAGACTTGAATGCCTTGTTAGTGAACCAATGAATGTTTATACGCAGCTGTGGCCCCCTGTTCTGCAAACGCACCTCTTAGAGTCATGTACTTATAACACCTGAGTTGAGCCAGTGGGCCCCTTCTGCCCGTATCTTGCGCCAAGCAAACCGCTGCATTTACTCTTTTCAGTGAGTCTACAGCCTTATGGCCTCCATTCTACTTGACAACCGCTGGTAGAGTAGCTTACTGTCAACAGGACTGCAACTGGCTGTAACTTGTGCGCTCCGAAATACTGCACCGAAGCTAAACTTTTCCCATCTTAAACAGTGGTGCTGCTACATTTCTTATGCTGAGCTGGGAAGCCTGAGCTATGCTATGCTCTACTATTATTATTGCCCATCAGTTCCAGGTGATATACAAAGTTCTTGTTTACTCTAGTCGACGACCCATTCCCATGAGTTGTAGCTCTTAAGTCTTCGTTCAACAGGTCGATGGTGTTGACGATAGAGAGAAAGTCTTCGACATTATCTTCGGGAGCATACATGAGTTTTTCACATATCTCGACCGATAACTTTGTCTTAACAATCTTAAAAATATCTACCTGTGGGGCTGTAGTATCCCAATATCTACTTTTATTCAGATACTTCTCAAAATACCGACGCAAGTTCCCACTCCTGACTGAAAATGGTTCTGGATTATAAACCTCATTCTTGAACTCGCTTAGACTAATAGATACTCAAGAACGCTCTCTCAAAATCCTAGTAGGTGCCACAGGTTTCCATAATATCCGTGCACCATAAACTACCTTCCCCTTATGTACATCCAGCGACAAAAGAAATCTTTTGTGCAGCAATCTATACATGGGGTAAGACACCTCTGAACCCGCGAATGAAAACGACGGGGTTAATAGTTTTCTTCTCCAGACAGAAGGCTTGGAACTGCCGGTGCTTTACGAACCTCTCCTCAGTCTAGATTTGGGCGTATACATTGTTGAGTGGCATATTGCTATAAATAGGGTCAGACACCACATGTGCACTTCCTGTCGTAGGTGTCGGGCTACTCGTCACTGACGCCGAATTCGTCGGAAAATATGACATGTGTGTCAGAACCAGTCGCTCTTATTTCCTTTAGTGACTTGGAACATTCTTCAACCGATTTGCTTATACTGTCTTTCCCCTTCGAGAACTCTTGACCAAATTGTTAACTTATTGCATCACTATCAATCTTTATCATAGTGAAATCTGATCCATTACCCACTTGAAAGTTTTGCACAGCTTGTTGCAGTTGTTAATTAACACACTGCGTCACCCTCTCTTCTATAACTGCGACACAATCGGATTTAACAAGTTCCAATTTGGGCCCTAGAGAATCTACAGTTGTGGTAACATCTTCTACTCCAGTTTGGATTTTGGAGATTTCCTTAGGAACTTCCTCCTGGGACAGCTTAAGATTTGCCATTTACGTGGCAAGATAACTTTGCTGAATGTTTAAATGATCCACTTCGCATCTCAAACTCTGAAAATCTTGTTTGGTTGGAATATGACTCAAACATAGCAATACACTCTTGCATAGTCAGCCTGATATTTACTTGATCAGTTACTAGTGCCTCCTGTTTCTTAACAAGACCGTCTTGCTAGCAAAGAGACTTGCCTGTTCTTTAGCTACAGTATGACCTATAGTAGAAATTTTGTCTCGTTCTGCTGCCATTGATTGTTGTGTGGAAGCTATCCTAGACTGTTCTGTTGCTATAGATAGCACTTTAGCAAACACAGATTGTTGATTTGCAATTAACATCGGCACCGCTTGGAATATACTAACAAATTTTTAATGTTAAACTCCTCAGTCCTATCTGCGGTCATTGCAGGTACTGAACTATCAGTGGAAGGGACTTCGTCAACTGATTGTCCCTTGTTTTCTGCTGCCGTTCCATTCTCTACGGGGCGCGTGTCCTAACCATAAATCACTAACCAAAAAATCTTCACATGAGCTATGTAGTTTCAAAATACACACATAAAATCACTACATATCTAAACATGAAATTATTTTTAAATATACATATATAACTAAAATAAATAGGAAAACTTTACAGAAAAGGACAGTATAAGATTCCAGACGAGTGAACTTGTTGCTTGCCTGCAGCCTGTACATTCAAATGATCTGTTGAGGTGAACCATACAGCATCAGTCTGCAGACCACTCTGTTCCCGTTGTGGCCTCAATCAAGTACAGGGTATGCAACACAGAAACACACCTTATAGTACACTTCTTATTAATAGCTAACACACATGAAAATCATACAAAATCCTAACAAGTTCCCTAACTTGGCAGCCGGCCGGGGTTGCCGACCTGTTCTAGGCGCTATAATCTGGAACCGCATGACCGCTACGGTCGCAGGTTCGAATCCTGCCTCGGGCATGGATGAGTGTGATGTCCTTAGAATAGTTAGGTTTAAGTAGTTCTAAGTTCTGGGGGACTAATGACCTCAGAAGTTAAGTCCCATAGTGCTCAGAGCCATTTTTACCCTAACTTTGCAAAGCAGTCATTCTGAAATGAAACCGCTACTCATAAAAGAGAAATTATTAATTAATTAACTAACTCTTTGACTTTTGTCCTTGACAAAGATAAGAAAGCTACTGCATTAAAAAAACTCTCTTTTGATTTTTTGCCTAGACGTATACATTATAAAAATTTACCTGTCTAATACAATCTGTGAAATAATTTGACTATGGATGAATGTGTTTTCTTCGTGGCTACTGTAAAGAGAGAATAGGTTAGGGATAGGGTGAGTTGGCGGTCGGAGGTTTCTGCTTCTCTGGTTCTCAGCGAAAGCCAGGCAAAGTCGGAGAAAAATGCTACAACTCGCGATGAAGATGCCGTCCCCCTTAGGAGCTACAATATTCACAGTCGCCGTAAGATTTTCTTTTCTGGAAACACTTTCAGAATGATAAAGTTGAGCAACAGTGGCAGTACGATATCTTCTGACTAACAAACTGGTCGCTTAGGGAACGTCTTGAACACACAAGCTGACGGCGAAATATGGCGCGTCGTTCGGACCGTGATAGTAGCAGATTCGCCCAATATTGTTAATTCGCGAAAAAATCTGTATGCACTGTATTGCTAAACACATTAATAGTTTTTACGAACGTTCGAGGATCCAACATCGAATAAAGGTTCATAAATATTTTTATCTTCCTTTTTTCCACAAATTCAAATTTTATTCTTGATAATCTCGATTACATGACCTCCAAAAGGCACAATGTCCAGTCAGCATTCCGTATGTCCAACAATTACAAGAAAACATATATGCTCCTCTTTTTTTTTCAGCAAAGAGCATTGTCCTCAGAGCAATGAGTATTGTCGTATGAAATTACGGCAGCTCATCATCGCTGGTACTCGCAGCCATAATATTACCTTCATATTACATTACTTAGGGAAACTACACTGGGCCGCAATTAATTAAAATATTGTTCAATGAGTAGTACTTAACCACATCATAATCAGTTTACGCGAGCAATACTTAATAATAGGTCGCAACAGCGTTCTTAACCGCGGTCTTATTACACAAAAATCATACTGTCCCTCAAATTGCGGTTTCTTCATTAAAAAATCATTGTATTACTGTTACTTAGCAACGTCATAAACTGTTTACGCGAGCAGTACTCAATAATAGGTCGCACTAGCTTTCTTTATGCGATTTCCTTTGCAGATCATCCATACTTTCCCAAAATTCACCCAAAAAACCGAAATCGACCATTCACCTTACCTGCCACAATCCTCATATGCTCGATCCATTTGGTATCGCTTTGCAACGTTACGCGCAGAGATTTAAACGTGACTGATATGAAGCAGGACACTACGAATGCTGCATTCGAACATGACGGTTCTGTTTTTCCTACTCATCTCTACCCTTAGAGCTAGGTACCATTCATTATATCAATTCGATCTGGTACACCCCTGCAGACACTCATCTTCGACAGCATCCTGTACATCATAGCATCATCAGTAAACATCCGAAGTTTGCTGCCTCCCACCCTATCCGCCAGATTACTATGTATATAGTAAGTAATAGCAGCCCAATGACATTACCCTAAGGAATTCCTGACAACTTTTTGTCTCCTAATGAAATTGGCCGTCGAGGAGGTTCCATTACATAAAAAGTAAACAGTCTGCAGTGGCTCGTCGTGTGAAACGCTTTCCGGAAATCTGGCAATATGGAATCTGCCTGTTGGCTTTCATTCGTAGTTCGCAGTACACAATGTGAGAAAAGGGAAAGCTGACATTCACACTAGCGATGCTTTCTAAAACCGTGCTGATACGTGGATATAAGCTGCTCGGTCTTTAAAAAAATTGTTGTGTTCGAACTGAGAATATCTTCAGAGATTCTGCAGCAAACAGGTGTTACGGATATTGGTCTGTAACTTCACCCTTTTTATGTCCAGGAGTCACCTAGGTTTTTTTCAGTCGAGATTCGCGATAAGTGCAGGCTATGTAAGGGGCCAATACCCTTTGTAAAATCGGAGCGGGATTCCATTCGGAACTGTTTTCGTTTTGTAAATAAAACCACCTTTTCGTGATGAAACTGTAATTTATGTCTCCCGGACACGTTTCGCCCATTTTTATACTAAGACGTCTTCAGTGGGATCTAGAAGATGCTTTAGTATAAGAAAAGGCGAAACGCATCTGGGAGAAATAAATTACAGTTGCAGCAATAAAAGGTGATTTTGTTTACAAAACAAATGTTTCTGCGCTTGCTGTGAAGGATGGCCACGCGGACAAACTTGTTATCTGTTTTCAAGTTGTAAGTAGGCTGTTTAGGTTTTTTTTTATTGGTAACGGCGCCGCCACGTAGCGCTCTGTATGAAAATCACTGGCTATCCCGTGTGCAGTCTGTGGCTGGTTGGCATTGTTGTAATACTCGCCATTGTAGTGTTGGGCAGCGGCAGCTGGATGCTAACAGCGCGTAGCGTTGCGCAGTTGGAGGTGAGCCGCCAGCAGTGGTGGACGTGGGGAGAGAGATGGTGGAGTTTTGAAATTTGTAGGAATTGGTGTCATGAACTGATATATATATATTATGACTATAAAGGTAAATACATTGTTTGTTCCCTATTAAAATCTTTCATTTGCTAACTGTGCCTATCAGTAGTTAGTGACTTCCGTAGTTTGAATCTTTTAGTTAGCTGGCAGTAGTGGCGCTTGCTGTATTGCAGTAGTTCGAGTAACGAAGATTTTTGTGAGGTAAGTGATTTGTGAAACATATAGGTTAATGTTAGTCAGGGTCATTCTCTTGTAGGGATTATTGAAAGTCAGATTGCGTTGCGCTAAAAACTATTGTGTGTCAGCTTAAGCACATTCGTGTAGAATTTTTCTAAGGGGACGTTTCATAAAGTGTTTCTCGAAGTCTGGGATGCTTACCACTGTATCGTCCATACTGGAGTCTGTTCGATCGTGAAACGACGGCATGTTTTTCCGATTTTCCTGTGAGAACGGGATCTTAAAAGCGAAATGTAAAATTTCGGTTTTTGTTTTTCTATCTTGAACTATAACATCAGACTGTTCAACGAGTGACTTGATGGAAGCCTTAGACCCGTTTATGCTAGCGGTTTTAAATAGGACTAGAATTTTCTCGTCTTTTGCCGAGGTATGACAGCGATAGTTGTATGCATCACGCATAGATCTTATCTCAGACACACATGTCGCTACTAACTTTTGCTTGCCCACATTTGCGGGTTTTCTTTCGAGTAGAGAATGCAGCAGCCTTTGCTTCTGCAGCGTTTTGCGAATTTGGTTGTTAAACCATGGTGGAATTTTATGCTGCTGGGGTACTAGGTGAGATCTTGTGTTTCGGTTTTGGCAGGATGGACAGAACGAAGGAGACTGTGACTGTGAGACAGGAGACAGTGATGAGTTAGGGAAGGACAACGAGATAATTACAGTGAGCTGGGCTGAATGAATGAGTGAGAATGGGGAAGTGGGCTTTGATGGGTATGAGCGACTTACAGCAATGGACTGATGACTGTGAGCGAATTATTGTCAGCAGAGCTTGTGAGTGAGAGGAGAGTTAGTTGCATGTAAAAAAAGGAAGGCGTATTGTGGCATGCGAAAAGTTTTCGTAAAATTTTTAAAGGTGTTGAGGACGGTAGAATGAAGAAGTTGGCACCTCAATTTGGCAATCTTTTAAATGGGAGCATATTCGCATTTTTTGTCCTCCGATAGGTACATTTCACCGCTGGTGTAGAAATTTGACCAGAAAATATATGTCGATTTTTGTTTATAATTTTTCGGGGTATGGTGAAAAGTAATGTCTTCGAATTGTTTATGTGAAAACTCCAAAAGCTTTTTAAATAAAACGAACGTTATTAACGTTCTTCGTATTTATTCTTCATGTTTACATATTTATTTCTCAACAGTGCCCCTCCCCCGATGAAGAACACAAACCTCTCAACGAGAGAGCAATTTGCTGGTAGAATGCTTGAATTCGTTGACGGAGCCACAACCGCATCACTGCGTGCACTGCTTCATCAATGTCAAAATGAAATCCTCGAAGGTGTCAGTGAATCTAAGGTGTCGGATTGTTGCAAGTGGCGCAGCACTCGGGTGTGCCCTGGTCATATCATGCTGAAGGAAAGAGTGCTAAGTGTGTGGACGAACTCAACGAATTCAAAACTCGATTACAGTTTACTGTTTCTCAAGCACGGACATAGGTACGTTACACACCGCCATGTTGCACGCTGCAGTTTGGAGCCCTCTAGCGGTAAAGGGTAGACATGAATAATAAAGATGTCGAATGTTAATAGGATAATAAAGATGTCGAATGTTAATAACGCTTGTTTTATTTGAAAATCTTTAACATTTACGGTGCTGGTTTGCACATAGCTGTCATTACCTGTGGATAACTTAAATACACTTTTTTTTTTTTTGGAGGTTGTAGCTCTTGCGTAGAAATACGTAGTCAGGATTCCAAAACAGTTTTAGACTTTTTAGACTTTCTACTTTAAATAAATATGTTCTGGAATTCTACTGTTAAACCTACGTCCACAATTGAAACTTCATTTTAACAGTAATTGTAGCAGAAAGAAAATTGAAAAGGAGTTATGCGACTTAAATAAAAACCCAGTTAAGCAGACAAGTGCTCTTTTCTGTTTAAATTTCTCTTAGAGCCCATTTAAATCTAAAGAAACATACAAAACACGTAAACAAAGCAAAATTTAGCGTTCATGGTGGAGTACAGTTTGATGCAAATTGAAGCATGGGGAGATACATATTCCAACAGTACACTCACTGATATCATATGCTGGGACTAATTTCCTGATTATACCGTGCAAGAAAATTCTTCATAACAGCACTGTCTGCGAAAATAATACGATAAACATGTAATCTTCAAATGGTTCAAATGGCTCTAAACACTATGGGGCTTAACATCTTAGGTCATCAGTCCCCTAGACTTAGAACTACGTACTTCACCGAGCGAGGTGGTGCAGTGGTTAGATATTGGACTCGCATTCGGGAGGACGACGGTTCAATCCCGCGTCCGGCCATCCTGATTTAGGTTTTTCGTGATTTCCCTAAATCGCTCCAGGCAAATGCCGGGATGGTTCCTCTGAAAGGGCACGACCGACTTGCTTTCCCATCCTTAACTACTCCGATGAGACCGATGACCTCGCTGTCTGGTCTCCTTCCCCAAACAACCCAACCCAACTACGTACTTCAACCTAACTAACCTAAGGACAGTACACACATCCATGACCGAGGCAGGATGCAAACCTGCGACCGCAGCAGCCGCGTGGTTCCGTACTGACGCACCTAAAACCGCTCGGCCACAGCGACCGGCACATGTAACATGATTTGTCATCAAATACTTCGTTTCCATCGTCTGCAGACTCTTAAAGGTCTTTGCAAATCAATTGCTCTATTCGTTTCTCCTCTTCACTGCACATTTTGAACGCAAAATCAACACAGAAATCACGAAACTTGAAGGTCTAAATCTACATCTACATCGATACTCTATCACATGTAAGTGCCTGGCAGAGGGCTCATCGAACCACCTTCACAATTCTCTGTTATTCCAATCTCGTATAGTGCGCGTAAAGAACGAACACCTATGTCTTTCTGTACGAGCTCTGATTTCCCTCATTTTATTGTGGTGATCGTTTTTCCCTATGTAGGTTGGTGTCAACAAAATATTTTCGCGTTCGGAGGAGAGAATTGGTGATTGGAATTTGGTGAGAAGATTCCGTCGTATTGAAAAACGCCTTTCTTTTAATGATGTCCAGCGCAAATCCTGTATCATGTATCTCTCCCATATTTCGCGATGATACAAAACGTGCTTCCCTTCTTTGAACTTTTTCGATTTACTTCGTCAGTCCTGTCTGGTAAGGATACCACACCGCGCAGCACTTTTCTAAAAGAGGACGTACAAGCGTAGTGTAGGCAGTCTCCTTAGTAGATCTGTTACATTTTCTTAGTGTCCTGCCAATAAAACGCAGTCTTTGGTTAGCCTTCCCCACAACATTTTCTATGTGTTCCTTCCAATTTAAGTTTTTCGTCTACGAGAAAAGAGACGATAACAAAGGTTACAGAAACGAGAAAGTTTTCCAGTGGTACCGCTACTACGGTCTAGCAAAAACTTCGAAGCCTGCAGACCTGACAGGTGTTTGCGGTAACCGTAAATATACGTTTCACACCGCAAAAAAATTATCATAACTGGCCTGACATGAAATTACGTCAGCCGCGCAATCCGATTTCCCACACGCGGCGTAATATTATGTCAGGCGCAAGCTAAGTGTTAAAGAGTTTTCATAAAAAAGTTCGGAGGCTCGCTTTTAACCTCCCAAGGTTAGAGCTGTCAGTGTCTTTCTTACATCGATCCAGGCGTTGTACTTATTTACATTAGCTTCATCATGGTAAGCAGGTTAAAAGTTGCTTCAGGTTATAACAGTTAAAACATTTAATAATTACTATAGTGCAGAAAGAGGAAAAGGAACAAAATAAATGTTGCAAGTTCTGAGTACAGCAATAGAGACAAGCTACGGGAAGGTCGTCAATAAGGGCTACAAGAAATGGTTATGAGAGAGGGAGTGGATGAAGGGGAGAAAGAGGAACGTGATAAAACGTAATTTATGAATTTAGGAGTAAACAAGGTGAAGTGATGGACTGAGAAATGAAAAGACCAGGAAGTCGTAAATGGCAGACGATGAGAGCACTTGCCTTACTGCAAAACTGGCGACTTACTTAGAAAGTTCTCTGTTGTGTTCCTTTTATGTTAATTTGTTAAAACTGTTGTCATTTACGGCATAACTTCCAGTTCTAAATTTACTGTGGTGTTTCTGACTATCTGGGAGTAGACTGAGCAGTGGAACGTGTTACTTTTACACATAATCAAGAACGATCTGTCAGACTATTACACTTTAAAACACAGTTTGTATGTAACTCATGTCACACAGTCTCATACGGAACCTACATCCGCTTTCTTTTATATACTGTACATGATAAGATACTGTCATCCCCCTTCCCTTGTGTGTGAAAGGATGAATGAGCGAATGTGCTTCTAGTTGCATGCTTGATGGTAGCAGACAAGCCTGTCTGCTAGATAACAGTAGGACCAACCTCGGAACTGGTAGCTACGCTTTCTAAAAGCAAAGAGGTTCCTATTCTTAGCATGGTCCTGTCCGTCCCTTGTCATGTTGGCATAGGAAGCTGCCTCTCTGGTCACTTCCGAGTTGTATCTGGAAGCACCCATGGTAGGGGCCCACTGGTAGTGGGTCCGCGGCGCGCGTCTGAAGTGGTAAGATCTCCGGCTAAGCGTGTCTCAGCTAAGTCCGTAGGACAATGGAGTTCTTAAGTTCAGGCTAACTGAAAATTTAATCACCTTTATTTCAGGTTTAGATCTAAAATATCTTATGTTATCTTAAATTGCAACGCAGTGTAATTCGAGTGTGAAGTTCAGAATATCCTCCGCTACTTGCTTTGTCACTACTTTGTGAGTAAAGTGGAACCACGTATTGAAGATCCGTAACTCTAACTAAGATTATCAACCTTAAATGCGAATGTGCCTGAGGTTATAACGTCTTGTCTTGACAATACTTTTCAATATATCAACGTGGGGTGTACTTTGTGAGACCAGTACCACGTGCTAATACAATTGTTTGACTCATCAGGTTAATAGTAAGACGATAGTAACCAGTTAGAGATTTTCCTTTTGTAAATTGCGTTTCCATCTAATTTATTTTAATTATCAAAATTATTTTGGAGTTACACTCTTTGTGTAAACCAAGTTGACAACGTGAAGCATGTGGTGTAAGCATCAAAGTAGCCCTCAGATATTCTTTTCGGGAAGATTTCACAAAGAGTTAGTATGAATTTTGGTAATTTCATGACGGACAGGACTGCGCTACGAACGTAAGTTCTTTGGGTGAAAATTGAAACTATTGGTTGTGGTTAATTTCCTCTTGCATATGTTTCAACGTTCTTCGTGAGTTATTTTATGAATGCAGTGTTGTATGCCGTCTCCCAATCTTGGCTCTATATTTGATGTTTTCCGCAAGATCACAAACTCACATTTTCACAATCCTAAATAAGGCACCAGTTTAGTTATGAATCAAGTTTAATATGCTGAAATTTTAACGGAACAATGACCAATGTTAAAATAAATGCCAAAATATTAATTGATTTATTTCATTGTATTTAAATTATCTTTTTATATATATATATCACCGGTTATTGTAAGAGGACTGTTAAAAGATTATAATTAATGTTAGTCTGGTTGGGAATTTGGTAAGCTAGACTGGATACCTGGTAAAAAAAACAGTTGCTCAGTAATGCAAGGTTAACTTCCCCAGATAGCTCACAGCTTTTAACCCGCTTTTATTGTCTTGAATATCAGCACCGCTTTCAGAACAAATTAATGCCTCAAAGGGAAGGATGTTGCGGATGATTTTGTTTTGTGTATGGGTATAGCTAGGGTACTAGGTAAGGGTGATCTTGTGTTTCGATTGTGATGGGATGACGGGATATTAATCTGAGCTAAAGGTTACTAGGTTAAATGTAAACTGAGAAGCCGATGAAGTAAACATAGAGTGATGCAGTCGCGTAACTTATCTGGCCGCAAGCACCCTAGCTGGGAGTATGAAGCGCTATACAGTCATTTGAACAGATGTTACAGATGTAAAGTACACAAGCATTCGTTGTTACTTCTCACCCTCTGGTGTTCTCATTACTTGTACCACGCTGGATTACATCACAATAGTGGCCGTGCGGTTCTAGGCGCTACAGTCTGGAACCGCGTGACCACTACGGTCGCAGGTTCGAACCCTGCCTCGGGCATGGATGTCTGTGATGTCATTAGGTTAGTTAGGTTTAAGTAGTTCTAAGTTCTAGGGGACTGATTACCACAGATGTTAAGTCCCATAGTGCTCAGAGCCATTTGAACCATTTTGAAGCGGAGTATCGTGTCTCGTTGGTGCTTCTTCCTAATCTGACTGGGAAGATATTTCAGCGTGTCTCAGGATGATTGGTTCATCTTACTAACTACGCAATCAATCACTTAAAATTCACTCACTTAAGAATCATATCATCAGTACAGTGTGACATACCGGTAAAATAATGTGCAATATTTGAGCGATTGGGTTTGTAGATACACGCTCACATTAATGTGATCAACGTCTACGCTCGACGTCAACGTGCAATAGCCACTCACAGAAGGCAGGTGGAAGCACTAGCAGTGAGAGAATACAGAATGTGTCGGGGGTCGTTGACAACGGTCCGGAGCTATTTGAAAGAAGTCCAAAAGGGAACCATCATTGATTTTAGGGCCAAAATTGGAAGCAGTTCCGAAATGTCTACTTTTGTAAACTGCTCGAGTGCCGCCGTCGTGGTTAGGATATATTTTATATGGCAAAATGGCGCTCTCCAAAACCCGTACTGAGGCAGCTGTGGTGCGCTACGGGCCATAAATGACAGTGGTCAACGTCGCCTGCGGATAAGTGGTTGGGCAAATAGACCAGCAGCTGTTGGGCAGTTGACGGCTCAGATGAACGACGGGGCTACCAACATTATCTCCTCAACGACTGTTGAACGAACGTTGCTGCATTTGGGACTCTGTAGGCTACTGTTGGTTCAAGCACCCATTATGACTGTAGTTCATGGGCGACGAAGGTTGGAATTTGCACACCGATACTGCAAATGTAAGTCCACTGTATGGCGACAGGTGGTCATTTCAGATGTATCATCTTCAGTGGAAGACTCTAAAGGAGAGACGCTCAGTAGCTCGGCTTAGTTTAAGGTTTCGAGAACATACCTTCACTGAAGAGTCAAGCAGTATATTGCTCCCCCCCCCCCCCCCCCCCCCCTACGTATATCTCTCGAAGAGAACATGAGGATAAAATTAGAGAGACTAGAGCCCAAACAGAAGCATACCGCCAATCCTTCTTTCCACGAACAATACGAGACTGGAATAGAAAGGAGAAGCGATAGAGGTACTCAAGGTTCCCTCCGCCACACACCGTCAGGAGGCTTGCGGAGTATGGATATATGTGAAGATGTAAATATTCTCCATCGGACATATGGCCGTTGACGTGTATGGCGTGAAACTTCTGGAAGCAAATACCCGGCAAAAATCTTCGGGAGGATCCAGACAGAAGAAGGAACGTTACGGCCTTGCGAATGTTATTGTGGCGTTCCCTGGGTGAGTTCGTCATTCTGGAAGGGACAATGAATCAACATATCTATCCATCTATCCAACACAAGTATCCATTTCCACGCAGTTTGTGCTTCGTCGGCACGATGACATGCCCCAGCAGGACAATGCAAGGTGTCTCACAGCGCACGCAGGGAGTTCGAAGAGCACCAGGATGACTTTACCGTGCTCCGCTGGTTATCAAACTCTTTGGATTTAAACCAAGTCGAGAATCCATGAGACCACCTCTATAAGCCTGTACACGCTACGGATTCTCAACCGAGAAATCTAACGCTGTTGGGCACGGCGCTAGAGTCGGCATGGCTCTTTATCGTTGTCGGTACGTTCCAGAACCTCAATGGCCCGCTTCCTGCACGTCTCGTAGCTCATCGCGCTGAAAAAAGTGGTTATTCAGGCTTTGACTCGTGGTCTCACTAATGTGACTGGACAGTATATGTAGTCGTCATTTATAATTTTAATGATTATAGCTAAACGTACCTTTATATTGAGGACGGGTACTGACGACCCCGACGTTTAGCGCCAAAACTAAACTCATCCGTCCATACATGTATACAGGGTGGTCCATTGATAGAGACCAGGACAAATAACTCAAGACATAAGCATCAAAACAAAAAACTACAAAGAACGAAACACGTCTGGCTTGAAGGAGGAAACTAGATGACGCTATTGTTGGCCCGCTAGATGGCGCTGCCATAGTTCAAACGCATACAACCGCGTTTTTTTAAAACAGGAACTCCCGTTTTACATGTTCGTGCAGTACGTGAAGAAATATGGATGTTTTACTTGGACTACTTTTTTCGCTTTGTGATAGATGGCGCTGTGATACATTACCCGGGTTAAAATGGACCGTTTACCAATTGCAGAAAAGGTCGATATTGTTCTGATGTATGGCTATTGTGATCAAAATGCTCAACGGACGTGTGCTATGTATGCTGCTCGGTGTCCTGGACGACATTATCCAAGTCTCCGAACCGTTCGCCGGATAGTTACGTTATTTAAGGAAACAGGAAGTATTCAGCCACATGTGAAACGTCAACCACAACCTGCAACAAATGATGATGCCCAACTAGGTGTTTCAGCTGCTGTAGCGGGTAATCAGCACATCAGTAGCAGACAAATTGCGCCAGAATCGGGAATCTCAAAAACGTAGGTGTTGAGAATGCTACATCAACGTCGACTGCACCCGTACCATATTTCTAAGCACGAGGAATTGCGTGGCGACGACTTTGAACGTCGTGTACTGTTCTGCCACTGGGCAAAAGAGAAATTACGGGACGATGAAAAATTTTGTACACACGTTCTATTTAACGACGAAGCGTCATTCACCAACAGCGGCAACATAGCCGGAGTAATATGCACTACTGGGCAACGGAAAATCCACGATGGCTGCGACAAGTGGAACATCAGTGACCTTGTCGGGTTAATGTTTGGTGCGGCATTATGGGAGGAACGATAAATGGCCCCATTTTATCGACGGCAATCTAAATGGTGTAATGTATGCAAATTTCCTCCGTAATGTTCTATCAATGTTACTACAAGATGTTTCATTGCATGACAGGATGGCGATGTACTTCCAACATGATAGATGACCGGCACATAGCTAGCATGCGGTGGAAGTGGCGTTGAATAGCATATTTCATGACAGGTGGATTGGCCTTCAGTTTCACTGGATTTAACGTCCCCGGATTTCTTTCTGTGGGGAAAGTTGCAGAATATTTGCTATCGTGATCCACCGACAACGCCTGACAACATGCGTCAGCGCATTGTCAATGCATGTGCGAACGTTACGGAAGGCGAACTACTCGCTGTTGAGAGGAATGTCGTTACACGTATTGCCAAATCCATTGAGGTTGACGGACATCTTTTTGAGCATTTATAGCATTAACGTGGTATTTACGAGTAATCACGCTGTAACAGCATGCGTTCTCAGAAATGATAAGTTCACAAAGGTACATGGATCGTATTGAAACAACCAAAATAAAATGTTCAAACGTACCTACGTTTGATATTTTAATTTAAAAAACCTACCTGTTACCAACTGTTCGTTTAAAATTGTGAGCCATACGTTTGTGACTATTACAGCGCCATCTATCACAAAGAGAAAAAAGTGGTCCAAATAAAACATTCATATTTCTTTACGTACTACACGAATATGTAATAAAAATGCGGGTTCCTATTAACAAAAGCGGAGTTGATATCCATTTGAACTATGGCAGCGCCATCTAGCGCGCCAACCATAGCGCCATCTGGTTTCCTCCTTTCCTCTGGTTTCGTTCCTTGTAGTTTTTTCGTTTGACGCCTATTTCGTGAGATATTTGGCCCCGTCACTATCAATGGACCACGCTGTATATAGCGAAATTAGAAGATTATACACGGACTCCATCTGTTGTAGGTTGTCTCTGGATGGAAAAGGCCCTGCGGATTGTTGACACATAGGGTGAGGTTGCTGCGGAAACGGGCGCTGTACGTAAGTGAGCGGAAGACGGCGCAACGAAGTCATGCCGAAGACAGGAGCCGCTGGTAGCGCTGGCGACGGCGCAGGCGCTGACGAGGAGCAGTCGTCGCGCGCGCGCAGGCTCATACGCACCCAGCACACGCAGGTACGCAGTGCATTCTGCTGATCGACGTACAACGGGAGACTCTTCCGTGATGCAGGTACACTCTGAATTACAGTGTTTCCCCAAATTAGCGACAGCTACAAGTTCATGACTTTAATGAAAACTTGTTTACCACTCGAATTTTCTCTTACCACACGTTATTGTTAAAATGTGTAAAATACTGGACGAATGGCGACAGTGTATGAAAAGTTTAAGTACTGGGACAAAACATGTAACATCATCCGTGGTACAGCTCCATCTACGTCTGTACTGCGGAAGCCACCTCACAGCGTGTTGCAGGTATTAATTCTGGACCTTCTCTTGTCTGCTGGATTCGCGAATAGTGCAGGAACAACGACTGCCATTAACGCTCCGAATGAGCTATAATTTATGTGATGCTGTCTCGTGGTGATCATTTCGTGGGGATGAGGATATCTTGTCTGTCTTTTCTTGGTATGTACGCACTTGGAATCTCTTCCTGTGATGCATACCACCTCTCTTGTAGTACCTGCCACAGAGGTTCCTTACACATTTCGGTAACGCTCTCGCGTTTACTAAAAAACGCGCCGATCTTCTTGGCATCTTGTCCGCGTTTTCATTAATCGAACCCGGCGAGGGTCCCAGACTGATGAGCAATGCCCAAGAGTTGGTGGAACCCAATGTTTTAATAAGTCACTTCTTTCGTGAGTGAATTAAATTTCCAAGCTCTTGCAGCGATGCATATCGAACGCTTGAATACGTGACTGTCACGGCGTCAGATATCGATCTTTTTACGCGCCATTGATAACCACAATGGCAAAAGATGAATGATATATACTTTTATTACAGCGAGAAAACATCAATATTCTACAATGATAACATTAAATGTAATTTAACTTACCATATTTGTCATCTATCGCAAATTGTGAAATTACGGGTATCCAAAAATATATGTCTGCCTCGGCCTCCTTAATAGCTATCTCTTTTTACGTATGATTCCTCCACTACTCCACTTTTGTACTCATTTTCCTGCGTTGAGCTAGAGCGCCCCGATAATCTCACCCGAGGAACTTCCCCATAAGACGGAAATGACTCGCATGTTCAAAACAAATAAATGATATGTCCTAAATATTGGAATTTCTCTAACTGGCAATAGGATTTTAGAGACTGAAAATCCATTGTATTCGACTCTTTTAGACCTTTGACACCACCATCAGCAATTAGTATCGAGTACAAACGAAGTTATGAAATCTTAAGCAGTTCAAGCAACATCTCCGTCAAGCAGCTCAGCTGAATAATCCTATGTAAATCATCTAGTCGATAGCATTAAGCTCCGAAAGAATGAGTGCGAACGATAGCGTTTTCTGTAGGAAGGCTGCAACGCCACAGGATAGTAACGAAATGCTGAAGAAAACCGGCGACTGGTGCAGGAAGAGCCAGTTCACCCTGAACGTGCATAAGTGTAACACACTGTGCACAAATAGTCGAGGAAATCCATTACTATTCAATTACACTACTGGCGATAAATCACTAGAAACAGTAATAACCATAAAAACGCTCGATGTCCTGCCGGTGGACCGACATATTCAGAAGACACGAATTCCATAGAATGGTTCAAAATTCGTTGTCAAATTCTTCTTTCTTCAAAATATTGTGTGATTTACAACCATCGGTAATTACTCTCGTTCCAGGCAAGATGAAGTACTTAATAAGAGGAACTTTAGTTCGTTTATCCCTCAAATACATTTTCACTATGAAACACTTTCGAGTCTTCCTTTCTATACCCCCAATAACTCATATATGTTCTATTTCGTTCTTTCCGGTGTTTTTGAGTTCTGATGTGAGATTCATCTATTTCCACCATCTCATTTTCACTACCTACAGGACCACTACCATTAGGCACAATTACATAGCATACCACACAGCAGAAACCATAATAATCGCCGACGGTGTCAGTGAATAATTAGTTTCTGAAGCTATGCTATCCAATGTACATTTCCTAACCCAATAATAAACCAAACTGATACTCTGCTGAATCGAACTTGCGTGAATCAAACTATACGTGTTCCTTACCGTTGTCCGCTTGTGCCCTTTGCTATAATGTATTTGGAATGGGAAGTCAACATCATTCGTTTTTGCACCGAATTAGACACACGGCTCCCTCCTACAATCGATGCAATTGCTAATGTCATGAGTTGTCAGCAGCTGGTATTCCCAAAATAACTGTAAAGACTCTTGCATAGTGCTCAATCTTGCAATTAACTCACATTAGGGGAAAGTAGTCCGCCGCTAGTGGTCTCGCGGTAGAGATGTCGCTTTCCGAGCACGGGGCCCCTGGTTCGATTACCGGCGGGGTCAGGAATTTTCACTTACCCCGATATGAATGGGGGTTGTTGTGACGTCTTCATCATCATCATCCATCCCCATTACGGTCGGAGGACAACAACGGCAGACCACCTGCATTCGGACCATGCCTAGTACGGAGGTGCGAGTCTCCCGCATCGTTTCCCTATGCTCTGTCAAGAAGCATGGACTTGATTTCCGTTCCATGCGAAATTAATACAAGTCGAAACGGTAACTACTGTAATTTCGAAAAATTGTCCGCCTGCAAATGTACTGTTCTCCCAAGCATATTGCAACAAACGGTGTATTTCTATCGCTGCTCGTTTAGTTTTTATTGCCGTTTCAAATATACCGGTCATTTTTGAATATATATATATATCTGACCCCAGGAATGTGTCAATAAAGTTTCCCCTTCCTGGGACAATGAAACTTTATTGACACATTCCTGGGGTCAGATACATCACATGATCACACTGACAGAACCACAGGCACATAGACACAGGCAACAGAGCATGCACAATGTCGGTACTAGTACAGTGTATATCCACCTTTAGCAGCAATGCAGGCTGCTATTCTCCCATGGAGACGATCGTAGAGATGCTGGATGTAGTCCTGTGGAATGGCTTGCCATGCCATTTCCACAGGCGCCTCAGTTGGACCAGCGTTCGTGCTGGACGTGCAGACCGCGTGAGACGACGCTTCATCCAGTCCCAAACATGCTCAATGGGGGACAGATCCGAAGATCTTGCTGGCCCGGATAGTTGACTTACACCTTCTAGAGCACGTTGGGTGGCACGGGATACATGCGGACGTGCATTGTCCTGTTGGAACAGCAAGTTCCCTTGCCGGTCTAGGAATGGTAGAACGATGGGTTCGATGACGGTTTGGATGTACCGTGCACTATTCAGTGTCTCCTCGACGATCACCAGAGGTGTACGGCCAGTGTAGGAGATCGCTCCCCACACCATGATGCCGGGTGTTGGCCCTAGGTGCCTCGGTCGTATGCAGTCCTGATTGTGGCGCTCACCTGCACGGCGCCAAACACGCATACGACCATCATTGGCACCAAGGCAGAAGCGACTCTCATCGCTGAAGACGACACGTCTCCATTCGTCCCTCCATTCACGCCTGTCGCGACACCACTGGAGGCGGGCTGCACGATGTTGGGGCGTGAGCGGAAGACGGCCTAACGGTGTGCAGGACCGTAGCCCAGCTTCATGGAGACGGTTGCGAATGGTCCTCGCCGATACCCCAGGAGCAACAGTATCCCTAATTTGCTGGGAAGTGGCGGTGCGGTCCGCTACGGCACTGCGTAGGATCCTACGGTCTTGGCGTGCATCCGTGCGTCGCTGCGGTCCGGTCCCAGGTCGACGGGCACGTGCACCTTCCGCCGACCACTGGCGACAACATCGATGTACTGTGGAGACCTCACGCCCCACGTGTTGAGCAATTCGGCAGTACGTCCAACCGGCCTTCCGCATGCCCACTATACGCCCTCGCTCAAAGTCCGTCAACTGCACATACGGTTCACGTCCACGCTGTCGCGGCATGCTACCAGTGTTAAAGACTGTGATGGAGCTCCGTATGCCACGGCAAACTGGCTGACACTGACGGCGGCGGTGCACAAATGCTGCGCAGCTAGCGCCATTCGACGGCCAACACCGCGGTTCCTGGTGTGTCCGCTGTGCCGTGCGTGTGATCATTGCTTGTACAGCCCTCTCGCAGTGTCCGGAGCAAGTATGGTGGGTCTGACACACCGGTGTCAATGTGTTCTTTTTTACATTTCCAGGAGTGTATATATATATATATATATATATACACTGCGCTGTCAAAATGTGTAGCTTGCTAGTCATTTTGGAAATTACCGATTCCTCCAACGAAACTGAACCTGCGTTTCCTTTCCAGCAACCTCTTTATGCAATCCACCCGCTGAAAATGTCTGATATTTTATGGTTCTTATTGTTTACAGTGATTTATCGCTGACAGTGTAATTGAACAGTAATCGATTTCCTCAACAATTTACGCACAGTGTGATACACATATGCTCGTTCAGGTTAAAATGGCTGGTGTTGCAGCCGTCCTACAGACAACACTATCGTCCGCAGGCATTCTTTCGTAGCTTAATGCTATCGACTATATGATTTATGCAGGGTTATTCAGCTGACCTGCTAGCCAGAGATGTTGCTTGAACTGTTTAAGAATTCGTAATTTTGGTTGCACTAGATATTGATTGCTGCTGCAGGTGTCGAAGGTCTAAAAGAGGTAAATACAATAACTTTTCATTCTCTAAAAGTCGATCACCTAGTTTAAGAGAAATTGCAATATTTTCAACATATCGTCACGTAGAAGAAGGTGTAATTAGATGAATGAGGAACACTAATTTCACTTAACGAAGGTTTATTCAGCACTTGCACATACAAGAGCGTGGAGCGGACTGCCTTCGGATAGAACCTTACAGGATATATACAGCTACAGAACATTCCAGTACAATGATTCATGTCTTTTGTGGATACTTCTACAATGTACTCGAACCGAGTATAGAAATTAAAATTGTACAATTCAGGTGAGTTCCGAACTCACGACACTCCATGCAACAGTTTAGTATCATAACCACTACGCCACGGTGCTACTCAGCTTCTTCTGTGACATTGCTCTCTCCTTAACTGAACAGCGTCTCTGTGTTACGTCGACCTAGTCCGGGTCATCGGTCCTGCATACTCCCAATCCTGATGAGTGATTCTCGCCCTGGCGGTGATCTCCTTGTAACTTCTTTTGCCGCTGCGCTCTTCGTCTCCTTTCCGCTTGTTGCCTGTCGATGGAGCTTCAAATTTACCCGGGGTTGCAGGATCCTTTAAACAAGATCCTGAACGTGGGCTTTCCACGACAGTTAACTATCTATCTGAACATCTAGAAATTCGAACTGCTCAGTTTCACTAATCATATGCCCATTCTGTAAAATTATAACCTCAGGTTTTGTTGAATTGTGTGTTAGAAACTCTGAAAACTGAGTCTTGCCGTGATTTAGCATTAGTTTATTTTCTGCAAGCCATGAACGTAGGTGATGAACTGCACTATTTGAAACCGAACCACTGTTGCACACAACATCCTTTACTACCAAGAAACAGAAATATTTTACAGTTACCTGCCATACCTCTATTTATATACATAAGGAATAGGAGTGGCCCCGAAACTGGTCCCTGGGGTACCCACCACTTGACTGTACCCCACTCGGACCCCACATCAAAGACATTCTCTACAATGTGAATAATGATCATCTGCTGTCTGTTGCTAAAGATAGAGGTGAAACAGTTGTGAACTACTTCCAGTATTCGCTAATGGTCCAACTTCTGGAGCAATATTTTGTGATCAACACAATCAAACGCCTCAGTTAAATCAAAAAATATGCCTAGCGTTCGAAACCTTTTGTTTAACCCATCCAGTACCTCACATAGAAAAGAGAATACAACATTTTTACTTATGTACGAATGCATGCTTACGCGGCGGTATCCGTTTCTAAAGCATTCTCGGGTTTCGAGCCGCGTCAAGTGGTTTACCGCCCACGAGCATTTGGCAGAGATTTCCTCTGCCATTGTCAAGTGGGCGACTGTCGTTTGGTTGCCATGGCCGTGCTTATATAGCCGCGCCGTCGCTCGTGACGTCACCGGTGCTCGGTTCCGCACCATATGTGGTAATGTTTTGGCCGCGCGCCCGCCGTGCCCGCTTCAACTACCTCAACACCGGATCCCACGCTGTACTGAGCTGCAATCCACAGTCTCTATTGAAGGTGTCAGAAATTCTAATCTCTATGGCCTCGTTTATCATGCTATCCGTGAAGCCATTAGTCCGTCTGATAATAGATGTCTAATCGAATGCAATTCGGTGGCCGTTTTCCAGAACATGTTCTGCTACAGCTGACTTTTCCGGATAACGCATACGGTAACACCTTTCATGTTCTATGCGGCGCTGTTCTATAGTGCGAACAGTCTGGCCGACGTAGAAGTGCCCACATCCACAACGTATCTTGTAAATTTCTGGCGTTCTGAGGCCTACATCGTCTTTCACAGATTTAATTGGTTGCCGGATCTTTGCCGGAGGCCTGAAAATTGTGTCTATTTTATGCCTCTTCAGGATCCGACTAATCTTCCCTGTTGTCGAACCACAAAACGGTAAGGATGCAACCTGCTTGGTGTCTTCTTCAGAGGTCTTCTTCCTTTGAGGCTTGGATGACACTGCTTGTGAGACCCGTCAACAGCAATGACAAGAAAACGACAGTCATCCACTTGATAATGGCAGAGGAGATCTCTGTCGAAAGCTCGTGGGCAGTAAACCACATGACGCGGCTTGAAACCTCAAAATGTTTTATTAGCAGTTTTAGTTGTTAAACGACTTCTAACGCCGAACTGCACATTTGATAGCAAATCGTGTGATATAAAATGATCAATTATTATTACATGTACAGCCTTTTCAATAACTTTAGCAAACACTGATGGTATAGAAATAGGTCTGAAATTGTCTAAATTATCCCTTCCTCCCTTTTTATAAAGAGGCTTTACTATTGAGTACTTTAATCGTACAGGAAACTGACTATTTCTAAAGGAAAAGTTACAAATAGGGCTAAATGCAGTACTAACATGTGCAGCACAGTAGTTTAACATTCTCCTAGGCACTCCATCACATCCATGAGAGTCCTTTCTCTTCGCCGGTGGCGGTGGCCGAGCGGTTCTAGGCGCTTCAGTCCGGAACCGTGCGACCGTTACGGTCGCAAGTTCGAATGCTGCCTCGGGCAAGGATGTGTGCGATGTCCTTAGGTTATTTAGGTTTAAGTAGTTCTAAGTTCTAGGAGACTGATGACCTCAGATGTTAAGTCCCATAGTGTTCAGAGCCATTGGAACCATCTGAAACTTTATCTTTAGTGATTTAATTATTGACTGAATCTCCCCCTAGACTGTATCACAGAGGAGTATTTCAGACATCAGTCTCGGAAAGGCATTTGACAAGAGAGTTATATGATTCCCAGTAGAAACTAAATTTTTATTTAAATCACCATCAATGCTCAGAAAATGATTGTTAAATACTATATGTATATCTGATTTATCAGTAACAGGAATATTTTTACTACGAACTTACTTTTATCGTCGACATTGTACTGCTGACCAGACACTTCCTTGAAAATTGACCATATGGTTTTAATCTTATCCTGTGCATTAGTTATTCTATTTGTATACCACATATTCTTTGCCTTCCTAATAACATTTTTAAGCTCCTTACAATACTGTTTGTAATGGGCTACTGTAGCTTGATTGTGGCTTCTTCTAACATTTTGATATAATTCCCGCTTTGTTCTACATGATATCCTTATCCCACTAGTCAGCCACCCGTGCTGCCTATTGCTGCTACTACCCCGTTTAGAACCGAATTACAGTAATTCGCAGAGATTAAAAGGCACGCACACACTGGATAGTTAGTGTAGATGTTTGCACGAAAGCATGCTTCGGACTAAAGGCTGCAACAACTTACCGAGAAGCAGTCGCCAGATCTGCCACACGTCTTCCACGAAGAGTTTCAAATAGTGGTAGATGTTTTACTGTGATTTTACTTATTCTGTCGTAGCAAAAGTATCCGGACACCTATTAATCAATATAAATATGGGATGTGGCCACCCTTCTCGTTTTGGCGGCTTGAACTCTGCTGGTAGCACTTCCACTGAGGTGTCTGAACGTCTTGAGCGAATCGCAGCCCAGTCTTCCCCAGAACCGAAACCAGGGAAGATACTGATGTTGAACGCTCATTTTTGGTGTGAGGTTGTCATTCTAACTCATTCCAAAGGTATTTCACTGTGTTCAGTTCAAGACCCTGAACCGGCCAGTCCATTTCTGGAATGTTGTGGTACACAAAACACTGTCTCGCGGTTTCTGGCTTATGACAGGCCGCAGTGTCATACTGTTGTAGACAATCATCGGCTCCGAACAGTTCCTCTACTGTAGGCACTACATAATGCCGTAAAATGGATTCATATGTTTCCACATTTATCTTAAGCACAAAAGTGGAACCAGGCCTAATCACAAAAAAAGACACTGACATTCCATATCTTCTGTAATTCAATGTCTGCACTGCACGTAATGGTAGGCAGCGTTCTTCAGCGATTCTCCAAACTCAGACTCTTCCATCGGATTGTCATAGAATATAGCGTGAGATATCACTCTAAATCACTCGTTTTCTGTCATACACTGCCCAGTGGCGTTGCCCATTACACAACTCCGAATGTCACTTAGCACAGATTACGGAAATGTACCGCTTACCATGAGCTGCTCGTCTTTCTTACCCTGTCATTTTGCCTCTTAAGCCAGTCATCATGCTAGCTGGACTGATGGTCGCCCATGGGAGCCTTGTTTCAGCCACACTCCTCAATTCTCGACGCTATTTGTCCGTCACACATAATCAATCTCCTCCTAGTCTTGATTTTACCATGTCAGAAGCTCTCGCCTAATAGGTCGGCAACCCTTCGGCCAGCTTCACAACGAGTACAGTCACCACAACCCCTGCACGCTTCAGCACCAAAAGTACGACCCAGCGCCGTCGAGACCAGCCACTAGGAGGCGAAGTCGGCGCCAGCTATGATTACCGCCAACGAGGGACCTACTTGTGTCCCTGCATGACAGGGAAATACTTCGAAGAGACAAAGAAACTGGCACATCTGCCTAATATTGGGTAGGACGTCACGAGCACGCGGAAGTGCCCCAGAACGACGTAGCATGGACTTGAGTAAAGTCTGGATTAGTGCTGGTGGGAAGTGGCGCCATGAATCCTGCAGGGCTCCAAGGCATGCCAGATATGCTCAATAATATTCACGTCTGGGGAGTTAAATGGCCAGCGGAAGTGTTTAAACGCGAAAGTGTGTCCCTGGAGTCACTCAAATAGCAATTCTGGAGGTGTGGGGTGTCGAATTGTCCTGCTGGAATTTCCCACGCATGTCGGAATGAACATGAGTGGATGCAGGTGATAAGACAGGATGCTTACGCATGTGTCACCTGTCAGAGTCGTATCCAGAAGTATCAGGGGTCCCGTATCACTCCAACTTCACACGCCCCACACCATTCAGAGTCTCCACCAGCTTGAACGGTCCCCTGTTGACATGCAGGGTCCATGAATTCACGAGGTTGTCTCCATACCTGTACTCATCCACTCGCTCCATACATTTTGAAACGAAACTCGTCCGACAAGGTAACATGTTTCCAGTCAACAGCAGTCCAATGTCGGTGTTGACGGGCCAAGGCGAGGCGTAAAGCTTTGTGTACTACAGTTATCAAGGGTATACGAGTGGGCCTTCTGCTCCGAATGCCCATATCGATGATGTGTCGTTGAATGCCTCGCAGGCTGACACTTGTTAAAGGCCCAGAATTACAATCTGCAGCAATTTGCGATAGGGTTGCACTTCTGTCGCGTTGAACGTGTCTCTTCAGTTGTCGTTGGTCCCGTTCTTGCAGAAACTTTCTCCGGCTGCAGCTATGTCGGTAATTTTACGTTTTACCGGATTCCTGATATTCAGGGTACACTCGTGAAATGGTTCCATCGCTACCTAGAAAATTTTGTGTCCCATCACTCGTGCTCCGACAATAACACCACGTTCAAACTCAATTAATTCCTGATAACCTGCCATTGTAGCAGCAGTAACCGATGTAACAACTGTTCCAGACACTTGCTGTCTTAGATAGGCGTTGGCGACCACAGCGCCGTATTGTTCCTGTTTACATACCTCCAAAATCCATCAGAAACAAACGCAAAATAATTTTATTTAAAAAAGCGGATAAAGTGCCACTAGAAGCCTTCCTAAAAGACAATTTCCATTCCTTCCGAACTGACTATGCGAGTGTAGACGAGATGTGGCTCAAATTCAAAGATATAGTAGCAACAGCAATTGAGATATTCATACCTCATAAATTGGTAAGAGATGGAGCGGATCCCCCGTGGTACACAAAAAAGGTCCGAACGCTGTTGCAGAGGCAACGGAAAAAGCATGCGAAGTTCAGAAGAACGCGAAATCCTGAAGATGGCCTAAAATTTACAGACCCGCGAAATTTGGCACGTACTTCGATGCGAGATGCCTTTAATAGGTTCCACAACGAAACATTGTCTCGAAATTTGGTAGAAAATCCGAAGAAATTCTGGTCGTATGTAAAGTACACAAGCGGCAAGACGCAGTCAATACCTTCGCTGCGCAGTGCCGATGGTAGTGTTATCGACGACTGTGCCGCTAAAGCGGAGTTATTGAACGCAGTTTTCCGAAATTCCTTCACCAGGGAAGACGATTGGAATATTCCAGAATTTGAAACACGAACATCTGTAGCATGAGTCTCTTAGAAGTAGATACCTTAGGGGTTGCGAATCAACTCAAATCGCTTGATACGGGCAAGTCTTCAGGTCCAGATTGTATACCGATTAGGTTCCTTTCAGATTACGCTGATACTATAGCTCCCTACTTAGCACTCATATACAACCGCTCGCTCACCGATAGATCTGTACCTACAGATTGGAAAATTGCGCAGGTCGCACCAGTGTTCAAGAAGGGTAGTAGGAGTAATCCATTTAACTACAGACCTATATCATTGACGTCGGTTTGCAGTAGGGTTTTGAAGCATATACTGTATTCAAACATTATGAATCACCTCGAAGGGAACGATCTATTGACACGTAATCAGCATGGCTTCAGAAAACATCGCTCTTGTGCAACGCAGCTAGCTCTTTATTCGCACGAAGTAATGGCCGCTATCGACAGGGGATCTCAAATTGATTCCGTATTTCTAGATTTCCGGAAAGCTTTTGACACCGTTCCTCACAAGCGACTTCTAATCAAGCTGCGGAGCTATGGGGTATCGTCTCAGTTGTGCGACTGGATTCGTGATTTCCTGTCAGGAAGGTCGCAGTTCGTAGTAATAGACGGCAAATCATCGAGTAAAACTGAAGTGATATCAGGTGTTCCCCAGGGAAGCGTCCTGGGACCTCTACTGTTCCTGATCTATATAAATGACCTGGGTGACAATCTGAGCAGTTCTCTTAGACTGTTCGCAGATGATGCTGTAATTTACCGTCTAGTAAGGTCATCCGAAGACCAGTATCAGCTGCAAAGCGATTTAGAAAAGATTGCTGTATGGTGTGTCAGGTGGCAGTTGACGCTAAATAACGAAAAGTGTGAGATGATCCACATGAGTTCCAAAAGAAATCCGTTGGAATTCGATTACTCGATAAATAGTACAATTCTCAAGGCTGTCAATTCAACTAAGTACCTGGGTGTTAAAATTACGAACAACTTCAGTTGGAAGGACCACATAGATAATATTGTCGGGAAGGCGAGCCAAAGGTTGCGTTTCATTGGCAGGACACTTAGAAGATGCAACAAGTCCACTAAAGAGACAGCTTACACTGCACTCGTTCGTACTCTGTTAAAATATTGCTGCGCGGTGTGGGATCCTTACCAGGTGGGATTGACGGAGGACATGGAAAGGGTGCAAAAAAGGGCAGCTCGTTTTGTATTATCGCGTTATAGGGGAGAGAGTATGGCAGATATGATACACGAGTTGGGATGGAAGTCATTACAGCATAGACGTTTTTCGTCGCGGCGAGACCTTTTTACGAAATTTCAGTCACCAACTTTCTCTTCCGAATGCGAAAATATTTTGTTGAGCCCAAACTACATAGGTAGGAATGATCATCAAAATAAAATAAGAGAAATAAGAGCTCGAACAGAAAGGTTTAGGTGTTCGTTTTTCCCGCGCGCTGTTCGGGAGTGGAATAGTAGAGAGATAGTATGATTGTGGTTCGATGAACCCTCTGCCAAGCACTTAAATGTGAATTGCAGAGTAGTCATGTAGATGTAGATGTATTTGAAAACGCATGCCTATACCAGTTTCTTTGGTGCTTGAGTGTAGTTCCAAAAATATTCCATCGCAGACAGCTATACGAGTTGTGGCTCTAAGATAACGGGAATGATGCAGTCACGGAATAAGTACGCATGCACCAAAGACGAATGACCAACAGTTATGAAGTGTCAAGCCTTGTCGGTCGGATGAGACGTCTCTGGTGTGTGTAGACAAATCAGTGTGACCGTGGCCTTCGTATGTGTAAGAGCCGTTATTTTGTTTTTTTTCCGAAAAATTATAACTGTAATAATTGGGCAACGAATTGTCGCGGAAGTTCCTCATTAAACTTGGAAAAAGTGATACCGAAACCTAGTTTTTACCAAACCAAGTCCATGGCGAACACTGCTTATCACATACAGGACTTTTTGATCGGTTTAAGCTTATTCCCGATGGCTAAGAAGACGCTGAAGGTACTTCAACAAAAACGGGAGAAAGTATATAAAAAGTAGGCAATCTGATTCTGTCAGATGTCAGTTAAGTATTTAAGAGATTGCTGAAACAGTAGGAGCTGAAAAAGAACGCGTAAAGCAAATTTTATGAAACCATTTAAACGTGAAGAAAGAAAAGTTTGTGCGAAACTGGTGCCGAAAATTCTTGCGATCGAACGAAAAGAAAAATATTTGCACTGACGCCTTCAATACCATTGAAAATGATCCTACTATCTTGGAAAAAGTGATAAAATGCGGCGAATCTTGGTTTTTGTCTTGTAATCCAGAAACTAAGCACCAATACCTGCACTTTACCGAGAGCGAGAGGTCGAATGACCAAACCAAGATACAAATCTCTGATGATTGTTCCTCGGTATCCGTGGAATATTGTGTATCTTCGCTGGGTTCCTGAGGGTCAAACTATTAATCAAAGTTACTGCCTTCAGTTGCTTTCTCATCTCTGTGAAAAAATAAGAAAAGGCCCGAATTGTGCGGAGACAAGTCTTGGGTTCTGCATATAGACAACGCAACGGCACACTCCGCACTGTTTGTTAAGAGGTTTCTAACGAAGTACAGCATCCTGTGTTAGGCCACGCACTTTATTCGCCTAACCTGGCACCATGTGACTTTTATCTAAGATCAAGCTTACATTAAAAAGGAACAAAATTTCTGTCCGTTAAAGCAATGAAAGGAAAAGCGGCACGCGGATTCCAGCGCTGTTTTCGTCAATAAGAGATTCGCATGGAGTATTGTAGGGGTAGAGGAGTGTATTGAGGATGGCAGTAACTAAATATGTATGTTTTTGAAATGAAATGCTTTACAGCAATAATCCCTCTATTTCACAATCACATCTCGTATAAGACAGCGCAAGCACAGAAAGAGGTAATCAGGCTACGAGAGCCTCTCCTAGTCCAAGCGAAGGGCGCTACTGACCCCCTCAAACAGGACTGCTCTCGAAGTCCATCGTTAGAGACAAAGGCTGCTGTCAGAAGTCGTCATTCTTTTTTCCAGACTCTCAAGCCAGCTGATATCCAGGAACGTTAGCTTCTGCAGCAGCACATTGAGTTCCTCATTAATAACATTACTCTGAAATGGATGTTGTGGCTTTCGGTCCCAAAATGTAAGTGATAGCTCAGGGACCCTTACACAGAACACTTGCCATCCTCTGACTCAGAATTACAGGCCACGAAATTAGCATCCATCGATTGCCCATTGCCGAACTTAGCGTCCAGCAAGTGTTCATTTGCGCCAGTGTTTTCACAGTGAACATAATCTCCGACAACTGACCTCGGCGCTAGGCGCTAGGCCAATCTCAACTGTCATCTTCAGCCTTTTCACTGTCTGTGCCAGTACCTTTGTATCTATTGTGTTACTCTTGTTATTGTGTTCTTAACCATTATTTCATTACCGTTGAAGCAGAATTTTTGTTCAATAAACTTGTTTCATTCTTGATAGTGTTTCCTTGCGTCGTCGAGTGCGACATTACAGGTTTAACCATGGTTGTTCCTTCGAGTTCCCACTTAACAGTAACATCAGCAACAGTCTATTTGGGCAGTTTCAGAAGAGTTTTTCTCAGATCGATTTGTTACTCAGATGATATACGATGGTTGTCTAGAAAGTAAGTTCCGATCGGTCGTTAAATGGAAACCAAAGTGAAAATGTTTTTACAAGAGTTAGTTACAGTTCCCAGTTACTTATCTACATAGTCGCCGCTCCGACTTGGAAATTTGTCGGAGCGTTATACCAAATTTCCAGCACCATCGTCAGGCCCCTTGTGCTTTCCGATAACTTTCTACGCTGGTCTATAGCGCTTAGCCTGCGCCCAAGCGTTTCATGTCAACAGAAATGATACTCAGGACGAGCCAAATAGGGCTGTGCTGTGGGTGATTGAACACTTCCCCTCGAAAAGGCTGCAGGAGCGTCTTTAGTGCCCCTGCAGTGTGCGGCTGAGAATTGCCATGAAGAAGGTAGCGTGCGACAGTTGTGTTAGGTGGGTTGCATTCCTTAAGGCGAAGCCTCTCAGACCGCCCTCCTACTTGGCGGGAGACATCGTTGTTCTAGGCACCTTTAGCCGCTCACAGTGCGCTCACAACTGAAAAGAGCGTCTTGATGCGATCGACGGTCATCATAGAGACACTACCGAACACATCTGTACAAAGTTTCATCGGGTTTTCAAGGTGGTGTTCATTTCGCGACCGATCGGAACTTACTTTCTGGAGAACCCTCGTACAATGAGCATTCTACATTCGAGGCCACTGAGCTCTTCTACCCTACCAATTCCTGCTGTTACTGTTTCTGTAATGACAACACAATATTGCCACCTCTTATACTGACGGATCCGCCTATTGTGACATCTAGTGATCGGTTTCGTAACATAAGGGTGGGCGATACTTTTGATCAGAAAGTGTCTTTGCGTTCCTCAGTGATTTAGGTAACCGTACAGTTGGTCCAATAATAATGTAGAGGTATCTGTGGTGAGGGCAACCCAACCAGTGGTTCCTGAAGAGAGGCAGCAGCCTTTTCAATAGTCTGAGTGTCAACAGACTGGATAAATGACTGATTTAGCCTTGTAACATTAGCCGTGCTATGGTAGTTGCCTGTAAGCAAAGGGAAACTACACCTGTTATTTTTCCCAAGAGCATGCAGCTCTACTGTATGGATAATTGATAGTAGCATCCTTTTGCCTAAAATATTCCTGAGGTAAAACAGTATTCATCTGAAACTGCGGGCGGAGACTACTTGGGAGAATGTCACCAGCAGGAGAAACTAAACTAACTTTTTACAGGTCTGACGTGGAATATCAACTCCCTTAATCGGACAGGTAGGTTCGAGAAATTAAAAACGTTTATTGATAGATAGAAGATAGATATAGAGGGACATAACGAAGTGAAGATACTGGAAAAACAAGTCTCCTGGTCGTGTGAGTACCGAGTTATAAATTCAAAATCAGATAGTGGTAATGCAGGAGTTGGTCGGAGTAGGTCTAATAATGAATAAGGAAACAGAAAAGTGGATAAGTTATCTTCAACTGCTTAGTGGACGCTTCATCCTAGCCAATGCAGATACGACGCCAACACCTGCAACGGTAGTACAAGTTTATATTCCCACTAGCTGCACAGACGATGAGACCGAAAGAGTGTATGATGAGATAAAAAAATTATTCAAATTATTAATGGAGACGAAAATGCGATTGTAACGGTGGACTGGAATTTGATAGCAGGAAAAGAAAGTGAAAAAAAATCGTTGGTGTATGTGGATGATTCAAATGGCTCTGAGCACTATGGGACTTAACATCTGAAGTCATCAGTCCCCTAGAACTTAGAACTACTTAAACCTAACTAACCTAAGGATATCACACACATCCATGCCCGAGGCAGGATTCGAACCTGCGACCGTAGCAGTCGCGCGGTTCCGGACTGAGCGCCTAGAACTGCTCGGTCACCGCGGCCGGTGGTGTATGTGGACTGAAGACAGGGGGAGGGGCGGGGGGGAGAGAAATAAAAGCTGATGTCCTCTCGTGCACTTTTGCACATGGTATAATTTAATCATCACTAACACTTGGTTTTAGAATCATATAAGAAAGGAGTGTAAGTCGAAGAGACCTAGAGACACTGCAGGATATCAGACTGGAAAGTCACAAACTTTGAAACGAGATTGTAAACATGAAACACTTCCAGGGGCAGATGTGGACTCTGACAGTAAATTACTGGTATGAACTACAGATTAAAACCGAAGAGATTGCAAAAAGTTAGGAAATTAAGGAGATGAGGCCTGTATAGTTTAGAAGAACCAGAGGTTTGAGAGGCCCCAAGGGAGCATTGGGCAACTCTCGGCTGAAACAAGTGAAATGAATATAATAAAAGACAAATAGGTAGCATTGAGGGATGAATTAGTGAGGGAAGTAGAGGATGAAATAGAATAGAACACAAGGTGTAATAAAAACCCTTTGATAACACAGAAGAACTTGAATTAACTGTCGGAAGGAGAATATATAAAATGCAGCGAATGAAGAAGGCAAAAGGAATGCAGATATCTAAAAATGACATTGAACGGAAGTGCAAACGGCTTAGGAGTAATGGCAAGAGGACAAAGCAAGGCTGGGTTAGCATGCTCAACTCTAGAGGAAAGATGAACGCCGCCTAGAGGAAAATTAAAGAGACATTTCAAGAAAAGAAAAACTCCTGTATTAATATCAAGAGCTCAGATGGCAAGCCGACACTAAATAAAGTAGGGAAAGCTGAGAGTTGGAAGGAATGTGTGAAAAATCCATGTGAGGGAAACGACCTAATGAAGACAGTATTATGGAAAAGGAAGAGGAAGTAAATGAATATGAGATGAGAGGTATGATACTGCGAGGAGAACTTGACAGAATACTACTGCTAGAAGAACTTGACAGAATACTAAATGCCATAAGTTGAAATAAGGCTCCTGGTGTAGACGACTATCCTTCAGAATGACAAAACTACTCCACCTAGTTTGAGGAATATAAGAGCAAAATACCCTCGTCTTCAAGATGTATGCAGGCTTATAATTTCAATTCCAAGGAAAGCAGATGCTGATAAGTGTGATTATTACCGAACGATCAGTTTAATAAGTCATAGTTGCAAAATACTGACACGAATTATTTAAGAAAGAATGGGAAAAATGGTAGAAGCTGATCTCAGGAATGATCAGTTTGGGATTCAGAGAAATTTAGTGACACGCAATGCAAATCCAAATTTATACTTTTGTGGGTTTTGAGACATTTTGACAATGTTGACTGCAATACACTCTTTGAAATTCTGAATATAGCAGGGATAAAATACGAGGAGCAAAACAATTTTTACAAGTTGTACAGAAACCAGACTGCATTAATAAGAGTCGAGGGATACGGATGGGTGCAGTTTTTGGGAAGGGAATGAGACAGAGCTGTAGCCTGTCTCCAGTATAATTAAACCTGCACACTGAGCAAACTTTGAAGGAAAACAAGGAGAAATTAGGAAAGTAAATGAAAGTTCAGGGAGAAAAATAGAAGTTTTGAGGTTTGCTGATGGGATTGTATTTCGTTTGGAGACAGCAAAGAACTTGAAGGAGCAGTTGAACAGAATGGATAGTATCTTGACAAGAGGTTATAAAATGAACATCAACAAAACAAGATGAACACCAACAAAAGCAAAGCAAGGATATTAGAACGTAATCTAATTAAATCAGGCGATGCTAAGGGGCTTAGGAAACATTACAAAGTAGTAGATGAGTTTTTTTGTTTGAGCAGAACAGTAACTGATTATAATGGAAGAGGAGAAGATAAAATGCAGACAGACAACAGTAAGAAAAGTGTTTCTAAAAAAGAGAAAATTTTTGGGATATATTGTAAGCTAAAACTAAAATGTCTTTTGCGAAGGTTTTCGTACGGAGTGTAGCACAGTACCTAAGTGGGTTTTGGATGATGAGCAGCCTAGAAAAGAAAAAAAATAGAGGCTTTAGGAGTGTGGCACCACAGAAGAGTGCTGAAGATGAGATGAGTAATTCTAATAAATAATGAGGAGGTACTGATTCGAATTGGAGAAAAAAGAAATTTATAGCATGACTTGATTGAAAGAAGAAGTAAGTTGAGGCACACAGTCTGATACATCAATGTATCGTTAGTTTGGTAATGGAGGGAAGTATAGGGATAATTGTAGAGGGGGACACAGCTTGAATAAAGCAGGCAAGTTCAAGTGCATGTACATTACAGAAGTTATATGTAGTAGGTAAGTCTTTTTCTTTATGCAGATGTTGTATAGGGAGTACATCTCTTAAGAAATAATAATAGAAAGTTTAGTACACGACAGAAGTTCGGATTCCACGCCCACCCCGTGCATAGACAGGGAGAACAAGTCAGATACACTCGGGCTACACATTCTGGGCACAGGTTGCTCCTGTGCGAACCACTGCCGCAGCTGTGAGCACTTCATGAGTAGCCGGCCGCTGGACCGAGTAGGCCGTTAAACACCGCCTCCCGGCTTTGCTAACCAGTCTCTCGCTGGGCCCACGAGAAAGACAGACTCTAGAGCGTACATCACAGCAGGCCTCATGAGTGCCAGCGGCTGTCTCCGGCGGGGAGCGAGTAACTATTTCAGACGAGTTTAATAATTCTTATCTGTGCATTTAAATGCACACGACAAAATTCTTTGGTGAGTACTTTTTCACTGACACATTAATTTCCCACGGGCCCTGCATGGAGACGAGAGTTCGCAAAGTATGGCCGACAAGGTGACTAGTGTGACGTCCGAGTTCGTTGCGGGGTGCGTATTTCTCCTGGGCCCCATTTGAAGCCTTTAGTTACACGCCACTGATCAATAGAGTTACGGACCATGCCTGTGCTATGTTTGTGATAGAAATTGCTCTCTGGACTGTTTTAATACGCTTCACACGACTTTGCTACGCCGTGGACTTCTTTTTGGTTAACCGTTTGCTTCATGAACTCGGTCGTCATCGACCTCAGGAACCGCCTATTTTTGCAGCGGTCTCTGCATCACCACCTATGTACATTAGGACAGAGAAATAAGTATATAAGAAGTTACGAGTGGAATGTGTAATGGATAGGAGGTACTGAAACTAAGGATGAGTTGGAACCTTCATTTGGGATGAGAAACGTATGGCAGGTTGGACGTACGCTAAATCACCAAGCAGGTTTCAACGGCCTAGAACAGACGAGGCATCTCGTGGCTCGCTGGACATTCCCCTCAGACTCTGTTAATTTCAGAAAATTTAATGTTCTTAATTGAAAAACATGTCTTTTCACAGAAGTATGTTGATCATAAGAAAGGTTTCTTTTTTGAGCGAATACTGTGGTTTTTGTGTGTCGATTTTATGGCAAAAATAAAAAAGTCAGCATCTGTTTATGTTCTGGTTGCACGAATGAATGATTTCGGGTAATTTACAAACTTCCAAAACTAGTTTTCGTTGGTTTATTAAAGACCACGATATCTGTCTCTATACAATAAAAATGTTTAAAACGAGTATGAAACTCACTGGAGATTTTACAGATAATAGTAGTAAATCTTGAAAATTTTACTTCCATGTATTTGTGTTTCAGTTCACAGAAACTCGGAAAATAACACAAATTTTCCTTGTTCAGTTGCAATTTAAACATCACAAGTTCACACCGGAATCCATTAATACCCGCAAACGTATCACAAATAGAGCGTTCCTTTCCTTGCAAACTGAAATTCGTATTATTTAAAGCATTTGTGAATTACAACTTCTTGGAAATTAATATTCTAGGTCTAAGAAATGAAAAAATAAAAACAAATTTAACATTTTCCTGAACGCAAACAAAGAATTTTGAAATGAAGAGGTGTTTCTTTCTATTTGGCGTCAACTTCTCCCAAAAACTGTTTAAACAATCGATGAGACAGTGATGTATTTACTCGGTGTATTATATTCGTACTTTTCGTTGCATCTTTCATTAGGAATAGCAATCTGATATTTTTCCTACACTGTGCTTCCTAGCGAATAATGCAATGAAAAATTAAACAGAATGAGATTTTCACTCTGCAGCGGAGTGTGCGCTGATATGAAACTTCCTGGCGGATTAAAACTGTGTGCCCGACCGAGACTCGAACTCGGGACCTTTGCCTTTCGCGGGCAAGTGCTCTACCAACTCAGCTGGGGGATGTTTCCAGAATGAGATTTTCACTCTGCAGCGGAGTGAGCGCTGATATGAAACTTCCTGGCGGATTAAAACTGTGTGCCCGACCGAGACTCGAACTCGGGACCTTTGCCTCATTCTGGAAACATCCCTCAGGCTGTGGCTAAGCCATGTCTCCACAGTATCCTTTCTTTCAGGAGTGCTAGTTCTGCATGTTTCGCAGAGGAGCTTCTGTAAAGTTTGGAAGATAGGAGACGGATACTGGCAGAACTAAAGCTGTGAGGACCGGGCGTGAGTCGTGCTTCGGTAGCTCAGTTGGTCATTCTCGCTTCGCGCGTCGGGCGACTAGGTTGTGCTCTTAGTTCCGCCTCTACCGTAGCGCAGCGTGTTTTCCTCCTGTCAGTTTAGTGCCGTGTTGGTCTCCGTGCGCGTCGCATCGCTGGTTGTCGGCTGGTGTTTGGTGTTCGTGCGGCCCTTCCTGTCGCGGCGTCGTCTCTCGCCGTGATGTCCACCATGGTTCCCACGAAAGTTCCGCGTACAGGTACAGTCAGTTTTACCTTTGACAAATCCACGCGTCACGTCCAGCCCGATTCTTTGGAGATACATGACTGGTTAGTCGATACAGTTAAGGTCACTACTGATCAGGTGCATACCGCATATTTCGACAGCGAACTATATGTGTTTTTTGTTAAGTTTCTTGACCCGCTCCAGGTTGATAGGCTACTTTCTCGTCATGGTTCTCAGGTACCCTTTACGCACCGTGATGGTTCCACTAGTATGGTTCTCTTGGCAAATGCAGAAGTGATATATACGAATGTTCGGGTATTTAACCTTCCGCCCGAGGTTGACGACTGTTTTCTGAAGTCCGTTTTGCTTCCTTATGGGGACGTACGCCATATTCGAAAGGAACGCTGGTCTGCTCAGCACCGCTTACAGGTATATAGTGATATTCGGTCGGTGGAAATGGTGGTCAAAAAACCTATTCCTTCTCACCTACAGGTATGTGGTTATAGGGTCCATATCACGTACAGTGGCCAGGAAGGAACATGTTATTATTGTAATGAAACTGGTCATTTCCGTACTAATTGTCCGCGGCGTGTGGTGGCATTAAAACCTACATACGAACAGTGTAAAAAAATTGACTTTAGCTGATCTTCTCCCGCAAGGATCTCGGACTGAATCGCTCACTGTTACTGAGGGACGCAGTCATCCGTTGCCCGACAACGGCCGTGATTTTCCCCCGTTGTCCTTGCGTAGGGATGTTGCTGCCCTTAAATCCGATGTGCCCGCGCTGATTTCTCACAACAAGCGTCGGCGAACACAGGATGATGCGGCTGATGAATCTTCCTTATTGGCTCGCCCTTCCGATGGGCCTCCGGTAAAGGACTCTCTTTCTCAGTCGGAAATCGTGGATGAGGACGCCACAGGTGCTATCACGCTTTTGCAGAAGCTCCCTGACACCTTATCTGACGTTGTTCCTGCTGCCGCGGCAGCCTCTTCGGAGACGCCCGTGACGGAACCTGCTTCTGGTTGCCACGTGTCTTCTCCGGTTCTCTCTGACACTTCTCCTATTGACTCTGTTTCGCATCCCCCTTCTGGAATTTCTGTCGCCCCCTCTGGGTCACAGCCTCCTCCCATCAAACAACTGATTGATTCTCCAGAGCCAGTGGATCCCGTTGTTATTCACCAACTGTCCCACCGTGAACCCATGTCTGCGGACGAGTGGGATGTAGAGGCCTCTCTCCCGCAATCTGACACGGAATGTCTACATGATGCTCCCACGCAGCCGAACGCTGCAGCGTCGGCACCGCGGAGCCGCAGTCGAATCCGTAAACAGCCACAGAGAGCCGCTTCACGGCCGAAGAAAAAGCAGTGGGAAGATGAGGGTTCTGTTTCGTAGTTTTTCTCTCTGTGGTTCAGCGCTTCTTTCTGGTATGATTACTTGTATGTTGCTCCGTCAGCTGACGGCTCTCTACCGATCTTTGTTCTTCTTTCTGGGTTGAAGTTCCATTCAAGCATATACATTTCTTACTCTGAATATTAACAGAATATGTTCTGAGCTTCGGCTCGCCGCTTTGCGACAGTTTATCTATCAGTCTGGGGCAGATGTTGTTTTTTTACAGGAAGTCCTATTCGACCAGTTTTCCATTCCTGGGTTCTCGACGTTTTTTAATGTCGCTTCCGAACTTTCTACGGGCACTGCCTTGTTTTATAGAGAAGGCATTCCGTTGATGAATTTCGAAGTACTCGACAGTGGAAGGGGGATCGGATGCACGTTTTATGATCTCAGTTTACTCCTTCTTTATGCCCCTTCTGGTTCGGGTTGTACTACCGCACGTTCGAGTTTCTATAAAGAAGAAGTCATTTACCTGCTTCGTAAATCCCCGACAAAGATAATTTTAGGTGGGGACTTCAATTGTGTTCTACGGCCGGTAGATCAGTCTCCTAATTTTAATTTCAGTAAAGAACTCGACGACCTTGTGCGCTCCTTGCACCTGCGTGATGTGTGGGTTTCTCGCTATCCTACACTTGTGCGACATACCTACTTTACTCCCACGTCTAGCAGTCGCCTCGATCGCTTTTACCTTTCCGATTCCTTGTGTGGGCAACTTCTGGCTGTTGATGTGATACCAGCCTGTTTTACTGATCATTGCGCTGTAGCCGTTACGTTTAATTAAGAGCGACAACCGGTAAAATTGTTTCGTCCTCCTTGGATGCTCAATATCGCGTATTTGCAAGATACCTCCCTTGGTATCGTCCTGGAGGACATTTGGACTCGTTGTTCTCGTACTATGGACTGGTACCCGTCTATCGTGGCATGGTGGACACTGTATGCAAAACCACACATCCGTAAGGCTCTCATGCGTTTTGGGGCTGCGAAGGTGGCAGAAGATCGACGAACGCAAGAATTTTACTATTCTGTCTTACGTCAACTGTACGATAGTGCTACGCATGCTCCCCTACGGGTTACTGATATACAGCGCATCAAAGCCAAATTGCTGCAGCTCAAACGCATTCAAATGGAGGGCCTGCGGACGTGGTCTCAACCACGTTCCCTTCTACAAGAGGAACTGACGTCACTCTACCATCTAGTTCGTTTACGGTCGCGCCGGAAACGTGAGTGCCTTGCCTCCCTCACAACCGCCGACAGCCGCATGTTCACCTCTCACCGTGACATTTCTGACTTCGTTTACACCTATTTTACTGATCTGTACGATACTCATGTCCCGGCGGAAACCTCTCTTGACGACTTTACCTCCTTGCTGCCTCGCGTCGTCACTCCTCAATTAAACGACGCCTTTCTGCGTCCCTTTCAGAAGGATGACATATATGATGTTGTTGCAGGATCGCAGTCCCGCAAGTCGCCTGGATTAGATGGTATTCCTAAGGAGTTCTATGATCAATTTTGGCCGCTCATTGGTGACACCTTAACGTCAATGGTAAATGAAGTGATGCGGGGAGTCTCACTTCCTGCTCCTTTTCAGGAAGGCAGAATGGTCCTCCTCCCGAAATCCACAGGTCGACCTGCAATTGATTCCCTCCGTCCTATTACTCTCCTTAACTTTGATTATAAACTTGTCGCTCGAGCAATTAATATCCGTCTCTCTAAGCTGCTCGATACCATTATTGCCGCCTACCAAAGCTGTGTGCCTGGACGCACGATACTGACTTCCGTTCTCGAATGTCGCGATATAATCTCGGTGGCGGCTGCCGCTAATATCCCAGGGGCTTTGCTTTTCCTTGATTTCCAAAAAGCGTTCGATCGCGTCAGCCATGATTTTTTATCGAGAGTGCTCACCGCTGTCGGCTTTAATAATGATGCTCGACAAGTCTTAACTAATCTTCTTACCGGTATCAGTGTCTCGGTGATTGTGAACGGTCACCCTACCCCCCGGATATCGATCAGACGGGGGTTACCCCAGGGAAGCCCCTTATCCATGTCACTTTTTGTTCTATCCTTAGAGCCCTTACTTCGCCATCTCACCATGCAATTACGTGGCTGGAATATATTGGGGGAAATTTTTGCAGTCCGTGCATACGCTGATGACGTCATGGTTTTAGTACGACATGCCGAGGACATACCGCGGCTTAAGGATACCTTGGATTCATTTTGTGGTCTTGCTGGTGCTCGCATTAATGATCGAAAATGCACGTTCCTGCCGTTGAGAGGCTTTGATCATGTCGTCATTCCTTGGGCGACGGTTGTCGATCGCCATAAGACCTTGGGGATCATAGTGGATCGTAATCCGATCAAAATGGCGGCACTAAATTGGCGTGAGGTTACGAGTCGTGTTCACGGGGCGATCCTTGAACATGACCGCCGTTCCCTTAGCCTCCTTCACAAGGCACGGGTTTTAGAGACCTATGTCTTCAGTAAAATATACTACGTTGCGCAGGTCTTCCCGCTTCCCGCGATGATGGCCCGCAGGCTGAAACAGCTGTCTGGTCGATTTCTGTGGCGCCGCCATGTCTTCCGTGTCCGGTATGAAGTTGTGGCCAGGCCTCGGAAGCTTGGAGGATTGGGTCTTTCAGATATCAAAGTGAAGACGTCCATCTTATTTGCCCGCCGCAATGTTTTAACCTGTACGCGGGCTCCGCATTCAGTCACCTCTCGTTTACTTTCCCGCCTCCGGCCGGCCAGTCTGACCCCTCCTGTTGATGTTGGACGGATTAATCCTAAATTGCGGCACATTCGTGAATACTTTGTACTTGTCGGTATTCTGGGTGCTGATATACTTTCTATGACGCATATTACTACCAACATGCTACAAATCCGTTGGGGTACAGCATGTTTCCCTTCTTCTGTTGAACTTGCTTCCCCGTCAACGTCATGGAAAACGGTCTGGTCTCATCTTAGTCTTCCCATTTTGCCGATGGAGATTGGAGGTCATTTACCGTCTGATACCTACTGATGATCGTCTTTTTCGTATTGGCCTTCGTCCGACTGATCAGTGTCAGGAATGTCATCAAACTGACACCTTACTTCACAGGCTAGTTGCTTGCGGACGGGATCATTGGCTCTGGGTCCGCCGTCAATTAGCTTTTCTTACTAGAGGGCCTGAAACCGCATTCCCAGACGACATCTTCTTACATCCGGACATCTCTTATTTTCCTCAGACGAAAACGAACACGATTGTCTGGCTCTTGGGTTACTATGTCCACTACGTCATTGAAGGCGGTAATGACCCAGATCCCCGCGTTTTTCACCATTATTTGTCAACTGCGCATTGGAAATGGCAGCGGTTACCACAATACCGAACGCTTTTTGCGAATATGCTTTTTCTTGTGTTTAACCGTCAAGGTGTTGGTTAAGTTCCCCTGTGATTCCTGTTTCTTTCCTGAGCTTGAGTCCCCTCCCTTGTTGTATTTTTTCGTATTTTTTTTTCTCTTTTGCATGTATATATATACACCCCAAATTTACACGGGTGGGATAACGGGTTGGTCTTCCCCTTCAGAAGTAATGTTTTATTTGTGTTTCAACTAATTTGTTGCTTTTCTTTTTGCAGCTAATATTAAATGATGATTTGACTATGGTTGTCTGAATTCTCGTGAAATATACGAAGTCAATCTGATAATAAACGAAAAAGAAAATAAAAAAAAAAGTTGGTAGAGCACTTGCCCGCGAAAGGCAAAGGTCCCGAGTTCGAGTCTCGGTCGGGCACACAGTTTTAATCCGCCAGGAAGTTTCAAAAATTAAGCAATTTATTCCATATTTCATTAAGTGACTGACAAAGCCATTTTCGTTACCGACCACAGCAGGTGATCAGTACAATGTGAAGAGTGCTTATTAAAAACATAAATTTAGACTAAAAACTTTTTTAAAACACAAATTTTGGAAAAAGACTTTTCAACTACATTAAAAATGTCAAAATGAGCATTAGAACTAAAGCGAGTAGCTCTTCATGAACAGAAAACTCGCCCATTATTGCGACAAAAAATATTAGTAGTTAACTAATATCTGTTCGATCAGTACTATCGTCCACAGACAAAAAATAACACCAACAGTTTGCAATTAATTCGTTTAGTTTCTTTTATTATGCTGTGTCCAACATCAAGAACTCACAGTGTTATACATCAAAGAAGCTGTTTTAAAGTATACAGCGCCAACATTGTAACTAAACGCTTTTGCTATTTCTATTGCAGATTGTTTCACTAGTAAGCCGGTGCTCAACCTTATCTGAGCTGTTTCTCATTTTAGACATGCGACATACCATGCACGTAAACGCTTTATCTTCAAGATTTTAGGTTGCGGCTAGTTCTTGTACCTCTTTTTTTCAAGTTATTGACAAAAGGCCATCGCTCCTCATAAGAGTAACGTACGTATATTGCTTCACGGAACATAGATAAATGTCAACCAAGGTTCCTATCTTTGTTTTGACTTAAATGCGTCGTCCATAGTAAACGTGGAGATTTTTCATCATAACGGTGTACACAAAAGTACTTTATCTTCCGCTCCGCATGTAAAGTAAGGTTTTCAGCATTCTTTCGTTTCTAACCGCGATAGAAAAATAGTCCCAGTAGTATCAGTATCAATAGCAGAACGATGGCCACGGTGACAACCTGAATGATAGTCCGATTTTAAGGAAAGTAAATCTGAACAAAACTCGAAGAACAAGCGGACTAACGAGACAGCAGCTCAACTTCCAAGTCAAAGAGACGCTGCCCCACTCGAGTGCCGGTAAACAAATGAGCCAAAGGCTGCGGCCAGGCCGCGACCACATCGCCCCATTAGAGTTGGAGGGGGAAGCACTCACTTTAGGGAAGTATTTCGCAAACACGCTTTGCCAGGCCTGGTCTAGAATAAAGATGTGTTTAATCCTGGAATGCTACCCAAGAATTTTTGACAGTCACTGCTACCCATTCGTCGACTCGAAGAACACCACAACTTCTCATGTGTATCGTCATCATAAACAGCAGTTTATGTAGATTTGAGCCTCGGAATGTATGTAATACTCGTTTACAATCAATAACATACAAAAATTTCAAAATAATTAGGGCTCAAACGAGGACTATTATGGGGATATAGGTAAATAACTATTCCAGAAGTAGGTTTGGTTCGATGTATATTAATGGAAGAGCAAACAATTAAATTCCTTCTGTCTTTTGGGCAACAATCACTTGAAAATCTGTAAGAAAAGAACAATATAACTATGTAACAATAAGCATTACAATAGATTCCACTGTAACAATCAGAGTAATACTGTAAGAATAAAACTAACACATTACTATATAGAGATTTAGAAACAAAAAGTCTTCAGGGGCTTCTCACCATGCATGTTCGTGAATTGAAGTCTAGAAAATGAGTGCTTTTGAACGTGTACTTTACGTACTCCGTAAATTAGTATATACACTCCTGGAGATTGAAATAAGAACACCGTGAATCCATTGTCCCAGGAAGGGGAAACTTTATTGACACATTCGTGGGGTCAGATACATCACATGATCACACTGACAGAACCACAGGCACATAGACACAGGCAACAGAGCATGCACAATGTCGGCACTAGGACAGTGTATATCCACCTTTCGCAGCAATGCAGGCTGCTATTCTCCCATGGAGACGATCGTAGAGATGCTGGATGTAGTCCTGTGGAACGGCTTGCCATGCCATTTCCACCTGGCGCCTCAGTTGGACCAGCGTGAGACGACGCTTCATCCAGTCCCAAACATGCTCAATGGGGGACAGATCCGGAGATCTTGCTGGCCAGGGTAGTTGACTTACAACTTCTAGAGGACGTTGGGTGGCAAGGGATACATGCGGACGTGCATTGTCCTGTTGGAACAGCAAGTTCCCTTGCCGGTCTAGGAATGGTAGAACGATGGGTTCGATGACGGTTTGGATGTACCGTGCACTATCCAGTGTCCCCTCGACGATCACCAGAGGTGTACGGCCAGTGTAGGAGATCGCTCCCCACACCATGATGCCGGGTGTTGGCCCTGTGTGCCTCGAGCGTATGCAGTCCTGATTGTGGCGTTCACCTGCACGGCACAAAACACGCATACGACCATCATTGGCACCAAGGCAGAAGCGACTCTCATCGCTGAAGACGACACGTCTCCATTCGTCCCTCTATTCACGCCTGTCGCGACACCACCGGAGGCGGGCTGCACGATGTTGGGGCGTGAGCGGAAGACGGCCTAAAGGTGTGCGGGACCGTAGCCCAGCTTCATGGAGACGGTTGCGAATGGTCCTCGCCGATACCCCAGGAGCAACAGTGTCCCTAATTTGCTGGGAAGTGGCGGTGCGGTCCCCTACGGCACTGCGTAGGATCCTACGGTCTTGGCGTGCATCCGTGCGTCGCTGCGGTCCGGTCCCAGGTCGACGGGCACGTGCACCTTCCGCCGACCACTGGCGACAACATCGATGTACTGTGGAGACCTCACGCCCCACGTGTTGAGCAATTCGGCGGTACGTCCACCTGGCCTCCCGCATGCCCACTATACGCCCTCGCTCAAAGTCCGTCAACTGTACATACGGTTTACGTCCACGCTGTCGCGGCATGCTACCAGTGTTAAAGACTGCGATGGAGCTCCGTATGCCACGGCAAACTGGCTGACACTGACGGCGGCGGTGCACAAATGCTGCGCATCTAGCGCCATTCGACGGCCAACACCGCGGTTCCTGGTGTGTCCGCTGCGCCGTTGTACAGCCCTCTCGCAGTGTCCGGAGCAAGTATGGTGGGTCTGACACACCGGTGGCAATGTGTTCTTTTTTCCATTTCCAGGAGTATATATATATATATATATATATATATATATATATATATATATATATATATATATATATATATATCAGAGATCACAAAGAAGTCAAACAATCTCCACAAAGCATGTGTTTATGATCTCCACAAATATTTTATTGTACTTTTCGCATATTGATTATGTCATTCTTCGTTTTTTGTTAGGACGGTATGCACATATTTTTCTATCGCCATCAAGACGACTAGGTTGTTGGTGGCTGTTATCAGCTGGTTTCATCATATTCAGGCATCTGCAGATCATACTGTTGAGCAATCGTGGGATTGGTTGTGTCAGTCGAATGTGCATCCAAGGCGACACCAATTCGTCAGCCAATGTCATGGCGAATGCAAACTATGTAGGTGCTCTTTGGTTATTCGGAAGATTGGCAACACAGATGACATAGGAGTTGTGAATACCTATGTTCACCATGTTATAGAAGAGGGAGAGGGGCCAATGTTTAGTTTTTCTACCACAATTCATATTACCGCACACTTTGTCCGAGGTATCGATTGCTCCTTTTGTTGAATTATAATTCGTTACAATTTTTCGTTTGCCAGTTTCTTCATTTATGCTGTTGTCATAATGCATCGTAGAAATAAGAATAACCAGTTTATTTTTCGTGGTTGGTTTGAACGAAGCTGTGGTGATGTCCTCGGAAAACAAGAAGAAGCTTGAGCCGTGGCCCCTATTCATGAACTTGGGATCTGTAAAATCCTTCGGTGGATCTCGCAAATTTTTCTTTATTGTCCGAAGCATAGTTATTCCATGACTAGTAAGGTCTTTGCAAGAGGTATGCTACTGAACCAGTTGTCACACGTCAAGTTACGGTTAGAACCGCTTCGAGGCTCCCCAAGTTTAGTAGTGATGAATTTGCTAAAGGAAATTTCTTCTGGGAGCGTTGTTTTGCCGGTGTATGTTTCAGCACTGAGCATGTAGCTTGTTGAATGATTGCATATCATGAAAATTTTAACCCCGTACTTACTGTGTTTCTATGGAAGGTACATCTTAATAGGACAATGGCCTCGAAATCCAATCAGCTGCTCGTCAATAGTAACATAAGGGCTTGGTCTGTAGTTCCTTTCACAATTTATAAGGAGTGGGTCCCATATGGTAGAAAAGAGGGCCAATCTTTCTCTTGCCTTTCTGCTCTCGTTTCTTTGTCATCGAATCTCAAGCAGTTTATGAGAAACTTGAATCTTGGTGATGACACTGCGGCTCGATATCTTTCTCCGGACTTAATTGTATAAAACAGAACGTCAGCTGACATGCGATTGTCCTTTATAGCAGCACTCGAATTCAGCATTTGTTACTTCTTTTGTGAAGCAAGGCGAATCTTTGTATTGAGAACGTTGTGTTTTTATTTCATCTTTGGTATAAGTAATCATTGCGTCCAACATATTTGAAGTAAACAATAAATGAAAGCACTGACGTGGACTTTGTGCATTTTTCGCGTGACCTGCAGGGCCTGGAGTGAAGTGAATCACATTCCTCTTCGATGTTTTTTCCGGTTGTTTGATAGGTGTTGTCTTCCAGCTGTAGCTACCACCTTTCCAGGTACTAAGAATTTCACTCTTCTCATGTGACACAAGAGGTGATGTAATGGTTCAGCTGTTACTTTCAGATACCCTTGTTTATGATGCCCTGCTTTTTTTTTTGTTTTTGTGCATGGATTCAGAAGTTTAGGTTGAGGATTGAATGATGTGATTTGCAATTTCCTGTTACATGTGGTCGATGGGTCGACGATTGGTCTCATCTCCATCTGACTCTCAACTCATAGTTAGGGTCGGCCCCTTCTGACATGTTCATCTTCAGAGTCCTCTTCCTCCGACTACAGCACGTCACCCAAATCTTCTTCTAAAAGTACTCTAACTTCGTCATCATCGAAGCATCTTCTACTCGAAGCCATGTTCTACAGTTAAAATGAAGAGTGTTGTTATTACTACCAAAATATGTGACGAATTTACTAATGGAACTACACTACGTCTAGTAAATGTGCGCTGTTACTGCTACCCCTTCGTCATATAAAAGAAGGAATTTTATTCTGTAATGCTACCCATTAGTCGCTCTGGCGAATATGGTTTCTTCTCTTACTGCTACTCATTCGTCGTATCGACGAACCGACATCTAAACTGTTGAAGGAAACTGACCAGGGGCTGCGTGCCGCCGACTGCTCGTGTCAAGGTCACTTAGACTACTAATCACTCGAAGCATAGATGAGCGCGCACGACGCTAGGCAGCGGTACTGTGGCTCAGTACAATAAACATCCTTGCATGTTTGTCGCAGCGACGAAGGGTACCATACCAGGGTTAAAAAGCCCTGGTAAGGGAAGAGAATGTATTGGAGGTGTAAGGAATGTGGAATGTGTCGATGTTTTCGAGGAAGCGGTCCAGGATTGTTGTGAAAGGAGGTGACAATGATAAGTTGTGGTTCAAGTCTACGTGAAATGTTGGACAAACATAGATGTTCTGGGATGTGTGGGAACATTATGAATTTGTACAGGATATGGCAGGGAGAGAGTAACTTCGTTCAGAAGAAAAGACGGTGTATACGTCATTCAAAAACAGCTCTGTGTAACTTTTAGAGAGATGGGGGTGGAAAATGTTAGTGTCCTGTGTGTGAGTGGATGATGGCCTTGAAGATTTAGACTCGTGATGCGCTGGTTGCTATACAGGATGACTCAACTGTCGATATTGCTGGGTTTTATGCTGCCCACAAGCCTTCAAATACCACATGCAAGATTCTCATATTATATCAGTTAATACACGCGAAAGTTTAGTCCGCTTTCCTCTACAGAATTCATGCACATTGAATTTCCTACAAAAATGTCCTGTTCATTTTTTGTGTAGAACTAACAGTTTGCGTGTATCGAGCGCTAGAATACGAATATCTTGCGCATGATACTTAAAGGTGTTGTGGGTTGCATAAAACCCAGCAGTAGGGACAACTGACTCTCACTATATAGTGGGCATTCATTTGACTGTTTCATATCTGTATCTTCCCTTTGTCTCTCGTATTTTCATAATTCACCTTAGCTGTGTTTCATTACATTGATGAGTTGACACCCAGTAAATAAGGAACTTTCAATCGGTGAACCGGTATACATTGAACTCTGGAATACGTAGTCGAGCAGAAAGGCAATTATATGTAACTTTTGGGCAGCTGTACGTATTGCATCTAGTTGTTGCAAGAACGATTACCACAAGTTGAAGAATTATGAATATAAAGTTATTTTGCACACGAAAGTTGGTTTCAGTGCAATAATTCTGCATATACAGTCAATTCAAAAAATTAGTTTACTGTAATAGCAAATAAAGCAAGACAGACATTGTAGGATTACTTACAGAAGCGACAGTCTTATATGCTGTTCTCAACACTATAAATCTGGATTACTGCAAGCGGCTGCCTAAGAGCAATGGAGAAAGAGTGCTTTATTTTAATACAGTAACTGTTTCAAAATGTAACAGTAGTTATGACCTTGATATTACAATCACTATAGTTACCGCAATCATCAACCACGACACTGGGCGACGAAAGAGTGGACGAGTTCTAAAACTTTTCACATTGGTCTTATTTCATTGCTCCCGCCGGTAACGGTCTTTGTGATCTGGAAATAAGTCAGAGACGTACATTTAATTTAAGTGAAAAATGGCGAACCTACATTGCTTTACAGTGCTAATTCTAGTTCTATATAATGCTAAAGTATTAAATTTAAGAGTTCTGCAAAGATTCTCTTTGTCCAAAAAAGTTCTTTAATTCACTCTTCAAACTCCGCAACATTATCTACACGACATTTTATGCACTCTGGTAGGTCGTCAAATTACATGTGTATTTCTTTTTTCTTGCACTAATGTTAACCGCTTGACTCCAACGCCGTCTTTCATCAACCCTGGTATTAATGGCCTGCTCATTTCCATCGCACAGTCGCAATTGGAGTATTCGTTACCTGCTCAATAGTGCCCCAAGTCTCGAGATATCAGCACCAGTAACCTCTAGCATCTCTTGAAGCAGCTGTAGTAATAGCTTGCGAATTGCTATTAATGTAATTTTCTGCGTGATTCTGTGTGGAAGTGATAACTAGTTTTTGACTGTATGGAATGCTCTTGAATTCTTTATTATTTTTTGTCTTTGCAAGGGCCAGCAGTTTAATAATTTGAATCAGTGACCGGTAAAAGAGTCCTAGCAGCGTGCCAAATTTCGAGATACCAGTAGCAGTTACCAGCAGCGTCACTTGCAGCAATCGCAGTGTCAAGATAACAGATATTTCTTATAACTTTTCCAGCGATGAACGAAGACGTTCATCCCAGCTTATGTTCGGATTCATCACCCTCTTCGTCGTCATCATCATTATCATCATCATCATCACGACGACCATCATCATTACAACGTGCTTCTAGGTTGTTCAAGGTAACGTATGCGAAATTCCTTTTGTATTACACAGAGGGTAGTTTATACAGCGGAACCCGAACTCCACTGACAAAATTTCGGTGGTGGTTCCAGGTTGTTCTCCAATAATTTTGTAATAAGCGACCCACGCTCCCATATAGTTCGTAGCAAAATAATTGCATATTGTTCGATTTTTTAAATAAATATTCTCCCGAGGTACTTGTTGATGACGATTTTAACAGACATTTTACACCTCACCTTCCTGCTTGATATTCCGTTGAATGGAGAAATTTGGTGATGAATTGTTCGATATGCATATCGTGTATCGTTTCACTATGTGGATGAAGGAGCGGCACGATGACGCTATGCTGAGACGTTCCGTCAGCAACGGCAAACACGGGGCAGTATTTTAGCATTTAAGGGTTGTTGAATTGCTTTGTGTTTTCTGTTGTACATTTTGGTGACTATGCATTACAGTTGTGAAAGTATTTTCCCGGAAACAATGGTAATTAGGAGAAAGACAATTAAATCGTAATTAGAGACTTTACTCTTACAACGTATCCTTCAGGATCCTTAGGAAATTTAGTCACCCTAAATATTTAAAAACCGAAGAAAGAGAAAATCAAAAAATGTTAGACGCTATAGGCAAATTACTGGTTATTATGTAAATGCTCAACATACTTTTTGCACTGATCTGTTGTGACCTACCGCTGCGATTGCCAGTGTTAATGTCGGAGTAAACATACACAAGGAAACACCAAAAGCGCGAACTGATTTGGATGAACAAACAGTAGAAACGTAAATGCTTTTCCTGACGGTTCCACGATTACAGTTCCCCCCCCCCCGTCCCACCCCCGCCCCCCCCCCCGCCCCCGCAGGAACTGCTCAGATGGTCCATCCAGCCGGAATCACTGGAGCCAGCTGTTCCTGAAACGATGGGCTTCAGTTAATCACTAGCTTTTTTCCAGTGACACAGCTATATGAGTCTGATGTACGCACGTGCTTTCTACCTTCCACTCGTGCGAACTCTTAACCCGGTCCTCTCCTACGCTTGGGAACTCTGAGCAGAGGCATCCAAGTATGAGGGGCCCATTACGGCGAAGGAGAAATAACAACAAAGAGCCCCACGCACACCGAACACCGTACACGCGACAACTGTTAATATTATTTATACCAAAAAAGCAAGGACACCTCGTTTGTAGCGAGACACGCAGGAAGACGAACAGACTTTAAACAGTTCTGTAATCCTTAAAGTAGAATTGGGCACTTGTCCCTACCTTTGGAGATTATTCACTAGGGAGATTTTAGGCCATCACACCCCACGTTTTCTTGAACAGACACTGCCCATGGCTTCAGCCACAGGGGTGCCGAATCTCTGAATTTCGATACTAGCTAGTTTCATGTTTCATGGAACATTTTGCACGATATGATATGGAATTAGTCATTTTACATTCACGTCACAAATTAAGGGCTACAAGGTGAACATGTAAAAGATATTTTTACTAGAAACTATACAGACATGTATTAGTAATTCCTGCCCACATTCCAATAACAGATCTTCTGCCATCTTATAGAAGGAGAAACTTTCTCAGTTTCTTTTCAAATAATATTTTTCTATTTGTAAGACATTTTATATCACTGGGTAAATGATCCAAAATTTTATTTTCACCACTGTGCTCCCCGTTTTGTGCTAAAGACAGCTTTAACGTGGAGTAATGAATGCCATTTATCCTTCCACTTTCGTAATTATCTACATCATTGTTCCTATCGAACTGCAATGAAATATTTACAACAAATTTCATCAGGGAATACAATGTGAAGCAGTGGTCAGTATGCTCAACGCCTTAAAAAAATGTCTACAAGATGATGGTGGGTAAGCACCACAAATGATTCCCACAGCACATTTTTGAGCAATGAAGAGTTTCTTACTTGAAGATGAGTTACCCCAGAACATTATTCCATACACGAAAAGTGTATCACCTCACTAATTAATCTCTCCCAAGTATCTCCAATGGTGGTTCAAATGTGGCTGATCTAAGCTGTTTTAGGAGTTCTAAAATGTGCTTTTTCCATTTCAAATTCCCATCAGTATGGATACGGAAGATTTTGAAGTTTTCACGTTATTTAATAGTTCCTCACCATGTGTTCCACGTATCATTCGTGTAGTCCCCTAGATGTGCAAAACTGAATACGACGTGTCTTTAAAACTGAGGGTGAGACCATTTGCAAAATATATATATATATATATATATATATATATATATATATATATATATATATATATATATATAGTTTTAAGAACATTGTTTACCATTTGTTCTGCTTATGTATGGATTAATTACTGTACTAGTGTCATCTGCAAAAAGAACTAATTCTACTTCTTGTATATTAGACGGAAGATGGATTACATGTATGATGAACAATAGTGGGCCTAAGACTGAGCCTTGGGTAACCCCATACGTGATTTCTCCCCAGTCTGAAGAATGTCCCCAGACTACATTGTTTGAATAAATAAGTGCAGCTTTATGCACCCTTTTGGCTGGACATGATATTATCGTTTGGTTGGCTATACCATCAATCACATAAAACTTCAGTTTATCTAGGAGAATAATGTGATTCACATAGTCAAATGCCTCAGACAGGCCGCAGAAAATATTTGTTATAGTCTTTAATGCTTATAAAATTTGGTGAATGAACATGGAAATGGTATTCTCAGTAGAGCAACTCTTCTGAAATTCAAACTGTTGTTTTCTGAGGATTTTATTGTTGCTCAGGTGAGATACTATTCCAGAAATTATCACCTTTTCAAAAATTTTGGTAAATGATGCCAACTATGAAACATATAGGTACTTATTAACATCTCTCCTATCACATTTTTTAAGCATGACTTTGACAACGGCATATTTCAATGCCTCTGAAAGAAATACCTTGAGTAAGGGATGCATTACATATTTCAATTAAGACCGGTATTAGTATATAGGAACAAATCTTTAGCATTCTGTTGGAAACACCATCAAAAGCAGCTGAGATTTTATTTCTGAGAGAATATATAATTTTCTTAATTACAGAAGAAGAAACAGGTGATACATTCATACGACTGAATTTAATGAGGACTGCTTTTTCAACGTGCTGCTGTGATATTTCTCTTGAACTGTTCGTCCCTATAATTTATACTATATTTCAGAAATGATAATTAAATACATTGTCTACCTGTGATTCAAAATTGATCAGTTCAATAGTGATGTTATACTATTCTGTGTCTGACTGTTCTGGTTTCTCGTTTCATTACATTTCATATAGCCTTAAGTCTGCTGTCAGAATTACTGATATCTGTGCATGTTCCTTCTTGTTTTTATAACTTTTTAGTAATTTTGAGAAGTTTTCGTAGTATGCAACCACCGTAATATTTCTACTTGTTCTTGCCAAAAGATACAAGAATGAAGAGCATCGCATTTTCGCATCATACCTCTCTCTAGTTCGTTCTGGCACTTCTATACCTCTCGCAGAACTTAAATCTTTTTTGTGCAATCCCTCTGTACCACCTACGTACCAATTTCATAATTTTTTAAGCTGAAGTACAGAAAATACGTAACCACTGTACTTGGATGTTGATTCCTTGGGATTTTTCTTTTTTCCGAAGATTTCCTTAACCAGCTGAGTCCTTTACAGGTATTCCTGCCATATGACAACCTTGAATTTCAGAGTTGGCCTAGCACCAGAAAGATGATGACACCTACAAGTGACGCAGCGACCTTCCGGCCACAACGGCTTGCATCGTTTGTTGGGTGTGAGGTGACCCTGGCCGCTGTGGTGATTAGAACGGTGTGGAGCCCAGAAGCTCAGAGTAGTCGGTGATAATGGGAGACACTGCCGCACCCCTATCGACGTGGAGCTTCGCTATGGTAGTATTGATGTCGAGCGCAATTAATACCTCACCAGGAGTTGGCGAAGCTGCGCGGACACCCGCCAGATGCTAGCAGTGGCAGGAGATGTTCTGATATTGTCAGCCAACGGCGCTTACGTACGGCGGACAGGTGTCCTCTCCTGTTGCAAGAACGGCACACAGTGTTCTTGTGCAGACAGTATTCACGACTGTGTTTGTCATATCAACAATATATCTCTTTTCTCAGTAATAAATACGTAACAGTCGTTTTTGTCACCAGGTAAGCCAAACTGACACACCTACGGAAGATGTGTTAATTGAAATTGCCATTCAGTTGCAGTGATATGCAAAACCTGCAGCTTCGCTTCACTAAACAAATGAATCAAGCCATCACCTTTCGAGAAGTTATTCCTGAATTACATACACTATCTTATAAAAGGTATGCGGGTTCTATCACTGGATATTAATGTGGGGTGCTTCCACTGGGGAAATAATTCGTGTAGTTGAGAAATTTTGTTTGTTGATAGGAAGCAGTGGAACGAAAAACATACCAAAAATCCTTACCAGTGGCACGTGATGGTGAGGGATAGGGGTGGGGAAGCGGAGGGAAGGGCGAGGGGCAGGGGCGTAAAGAGATTAGTTTTTAAATTTTTTTCAATAACTCGAAAGCTGTGGATTCTAGCAAAAAATGTCTCCATTACCAACTTTAACTATATTAAATTTCCTGAAAGAAACCTCCTTTTCAGTTTTTTCTTGGACTAATAGTTTCCACGGTGCAGGGGGTTAAGAATCCCAGATTATTTAAAATAGTGTTTTAACGCTATAAATGTAATATTTATTGTTGCGTGGGGAGGGTTAAGAAGAAATATTAAATATGTATACCACATGTAAACGCAGTGGACTCGTAAATTACATTCTGCTGGGAGGGGGGGTGCAACGGTCTGGAAGGGAGGGAGCGAGATGGGCTGGGGTGGACCGTTAGACGCGTGAAGAAGGCAAGTCGCTGGATTGTGGTCATGCACTTCTTTCCTTCAGCTTCATAAATCTGCAAAACTGGATGGCAGGAGTTCGGTCACGCCCCCCCTCCCCTTCCAATCCCCCCGGAACTCTTTACCCCAGTACGTCACGAGAAGCAACTAGACTAGGTTTCACAATGTTATGTCAACCCTTACCCTGCGCACGTAATGAGCCACTGACGACGTAATGAACAGAATCTTTGCAGATTGATGTACACTGCTAAAGAGGAAACTGATCTGTTAAGTGAGCTATTATGTAATAAAGATGGAGCTGTCAGCTGTTTCCCACAATGAAGAGGCTCCCCGTAGTATAACATGCTCTCAATAAGTATTCGACAATATCGCTGTCAGTGGCTGGAATACTTCTCGCAGCGTGAAGGGTACAAATGCACCTCTCCAGCCTCAGGGCTCCCAACATCTGAAGTGGCCCAGGGGCGTATATTCGGTCCTGCATTACAAAGGATTACTGCCCTAGATTTGAATAAGATCAGTCCCACTGCATATTCGAAATACCTTGAAAGATAGACTGTTGATGTATGGTAAATGGCTCCACTCACAGCAGTCCACTATACAAGTATCAGCAATTCCTGAACCGAAAGGCTTATGCAGCCTACCGGCAACACGACATTTGGTGAGAGAAGCACAGCAACTTTCTGGTCATTCATTAATTCCGCAAGAATGAGAACAACACGGTTACATGGATTTGTAATACGCTGGTAACTATAGACGGTATCAAGGTGAAATGTTTACCAATCCAACTCCTTTCCAAACAAAACTTTATAGGTCATTAACAACATGACATTTAGAAATCATAAATTTGCTTGCCATCGTTTATAGGAACGTATTATATATGAATATTAACTTAATAACCGCAAATAAGCGCTCAAAGCATGAACTAAAAATCTGAATATTACTCCACAACGTAAACATGTGAACGGTGAAGTTATTTTGTCTACTCCATAAGAGAAATGGACAGGAAATATTGAGGAGATTCAGTCTGTCTGTAAACAGAAAACCGAGCAGCGCTCGAGGTCGGGGAAATCTTCTTTCTTATATGAACAGTAGAACTACCTTATAGGATAACTGAGAATAAATTTTCCCTTTACCAGTACAGAACAGAGGGCAGAGATTTACGTGGAAACTGTCCATATACGTTTTCTGTGTTAGTACAATCTAAGACACAAAAAAGAGGCACCATGACGGAATTATTGGAATGGGAGGGAAATCGATACATGTTATGTACATGCACAGAAAAACAAATGATTACAAGATAAAAAAAAGTTTTGTGGTTTATTCAAGAGAAAGAGCTTCACACAATGTGCAAGTCAATAACGCGTTGAACCACCTCTGGCCCTTATGTAAGGATCGTAGACAGTTATTCTGCTTGCCATTGGTTGATACAGTTGTTGGATAACCTCATGAGGGATATCGTGCCAAATTCTGACCAACTGGCGCGTTAGATCGTCAAAACTACAAGCTAACTGGAGGGCCTTGGTTCAAATGGCTCTGAGCTCTATGGAACTTAACTTCTAAGGTCATCAGCCTCCTAGAACTTAGAACTACTTAAACCTAACTAACCTAAGGACATCACACACATCCATGCCCGAGGCAGGATCTGAACCTGCGACCGTAGCGGTCGCGTGGTTCCTGACTGTCGCGCCTAGAACCGCTCGGCCACACCGGCCGGCTGGAGGGCCTTGTCCATAATGCTCCTAAAATTCTCAATTGGGGAGAGATACGGCAACTTTGCCGTCCAAGGTGGACTTTGGCAAGTTCGAAGAAAAGCAATACAAACTCTCGCCGTGTACGGGTGGGCATTACCTTTCTGAAACTTACAGCCCAGGATAGGTTGCCACGAGGAGCAAAAAACCCGGCTCGCACTTGCTACCTCTTGTCTTCACGCTTGCCAGAGACTACCTTGTCTGCCCGTTGTGGCCGAGCGGTTCTAGGCGCTTCAGTCTGGAACAGCGCTGCCGCTACTACCGCAGGTTCAAATCCTGCCTCGGGCATGGGTGTGTGTGCTGTTCTCAGGTTAGTTAGGTTTCATTTAGTTTTAAGTTCTAGGGGACTGATGACCTCAGATGTTAAGTCTCAGAGTGCTTAGAGCCATTTGAACCATTTGAACTAAACAATACCTTGGCCAGCGAAGTCGCCGTATCTCTCCCCAAGTGAGAATGTTTGGAACATTTTGGGCAGAGCTATCAACCAGCTCGGGATTTTGACGATCTAACTCGCCAATTGGACATAATATGACTAGATATCCCTCACGAGGACATTTAACCGGTCTGTCAATCCATGACAACCCGAATAACTGCTTGCTCAATGGCCAGAGGTGGACCAATGCGTTACTGTCTTACTTAATTTGTGTAGCTCTGTCTCCGGAACAAATCATACAATTTTTCTGAAATTTGTTTGTCTGTACATGTGCATCATATCTACCGTTTCCCGTCCCATTCGACTAATTCCTACGCGGTATGTTGGTTTTTTCCTTGCTTTAAGTTATATTATAAATAGCCTAAACATGTGTTGTACGCAGTATTAACGTGTTTAGGCGAATCTGCGCACCTCGTTGCCAGTGGTTCATACGGAAAGCTGCAGAATGGTCGGTACAACTTTATGGAATACCCTGTAATTCCTACTTGTGGCACAGTGTGGAAGGAAGATTGGGAAATCGCAGGCCTGCTCTCCAGTTTGCAGATCTGTGAAGGTGAAGGATGGAAGTGCATGACCATATCCGGAAAGCTGTGTTCCTTACGTGTCTACCAACCCCCCCCCCCCCCCCTCTCACCCCACCAAGGTTCCACTACACCTAGGTGATACAGATGAAACAACACTCTTAATACTTACCCTTAACCCGCTCCATTTAATAATAAACATGAGTTTTAAACCATTACAACTGTTTTTAAGTATCTCCGATTTTTCCATTCACTGCTTTGCGGAAACATTGATTCATAGAGAAATCACGAATATGATCTTTTCCGTAGGAAATATAATGTAGTTAATTTTGTGCTTGGAAACATATTTGGCAGAAACCGCCATTTTCGAGTTAGTCAAGAACACCTTAAAATGGACTCTAAAGGGGGCTAGGACGTCAAACGGGCCGACTTGGAGCAGGAAAGGCACCACAGGACATTTTAATTTCCACTGTCTATACTTTTACAGGTAAATTCATAAAACTTTTTCAGCATGACCAGGAAGGATTTACAATTCCCGCTCCTAGCAGCGGAAGTTCAAAAACATAACAAAATGATTTTTTTACATGTGAAATTTCATCATTTTCTCACTTAATATTGGCTGCAATTGTTGCTATAGGTACACTGTTCTTCATAAGTAAGAGAGGCTGTTCGATGAATTTTGCACAGCATACAAACCATACTTACAGGTGTCTGAAACTCTAGAATCTGTTTAATTTGAGAATAAATGAATGAGTTGTTACGTTTTAAACTTTATTTTTAGAACTTCTGTAGTTAATTATCTCATTTTTACCATAGTTTTTTATATATTTGGAAAATTCTAGAGTTTCATACACATGTAAGTATGGTTTGTATGCTGTGCAAAATTCATCAAAGAATCTCTCTTACTTGTGAAGAAAAATGTACTTATAGCAACAAATGCAGCCAATAGTAAGTGAAAAAATGATGAAAATTCGTATTTAAAAAAATTATTTTGTTATGTTTTTGCACTTCCACTGCTATGAGTGTGAATCCTGAATCCGTCCTGGTCATTCTGACAAAGTTTTGTGAATTTATTTGTAAAAGTATAGACAGTAGAAAATAAAATGTCCTGTGGTGCCTCTCCTGCTCCAAGTCGGGCCATTTGACGCCCTACCCCTCTTAAATACGTCCCCAGCACGAAACTTACACCCTAACTGCCTGGATTTTTAGTATGCTGATCGTGGCAATAATTTGACTCCACAAATCCGATTCCTTATCGATCATTTTCGGCCTCTATTGACTGTGCTAATACGGCATCATTCGCATGCAATATGTAGGCCCATTATGACAGTGTGTGCTGTTGTCCCTTCGTTGTCCGCTTATTAGGCTTCTCAACCGTTACTCAAGTTGCCCCTCAGTTTGCATCACGAGGCTGAGTGGACCTCGTTCAGTCGTCCTATCAAGAAAAATCCCCGAAAGTATCGGGATTTGAACCTCGCTCCTCCACATAGCAGTCAGGTGTTCTGATGGGAAAAATTCCGGAGGGCAGCTGGTTTTCTTAGGATTATATGGTGCTTTCATTGCCTGTACTCACTCCTTTCGTTTGTATCTATAATAGTAAAGCATGATGTGTAAACTATCAGAAAACATTCTGAACAGCTCTCTTAGATAGTTTGCAGACGACTTTAATATCTGGTAAAGCCATCGGAAAATAAAAATTAACATCATCGTAATTTGGACAAGTATTTACTTGGTTGTATGATCGGATATTGAAACTGAACTATGGAAAGTGTGAGACTCTTCTCAAGAGTGGTAGGCCTACCAAAAAACCTTCGGTAACGCTATCAATCACACATATTTAAATGTCTAGGGTCTACAAATACAAACAACTGAAACTGGTAGAATCACATCGAAAATGTTGTTGGGAAGGCTAACTAAAAACTTGGTTTCATTGGGAGAATACATGTACTAAAGAGACTGCGTACACTTATCTATCCTCTTACTACTTGCAATATCCTTACCAGATAGGAGAGGGCACGTTGAAAAGCTTAAAGAAGGGCAACTCCTTTCGTATGGTCACCAAAAAGATGAGAGAGTATCAAAGATATGATAAGCCAGTGTGGACGGCAAGCGTTGAAACATCTGCGCGCCTGCCATCCGAGAACAACTAATGGATTCCGTGCAATATTTTGTGTCATCCTGCACTATTGGTCGGAGGCTAGCGGATGCCGGACTAGAGAATTGCTATCCTATGTCTGGGCTGCTGTTAACACTACAGAATCCGTGGCTGCATTTGGAGTGGTGACGTCACAGGGAAACGTAGACTGGTGATGAATGGCGTCGCGTTGTATTCAGCAATGGACTGCGGTTTCTGCCTTACCCTGGATAACCATCGTCAGCAAGTATGGTGAAGACCTGGGGAGAGACGCCAGTTTTCCAGGTCTGGGAGAGGCACATCGTTGTTACTACTGACACCATGGTGTGGGAAGCCATCACAGTTATTTCAGGTCATAGATAGTAGTAGTTATGAGAACTCTGGCAGGACAATCGGACTACTGTGTTTAACAAGTCCGACACCTGACATGAGAAAGAAATGTTTCATAACTCATGCTTACAAACAAAACTGATCGTTCACCGAGTCGCAAAAAGTTAGTTATCAACTATGATGCCACGGTTGGGACGATTTTCATCAAAGGAGAAAAGGACATAAAGACAATTAGGAGAGTACCTTAGTTTGGTCACTAACAATCTGCTTAAGAGGAATATTTAGTTCATATCCCAAAAATGTGAAAGAGTTCTGCTTAAATTTGAAACACATCATACGTATGGTCTAGATAAATTTGTACCAAATAAAGTAATAAAACATGTTGGGGATTCACTTTCGTTTAAGGGTACCTTTACATGAATGTCACGAGAAAACTATTGTTACACTTTTGCTACAAAAGAAAATATAGTGAAACATATAAAGAAAACTTCATGAATACTCGTGGATCTGTAGGAAGAGCTATTTGTGAATATTACAGTAATTTTTCTAGCGTGAGAAACGTTTTATCAGAAATTCCTGAGAAGTTCTCGTTACACCTACAGTCTAAGAACTGAACCAAACGTTTCATTCATTCTATCGTGGATCACGCTGACTTCGAAACTGAATAAACGAATAGAAAACCGAATATTACATCCCGTTATTAAAAATGTATTCATGCATGAGAAAACCATCATACACAAGTTGTATCGCCGTTCTCTCATGATATAAGAGGTTTCGAAGCAATTACCCTGGTACAGAGGTACAGAAAGAAACTGAGACTACTCAAACCAGAAAAGACTACAGGTGCTGACTGAACTCAGTTTAGTTTTACATCTAAGACATTGTAGAATTAATTCGCTATCTCGTTCATATTTGTCGACATTCTTGCCTCCAAAGGTTCGGACTGTAAGCTGCAAAGTACACAGATCATGTTAAATGTGTCTTCAGTAAAGTTCTTTACAACTACAAAGTTATCCATATAAATACACGTGCTGCGTTTTACGGAGTGGCCTTAGAAATATTTGTATAACTGATCTGATATCACTTTGCATAAATAAAAAAAAGTTACTACTGAAGGTTATTTAATTTTGTTACAGTAAGATGATACGTTTACAATGACGAAAATGGAAGATGTTACATAATGAACTCCTTGGCGGAATGCTGCTGAAATGATGCTCCAGCATCTCCATGCGTGTGCGGTATGTTGATGAAAAGCCTCATTGTTATGCGCGTTTATTTTCCGTATGGAAGAAAGCCATACCTGGGGATAGAGGAATATATGTCTGATACTGGATGTGTCTAACACCGCTATAAATTATCAGGTGCAGATCGTAACACAACATATTCACAGGAAGTGCATGTGCAGTTTATCGCCATTGGAAACATCATACCGAGAGGTCACAGAGACAGCTGTCTATATTGGAGAGAGTGACGAACCACAGACTCAGAACGACAGTACTGGAAGACGGGTAGGCACGGATTCTTCCAGAAGGAACATACCACGAGCAGATCGTAGCGTTGTTCGACTGATTTTGAAGCACAGACAGATGTTTACCGTTGAACCCTTACTACAGACAATAGAGAATTGCGTGATGCAAAATCAGACCCATGTGGGACACTGAGTCGTATTCTATGGTGTTCAGCGATCAGTGTCGTTTGTCGTCGAGGCGATCATGTCGACGCTAGCATATCCACGGACATCTTGTTGAAAAGTCTTAGGAAGCAGGTAATCTCTAAATCCATACCTCTCCAACTTCAAGTGTCATGGTGTTGGGAGTTATATGGTAACAGGACTGCTTTGGTGGTCGTTGAATAGAGGCTGAATGCTCACCTGTATGTATCAAGAGTGGTAAACGTTGCTGTAATATTTTCCATGACCAGAATATCAAATGGCATATTTCATGAGGATAATGCAAAACTCACAGTGCCTGCCAAGTCCTCTGATTTGCTACCCACGGAGCATACCTGGGATATGACTGGATGACATATACTTTCATACCTGCCGCCATCCACCAGTTTTAATGAACTGACACAGCATGTGTTTCAGCCACGGCAAAAGTTTCCTCAAGATGGAATATGGAGGCTGTTTGCTTCCATGCCATGACCAGTATAGAATGTGTTTTCATAGACGTCGGTGTCATACTTCATAATAATGATGACGGACGTCAGTTTCCAATAGAATGGAAGTTGAGTCATCTAATACCAGTCATGTGTTGGACATGTGCTCCACTTTCCGTTACCGTAGGTATGTTATATTGTCTGTTGGATAGTATTTAATATTGTTCCGTAATCATACATTTCGATCACAATGTATTCAACTTGCTCCATTAGTTACGCTTGGTACTCGGTATGAAACATCGCCCTGCTCAGCTTCCGAATCGTCTGCCACAGGTGCCGACGACACCGGAGTGCTCCTGCGCGGTTTTGGCTGCTTTGCCGCCTGCTGCGAAACCAGCCCCCACTAGTACCAAGCCCAGCGTCATGAAGCTCCTGAAACAGCTGAAAGAAATCTTGAAGGACAAGGGCGCAGTTAGTGGGTGAGTTACCGTCGCAGGAAACAATTAATACAATTTTATTCATCTCTAAATATGGTGAGACATTCTGTCGAGTCACATCATTACGGTTAGAAGTTGCACGACGCGAATATCCGTAGATATGACCGGTGATATCCGCGATAATAAATATTGTGTGGTTAAAAGTTAAGGAACAGAGTGAGAATTACTACTTTTGTCTGTCTGGTTTGCAGGTCTTCGATAACAGTAATTATGAAAGTTTGGTTCATGGCAGACTGCCGCTACTTTGATTGAATGCTTGGTGTCCACAAGAGGGTAATGCGTCGTTAACATCTCCGAGGTCTGAAGATGTAGGCCTCTTCTCCTTAGGCACGTCTCTCACTGAGCGATAACGATATGCCATACGATACTCTATGCCACCCGCTATACAGTTCAGAAACAACCAGCTCTGGTGAAGCGCATTGAAAAGTGGTTGAACCACTACTTTGCACCTTTTGCTAAGTTATAAGGACAATTAACACAGGGTGATAAAGGATTAATCCACTAGATGAAGCGTACAAACAATATAATATTGCATATTGAGATAATAATGTTTTAAAATCTAGACATCAAGCTGATGAAGAGCATCAGTTAGCTGCAAGAGAGGGTATCTATACTAAAGACGCTTCACTTGTTGAAAAATTATCAGCAACAGCAGTTAGAAGAATAATATATAGAAAACGAAAATTAGGTATGGGATTTGATGTTGATGCTGATGGTTGGGATCATAAAAAATTTCAGTAGCATCATTTCACTGCTACCTGAAAATATTCATCCTTATAATTTTTTATCTATATAACTGAATAACTTCAGCATTGTTATATTTTGCTACCTAGAGGCAAGACTAAGACAAAATCACTTAAAATTACATAAAATAATGAACAATAAAATAGTATCGATAATTTTTTAACTGATCCACAAACAAGAAACAGAGATAAAAAGACAAAAACAGGTGGTAGTCTAATCATTACACTAGGTATTCCTATCATAAAAGACGTTGAATACCTAACAAAAAGAGAGAAGATCAGGTGTGGCAAAACATGAAGGTGGCTTTTTACCATTACTGCTGGCCACATTACCAAATTTGGCAACTATTGGTTCGCTAGTTGGTGGTGCTGCAACCACTGCAAATCCAGTTATAAATAAAAAGAAATCTGATGAAGTATTAGAACATAAAAGACATAAATTAGCAATGGAAAATAAACCTGATGCTGGAATGAAAACAGAAAAAACTAATTGCAAAACATAATAGAATTCTATCTTAGTCTATTAAGTAATTTTGGTAGAGAAAAGCTTGTTAAAGAATTAAAGATCCCTTTCTTTCGTGGTGTATTCATGATTGACAAATTACCCAATAAAACGAAAAATCTGGAATATGTAATAGTAATAGTATAGAGGGAGATAACATCTTAGAAAGTTGACCAAAAACTCAGCGAGTTTGCACGTTATAATGGTGCGTGCGATGCTCCCATAAAGGTCCTATTTTTTTTTCCTTTGCCATTCCCACGGTCGTGAAATCGCACTAGTGGGAAGGAAACGTCTTGTCATTGTTGGATGTGTGGTGGTGTAGGACTTACATCCCACTATGGCATAGTTTTTAGAATCCAGTGACGAACACGGAGAGAATTATGCACACCCTAACCCTTCCTTGTACATCAGTGCATAAGTTTCCCTGTTTCCTTAAATTACTGATGCCAGGTATTAAAGCCTACTGCCAGAAAACGTGTTGACACACGTGATCTCGCTCCAGCTCTCCTGACTTCAGCAACTCACATGTGGTAAAACAATGCTAAATTACTCTCAGTTGGTTACACTGTATCTCGTAACTCAGTTATAAAATACTTTTGTCCTTCTTGTAGTCCTCCTAAGAACTGCTGTGACAGCAATAGTGTGTAGCACTTAGTTGCCCATGCAAGACATGAAAGACAGACTCCCATTACGTTGCTGTTTCCAGTCTTGCATTATTGATAATGTCTGTCAAATTCCATAACAGTCTAGCTACAGCCACCTGCCCATTTGTTACATCCAGTTGACCCTATACCCTTTTTAGATATTCATTCATAGTCTGCTTGCTATTTTGTGTTTACATTATTAGTTCTGTTGCCATTCTCTGCACCTAGCTTGTGTTATTGAGTACAGTCTGCTCCATGTTCACTATTTGGGTGGTATGCCATTGTATCTTTGCTTTAGTAGTGTCCAGTGCTGTTTCTACCTGGCCTAGTGTGCTCATCAAATTCTGAATATTTTCGTCATCTGCTGTCCTGATCACTGTCTTCAACAGTTTTTCATCTGCGTATGTCCAGTCTCTCTTTCTCAGAATCAGTGTCCTCGGCACCAGGTTCATTACCTGTTTCAACTGATGACTCAGTTCCTCATACGAGATTTACAATCCATGGAACTCCTCCTGGACTTCCATCCGAACTTCCTCTTCTTCTGCTTCCTTCTGTATTTCCCAAACGCTGTCTTCTAAACTGTGCACCTCATTTATCATCTTCCACATATTCAAAGTTAGTCACAGTGCCCACCAACGACTTGTTAAGAGGACATCAGGTTATTTGGGAACACCATTCCAGATTAAAGACGCTGGTTTGGTAATTAACTCCCTGACCAAGGTGTAAGAACAACAAAACTGTCAAATTTTTCCTGACTGCGTATGCTGGCACATCACCTGAGACAAAGGAATTTCTTATTATTTATCCGCCCCAGCTTCTGAAAGCACTGGTGCATAATAAAATACTATGGAATACTACAATAGTGTTTTGCTGTTAACATACCTAGTATAACAAAAAACGCAACAATAGTAACCTCAATCGTGCAGAAATACTAAGTCAAAATATACGCACCAGACAAAAGGAAACTAGCCACATTGACTTGATCCATATAGCATATTATGTGAATCCTCAACATTTTTAACTACTGATGTCTTCGTCTTCTTCCTGACAACTCACCCACTGTATACTGCAGCAATTTTACTGTACATTGCCCTTTCTTTTCCTAACATTTGACTGTCTTTGTATTTGCTCATATGTCTTCCTGTCAAAATCCTTCACAAATTTATATACTTAATTCTCATCAGCACATAAATTAGATCTCACAACCTCAAATACAGAAGGATTCTTTCTATAATAAGCACATTACATGTTGAAGGTCATGTTTGAAAATATGTATCTCTATTATTATGCTATTTACATAATGGCTTAGCATTTTAAAAAATTTACGAGAAACTTTTTGTTATAGCCATATGCTTTTGGATTGAAAGGACTACTAGAAAGATTTCAATCGACACAACTGATTCAAGAGATCTGACATAAAATTGTTACCTTGATCTGTAGTTTTAGCATCAGGAATAGGAAATATTAGTATCCAATTATCAACCATTGCATCTGTGGCTGTACTCACTCGTTAGACTGGAATTGTCATCATTGCTATAAACACGAAGAAATAATATAGCGTCGTTTGAATACACTTATTTGCCGCAGATATTCTATTAAATGGTCCAAGAATATGCAAGCCAAAACACTACAAAGGTCTTTGTCACTTCTCATAAACTTTTTAACGACATTTGCTGGTGACTAACATCTGATCTTTGCACAAATGAAACACAGTCTTTCGCATACTGTTCAACATCTTGCTCTCAGTTCTCTAACAAAACTGTTCTGTCTGTCATTCCAGGTTTTACATCATCTGCCAACAGGCGATTATGTGCCTGTTGCAATACTTCATTTCTGAATGATGCAGGAACCACCACATGCAGTCCACACTTTGTAATTCTGCACAGCAGCCATCATAAACTGTGGGTGTGACCTAAAACATCACAGGACAGCTGAACTGTTGTTCAGAGTTAGGAAGTAGCAACATATGACTAGAACACTCTAATTTCAATACTTTTCTTGGGAGACAACTTAAGGGCTTGATAATTACAGAGGTCTAAAAATGATTGTAACTGTTTTGTAGTCTGTGCAGTACGAAACCACAAAAAAGTGATATAGGCCATGGATCAGTTCCTATCCCTCCCTGGCTAATTACTTACCACAGAGAGTTTTCTTTCCTTCTAGTGAAATGACACTTATCAGCAGCGTGTGTTAGGTGTGCTGCCTGCTATCATTTAAAGATTCGTTTCAATTGTTTCATGTATTCTTCCATATCCTTTGATGATAAAATTATATTATACATTTTTTTAGAGTTCAGTCCTAAAAAACTCTATCCAAAAGTCTCTGAAATGTAACCAATGTATTTTTCAGTCCAAACTTCATTCTACAATACTTTTATTGCTCCCAAGGTGTGGAAAAAGCTGTCTTTGGCAAGTATTCTGGAATGATTGAAGCTAATGGTAGTCACCATTCAAACCCATGGTCTAGAAGAATTCACACTGACCCAGACTGTCGAGTGTCTCCATAATATTCAGGATGGTGTATACATGTCAGTGATGGTCTTTGCATTTCACATTCGATAAGCGCATTACAGGTTGTATTTCCTGGTGCCATCTGATAACTTTCTGGGCAAAATGAGAATATGTACACTATAAGGGCTATCACTTTCGCCAGTGATTTCATCAGTCAACTGCTGATCAGTGAGTTCCTCCATTAAAGGTTGCAAATGCTTTGGGATCCTGTATGATGTCTTATATACCAGAGCATTGCTTCCTGTTGGTATCCTATGATGTGCTGTATGCATCGCTGGTAACAGATCTAATTGACTGAACAAATCCTTAAATCTAAGCAATAAAGCTTCCATACTTGCACTATCCTATCCTTGCATTTGTTTGACTTTATCACATAGTGCAGAACCGCTAATTGTATGCTTATGGCTGTAATTGTTACTCGACCTATCAATATCGTCTTCTTCTAAGATGCCCAAACTGGCAACCACTATGGTCTGTGGCAGACTAACCTCGTCCACTGCAAAACTGTCCAAACTCACAGGAACTATGAATTCTCTGTAATAGATACCACTCTCCTGTACACTATTCAGTGCAGCTTGTCTAGCTCTTTATTGCAGGCTGACAGTTCTACCACATATAACACTTTCATCAGTAGGAACATACCTACACTAAACCAGATCAGTTTTCATGTACCTGCTGGTATG